>NC_092783.1:11217095-12542095 GCF_047496795.1 Chiloscyllium punctatum | reverse complement strand
ATGATCCCGGGGATGAAGGACTTCTCATAGGATGAGCAGTTGAGGATTATCGGTCTGTACTCGGAGTGTAAAAGGATGAGGGGGAATCTGATTGAAACTTACATAATACTGAGAAGCCTGAGTAGAGTTAATGTGGAGAAGATATTTCCACTAGTAGGAGAGACTAGGACCTGTGGGCAAAGCCTCAGAGTAAAAGGACAACCCTTTAGAACTGAGATGAGGATGAATTTCTTTAGTCAGAGGATGGTGAATTGTGGAACTCATTCCATAGGTCTGCAGATTAATGCACTCGAGGTGCAGATCCAGGTATATTTCAAAACAGTTTAGGGTCTCAACCTCCACCACGAACACAGGCAGTGAATTCCACACACCCACCATCCCTCTGTGTGAAAAAGCTGTTCCTCATGTGCCTCCAAGCCTTGTGCCAATTAGCTTGAATTAATTAATCCTGGTCTTTGAACTCTGCCAAGGGAAACAGATTCATCCTGTCTACTCGATCTCCACTCCTCACAATTTTGTAGACCTCAATCATGTCAGCCCTTAGCCTTCTGTGATCCAATGAAAACAACCCCAACCTCTCCGCAAAGTTACAATTCTCCAGCCCTGGCAACACTCCAACAAATCTTCTCTGCACTCTCCCCAGAGCAATTACATCCTTCCTGCAATATGATGTTTAGAGCTGTACATAATACTCCAGCCGTGCCCTCACCAGTGTCCTAAACAGTTTCATCATTGTATCCCTCCTTTGTATTCTGTACCTCTGTCAATGAAAGAGAGCATGCCATATGCCTTCTTTACAACCTACCTTTCATGGAGGAAGAGCAAAGAAACAGTTTCAAAGTCTACCTCAGCTGAAACAGGAATCGAACCAATTCTATTGGCATAATTTTAAAAGACGTTAGCTACTCAGGCAACTGAGCTAACTGACACCTAATAGTTAATAATAACAAGGGGTAATATACAGTAACCAATTGCAAGTATGCTACACTGTGGAATATAGTTAAAGTGAGAACAGTAGAACCACAGAACCACAGAAGAGGGCTATCATATTTATGGGAACCACCTGAAAGAGTTGGCTATTTAGATACATCCCCACCTTCTATCCCATAGCCTTTTTATTTTAAACTGTTTATCCACTTTTTCTTTAGTGTGTGAATTCCACTTCCAGAATTCTTTGTGGGATTGTTTCAATGTTTTAGCATCCACTATACTAGCAAACTCAAAACCTCTCCCTCTTTGCTGTCATCTTAAATTAATGCTTTTTAATTTCTAACTCCCTGACATCATGGTATAATATTTATAATAGAAATTATAATGGTTTAACTACATTACAGTGTAGATTGTAAACACAAGGAATGTACACCATGTTGTTACTCAGGTTATTACATAGTATGGTGTTGATATTCTTTAGGATAACAGGTGGACAGGATGGCGAAGAAAGCATTGGTCAGAGCATTGAGTACAGAAGTTGGGAGGATCATAGTCAGTCATTGTCATAGAGATGTACAGCACGGGAACAGATCCTTCAGTCGAACTCGTCCATGCCGACCAAATATCCCAATTTATATAAATGACAAAAAATAGTGGACTCAGCACCAATCCATTGGTCACAGGCCTCCATCTGAAAAACAATCCTCCACCACCATCCTCTGTCTTCTACCTTTGAGTCTCTTCTGTATCCAAATGGCTAGTTTTCCCTGTATTCCATGAAATCTAACTTTGCTCACAAGTCGAACGCCTTACTGAAGTCCACGTAGATCATGTCCACCGCTCTGCCCTTATCAATCCTCTTTGTTACTTCTTCAAAAAAAAAACTCAATACATGTACTTCTTTCAGTCTAGTCTTCTGCATTCATTGCTCACAGCTTCTTTTACATTGGCGAGACCAAACGCAGATTGGGAGACTGTTTTGCAGAACATCACTACTCTGTCTGTAGGAACGACCCTAAGCTTCCCAATGCTTGCAATTTCAATAAATCATCAAGCTCTCATGATCGCATTACTATCCTGGCTTGTTACAATAAAGTGTCATACAGACAGACTTGAGGAACAACAACTCATTTTTCACTTAGGCACTTTATAGCCTAGAGGTCTCAAAATTGAATTTTTTAACGCCAGAAAGTGTTTTTTTTCTCTCCATTTTTCTTATTCGCTTCCCCCACAGCCTTGCCTTGTTTTCCTTCCTCTTAGCAGGTTGGACCCTTTCACAACATAATTTACATCCTTTTTACATTTTTTTCCCCTCTTTCACCATTAAGAACCCAGTTGTTTTTTTTTCCTCACTTGCTCCTTCTCTGCCTCTGTCAAAAATTGTATGAAAAACATTTCCAACATCTTTCTGTGCTGAAGATGTCATATTAAACTCGAAAATTTAACTCCTGTTTCTCTCCCCACGTATGCTGCCAGGTTTCTGCAGCTCGTACTGCGTTTGCATAAATGTCCAGCATCCCCAATATTTTGCTTTATTCAAATGTTTGAATATTGCAGTCAAGTTTCTGCTAAAGGTGTAAACCTGCTGATGATTGACGTCAGTATTAATGCACTTCAGCGTTTAAATTTATATCTGGCTTCGTTCGGGCCAATTCTCAATTATTATTCCCAATCCCAACCTCCACCTTTGCAAAATTATTCCAAGTCGAGTGACTTAACTTCCATCGACTTCATTAGCTGTAAAACACTTATGATACAAACTTAATTTGTGTAAGGTACCTGAGAAATGCAAATTATTTTACACGTTTAGCCATTAGAGTGATTATGACTGTTGTTAACTTGTACCTTTTAATTTCTGGCACTAAAAGACAGTCCAGCCATGGGCTTTTATTCCCTAAATCACCATTAACAGGTCCCTATTGTATATTTTAATGCACATCACCATTCTACAACTATACATTGTCCCTACCCAATCGCGCATTTCAATCAACTGTTTCATGTTCTTTCATTGAGGTCTACCCCAACCTCTGATTATCAAGCGAAAAAATCCTCACCATCGTTGTGTTTATGTATTCACACACGATGAGGGGCGGAATTTTTCAGGCTGCTACGGCTTTGTGCCGGTTTCCGAACCCCGGACCATGAATACGCCCAGTCTTCAGCGTGCACGCAACGATTCGGCTTTTGAGAAATGCTGATTCGGGGCGAAGGGACATTGCGTGGGCTGGCCCGGGACGCTGAATATCCCCACGCCTTCGTCGGTAGCAACGGTCGCTCCATGTGTGTTCGATGGTGGTGGGGGAGGGGAAGAGTATGCGTACCCGGGACCCTGAATACTGATGCTGGGTGACTTTGCCGCGGCGCAGGTATCATTCACAGATGCCTGTTCGGGGGCGGCGGTTCCCGCCATCGCCCTGGTGCATGGCGGTCGCACGGAGGAATTGTTGGAAAAAAAGGTTAGTAAAAATTTTTCCCAGTCGGCGTTGCAGCAGCTGCCGGCCCGGAGAGAGAGGCAAGGGGACATTCGCCGGGGACGATTATAACCATAGGCCGGAGAGAAACGGCCCTCTCTGTCATTCTCACCCTCCGCATGTATACAGGCGCCTGTTCCCGGCCTACTGCAGGCTTTTAGTCGCCAGTCCCGCCCTGTGCTCTTCTACTGATGGATGAAACTGTCCAAGACGTCTCTCCTCTACTCTCTGTTCCCTCTGGGGCCTGGGAACATATCAGACAGTCCTGGGACTGCTGTCTGGAGGACAGGGTGTTTGAAATATTCCCAGACATTGCTGCCCAGTAGATTAAGGAGGGGGGGGGGGAATGAAGGTTAATATTTGGAAGGTGTAGTCTGCACCTGATTTGAGAGTAAGGGAGGGTTTGCTCTTCAAACTTTAACTGTTTCCTAGCTTTTGCTGTGAACGAGTCTGGCTGTGTATTTTTGAACACTTGCGATCTTAAATCCGAACTAATTCAGTGAAAATGTGAGGTTGAGGTATATATAATCAAAAATTCATCACTCTTCAGCCAGCGATCTAACGGCTCAGATTTGGGTTCCCTTTATATTTAAGTTTCAAAATGCACCTTAGTTTGCCATCACATTGACGTGGTTGTTCGTAGTAATTAAAATAAATGTTCTTTTCGTAGTTCTGACTCATCTTTTGAATATGACTTCAGACGAATTTTGTTCTGTCACGCTTTTGGATTTATTTGTTCGATCTACCCCTTAGTAACTTGCTCAGTGATAGCACAAGTTTCTCGGCCTACTAAAAAGAAGCTAGAATTTGAACATGTCTCTTTTTTAAAAATATGCCCATATAGTAAGCTTAATTTGCTATTCTATGTAGGTCCTAGTAATTCTGATCTAATTACATTTATATACAGTATTATGTCTTAGTAAAATCGAATTTAATTCTTCTGTTGGCTACGTTTAGTGTGTGTCATGTCGATTATTTAGTGATCTTAACATTTGGTGAAATATTGAACAGTAGCACTGCATTTCAAATCACTGCAGATTACAAATTGCATTTCAAATGGAACTGTTTTAAGAATAAGCTGTACCTAGAAAGTCACTTATTAAAACAAATTAATTACTAATCTTAAGAAGTGAGACTTGGCAGGATGGTTGGTCCGTTTGACTTTTGGTATTGAAGTTGAAAGGAGTTGAGGATGTGAATAATGCGATAAATACAAATGTCAATTACAAAAATTAAATGTCAAAAAGCAACTAACACCAATTAAATTGGAAACAAAAACAGAAATTGCTGGAGTAACCCAGCATTTATGGAGAAAAAACAAAAAAATGGTTTGAGTTCAGTGACCTATCTTTAGAACCATGGCAATTATCAGGGTTTTTTATACTAGGTACTGTATATTCCTTGTGTTCATCGGAGACCAATGTATGCAGGTTAACGCAATAATTGCATTATTCTGATTACTCTGCTCATTTAAAGTATTTTTCTTTTTTTTTACATTATTTATTTCATACTTTGCCTTCAAACTAATATATAAAATGTGTAGTCAGTACAGGTATACTTAATAACTTCATTTAGTTTTCTGTTGAAAGCCATGCTATTTGTATAAATGATCTGAGGCAAATATGAAAGTTCAGCACATTTCCATCTTTACGCAATCTAATATTTTTGTAATTTTTCCATATTGATTATTAGATAAATTTGTTTGTGAAGCCAGATACTGTACTATCAATTGTGGGCAGTATACCTTTCAAATGATGTATTGATCTTGTGGGATAGAGTACAGTTGCCAAGTTGATAGTCCTGATGAAGGGCTTATACAGAAAAGTCCATTCTTCTGCTCTCAGATGCTCCCTGACCTGCTGTGCTTTTACAGTGCCACCATTTTGACTCTGATCTCCAGCACCTGCTGTCCTCACTTTCACCAAGTTGATAGTTGGGTCCAGTGGGTTAACTTATGAGGTTATATTACTTGTGTTTAGAAAGCTGATGTGATTTGAGATCTTTTTAAAATGAAAAAAACAGGGGTTCTTTTGGATCAATGTGCCCATGCTGGTCAACAAAGGTTTGACTGTACTATTCCCATATTCCAGCTCTTGCCCCATAGCCATGAAGGCTGCGGCAAGGCAAGTGAATATTTAAATATTGCTTAAAGGATGAGAGACAACCTTAAGAGGCTTGACAAGAATAAATGTTAAGAGGTTATTTCCTTTTCATAGAGATGTACAGCACGGAAACAGACCCTTCTGTCCAACCCGTCCATGCCGACCAGATATCCCAGCCCAATCTAGTCCCACCTGCCAGCACCCGGCCCATATCCCTCCAAACCCTTCCTATTCATTTACCCATCCCAATGCCTCTTAAATGTTGCAATTGTACCAGCCTCCACCACTTCCTCTGGCAGCTCACTCCATACACATACCACCCTCTGTGAAAAAGTTGCCCCTTAGGTCTCTTTTATATCTTTCCCCCTCACCTTAAACCTATGCCCTCTAGTTCTGGGCTCCCCGACCCCAGGGAAAAGACTTTGTCTATTTATCTTATCCATGCCCTTCATGATTTTGTAAACCTATATTGGGTCACCCCTCAGCCTCCAACGCTCCAGGGAAAACAGCTCCAACCTGTTCAGCCTCTCCCTAAAGTTCAAATCTTCCAACCCTGGCAACATGCTTGTAAATCTTTTCTGAACCCTTTCAAGTTTCACAACATCTTTCCGATAGGAAGGAGACCAGAATTGCAAGCAATATTCCAACAGTGGCCTAACCAATGTCCTGTACGGCGCAACATGACCTCCCAACTGCTGTGCTCGATACTCTGACCAATAAAAGAAAGCACATCAAACGCCGCCTTCACAATCCTTTCTACTTGCAACTTCACTTTCAAGGAGCTATGAACCTGCACTCCAAGGTCTCTTCGTTCAGCAACACTCCCTAGGACCTTACCATTAAGTGTATAAGTCCTGCTAAGACTTGCTTTCCCAAAATGTAGCACCTCTCATTTATCAGAATTAAACTCCATCTGCCACTTCTCAGCCCATTGGCCCATCTGATCAAGATCCTGTTGTAATCTTGTCAGAATCTATGACCAGCGGACATGAGCTTACAGTAAGGTAAAATAAGGAACTGAGAATGCTGGAGATCTGAAACAAAAACAGAAATTGCTAGAGAAACTCAGCAGGACTGCCAGCATCTGTGGGGAGAAAACAGTTAACATTTCGAGCCTGATAAATCATCTTCAGAACAGAGCCTCTAGACTCAACGTATTGACTCTTTTCTCCCCACAGATGTTACTGAGTTTCTCCAGAAATTTCTGTTTTTGTGTCAGCATAAGCGTTTGTGCATTTGAGACAAAGATGGTTCAGGTTTATTTTTTCTGAGGTTATTCAGTCTGAAATTTTCAACATGGAGGATTGTGAAGCTGGCTCGTTAAGTATATTCAATGCTGAGATTGACGTTTCTAATCCGTAAGGGAATCGAGGATTGTGGCATTAGGCAGGGTAGCGGAGTTATAAATTATCAGATTAGCCGTGAACCCATTGAATTGCAGAGCAGGCTTAAAGGGTCAACTATTTAGGCAGTGACTTCCAGACTCCAACCATGCTCTGTGTGAAAAAATTGTTGTTCAGTCTCCTCTTAGCCTTCTACCTTTTTAACTTAAATCTATGCCCGTGGTCATTGACCCCTCTACTAATGGAAAATAGTGTCTTCCAATTCTACTATCTGTTCTACTTGGTATCTGATATACCTCTATCAGGCGCCCTCTCAACCTTCACTGCTCTAAGGAAAGCAAACCTAGCCTGCACAACCTTCCCTCATATCTCTCACCCTCTAGCCCGGGTAGCAATCTTCTAATTCAGAACACTGTAGTGCAATCATATCCTTCCCATAATATGGTGACCATGCACGCAGTATTACAGTTGGAGCCTAGCCAGCATTTTATGATTTCAGCATAACGTTCCTGTTCCCTCCCTACGTATGCCAAAGGATTCAGGAAAGACTTATAAGGATGTTGCCAGGGTTGGAGGGTTTGCGCTATAGGGAGAGGCTGAACAGGCTGGGGCTGTTTTCCCTGGAGCGTCGGAGGCTGAGGGGTGATCTTATAGAGGTTTACAAAATCATTAGGGGCATGGATAGGATAAATAGACAAAGTATTTTCCCTGGGGTTGGGGGGAGTCCAGAACTAGAGGGCATAGGTTTAGGGTGAGAGGGGAAGGATATAAAGGAGTCCCAAGGGGTAACTTTTTCATGCAGAGGGTGGTACGGGTTTGGAATGAGCTGCCAGAGGAAGTGGTGGAGGCTGGTACAATTGCAACATTTAAAAGGCATTTGGATGGGTATAGGAATAGGAAGGGTTTGGAGGGATATGGGCAGGTAGGACTAGATTGGGTTGGGATATCTGGACGGAAGGGTCTGTTTCTGTGCTGTACGTCTCTATGACTCCATATGCTGCCTTAACTACCTACCTTGCAACCTTTAGGGATCTCTGGATTATGAATGTGGAGGTCCCTCTGATCTTCATTACAGTCCAGATTCCTACCATTCACACTATAATCTCTGGCCTTGATAACCCATCCCAAGTCCATTACCTATTTTCTTTCGAAGCTGAAATCCATTTTGCCTTAACTTTGCCTAGCTGATATGTCCATTGATATCCTCCTACAGTCTATAGCTATCATCCTCACTATTTACCATCCTACCAATTCTTGTGTAATCTGTAAATGATTTGATCATACATAACCCCTATGTTTAAGTTCAGATAATTCATGTATGCGACAAATAGGATGGGCCCCACCACTGAGTACTGTGGAACCCCATTGAAAGCAAGACTTCTAGTCACAAAAATGTCTCTCCATTTCTTGCCTCACACCCAATTTTGGATTCAATATGCCACTTTATTTCGGATCTTAGGCTTTTACTTTCTTGACCAGTCTGCCATGAGACATCTTATCTAAAGCCTTGCCGAAGTCCATGTGGAGCAAATCAAATGCACTAGCCTCATCAACACTTCTGATTACCCTCTTAAGAAAAAAACAATTAAATTTCTCAAACACAACCCTGCTTTAACAAATCAGGCTGTCTATCCCTGATTACTCCATGTTAGCAGAAATAATTGGAGCTCAGAATTTTTTCTAATACCTTCCCTGTAGCTGAGGTTAGCTTGACTGATTCGTTGTCCCAATATTAAAAAAGGGAGAAAGGGACTATGTTAGCTACCCTTCAATGCTATGGTAACTCAGCCATGGTCAGATAGGATTTGATAATTACTGTGAGGGTTCTTTATATGTCTTCCTGTTCCTCCGTCAACAGTGAAGTAAATTTTATGTAGGTCAAATAATTTATCCACATTTAAGGCTGCTAAACCCACTAGTTCCTCCTCGTAATGCAATTGATTGGGCCTTGATTTTTTTTAAAACTGTGGTAGCAGTGATTTGAAATAAATGCATATGAACATGCTTGTGCTTGAATAAATGCCACCTATAGGTGGCACAGAATGTGCATTCTCAAGGAGAAAGCCCACATAATTTGAAAGTGATGCAAAAGAGCAGCAAGTCTGAAAGATGGTGCTGCAGTAAGATATGTATGAACAATACACTTGGTTTCATTTATCATGCTCATCAATGAACAAAATAGAATCATAGAGATTGAGCACATACAGCATGAAACAGACCCTTCAATACAACTTTTCCATGCCGACCAACTTTCCTAAACTAATCTAGTCTCATTTGCCAGCACTTGGCCCATATCCCTTTAAACCCTTTCTATTCGTATATCTATCCAGTTGCCTTTTAATTGTTGTAATTGTACCAGCCTCCATTGCTCCCTGTGGCAGTTCATTCCATACACGCACAACCCTCTGTGTGAAAAAGTTGCCGCTTAGATCACTTTTAAATCTTTCCCATCTCACCCGAAACCTATGTCCTCTAGTTCTGGCCACCCTAGGGAAAAGACCTTGTCTACTTATCCTATCCATGCTCCTCATGACTTCTGAAACCTCTATAAGGTCACCCCTCAGCCTCCAATGCTCCAGGGAAAACAGCCTCAGCCTCTCCCTATACCTCAAATCCTGTAACCCTGCCGAAATTTTTGTAAATCTTTTCTGAACCCTTTCAAGTTTCACAACATTCTTCCGATAGGAAGGAGACCAGAATTGCACGCAATATTCCAAAAATAGCTTAACCAATGTTCACAACATGACCTCCCAACTCCTATACTGATGCTATGACCAATAATGGAAAGCATACCAAACGCTGCCTTCACTTTCCTATCTAACTGTGAGATGACTTTCAAGGAACAATGAACTTGCACTCCAAGCAACATTCCACAGGACCTTACTAGTAAGGGTACAAGTCCTTCCCTGATTTGCCTTTCCAAAATGCAGCACTTCACATTTATCTAAATTAAACTCCATCGACCACTCCTTGGCCCATCTGATCAAGATGCTGTTGTACTCTGAGGTGACCTTTGCAGTCCACTACACCACCTATTTTGGTGTCATCTGCAAACTTACTAAATATACCACCGGTGGCACAGTGGCTCAGTTGTTAGCACAGCGCCAGGGACCCGGGTCCAATTCCCACCCTGGGCAACTGTCTGTGTGAAGTTTCACATTCTCCCTGTGTGTGTGTGGGTTTCCTCCGGGTGCTCCGATTTCCTCCCACAGTCCAAAGATGTGCAGGTTAGGTGAATTGGCCATGCTAAATTGCCTGTAATGTTAGGTGCATTAGTCAGGGGTAAATGTAGGGGAATGGGTCTGGGTGGGTTGCTGTTTGGAGGGTTGGTGTGGACTTGTTGGACCAAAGGGCCTGTTTCCATACTGTAGGGAATCTAATCTAATCATATCACCTGTGTTCACAACCAATTCATTTATATAAGTGATGAAAAGCAGTGGACCCAGCACTGATCCCTGTGGTACATCACTGGCCACAGGCCTCCAGTCTGAATGACAATCCTTCACCACCACCCTCTGTCTTCAATCTTCGAGCCAGTTCTGTATCCAAATGTCTAGTTGTCCCTGTATTCCATGTGATCTAACCTTGCTAATCAGTCTACCATGAGGAACCTTGTCGAGCGCCTTAATGAAGTCCGTATAGATCATGTCCACCGCTCCATCCCCATCAATCCTTAGTTACTTCAAAAAACTCAATAAAGTTCATGAGATAAGATCTTCCATGCACAAAGCCATGTTGACGATCCGTATTCAGTTGAGGCTTTTATAAATACATGTAAATCCTTTCTCTCAAGATTCCCTCCAACAACATGCCCACCACTGGTCAAGCTATGGTTCCCTGACTTTTCCTTACCACCTTTCTTAAACAGTGGCACCATGTTAGCCAATCTCCAGTCTTCTGGCATCTCACCTGTGATTATCAGTGATACAAATATCTCAGCAAGGGACCCAGCAATCACTTCCGTAGCTTCCCACAGAGTTCTAGGGTACATGTGATTAGGCCCTTGGGGATTTATCCAACTTTCTGCATTTTAAGATGTCCAGCACCAGCACCACCACCACCTCTGTAATGGACATTTTTCAAGATGTCACCATCTATTTTTCCACATTCTGTATCTTCCATGTCCTTCACAGTAAACACTGATGCAAAATACTAGTTTAGTATCTTCCCCCATCTCCTGTGGTTCCACACATAGCCTGCCTTGCCGATCCTTGAGGGGTCCTATTCTCTCCCTAGTTATTCTTTTGTCCTTAATGCATTTATAAAATTCATTTGGATTCTCCTTAACACTATTTGCCCTCCTGATTTCCCTCTTAAGTATACTCTTACTGCCATTTTGCTTTTCAAAGAATTCACTCGATTTCTGCTGTCTATACCTAAGATATGCTTCCTTTTTCTTGACCAAAACCTCAATTTCATCCAACATTCCCTATACCTACCAGCCTTGCCTTTTACCCTGACAAGAACATACTGGATTCTTATGTCATTTTTGAAGGCCTCCCATTTACCAGCCATCTCTTTATCTGCAAACACCCGCTCCCAATCAACTTTT
Source organism: Chiloscyllium punctatum (assembly GCF_047496795.1). Classification (NCBI taxonomy): domain Eukaryota; kingdom Metazoa; phylum Chordata; class Chondrichthyes; order Orectolobiformes; family Hemiscylliidae; genus Chiloscyllium; species Chiloscyllium punctatum. The sequence goes on along the minus strand of NC_092783.1, from coordinate 12,530,697 downwards.
GAAACTTCTTAACTAATACCATCAAAATTAGCCTTCCTTCAATTTAGATCCGGTCTATCCCTTTTCCATCACTATTTCAAAGCTAATAGATTTCTGGTCACTGGCCCCAAAGTGCTCCCTCACTGACACCTCAGCCACTTGCTATGCATTATTTCCCAAGAGTAGGTAATGTTTTACACCTCTTGTAGGTACGTCCACATGCTGAATCAGAAAGTTTTTTTGTACACATGTAACACATTCCTCTCCATCTAAAACCTTAACACAAGGCAATCCCAGGCTATGTTTAGAAAGTTAAAATCCCCTACCATAACCACCCTATTATCCTTACAAATTTGTTTCTCAACTTTCTGCTGAGTATTGCAGGTTCTATAGTACATTCCCAATAAAGTGATCGTCCCTTTCTTATTTCTCAGTTCCACCCAAATATATGTTCCAAGAATATCTTCCCAAATGTTTTCGCTTATTAAAAATCCAATTCCTCCTCCTCTTTTGCCCCCTTTCTATCCTTCCTCTAACATCTATGACCTGGAACATTAAGCTGCTAGTCTTATCCATCCCTGAGCCACAACTCTGTAATTGTTGTGATATCACAGTCCCATTTTCTTCACTGTGCCCTGTGTTTTATGCTTTCCCTGTTTGGCCTCTTGCATTGAAATAAATGTGTTTAATTTATCAGTCCTACCTCGTTCTCTGCTTTGTTCTTGCCTGCCCTGACTGTTTGACTTGCTCCTTTTGCCAACTGTACCAGTCTCAAACTGATTTCTTTCGTCACTATCTCCCTGGCTCCCACCCCCACATCACGAGAGTAAATCTGCCCTAGCAACTCTGGCAAATCTCCCTGCCAAAATATTAACCTGCTTCCAATTGGATTCCAATGATCCAAAAATGTGAACCTTCCTCCCCTGCACCAACTCCTCAGCCACTCATTCATCGGCTCTATCCTCCTATTGCTACCCTCACTAGCTCATAGTACCAGGAGTAACCCTGATATTACTACCCTCGAGGACCTCCTTTTTAAATTCCTGCATAAATTTCTATATTCTCCCTTCAGAATCTCATCCTTTTCCCTTCCTATTTTGTTGGTTTCAATGTGCACAATGACCTCCTGCTGGTCCCACTCCCCTTTGAGACTATTCTGCACTCACTGCAAGGTATCCTTGATCCTGGCACCAGGAAGGCAACATATCGTTCTGCTTTCTTGCTGTCGGCTGCAGAAACGTCTGTCTGTGCCTCTGATAGAGTGTCCCCTATCACACTCGATTGCTTGGAACCTGATGTACCCCTTGTTACATTAGAGCCAGTCTTGGTATCAGAAACCTGGCTGTGCGTGCTACATTCTCCTGAGAGTCCATCACCCCTTGTATTTTCCTAAACAGCATACTAAGACTGACTGCTGATGTTGTCTCTCTCTCATCTCTGGTACAGCTCTCCTCACCCCACTACCATAACCCAGCCACCTGCTGCTACTAGTGAAGGCCTCGACCATTAATCATCAGCCTTTGTTCCTACCACCACCAAGGAGTGTAAGCACCAACATGCACCTCTCCCTTCCCCTTACAACCAACCACTGCAGCCCCCTTGTGAGCAGCGCATTCACTGATGTGGCATCACTACATACAGAGCATACTGACATCCACATAGCATGTACAGCACTTCCTGCAGCTTGTCCTGTCATGACCAGCTAATGTCATGGGCTGCGTATGCACAGGGACTATTTTGGCGAACATGTGAATTCAGAGTAGAAGTAGGTCATTTGGTCATTTTTAAAAAATCAGTCGAATGTGGAATCGCTGATTAGGCCAGCATTTATTTCCCATCCCCAATTGCTCAGAGGGCAGTTGTGGGTCAGTCACTGCTGTACTCTGAAGTCCCATGTAGGACAGAACAGGTAAGGATAGCGGTTTCTTCCTCTAAAGGACATCAGATGAGTATTTCTGACAATTGACAACTGTTTCATGGTCATCAGACTCTTAATTCCAGGTTTTTATTGAATTTAAATTCCATTATTTGCCATAAGATTCCAAATTGGTTCTCCAGAGCATAGTCTCCGGATTAATCATATTACAATGCCCACTAGGGCATTGCCTCCCCTTTAGCTTGCTCTGTCATTTAGTAAGATTGCAACTGATCTGTTTGTGTTTTGAATTCCACATTCTCATCTAATCCAATAACCTTTAATTCTATTGTCTAACAAGAATCTATTTACCTCTGTCTTAAAAACATTCAATGACCCTGTCTACACTGCCTTGTGAGGCAGAGTTCCAGAGGCATCCAGCTCTCTGAAAGAAACTAGGGACAACACATCTATCCTGGGACAGGCTATGCAAAGACATGCCAGAGAATTCCTAGAGACCTGGCACTCCAACCACAACGCCATAAACAAACACACAGATCTAGATACCATCTATCAACCCCTCGGAAAACAAACAGGAAATTACATCACCACAAACCCAGAAACCTCATCCAGGAGAAAGATATAAATAGAAAGCAGGAGACAACAGCTTCACTTCACTTGGAGGTGGCCACTGATGATGTTACCTCGCCAGCTAATGAAATGTCTGGATATCTAACCTACACGCTAAACCTCAACCTGAGCTACAAACCTTGCAAAACCTATTTCTCTTAATTTCACCCTAAAGGAACAATACCTAATTTTAAAACAGCTGTTCAATCAAACCACCCGTCACTCTTCTGAAATCCAATATAAGGAAGCCCAGACTGTCCAATGTTTACTCATAAGACAAACTGCCAACTCCAGGCACCAATCTAGTAAACCTCTTTGAATTGTCTCCAAAATCGTTTATGTCCTTAGATAGGGAGACTGAAACTATTCAACTCATGGAATTCTGGTTTTTCTTCGTTAAGCTTTCCTGGACAAATTTCTATCACATCACCACAGTTAGTTTTGATCACTGTCATAGTGTCACAGTGACTGCTGTCATAGTTACTGAGTTTAATGTTTGCTGCTTGGATCCAACAAGACATTTAACAAGAAAATAAAATATGTAGCCTTGAAAGGAGAAGCAGCTTTACAAAAAGGAACACATTTTGCTTAGAGTCTGGATTCATTTCCACAAATTGTAGGGGAAATAAATGGTAAATATGTTACAAAGTTGTATATTCAAAAGGGTTTGGATCACAAACAAACATCCAAAATTTCAGCACTTTATAAGTAATCGCAAGTTTGAAAGCACTGTCTCAGTTATCTATTTATGCTTATGTTAGCTTTTGTAGCTTTCCTTTCTTTAAAGTATGTTCTATTGAAGTTTCATGTCATACTGTTATTATCTATAGTTTTATTTTTGTAACCCTGGTTGTAATTCACTAAGCTTATGACACTCTGTCTTGGCAGTATTCTTAGAGTACAGTAATGTTCCAACGCCAACAAATTCTGTAGCATGGTAACTAGTTTATTCATTGTAATTTATGATGTAACTTACTAACCAATTAATCTTGAATAGGGATAACATTACAGAGAGGACATTCTTGGGAATACGTTTAGGGAAGTTATTTGAATGGAACTGAAAAATAAGAAAGGGATGATCACCTTATTGGGATTGCATTCCCCCCCCCACCCCCACAATAGTCGACAGGAAATTAAGACACAAATTTGTAAGGAGATCTCACTTACCTGTAAGAATAATAGGGTGATTTTGGTTTTGGTGAGGGATTTTAACTTTCCGAACATAGACTGGGACTGCTAGTGTTAATGGCTTAGATGGAGAGGAATTTAAGTGTGTGCAAGAAAATTTTCTGATTCAGTATGTGGATGTACCAATTGGAGAAGGTGCAAAACCTGATGTACCTTTGGGAAATAAGGCAGGGCAAGTGACTGAGGTGTCAGTGGAGAAGCTCTTTGGGGCCAGTGACCATAATTCTATTAGTTTTAAAATAGTGATGGAAAAGGATAGCCAGATCTAAAGTTAAAGTTCTTTATTAGAGAAAGGCCAATTTTGACAGTATTAGGCAAGAACTTTCAAAGGTTCATTGGGGGCAGTTGTTCACAGGTAAAGGGATGGCTGGAAAATGAGATGCCTTTAAAAATGAGATAAGGAGAGTGCGGCGATGGTATATTCCTGTTAGGCTGAAAGGCAAGGCTGGTAGGTATAGGGAATGCTGGATGACTAGAGAAATTAATGTTTTAGTTAAGAATAAGAAGGAAGCATATGTCAGGTGTAGACAGCAGAAATCGAGTGAGTCCCTAGAAAAGCATAAAATCAGAATGAATATACTTTGGAGGGAAAAAAGGGGACATGAAATAGTTTTAGTAAATAGGGTTAAGGAGAATCCAGAGGGATTCTACAAATACATTAAGGACAAAAGGATAACTAGGAAGAGAAAAGGGCCCCATAAAGATCAGCAAAGCGGCCTTTGTGTGGAGCCATAGGAGATGCGGAAGATACTAAACTAATATTTTGTATCAGTGTTTACTGTGGAGAAGAATATGGAGGATAGAGAATGTGGGGAAATAAATAGCAACATCTTGAAAAATGTCCATAGTATTGAGGTGGTGATGCTGGATGTCTTAAAATGCAGAAAATTGGATAAATCCCCAGGACCTGATCAGGTGTGACCTAGAACACTGTGGGAAGCTAGGGAAGTGATTGCTGGGTGCCTTGCTGAGATATTTGTATCATCGATAGTCACAGGTGAGGTGCCAGAAGACTGGAGGTTGGCTAATGTGGTGCCATTATTTAAGAAAGGTGGTAAGGACAAACAAAGGAACTATAGACCAGTGAGCCTGACATCAGTGGTGGATAAGTTATTGGAGGGAATCCTGATGGACAGGATTTACATGTATTTGGAAAGGCAAAATCTGATTAGGGATAATCAACATGGCTTTCTGCATGGCAAGTCACGTCTCATGAACTTGAAGAAGTAATATATCTCTATGACTCTATGTCAAAGATAGTTAGGTGGCCAACCCTGGAAACTATTTTGGTCCCCATCTCCTTCCACTCTTCCAAGACAGGAAATGAGACAGTTGTATTCTTAATTAAGGTAGTCCAAATTGTCAAAATACAATTGCTAACCATGGGAAACCTTGTTGAATGCCTTTCTGAAGTCCACATAGAACACATCCATCCCTCTGCACTAATCAATCCTCTTTGTTACTTCTTCAAGAAGGAATAGAGGGAGAATGGCTGAGAAGTGGCAGACGGAGTTTAATTCAGATAAATGCGAGGTGCTGCATTTTGGGAAAGCAAATCTTAGCAGGACTTATACACTTAATGGTAAGGTCCTAGGGAGTGTTGCTGAACAAAGACATCTTGGAGTCCAGGTTCATAGCTCCTTGAAAGTGGAATCGCAGGTAGATAGTTTAGTGAAGAAGCCATTTGGTATGCTTTCCTTTATTGGTCAGAGTATTGAGTACAGGAGTTGGGAGGTCATGTTGCGGCTGTACAGGACATTGGTTAGGCTACTGTTGGAATATTGCATGCAATTCTGGTCTCCTTCCTCTCGGAAAGATGTTGTGAAACTTGAAAGGTTTCAGAAAAGATTGACAAGGATGTTGCCAGGGTTGGAGGATCTGAGCTACAGGGAGAGGCTGAACAGGCTGGGACTGTTTTCCCTGGAGCGTCGGAGGCTGAGGGGTGACCTTATAGAGGTTTACAAAATTATGAGGGGCATGGATAGGATAAATAGGCAAAGTCTTTTCCCTGGGGTCGGGGAGTCCAGAACTAGAGGGCATAGGTTTAGGGTGAGAGGGGAAAGATATAAAAGAGACCTAAGGGGCAACTTTTTCACGCAGAGGGTGGTACGTGTATGGAATGAGCTGCTAGAGGATATGGTGGAGGCTGGTACAATTGCAACATTTAAGAGGCATTTGGATGGGTATATGAATAGGAAGGGTTTGGAGGGATATGGGCCGGGTGCTGGCAGGTGGGACTAGATTGGGTTGGGATATCTGGTCGGCATGGACGGGTTGGACCGAAGGGGCTGTTTCCATGCTGTACATCTCTATGACTCTATAACTAGCCATTTGGTTACAGCGCTGGCTTGAAAGTAGAAGACAGAGGGTGGTGGTGGCAGGTTGCTTTTCAGATTGGAGGCCTGTCACCAGTGGTGTGCTACAGGGATCGGTACTGGGTCCACTGTTTTCATCATTTTTAAAAATGATTTTGATGTGAACATCAGAAGTTTGGTTAGTAATTTTGCAGATGACACCAAAATTGGTGGTGTCATCGACATCGAAGAAGGTTACCTCGGAGTACAATAGGATCTTGATTAGATGGGCCAATGGGCTGAGGAATGGCAGGTGGAGTTTAATTTAGATAAATGTGAGGTGCTGCATTTTGGAAAGGCAAATCGGGGCAGAACTTATACACTTAAAGGTAAGGTTCTGGGATTGTTGCTGAACAAAGAGACCTTGGAGTGCAAGTTCAAATTTCTGTGAAAATGGAGTCACAAGTAGATAGGATAGTGAAGAAGGCATTTGGTATGCTTGCCTTTATTGGTCAGAGCATTGAGTACAGGAGTTGGGGAGGTCACATTGCGGCTGTACAGGATATTGGTTAGGCCACTTTTGGAATACTGTGTGTATTTCTAGTGTCCCTGCTATAGGAAGGATGTCTGGATGGCATAGACACTTTGGATAGTAGGGCCTGTTCCATGCTGTATATCTCAGTGACTCTATGTCAAAGATAATTAGGTGGCCAAACCTGGAAACTATTTTGGTCCCCTCCTCCTTCCACTCTTCCAAGACAGGAAATGAGACAGTTGTATTCTTAATTAAGTTAGTCCAAATTGTCAAAATACAGTGCTTGGAAGGTTGCACAATCCGTTGTTTCATTTGTTAGAAACAAACTGAAAAGTACAATGGGCCGCAATTTTCTGCTTCGGGGCATCATTGAGGTAGGTTTGCTGTTAACTATTGAGTGACAAGTTGTTGAAATTGAAAATTGGTAACAGATGGCAAACAGGGTCTTTGGGACTTATTGAAGGGCAAAGAATTGTGTGTTTCCTTTGTCAAAATGAAGGATTTTGAAATTATCAGCAAGAAGTTAAGAAGGCAATAATTTTCTTTTTTGTCTTTCATGGCTGTGCCAGTATTTATTGCCAGTCCCTAGTTGCCTTTTCAAACCACTACAGTCCATTTGCTATAGGTAGATCCACAATACTGTTAGAGAGGGTGGACCAGGACTTTGACCCAGTGACACTGAAGGAATGGTGATATATTTCCAAGTTAGGATGGTGAATGGCTTGGAAGGGAAGTTTCAGGTGGTGTTCAAGTGTACCTGCTGCTCTTGTTCTTCGTGATGGTGGTAATCATAGGTTTGCAAGATGCTGTCTAAGGAGCCTTGGTCAGTTTCTACAGTGCACCTTGTAGATTGCATACTCAGCTGCTACTGTGTGCTAATAATATTGGCACTGCACGCTTTTGGATATGGTACAGACAAGTGTACTACTTTGTCTTGGATGTTGACAATGTTCTTGAACATTTTGGAATTGTATACATCCAAGCAAGTGGGGAGTGTTCTATCACATGCCTGACTCGAGACTTCAAGTTTATTGATGAAACAGATGGTTAAGTCTGTGACATCACCCGCTGTAGTGCAATGGAAATGTTCCTAACCCTGGACCAGGAGGCCCAGGTTAAAGTCTCACTTGCACTGGAGGTGTGTAATAACATCTCTGAGCAGGTTGATTAGAAAACACCTACCCTGAGAAACTAGAGAGCTTGTATGGTGCAGTGGTCACATCCATACCTCTGAGACAGGAGGTCAGATTCAAGTCCCAACCACACCAGAAATATGTATTAACTTCTCTGAAAGGATTCATTAAAATTATCTACTCTGAGGAACTCTGGGGCTCTTGTGACAAAGTGAGAGTGTCCTTGTCTCTGAACCAGGAGGCTGAGGTTCCAGTTACACCTACTCCAGAAATGTGTAAAAAATATTGTTGAACAGGTTGATTAGAAAATATGTAATCTAAGGAACTCTTGCGGAGATGTCCTGAAGTTGAGATGATGAAACTTCAGCAACCACAATTTTTTTTTTGTGCCAGTCACGACTCCAACCAGCAGCGAGTTTTCCCCCAATTTATATTGACTCTAGTTTTGCTAGGGTTCCTTGATACCACCCATGGTCAGATGGGACCTTGATGTCTAGGGCAGTCACTACCACTTCAGCCCTGGAATTCAATCTTTTATCCATGATCAAACCAAGGCTGTAATGAGGCCAGGAACTGAGCAGCCCTGGCAGAACCCAAACTGGACATTACTGAGCAGCTGCTGCTTGATAGCACTGTTGATGTCACCTTCCATCACTTTACTGATGACTGAGAATAGAATGATGGGGCAGTAATTGGCCTGCTTGTATTTGCCCTGATTTTCAGCTTGGCTGGGATGTGGCAAATTGTGGAGAACCAGTCTTCTTTACTATTGCTGCAGTTTTGTCAGGGACCGCAGCCTTTACAGTATCCAGTGCTTCCAGTCATTTGTTGATATCCCATGGAATGAATCAAATTGACTGAAAAATGTTCCTGGTGACTGGGGAGTCCATTACCAGAGGTCACAGTTTGAGGATACGGGATAGGCAAGTTAGGATGGAGATGAAGAGAAATGTCTCTGCCAAGAGAGTAACAAGCCTGTGGAATTTTCTGTCACAGAAAGCAGTTGAGGCCAATGCATTGAATGCTTTCAGAAAGGAATTAAATATCGAATAGAATGGAATCCCTATAGTGTGGAAACAGGCCCTTCAGCCCAAGAGGTCCACACCGACCCTCCAAAAAGGCACCCACCCAGACCCATTCCCCTACTACTCTACATTTACCCCAGACTCCTAACCTATACATCTCTGAACATGATGGGCAATTTAGCATGGCCAGTTCACCTAACCTGCACATCTTTAGATTGTGGGAGGAAACCGGAGCACCGGGAGCAAACCCACACAGACAAGGGGAGAATGTGCAAACTATATATTTGTATACTAATGTACAATATACAGTGGAAAATACATTATTATAATAAATATTACAACATATTATAAAACATTGTCAATATCGAGAAGATAATGGATTAGTTGCCTGACAGAAAGTAGGGAGGAAGGATAAATGGATCATTTTCAGATTGGCAAGTTGCAACTATATGGATCAGTGTTGAGGCCTCAACTATTTACAATCATTATCAGTTACAGTTGCACCTCGACATATGAACGACCCTCTTCACAAACAAATCGGTTTACGAACAGGATTGTACGTAAAATTTTGCTTCAACGTACGTACGAAATTCAAGGTACGAACTCAAAAAGCCATGTGCGACCACGTGGTTTCATTGTTCTGCTTTGCTACGCGCTTGTTGAACGCAAAAGCTCTCGGGCCCCGTGTGATCTCATTCAGTTCGTCTTTGGCGTGTGCGCTGTGAACAGCATTCGTTGCTACGTCCAAGCATTCTTACGCTATCCGAACACTGGGAAAAATTGATTCGGTTCGCGAACCGGGTCCCGGAACGGATTAAGTTTGTCAGTAAGTCGAGGCGCTACTGTACTTGGATGGAAGGACTAAACGTAAGTTGGCAAAATTTGCCAATGGCTTCAAGATATTTGAGAAAGCACATTGTCAATAAATGGATATAAATGAGTGGTCAGAAGTTTGGTAAATTAAGTATAATGTGGGAATTTGTGAATTTCTCCAGTTTGTGAGATGGGATAGAAAATCAGTACAGGCGGCCCCTGGGTGCGATCAGGTTCCATTGTGGAGCCAGTTTGCAAGTTTATTTGTGTGCAAGTCAGAACGCAATTAAAGAACTGTTCACATATTGGGTCTTTAAAATTACATTCCCATGTAGGATTGTATTTGTAAGTACAAGTGTTTGTGAGTCAAACACTTGTAAATCAGGGATACCCTCTATGTTATTTAAATAGGTAAGGGTTGCCAAATTCAGTGATAGAGTAGTCCAGCAAGGAATTAGGAAGGCAAATAAAAATTTTAATTCACTTGTGGGACATGGGTGTCGCTGGCTGAACCAGCATTTATTGCCCATTCCTAGAGGCCCTTGAGAAGGCAGTGAAGCTGCCTTCCTGAACTGCTGAAGCCCATGTGCAAATTGATTGTTGTCATTTATTAAAACTGTACAAAATCCCAAGAAGATTTCATAGGATAGATGCCGGGAGGATGTTTCTTCTTTTTGGGAAAAATGGAGGAAGTGGGCATAGTTTAACCATAAGTGATCTTCATTTTAAACAGATGAGGTTTTATCTGAAGGTCATTAACCTACAGAATGCTCTTGCGCAGAAGAGAAGTTGTGTTGTAGGACCTATTCAGGATTGAGTTAGATCTTTGATAGACAGGAGAGTTAAGGGTTAGGTAGCAGACTGGAAAGTGGAACTGAGGCCACAATCAGATCACCGTGATCCTATTGAACAGTAGAGCAGGCTCGAGGGGATAGAATGACCTCACCCAAAGATCTGTCTGTCTTACCTGCTGAGTATTTTATTCCCTGCTTTCACACGATACCTTTGATGTCTCTCTTTGTTGCAAGGTGGAAGCAGAAAATAGCAAGCCAATTTTTTGTTGATTTTGAATACATTATAAAATGAATCTGACAATTGATTTGTTTTATTCACCCAAAATATGTAAGATTAAATTCATCATTGAGTTTAACAAGCACTCAATAGCCAGTGCTTCGTTATGAAAGCCAAATACAGAGATGCTTCAGATCATACCCTTGTAGCATAAGGGTGTAGCTACCAGAATTAGCAAGAGGGAGAAGTGTATTTTTCACCTACTGATTCATGATAGCATGACTGCATTTTCAAATAAATCAAATAGAAATACTGTTACATTGTCATTCCAGATTTTTTCAATATCCATTCTATTCGAAGGTTTCTTTGCAATTGTTTTTTTAAAAATGTGATTAGAAAACTTTAGTGTGTGGCAATTAACCACCTTAAGGCTTGGGTAAGAATTGCAAACATAGATCAATACAGCCGTATAGGCCCTTCAACCTTCGATGTTGTGCCGACCTGTGAAATTGATCTGAAGCCCATCTAACCTACACCATTCCATTATCATCCATATATTTATCCAATGACCATCTAAGTGCCCTTAAAGTTGGCAAGTCTACTACTGTTGCAGGCAGGGTATTCCATGCCCCTTCTACTCTCTGAATAAAGAACCTACCTCTGACACCTGTCCTATATCTATCACCCTTCAATTTAAAGCTATGTCCCCTCGTGCTAGCCATCACCATCTGAGGAAAAAGGCTCTCACTGTCCACCCTATCTAATCCTCTGATGATCTTGTGTGCTTCTATTAAGTCATCTCTTAACCTCCTTCTGTCTAACGAAGACTGCCTCAAGTCCCTCAGCCTTTCCTCATAAGACCTTCCCTCCATACCAGGCAACATCCTGGTAAATATCCTCTGAACCCTTTGTCATCTGCAAATTTACTAACCCATTCTTCTACACCTTCATCCAGGTCACTAATAAAAATGATAATCAGCAGTGGCCCCAAAACAGCTCCTTGCAGTCCACCACCAGTAACTGAACTCCAAGATGAACATTTAGATTAGATTACGATTAGATTAGATTAGATTACTTACAGTGTGGAAACAGGCCCTTCGGCCCAACAAGTCCACACCGCCCCGCCGAAGCGTACCCACCCATACCCCTACATCTACATCGACCCCTTACCTAACACTACGGGCAATTTAGCATGGCCAATTCACCTGACCTGCACATCTTTGGACTGTGGGAGGAAACCGGAGCACCCGGAGGAAACCCACGCAGACACGGGGAGAATGTGCAAACTCCACACAGTCAGTCGCCTGAGGTGGGAATTGAACCCGGGTCTCCGGCGCTGTGAGGCAGCAGTGCTAACCACTGTGCCACCGTGCCACCCACCACCCTCTGTCTTCTTTCAGCTAGACAACTTCTGATCCAAACTGCTAAATCACTCTCAATCCCATTGTCTCCATCTCTTCTGCAATAGCCTGCCGTGGGAACTGTAACAAACGCTTGAAATAAGCATTTGATGCAGACATTTTTGTTTAACTGAAATTCTAATTTGTGGGAACATCTTATTTTAAAATTCAGCCTAAACCATGCCTTATGTATTGACTGGCATTCAACAGTATTGCTTTTTAACAATGTTCGAGCTGACAAATACAGCTGCTATGACTCCCAACAGAATACTATACAGTATAATCAACAAACTAGCCTTTTTGCTCAAAAACATGCTTTCAATCATTTTTCCCATCAGTAAATTTCAAAATTAACTGCAGGACATCCTCCTCATAAAATTCTGACTTTTACATCCAAGTTAGATATAAAAATAAATTAAAATTGCAAATGTACATCCAGTTGGCTGTTCTAGAACAAAATTATGCAGCACTAACTTCCAGAATAAATTTCCATAATGTTTCATTATTTGTCAAGATGGAATTCACATCCACATATAATGAATGCAATAATCTATATTACTATCCATCTATAATGTTTTCTTTATAGATTGATGTTTTACTCCTGTATTCACCAGCTTATTACATGCGACATTTAGACTATTTTAGTTTTTTATTGGTTTCATACAGCTTTATATTTTTAATATTAAACGATTACCAGAACATTAATCGATTCTCTAGATTACTCATCTACTGATGTCACAATTAGACAAGCATCTCCTTTACATTTTGATGCATCGAAGTTGAAACATTTGTGTAAAATGATAAATTGTGTTTTTGGTATTTTGGAACTTTACTGTCTCAATAGGCATCACCTCCGAGCAGCTGAGGGAAACTTGCCCTGTGTGAACCAGAGATAAGTATCAAAAATTATTGCAGTCCTAACATGAGCAGACAGGCAGCTTTTTTGATCCTGGTGCAGTTGAGACTTCACTAAAATAAAATGAAGGTGGATCTTTGGTATGATTCAGGGAATTACAGCATAGATCTGTTCCAGACAGTTTGTGCTTCACACATGCCTTCTCAATTCGACATCATCAAACTCCATCTGCATATCTTTCCATTCCTCTTTTGCTCATAAGCTTATCTAGCTTTCCCTAAATGTCTACACAAATTCCACATTTTAACCACTTTCCTGAATAACAAAGTTTCTCCTGATTTCTTTATTAGTCTTATTAGTGACCATCTTCTCATTACAACTAGCTTTGAACACCCTCTTAATTGGAAATATGATGTGAATATGATTACACTGAAGTTGTAGAGGAGGTTTACAAGTCTATTCTGAAGAAGTGTCACTGGACTCAAAACATCCACTCTATTTCTCTCCACAGATGCTGTCAGACTTGCTGAGTTTCTCCACCAATTTCTGTATTTGTTTCAGCTTTCCTGCATCCGCAGTTCTTTGTTTTATTTACAAGGAGATTTTTTTTTCTAGCTATTCTCTTTTCTATTTGGCTAGCACTGCTGCCTCACAGCACCAGGGTCCCAGGTTCGATTCCAGCCTTGGGTGACTGTCTGTGTGGAGTTTGCATGTTCTCCCTGTGTCTGCGTGGATTTCCTCCAGGTGCTCCAGTTTCCTCCCACAGTCCAAAGATGTGCAGGTTAGGTGAATTGGCCATGCTAAATTGCCCGTAGTGTTAGGTGCATTAGTCAGAGGGAAATGGGTCTTGATGGATTACTCTTCGGAGGGTCGGTGTGGACTGGTTGGGCCGAAGGGCCTGTTTCCACACTGTAGGGAATCTAATCTAATCTAATCATTTTCTTTCTTCTAAACTTGTTGACTCAGTGCTGGAGTTCTAAGAGCTAAGTAGTGAATGTGGGTACAGTTACAATGTTTAAACGAAATTTAGATAAATACATGAATAAGACATGTTTGGAGGGATACAGGCCACTGCAAGGCAGGTGGGACTAGTTTAGTTTGGGAATATGGTTGGATTCTACAAAAGGTCCTCCAATCTATTACCTCAGTAGCCAGTTGCCTTGTGATTTAATGACGTGAGTGGGTTTGCCACATAGACAAGCTCAATTTTCATTTGTATCTGTCTTTCACATGTATGCACACACTTTCCAACAAAGTTCACTAGATACTGTATTAGTTATGTGTGAATCTTTGGCTGATATGTCTTCTTAGCTTGGGAATAACATGAGTCCAGTAGTACAAGCCTCATTGTTCTCTTGACATCAGTTTTTTTATTGTCAGGACATCTTCAGGGTTAAACAGGAATCTTTATGGACTGTGTAACTGAATAATATGTTTATGGCGCATTTACTAGCACAGTTTTGAAATTCCAATCTTCCCATGCTTGGCCTTTTTGAAAGTATTCATGAAAGTGTGATTTTTATAGTTGTAACAACCTTATACAACTAAATTAAACAATTTTTGAAATTGCGATTCTTTACATCAGCTTCTTTTGATTTGCAATTTTTACTGTAATTTTCTCCCCCATAATAAATGGAAACATTTTATTCCCTTGAGGTTTTTTTATTCTTTCAATTAATGACTCCTGGCCCCACTAGCCATTTTGATAAGAAATAAATCTGCCCCTCTTTAACTGAAAAATGGTTCTGAACGTTTGTTTTTCAATCAGTTGAGTCTTAGAACTCTGCTGATTATCTAATCATAAGCATGACCAGATCAATTGTTGATGTAACATTAAATGGAGACCTACTGTTGCAAGATGAGTTATCTCTTCTGCAAAGTTGGCAGCCAGTAATGTCTAGGCATGATTATTTGTCTGAGTCAAAGGCAGATTTACTGAATGCAATCATCTATATTAATATCCATCTATATTAATGTTTTCTTTATAGATTGATGTTTTACTCCTGTATTCACCTAAAATATTGCTTGCGACATTTAGACTCTTTTAGTTTTTTAATGGTTTCAGTGCAAGCTTTATGTTTTTAACATTAAATGATTATTTAATTCAAAACATGGATGTAAGAGTTTAAATAGGTGCAACCAGAGCAAATGAAGTTACCTAAGAAAGCCATTGATGTTGTCTCGTGCTTGTAGTAGTGAAAATATAATTAGCGGTGGTTTTACTGAATACTTTCAGATAAGAGTTTGTGTTTAAAAGTGCAGAGACATTTTAAGTAAATGGAATTTAATACTTCAACAGTATTTTCTTTCCTTTTTGTAAGTGGAATAAAAATATTGGTGCATATTACGTTAATGATATTTACTTCAAATAAAGAAAACATTGAACAGCATGTGTAAATATTGTTTAATAAGAGGAAAGTAGGGGATGCACAACTTCAGTTGTGGCTCCAGCTTATTCAGATGTATTATTGGTGCATCTTAATTGTCACACATTCTTATGTGCCATATATTGGTGATACATCATTCAGCAAAGTATTATATAGGATTATGAAGAATGAAGCAGAACACCAAATTGATCTGACGTTAATTACCTGGTACTGTGTATAAAATGTTCTTTGAAGTACATTTTGTGTCAATTGAAGTTCATTTTGAGAATTGCATAGAGGAGAATGATTGTGAGATGAGTGTTGGATGTTAACACATTCAGATGAATAATTTTTTTTCTGTTACAAGGTTGAGTCAGAGTCATACAGCAAGGAAACAAACCTTTTGGTCTAACCAATCCATGCTGACCATGTTCCCAAACTAAACTAGTCCCACCTGCCTGCAATTAGCCCAATTCATCCAAACCTTTCCTATTCATGTATTTATCTAAATTTCTTTTAAATATTGTAACTGAACCCACATCCACCACTTCCTCTGGAAATTCATTCCACAAACCATTCGGTGTTTTTAAAAAAAATGCCCCCATGTCTTTTTTAAATATTTCTCCTCCCACATTAAAAAATATGCCCCTTAGTCTTGAAACTCCCACCCTAGGGAAAAGACAGCTGTCATTTATTTTATCTATACCTCATATGATTTTATAAACCTCGATAAGATCACCCCTCAACCTCCTGTGCTCCAGTGAAAAAAGGGCCCAAGCCTCTCCTTATAACAATTGTTAAGAATATATGTGAGTTAATGTCTTAATTAAAATAAGTAAATAATGTTATATGATTCTGTTAGGCAAATGTCACATACTAACATACATTAATATTTGAAGGATTTATCTACTGTCTGTTATCACGCACAGATTAAATTGGTCCCATTATTGGTACTTGCCTTCTGTTTTCACCTCAAGTGATTTAGTTTAGTACACCATAACTTTCACAATGGTTTTTCTGGACCACTGGAGGCTGAGGGGTGACCTTATAGAGGTTTATAGAATCATGAGGGGCGTGGATAGGGTGAATAGCCAATATCTTTTTCCTAGGAAGCAGGAGTCCAAAACTAGAGGGATTAGGTTTGAGATGAGGGGGGAAAAATTTAAAAAGGATCTGAAGGATAAGGTTTTCATGCCGAGGGTGGTGCATATATGGAACAAGCTGTCAGAGGATGTGGTAGAGGCAGATACAATTATAACATTTAAAAAGCATCCTAGAGGGAAGCATACCTACAAAGAAGAAAGGTTTAGAGGGATACAGCTCAAATGTTAGCAAATGGAATGAGGTCAGATTGGGATGCCTGTTCAGCTCAGATGAATTCATGGAAGGGTCTATTTCCAAGCTGTATTATAATCTTATTGGAAGCAATATTTTAAATAGCTGCAAAGTATACTTGGACAAACTGCAATTACGTATCAATTTGAAATTAGAATAAAACATTTGCAAATGTTTATATGTAGAATATTAATTAAAAGTTGTTGAGGAACATTGAGTTCTACTACAACACTTGTCTCACGGTAGGAGAGGGAGGTCTTTGGTTTTGAGCTCCCTATACTGAAGCCAGACTCCCAGGTAAAGGATGTAATTGAAACATACTTCAAAACTTAAATCCAAATTGTTAATCAAGTATAAATCAATAGTCCAGCAGATAAGAATATTCCAAGTTACATGAACAACTTATGTGAGGTTGGTGGATGCACTCTCCCACAACTCTATGGGTCATAACATGAAATAAAAGTATTTTTTCTGGTTACCAAGATGACTAATTAAATATTTATCTATATCAGGTTTTAAACAATAAGAATTTATCAACCAAGTTTCTTAATAAACACAATTATGTATTTGGAATCAAAATAAAACTTATTCAATACTTGGTTAACATACACAGTCAGTAATATAGAAATAGAAATGCTTATCCCTCTGAATATCCCCAAAATATATACATACACACACACAAATATATCATCTCTCTCTCTCTCTCTCTCTCTCTCTCTCTCTCTCTCTCTCTTCCCCCCCCTCCCCCCACCCCAAAAATAAATTTTATAAATTTCTCTGCCGAGATTAACTTATGGAACAAACAGTGTTTTAGCCAATATGTTGTTCTTGAAGGCAAAAGGATAAAGGGTAGGGAACATTTCAGAGTCCTTTGCTATGCTATTCTATTTTGTGTGGTCTTCATCATTCATGCTGTGACATCTTGCAGACCCAGCTTGCTCAAGACATACAATTTTGAGATGTTTGTTCAATCAATTTATCAACAGAGCAAATACCTTTCACACTGAACTCATCATGAGGGCTTTCTTTTTAGAAATGGAAGAGATCAGCTTTCTTCCAACTTAGCTTTTTCTTAGCATGCTTCCATCCAACTGAACCAGATGAAATAAGAACCTCTCCAATTGAGTAATTGTTCAAAACAACAAAGCAACAAGTAGTTATCTCTGGCTGTGTAACTTAAAAAACCCCTATAGAAAATAAAGTCAACATTTGTCGACGGTAGCCTTCCAATGACCTCATTTAAAGGAATCACTCCAGGCATTTCCACAAAACTTGGAATAAATGTATTTTCTTCACAATCCTTCCAAATTTAAGTCCTCCAAGAAGTACTAAATATAAAGTGTCTTCATAACATTATTACTTTTACTGACTCTAATATTACTGCTGACAGCTTACAACAAATGTGGGTGTTATTTAATTTTTAAAAACTTAATAGGCTTGAGGATTATATTTCTACTGTTAGAGTCAAGTGCAGTTTTGGGATAATGTAAATTGGCATCTGGTTGATTAATTCTTGTGCTGGACATTATATCTTGTCAAAACATAACCTGGCAGTAATTCCATGGAAAGGTAATTAACCAGTTGGCCGTGTAAATCTCAGTTGACATGTTGGAATTTATTTTATAAAGGTTTCTAGAATGTGAGTATTTCTGGCATGCCAGAATGTATTGCCTATCCCTAACAAACCTTGAGAATATGGTGGTGAGCCTCCACTGTGGAGTGCAACAAGCCAAGTGTCGGTACACCTACAATATTGTTAAGGAGGGAGTTCCAAGATTTTAACTTAGCAACAATGATGGAATGGTGCTGTTTCTAAGTTATAATACATTGTGGGTGTTGATGTTCCCAAGATGTTCTTTTGTTTACTTTCCAGCTGGTAGAGTTCACACATATGGAAGACACTGTCAAAGGAGCCTTGGCAAAATGCTGCAATGTGCACTTAGCAGTGGAATCCTCTATGCCCTGTATTTCTGTGAAGTTCACACAAGTTGCCTTATTTCCCTGTCCCTGTACTGGCTATAATCCAGACTCGTGCCTACTAACTTATCTGTGTATATCCTAACTCTGTACCAGCCTTTAAGTTACTTGAAGTGCTAATATCTGAGCTGCTACCTGCAAATGTTAGGTTGAGTGACAGTGCTTCCTCTTCCAGGTTATCACCTTCTACTTGCCCTCAACTTTCTTCCAGAGGGATTGAGTCAGCAATTCTTGATCATGTAAAGCTCAAAAGTATAAGAAACGTTGGGTAGGAAGAAAATGAGAATACCATGATCATTTCATTTCATGACACCTTTCAGAGTAACGGTTAAAAGTTGGGGAAGAAATTGCATAAAGCAGCAAGACTATTATGCAGGATGGCCTCTGCTGGACTTGATAACATTGGCTCCATAGTTGTACATGGTTGTCCGGACCACCACCTCCAGTAGCACTGAAAGGATGGAGGTATGCTGGTCCATCTCCAGACTCCTGGCTTTCTGTTCTGTTGTATGCCACGTGCTGCTAGAGTCATAGAGATTATATAGCATGGAAACAGCCCCTTCGGTCCAACTTGTCAATGCCAACTGGATATCCTAAATAAATCGAGTCCCATTTGCCAGCATTTGGTCCAATATCCCTCTAAACCCTTCCTAATCATGTACCCATCCAGATGCCTTTTAAATATTGTAATTGTACCAGGTTCCACCACTTCCTCTGGCAGCTCATTCCCTACATGGACCACCCTCTCTGTGAAAAGGTTGGCCCTTAGGTCCCTTTTAAATATTTCCTTCTCACCTTAAACCTATGCTTTCTAGTTTTGGACTCCCCCAACCTGAGGAAAAGACCTTGTCTATTCACCCTCTCCATACTCATCATGATTGTACAAACCTCTATGAGGTCACTCCTTGGCCTCCAATGCTCCAAAGAAAATAGCCCCAGTCCAGTCAGCCTCTTCCTATAGTTCAAACCCTCCAACCCTGGCAACATCCGCATAAATCTTTTCTAAAGCCTTTCAAGTTTAACTACATCCTTCCTATCGCAGGGAGACCAGAACTGTATGCAGTATTCCTGTAATAGCCTAACCAAAGTCCTATACAGCCACAACATGACCTCCCAACTCCAATACTCAGTGAGATTGCCCTTAATTAACTATAAGTCACTGTCTGCCAGAAATGATTAGATAGAGCTTTGTGAAAGCAGTGAGTGGTGTGTCTGTGACTAACATGCTTCACCAGTGTATGTGGATGGAATGTAGAATAAGGATACTGGGGAGTGAATGGTAAGTGTCATTGTGTGATGGGAATTTGTGATGGGAGTCTGGTGCATCAAGCAGTGCAAGAGATAATAGGCATGGCACTAGATTTTTCATTTCAGGCTTAGGAAACTCAAATTGAGCCATTTCCTGGCTATAGAAACTGAACCCATCACCTCTGCTACATCCATCAAATTTGTACCTTTGGAGATGTGAGCAAGCAGTGTCAAAAGAATATGTGCGCTAAGGCAAATTGGTTCAAAGGCTTTCTTCAGTTTGCTGGGACATGGGTCCAGCTCTCCACATTGTTCTTGTGTCCCTTTACTGTTTCCCCTTTGTGCAGTTACATATTCCCCACGCCTCTCCCCATGAACTTTGCTTAGCCACTCACCAGGTATCCGTTATGGACAGTCCTCAGGAGCCATATACTCTATTAGAAACAGGAAATCATTGAAATATACGTGAAAAGTCTTACAATACAATTGAGCTACCATTCAAACTGAAAAAGGCTCCAGACCCAATGGAAAATAATACCTGGTCATAGAGTTGTAAAAACAAGCATCTATTTAATGTTCACATGAAAAACAGGTTATTACTTAATAATCTTTTAAAATTATCAGTCAGACAGCTTACATAACTGCCTTCTGAGATAAATAGTTCATTAGCTTTTGAAAATCAACCGAGCATTCACAGGACTCAACTATCAAAACGAACCTTTGTAACTTCAAACAATGGAGCCATTGAAACTAGAAGTACAAATTACTCAGTTTTTTATAAGTTACACAAGATGATTTGTCTGTCAGAACAGTTCAGGAACAGATGGCTGTTTTCACTAAGACACACTGCAGATAATTTTTTGCCCCCAAATTGAGAGCATTGTGAAGATTGAAGTTACTTAACACTAGGATTTATAATCACTGCGTTTTCTATTTTGAATGAATAGTAGTATCTTTCTTAGTGGGAAAACTACTGTAGTGTGCCTCAATACTTACACAATGCTGGTCAATTCCTAGAACACATGCATTTTACAGAAGTCCACTCCACTCTCTAGATAATGTGGGGGTGTCTGCACAATATTGAAAATCCAGACTATCCAGGCAGCTTTCCATGTCACACTTGTATCTCATTTTCAAACAGTGAGGAGATGCTCACAACTCCAGCTCATCCATCCAAAACTCGGGGTGATTGAAGTTTGCTGTTGCAGTCAGCATTTTCTTATGCATTTAGTCCAATTGTATTGCTTTACGTGGTTGAAAAATCACGCTTGCATACTTTCTTATAGTATTGTGTGAAATCTGGGAATGATTTGTTGACTGAAGACACAAAGCGCATGCAAAGCTGTATTCTGTAATATATGATAATAGTGTTTTGTCATTGTTTTAGATTAAGCTAGATGATGGAGAGCCTGAGCCTGCAGGCAGTGACCCTTACTGATGGATCTACAGCATACATCCAACATACATTGAAAGGTGAGCACCCAAATGATAAACTGAAACTTGTGCAACATAGAATGTTGGGGGCGAAATGTAATTTCTCACTCCTCTGCATGGTTAATATCATTCCTCTTTGGGAGCCAGTGAGCAGAGCCTAAGCGGTTCTCCATATGTGAATCTGATGATGATTTATCCCAAATAAAGAGCTATAGATGGACACCTTGGGTAGCTTAAATATTTATAAATTGCATATGACCCAGAAGATCAAACAGATGGAACTGAGGTAGAGGTGTAAAGGATATAATGGGAGAATTAACATTCATATGTACTGGGTGGATATTTTCCAAAGTTTCATGCTCATTACATTTAAGTCATGCCATTTTTTGATGAAAAATGTGTAAGCATACAAAAATAGGGAGGAGGGGAAATTCAACAGTGGAGTGTATCTGAGATTAGTTAAAAGATCTTAAGCTAAATTAAATCAATTTCAGATTCAATCTGTAGGCCTGCTGAAACCCACGGGAAGTCTGTTTCTATTTTGAAATGGAAGAACACTCCAATCCTATGATTTAAATAGAGTTGTTAAAGCAACCTTTTTAACCTTTAGTTTTGAAAAATCTTCTTGAACTCCTTCACTTTATCATACTTCCTTTTATTAAAACAAAATTTTACAAGATGTGCTTTGAAGTGATGTATTAAGGACATTATACCACTTCACTGTTCATTCAGTTTATTGCACCTCATCAAAGTATACAATGAGTTTCAATATCAGCAACTACCCTAGGATAATTCAGTTGTTGTTATTTAGACTTAATATCATTTCCAAACTTCAGCTGGAATTTTGCCTTCCTTAGGGTTGGTGGGAAAGGTGGCAGGAAGAACAAGTATTTAAATGGGTTAGCACTAGGGTTGATCCCTACATCCTTGCTAGACAGGTCAATAATCTAATTTCCTGATCTGCTGCCACTTAAATCCCTTATGTAGTCAATTAATGACCCTTCTAGGGCTTTATCCTTACACCCTTCTGATCCCTAACTCCCATTCTACAATCTCACTGCACTCCACTTCACAAAAGTGTCACTCAAATTGTTCAGTTAATTCCTGGGAGACTGTTGATCTTCAATGCTTCTGTGTAGCCAGCAGCCTGGGCCTACAAAATGTGTGGTCTTTGATTGGCCAGCAACTTCAGGCAAGGGGGACATTGCTGTTCCAGGGAAATATTGGCTACAGAGTTTGCTGGTCACCACTAAAGTGCCAGATTGGCACTTGATCTGATGGGCTTTCCCACTGATTGTCTTTTTTCGTTCAAGGCCCGATTCCCCACAATTCTGTGAGAATAGGGAAAAGTCATCGTGTTTTATTTATCATGGTAATGAAGGTATAGAAATTGACTAAGCGAAATGAATAATCTAGCATCAATCTGTCAGAAGAAGAGAAAGTAAATGTGTGCTTTATTGGAATGTTACCCATTGCCTTTTTCCATATCTACCTAATTTTTTGCAGTTTTTAAAGTAATTTTTTAACAAGTATATTAGTTTGGGGAAAAAGCTGGAATTTATTATTCAAGTCACTTAGTAACCACAATATTGTTAACCCGAGACAACATGATCTTATGAAAGGGAAATTGTGATTATCACATTTACAGTTTTGGGAGATGAAGCTAGCAACGGGAACCAGTGGATATAGTATGTGTGGATTTTCGAAAAGCATTTAATAAAGTGAAAAGATACATTGTTGTACAACTTAATGAGCTCGTGGCAATTGTGCAACCTAATAACGTGATAGAGATTGGTTAAAACAGAGTATAGATGTAAAGGTTACTCTAAGGTTCTCGGGCTGTTACTGCTGACCATTGATGGGGACTCAGCTATTTACGATCTATATTAATGACTTGCTGAAAGAATCAAATGTGATACATCAGAGTTTGCTGACAGTACAGAGCTAGATGAGAAAATGAACTGTAAGGTGGATAAAGAGTCTGCAAAGAGATAGAAAGGTTTAATGAATAAGCAAGAAAGCGGCAGATAGAATATAATGTGAGAAAATAGGAAGTTTTTCTTGGATAGAAAGAATAACAAAACAGTTTTAAAGAAAAAATTATGTTCTGAGCAAGTTTGGTGTTATTGTACAGGAAATACAAGAAGTTAATGTGTGGGTGCAGCCACCAATTATGTAGCAAATAGAATATTAGCTGTTATTGCATGCAAGTTGGAGAACAAATGTGAAGAGGTCTTGCTGCAGTTAGATTGGGCTTTGGTGAAACCATGTCTAAAATCTCCTCACTCAAGGAAGGGTATGTCTGCTTTAGTAAAGTGAAATGAAAGTTCTTCATTTAATTACTAGGATGAGAGTTGAAAGATGTTTATAGAATGGCCCTATACTTTTTGGAGTTTGGAAGAAGAAGTGAAATGTTTGAAATTCTGAGGGCTTCTCAGGCTAGGTGCAGAAGCTTTTTATCCTGACAATGCATTGATTTCTGAATATATTTAACAGATGCAAAGTTGGTTGAGGGGCAAACTATTCAGCTGGAAGATGGTACGACAGCCTACATCCAACAAGTTACAATACATAAAGGTAACAACGGAAATTATAGACAGAACATCCATTAATGCTAAACATATGTCCAAGGCATGAGTGAGAGTCCGTTTGCTCCAGAAAAATACTGTTTAATTAAAGTCTACTTTATGCCAACCTTTGTATTTTCAGTAGAGTTGTTTCTATTACTTATAGTCCAATCTCTATGTGAAGTAATTGCCAATATGTTTGTGTTTTATTAACAAATGAATAAAGATTTTGTTTATGTTCTGAAGTCTAGCAGAGATTAATATTACAGAAAGCGTTCAGCCAAGGATGTCCCGACAAAGTAATGTCGCTTTTATTAATAACATATTAATTATATCTTCAGTGATTTTTGACATATAGATTACAGGGATACAGCTGTTTGAAGCACAATGAGATTCAAGCAGATATATATGTATGTTTTCCCATTCTGATGCATTTCAATCTCAGCCATTTTACTGCGGGCAAGCATTGAACAAAGCCCAAATTTTTTTCTTCTGGAAAGGTAAGGCAGTCCTTGGGAGGGACACCTGAATCTGAGTGATTTTTATACAATTTCATACGCAAGAGACCTTGTTACCAGTATACATCCACCTATCCTTTTGTCAATGGGTAAGGAAAGATGGATGGATGAATAAATCGAAATAAAACATCTGTTTTGAATAGAAGTCACAAAATGTAATTAGATGTTAATCTACAGTTTCATTAAAGTGAAGGTTAAGGTGAACCTCTAATAATCAAAACTGAAACCTTAACATTTTAACTGGAGCATAACACATATCAGTGAAATCATGCAGTTTGTTTCAAAGTTATAATAATTAGCCTTTTTTTCAGCAAATAGAATATAATTTAGTGTGGACAATGTAAAGCAAGAACAAAATAAACTTATATCCTGTCACTCCAGGTATATTTAACTCCTGCTATAGTATAGATGCAGAACATGATCATATTGGTAGGCGCTTTCTTCACCAAGTTTTAATAGCTAATCAACAGTCATTTTGATTTACTTGTCAGTTGAACAGAAGCCAACCCAGAGAAAATTATGTGTGACTGCTTTTCTGTCTGACTTAGTCATATGTTGTAGAAAATCGAATTTGCCCACTATTGGGACTGGGGTGTGTTGGGAAAGAAAACCTGCAAGAGAGGAGAAAATAATTTCAATGAGGTTAGAAAACAAACTGCAACTGTTCAGGATGCACTTTTCAATCCCTTGTTTTGATTTTGTGTTTCAGAGTTTTTTAATTAATTTAAATTTGCAGGAGACAATCTGCCTTTTGAAGATGGCCAGGCTGTACAGCTTGAAGATGGCAGCACTGCATATATCCATCACACCCCTAAAGGTAGCTGTGATTCTTAGAATGTACTCTTACAGCCTTATTTCTGTGCTGGAACAACACTAGATGTCCAGTGTCAATTACATTATAACAGAATTAAAGACTATAGGAACTATGTAAGTGATTGATTAATGACTTCCTGCAGTAGTTTGTAATCAATGCTTATTAGATGAATAATTATGTTAGATTCTGCATCATGTCTATTATTTTTCAAAGTGAAAGGAAAAGAGCGCATGTATTGAAAAAGTGAATAACTCTCCACTCAATCAAGCTTGTTTATGTTGTTTTGTCATTTTGTTCTTTAGAAATTATTTGCTGCACTTTGCTCTGTTATCCCATCCTGATTGATCATTTAGTTCAGGAAATCATAAACAAAAATAAAAACAGGTAATGCAAGAAATGGTCAATAGGTCAAGCAGTATCAGTGGAGAGTGAAACAGTGTTAGCATTTCAGATTGGTGACCTTTCATCAAAAGTAGTAACAGGTAGGATTTGCTCAATATAAAAATGCATATTTGATGTAAATTAAATAGCTTTGCATATCATGGACTTTGTAGAGAAAACAGTGGTGAAGAACATACTGCAAGTATATGGTCATGTCATTAAAACTCTCTCAAAAGTGTATGACTGACTAAAGGGGAATAAGAGTAGATTTAAAGCATGATTGCTTTTCTCTTAAGCCTGAGACAGTAAGGTATTGTTAAATTTACTCCTTCCGCCATTTATTCCTGCCCTTTGCTGATGTAGGCCAGAGGGTGTTCCCTAAACCCTGGTTTTCAATTCCAATTATTGAAATAAACACACAGCAACATCTTTTAAGATGTAATCAAAGATAGTGTTTATTAACAAAACATTCAAAGCAGGGAAGAATTGTTTACTACTTTATCCATGCACACAAGCACTCAGGAATCGAAGAAGGTAGGCGGGTAAGAGAAATGATATAAATTACAAATTTTCATAAATCTAGGGATATTAAAAATCAGTTCACATGAGTTACACCTTCCTAGAGGTAAGTGTACAATAATATTGTCCTTGATGATTTGGGCCCAGTGATATTCCTTCTTTCAGGCAAAGTTTCGGCTGCTTTCCAGCCATCGCCTTGGAGACAGAGGTGATGTATCTGAGGCAGGCTGCCAGTTCAGCCTGGAGTCCTGCTTTCCTTTTGAAGTCAAACAGCAATCAGCAGACTCATAGAATTATATAGTTAAGCTATTAAACAAGCTCCAACTGCAGTTGGTAAGGCAAAGACACACATTTCAGGTCTAATGGCCCATCTTGGCAGATTAGTTGGAAGATTATTACACTAATAATGTATTCTTGCCTTCACCATTATAGTTTACATTGCAACACAATATGTTAAGTCTAAAAGCATCAACACTTATTTTAGTATAATGAGTCTTTGTCCAGAATTGACTGGAAGAAGCTTGTCACCAAGTATATTGTGTACAGTTTTGACTGGATTATCTACACAACACAGAAGTGTCTGGAGACAAAATCATATGATCAACCTTGTCCATTTTATGAGTTCAGCTAATTTGCTCATTTTTAAAATAAAACAGTATTTAAAAATAAACATATCAAAGAGAATGCCATTTTGCTTTTGGATTTCTCTTTATGTCATCTGGCCATTAGCCAAGTATTTACTAAAAATATTTTGGGTTGCATTGTGAATGCTGGTGTTCAGAATGCCATGTATTGTTACATAATGGTCATCTTGGAGAAGTAATGGATGGAAATTTAGGATTCCAAACTTTCCCTGTAAACAGCAGTTAACTGTTCAGTAGATAGTACCATTATTTGGTTTCACCCATTAAATTACTACTGGATCACTATCAGTATGCAATATCAGAACAATAAGAAATTGTATTGAGGCTTGAAAGTGCTAACTGATCTATAACATACTTCTTGTTTTCACTAGTACCAAGCACCTTCTGTACTTAATAAACAACTACAATATTTCTTCATGGTCTGTATCACAATTTTTGAGTCATGATTCTTATGTTAACATTTATAATCAAAGCATCTTGCATCAAAACCCTATAATGGCTGTGCCATTATTTGGCATTCCTGCTGTAATTCCGGTCCTCATATCACCAGATGAAGCTAATAGATGGATTGACTAACTTTGTCTACTATTGTTTCTTTATTTAGCCCAAAGTTGTGAATTCTTCCGGTCTCTATCCTAATGTTTAATACAGTCAAGGCTTTCACCAGTCTGACTTTGATGGAGCCATTCAATTCTGATTAGACGTTGTGAGCCACTCACTCAGTTTCCTTTCTGTTAATGGATTGATCTTCGGCTCACTTGCCCCAAACTGATTGCATTGATAAGTTTGAAAGATAGTTTACTAAACAAAGGCTAGTCAGCTCATCATGTTTGCACCAGCTGAAAGCCAAGCCATCCCATCTAATGCCAATTTCCAGCCTTTAGTCTGTAGCCCTGCAGGGGCTTGAGGAGTATATCCAGAGATTGTTTACATGAGTTGAAGGTTTATTGCTTCACTATCCTTTGAGGCAATATGTTTTAGACCATACCACTCGCAAGGTGAAAACAGTTTGCCTCATCTCCCTTTTTAGTTGTTTTTACCAATTGCTGTAAATTGATATCCACTCCCCCACAGTCATTGGTCGCAGTGCTAAGGTGAATAAGCCTTTCTGAACCACTGCATTCCGGCTCCTCACAATTTTGTACGTCTCAATCAAATCCCCCATCAGCTTCTTCTGTTCTAAGGAAGACAGCCCAGGCCCATCTGGCTTTTTTCCTCCTATCTGGCTATATTTTTCCAGTCCTGGCAATTTCCTTGTAAAGTTTCTCTATGGCTTCTTTAGTGTAATATCATCCTTTTATTGATGAGTTGACTAGAATGCACACAGTATTCACGTTGGAGCATAACTAATGATTTATATAGTTTCAGTGTAAACCCCCCCTCTGTATTCTATATATGTACAAAGGAAATGATTCCATTAAAATTGGTTTTGGGATTGTCCTTCCTGCATTCTGGTTTCATATTCATGTTAGTCGTGGTAAAGACTCTAGCATTTCACTTTGGCTGATACAAAATATATTAATTCATTAGGTTCCTTTTGTTTTAAGAAAAGCTTGTATTAACTCAGTAATCCTAAACAGATTTTTATTGTTTTAAGTTACCTTTCAAATAATTGCAGGTGGCAATGAATTCTCCAAAGTAACAAACCTTCACTTAAGTTATATATTTGAATGGCATAGCACTTTATCTTATGGCCATTGATAGCTGGATATTGTAAAAAAAACACTTAAAGTAGTTTGATCAGTAGACTTTGCAGTTCTTGTTTTATAGGTCTTTCTCAACATTATGATAATGATTTCAACTGCAAAGTGCTTAGTTGACTGTGAAGTGCTTTGAGATGTCCTGAGGTAATGAAAGGCGCTATATGAATGCACATGGTTTTTTTCCCCTTTGTTTGAAGCAGTTGGTGTCATTTGCTAAGTGATTGCTTTGACGCAGTTTGTTTTTTATGATCTATATCATAATTGAATACATTAAGATTTTGCCAATGATGATCTCATTTCCATGAGAACTGCATACAAGAATTTTAATGAGACATACCCTTTTTGTGGTGTTGGTAACAGCAAATGTCAAGCCTGGTTTGTTTTTTTGCTTACATGACCTGCCATATGTGAGTGGAGATCAGAGAAGTGTGAGGAACCTGGAAGTCAGGATTCCCCTGTAGGCTGTGGAGTTTTAACTTGTCAGCAGTATGCGTGCATGTTTTTGAGATCACCAATCAATTCTCTATACCATAACCAGCCTAATTTAGAAGCCTGACCTTTTGTTATTCAAGGTACAGACTGTTGGTAGCTGCAGAACCAGACAGGTCTATGGTGCAGCACTTCATGAGGTAATGACCATTGATGAGATACTGAGCAGAAAAGAGACCATGGTTCGGCTGGGGAAAACACACTGTGAGGAAAAAAAATACAATTTGAAGAACTTTTCGAAAATGGGAAGGGAGGTAATATATTGCTCATGCTGAGAAAACCGGTTGCAGACAGTGGCAGTGAAAGAAAATCTGCAGGTAGTAGAGGGGATGTAGAACAAGAAATAAACTGATATCAGCAAAGGCAAACACAGACACATGCATCTTGTGAAACCACCAAACCTTTGAGGTAGCACCTTATATTGTCAAGTTCAAGTGTCTTGGTACTGAAGCTGAGAAATAATCCAAAGTTTGGACTAAGGTTGTTGTTTATTTGTGACACTAAATAAAAATAAGTCATTGACAGTTGACCTTGTTGGAAGTTATTTAGAACATAATGAAGCCATGCTGTCTTTCAACAGTTACAGGTCATTCTGCTAAAACATGCATTTCGTTAATATGAATTCACGAGAACGCAATTGACCAATTGGGGAGACTATTCTTAAAGTGCAAACCTTTAAACCATGTATTGGCTATAACTCGATTCTGGCCCCATCAGTTTAAATGGTGCTGCTGTTATGAGACTTTCTGAGAACATGGGATTGCATGAGAACGGAACTACCGTGTTATAACAGAACCGACTGTACTGTGGTTGCCTCAAAATTGCCCTGGTAAGTAGCAATTATTTGACCTTGACATGTGTCTAATTGTCTTCCCCAGATGATTTTGACCAGGATGCAGTACAAGCAGTCCAACTAGAGGATGGTACAACAGCCTATATTCATCACCCAGTCTCAATGCAGGGTTCCAACACTATCCTGGCTGTGCAGACAGAAGCAGGTTTAGAAACACTGCGTGCTCCAACAGATGGCACTGTCGACCATGAGTCTATTAGTTCTCTTGAGCATTATGCCAACAAGGTAAGCTTTATCCATGATTTGGAACAATCTTTGCTCATTGTTGTGAATGTGAGCTTTTGTAGGATGATTATGTCTCATGACTGTCTCTTTAATTCCAAGGGAAAATGGAGGAATGAAGGGAGCCATGTGTGACTTCCAAATTGTGCCAGATGCAAAGCCTGGGTGGCTTGGTTGTTCTGGGGAACAGGACAGTCCAGGTTAATTTACTGGCAAGAAGGATACCGTAGGGAGTTTTCTTTTTTGGACACCAGAAGTAGAGGACGTTGTAAGACTAAGAGGTCTCCCTTTTAAGAGTGACTTGCAAATAAATCTTTCACAGAGGGTCATTAATCTGTGGAATTCTCCAGTGGAAACCAAGTCAATGAATTTATTCAAAGCTGAGCTAGATAAATTTTTGATAGTTAAGGGAATCAATAGTGATAGAGAGTAAATGGAGTTGAGACTGCAGGCAGGTCAGTTACGATCTTATTGAATGGCAGAGCAAGTTCAAAGGGCCAATGACTTACTCCTGCACCTACATCCTATGTTTCACATCTGTAATGAACTTCAACTCTGCCAAAACCCATGATCAAAATAGCAAGTTAGCTGAATTTCATCCAGGCCCTAACTCTCACTACAATCCTGTTGAATATCTGATATCAATTTCCAAAAAATTTAATCTTGCATTTATGTTTTGCTGAATGATCTCAAATTAAAAATTGTATGTGATGTCAATTAAGTACGTAACGAAGGTTGTGAATAAATAAAAACAGAACAATGAACAGAGTTGACTAATTCAATCCAAAACAGCAATTAAAATCCCAGAACATGATTTAATAAGTTGCAGTTTGTCTAATAATCAGTGGTTCAAAATCATCCCTAAAATAGCATAAAATAATCAATTTTCTGACCCACTAAACAACATTACAGAATAACAACAAAGTATTTTTTCAAATGTGCAATTTGTAATAAAATGATATTCATGTTAAATCAACCATCTTGTTTTAAATATTTTTAAATAAAAGAAGATCTTTAGTGAATTAGTATTGGTTTGAAGTGTTTGTTTTTTCAGGTGTCTGAGGAAGATGAAGGGGTCAGCAGTACTACTGGGCTACCTTCCGATGTGAGCAAGGACAAACCTGTGCAGGTATCACTTTCAGTTTCATATCAGCATAAGATTGGTGATGCAAATTAATCCCTGGGAAGTTGTGGACCTGAGACATCTTTGCTGACTCATGACAAGGGTGGTATTTTGCAGTTGGTGTTTCACCAAACTAGTAGCAATGAGCAGTGCCTGTTTAACTCTACAATTTGGAAGGTATTGGTATTTGTGTTTGATTGGGAGCAATTAATCTGCTATATTGAAGCAAACTCAACCTTCCTCGGATGTAAAGGACATCTTAATGATTAATAATTAATCCTTTAAGACATCTTAATGGTTAACTAAAACACTGCACATATGTTATTCTTTTATTATCAAATTTTCTACCAATTTATTTGGCTGAATTAACTTATATTACATTCTATACTACATATCTCCTTCAACATTGTAAAAACTAGGTGTCAAAGCATTAGTCCCAATAGCTTGATCCATTTATCAGTCTTCAATAAAATTAGAATTTCAATGAAAACTTTCAGGAGTTTATTTGCACATTGTTCTGGTTGAAACATTTCAAAGGCTTGTGTTCTTGAGATGAGTTCTTTTAAAAACCATAATTTAATTGGACCAGTCTTTACTTAACAGTTTCTCTGTAGGGTTCATATTTAGATTACACTAACATTTAATAAACACAACTGCAAATTTGTGTTATTCAACTGAAGTAGTTAATTAAAAGTTATGAGGTGCATATTATTGTTGATTACACTATTCCAATGCTCAGTATGTCTGACTGTTTCCATTGTCTGATTTGTATAATTTGATGTATCATTTAATTGTATGTTTCAAAGGTCAGTTTGCTTTTTGGTCATAATATAATATAAAAATTAGCTAACTAATGCCAGATGTTCTTGTTTTACCTAACTACTTTTCACTTGCTGTTTGGATATGTGTTTCAACCATAAGGGGCAGATTACCATTTTAATTTGCTTTCTACTGCTGAGTTGTCTAATCTGAGTGTTATCCTGAGATCAAAAATTTACCATCTGACTGAAGCTAAAGAGTGAATGTTGCCTGGAGGAGGAATGTTATCTGAGGCGGGTTCCTGATGTGCACTGATGTGCCATGCCACACAAATTGCTTTAATTAACATTGAAAGATTTTTATCCCCTCTTGTTTTTACACAGCTCGTGATTGATGGTGAAGTGCGAGTCAGCGCAAAGGGGCAGCAGATAGGGGAAAAGGCATTTCGCTGTGGGTTTGAGGGCTGTGGCCGACTGTATACAACTGCACATCATTTAAAGGTAAATAATGGGGCTGACGTGGTTTGTGCAACATTTTTGTGACTTATGCGCTTGAGCCTTCACCTTGGATTTAAGGTTCTGAAGAAGGATCACTGGACCCGAAAGGTTAACTCTGCTTTCTGTCCACAGATGCTGCCAGACCTGCTGAGTTTTTCCAGCAATTTCTGTTTTTGTAACTTATCTGTGAAAAAAAAAGTATAAGAGACAGGCTCAGTACTTTGACCTCTGGGACCAGAATGACTCCAGCGTAGATTCATATAATCCAATATGAAACGGCTCAGCTACTGGACACTTGTCCATGGAACTGTCGATAATTGGACATTAATTAGCAGCCTTATTCAGAAGGATGGCCAAAATATCAAAGCAGTAAGTCATAAGGAGTTTAGAAAGAACAGTGGTTTAGGGAGAGAATTCCAGAGCATGGGATCCAGGCAGCTGAAGGCACAGTCACTAGTGATGGACCAATTAAAATGAGGAATGCTCAAGAGGCCAGAATTGAAGGAGCACAGTAATCTTGGAGGATTGTGTGACTGGAGGAGATTACAGGCATAGGGAGTGATGAGGCACTGAGGGATATTGAAAGTAAGGATGAAACTTCTTAAATCCAGCCATTTGCTTAACTGGGAGCCATTGTGGGTCAGCAGGGATAGAAATAAGGGTGAAAAGAATTCAACACAAGTTAAGACATGAAGAACAGTTTTAGATTATCTCAGATTTGTGATGGGTAGAATGTTGGAGGCCAGCCAGGGTTATATTGGAACCATTAAGTCTGTTGGCAGCAAAGGGATGGATGAGTGTTCCAACAGCAAGCTTATCGTACATAAATAAAGAATTATTACATATATGATTTCATGATCTTTGCTTTGCATTTTATTTAATGCAAAGGTTGAAGTCTAAATAGGATACACTGATTAGAAGTGATGTCCTTAAATCTAGTATTTATTTTATAGAATTGCATATTTTCTGAACAAATGTAGTAATATTTGTGTAACTTTTTTCAAGTCCTCTTAATAGATCACAACCTCTCATAGAGACTCCTGAGACTTCAGAAATGTTCAAGAGTCTATATTTCTTCACTATATCTTCACTGTTTCACTCTTACACTCCTCTTGAATCTCACATTATTTTGCCCCCACAGATTTTGGGCACTTCAACCTTTTCTAAATGTTGGAAGTATGGAGCATTGGAGGCTAAAGAATGACCTTGTAGAGATTTATAAAATCATGAGGGGCCTGGAAAGGGTAAATAGACAAGGTCTTTTCCCTGGGGTAGAGGAGTCCATAATTAGAGGGCATAGGTTTAGGGTAAGAGGGGAAAGATTTAAAAGGAACCTAAGGGGCAACGTTTTCATGCAAATGGTGGTGTGTGTATGGAATGAACTGCCAGAGCAAGTGGTAGAAGCTGATACGATTACAACATTTAAAAGGCATTTGGATGGTTATATGAATAGGAAGGGTTTAGAGGGATATGGGCCAAGTGCTGGCAAATGGAACTAGATTAATTTAGGATATATGGTTGGCATGGACGAGTTGGACCAAAGGGTTTGTTTCCGCGCTATACATCTCTATGACTCTATGATTCTATTCAGCAGGTCAGGAATAATCTGGAGGGAGGGAGAAGCTCAAGTTAGCCGGTGTGATTTTCACCATGTTGGTGGGAATTCCGAGTCTGCAGGTAGGATTTTCATCTCCTAGATGATAGGATAACTTAAAGTCAGGTCTGACACTGGCAAACAGAGGCATTCTGATACCAAAACAGTAAGTTTAAAAGACCATACTCTATTCATAAAAAACATAAAACCAGTCCCTCTCCCTCAGCTTCTCGGCCTTAGACCTCTCAACCCCTCTAACCTTAATTGTCTTACCTGCTAACCCTTTCACCCTTCTTGACCAACTGCTCACCCATTCACCCTCATCACAACCCCTTTACCCTCTTACATTCATATCCAATACCACATTCCCCCTTTATCCACTATGTAAACACAGCACAATGCCCTGTAATAGCGTTTGGAAGATGTTGCTGAGCTCTTAATGCAGAGCTGCCAAAATGAACATATATCACTTGAAAGGCATTTGAAAAACCATACACTGCTTAAGAAACTCCTACAGAGGATTCTCGATTACCCAAAGGACATGGTTAGGGAGTACTTTGTTCGGTTAATTGAATTCCAGATAATCGAATGCCGGATAACATAATTCAATCAAACACCGGGACCTTGCGATCTTGCAGATAATCCGATATTCAGATAATGGAGGTTCCTCTGTATATCTGTTGATCATCAAATTCTCATTACTCTGGATAGTTGTGTAAATAGAATCTACAGTATAGAATCAATTAGGTCGTTTGAAGCTAAATTGAAGCTCATTTGTCTATCTCAAAGCTTTCAAATAGCCAAACAAATGGCTGAGCTGTTTTGCATAACAACAATGGGCATCTTTAAACAATTAATTCAGAATAATACACTGGATTAGCTTTTCAATATTGTACAATGCAGCATGATACTTTATTGTTGGTGGATAATCTAATGAAATTGAAGATTTTTCAACTTCTATAATATTATTCTTTTGTTTAACAACTTACCAATTGTAATAGAGCATAAGTAGTAATAAACTGGCAACTGCATTATACAATTGTCACTTACCTTTTTCAGTTTCAGCATTATAATTACTGACTTTAATAAACACAGATATAACTTAGCCTATAGTACTTCATGATTTACTGTAAATGTGCTCTACCTTCCTGCAACAAATCCAGGTGTGATTTTGGAATACTTCCAGACTGCTTGCAGCTCTCTTTCCCCCCACCGCTACTCAAAAGGTAGCATCCAGCTCACTGAAAATTTCAAAAATTCTGAAATTCCCACTTCCAGTATGGCCCCTGAGAGTCACAAGCAGCAGTGTGTGGGTTTCCTGACCCTGCTGGAAATATTGATGGGCGGCACGGTGGCACAGTGGTTAGCACTGCTGCCTCACAGCGCCAGAGACCCGGGTTCAATTCCCGCCACAGGTGACTGACTGTGTGGAGTTTGCACATTCTCCCCGTGTCTGCGTGGGTTTCCTCCGGGTGCTCCGGTTTCCTCCCACAGTCCAAAGATGTGCAGATCAGGTGAATTGACCATGCTAAATTGCCCGTAGTGTTAGGTAAGGGGTAGATGTAGGGGTATGGGTGGGTTGCACTTCAGCGGGGCGGTGTGGACTTGTTGGGCCGAAAGGCCTGTTTCCACACTGTAAGTCTAATCTAATCTGAAGGCAGGACTTCAGCCTACACTGCTCCCCTGCCACGTTTTAAATTTCCAACTCTATGCCATGTTCAACTGCAGAGATTAATAATGCAACCGTTTATGAATGAATACCACTCAAGGAAAAATGTAGACAGGACAGTGAGAGAATAGGGCACAAAGGATAGGACTGTGATTGAGTAGTGGATACAAGTGAAAAAATGACAAGTGGGACATTGCAGGGGCAAGCACTCCTGGGGAAAGTACCATGAATGATCTTGGGATATTTTTAGCGCCTTCAAAGTCTCGTAAAGGTGAAATAAAGCTTTGCAGCTCTATCTGTTAGGGATTTCAGGGGTGGCTTAAAGGAAAGTGATTAAGCAGATCCAGTCCAGACTACACCAATGGACAAAATACACATTGGAGCATCCCTAGATCACTGAATTAGATTGTATTGGGTTTAGCACAGCTGAAGATTCCAATTTAAGGATTTGAATAAAACTCCCCCCTCTTCCAAATCACGTGAACCTCAAGTGACACTTGTTCTCAGACTTTTGTTTTCTAATTGCCTTATTCTCCAAGATAAATGACATGATGGGACAATGAATATAAACCCCAGTAGGCTCGAACAACAGTATGTGGCTGATTCAGAAGAGATCATGTAATCTGCTTGCACTGTGCCACAAGATTTAATTGGATCATATAGTTGGTTATTGTTACCATCTAGTGGAAGCAGTCAGTATTGTAATGCAAGTTTTCAGACAAACTTTAACAGTTTAGTTTATTGCTTACAATCCTTTCAAAGGTTATAGCTGTGCAATACCAAACCAAAAGGAACAAAATTTTACCTGTGACTGGTTTTGAGCTGTGACTTTGTGCTCCAGTCCCTATCCCCCTCCCCAGAAAGTTGTTGAGTCTGGGGATCAACAGAAAAATTCATAACTGAAGATGATATGTTTTGTTTTTGTAAAGTCATAACATTTTGTGGAACTAAGGCACGGAGATGCAGTTAAGGTACAGAAACAAACAAAAACAGAAATTGACACAAACTCAGCAGGTCTGACAGCATTGGTGGAGAGAAAACAGAATTAATGATTTAAGTCTAGTTCCCCATTTTTCAGGACTAGAAGCAACTGGCTGCTTATATATGCTGATGGCAGTGGGAAGGTTGGGGGCAGGGGCGTTGGTTGTGGAATGATGGGACAGGTGGAGACGGAGCCCAGAAAAGGGGACTTCGACAAAAGGACTGTTGACAGTGAGCCAGAGAAGAATGGAAGCTAGATAGGTGATAACCGGGACTGTGATTAGATGAAATTGGATTTGCTGTGCTGAAAGCAACCAAGTTCATGACAGGACCTGGGGTTGTGGCAGTAGATAATAGACAAAAAAGGACATGTTCATGCCCTGAAATTGTTAAACTCTGTGTCGAGCCTTGAAGGCTGGAGGGTACCTAAGCAAAAGATGAGTTGTTGTTCCTCCACCTTGAACCAAAGATCACTGGAACACTGTGGCAGGCCAGAGAGATAGATCGGTAAAAAAAAGGATTGCAGATGCTGGAAACCAGAGTCTAGATTAGAGTGGTGCTAGAAAAGCACAGCAGGTCAGGCAGCATCCGAGGAGCAGGAAAATCGACGTTTCAGGCAAAAGCCCTTCATTAGGAATAGAGCTCTATTCCTGATGAAGGGCTTTTGCCAGAAACGTTGATTTTTCTGCTCCTCGGATGCTGCCTGACCTGCTGTGCTTTTCCAGCACCACTCTAATCCAGAGAGACAGATACGTTGGTCATGGAACACAGTGGTTTGTTGAAGTGGCTAGGAACTGAAAGCTCGCAAACAAACGTTGGGAATAGAAAACCCACTTATCCCTCAAGTATAAAAGCAGTGGAAATAGCTGGTACCAGGACTTCTTGACTGGGAGATCTCAGTCAATCTGGATTGGGAACAACATCTCCAGCAGTAGCCCAGTCCACGTTTCGTCTCCCCAGTGTAAAAGAGCCCACATTCCGAGTAGTGAATCAATAGTCTAGATTGTTTGAAGTGTAAGTAAATTGCTCCTTCACCTGGAAGGTGTGTGTTTGGGGCCTCAGATGTTGAGAAGACAGAAAATAAAAGGGCAAGTGTTACACCTTCTGCAATTGCATAGGGAGGTGTTGTGGGGATGAGGAGAGTTTTTGGGAATGGAGGAGGAATGAACTAGGGTCTTCTGGAGGGCTGGTCCCTGACAAATGCAACAAGCGAGGGGAGGGAAATAGGTGTCTGCTGGTGGCATCTTATTGGAGGTGGTAGAAATGGCGGTTGGTGGAATGGAAAGTGAGGATGGGAGGAGAGCGAAGGGGTGAAGGCAAAAGTGCAGGAAATGGGTTAGGCACAGCTAAGGGCCTTGTCAACCATGGTAGCTGGGAATCCTTGATTGAGAGAAAAGGTCAACATGTCTGAATCCTCCCCTGCAAAAGGTAGCATCCTCAGATCATAGGCAATGAAAGCACACAACAACACAGACTGTAGCTTGGGAGGATAGATTAGGCAATTTAAATTTAAGTTAATTTTAAAATGTTAAAGGGCATGTTGTTCTTGAAGGTTGGTGACTTGGCTGGCTTCACATGGTGGTCATTCTGAGTTTGGTGTTGAGGAGGTTTAAAGTTAAAGACAGACCTTTTTTCTAGAAACAGCAGCTGTTGGGCTGAGTGTTTTCAGAAATATCTGTCTGTGGCATCTAGATTATAAAAATCAGCAAACAAGGTTCAAATCATGCAGGGCAAATGGAGAAAGAGAGATAGGGAATCCATTCAGAACCTGATTCCTCGTCCACATTTCATTTATTTGAGAATTGGGATGCAAAGAAAACAAGTGCTTAAATACACAAAGGGTAACACAACTCTCTCTTCTTTCTCTCTCTCTCTCTCTAAATGGCAAATATCCGAAATCTGGTCATGACTAGTGTATGGCTATATTCCACTTGTATGGCTAACATGATTGGAATTCTTCCAGACACATTCCTTTTATAACTCCCGTTGTCTGAGTACATTGTTGGATAATCAGATGTTTTTCAGCTTTCTAGTGTGGGAGGAGAATGTTCACACTCCTCCCAAGGTAGTTGTTCCAGTTGAGGCTTTGCAGAGATATTACTGAGATATTCTATTTTGGAATTAAGGTATAGAATCTAAGATAGGGGCACACCCACCAATGCCTCGGGCACATTGTCTTGTGCAGTTACTTGTCTTGTGTTTCTTAACTCATTAATCATGCATGTATAATGTTGTGCAAATGACTAGGCAAATCAAAAGTGACAAGTGTACAGGTAGTTCCCAATCCTGGCTGGACCTTCTGGGCCATAAGTTCTGATGCTAGATTTAAAAGCCAACAGTATACTCCATTCATCAAGGTGTGTTTTTACTAGTGCGAGTCATAAATACCATTTTAATTTAATCATCACGGAGTGTATGGTCATAGAGTGCTCACTATATCACACCTGCTTCAGTGGTAACATTGTTCCAGAATAAGGTTTCCATGCGTGCTTTAGCTTTCACAAAGCTAAGGTCAGAACCACAGTTGAAAGGAAAGGTCAGCATTTTATTACATAGATAAATCAAATGGAATACTAATTCACTCCTTCTGCCCAGCCCAGTCACCCAAGAAGCAGGTGGCTATAAGATTATCTTGGCTCAGAAGTCCTTTGTTTTGTCTTCATTTCTTTGGTTATCCTGGCTTATCTCATGATCCTTATCCTCATCTTCCTCCTCTGAGGTTTCCCCTTGCTGTTGCATCTCCTCAGCCAACATTGAGACAGTACAGAGCGCAGCATGCCACTATAATGTGGGACACCCTTCTGAGGTATACTGCATGGCACCACCTCACTCGTTCAGGGATTGGTACCTGATTTTTAAGAGGCCTATGGTCTTATGCAATGGTTCTGATGTGGGCAGAATTGTATCATTTCTTAGCCTTGGTCTGCGGATTACTTCAAGGTGTCATCAGTCAGGTGTGGAGGGGGGTTCCCTTTTCTGTCCATCAACCATACTGTATAGGCTGGCACCAAATGAGTAGTCCAGAATTCAGAGTCGTGACAGCTCTCTGGACGTCTCTCACAGAGCTGCCATATTTGGCTGTTGTAGTCACAACTTACATGAACAAAAAGTCAGTGAAATGCTTTTCTGTTGGCAAAGACTGTTAAGTTTATTATAGAGCGCTCCGATTACTATGTGGATGTGACTGATTGTACTCTGAATAAATGAGAACCCAGTGATGGCCTGACTTCCCATGTCAGAAGGGAAAGACAATGTCAGGGTATCCCTGGTACACACATGAGCTGACAATTGTAAAGTGCCACAAAGGTCGCATTAGTTTCCTGAGACAATTAGCTGGCATAAAAATTAAAGTCAGCTGTTAGTTTTGGTACCAGGGTAGGATTGCCAGCCAGTCCAGGTCCTCATCCAGCAGCTGGCACAGGTATGTGGTGATGACTGTGGACATCCTGAGGTGTTGTCTACATGGCTAGCATTCATTTTCAGATAGACACACTCCTGTCTGGTTGAATCTGTCTCTTTGTTTAAATGGTTATGTATCGCATTTTTCTGCAATATACTCATGTATCTCCATTGAAAGAACATTGGCAGCTTTATGTGAAAATGTTCAGTGACTGTGCACCATGACAATCAAACTGCAGAAATAAAGCATCTGACGTATCGGAACCTGATTTCACTCTGGAATCTGACTTGTCCCTGTAGTGTGAGGGGCTAACTCCTGATTATAATGTCACAGGAGCCTGGAGACATATACCACAGCTACATTAACATCTAGCCTGACAATATCCCATCTCATGCACAATATTCATCTCACCTCATTGAAAGAGACCCATGAAAGTATCAGTGTAAAGCAATGCCAAGAGTCCCTAGGTCACCCTCCTTCCCACCTCGAATGCCAAGCCTCTCCGAACATCATTCATCTTCGCGGTGTCATATTTGCAATCCAGTGACCATCTATCATTGCCAATGGGGAAGATGAGGTTTTGAGACAGTTTCCTTTGCACCATTGACTATTCTGGACCTGAGAGATGTCAGGTCATAGCGTACTTTCATTCAGTATTTCATGAGATTAGATTACAAATGGATAACGTGGACTTTGTTGACATGCTTCTTAAGTGTGAATTGAAGGTAGTTTGTTAGTATTTGGGAATCAATAGAATCCTGATTACTGGAATAGTCCCTAACGTGTCAGCAATCAACTGCACCTCATTTCAGAAAAGATGTTACTTTTCCCACTTTGGGTGTTTCCTTGTAGATCATCACAAGTGTTTGCTTCTGGCCTGTCATATCCAGTATAAGGAAAGGTAGTAAAGACCTTAGTAAAGCACTTCACTGCCTAGCTTGCCATGATGGGAAAGGAATTAAACACATCTTTGGCCTGAGGAAACTTGTGACATTTGCAAAGTTTTCTTGGAAACCTCAGTCAATTGTACAGAAACACTAAAAACAAACGGTCACTGCCATGAGTATAGTATACAGTCGCAAGTACAAAGGGTCAGTTAGATTAGAAACATCAGCTCTTTTCTCTCCTTACAGATGCTGCCAGACCTGCTGAGATTTTCCAGCATTTTCTCTTTTGGTTTCAGAGTCCAGCATCTGCAGTAATTTGCTTTTAACAAATAATTATCATCCAGTGGTGATTGAAAACGCTGAAGGAAAATATTGCAAAAGGCATTACACTTCGGATTTTCAGAACAAAAAAGTGAGCTTTAGAATTTGAGTTCACCACAGAGAGTTGCAGGTTCTGCCTCTAATCCATATATATCCATTATTCCTTCCCTCTCCTACCTTTTCATTATTTTCTCCGTGATACTTTACCCTCCCTCAAATTTGGTTGAGCCCTTTTTATTTTTTGATGAATGCCTGTGTTCAA
The DNA here is from genome assembly GCF_047496795.1 of Chiloscyllium punctatum. NCBI lineage: Eukaryota > Metazoa > Chordata > Chondrichthyes > Orectolobiformes > Hemiscylliidae > Chiloscyllium > Chiloscyllium punctatum. The sequence continues at coordinate 12,489,415 of NC_092783.1, read as the reverse complement.
ACTCTAAGGGAGCTTGCTGCTGCGGTTCTACAGTTCTTGTATCTTGTCCGGATTGAAGCCAAGGTAACCCTGACATGTCTTGATATTCTCCCATCATTACTTTGAGACTGTCCCCTCCCCTTCTCTCCCTCATGCTATCTAGTATATTCTCTCTATTATATTCAGTTGACTGTAACCATTCCCTCAGCTAGCCAATACAACCAGGCCAATGTCTGCACTTGAAATGGCCGCAGCCACAGTGACACCATGGATAGACCCTAGGGACCCCACAATTTATGTACAACCCACTCCAGCCAATGATCGTAACCTATTTTCCCAGACTGAAATGGCATTGATCACCCAACTTGAGTTGGATCAATCACATGATTAACCATGGCCAACCATTCGGACTAGAAACGGCCAAGCATTGTTCCTAGGAGAGTGTTTCTGGAACCATCTTTTCTTTAGCGTGAATAGATTGCTTTTCAATGCATGCATGAAAATAGTTGAGCAGTTTGCCTATTTCATATTCAGAATGCCAGGACAAAAAGAACAACCTTGTGGACAAAATATTGCACATTTTTGTCACACCCACAATACTGCTATAAATAAATCCTCCATTTTCTGTTTTGAGTTTTGCTTAACTTGGTGTTTTGACTGTAGTGGGAGGACAGAGGTACTGGTGCTGCAGCTTAACATTGTACAAACTTGCAAGGGATTTATTGAAAAAAGAAATACAACTGTACGACCATAACAAATAGGAACATGAGTAGTCCATTCAGTCCTTCAAGACTGCTCCACTATTCAACAGAATTATGCTGATTGGAAATTCCTCACATCTACTTTATGCACTTTCCTTGTAATACTGATTCCCCTTTTGAACAAGACTCTATTTCAGCCTTAACTATACATAAGGATTCTGCTCTGTACCACAGCTCTCTGTGGCAAGGAGCTCCAAAGTTTCTCAACCCTCTGCGAGAAGAAATTCCTCCTCATCTCTGTCTTAAATTGGTGCCTCTTGGTTCTGAGACTAAGCTGTCTGATCCTAGACTCCCCCATGAGGGGAACTATAATGACAACATTTGCCCTGTCAAGGCTCTTAAAACTCTGATATGTTTCACTGAGGCCACTTCTCATTTTCCAAAACTCCAGTGAATTGACACCCAACCTCTTTAGCTTTGCTTATAAGACCATCCATCCACAGCAGAAATCATCCCAGTTCGTTTTTGGTGAACTGCCTCCAATAAAATGATATTTCTACATTAATAAAGGGATCAAAACTGCTCATGCTTCTTCAGATGTAGTTTTACTAGCAAATAGTTGAGGTAAGACTTCACTACTTTTACATACCAACCTCCTTGAAATAAGGGCCAACATTCCATTAACCTTCCTGATTACCTGCTGCACCCTTGTGCTTCCTTGTTGACCATCGCAAGTGTTTGTCTCTGGCCTATATTATCCAGTATAGGGAAAGGTAGTAAAGACTTTAGTAAAACAATTCACTGCCTAGCTTGCCATGGTGGGAAGGGAATTAAGTGCATCTTGGGCCTTAGCAGACTTGTGACATCTGCAAAGTTTTCTTGGAAACCTCAGTCACCTGTACAGAACACACTAGTAACTAGACTGTCGCTGCCATGGGTATAGTATGCACTCTCAAATATGAATAATGAGTATCCCATAGTGATTGAAAACATTTCAGAATGTTTAAGGTTAGGGCCAATCAAGGACAGAAGTGGGAAGTTGTGCGTGGAGTCCGAGGATGTAGGAGATATGCGAAATGAATATTGTTCACACTGGAAAACGATAATGTTGTCAAGGAGAATACTGAGATACAGGCCACTAGACTAGACGGGATTGAGGTTCACAAGGAGGAAGTGTTAGCAATTCTGGAAAGTGTGAAACTAGATAAATCCCCTAAGCCAGGTGGGATTTATCCTAGGATTCTCTAGGAAGCTAGGGAGGAGATTGCAGAGCCTTTGGCTTTGATTGTTATGTGATCATTGTCTACAGGAATAGTGCCAGAATACTGGAGGATAGCAAATGTTGTCCCTTTGTTCAAGAAGGGTAGTAGAGACAATCCTGGTAATTATAGACAAGTGAATCTTACTTCAGTTGTGGGTAAAGTGTTGGAAAATGTTATAAGAGATAGGATTTATAATCATCTAGAAAGGAATACGTTCATTAGGGATGGTGAACATGGTTTTGTGAAGGGTAGGTTGTGCCTCACAAACCTTATTTGAGAAGGTAACTAACGAGGTGGATAAGAGTAAAGTAGTTGATGCGGTGTATATAGATTTCAGTAAGGCGTTTGATAAGGTTCCCCTTGGTAGGCTCTTGCACAAAATATATAGGCATGGAATTGAGGGCGATTTAGCAGTTTGGATCAGAAATTGACTAGTTGAAAGAAGACAGAGGGTGGTGGTTGATAGGAAATGTTTGTCCTGGAGTTCATTTTACTAGTGGTGTACGGCAAGGATCTGTTTTGGGTCCGCTGCTGTTTGTCATTTTTATAAGTGACTTGGATGAGGGCGTAGAAGGATGGATGAGTAAATTTGCGGATGACACGAAGATCTATGGAGTTGTGGGCAGTGCAGAAGGATGCTGCAGATTGCAGAAAGAAATAGATAAGCTGCAGAGCTGGGCTGAGAGATGGCAAATGAAGTTTAATGTGGAAAAGTGTGAGGTAATTCAGTTTGGAAGGAGCAACAGAAATGAAGAGCACTGGGCTAATGGTAAGATTTTTGGCAGTGTAGATGTACAGAGAGGTCTCTGTGTCCAGGTACATAGATCCTTGAAAGTTGCCACCCAGGTTGAAAGGGTTGTTAAGAAGGCATACAGTATGTTAGCTTTTATTGGTGGAGGGATTGAGTTTTTGAGCCATGAGGTCATGCTGCAGCTGTACAAAACTCTCGAGTGGCTGCACTTGGAGTATTGTGTACAGTTCTGGTTACCGCATTATAGGAAGGATGTGGTATGGAGGAAAGATCTTATGCGGAAAGGCTGAGGGAACTGAGACAATTTTCATTCAAGAGAAGAAGGTTGAGGGGTGACTCAGTTGAAACATATAAGATAATCAGAGAGTTATATAGAGTGGACAGTGACAGCCTTTTTCTTCAGATGTTGTTGGCTTAACACAAGGGGACGTAGCTTTAAATTGAAGGGTGATAGATATAGGACAGATGTCAGAGGTAGTTTCTTTACTCAGAGAGTAGTAGGGGCTACTATTACTAGAACGCCCTGCCTGCAACGGTAGTAGCCTTGCCAATTTTAAGGGCATTTAAATAGTCATTGGATAAATATATGGATGAAAATGGAATAGTGTAGGATAGATAGGCTTCAGATTGGTTCCACAGGTCAGCACAACATCGAGGGCGGAATGGCCTGTACTGTGCTGTTATGTTCTATTTACTTAAAAAAAAATTGCAAAAGGCATTACGCAATGGATATTCAGAACAAATAGCTAGCTTTCTGTGTTTTGTGCACACGCACCCCCAAGTTCATCTGTTTTGCAGGTTTTTTGCCCAAATTAATTTTTTTCCCTTCCAAAATGAACAACTCTGCATTTCCTCACATCATACCCCATTTGCCAACTTTTTGAATACTTTTTAATCAATAAGTACGTATTAGCTATCAATGTCTTTCTGTAAACTGTTTGTATCCCTCACAACCTGTTTTTCCACCTACTTTTGATGACAGTACATTCACTTCCTTCCTCCAAGTCATTGATACAATTGTCATCCCAGCACTGATCCCTGTGGAACCCTACTTGTCATGGGTTGCCCACCTGAAAAAGAACCCCTTAACCCCATTTCTTGTTTCCTGCCCATGAGCCAGTTCTCTATCCTTGCCAATGTACTACCTCCCACACCATGGGCTATTAGCTTATGATTTAACCTTCAGTGAGGTACCTTGTCAAATGCCTTTGGAAATCTGTATACAACATATCTATTGGTCCCCCTCTATCCGCTCTGGTTGAGATTTCCTCAAACATTTTAATAAATTATTCAGACACTATTTCCCTTTCATGATGCCATGCTTACTCTGCTTGATGAGACTATGATTTTCTAAATGTTCTGCTATGACTTCCTTAATAATTCATTCCAATACTTTTCCAACAATAGAAGTTAGGCTAATCAGCCTACAGTTACTTGCTTTTTGCTTCTCTCCCTTTTGAATAGGGGTGCCATATTCACAGTTTTCCACTCGGTTGGTACTTCTCCAGAATCCAACAATTTTACAAATCGTGCATCCACTGTCTCTATAGCTACCTCTTTTAGGATTATAGGCTGCAAACCATGCAAGACTAGGGTACGTACCTGCCTTTAGCTCCATTAGTTTGTCTAATACTACTACTTCAGTGGTGGTGATGGTACTTAATTCCTCCCCCCTCTTTTTTTAGAATTAATGGAATGTTTGAAGTATCTTCTTGTGTAAAGACTGATACAAAGTATCTTTTTAACTCATCTGCCATTTCCTTGTTCCCCAAATCATCTTCCAAGTTCATTTTCTAACGGTGGAATGTCTGTTTTGACCTCTCGCTGCCTTTTTATAGATTTAAAGAATCTCTTATTACCAGGTTTTATTTTCTTTGTAATTTGTCCTCATAGTTTGTTTTTTCTGCCTTTATTATCTGCTTAGTCTCCTTTGCTTGATTTTGAATTTATCTCAGACTCTGGGGCTATCACCAAATTAACCTCCTTATATGCATTCTCTTTGCATTTAATACTTCCTTAACTCCCTTAATTTATACATAATTTGCAATATCTCAACTGATGTCTCCATTGGCTTAATGTGTGAGAAAATTTTGTTCCATTCCTGATCTGTGTCACTTGTTTGTTCTCAGAAAATGTAGCAAATAGGGTACTACAGTCTTGCTCAGTGTCCTTGGGTTGGTAAGAGGGAAGAAATTAGCATGGGTTTTCCCAAGTTGTTGCCTGGTGAGCTGTAATGAAGAAGTGTACATCTGAATGTTGGGGGAGAATTGCCATCAGGTATTGGAAGGAGAAAACACCTCTGGGAGAAGCAGCAGGAAGTTGAAGGGCCTTTGAAAAAGATCATACAATCCCTACAGTGTAGAAGCAGGCAATTTGGCCCATAGAGTTCACACCAACCCTCTGAAAAGCATTCCACCCAGACCAAACCCCCTATCCTATCCATGTAATCTTGCATTTCCTATTGCTAATCCACATAGTCTGCATATCCCTGGTCATGGTGGCACAGTGGTTAGCACTGTTGCCTCACGGCGCCAGAGACCTGGGTTCAATTCCCGCCTCAGGCAACTGTCTGTGTGGAGTTTGCACATTCTCCCTGTGTCTGTGTGGCCTTCCTCCAGGTGCTCCGGTTTCCTCCCACAGTCCAAAAATGTGCAGGTTAGGTGAATTGGTCATGTTAAATTGCCCATAGTGTTAGGTGAAGGGTAAATGGGTTTGGATGGGTTGCTCTTTGGAGGGTTGGTGTGGACTTGTTGGGCCAAAGGGCCTGTTTTCACACTGTAAGTAATCTAATCTAATCACTATGGGCAATTTAGCATGGTCAGTCTGCCTAACCTGCATGTCTTTCAATAGTGGGAGGAAATTAGAGTGCCTGGAGGAAACTTACGCAGAAATAGAACCAGTAGTTTGACAAAGTTTACCACAGTGATGTAATTTCAGCGTTCAGATAATGAGTGTAAATGGTGACAAATAAGCTGTAAACTGATTCAATCCTATTTGGCAGCAAATGGTTCATAACAAATGTACAATCACATAAGAAAGGCACTTAATAAAGATTTAGAGCAATGTTACATATCTGCAAAACAGTTTTTTTTTCTGTGAGACAGTGACAGACACATAAAAGTGTTGAATTTTAATTACACTTTCTTCCTGCCACATTTAAGGTTCATGAACGGGCTCATACAGGAGATCGACCGTACCGATGTGAACAACCAGGCTGTGGAAAAGCATTTGCTACAGGTAATGACCGAAACATTGCACAGGAAGTCAGGTTCATATTCCAGAAAAAAGTAGACAAATACACTGGCAAAATTATGGCAATTTATTTGAATTAGAAATTATATTTTCAAACTGAAATTGAGATATTTTGGGTGTGAACCTTATTTTCCTGTTGTAATAAGAGAGTTGTGACTATGCCAGTGGGTTTATCCGATGAGCAGATGACTCATTAGAGAAGGACAGATTTGATCATTGGTTTGTGCTTGATTGATCTAACTTCAGCAGAATGGTAGTCTGTGTACTGTAAATGGGGACAATGCCCTTAAGCTATCCAGAATCTTTCCCATTCTTCTCTAATCATGGCTTACATTCCAAAAGTATATTTTAAAAATCTCCCTTCACCTATCACCAGGAATGCTCAAGAAAGGCCTATTCATATCCTTAGAGACAAAAAAAAACTACAGTTGCTGGAATCCGAAATAGCCAGGCAGGAAGCTGAAAGAACATAGCAAGCCGGGCAGCTTCAGGAGGTTACACCTAAAATGTCAACTTCTCCACCTCCTGATGCTGCCTGGCTTGCTGTATTTTTCTAGCTTCCTGCCTATCTATTCGTATACTTAAGCCTTTTTGTCTACCTTCCTATCAGTAGGTGTCTTGTTTTTCATTGTCCTTTAACATCTTGACCCAGATGGATAATATTGTGAAAGATTCCTAGAAATATGTGTGGACTGCAGCAGGTCACCCAAAAGACTATTGTTTAAAAATAGTTATTACTTTCATTGGCTATACATGATTCTGAATCTCCTGGAACTTTAGCAGAACACAGTAATTTTGCTTGCTTTCCTTCTTTGTGTTCTGTATTGTTACATTTCTTTTTTGTTCAATTCCAGGTTATGGATTGAAAAGTCACACCAGAACGCACACAGGAGAAAAACCATACAAATGCCCTGAAGACACATGTAATAAAGCATTCAAAACATCAGGAGACTTACAGAAGCATATTAGAACACACACAGGTAGCATAATAGTTCTGTAGCACCTCCCCAGATTATTATACTTTCAGTATATGGATTATTATATGAATTAATTTTTCAATTTGTATTTATGGCTTTGACTTGTTTTAGAATACAATTCTGAGGAACATGATTAATCAATACTTGGAAAGACAGGGATTGATCAGGATAGTCAGCACAGATTTGTTGGAGGGAGGTCCTGTCTGAAAAATTTAAATGAGGTTTTTATAAAGGTGTTTAAATATATCAATGAGGGTAGTGCAGTTGATGTGGCTTACATGGATTTCAGCAAGGCCTTTGACAAGGTCCCACGTAGAAGGCTAGTCCAAAAGGTAAGAGCCCAAGGGACCCAAGACAAATTGGCTTGCAAACAGGAGGCAGAGGATGATAATGGGGGAATGTTTTTGTCATCGGAAGCCTGTGACCAACAGTGTAGTACAGGGGTTGGTATTGGGACCATTGCTGTTTGTTATGTACATTAACGATTTGAATGTGAATGTAGAGGCTATCATGCTGATCATACGAAAATTATTGGTATTTTGATACTGAGGAGAATGGTCTACGGCTGTAGTCTGATATTGATCAGCTGGTAAACTGGGCAGAGCAATGTCAAATAGAATTTAATTCTGATAAGTGTGAGATAATGCATTTAGGGGGTCCAATAAGGAAGGGATATGTACAATAAATGGTTGGTCCTGAGGAGGTACCAAGGAACAAAGGGACGTTGGTATTTAAATCCATAAATTCCTGAAGGTGTCAGCACAGGGTAGGCAGGGTGATGACGAAGGCATATTGGATGCTTGTCTTTGGTATTTGGGATGTAGAATATAGGACCAAAGAAGTCTTGTTATAACTTTATAAAACATTCGTCAGGCCACAAATGGAATATGGGATTTTGCACCTTAAGGTGGTGCCAGAGAATGGCGACTGTACACTTTTCACTGTACTCGTATACTTGAGTACATGTGACAATAAACTCTAATTCTAAATTCTGATCGTTGCGGTTTGGAGGGATTAGATTAGATTACTTACAGTGTGGAAACAGGCCCTTCGGCCCAACAAGTCCACACTGACCCGCCAAAGCGCAACCCACCCAGACCCATTCGGGCAATTTAGCATGGCCAATTCACCTAACCTGCACATTTTTTTGGGATTGTGGGAGGAAATCGGAGCACCCGGAGAAAACCCACGCAGATACAGGGAGAATGTGCAAACTCCACACAGAGAGTCGCCTGAGGTGGGAATTGAACCCGGGTCTCTGGTGCTGTGAGGCAGCAGTGCTAACCACTGTGCTGCCCATAATTGCACTGGAAAGATGTAATTGCACTGGAGAGAATGCAGAAGAGATTCACCAGGGTGTTGTCTGGGATGAAAATTCTCTGTCATGAGGAGAGACTGGATAGGCTGGGTTTGTTTCCTTGGAGCAGAAGAGGCTGAGGGGGCATCTGCTTGAAGTATACAAAATTATGAGAGGCGTAGGCAGAGTAGATGCTGAGAGTCTTTACTCCATGGCAGATGTGTCTGAGACCAGAAAGTATAAATTTAAGATGAAGAGCAAGTCGTTTGGAGGAGATGCGCAAGATCCTTTTCATCCAGAGGATGGTAGAAATATCGAACACGCTGTCTGAGAGGGTGGAGAAGGCAGGTACCCTTGCAACATGTAAAAAGCATTTAGATGAGCACTTAAAATGCCAGGGCGTAGTAGGCTATGAACCAAGTATTGGTAAATGGAATTAGTGTAGGTTGCTGGTCAGCACAGACATGATGGGCTGAAGAGCCTGTTTCTCTGCTGTATGACTTTATGACTGTATGAATAGTTTGCCAAAAGCTGTATATTGTATAAACTTTAGATAAAACGTAGCCAATTTGTAAATTCTTGCATTGGGTCTCCTTTTAAGGACTTTCAAAATGTCGTGTAAGTTTATTAACAGCAATTAATATGCAAACTATTGAAAGTATAAATACTTGATGAATATTATTTATCTCGATTAAGATTCAGCTCAAATTAGGAATTCTGGAGACACATTTGCCCACTCTTCCTCATTTTGCTTGAAATGACAGTGGCTACACTTTAAAAGTACATTACTGGTTGCAGTGCTCTTTGTGAACGGTATGAAATGAATGGAAGTTGTATCACTGCATTCATACTGTAACTTTAAAAACTGGGGACATTGGTATGAAGGTAACCTGTGGTAATGTAACTTACATGTATAAGAGCAAGTCCTACTACCTTGTCCTTTGTTCATCTCACCCTCAAGGGGAAGAATGCAGCTTGGGCTTCCAGTTACATATTTGGTAGTTCTGCAATATTCTGAGTCAGCAATTATGCACTGTCAGATAAGAGTGGAAGATTAGGGGAAGAAGCCACTTATCTCGTCACAATTTAAAAAGTTTATTTTTATGTCCAGAAGTGGTCTTACACACACCTTTTTCTTTCCAACACTAAATCACCCGCCATGTTGTTTCTCATCTATTAACCACCACTAGAATAACACGCATCTTTCTAATTAAAGATTATACATGAAAAGCCCTTTAAGGGCAATGCAAACCACCAAAAGTGAGGGCGAAGAGATTAACAAGAACTCAGTATAATTGGAAATGCATTTCATGTGTTTCAATTCAGTTTTACCCTCTCCTGTCTGTGTAGCTCATGCTAGATTACAGTTATTCATGTTCCAGTATATTTTAATATGCATTTTCAAACAGTCATTTTTCATTTTTGAATCTGGAGAATTGATCATTGGGTGAATATGATAGAAGCAAGTGAAGATCACAGCCAAGTGTAATCATTCCCTCTGGTGATCAAGAGTGAAAACCTTACTTGATAGTCTCCATTCCTCCTCTGGACACATTTGAAGCTTATTGCAATGCTCCCTTCATTATTGCAGTGAAGATCAAGTCATTCAGAAATTGAATATGGCACCATGTATGATTCTATACCACAGTATACAATGCAATTCCTCACTAAGCCATCAGGGTGCCTTGAGTAAATAACTGAAGTAGCTAATGTGAATACTTGGCAGTAACTTAATTAAGGAATACTAGTAGATATTTTTCCCCGAAGTAACAACGGGTCTGCTTTTTGAACAGGTGAGCGACCATTCAAGTGTCCATTTGAAGGCTGTGGTCGGTCTTTTACCACTTCCAATATCCGTAAAGTTCACATCAGAACACATACAGGAGAAAGGCCATATATCTGCTGTGAACCAGGCTGTGGTCGAGGGTTTGCCAGTGCAACTAACTATAAGAACCACATGAGAATTCACACAGGTGAGTTGCAGTGTTGAACACAAAGCTAAAGTGATTTGTACAACCACACTGCTGGAGCATATAGCAAATTGAATTGAACCAAGAGGGAGAAAATTTCCCATGAGATTGTACTTAGTTAAACTGTTAGATGTTATGAAGTGAAACTGCAATATGTGACAGGGTATGATTGGTTTCATGGATATTTGTATGAAATTCCTTTGATATTGAATGGAGCAACAACTCTGTTCAAACAACACACAGAGAAATGTCATCAGGATACCAACATGTTAACTCATGTATATGCTGCATTGTGGCAGCTTTAGTGGTATGTTTGCGTCCATGCTTGTTTCAAATGAAACGGCTGAGTAATTTGAAACAGATTCTAAAAAACTTTGCACACCTAATATAAACCAAAGAAGTGTGGATGCTGGAGATCTGAAACATAAACGATTACTGGCAAAACTCAGAAAAAATTGTGGATGCTGTAAATCAAAAACAAAAACAGAAATTGCTGGAAAAACTCAGCAGGTCTGGCAGCATCTGTGCAGAGAGATCAGAGTTAATGTTTTGGGTTGAGTGACCCTTCCTCCGAACTGATGGTAGCTAGGAAAATGTTGGTTTATATGTAGAAGATAGGGTGGGGGCAGGGGGTAAGGAGTAAATGATAATTAGGATATTATGTTGCTCGAGCTTTGCTCATTGAACCTTTGATAGGTTTTGCAGCATTTGTTCTGTAACAATACTGTATATAGTGGGTTTCCCTAATCAACTTCAGAAAGTCAGTCATCTGATGCTAGTGCCCCACATTGATTACAATCAGTTATAATCATGACTAAATCATGAGGCAGCACGGTGTCTCAGTGGTTAGCACTGCTGCCTCAGCACCAGGGACCCAGGTTCGATTCCAGCCTCAGGTGACTGTCTGTGTGGAGTTTGCACATTCTCCCCGTGTCTGCATGGGTTTTTACCTCCGAGTGCTCTGGTTTCCTCCCACAGTCCAAAGATCTCGGGTTAGGTGAATTGGCCATGCTAAATTGCCTATAGTGTTAAGGGATGCGCAGGTTAGATGCATTAGTTATGGGAAATGCAGGGTTATAGGCTGGGGGGATGGGTCTGGGTGGGATATTCTTTGGAGGGTTGGTGTGGACTTTTTGGGTCGAATGGCCTGTTTCCACACTGTAGGGAATCTATTCTATTCTAACTAAAACTAAATCTTAAACATGAACCTCTCTGCAGCGGGTAGCTGGTTTGATTAAAAACTTGAACAGATTGTATAAAATTTGATGTTTTTTGGCAACACTATTTTAAAATATCATCACCTTTTAATGAAGGTGAAGTGCTTTAAGCATCAGTATATCTCATCATTCCAATCTGGATAAAATACTGTAGATTGTCACAACGCTGCTAATTGAAAGTTGCGTGAGTCAAGGTAATCAAAGATTATCAGATGAGATGAGAATGTGGAATTCAAAACACAGTCAGATCAGTCATAATCATGTTGGGTCACTGAGCAGGCTCAGGGACCAGATGCTCTATTTCTGTTCCTATTCTATATGTTCAAGACTCCTCCACCCTCTCTAGCCTGATTTGCTTGAGAATTAGACACAAGTTGTTTAGGAAGTTTGTTTGTGCCAGGAATATCTTCATTAACTAAATATTAGAAGGTGAACTTAGTTGAAGTTCCTATCTGCTGGAGCATCGAGCTTTACAGCCCAAAAGATCCCTAGTTCAGCAACTCTTCGTATGTACTGAGTTGGCTGGCCTCAGCTAAGGTACAAATTGGGTTAGCAGTTGGTAGCTGGCCAGAGAGGGTAAGGAGGATCAGCCACGGTACCAGCTTCTGGCTGTTATTCAGGAATTCTGGCTGGGTAGGGCAGAAATGCTCAGATTTCAGTTCTGAGCTCTTGTGGCAGCACAACCCATCTACATGTGGGATCTCCAGGACAGGAAGTCAGAAAATTAGACTGGAGGCATGTGAGTCTAGTTTATAGGAGACTAGAATTAAACATGAAGCATTTTCTTTGCCAAAATTGACTCCATTCTGCTGTATTTTTTTTTAAAATTGATTCATTGGATGTGAGTGTTGCTGGCTGGACCACCATTTATTTCCCATCCCTAGCTGCCTTTGAGAAGATGGTGTTGAGCTGCTTTCTTGAGCCACTGCAGTCTGTTTTGTGTCAGTAAACTCAATACTGTTAGAGAGGGAATTCCACTTCAAATTCAATGAGCTAGAGAGATTTATAAGCAAATTGATGCATTACAGTGACCACCCAAATAAAATATGTTAAAGTATGTCAACTGTTAACAATACTATAAATAAAGGCTCTTATGTTTTGATTCTTGTTGGAAAATTCAAATTTTGCGTGATAAACTTTACTCTCAGGAGAGAAGCCCTATGTTTGTACAGTACCAGGCTGCGGGAAACGTTTCACAGAGTACTCCAGCCTGTACAAACACCATGTGGTCCACACACATTCCAAGCCATATAACTGCAACCATTGTGGAAAGACATATCGGCAGACTTCCACGTTAGCTACACACAAACGCACTGCGCATGGAGACATGGAAGCAACAGAAGAAAGTGAGCAGGCCTTATTTGAACAGCAACAACATCAGCAAGGTGAGTATCTTAACTACAGCCAATGCTCTCTGATTATGCTTTTATTGTTTAAGCAATCATCCCATCAAGAGTGATGAAGTGATGCATTTGCTTTAATGATGGACTTTTTGAACACTTGGAAAATTACTCATTGGATCTCAGCTTTGTTCTTGTGGGCAATAAAAATGTCCACAGCTTTTGTAGCTACTTGTGACTTCTGTAATCCGTATTTTAATAGCATTTTTCAATGTTAGAAGTACTACATCTTGTGGGTGATAAAACATCCACATTCCAGAATAAAGTAACGAAGGAGCTAGGCCATATCAGTGTGGGCACTTTGTTCAAACTGGACATGGTAGGAAAAATAAATGGTCAGGTACCATATTTATGCAAATGTAAAATAATCTAGATGTTAGGTTTTTCATTGTGCGGGGGGATGTTTTCGCTTTTGGATTAAATTATTGGGCTGTGCAGTAAGGCAGATTTTCTGTAGCAGTTCAAAATGTAGCTGTGTGATTCCCCTTTTGTAGGTAATGTCACATCATGGTCACTCCTCTCTACTCATGTCATTTTGATCACCCGATGGAGTTCAAGAGGGATTTCCCAGATTTTCTTTCTTGAATTGATTTAAGATTTTTGAAGACTTTGTATTTTCTTGCCTTTCCAGGAGAATCCTCAGCTCCTGTGGAAGCAAATTCTGAATATCATGGTGCTCTGTGGCCTCATTAGTGTTTGACATGGGTTTAAGGGACAGCATAGATTGGAGTGATCAAAAGAGCGCAGAAAAGTAAGTGAGTGAAAGATCAAGTGACAGATGTAGTCATCAAGAGAGATTAAAGCCACTGTGGTAAAGTGAGTTATGTGAAACAAGACAGTACATGGAGAGAAATTAAGGGACAACGACTCAGAGAAGTTGTGGCAACAGAATTAGCAGTTCCCAAAGATTCGATGAAGAGAGGGTTCATTAATAGTAATGTGATAGAGAATTTCTCAGTTTCTGCTTCAAATGAACCAATAAGTCTCCCTGCGAAGATGATGTTACACAATCTGTTCATTACAGAGCAAAATTCCATTCTAAGCCCTTGGCTAGATACTATACAAAGGATTCTCGACCATTTGCCTCCTGTTTTAATAACCGTGCATGAACATATTATGGATGCTGCGTAATTCCACGTATTCTGTTTTACACACTGTACCTGCCACATTATCATGCAAATGAAAGTTACCACATAAAATCCATCTAATTGTTGTGAATTGAAACAGTTCAATGGGGTTCTGTGTCTGAATCTAGAGAAAAAGATCAATGAAATTGTCATTTTACAATTAACAATTTTAACCGTGCTTTATATTTTCTGAAAGTGAGTCCTCATGACATGCTTTGTTTTCATTTGTGTTGAACTCAATCTTTTTAATCCCATATATTTGACTACTTCATAGCAACAGTTATTGAACCTACATTGAAAAGGCCTCGCATCACGTACCTTTCAGGGGTTGAAGGTGACGGTGGAATTCCTACCCAGGTTACCATGGTAACCCAAGATGGGCTTGGATCTCAGGTAGCCCTTATATCACAGGATGGTACTCAGCAGGTATGATGAAGATTTGGGTGTTTGAGTTGTGTGGTCATTTATTCCCTCACCTCTAATATCAATTCATTGTGATTAGATTCTGTTTGAAATGTGACTGCAAGAACATAAGTAATCTTTTAAAGATTTTTACAGAATTTCTCCCCCTCTTTTCCTTGTGGTTTCACCTAGGTGGTGGAGATTGTTTCCACTGGTGCTGCATATCTTTTACTATCTTGCTCAAGTAACCATTCATCATCATCTAGGAATCTCAACAGTGAGCTTTGACAGGCTATTTGGTCATAGAGGGCAGTATAACCAAATCTGAGTTCTCTTTGAGACCACTAAACTTGGATGTTTCAGTGAGTGCCATTAATCAATAGTAGAGAACAGGAAATCCAGCGAATATGTTGTTCCTCCATCCAACAGACTGAGGCCAATTTTGTCCCCAGTAGGTTTTCTAATTAATTTAAACAACTTATTATAGAATGCATAGCTCAGTAACACTCTTCGCCCACTAAGATAGGGAGAAAATACAGTTGTTTATTCTTTTAAAAATATGTTGTTAATCACTCAACCAACCACTCACCTCTGATTTAGAAGGTTTTGGTTTCCGTCCTTCTTCAGGACATTGAAACAAAATCAAGCTGGCACTGCCGTGCAAGGCGGATGGATACAATTCTGCCAGAAGTGCTGTCTTTATGTTGAAATGTTAGGCTGTCTCAAATGGTTAGAATAGATCCCATGACAACATATTCATAACTCAACCTGTATCACAAAAACAGATTATCTGGTTGTTGTTGGGTAGAAGCTAGCTATGTGCAGATCAGCTGCTATATTTCATACACTACAATGCTGTAAAAGTACCTCATCACCTGTGAAATACTTGGAGATATCCGGTGGTGTGTACAAGTTGTTGTATAAGTGCAAATCCTTTAAGTCTTTTTTTCCTCAAAAATGCTCAATACTATTAAATAGCAAAGCTGTACCTGGTGAGTCAGAGTTATAATATCATAACTGAAATAGTGGCTGATGAATCCCTAAACTATTACAGGGGTGGGTGAGAAATAGAATGTTGTGTTTGCCATTAAAGTTAAATTCTTTATCCTCCCACGCCAGTTAACAATTTGATAATAAAATACCCATTGATTAACCGTACTTGGTAGACCCCATATAAGAACATCAGAAATAGGAACAGGAGGAGGCCATCTGGCCCTTTGAACCTACTCTGCCATTCAGTAAGATCATGGCTGATCTTTTTGTGGACTCCGATCCACTTAGCCACCCTCTCGCCATAACTTTTAATTCCATTACTGTTCAAAATTCTATCTATGCCTTGAAAGCATTCAATGAGGTAGCCTCAATTGCTTCACAGGGCATGGGATTCACAACACTTTGGGAGAAGAGGCTCCTCCTCAACTCTGTCGAAAATCTGCTCCCCCTTATTTTGAGGCTATGCCTCCTATTTCTAGTTTCACCCACCACTGGAAACAACCTCCCTGCTTCTATCTTCCCTTCATAATTTTATATGTTTCTATAAGAATCTCCCTCATTCTTCTAAATTCCAATGTGTATAGTCCCAGTCTACTCAATCTGTGCTCATAAGCCAACCTTGGCAACTCCTGGATCAACCTGGTGAAACTCCTCCGTACCCCTTCCAGTGCCAGTACATCCTTTCTGAAGTAAGGAGATCCAAACCATATGCAAACATTTTTCTAAGTTTGAAATGTTTATTATTATTCAGCAGTAATCATTTCAACATTTTGTTGAATGCAGGTTAGTCTATCGCATGAAGACTTGCAGGCCCTGGGAACAGCTATCACCATGGTAACTCAGGATGGTACTACAATTGCTGTACCCACCCATGAAGGTGACCT
This sequence comes from Chiloscyllium punctatum, assembly GCF_047496795.1. Classification (NCBI taxonomy): domain Eukaryota; kingdom Metazoa; phylum Chordata; class Chondrichthyes; order Orectolobiformes; family Hemiscylliidae; genus Chiloscyllium; species Chiloscyllium punctatum. The sequence goes on along the minus strand of NC_092783.1, from coordinate 12,473,203 downwards.
GACAGGATCGCCAGGAGCTCATACAGTTACCATGGTCACAGCAGATGGTACAGAAGCACAACAGGTGTGTCACAACTTGCAGCATCATTAATTGAGATGGATATAATCAAAGATTCTGAAAGTATGTATTGCAATTGTTCATCCTGCTAATCATTTTATCTTTAAGGGCAAAAAAGTTAGGCATGATATTTTTTGTGGACTGCAGTATGCTGTCATGGCACTGCTCAAATCCATCTCCTGTGAAGTAGCATCGACAATCTTCATGGAAATGTTCATGTCTGGAACTCTTCAAAAAATCAAACTTCAATAGCCAAAAGCTTACCTTTTGTTTGTCCATGGGCGCAGTATGTTTATAATGTGTTTTTAAATTCTGAATTCACAATTCCAGAATGGAATAAAACAAAAGGATCGTTAAGGTTTATACTTATAACGAGCTTTACATAATCATCATTCGTGAACTTTATTTTGCCAGGTTGCTATAGTGACATCGGATGGGATGGTAACTGGAGACTCTGCATTAGCAGCTCTACATGCAGCTGAGGTGGTACAGCATCATCAACAAGTTGCATTAGTAGCAACTGCTAATGGTACACAGATAGCAGTACAGGTGGGTAAATGTGATGATGTGTTAAACTGAGCAGTTTTCTATATTTAAAGCTGCAATACCCTTTTGAAAAACAACAGAGATAATAAGCCCTGAAATAATTAAAAGTCATTCCGTTCATCTAAATCCAATGAATCCACTAAATGATTAGTATGCCATAGTATTTCTTGGAATCTCCAGATCAGGATGAATAAAGAGTATATTTGAATCAGCAGGATTTATAATCTGTTTAATCTAGTTTCTCACAACTTGAAGAAAGGATTCTTCCTTAATGCCCAAGATAATTTGAACCACAAAACAAATAAACCTTAATTTAACATTATTCATCTCTGTGGTTATTCATAGCAAGACTGGGACCACCATATTCTGCAATGTTAATATGATTTGAGGGGCAGAATGAATCAAGCTATTCCACAAATATAATTTGTGGCACTATTAAGATGCTATGTGAGAATTTTTTCAGTTTACCTTAAATCATTGAAGAAGAGTTGATAACTGCTGCTGAGGAATGGTGACATATGAGAAAGTTTTAAGAAAAAATTATGACATCTTTCTCATCTATTGCGTTTGTTACTGTACTGAATGCCTTGGATTAAGGTTTGGACTCTATTTAAGGTATTAGTGGCAATAAACCAGATATTTGAGGGTCATCTCATTCAGAGCTTTGTATCATTGGTTTCCTGTGACAATGAGTCTCTGTACTATTTAGTGAACAAGCGGTGTTGTGCAAATTGATGGAGAAAAGACAGAATGAATGTTCACAGATGCTCTGATACAATAATCTAGTCATTTAAATTGGGACTTAACTAATAGTAATTGATTAGATTAGGACATGCTTTCTGCTAAGTGCTTTTAGGTTACAATATGCTTTGACATCTGATCTCAGATGAATTGCTTCGTTGCCACCTGAGCAATTCTACCTTTTGCAAATCTGACTCTGCCATGCACAAAGCTGTACTCCCATATGGAAAATCTTAATGACTCTGACACAATTCAATTGAAGTAGATTTATTTCTGATGTTCTTAGCAGGAAACTCCTAAGCAGTCTGGTTGTCAATGCACTGGAGATATACTTCAAGCCAAAGCTATGTGATACTATGCAGGATCAATACTTGACTCTGGAGTTGCATTTGTTTCTTCCTTTCACCAAGGTGGCAAAGTAAATCTACATTCTTCGACTCAAACAAAAGTTAAAGAGCCTAAGGGTATATGGAAGCTAGTGACTATTGGCTTGATTCCTGGGATAACAGGACTGACCAATGAGGAGAAATTAAGTTGGTTAGGATTGCATTTACTGGCATTTATAAGAATGATGGGGGCATTCTCATAGAAAACTACAAAATTCTAACAGGACTAGACAGCTTAGACGCAGGAAGAATGCTCCTGATGTTGTGGGAGTCTAAAACCAATGGTCACTGTTTAAAGTTGAAGGGTAAACCTTTTAGGTCTGAGAATGAGGAGAACTTTCTTCACTCAGAGAGCAGTGAGCCTGTGGCATTCACTACCACAGAGAGTGGTTGAGGCCAAACATTGTGTTTTCAAGAAGGAAGTAGATTTAGCTGTTATGGCTAAAGGGATCAGTGGATATGGAATGAGGACAGAATGTAGGTATTGAGCTTGATGATTAGCCATAGTCTATAATGAATGGCAGAGCAGATGCGAGGAGCTATAAAGCCTATTCCTGTTTTGATCTTCTATGTTTATGCTTCTATGAAGCAATGTCACACCACATCCTTGAGGTGCTATTGTTTCTTTTACTGTTGTGCACTCCAAAGTCAGGCCACCAACCCAACTCCCTATATTCTGCCACTTTGGCATCATTGCCCACTTGCAGCTGTTGCATATTGTTCCAAAGTAACAGCTTAAAAAGTCACAGTTCCAAAGAGACTGTTCGCTAACTTGAACAGTAGTATGTGGACGATGAGCTGAATCCAAATATTATTTGATCCTAGAATTATGGTTATCGATAAACAAAATTGACTTTTGCAGTAATAGTTCACATACTGTTAAACTTTATGTGCTGATGTATTTGCATTTTTGCTAATCAGACTATCCCAAGCAAAATAAAAAGAAGCAAATAGAATATTTAATATATGTTCATTCTGTATATAAACAGAAAGATTCATTGAGGAAATATAGCAGATAAGTTTGTCCAGAAAAAGTGAATTGGATGAAGCAGTTTGAATTTTTTTTAAACAATTTTATTTATTATTTTTCTTTTCTCTGCTTTTCTTTCCTTGTGTCTGTTTCCATTAACTAGGATTGAGATTCTTCTGTTGATGTTATCATATTATCTCTTCCATTGTCATTATTTCCTTCACTGCTCTTTTCTCTTTGCTACTGTTTCCACAGCTTCTCAATATTTCTGTCACTATTGTCCAGATCTATTGTAGTGCGCGCAGTGGAGGAGATGGAGGGGGTTTCTAACAGCCATAATCGGGAACCATGATTATTAGCACTTTAGTTTTGAAATGAAAGTTTGATCATGACTTTACTGATAAATGCAGTTCCCATTAAATGTGGAAATCCTGATAAATCTAGGAATTTATGTCCAATGATTAATTACAAAGTGCTTCATCTTGGTAACAAGAAAAATGTTACAGCATTCAGACAAGTTTATCCCTGTTACTTTCTTTTACATTTTTGGGTTAGCAAACTAAAATAATACAAAACTTTAACTTGTAGTGAACCCCTAATTACATCAGGACTGCCAATCTGGTACATCTGTAAAGATTGGAATATGAAAGTTTACCTTTGATAATTGAGTTTGCTTTTAACTGTTTTTTAAATATTCCCCAATCTGTATTTAAAAATAAATTTACAGGAGCTGGTTGTGATAATGGCAGCTGATAAATTACTATATAGAAACAAAGAAAATGGAAATATCTGAGCAGTAGCTTGTTTGATCAGAAACCAAATTACTAATTCCAACCACAGTAAATAGGAATGTTTTGCAATCCTCCTTGGTATCTGTCTTTACATTTATGTGAAGGAACCACCCAATGGGATTAATATGTTCCTTAACACCATGAAAACTGCATTACATGGGATAACCATTAGCTGTAGAAGTCCCATTACTATTTTGATATGGACTAGCCCAAACCCCTCAAAACATTTCAAGAAGGTAGCCCAGACCCTAACTTTGCTAGTTGTTTTAAGCAAGTGTAAAGTTAGTATTCCGGGGAGAATCAGCTGGGCAAACCACTTACTTTTAAACAAAACAGAATTTATTTACAAGATTACTGAATGAAACACAAACAAAAGAGAACAGAATACCGAATAACTTAACCTATCCAAAAACCCAACAGCCTATACCAACTTAATGATACTGTTCCAAATACTTGCAACAATCCCCATAAACACCCCTTGACATAAAAGGTAAAATCAAACACAGGGTCTTACAGGAGAGAAGTTAGAGAGAGAGAAAGAGGGTCAGCATAGACCTGCATCTCTTCGGTTCAATAGCTTCACAGCATTACTGCTAAAAACTAAATCAAACCAGAGAAAAGCTGAGCTGGGAGAACTGGCCACTCCCCTTTCATTGTACAGGTGTTTTTTTTTCAAAAACTTAAAAGCCTGTTGCTTGAGATGGTGTCAGTTAGCTATAATCAAACTGGCCCTAAAACCTTTCAACTTCGACTTTTCGGAGTCTGTGTCTTCCGACCTCTCTGAAAACAAATCAAGGACAACATAACCTTGTTAAAGGAGCAGCTTCGTCACAGCTTTGAGTGACCTCAATTATAATCCGTTGCTAATTGGAGAAAAAGCTCGAGTGAATTTATGTTGTCGTCCCTCGGGAGCTACCTTTTGATCGCTTATAACCACAGAATTTACTCACAGAATCAACTCACCCTGGTTGATTCTTCAACTAAAGCAATAATTATCACATTAATGGAGGGTTTACATTCCCTCTGAACTAATAACACAACAGGAAATATTTCTGCTTTCTACTGCTGTAGAACGAGGTTCCTGCGTGATATTCAAGTCAAAAGGGAAGGGGTTTCAGTAACCAGCTTTTAAAAGAGGATCATGATTTTGGTTGATGGATTTATGAAGTTGATTGGAGCATATGATTCTTTTTTGTAAAGCTACACACAATCTTTTACAGGTGTCAAAGTTAAGACCATAAGAAATAGGAGTGGAAGTAAGGCCGTTCGGCCCATCGAGTCCAATGGATGATGGGCATTTCAACGCCACTTACCCGTACTCTCCACGTATTCCTTAATTCCTTGCAAGATTAAGAATTTATCAATCTCTACCTTGAAGACATTTAGCGTCCCAGCCTCCACTGCGCTCCATGGTAGTGAATTCCACAGGCCCATCACTCTCTGGCTGAAGAAATGTCTCTTCCTTTCCATTCTAAATTGACCCCCTCTAATTCTAAGGCTGTGCCCACCAGTCCTAGTATCCCCGCCTGACGGAAACAATTTCTCAGCGTCCACCCTTTCTAAGCCATGCATTATCTTCTAAGTTTCTATTAGATCTCCCCTCAACCTTCTAAGCTCTAACAAATACAATCCCAGGATCCTTAGACGTTCATCATATGTTAGGCCTACCATTCCAGGGATCATCCGTGTGAATCTCCGCTGGACACGCTCCAGTGCCGGTATGTCCTTCCTGAGGTGTGGGGCCCAAAACTGGACACAGTATTCTAAATGGGGCCTAACCAGAACTTTATAAAGTCTCAGTAGCACAATGGTGTTTTTATATTCCAACCCTCTTGAGATAAGTGACAACATTACATTTGCTTTCTTAACCACGAACTCAACCTGCAAGTCAACCTTTAGAGAATTGTGTACTAGCACTCCCAGATCCCTTTGTACTTTGGCTTTATGAATTTTCTCACTGTTTATAAAATAGTCCATGTCTGTGTTCTTTTTTCCAAAATGCAAGACCTCGCATTTGCTCACGTTGAATTTCATCAGCCATTTCTTGGATCTTTCTCCTAAACTGTCTAAATCTTTTTGTTATTGCAGGACATTGAATCCAATAATTTCAGTAATTAATATGACAGGGTGCAAGGTTTCTTGTAGTTTCTTAAGTAATCGAAAATGATCTAATCATGAATAGCCAAATTATAGCACATAACAATCCTGTGGATTTGTGATCTATCAGTACAATATGCAAGCAAGAGAAGTATAAGATATTTGTGACTTAAACCATACTATCATCTAGTTTGGGTAAATTTTCATGAAGAATGTAACATTTGTGAATTGCTCAGTTGTATTCACAGAGTGACACAGTGCTTCAACCCCCGTGAATTACTTTTTAAATGCAGTCATTGTCATTTGTGCACAGTAAGTGAATCGGTGGCCAACTGGCTGAGAACATTTGCAACTGTGGTGACATTACGCTTCTCTCAATTTCTTTCTGAGCTGTACAAGTTCATGAACTATCAGTATAATGTTAAAATCACCTGAAACTCAGGACCTCACCGCACCAGCTGATTTGGTAATCGCCTATCAATATTTGTCTCTTTAGCTGGAGGAACAGCAGACGTTGGAGGAAGCTATTGGCATGGCAACAGCAGCAATTCAACATGAAGGATTGACACAAGATACAGTTATGACAGATAACGATCCATGAAAATGGAGACCAGGAATCAAGTGCCACATACAGGAATGAGTGAGCTGTGGTTTGCTACCTAGTATTGTTCAATGAAATCCTGGGAACCAAACTTAAACTACTCACAGACTAAATGAGTCTATTCTCAGGACTAATAATTTACTGTGTGTATGTTAATCTCAACTCAGGTGATTTTACACAATATGGTAAGAGTTTTAAGATGAAAAGGAGTTTTAGAGCTGCTGTACTGATTGATAGACTTGTGGATTTACTTGTACAGTATAAGATATAGTTTTATTGAAAATTTCCATAGTTTTGCTTTTTATTAAAAATGAAATGTTTAATGAAACTGGTGTAGGGTTGGCTTCTGTGCAGAGTTGGAAAATATCAGGCTGGTCATTTTAAGGGCAATCAGTGACAAGTTCTCAGAATGTGTGTGCTGCATTTTGAGGTCCAGCTTTTGATGCTATATGAACCTGTATATGTATATATGAAAATAAATTTTGAAAACTGTGCTTATTTGCTGACTTTTGTGATGATTTCGAAGTTGCCCTTTAACAATGTTTTATGCAGTATTTCAAGATCTGTTGGGAGAGTGATGGTGAATATTGGCTCTGATCAGGCATCCATTACTGCAATGTCATATACTTATTAAAAATCAAAGCCAGTTTCTCCTGATGACAGTAATATTATTGCTCATACCAGTATGCTAATTCTGGCAGAAATATCTAATTTTTGTAGTAATTAAAAGTTTGCAGTATTTGTATTGAATTAAATGCAGCCATACCAGATAGCCAGTATCAAGAAAATAACATTAAACTGGCAAGTAAAGGTAGATCTGGTTGAGACAAGTCAAGCTTCCATTCTCTATAATTGTTTTAGCTGAGTAAAATGTGCAGGCATCTTAATCTCTCATGTTTATAGAACAGTACTCAGCCCCAAACCCATTTGTGGAATATATGTGTGAAGAATCAGTGGGCTGACAGATGAATAGTGCCATGCAGTGAATGTGGAGCAAGTGAGTGATGAAGCACTCTGAGCAAGCAACAGCTCAAACCAGCTCAGACTCCTAGTCAGGCACAGGCTCCCAACGGTCGCCTCAGCCTGACAGAAACCACATGTGGTTAAAGTTCCCACTTTTATTTTGGATTAGTTTTTGTTTGGCTTGTAGATCAATAAAAATATTTCAACATAAGTGGTAATATCAAGGAAGTTCACCATCACCTTGTTGGAAGACCTTTTCAGAGTAAATAATGACGGGCAATAAATGTGGCAAACCCAGAAGTTAATGGCATCTAAAATCAGGGACAGACTGACTATGAACAAATTCCAGATGAGGAAGAAAGTCAGCATGGATTTGTGACAGGTAAATCATGTGTGATTAAGCTAATTTAACTCTCTGATGTGGCTAAAAATTAGTTTAGTAGACAGGAAACTGTCTGTCTGTAGATGCAGTCTATATAGAGTTTATGAAGCATCAGATAAAGTCTGCACAAAAGATTAAGGAAAGCAGAAGCAGCTGATATAGCCTTATAACATGGGTTAATAGTTGTTTAGGAGGTAGGATGCAGAGATAAAGAGAATGCATTCTGATTAGGCAGAACATGATTTGGTATTCCCTTGGGGTTCTTTTCTGGTGCTTTAGCATTTCACCAGAAAGATCAATGACCTGGTTGAAAGAACAGAAGCTATATATTTAAGGTTGCAGATGACATGAAGACAAGGCAGAGTAAATTATGGAAATGAATCAGGAAATTATAAGAGACAAAACAGATTTAAGTGAATGAGTGGATATGGAAAAACAAGAGTTAAGGTAACGGGGTCATTTTTCAGGTTGGCAATCTAGTGGACTGTCACAGAGATCAGTGCTGGCTCCTCAACTATTTACAATTTAATTACTGAATCAGACAAAGGGACTGACTAAATTCGCCAATGATGTAAAGCTAGGTGAGAAAGCAAGTTGCAAGGAGAATATAAAATATCTAGAAGGCAATACAAGTAAGTTAAGAGTGGGTAAAATCTTAACAGATGAAGTATAATGTCCACTTTGGCAAGAAGAATACAAAAGCCAAATATTATTTACTCGAGAAAGTTAGAATTCTGTGCTGGAAGTAAAACTCATCCCCTAAATACAAGAAAGACATAATGGATTTTTTTTTAAAGTTGAGAGTCTAGAAACAAGCCAAGCTTATTAGCCATACCTCGGGAAGAGTGTGTTGATCTTAGAGTTTCAGCAAAATTATACCAGCCTTCAGTCTTTAGCACACATGAGTAGGCTATTAACACCTTAAACCTGATTCGCCATTCTCTAACATTATTGTTGATCTGTGTTCTAATTCCATATATTCAGCTTTGCCATCTATCTATTAATACCTTTTGGTTTAGAAATTTTATCAGTTTAATTTAAAATTTAACTTTGACCCAGCATCAATTGCTGTTTATGGATGAGAGTTGCAAACTCCTACCATTGTATCTGGAAGTGTTTTCTAATTTCAATCCTGTAAGGCCTGCCTCTGTTTTTCTGCTAAGTGCGAGATTCTGCGACCCCATGTTAGAAGCGAAGTTGGAGGCGATGGTGTTCCTATGCATCTGCTATCTTTGTTCTGGGTAGTGAAATATGTGAAATGTTTTACTACGTTTAAAGCACAACAGCAATGCTGTTAGAAACTATGAGAGAAGCATTTTAAATGTGTAGTTTTAGCAATTCTCCACCAGATGGTGCAGAAGTAGTGACATTTCTATCCCACATCACCACATCTGAAGTCAGCATTAAAAACAACATAAACTTGTTCTATCAAGTACTGCATCTTAAAATAAAATTGTTTTTTTTTGGAGGAAGGATGGTCAGAAAAATGTCAGTTTAAATTTATTCATAAGAAACAGAAGCTGAAGTGCCTTTGAACTTTCAGCCCTTTGAACTGCCTCCACCTTTCATCAAATTCATAGTTGATGTGATTGTGGCCTTAACTTCAGTTTCTCCCTATCTTCCATGACCATTGATTCCCATGTAAATCAAAGATCAAGAAAATGCAGTCTTGAATATATTCAGTGAATCAGCTTCCACTGTTGTTTGCGGAAGAGAATTCCATACTTGAAAGGATCCACTGGAAAAATGTCCCTCTTCATCTCGTCTTAAATGGGAGACATTTCACTTTTAAACTATATTCCCTAGCTCTAGATTCTCCCAACAAAGGGAAATAATCCTCAGAATCTTTTATGCTTCTTAAGATCACCTCTTCTAAACTCCAGTGAATATAAGTTCAAAGTTTGTGCGAAGATTTGTAACTTGGGTGCTCGTTGTTGTGGTTCTGTTCGCCGAGCTGGGAATTTGTGTTGCAGATGTTTCGTTCCCTGTCTAGGTGATATCTTCAGTGCTTGGGAGCCTCCTGTGAAGCGCTTCTGTGATCTTTCCTCTGGCATTTGTAGTGGTTTGAATATAAGTTCAACGTAATCATCCATTCTTCATAAGATCATCCTATGAATCAGCCGAGTGTATTTTCTCTGATCTGCTTCCAATGCAAACATATAGTCCCAAAATAGTAGTGTTAGGTTCTTTTCCTGAGGTTTCACACAAGAGATGCAATTTGCACATACCAACTTCTGCAAACAGTTAAAGTTTATTAAAGCCTGCACAAGCTCGGTGACCCCTTTGACCCTTGCAGGCATGCGTAGTCGAGTCGACGAGGCCCTGAACAAAGAAAATACATCCTCTTGATACAGGTCAGTTGGTAATGGTCACTTCCCCCACCCCCCCATAACCACATGTTACCTCAGGTACAATGGTAGGATGAGATCATCCTCAGTGGTAATGTAAATGTAAATACCCTAATCCTGGGGAATCATTATGCAAATGATTTCCTGACTGTGATTCCCCAAGACAAGGTAGGTGTGATATGTCCTAGCTTTGGGGGATGGCTAGCGAAAGCATTTCTGAATGGAAGGGACTGACTGAGAGTTTAATTGCATAAGAGCAGGAGAGTAGTAGTAAATGGCTGGCCAAATGAGTCATCCACATTCCTGCATGAATGTTGCCCCCACACAAAGACAATACAGTTTAACCCTTTAACATTACATTAATGTCCTGAGAAAGAGTACAATTTAATCTGTTGACATTACAGTAGGACAGTACTGTAGATATGGTCTCACCAATGCCCTGTACACAGTTACAGCTTTTATCCTCTATCCTCCTTACAATAATGACCAAAATTCCATTTACCTTGCTGGTTACCTGGTGCATCTGCATTTTTTTTTTGGTTATTTTTGTACAAGTACACTCCTAGCCCTTTATACTGCAGTATTCTGCAACTTCTCACCCTTTAATTTTATTTTATTCTACTTGCCAAAATTGACATTTTCCTGCAATATTCCACCATTTTATCAACCTTACACTTGACCAGTTTATATCCCTTTGTGTATTTCCCACAACTTGCTTTCCCAACTATTGTTGCACTATCAACAAATTTGACTATTATGCAGTTGATCCCTTTGTCCACATCATTCTCATAGACTGAAAGTAGTTGAGTCCCCAATACTGATTCTTTTACATTCCTTTTACATTGGTAAGGTGTAATGTGAAAATAGCCCATCAATCCTGGCTCTCCCTCTTCTGTTAGTCAATTTCATTTTCCTGCTATCACTCCCAACATTATGAGCTGTGATCTTGTGCTCAACTTTTCGTATACCTTATCAAAATTCATTTACTCTATATATAACATGGCACTGTTGAAAATTGGCCAGTCAGCATGGTTCATTAAAACAGATCTAACTAAGTGGAGATGTTACTTGGATTAATGTTCTTCTCATAAAGCTCCAGATATCCAACTATAAGCTAGAAGTCAATGGTCCTACTTAAACAACTGTAGGAAGCCTTTCAAAACTGCATGTTTATGGCAAGTGGAATGTCAACATACTTCAATATGCTTAGAGGACCTTTAACCTTGGGTCCGGATAAATAAGTAATAAGAACAACATAGCCCCATGAAAGTAGTAAATATTTGCATTTCCCAGGAATGTAATCAGACAACAATTTACACCAAGCCAAATAAGACATTAAGATGGAATGGTCATAGGTTTTAAGATGCAATAAAGAAGAATGCAAATGATTTCCTGACTGTGATTCCCCAAGACAATGTAGGTGTGCTATGTCCTAGCTTTGGGGGATGGCTAGCGAAAGCATTTCTGAATGGAAGGGACTGAATGAGAGTTTAATTGCATAAGAGCAGGAGACTAGTAGTAAATGGCTGGCCAAATGAAGTGTGAGTCATCCACATTCCTGCATGAATGTCGCCCCCACCCAAAGACAGTACAGTTTAACCCTTTAACATTACATTAATGTCCTGAGAGAGAGAGAGACACAATGCAGTAAAGAAGAAATTCCAGAGTTTAAGGCCTGAACAGCGGAAGGCATAGTCAACTATGATGGGGCAAAAGAAAGCGGGAAATCCCATGAGAAACCCGAGTTAGAAAAATGCAGAGTTCCCAGATGGGATTGTCAGACTGGAGGAGGTTATGTAATACAGTGAGCGCTGAGGCCCTGAAGAGATTTGAACACACAAATAGCATTTTCAAAGTAAAAATTGTCGTGAACATAGGGAAAGGAGCCAGAAATTCAGCTCATTAGACCTGATTTACCATTCCTTAACATCATGACAAATCTGTAATACAACTCCACCCATCTTGGGTCCATCCTCCTAATACCCTTACTGAACTATCAATCACTGTTTGAAATTGTCAAGTGTCCTCCACAGTGGCTTTTTGGGAAGAGGAGACCCAGATTTCTATTGGTTTTCATGTGAAGAAACACTTTCTGACTTAGTCCTGAATGATCTAGTTTTAATTTTGAGATTAAAACCCCTTGTTCTGACTCGTCCACTAGACAAATTCGCTTCTCTCGACCCTCTCAATAACTTTCAATTGTAAACGCTCTTAATGTTTAAGGGAATGCGAGCCTTGTCCTTATAATATGTCCCTGGAATTTAACCCTTTTAACAGTGTCATTCTGGTCAATTGTGCTGTATCCCCTTGATGTCTAATATATTATTCCTGAGATTGATAATCAGAGCTCTAAAGGGGTAACAGAAACTTTATTTAACTTGTAATCTAACTTGCACTCCTTTTTATTGCAGAGTTTGAAATCAAGGCCAAATCTAAGAGAGGATGAATCTTCAATGTCAAGCAAGTGCTGGCCTTTCAGTAGTCAAGCTTTGGAAACTCAAGAATGGTTTTTCACAAATATCCAATGCCTGCCTCACTCAAAAGTTGATTTGAATAACAGCATGGAATTTCTCACTAAATAGCCAGTCACTACTTCTGTTTTATCCACTAACATTATGTAGGGAAATTTGCGGACTTTTTCAATAATTCCAGTGTAAGCAGATTCACTTTACTCATGTGATAGTAAAAACCACAAAGATGTGAGAGTGAACTTGTCAAACAGTAATCCATCATTTCCTAATGGTACTATGAGTGATAGTTCACTCTGCATTTGAACTTCTGTATACCAAAAGCAGATCAATGGGAGATAAATTTGTCTGAAAAAGAAACTTCTCATTCAGGACAAGTAATGCATAAAATAAAAACAGCATTGATGTTCTAGGGATCAGATCCCTGATCATTAAAAGTCTTGATTCTTGATTAATGCTCCTGAGGTAAGTAATCGCCATAGACAAAATACTTTGAAATTACCATTTTCTGTGGTATTCCTTATCAGAAAATGTATCCATTTAATTGACATCCATCTTAATTTATCCACTCATTTAGTTTTTTTTCCCCCAATTCATTCATGGTGTATGGACAATGATTTATTACCTACCTACCTTAGTGAAGATTATGGTAAGCCATCTTTTTAAGCCACTGCAATCCATCTGATGAAGGCACAGCTCAAGTGCAGTTTGACAACAAATTCTAGGATTTTGATTCAACAACATGGAAGGAAAGTTGCAATATTTCTGCGTCAGCACACTTGTGACCTTAAGTGGAACTTAGAGAATTTCATGTGATTTGATTGCACCTTCAGTTAATTATATTGATTAGAAGTACCAGAGGCTTATTTCAAGATGCTGATGCTACTCTGAAGTACTGGATTCAATCTGCAGTTAACTGACCTGGGAGTTTGCTGGTGATCTTAAAATATTCTGTGTTTCTTCCAGTAATAACCCTGTTTAGAGAAAGGTGCATACGTGGAAAAAGCAAATAAAACCTGGAAAGACAGTACCCAGCTAAATGTGAAAACATTGGAAATGAACTAAATAGGCTGAATAAGTTCAAATGTAGAGTTCTGAATGAGAAAGTAAGAAAGGAGGGGATTTCAACTTTCCCAATATGAATTGGGATAGATAAAGCATGAAAAGCTAAGAAATAGCAGAATTTTTAAACCAAAAACAATGAATGCTGGAGATCCCAGCAGGTCAGGCAGCGTCCATGGAGAGAGAGCACGTTAATGTTTTGAGTCTAGATTACTCTTCACTTAGACTCAAAACATTAGATTGGTCTCTCTCTCCATGGATGTAGTCTGACCCACTGTGATCTCCAGCATTTGTTGTTTTTAGTACAGATTTCAGTGTCTGCATTAATTTGTTCCGGCAGAGTTTTAAAATATATTTAGGGGAGTGGTGTTGGACCTAATTTTAGGGATTGAAATTGGCAAGTTGTGGATGTCAAAATGGTGAAGGATTTCAGTAAGTAAGATTCAGTAAGATTTAAGATAATTATGAATGAAGCCAAAGATGGACTTGAAAGAAAGATTCAGAACTGGGAAAAGCCAGATTTTAATGTAAACAGACAGGAAATGGCTATAGTAAACTGGAACCAGCTATTTGTGGGAAAATCCACATCAGAATAGAAGGAGACATTCAAAAGGGCAATAGTGAGACTGCAGGGTTAACATATACTTATAAAGGGGAAAGATGGGATCAACAAATCCAGAGAACCCTACATGTCAAGGAATGTACAGGATTGGATAAGAAGAAAAATAGAAATTTATGGCAGACACTAAGGGTACTATTGAGGAGTATTTGCAAATTAGATCTAAAATTGACTTAGTGGCAGGAAGCAGAGGGTGATGGGCATAAAATGTATTTGTTACTGGAAGCTGTGTCTAGTAGATTATCATGGTTCAGTGCTGAGTCCCTTGCTGTTTATAGAGTCATGGAGTCATAGAGACGTGCAGCACGGAAACAGACCCTTCGGTCCAACTCGTCCATGCCGACCAGATGTCCTACGTTAATGTAGTCCCAACCTGGCCCATATCCCTCTAAATCCTTCCTATTCATATACCCATTCAGATGCCTTTTGAATGTTTTAATTGTACCAGCCTCCACCAATTCCTCTGGCAGCTCATTCCATACATGCACCACCCTCTGCGTGAAAAAGTTGCCCCATGGGTCCCTTTTAAATCTTTCCCCTCTCACCCTAAACCTATGCCTTCTAGTTCTGGACTACTTCACACCAGAGAAAATACATTGTCTATTTACCCTATCCATGATCTCATCATGAATTTAGGAGATATGATCAGTAAGTTAATGAATGACGGGAAAGATGGTGATGTGGTAAATAGCAAGGAAGAAAGCCTTAGACAACAGGACAATACATCAATGGGCTGGTCAGAACACCAGTAAATGGAATTCTGAAAAGTGTGAGGGTGATGCATTTGGGAAGATTTAATCAAGCAGTGAACATAGGACCTAGGAGGTACAGAGAAACCTTGGTGTGTAAGTCAATAGATCCTTCAAAGTAGCAGGACAGATAGATAAGAAGGTTTAGAAAGCAAACGAGTTACTTGTCTTTGTCAGTCAAAGTATTGAATACAAGAGCAGGGAGGTTATGATGGACCTGGATGCAATGATAGCAAGGTCATAGGTGGAGTACTGTGTATCTCATTCAGTGCTGTAAGAGCTCTTATGAATGTCTCTATAATTCTAAATAGATCAGTCAACCTCAGAAAGCAGTCAGAACACGTGAATAAATTAGTAAGTTTCAGAAGTCATGTGAGCATAAATAAATAGATTTTTAAAATCTCAGTAGAAGGTGAGAATACACATAGATCAGTATGAACATGTGGGTGAACTGGAAAGTTTTCGATTAAGGTAGAGCAAGTGGCACTGAGGACTGGAGCTGCGGTTGTGCCCGAATCGCTGCACCCTTGGGTGGCAGGTGCGCGCCCACGAGTGCTGGCGGGGGCGTGCAGCAAGCCGCACGTTCCCGGCGCCGGGGACGCAGACGTGGGGAGGGAGGAGCTGAGGGGTTGACCCTGTGCCGTGTGTTCGGCTCTCACTCGGAGCGGGGATGGAGCTGCGGAATGAGCTGCTGAAGTCCATTTGGTACGCGTTCACAGCGCTGGACGTGGAGAAAAGCGGCAAAGTGTCCAAATCGCAGCTGAAGGTAAAACCGGGGGAGGGCAAGAGGCCAAGAGGGGAGGCTTCACTTAGTGTCCTGTTTCCTGTGGTGTGAATGATACGTTTTAAACAAAGACACTAACAGCCCGTTCACAGGCTGGTGTTTGTATAATTTGTGTGTCTCTACTTTTTTTATTCACGTAGTACACGTTTTTTAAGTAAGCATCAGGAAGTCAGTGTAGCCAAAAGGGAGGATCTGAGGGCTACTGCTTTAAAGTGGAAACTTACCTGCTCCTTCTGCGTTTTATTGCTGGACAGATTATGATTTGGAGATGTCAGTGTTGGACTGGGGTGGACAAAGTTAAAAATCACGCAACACCAGGTTATTGTCCAACAGCGCCTCCAAATAAACCTTTTGGGCTATAAACTGAGGTGTGATTTTTTTTTCACCTGGCCACATTAGAATCTTTGTTAGTTTTGGTGTTTGTGTGTCGCCAGTGTTATTTTAGCCAGAGTTTTATGGGAGGGGTGGATGTATTGCAATAAACTACCTCCTTGGCATCTTGCACAAGCATGAAGGGATGTGAATTTTACTGGAACCGTGCTGTCTGAGACACGATCTCGAAGTTTGAAGTTGCCAGTCCAACTCAATTTTTACATTTGTGTCAGAGGCGCGCACACAGGAAGCACAGAGCGACAGCCAGACAGAAGTGGTTAGAATTCTTGTGCAGTGCAGCAGCAGCCGTGACTCACTGCTTCTTTTAAAACTAAACATCCCATAATCATGTGCAATTAATGCAAAGATAAACTTTGATCACATGCTTTTCATTTCGGGTTTTGTAATCGGAACTTGTTTTAATGCAACATGCTGATCTTTTACAACAAAGTGATTGCCAAGTGGTTAAGTTGAAAAAAATGCAGCTGAAATGAGGGCATCCTCTGCACATTCTGATGGGAGAACGTTACTTTTTGTCATATGAAATTAGCATTTTATCAGGTATAAGAAGCAGCGTTTCTTCATGTAAGATCTAAAATCTACACACTGAATGATATTTAAAAGACGTTGTCAGATTATTTTTCAGTAGCTGGTGCCAAGACGCTATTAGTTTAAAAATAGATGAGAGGGCAGTGCAGAGGATGTCCTGTTACTGCTGAGCGCCAGCCACAGTCCTATTGGTTTAGACGAATTTATGTCGTAGAAAGGTAGACCTGTAGAAGGGTAGGAGGAAAAGAATGAAAAGTTGTTCTATAACTTCTGAAGCTTCGTAGAGAGAGCACAGTGTCCAGGTTTTCAGTTGTCTGAGAGAAAAGTAAGATTTCAATTTTAATTTGGTCCTGACCAATCACCAGTGTGAAGTGTAGTCTTCAGTCATCCGTTAAAAAGAGGTGAGCTTTGTAACACTCGACAGAGCTACTCAGTTCAAAGCGATGCTTTGTGTCACAAGTGAAGCCGCAAGATGACATTATTAGGTGAAGTGGCATTTTCCTAATCTAGGTCACAGGCCCTGAACTTCGCCTGTGTGTGGAGTATTTTTGAGATGTCTCTCTTCTTTGTACCTCCATGGCTTGTCGATGTCACGAGCCAGGTTTCCCATCCTTAAATATTCCTGGAAAGGTGGTGGTAAGTTACGTTCTTGAACCACTGCAGTCCTGTCTGACAGCAGCAGATTTTTTCATACAACTGAGTGGCTCACTAAGCCATTTTAGAGGCTACCACATTGCTGTGGGTCTGAAATCACATGTTGATCAGACCAGGTAAGAATGGCAGATTTCCTTCCCTAGAAAGGGCATTAAGGAGCCAGATGAGTTTTTACTCTGCCACCTCTGGAAAAAGTCAGTGAGTCAGTAAGTGGCATTTATGACAATTGATAACTAGTCTCAGTTCACATTTAGTAATTGTTCATAATTTAAATTCTATCCCCTACTGTGGTGGTATCTGAACCCGTTTCTGGATTAGCCTGGATCTCTTGTCCAAGGATGGCATAACTAGCTTATCATCTCCAAATTAGAGAAAACTGTTTATAAATTGTATACAAACATATTTACAATGTTACTACTTGGACCGAAATGATGATGCACAGATTGAAACGATTTTGTTTTATGTGAGAGAATGTCAGTCTCTAATAGAGGTTATTTGGGGTTTAGACTGAGAGGTGCTGTCTCAGAAACTTGCAGAATTCTGAAAGGCCTACATGGGATGGTTGCAGGAATGAATGTTTCCCCTGGGGTCTAGGGGAGGCAGTGTCTCAAGCGAGGTGATACAACCTAAGGAAAAAAGGGGCAAGCCATTTAGGGCTGAGTGAAGATATTTCTCTCAACTCAGAAGGTGCTGAATGTTTGAAATACAGTACCTGAGCTTATCTGTGAAAGCTCAGACATTGAGCACGTTCAAGAGAGAAATCAGTGCATTTCTGATCGCTAATGATGTCAAGGGAAATGGAATTAGTGTGACAAAATGGTGTTGAGGGAGATGATCTGGAATGGTGGAGCAGCAATGAGGGGAAGAATGGCCTACCTGTATTTCTATAGAAGTACCATTGAAAGAGGATTTATCAGTACTGTTCAGAATTAATCTGTTTAAAAGGAACTGCGTTAATGAAACGAATTACCTTTTAAATAGTTGTCTTTCACTATCTCTGCATTTCCTACAGCATTTTATTGGCCGTGCAGAACAGTGGCTGATGTTGTATCGGCAAATCAGCATCAAGTGTATATGCATAGGAAGATCCCACGAACAATGAGGGGACACAAGTTGTTTTTGTTGGAGAAAAAAAGAACATTGGTTCAGGGAGCATTCTCCTGTGAAAAATGCAGTGGGACCTTTTTTATACCCGTGTGAGGGGAAGCAAATAGGGTCACCCTTCTCAAAGAGAGGAGTGTTTCCTCAGTAGTGCACTGAAGGACAGGCTTAGGGCGCTGGTGTGAGGTTTGAATATGCAACTTAGTATGACCATTGTAGCCTAATATTTAAGAGTGAAGCAATGAAACAGTATTGGGATGGAGGTTTGAATTGTTATTAAACCTAACGCTAGTTGGAGCTGAATTGCTTGGTGACTATCCTTCATTTTCATGTTCCTTAACTCTTCTCAGTCTTTTGATTATGTAATTACCAAGGCCTGTGTACTATTTCCATTTCACACAACAATCATCGTTTTGGCCTTTGATAAGAGATTCTCAACTGTAGCCATATTCATGTTTTATAATCATGCACGTGTGAAAACTAAATTGTGACTTCTCAATCCCAGTCTTCATAAATAAATAATCAAAATAATTGTCATCCATCGACATCTACATTGAGAAAGGTCCTTTGCTTCTCCAAACCCTACCCATATTTAATTCCACTCCATTTGGCAAGTCATTGCCCTAGTTGCAAAGATTAGTTGACAGGTTCTGTTAGAATTTTTCCGATCAATTCCATGATAATTCTGAGTTTAGACAGATAGTTAGCTAATTTAGGAGTGACATTAGGTCACAGAAGATGTGCTGAAAATCTGGAACTCTTTCACCCCCCCGCCCCCCCAACTGCAATCCATATGCTATAGGAGGACCCACAATGCTGTTAGGGATGGAATTCCAGAGTTTTGACTCAGCGACCATGAAGGCACAGTGGTATATCTCCAAGTTAAGATGGTGAGTAGCTTCAAGTGGAACCTGCAGGTGGTGTTCCCATGTATCTGCTGCCCTTGTCCTTCCAGATGGAAGAGGCATAGGTTTGTAAGGTGCTGTCAAAAGAACTTAGGTGAATTTCTGCTGTGCATCTTGTAGATGGTACACACTGCTGCTACTGAATGTCAATGGTAGAGGGAGTGGATGTTTGTGGATGTGGAAGTGGGCTGCTTTGTTCTGGATGGTGTCAAACTTTTTGAATGTTTCTGGAGCTGCATCCATCCAGGCAAGTGAGGAGTATTCCATCACACTCCTGGTTTGTGCGTTGTAGAAAAAGGGACAGGTTTTGGGGAGTCAGGAGGTGAGCAGTATTCCTCGTCTCTGATCTGCCCTTGTAGCTGCTGTATTTATATGGCTAGTCCAGTAGAGTATTTATCAATGGTAACCGCAAGGATATTGATGATGGGGTATTGTGATGGTAATGCCATTGAATATCAAGGGGCATTGATTAAATTGTCTCTTATTGGACATGGCCATTGCCTGGATTTTGTACTGCATGAATGTTACTTGCCAAATGTCAGGTCATGTCTGGATATTGTCAAGCTCTTGCTTTGTGTGGACATGGACTACTTCAATACTAAGGCAATGTAAAGGATGCTAAACATTGAATAAACATTAGTGAACATCCTCACTTCTGACCTTATTCTGAAGGCAAGGTCCTTGTTGGAGATGTTTGGGCCTCTGACTCCACCCTGAGGAACTAGGATTCTTGTGGTGCAGTGGTAGTGTCCCTGCTTCTGGGCCAAGAGATCTTGGGTTGATGTTGTACCCACTGCAGTGGCATATAATAACATCTCTGAACAGATTGATTAGGAAATAGATACCCTGTGGAACTCCTGCAAAGATGTCCTGGAGCTAAGATCCACAACCACCTTTATGTATGAGTCCAATGGATCTGGAGTAAAGGAGGGCAAATAGAGTCAAGGTGCTTGCCAGGTGAAACAGTTACTGCATGTCTCCTCCTTCCAAATTATTATTCTTTATGTGGGATTTTTGAAAGTGAGGGTCTGTAGCGTTTTCAATCTCATTAAGAATACCAACAAATTCCAGTTTGCCTTATCTGAAGTTAACAAAAGGGCCTTTTCGAGTTGGGGTCACTTGATCATATTCAGGGTGAGAACATGCCAGTCTGATTATTTTCTTTTTTCTCCTCCTGCATTTCCTTTTTTCCAAACATCAATTGATCTTCATGAGGCTCATAATGATTCCAAAGAAAGAATCATCAGTTGCTTTCTGTAATGCAAATCTCCTTCACCAGTATTTTGACATTGTCAAATGTAAAGAATATTGGCAAAGTGAGCAGCTAATTGTTGCATGCAATTATAGGAGCCCATTTCACATGTACCATTCATCAGCTGACAGAGCTTCCTGCTGCCCACTGTGATTGTATCCAATCCTGGGCCACACTCAGCATGATCCTCCAGCCGGAGACCCAACTCGAAATCTCATTTATACCATTCTTACTATAAGACACACGAAAAGAGTTTTTCAAGAGAGTTTTTGAGCAAAATTCGACTTTCAGTCACAAAGTAAATTTTAGGACAAATGGTCAAAAGTTTAGTCAAATAGGTAATTTTTAAAGAAGATGTTGGTGGAGGTGGGAGCAGTGGAAAGGCAGAGAGCAATCTGAAGAGAATTCTGGAACTTTAGGCCTAGCTAACTGAAAATATTTCCACTAGTGTGGAAACAGGCCATTCAGCCCATTGAGTCCACATCAACCCTCGAAAGAGCATCCCAGCCAGACCCTATGATGGAGTAGTTAAAGTCAAGAATGTGCAAGAGGCCAGACTTTGAGGAATGTACAGGTCGCAGATCCTTTAGGGCTGGAGAAAGATTGGGAGATGTGAGGCCATGAAGAGATTTGATAATAAAAATTAGTATTTTCAATTTAAGGTATTATAAGATGTAGGAGCTCAAAAGTGGCAGGCTTTGTAACCTTGGTATCCTATTTGATATTGAGCTTCCAATCATATATCCATCCATTTCCAACTCCAGTTACTTCTATCTCCTAATATCACCCATCTCCATCACTCACACGTCTCTCCTGCTGCTGCAACTCTCACCACTAGTTTTCCTGTTTATCTCCCACCTGGTGCCTTCAAAATCCCAAGTTGCCGCAAGTTCTAGTCACTGTGCTTAATGATGGATATTGGCTCTTGTTCCAAAAAGGTTCAGCAAAGTTTCACTAGGTTGATGTCCAGTAGATAGTGACTGGGAATAAATGGTGACTTGGAAAAGCAGTTTGTAGCGAGGTCTGAAGATAATAGTTTCCATCTTCTCTAAATTTTATTTTGGAGGAAGTTTCTTCTAATGCAATGTTGGATGTTGAACAAGAACAGGAGGAGTCAGGAAATAACTATTGTAATTTACTTTGTTCTCAGCAATTCTATTTTAAGGAATAATTTAAAGCATTCAGTAGGAATTTTGACCAACAATATTATTATTCAGTACAGCATTTGACTTTTGACATGAAAAGTAGTGGGGTTGGAATTGCAGAGCCACATTGGTCATACTGCAGGTTTGACACAGTTACATTCCTTGAGAGCTGCACTGGACATAACTGTTGTGCCTATAAAATTAAGCTCTGTGCAGATTACCTATCAGACCTCCATGTACTGATGATCCTGAAATGCCATCCTCTTCTGAAGGAACCAGTTGTTCAAGTCCACTTTCTTGGTCAGATCAAGTATTCCATCATGATGCTCCAGTGACTGTTCTTCATCTGAAATCCTAGCCAGAGAGTTTGGAAGTCTGTGCAGAAGGTTTTTCACGTTCTTGGCCTAACCACTTAATAAATGCTGCAGTCTCTGGCTCAGTTACTTTAAACATATTAAAAGTGCAATAGTTTCTATACTCTAAATTGAACTTAATTTTTATTCTGCACACATTTGACTTGCATCTCCAAAACTCCTGTTAGGCAGCTAACAGAAATTGGAAGATAGAACTCAAACAAAAGGACAATGTCAAAGATTCTTAAAGGGTTGGGATTTTGACACTGCCTTCTTTCTAGCAAGGTTGTACCTTCAAATCTCATCCAACCAATGCACCATTGTAAGCTCCCAGTCCATCACCACAACCACCAATATCTTTGCCATTTTAGAATAGAATTTCCACGTATCTGATATTCTTTAATTCTAAATCTTTGCATCCAGAACTCCCTTCTCTGTCCTGTTTGGCTATTTCTTCAAATCCCATTTGCTATGAGGAGTCCATCAGTCAACAAAAACTTTCAGCTGTTTTAGTCAAGACAGAACTTTATGCGGAAAGTCAGGAGGCATGGGATAGAGGGAAATTTGGCCAATTGGATAGAAAACTGGCTAACCGGTCGAAGTCAGAGAGTGGTAGTAGATGGTAAATATTCAGCATGGAGTCCAGTTACAAGTGGAGTTCCGCAGGGATCAGTTCTGGGTCCTCTGCTGTTTGTAATTTTTATTAATGACTTAGATGAGGGAGTCGAAGGGTGGGTCAGTAAATTTGCAGATGATACAAAGATAGGTGGAGTTGTGGACAGTGAGGAGGGCTGTTGTCGGCTGCAGAGGGACTTAGATAGGATGCAGAGCTGGGCTGAGGAGTGGCAGATGGAGTTCAACCCTGCCAAGTGTGAAGTTGTCCATTTTGGAAGAACAAATAAGAATGCGGAATACAGGGTTAATGGTAGGGTTCTTGGTCAGGTGGAGGAACAGAGGGATCTTGGGGTCTATGTACATAGATCTTTGAAGGTTGCCACTCAGGTGGATAGAGTTTGTAAGAAGGCCTATGGAGTATTATCGTTCATTAGCAGAGGGATTGAATTCAAGAGTCGTGAAGTGATGTTGCAGCTGTACAGGACTTTGGTTAGGCCACATTTGGAGTACTGTGTGCAGTTCTGGTCGCCTCACTTTAGGAAAGATGTGGAAGCTTTGGAGAGGGTGCAGAGAAGATTTACCAGGATGTTGCCTGGAATGGAGAGTAGGTCGTACGAGGATAGGTTGAGAGTTCTCGGCCTTTTCTCGTTGGAATGGCGAAGGATGAGGGGTGACTTGATAGAGGTTTATAAGATGATCAGAGGAATAGATAGAGTAGACAGTCAGAAACTTTTTCCCCGGGTACAACAGAGTGTTACAAAGGGACATAAATTTAAGGTGAAGGGTGGAAGGTATAGGGGAGATGTCAGGGGTGGGTTCTTCACCCAGAGAGTGGTGGGGGCATGGAATGCGCTGCCCGTGGGAGTGGTACAGTCAGATTCATTGGCGACCTTTAAGCGGCATTTGGATAGGTACATGGATGGGTGCTTAATCTAGGATAGAAGTTCGGCACAACATCGTGGGCCGAAGGGCCTGTTCTGTGCTGTATTGTTCTATGTTCTATGTTCTATTTAACAGAATCCTGCTTGACAGCAATGTTTCCTACAGGAAGCTGGTTCTAAATTTAAAAACTAAATCCCTCCATGAGACCAGAGCAACACCCATAATCTACTTGACCCTATAATTAACTTCTTGGCCCTTTTTCTGTTGTTTATCAATCAGCAATTTGGCCACATGATCAGTAACTGAATGTGAATTGGTTTACCAGAAATAATCTAGAGAAACTAGTGCTTAACAGGGACCATCACCCCAATGTAAACCGTAGATTTTTTTTTCTGACTAATTCACACAGGCCATTACAACTGCATTGGTCACGAAACTAGGTACAAAATCAACCCTGAAATGGGGAAATTATCAAAGCTAACAGGCATAAAGTGGGAGTGTCTGGTTGGTAAGAGGAATTGTCCCTTGATATTAAATCAAATGGTTTTAGAAAGAATATCATAACTGAACATAATCTAATACTGGCAATAGTTTTAAATGTTTGCTGGAGTGATCGATGGAATTAGGTGCAAGGTTATGTATTTGTAGAGAGCAAGCAAATATACAATAAATGAGTGAAAGTTGAGAGAGGTAGAGGAAGTGAGGGATCTTGAAATGCATTTACACAGGACCCTGAAGGTGGCAAGACAGGTAGACATGGTGATAATGAAGGCATACAAGATGCTTTCCTTAATTTGGTCAGGATTGAATGAGAAAACGGTGATGCGATGCTGGAAATATTGATATTGGTTAGGCCACAGTTGGAATTTTGGCAACGGTTCTGTTCACCAGATTACAGGAAGCACATAATTGTTGTGGAGAGTACCGCAGAGATTTACAGGAATGGACATTGCAGCTATAAGGTAAACTTGCATTGGGTCCTTTTCCTTTGATAAGGCAGATGGGTCACTTAATTGAGGTGCTCAAAATAATGGCGCCTTGGAAGAGCGAACAGGGAAGACTTGTTTTCCCTAATGTAGAGGTCAGTTACCAAGGGCACCGATGTCAGTAATTGGGTGAAAATTTAGAGAGGACCGGAGGAGTAACATTTTTACCTAGAGGGCGGTGGATGTCAGGAATTCACTGCTCAGCTTTGTGGTTGAGGCAGAACACCCAGATCATTTAAAAGGAGCCTGGATCTGCACCTGAAGCACTGAAATCTGCAAGGCTATGGGCCAGGAAAATGGGATTAGGATGGGCGACACATTTATTCAGCTGGGACAGAGATGGTGGGCTAAATGGCTTTTTTTGTATGCTGTGTTAGCCTTTCATTGGATCAAAGGTTTTCCTGGGATTTCAGGTTGCTTCCATCCAACACACTCTTCATTTCTGTGGGATATTATTCAAAGTCCAATCATGTGGTTAGCAGTTGGGGCAACTTTAACAATCAAATTCTTAGATGTTACAATATTTGAAATGTTGTTAAATTTGAGTTGAATACGTCCTAAATATTTTACACAAGTTCTGAGTGGGGTTCTGGGTTCTGAATTCACAGTTTGAGAGTTTAAAGGAGTTATTAAGCAATTAACTGTCCTTGATGTGGATCTGAATAGACTTCTTTTAAAAAATTAAGATGTTAACCACTTGAGGTTTAAAAGCTTTGAGAGGAGTATCCTATAGCTATGTTTGCAGATGATAGAAATCAACAAGAAGGCAAGTGATCAGGATGATATCAAGAGTCTGCAAAAAGCATAAAGACAGGTTTATAGAGTCATAGAGATGTACAGCATGGAAACAGACCCTTCAGTCAAACCCATCCATGCCGACCAGATATCCCAACCCAATCTAGTCCCACCTGCCAGCACCCGGCCCATATCCCTCCAAACCCTTCCTATTCATATACCCATCCAAATGCCTCTTAAATGTTGCAATTGTACCAGCCTCCACCACATCCTCTGGCAGCTCATTCCATACATGTACCACTCTTTGTGTGAAAAAGTTGCCCCTCAGGTCTCTCTGAAATATGAAAGGGATTTTCCTCAATGTCTGTATTAGCTTGATATAAGGCTATATTAGATTTATTTTTTTCAAAAGATATGTTCCATTGAAGAAAACTGTTTTAGGAAGGGAGTAAGCCAACTGTTGTTAACCAGGGAAGCTAAGGTTAGTAATGAATTGAAAGAAAAATTTTGAAGACATTAGTGATAAAACTAATTGGGAAACTTTTAAAAACCAACACACAATGACCAAAAAAAAATAAAGTAGGAGAAAATAATTTTTCAGAGTAAATTTGTAAGTAATATCAAGACACACAGAAGGAGCTGTGTTAAATATATAAAAAGGGAGAGAGAGCCCAGAGTGAACACCGACCCCTTAGAGAATGAGGCTGGGGAAATAATGAAGAGGAACCAGAAATAGCAGAGGCGTGGACACAATACTTTGCATCAGTCTTCATGGTAGTGAATACAAATAGCATTTCAAAATTACTGAACATTCACAGGGCAATAAGGGGAGAGGAAATAAATACAATGATTATCAGAGTAGAAAAAGTGCCAGGAAAAGTAATGGAGTTGCTGATAAGTCCCCTGGATCTGATGGGATGTAGCCTAGAATACTAAAAGAAGTATCTATAGGAATAGTGGATGTAGTGGTAGTAATCTTCCACGAGTCCTTACATTCTGGAAAAGTGCCAGAGAATTGGAAAGCTGGATGTAGGTTTGCTCGCTGAGTTGGAAGGTTCATTTCCAGATGTTTCGTCACCCTACTAGGTGACATCTTTTTTGGGCCTCTGGGTGAAGCACTGCTGATGATTCCTGCTTTCTATTTAAATGTTTGGGTTTCTTTCTATATCCAGAACCTCAAACTGAGCTACAAATCTTCTCAAAACTCATTAATTGGAAAGCTACCAGCATTGCACCTTTAAATAAAGAAAGCAGACAAAAAATGGTAACCATAAACCAATTAACTTAATATCAATAGCAGAGGAGCCTTGATTATCTGAACGAGATGGGAGGGCACAATTTCGTTTGGATAACTGATCATTTAGTTAATTGATTCAATGCCTATTCTTTGGGGCTCGGAGTTTTCTGAAGTTTCCTTTTTCCTCTCTCTGCCTGCCTTAGCTCCCCCTTTCTGTGTCAGTGTTTGTTTCTGAGCAGACACACACTTGTGCGTAAGGGACCTGCAACATTGCTGAAATCTCCATCCCCCCCCCAAACCCGCCTACCCCTTCTGGCCCCTCCTACCTGCCCACCCCCCACCCTCCAGGGCAGCCAGACTGCACACCAACATTAAGACTGCCGCTGCCTTTGGTGGGGGGCTGAGGGTGACGCTCAAAATTGCACATGTGCGCACACACAACTTTCTACTGCAACTTTTTGACAGGTTCCACCTTTACCCTGTACAGGACAATGTTGGAGAGATTATCTGGGGAAGGGCATGGATAAGGGTACAGGCCTGTGTAGAACTCCAGGTAAAGTGTGGGGAGAGAGAGGGCGGGCGGCCAGTCATTTGGAGACGGTGCCTGGGTTCCCATCAATGACCAAGACTGTTCTCGGCAGCATTTCAGTAAGCCGAGTTCATTTTAATCATTATAAACAAAAGACACGATCAGGGTTGGAAACACCTCTTCAATATGATGTTTCTATCGGGGCCTTGAGATCATCTTCGGATAATCCGAAGTTTGGATAATTGATAATTGGATAATCAAGGTTCCTCTGTATTGGGAAAATGTTATTGTCTGCTATAAAGGATGTGATAAAGAATCATTTAGAAATATGTAGCATGCGAAAACCGTTTCAGCATGGCTTCATGGTGAAATTGTGTTGAACAAAATAAAGGAGAAGCAGTGGATGTGATACATTTGAATTTGTAAAAGGTGATTGATAAGATATCACAGATTATGGCTGCTTAATAAGCCTATGGTGTTGCTAGGCAGCATATTCGCTTGGATAGAGGATTGACTAGCTAATAGAAGAAAGGGAGTTGGAATAAAAAAGGCATTTTCAGGATGTCAACCAGGTCTGATTGGAGTGCCACAGGGATCAGTGCAGATAATGTCGTTCCAGCAATGTATATTAATGAGTTGGATGAGAAAAGTGAGTGTCCTATAGCCATGTTTGCAGATGACAGGAAGGCAAGTGGTCAGGATGATATCAAGAGTTTGCAAAGGAATAAAGACCGGTTAAATGAGTTAGTAAAAACTTGGCAGATTGAATACAATGTGTGCAAATATAAAGTTATGTACTTTGGCAATAGAGGAGCTAAATACTGTTTAAATGAAAAAAGGCTGCAGAGGGGCTTGGGAGTCCTTGCATAAGTCACCAAAAGTAATAGTGAAGGCAAAGGGAATGTTGATCTATATTCCAAAGGGAATGGAGCCTAAAATAGGGAAGTCTTGCTAAAGCAATACTAGATACTAGTTAGACCATAACTGGAATACTGGGAACAGTTTTGGTCTCCTTAACTAAGGAAGGTTATACTTGGTATTGAAGACCGTTCCAGAAAAGGTTCTCTAGATTGATCCAAGTTATAGAGGGTTCGTTTATTGAGGAATGGGAGTAGGTTTGGCCTGTACTCATTGGAATTTAGAAGAATGAGAGGCAATATAAGATTCTTAATGGGCTTAATAGAGTATTTGAGGCGATGTTATTTCCCCTTGTGATAGAGTCTAGGACCACAGGCATAATCTCAGAGTAAGTGATCACCCATTTAAGATAGCAATGAGAAGGCATATCTTCTGAGAATCGTGAATCTATAGAATTCTTTGCCACAGAGGACTGTTAAGGCTAGATTATGAAGTATATTCTAGGCTGAGATGGATTTTTAAAGAGCAAGGGAATCAAGAGTTGTAGGAGAAAAGGAAATTATCAGATCAGCGTTGATCTGATCTCATTGAATGGTGTAAGCAGACTTGATGGGCTGAATGGCATAATTCTACATTTTATGGTCTTATGATCTTCATATGTTGTCTGCCGTTTCTCCGTGCTGGATATTGGGTGAGTCACTATGAAGGTGGCGAGGAAGATAGGAGCGGCTGTAAGGAGTCGTAAGAAGTGTAATTTGACATTGAATTTCAAATGGATGGTAGGAAGGGCCATGGAGGGGTTAGAGTGCTAAAAAGCTTCACAGGTTCTGAAGCAGCTTGAGGGCCAAAGGGGTCAAGGTTGGCTTCCCAACCAGCCTGCCTTGGCATTCACCAGCCCCAAACTTCCTGATTCCAGTTCCCTCATCTCAATAGCAAAACTGTAGCTCAAGATGTGCAAGCTGTTATCACAGAGTCAGCAATAAGCTTTCTGAAAATAGACAAAAAAAAATCAAAGACCTCATTTGATTTTAAAGAGCACTGAACTAGTTCAGTAAAACTGTACAAGAAAACCGAAGAGGGACAGAAATCACTGCAAATTGAATGGAATAACCTACAAGGCTTGTGAGAGAAGCAGTGAAGAAAATCATACATGCAGGGACCTAGGGTTGCTAAGTTTATTATTTAGGACATTATATTATACGATTCCATAGAAGTGAACGGGATATAGATTTCGAAACTAGTTGGTTGAAATGTTGTACAATTTCAAGGACAAAATAAATACTAGTTTGGTCTGGATGTTGGGTAACTGGATAGGAGAGAGAGTGACGCTCAGACAAAATGGCCAGGCCAGTTTGATGTTGTACTGCTAAAATGCTATATTTGAAAAATATTCCTGCAAAATTAGTGATGAAATTAGTATTAACTGTTCCAAGCTCTCAATACTTAAGTTTGAGAGTGTCACATCTTGTTCAACCTGCAGCCACCTTGTACACCGTGGATTAACCTCTTCACCTCTTGCCCTTTAATAAATATAATTGAAATCTTGACAATTTCATAATAAATAAAACACGTAAGGAATTTTCAAATATTTATAAGAAGTCATGGTGAGTAATTCTACTGGCTGCCTTCAATAATTATTTGAAACTTTCTGGGGTGTATTGTATAATGTTTCCTCACCATCTCCACAGCATTTTGTCAGTTAGCAATAAATTAACTGATTTTCTAAACTGTTTGCAATAAATATACTGTATATCACTAATATGATTTAAATGTTGGCTGCAACTGATCTTCTGCTGTCACTGTGCTTCCCCTAGTCAGTACTAAACATGGTCAGAGAGTCTGGTTTCGCCATGCTACCTTTTAAAAAGAAGGTGGTAATTAGAAAATTAAGAAAATGCCATTGAGCACCCAAAATGTTGAAATGGAATTGTTAAGCTGAACCATTTAAAGATTCCATTGGCATTTTGAGAGCTTTGCTTAAAGCTAGAAGGTGTCTTGTGGCATTGCTTAAAGTGAGTCAAAGGAAACACCATTTTATAAAACCAGGGGTGCAAGAGGGGAAACATTAAAGGAAGGAAGTAAGAAATATGAGGCGTATGCTTGACAAATATTTAGTATAGAGATGTTTTTGGTTACTGAGCAAGAATGTAGCCCTAGCCTGGTTCTGTTTTGTAACTTGACAATTAATTTGTACCAATTTAACTGAACTCAGTGTTTGAAGTGAGGGAGGACATTGCATTTAAAGTCATTGGACACTGAAACTTTGAGATGAAATTGATCTGAAGTTTACA
Source organism: Chiloscyllium punctatum (assembly GCF_047496795.1). Lineage (NCBI taxonomy): Eukaryota > Metazoa > Chordata > Chondrichthyes > Orectolobiformes > Hemiscylliidae > Chiloscyllium > Chiloscyllium punctatum. The sequence goes on along the minus strand of NC_092783.1, from coordinate 12,443,174 downwards.
CCAGTTTTCACACTGATCAATCAACACACCAACTTGTATCAACTTCCTGGTCCCAGTATCAGTGTTGGAAAGTAAAACTGAGGTAAAACAAATAGAAATTAGAGATTCCTGTCTCCAGTTTATTCCTGTTCACGTCTGGCATCCTTCCCAATCTGAATCAAGACTGCGAATAGAATTATGGAAAATTTAGCTGGGCAGTGATGAACCTTTTCAATTGTTAAGTTTTACCTTTGGATCAGCTAGTTCGCAGGCCTCTGAACAGAAGGTTCAAGCCTTTTGAAAGCTCGGCTGACACACTAGAGAAGTTCAGAAGCACTTCTACACACTAAGGATGAAACACTCTTCCTCAAACAGCAGTTGATGCTGGATCAGTTGTTAATTTATCTATCTCAGAGTTAAAATTTTTCTTGTGCAAAGGTATTGAGGGAATATGGGCCAACGGCTGATGTATAGAATTAGGCCACAGATCAGCCATGATCTCATTGAATGGTGGAACAGGCTTGAGGGGCTGAATGGCCTGTTGCTGTTGAGGAAGAAACCTCAGGTGAAGTGATAAACCAAGACCCTGTTTGCCCATGCAGGTATACATTGAGGATCTAGTGGCACTATTTCAAAGAAGAGCAGGGAGTTATTCCAGTACCTAGGACAATATAAATCCTTTGACCAACATCATTAAACAGGTCATTATGTTGGTACTCTTTGCAGGACCTTGTTCTGCTTAAGCTGCATTCTAATGTAGCATCACCTCCTTGACAACAAAGTTATTTCATTGTTTGTAAAGCCATGTAGGATATCTGAAGGAATTTAAACAACAGTGAAATTTTGTTGTTGTACAAATATTGTGTCTTACAGAATAAGCGATGCAGGTGTAAAGTCTAAAGAAGAGGGCTTCTAATTTTATTAAATGATTGGTATTATCTACAAAGACCCCAAATGTAATAAACTGCTCTGTGTAGTTTTATACAACTCCATCTTACTGGGCCACTTCAAAAGTCAACATCGAGGTATCCCCATTGGTGTGGGACTGGAATGACAAACAGACAAATCAAGTGGATACGCAACATGTTTCCTTCCCTAAAAGACACTAGGGAACCTTTTTTGGGTTTTTATGACAATCTGACAGCTTTGTGACAAAGTTTAATTGGGCTAAGTTTTTAAATTCCAAATCTTTAAAAAGCTAAGTTTGAATTTTTCAATTGATTTGAACTTGTGCTTTTAATGGATTTACCCCCAAGCCTCTAGCTAGCTGTGAAAGTTGAACCAATGCATGCAGTTTCTAGCGTTACACAGCTCGCGTAACGAATGTGGTTTTCCGGTGTCTCAAGTGGCCATAGCCATTACATTTTCTCTTTCAAAGAACTGGCACAGACACAATGGTAGGGCGACCACCGAATCATATGCCGAATCATTCTATAAATTCTAAACAAGCTCTTTCCCTAATAATTGGACAAATGACTTAAAGCGATTGAATATTCCTTCATACCATCAGTAAACGCCCAGGAATGTTTTGAAGTCACAAAGTACAGCACAATTTGTGATTCGGTTACTACAATATTATTAAATCGCCCAAAGTCAGTGAGATTACCCAGCATCATAACTGACTGACTACAGAGGTTGCGTGACACCTTGACAGCATGAAAGATGGATAAATACAAGCTCTTTATTTAATCAAAGCAGACATAGCAAATACCATTGTCACTAAACCACTTGTTCTACTTGTGAAATGTGTGCAAATGACTGACTTGGCTCTTGTCTGTCTACTCACCATTTACAACAGAACAATCTCTTAAGTGGCCAGCTGGTTGTGTTAATGTTTGGGGTAAGTGTCTTTTTGTCTTCAGTAATTGATAGCTGGGGGTAAATAATTTCAAAATGGATTTACAAGCATCGACTCTGTAAGAACAGTGTTATGGCAATTTTTTTTGACAGTTTTGTACTGTTGGTTTTGGTACTGAGGTGAATGAACTCCTGTTATTGTGTCGCTGATGAAAAAGACTTCAGTGTTCATGCCAAGAAGCATTTAAATTTCAAGTGCCTCTGGCCCAGGCTACAGTACAATTTCTGCCCAGACTGAATAAATCCTTGTTGTCTTTGAAGGCACACATTAAGATGTAACTAATTTATGTTTTTAACTGATTTTCTGCCTTGACTTCACCCTTTGTTTTAAAAGTTATTGCCGAGGATAAACACTGGATACTCTGACAGTGGAAGGTGAAACTCAACAGTACTGTTTTCTGATTTGATTCTAAATTCATTTTTATTGCCTGTCCCTAGGTGCCCTTGAGAAGGTGGTGGTGAGCTGCCTTCTTTAACCACTGCAGTCAATGTATTGTATGTAGATTCTCCACGCTGATTGGGAGGGAATTCCAGGATTAGTACCCACAGACACCGAAGGAATGGTAATATATTTCCAAGTCAGAATGATGAGAGGTTCGGAAGGGAACTTGCAGGTGGTGGTGTTTCCAGGTATCTGTTGCCCTTCTCCTTCTAGATGGTAGTGGTTGGAAGAGGACAGCTAAGGAGCCTTGGTGAATTTCTACAGTGTATCTTGTAGATAGTGGCAGCTGTGTATAGGTGGTGGAGGGAGTGAGTGCTTGTGGATATAATGCCAATCACATGGTATGTTTTGTCTTGGATGGTGTCAAGCTTCTTGAATGTTGTTGGACCTGCACTCATTCAGGCAATTGGGGAATTTTGCACCAGGTTCCTGACTTGTGTCTTGTAGATGGTCGACAAGCTTTGGGGAGTCAGGAATTGAGTTACTTGTTGAATTATTCCGAGCCTCTGACCTGGTTTAGCCACCATGCTAATCTGGCAAGCCCAGTTCACTTTTCTGGTCAATGACATGCATGATGTTGACAGTAGGGGATTGTGACAGTAACGCCAATAACTGTCAAAGGGCAGTGGTTAGATTTTGTTTTGTTCGCGATGGTCATTATCTAACACTTGAATAGTGTGAATTTTGCTTGCCAGTTTTCTGCCCAAATCTGGGTATGATTCGGGTTGCATGTGGACGCAGACTGCTTCGGTATCTAAGCAGTTGTGAATGATGCTGAAAATTGTGTAATCATCAGTGAGCATCCCCATTTCTGACCTTATGATTGAGGTAATAGTCCCTCTAATTGTTTTTTTCAGTGCACAGATCTGAGGTTTGAAACCAGAAGCCACTATGTTGGTAAGCCGAGCAGTGTGTAGCTGCATAGTTTAGAGGGAACACTGGAATGAAGGAAGGTCATTGAAGTAGCAGAAAATGATTAAGCCTCGAGTCCTTCCCTGAAAAACTCTTTCAGAGATATCCTGCAGCTGAAATGACTGATCTCCAACAACCATAACCATCTTCCTATGTGCCAGTTAGTCCCCTGATACCAATTGACTCTAGTTTTGTTAGGGCTCCTCGATGCCGTACTCAGTTGAATGCAGCCTTGATGTGAAGGATTGTCACTCTCGCCTCATTTCTGGTTTTCAGCTTTTTTTTTTGTCCATGTTTGAACGAATGCTGTAATGAGGTTAGGAGTTGAATGGCTCTGGCGGAACCCAAACTGAGCGTCACTGAGCAGTTATTGCTGAGCAGGTGATGCTTGATAGCACTTTACTGATGATTGAGAGTAAACAGATGGAGGGATATTTGCCTAGGCTGGATTTGTCCTGCTTTATGTCAACAGGATGTATCTGGGCAATTTTCCACCTTGTTGGGTAGATGCTAGTGTTGGCCTCTACTTGAAGACCCTGAATGAGAGAGCAGCAAGTTCTGGAGCGCAAGTTGAGGACTTTTGACAGAATGTTGATTAGATTAGATTAGATTAGATTACTTAGTGTGGAAACAGGCCCTTCGGCCCAACAAGTCCACACCGCCCAGCCAAAGCGCAACCCACCCATACCCCTACATCTACCCCTTACCTACACTACGGGCAATTTAGGATGGCCAATTCACCTGCACATCTTTGGACTGTGGGAGGAAACCGGAGCACCCGGAGGAAACCCACGCAGACACGGGGAGAACGTGCAAACTCCACACAGTCAGTCACCTGAGGCGGGAACTGAACCCGGGTCTCTGGCGCTGTGAGGCAGCAGTGCTAACCACTGTGCCACCGTGCAGCCCCTTAGCCCATAGCCTTTTGTAGTGTCCAGTGTGCCTTCAGACATTTCTAGATATCACGTGGAGTGAATGGAATTGGCTGAAGACTGGCATCTGCCTTAAATGGTATTCTCTACGTCAAAGAGACCAAATGTAACCTTAGGGAACGGTTTGCCCGAGCATCTCAGCCATGCCCACAGCGGCCGACCAGACCACCCAGTCACAGCCCATTTTAATTCCCTTTCCCACTCCCTTTCCAATATGACCAGCCTTTGCCTCCTCCATTGCCACAACGAACCAAACCGCAATTCGGTGGAACAATACCTCATCTTCTGCCTGGGCAGTCTACAGCCCAGAGGACTCTATATTGAGTTCTCCGATTTCAAATACCCTCCCTCCCCATCCCCAACTCCTTTCCCAGCCCCTTCCCTTCCCTTCCATTCCTCCCATTGACCAACCAGCTCATACTCTCTACCTGTCTTCATCTATCCCGACTTTGCCATCCTGCCCCCTTTATCTGCAGCTCCCCCCACACTCTCACCTCCAGTCCTAAAGAAGGGTTACACCCAAAAGGTCAACTTCTTCACCTCCTGATTCTGCCTGGCTTGCTGTGTTCTTCCAGCCTCCTGGCTGTCTATTTAAATGTGCACAAGCCATTACAAGCCACCATTCTGGTCTGTGATTGCCCTGTGTTTCTGCAGATTCTGTCTAGTTTTATATGCTTTTTGTTTGAGCCACACCCATGGCACAGTGTTTACCCAGATTTCCACCGACAGTAATTAGCCCTTGTACAGCTAACCACTATGGTTCATTGATGGTTATCTACCGCTAACAGGCAGTTTGTGTTCAGTGCTGACTAACTTGCAGTTTCTTTAACTGCTCTCAAAATTGATAGTTATATTATTCAAAAAGTTCAAAATGGCTTCAGATAGTCACTACTTCCTCTGTATTCCTTACTAGTGAGTCTCCCTTGCACTAAGTTCCCAAATTTTGTACACTTTTGTGATTTGCTCTGTTCTGCCATCTGTCTTTATCCAGTTCTGACATTAGTCCAGTGGTACGCTCCTTCTACCTTTCAAACAGGCTTTTCCCTATTGTAGCAGACCCCCACTGGTTCATTCTGTTACACAACATAGGAGTGTGACTCCAGTAAGAGAGAGTATGCAAGCACTGAAATACTTGAACACTGTGAAGGGGAGAATGTATATCATTATAATGTGGAATGTTATCTGTTCTCTTCTCTTTCCATTATCATTTTCTTGTGTATCTTTATTTGTTCTTTCCATTTCTGTTTATCTCGACTCCCATCACTGTTTTGTCTCTCTTTAATCATTCCTTTTTCTCCCCAAATGTGAGCCTATCAAGTCCACAGCATAGGAATCGGGATACTTACAAAATCTCCAACAGGGCACGCAAAATAATTAACTAACTGTGGCATCTCCCAAGAATGTCAGCAGGTATTGGCAGAACTGTTTGAGAATCTGCTGTTTTTTGAGGATTCTGAGCCTCATTCCTGAGTGATCAGGAGTTTCATTAGAGATGGTGCTTCCTCAGGTTATTTTAAATGCGAGGTTGAGGATATATTTTGGATGTACTGTCAGATCGAAAGCAACACAGGAGTGAAATGCTTGTTTCTCCCCCTCTGGGTGAAGGGATGAAGGGAATCCTCATGTTGTCTCAGTTTTACAAGCCGCTGGTATGACTGAAAACTGCATTACAGACTCCCCTGTCTCTGGTTCCTGAGAGAAAACAGTGTGAAGGATATCAATTTAATTCATGTAATTTGTAATTTTTTTGAAGGAAATGAATTGAGTAAAATACTCTATTTGAAGGAAATGCTGAAATAAAATTCGGCTGATTGGATCAACGTTTTCTGAACTAGGCTGTAAACTCTGGAGTTACCCCCCTTTAACCCTCCAGTTCACTTCTTTTCTCCTCTAAGATTCTCATTAAATGTTACCGTATTTTTGCGTTATTTAACTCAATATTTTGCTATGCTTACATTTTGTTTTATAATGCCTTAGAATTTATAACCCCTTGGAATAGTTTATTACATTAAAGACACTATGACTTGTGCAGACTGGGTATTTACCACTAACTGCAGATTCAATTTCAATTAACCTCTCCTTTCAAATAAAGCTAGGAAATGGAGAACAGTTTAGTGGAAATCTAGTCAGTACTGTGTCCTCTGCTTTCCTCACTGTCATGTAAAGTTCCACCTTATTGTATTCAACAGGAGCTAATTGTTTGGCATATTTAAGCAAATCATTGTCGAAAATGCAATCTGGCAGCAACTACCATTTTAACAGGGATATTGAATCCAAACTGGTCTGTCATTATGACCGAATATCCACTGATCTTCAGAGTTGGCAGGTGTGGTATTCTAACCTGTGTCCACACCAAGAAGAGAGAATGTCCGTGTATAAGAGAAACCTTTCTATCCTCATGCATTTCCAAAGAGCCTCACAGTGAACAGAGTACCCCTCCCTGTTATAAGAATGCATGGTAACCAATCTGTTGTTATCAAGGTTCCACAAGAAAACAATGAAAAAGTACTGATTAGATTAGATTCCCTACAGTGTGGAAACAGGGCCTTCAGCCCAACAGGTCCACACCAACCCTCTGAAGAGTAACCCACCCCCCTCTGACTAATGCACCCAACACTGTGGGCAATTTAACATGGCCAATTCACCTGACCCGCACATCTTTGGATTGCGGAAGGAAACCAGAGCACCCAGAGGAAACCCACGCAGACACAGGGAGAATGTGCAAACTCCACACAGACAGTTGCCCGAGGCTGGAAACGAACCTGGGACCCTGGTGCTGTGAGGCAGCAGTGCTAATCACTGAGCCACCGTGCTGCCCTAAGTAATCGCTCCACCTCTGGGTGGTCATGAAGAGTTTAGTTTCCTATTTTTGGCTGTGAGATAAATGTTGTTCAAGACATTGGAAGAAATCAATTGTACTTCTCATAGCTATTCTTTTCCTGTCCTAACTTATACCAAGGTCCTTTTATGCTTGCTGACCTGTACTAACTCCTGGTCCAGCAATACCTTTTTTTTGTACAATGAAAAATACTGCAAGTGGAAAATATGCTGGAAATACTCATCTTTGGATGATGAAAGGTCAGAGACCTGAAATGTCAACTGTTTTTCTATCAACCAATATTGCCTGACCAGCTATTTCCAGAATTTTCTGTTGTGTATTCAGATTTTAAAATTTTAATCGTTGTTTTCAAATCCCTCCATGACTGCATTCCTTTCTTCCTCAGTAACTCCAGTTTGAAATCTCTTTGGGCTAGAATTGGAAGAGAGCAGTGCGCATTTTAGATTTTAATTGCTCCACCATTTGTGCTCATGTCTTCAGCTGCTTTAGGCCCTATCCTCTGAAATTTTCTCCCTAAGCTCCTCTCTCCTCCTTTAAGACAATCCTTAAAGTCTATCTCCTACTTGTCACAAAACCTGGGTGGTTGTGAGATAACATTGTTCCATGATTTTAAAAGTGCTATAAGAAGTCAGAATTGTTCCTGTAGTGCTAAGAGAGGATTTTATCTTCACTTGAGCTGAATGCATCAGGTCTCACTTTAACATCTAATCTGATAGATGGTGCAGTTCTTCTTTCGATATTGTGCAGAAATGTTAGTCTAGCTTAGATTTGAGAGGTTTGGCCTGACCGAGTGCCATAAATCCAAGCTGGTTTAGAACAGAGTCTCAATGCAATGTCTCAACAGTTTATAGAGGGACTGTAACTAAGTCATATAGCACAGTTAGGAACTTAAGTTTGAGAAGAAAGTTGGTACCTTGTGGAGTGTGAAATGTGGCAGTCCCCAAATTGGGTTAGATTTTGTCCACTTACATGCTCCTTTTCAATTCTTCCCCTTTAAAGTTCTTTATGTGTTACAGAACATTGCATTCCTGCTGAGTGATCACTTGTTTACTGATTTGTACAGTGCTAGTTCCCTTCTTTGCTGGGAATGTATTTGCGTGCTATTATTTTAACAGATTCAATTAAAAGGAGAAATAATTCTAATCAAAGAAGGATTGAGACACACTTGGAAATGTAATGTTTACTATTTCCTTTGGGTTTTGGAGACTTGCATCACATGACTCAGCTGTGGACCTTCGTTGTGGTCCTAGTATTAAATAATCTTTTTAATTGCTGCTGGTGCCAGGATCCACTCAGAGGCTGCGTTAATTTTATAACTCCTTTTTTTTTATTCCCTATCACAGCCAGTTTGTTTTCCTTAAGGAGCACATTCCATAGGAGATTCTATAATTGGTTTTCACCCTCAGCCAGAATAATAATAATAATAGTTGCCAACGAACAGCAATCCCACTTCAGCCTCTCACCAGTCACCGTTACACCAGCGGAACAGGCCTGGAGGATTTTACATTAACCAGAACTTGAGGAATGAAGAGTTAGCTTCTAGCTGAATATCGGACACTGGTTGAATAAACCCAATGGTCAGCAGTAATCCTAACTGTAACATAACATGATTGTAAATAACCTGCATTGAAATTTCTCCCTGCTGACAAACCCACCTTTAATTTCTGAACTTCAGCTGATACCCCAGACCCAGCAGGATCTTTCTAGCTCTAGATCTGTCGCTTTCTGGTTGTTTCAGATCCCCAGACATTCTCTAACACCCCTGCCCCTCAAGGTCCTCCTTCTGTTTAGTTGACCTTTTCCCCTATGCAATGAATCCTACCTGGGCCCAATCAAATCATTGTTAACCATCTTACCCTCCTTTGGTCCTTGACTTAAAACATCAATTTTGTTTCTCCTCAGATGCTGCCAAACCTGTTGAGCATCTCCCTCCTTTGTATATCGTCCCTCTCCAATATGGCAGCCACAATTTACGCCAGTGTTCTGCTTCCCATCATCCTATTTTCTACAGCTGTTAAATGTGTTAAGTTACCTCCTTAAACCTGAACTCATGCTTTCTCAAAGTAGTCATAACAAGCAATTCCTCCATGTCCAAAGAGATTATCACTGATAAAATGATTCAGAATTCTGAAACTTCAGTTAATTAATGAAGTATAAATCCCCAAATGGCAAGAATTGAGCTTACATTTGTAGCATGTAAGATTATTCAGAATAATCCTATTTTTGTCTGCTCAGCTTTCTTGCTGGATTTACTTCTGCACTGGTGCACATTTGTTCATGTGAATCAGCATTGAGCTGCCTGTTGTGTCACCACTCTTGAATTAACATTTATTTTTATTTAACCTTTCTTAGAAAGATCGCAAGCCTGTTATTTGTTTAGGGATTCTTTAAATAGGCAAAGCTGTATTCTTGTTCCTTTTGATGTCCTTCCTAAAATAAAAAACAGTGCGATTGCAAAGTTGAGATTTAAATTTATTAATGATCACTCCATCTAATTTGCTTGTTCCATCAATGTGAACCTGCATATAGAAAGGCACTTCCTACCTGTCTTGATAACACCCAAAGCATCTTAATTTTTTAAATAAAGTTTAAGGATTCAATGAATGAATTTATTGTACAATGGGTAAAAGCATTGATCTCAGCTGAGGTGATATTAAGTATACTCTGTAGGACAAAATTCACATTGTGTTGGCTGCTATGGTCAGAGAGAACAGATTGGAAAGGCAGTTCAGTGGTGTGTTCTCGGGTTCTGTAGTTGAGATGATCTTTGTGACTGTTCTACTGGACAACTCCTTGCTTCAGTCATCTTTCTCCAGATAATTTCACCAGTTAGTGAGAGACACAAGGTGAGTAGTTCACCCCATAAAATGTCTCTGACATTTCAGCTAAAAGTCACAGCTACAACAACCATAGCCTGCTTTTCTTCAGGTTTGCAGTCAATTATGATTGCAAAGAGCAGAGAAACCATACCTGATCTCTCGCACTAGTTCCCAGCTCCAAGTTTTCAATCACCTGAGAGCCAATCACATAGTTGTTGGCTGGCAAAGAGATCTGTATCGTTGATAACTGGTCAGTTGTCCAATAGATCAACCAACTTCCTGGTGTCAGCAAAAGCTGCATCTGTAACCACCACCATCCTCACCCCCCCCACCCCCCCAAAAAAAAACCCCAGATCCAAACCACCTGTAATTTCTGCTTGTTCAAAGAGTTACTTACACAATAGCTGTAATGGTTACTTGCTTCCAAAAATACAGCCAACCTTCCAAATGTTAGTTTTTAAAACCTCCTTAGCTCAGTTCCCAGTTTTTCTAAAAACCGAAAATAATAAAAAAAGTCTTTACACATTAAACAACAGTTAACATTCACTCTTCTAAATCATGTGCAGCCCAATCTGATGCTTTATTGGAATTACAAATGCTGTCATGATGCTTCTGTCATTGTGCCCATTACCCCGCTCTTAACCCCAAATCTGTGCCATTGAACCAATTTTCTTGATTTAAACAAAATTCAAACCAAATAATCACATCAAATTAACTAACCTAAAAGTTCTTTCCATCTTGGATCCTATGTGCCACATTATTTTATGGGGTATGTATATCATAAAATGGTTGCTAAATTCATTGTTGAATTATCTATTTTACTCAATTTTTTTATATGTTATATACACAAGCGCAAATTTAGGAGGACAATACCTGCATTAAACCATAATACCCAAACTGATTTACAGAAGGTGCAGGAATCCAATCTGACCAGATGTTGTAACAGTATAAAGACTGTTGTATGTGAAAGCCTTCCATGTATTGTCAGTTGGAACTGGACTAAAAGATACACAGGAAACAGTTTTGGCATGAATGAAAAGATCCTGAACTGCTCACTCAGCTTATGCTTTGCAAGGTCACAACAATATAAAATGCTTTCGACCATTCAGTGGGCATGCATTGTTTAACCAGCCAGTGCTTTAGGCTGTTGTACGATTGAATAACTCTCCAGATTACAAACATTGTCCAGTGCATGATGTAACTTAAGATTCTGCAAGATTAGTATCAATCTACAGGTTGCAATCTAACTTCAGTTGCAATTACTTTGGTGTCTAAGTCAACAATGGGGCACCGACCTTCTGAAATAGCATTGGAACAGACTGTAAGAAAAGTTTCTAGATGCATCCTTGGTTTACGTTACGACATGCTAAATCAAATATGGTTTATTAACAATAAGAGGTACAGCTTGTCAACGTTATAAGCTGAAACTAAACACCAGTGTAATAAGAAATGTAAATTTACATATTTAAACACACCTCCATGATGACCTTTAAACAGCAGGTAAAGGAAAATATGTCCATTTCAAAAGTGATCATGGAAGTCAATAGTGGAGAAGCAATTTGATTTGTTTCCAGATGGATTTGAATTCCTGAACCACAGCCTGAATGTTCTTGGGCTGGAGTTTTTACTTATGCAGATAAATGATGAAACCACTGGCAGTATCTGCCATTTTGTTATTGTATGTCTTGGCTAAAAGACAGGCTGAGCAATGATCTGTGTCCTAGATACTGTCAAGATTACATCTTCACAAAGGAAATGTAATGAACCTCCCTCCATCCTGTGTTGAAGTGGCAGAATGTTGTACTGTTACCTCGTCACATACATTGCAGTACATTGAGCCAGATTTGACATTGCTGATGTCACTGGTTCTTTATGGCATAGGATTCAAGTCACAAATTTGCAAGTTTCAATCCAGTCAGAATGTAAAGAAGGCAAACAATGATACATCAATAAGGTGGGGGTTATCAGGCAGGCTACTGAGCATAGACCAAACTAATGAAAGGTGATTGGTTCTGCTTGGAAATACTTTAATGTCAGGACTGACTTCTTTTAAGGACAGATGAGGGAATTTTTTTTCTCTGTCTGAAGACTGTGGGAGTTTGGAACTCTGCCTCAGAAGGAAGTGGAGGTCGATCTATTGAGTATTTTAAGGCAGGAGAATTGATGATTAGTGGGCTAGATGGAAATGTGAAACTTGAACAAACAAACTGGTCATGATGATACTGAATGGCCGAACAGGCTTGAGGGACTGAGTGGCCTACTTTTACTCATATTTCGTATGTTTGTGCATTGCACAAGATTTACAATCAATTCCAAATAGATGTAGATGGTGACTATCTTTATTTTTATTCATTAATGACTAGGCTAGCTTTCAGTGAGTAATGAAAGAGTCAACCACATTGTTGTAGGTCTGGAATCACATATGGGCCAGACCAGGTTAGAATTCCTTCTCTGGATGGACATCCAGCAATGAATTCATTCTCATCATTAGACTCTTAAACCCAAATATTTTGTTAAATTCAAATTTTACCATCTGCCTTGATGGGATTTGAACCTGGTTCCCCAGAACATTACCTGGGTCTCTGGATTAGCAGTCCAGTGATTATACCACTAGGTCATCACCTGCCCCTAAGTACCACATCCTGCATTGTTACAATAGAATATTGGTTACTGTTCATGTTAAAGAAACTGAGAGGGGGCCTGTCTGATAACTTGGTAAGAGTATGGTGAGTGGTTGATCCATAAAAGATACTGGGCTAGCTGCTCTTAGTTGGAATACCGTAAGAGCATGGCAATTTGCTTCAGTGTCTCTGGACTAGGGAGGAGAATGTTGTCTCAGGGTTTCAACTGATTATTGTGTGGCTCCTGCTGTAGTGAGATATCAGTCAGTGTTGAGCTGAGTTATTCTGTTGAGAATAAGTTTGGACTTTGGTGCATTGGTATCCTGGAATTGGGTCTCAGGAAATGAGTCGAGAAGTGTGGTGCTGGAAAAGCAGAGTAGGTCAGGCAGTATCCGAGGAGCAGGAGAATCAAATTCTTTCACTGATTCTTCTGCTACTTGGATGCTGTCTGACCTGCTGTGCTTTTCTAGTGCCACATTTTTCAACTCTCTGGCATCTGCAGTCCTCGCTTTCTCCCAGGGATGGAATCAACATCTTGAAGAGGAAGGAAAGTCGGGGGGGGGGGGGAAGAAAACGAGTGAAAGCAAAAGCAACTCAAAGTAAAAAGAGACCTTTTGTAAAGTGACTGAAGAGGGAGAAATATGTAGAGCTTAACTGAATTCTTTACCTGCTTACAATGAGCTCTTGTGATACGCAAATCCACTTCCTTCACAGTGAAAATGTTTTTGTCTAAGGTTTGGGATTTGGAATATAGGTCGAAGTATGTGCACACTATTAAAATGTTTCACTGCTAATCTGCTGTAGTTGGCTTAGAATGCAACCTCTGCAATAATTGCACAAGAATTTCAAAAGGTAGATGGACTATTGAATTAAACTATATTCTAGTTTTGAAAAACAGGAAATAACTGAAAGGCAAAGCAAAGATTTAGAAGATGAGATGAGAATTATGTTGTCTTCAGTTGGGATTTGTAATGCTCAATCTTTTTATTTTTGAATAATATTTGAAAGGAACTGGACAGGCGATTGAGAAACTTGTAGGGTTCTGGACAAAATGCAGGACTGTGGGTGGTGATCTCTTTACACACATTCCATTCACGCCTTCAGCGTGACCCTGAGATTTTGGTCACCTGTGATTTTAATGCTCCACTGTATTGGCATATTGACCACATTGTCGTCCTCTTTCTTCAGTGGTCTTTCTTCAGTGGTTATCAGCAGAGGTACAACATGTCATCTTTCAATCACCCACATTCATCCTTGAGCATTTCAGACTGTAATCTTTGCTCTATGTTATTTCTATTTTCTTTGGTGACTTTGGTTTCACTCTCACTTTCCCCATTTTTGATTTTAAACAATATTTACCATTCTGCCATTTACACTTCTCTTGGGGCATCTTTATTTCTCTGTTGTACCATTAACATTCCTTTTGGCTTTGCATCGTGAATTGTTTGATATTTAATCACTCCTGTTATCCACTCTATCTCAGACCTGACCTTTTTGATTTCCATCCTGCCACCTTCCTTAAAACATATTACAAATTTCCCAGGTTCTAATGCAAAGTCATCTTCCCAAAAGATTAGCACTATTTCTGTCACCACAGTTGCCTGTGATTTTGAGTATTTCTGCATTTAATTCAAAATTCCAGGACCGGTACAATGTTGCTTTTGCATTCTGTTTTTTATTGTAGATTTTAAGATAACGTTTGGCATGTTTAGCTGTCAGAATTGAGGGTGGCACGTTGGCTCAGTGGTTAGCACTGCTGCCTCACAGCACCAGGGGCCCAGGTTTGATTCTAGCCTTGGGCGACTGTCTGTGTGGAGTTTGCACATTCTCCCCGTGTCTGCGTGGGTTTTCTCCGGGTGCTCCGGTTTCCTTCCACAGTCCAAAGATGTGCAGGTCAGGTGAATTGGCCATGCTGAATTGCCCATTAGGTACATTAGGCAGAGGGAAATGGGAATGGGTAGGTTACTCTTCAGAGTGTTGTTGTGGACTTGTTGGGCCAAAGGGCCTGTTTCCACACCATAGGGAATCTAATCTAATCTAATTCATTCACGTGCATTCCATTTTATATCCTTTCCTGTGATATTTTGTTTTGCTTTGAATTTGAAGCAAAGACCAAACATTTTATTGTTGGGACCTTGTTAAAATGAGGTCTCTCTCTCTCTCTGATGGAATGTATTTGCAGCTTACTCCAAATGAGGAGGGAAAATCTTTGACTTGGTTTTCCTCCCCTGAAGTCAGCATAGATCAGTCAGTGAGAATCTTTCCCTGAGACAAAAGATTGTGAATTCATGTCCCCCTTCCGGAGTTCCGTAAGTTCTCGACCTCTGCTGACGCTCAACAGCAGTATTGAAGGAGTGCTGCACTGTCAGAAGTGCTGTCTCTTTGACGCAAGATTGAAGCAAAACTCTGTCTTCTCAGGTGCAAGATTCCATGGTAATTCACTGAAGAAGAGCATTGAATTCTTCCCTGTGTCTTGCTCTACTATGGGCTCTGAAAACACAAATTCAGAACCCTTAGTAGAGACGAAAAAAATTCAAACTTTCCCAATTGAAGGGCTTATGTCCAAAACATCAATTCTCCTGCCCCTTGAATGCTGCCTGACCTGCTGTGCTTTCCCCTGAGCACCACACTCTTGACACTGATCTTCAGCATCTGCAGTCCTCACTTTCTCTATCTGAAAAAAAATTACCTGACCATGATCATATTGCTATTGATTATACCTTACTTAGCATAAAATCCTGCTGCTTTGCTTAAATCACAAGAGTGATTACACATCAAAAGACTTTTATTGGCTCTAAAGCCTTTGGTGACATCCTTGCATCAGGAAAGGGCAGTTTATATTGAAGTACATTTCATTGCTTTATCAGTCAGGATTTTGTGATGCTGGGCATGCATGAGAAGAGAGACATTCCATTATTTTAAACAATATCTGTAGTCAAAGGTCAAACCTTTGCAATGAAAGCTAGAACCACAATTGACATTCTCTGAACAGTTGATAGGATTACTTTGTAAAGCATTTTGCATTTGTTAATAGAATAATCTTGAGCAGATGTGAACATTTCTAGTTTTACCAAGTCCTTCCAAGTGCCTGACACAAACCCCTGAAGAAGTTTCAGAAAGGCAGAGGAAACTCTCAGCCATGTCATCATCCTTGTTACCATAACAACAGCTAAGACTTTGCACAGGAAGTGCAATACAGGAAATTAGCTGCATCTTTTGGTCACTTTGGTCACAGAAATGTAACATTGCCCCATTTTTATACTTTGCATTATTTCAAGAAATGGATTTTGAAAATTTTCCACATATCTTCGATCAGGCTGTCTTGTTTCTGGCACAATACGTGATGAATAATGTGTGCAGTATAACCTGTGTGACTTGCACACATTCTAGCACAGTCTGTGTGTTTGTTCCTACACAATCTAGATCTTATCATGAACTTCCTGTAGTTTCTGGTGAAGTACATAAGATGTGAGAGAAACAGCAGCCCAAAGATTTTTGTTTCCAGAAGTTGTAGAGTTGATTTGAAGAAATTATTTTAATTATCTAGATTTGTCAAATATCAGGTTATAACTGAAACCAATTAATGCATAGGTAAGCATAGGAAAGGGATACCCCTAAACTATTATTTTTGGTGCAACTGGACTCTGAAGGTGTGTTTTACAAGAGCATTCTTTTTGCGTTGTACCAAGTCTGCCATAAAGTTGCTCAATCTCTTTTAAAGGTTTGTGCTGTAAACTTTTGTGTGAGATGGCGCTTGATAACTTTAAACCCATCCACGTAGTCATAGAGATGTACAGCACAGAAACAGACCCTTTGGACTAACTCGTCCGTGCTAACCAGATATCCGAGATTAATTTTAGTTCCATTTGCCAGCATTTTGCCCATATCCTTCTCAACCCTTCCTATTCGTTTACCCATCCAGATCCCTTTTAAATGTTGTAATTGCCCCAGCCTCTGCCACTTTCTGTGGCAGCTCGTTCCATATAAGTACCACCCTCTGCATGAAAAGGTTGCCCCTTAGGTCCCTTTTAAATCTTTTCCCTCTCACCTTAAACCAGTGCCATCTAGTTTTGGACTCCCACACCCCTTGTCTGTTTACCTTATCCATGCCCCTCATGATTTTATGAACCTCTCTAAGATCACCCCTCAGCCTCTCACGCTCCAAGGAAAATAGCCCCAGCCTATTCCGCCTGTCCCTATAGCTCAAACCCTGGCAACATCCTTGTAAATCTTTTCTGAGCCCGTTCAAGTTTCACAACATCCTTCCTGTAGCAGGGAGGCCAGAATTGACTGCAGTATTCCAAAAGTGGCCTAACCAGCTTCCTGTACAGCCGCAACATGATCTCCCAGCACCTATACACGATGCTCTGACCATTAAAGGCAAGCATACCAAACACCTTCTTCCTTAAAAAATTTCCTTTTTTAAAAAATATAAGTGAGTAGTAGATGTTCCCAAAAAGCAGCATAAGCTTGTGTAAGATTAATTTTGGATAATTTAACAACCTATTCTTCTACGAAGATGAATCACTGATTTTCCTTTTGTTTGCATTAACCTTCTGGGGAAAAAAAACTTTAATGTTTTTTATTTATATATGAATAAGGTACAAATGTACCAGCTAATTTCAATTACTCTTTAGTGTTCATACTTAGAATTGAGAGTATATCACTGACTTTCACATGGTGTGTCAGGAGGCCCTGCAATCTTGCCATTCAGTTCTGTAAAGTTTTCATAAGTTCTACTTTGATTTGATTTTTACTGGACTCTTTGCATGTTGTAATAATGGTACAGATCTGACTCTGTACCTAACCTGGGGTACCTCTTATTGAACATTTTTGTTGGTTAACTGATCATCAGTGCTGTTATAGAACATCGAACAGTACAAACCCTTGGTTCTTCAATGTTGTGTCGACCTTTTATCCTACTCTCAAAGATCAAACTAGCCTACGTGCCCTTCATTTTACTGTCATCCATATGTCTATTCAAGAGTCACTTAAATGTCCCTAATGTATCTGATTCTACTACCGCTGTTGGCAGTGCATTCCATGCTCCCACCACATTCGTAAAGAACCTACCTCTGACATTTCCCTATACCTTCCTCCAACACCGTAAAGTTATGCCCCCTTGTGATAGCCATTTCAGCCCTGGGAAAAAGTCTTTGGCTATCCATTCTGTCTATGCCTGTCATCCTCTTGTACACCTCTATCAAGTCACCTCTCATTCTTCTTCACTCCAGTGAAAAAAGCCCTAGGTCCCACAACCTTTCTTCATAAGATATGCCCTCCAGTCCAGGCAGCATCCTTGTAAATAAATCTCCTCTGCATCCTCTCTAAAGCTTCCATATCCTTCTTATAATGAGGCAACCAGAACTGAACACACTATTCCAAGTGTTGTCTAACCAGCGCTTTATAGAGCTGCAGCATAATCTTGCAGCTCTTAAACTCAAACTCTATTCTTAACAACCTATCAACTTGGGTGGCAACTTTGAGGGATCTATGGGTGTGGACCCCAAGATCCCTCTGTTCCTCCACACTGCCAAGAATCCTGCCTTTAACCCTATAATCTGCATTCAAATTCAACCTTCTAAAATGAATCATTTCACATTTTTCCAGGTTGAACTCCATCTGCCACTTCTCAGCCCAGCTCTGCATCCTATCAGTTGCAACCTACAACAGGGAGAAGAGGAAATTAATAAAAGAAAGTAATCAAGAAGTCAAATGGCGTTATGTATAAGAAACTTTGCAGATGCAGCATTTCAACTTGCTTGCCTAAAAGACCCAACTTTTTATTTTTACCTAAACTACCTAGTAATGGTGCAAGGAGCAGTAGGAGTGATGCAGCAGAGGTTGTCCAGTCACTGCATGCGTATCTCTGCTCAGGTCTAACTCTCAACTAAAGATCTGGGATCTACGGGAATTAAAGATTAATCTCCGGCACTTTTATACATTAGCCAGGGAAAAGTCAAGGAGAGATTTTTAAACATTCACATTTGGTGTTCAGAGTGTTGAAAATGGGAATGTTGTTTGGCAAGATTCGAAGAGAAGAGAATGTTGAGGGGTGATCTAATAGATGCCTTCAAAATGCTGAGTGGATCGAGACAGTGCTTCCAGTGTGGAGAAGGGGAAATTAATAAGAGAATCATCAAGAAATTAAATAAGGTATTCAAAAAAAGCTTCTGTACCCAGACAGTGTTTAGAATGTTGTTACCACTGGTGATGTCAGCATGGATGCATTTTAGTGGAAGCTAGACATATGAGAGAGAAAAGGATGGAAAATTATGCTGGTACAGAAGGGAAGATGGAAGGAAGTTTGGGTAGAGCATGGACTGAATACTCCAATTAGCATGTTGCTGCTCTGTGTATTCCATACAACTATTTTTAAAAAAATCATCTAATTGGACAAGCAAAATTTGCTTTCCAGCTGAAGTGTGGAATATATGCAACATAAGGATTGACCAATTGGAGAAGCATGGGGAAACAGTTTGAGGTGGAAGTCTGTATAATAACCTTTAGGAATAGACCTAACCTGGGCTAGGAATCCAGTGAGATCTGTTAGATGTTTCTGTCGGTGCTGTTTTAATGGTTTGAAAGTCACCGGATGGTTGCTGCAATTTCCTGGGTAATGCTTCCGAAGATCTCTACTGGGAGTCTCTGGTCACAGAATCAACATCTTTGTGGAGAATCCCCACTTGTTCTAAAAAGGAACATTTGAAAATATTGAAGTGAGAAAGCTAAGACAGGCTCAGTATGAACTCTGAGATGATTGCTGCTTTGCTCCTGGTACAAATTTTGCTGAGCTGCACAATTCTAGTTTAAAAAGATCATACACACAATTCAAGTCTGCTGTCAATTTTGGTTCTCATTTGTGAGTATAAGTACGCTGATCCAAGTTGGCGACTGTGATGAAATTGTATGGAGATGAGTTTTGGTTGATTCAAAGATAACTCCTTTTGTGGAAAAAATCTAAGTATAAGTGAAACGTAGAGACATATCTTAGCTATTGTTAATTCTAGCTGTTGCACATCCCAGCTTTTGGCCACCCTACCTTTGGTGCAGACAACACCATAACCTCACTACCTTTTGCTACCCTGTCCTTTCAAACCCTTCCTATCGTCAACTTCCTCACTGGCCCTCATGTCTTTTTATGTGGCTAAGTGTAGTACTTCATTCGATAACCCTTATGAAGCACTTTATAAGCATTATATAATTGTAAGCTCATTGTTTATCTGGAATATTGCCTATGTGTTTGTAGCCTGGTTATGGAAGAGACCAGGTCTATATTTGTCCTTTGCTGTTTGGCTTAGTGAGTCCTGGATGGTTACAAAAAGGCAATAAAGTTAAGTAAAGAGCTCATTGTATTTCTTTGTAGAATTAGAAAGACTGTTCCTCATTTAAAATAAGAAATTGCAAATCGCATTGTCTTCTGGTGTAAGACTGGCAAATGTTCTATCGTTTCCTAGAATTGAAATGTTCCTATAAGACAGGTACACTGCTGGAGTGTACCCTTCCAAGTTTAAGTGTTGGACAAAGCTTGCTCAATATATTCAGCATGTATCCAGTGTCACTTCCTGAGAAAGGGTCAAGAAAGGGTAACATTTTAAAATTGTGGAGTCATACCGCACAGAAACAGACCTTTCAGTTCAACCAGTCCATGTCGATCACAATCCCAATCTAAACTAATCCCACCTGCCCGCGCTGGCCCATATTCCTCCAAACATTTTTTGTTTATCCAAATGTCTTTTAAATGTTGGAACTGTACCTGTGTCCACCACTTCGTCTGGAAGTTCATTCCACATACAAACCACTCCGTGTAAAGAAAATTGTTCCTCATCATTTTTCAATCTTTTTTTCTCTCACCTTACAAATGTGCCCCCACCTTCGGGAAAAGGAAACCTGTTGTTCATCTTATCTATGCCCCTCATGACTTTATAAAGTTTTAAGGTCACCCCTCGATCTCCCATACTGCAGGGGATAAAAAAAGTCCCGGCCTATCCAGCCTCTCCTTATAACTCAAACTTTCCATTCCCGGCAACATCCTTTTAAATCTCTTCTGAACCCTCTCTAGCTTAAGAACTGGACACAGTTATTGAATAGTTATTGCAATGCTGGCCACGCTTCAGTAGATGCATGGAGTGGTAATATTTTGAAACAAAGAATTGGTGAAGTTCCTGAGTATAGCTGCCATAAACACACACCCTTGCCTTGCTAAGGGCAGACACAAATATTATAGTGAACACACAACTTGGAAATTTGGGCATTTTTTCGATTGATTCTTAAAATATTGAGCACAATTTAACTATTAATAAATGAAGTTGCTTATTTGACTTCCACTATTGTAAAGTGCCTCCCTCATGTGGGAATTCCAAGGAGGCAAAAGGCCAATCGTGGTTGGTCCTCCTGGCTCTTTGTCCCACCTCTCAGTACCAAATCACAACTGTATTTTTTCTATGGTACAGTTCCTTAGACATCACAAAGTGTATGTTCTTCAAGTGTGATGGGGTACAGAGGATGTCAGTCACTTCATTATGCAGGCCAATCACCAAGTTTGGCCCTGCTTCTCACTCATTGTCCATTCTTTCCTTGAACACTCTGAACTGCTCCGGGATTGAAAGTGACTTCTCTTCTTGCTCTGAATAAAGGGTTTACAAGCAAGAAACCAGAGAAACAAGTCTTTTGGTTGTGTTTTTGGTTTAATAGTAGCTAGCTGGAAGGCACAACCTCCACACAAGCAGCCCTGTAAATTAGAGGACATGCGTTGTACTTTAAGACTTTCCCAACAATACTCAAAGTTAAGTCCTTTCTCTGTGCCACGTAGCTGAGAAGGATAAGTCAGAAGCATGTTTACTTCTCTTGGCATCAGTTTGCGAGTGACAGTGGCAGATTATCTGTGGCTGGCTGGGGAGAGTTTCAATAGAGTGTTGAGACTTTAGCCAATGATTTCGAAAACAGCAGCAGTTCTGTGGAAAGAACAAATATATATGCAGTGGCATGAGAGGCAGATTTTCCACACTTGTTACCACTCACCCCCACGCTCCACAGATACGTGCTGGGGGATCTGTCTTTACTGCCTCCCCTTCATCAAAGGCTGGTAGTCTGACAGTTGAAACATGTACCACAACTTTCACCCACAGAATCCATTTGGGACAGGACTCCAAGCAGTCGATAAGACTATACTGAGATCATCTCTTGATGGTGAAGGCACATACTACACGAAGAGAGCTGCATTGCATAAAGTATCCAGCAAATGCGATTACTCAAGTTGCAGGGAGCAACACAACCTTCACTTTCAAAGTGGAAAGGAGCCATTAATTGCATGAGCGCAACTTTTTTTCAGTTTGGAAGTTTGTGAGAAGCAGCAATAATGTCTCTTAGGCTGAAGGTCAAACTCCTCCAACCTTCTGACCAATATAACGGAAATGGCACATCGAAAGCCCAGGGTCAACCATATTGTCTTTATTGGGTAAAGTCATTGTTCATGTGTTTTTGCAGCAGATGCAATGCTGTCTAATGCCTATTGGGAAGCCATGAATAGGCTGTGAATCCACTGCTATTGATTTCACTGAAAATACCGTCAGCCACAGAGGAGACTGGAGATCTGAACCTTTGTGTGCTGTTCTTGACCACTGGTTTATCTGAAAGAAAGATGTGCCTTCCTGTTTTGACACAGTGAAAGTGCATCTACTTGAGAACAAATGGCCATGTGCAGTGCTTGAAGTCATATATTACGGGATGTATGAGTTCCTAACTTTGATTTGTGGCACACTTGGTAGACTTCCAAAAGAAATGTAGGCAAAAGACAGAGCTCCTGCCTTTCTCCTGATGCTAGAAAACCTCTTCCTCATTTTTAGCTAGTTCCAAGGTATGGCAGTAATTTGGTCACTGCTGTGTTCCTGAAGGGTAACCTCTAACTTGGATCTGCTTTTTATTGCCTTGGTCTTGCAGGTCATTAAACAATATTTATTATTCTTTCACACTATAAGAATATGATAAACTCTACTGGACACACAGAGCCAGTCAGAAGACTGGCATGTGAGGCATTCCTGGAAAAAAGGACAAGCTTCACATCATCTGGATCACTATTTCTTAAAATTTAATTGCTTCAGTGTTTTAGTTGCTTGCAAGATTTCTTAGTTGCAGCCTGTTTCATCAGAGTACTCCATTTCAGTATATCATCAGGTATTAGTCTCCATGCACAATCAATTAAACTTTGCTGGCCTATTCTCTATTGGAGCTGAAAATGTGTTGCAGGAAAAGCGCAGCAGGTCAGGCAGCATCCAAGGAGCAGGAGAATTGACGTTTTGGGCATGAGCCCTTCTTCAGGAATGAGGAAAGTGTGTCAAGCAGGCTAAGATAAAAGGTAGGGAGGAGGGACTTGGGGAAGGGGCATTGGAAATGCGATAGGTGGAAGGAGGTTAAGGTGAGGGTGATAGGCCGGGGTGGGGGCGGAGAGGTCAGGAAGAAGATTGCAGGTTAGGAAGGCGGTGCTGAGTTCGAGGATTGGGACTGAAACAAGGTGGGGGGAGGGGAAATGAGGAAACTGGAGAAATCTGAGTTCATCCTTTGTGTCTGGAGGGTTCCTAGGAGGAAGATGAGGCGCTCTTCCTCCAACCGTCATGTTGCTATGGTCTAGCGATGGAGGAGTCCAAGGATCTGCATGTCCTTGGTGGAGTGGGAGGGGGAGTTGAAGTGTTGAGCCACGGGGTGGTTGGGTTGGTTGGTCCGGGTGTCCCAGAGGTGTTCTCTGAAACGTTCCGCAAGTAGGCAGCATGTCTCCCCAATATAGAGGAGGCCACATCGGGTGCAGCAGAGGCAGTAAATGATGTGTGTGGAGGTGCAGGTGAATTTGTGGCGGATATGGAAGTATCCCTTGGGGCCTTGGAGGGAAGTAAGGGGGGGGAAGTGTGGGCGCAAGTTTTGCATTTCTTGCGGTTGCAGGGGAAGGTGCCGGGAGTAGAGGTTGGGTTGGTGGGGGGTGTGGACCTGACGAGGGAGTCACGGAGGGAGTGGTCTTTTCGGAACGCTGATAGGGGAGGGGAGGGAAATGTATCCCTGATGGTGGGGTCCGTTTTGGAGGTGGCGGAAATGACGATGGATGATACGCTGTATGTGGAGGTTGGTGGGGTGGTAGGTGAGGACCAGTGGGGTTCTGTCCTATTCCCTATTGGATGCAAAATTATCTTTCTGTAAGGACCTGACCACACTTAACATGACTTAAGACTGTTGGTCCAAAGTTATTCATGACTTCTTAAATTCCATTTCCATTTTCATGTTCATCCCCACAGATGAGGATCTGTCAGCTCAGTTGGCTGGACATCTAGCTTCCCCTGCAGTGTGATGCCAACAGTCTGGATCCAATTTCCATACCAGTTGAGGTTACCATTGAAGGACTGTCCTCTTTTTGGGAGAGCAACCTTATGGTCCAGTAGGATTATGGCGGTTTTAACATTACTAGTCCTCAAAAAACACATGTTCTTTCAGGAAAGTCAAATATCAGTTCACTCTATCCATGTATGATGGTTTGGAACAATCCAACAATTTTAAAAGCATGCACTGAATTAGAAATTTCCAAGTAGAATATTTGCAACATTACCTAGTCTATTAAATTTCATTTTATATTCTGTAGAGTATCATCCCGCTTTCTAAATTTACCCAAGGATGACGGTGACTCCTATACATTTAAAACATAGGGTTCATGTTGAGAAGATGTTTCCATTAGTAGGGGAATCTCAAACTGGGAGTCATGATTGCACAATAAGGAGACATTCATGTAAAACTAAGATGGAAAGGAATTAGAACCATAGAGTTGTACAGCACAGAAACAAAACCCTTCAATCTAACTCGTCCATGCTGACCAGATATCCTAAATTAATCTCGTCCCATTTGGCCTATATCCCTCTAAATCTTCCTATTCATATATCCATCCGGATGCCTTTTAAATGTTGTAATTGTCCCGGCCTCTACCACTTCCACTGGCAGCTGATTCCATACACTCACCATCCTCTGCATGAAAATGTTGCCCCTTAGGTCCCTTTTAAGTCTTTTCCCTCTCACCCTAAACCTATGCCCTCTAGTTCTGCCCCTCCCTGCCCCTCCCCACCTTGAGGAAAAGACCTTGTCTATTTACCCTATCCATGCCCCTCATCATGACTTTATAAACCTCTGACACTCCATGGAAAACAACCTCTACCTATTCAACCTCTCTCTGTAGCTGAAACCCTCCAGCACTGGTAATATCCTTGTAAATCTTTTCTGAACCCTTTCAACATCCTTCTAAAGCAGGGAGACCAGAATTGAATGCAGTATTCCAAAAGTGGCCTAACCATTGTTCTCTTAAACGTCTCAAATTCTTCACCCTGAGAGTTGTCGAGGCTAGATCATTGGATGTATTTAAAGAGGATATAGATAGATAGATTTTAAAATGTCAGGGGGTTGAAGGCTGTGGTAAGCTAGCATGAAGGAGGAGTTGAGGACTGGAACAGATCAATGATGACCTTACCAATTCGGATGGTAGGTTTCCTCCTATTCCTTCTGTTTCTTCACTGTTGCTGGGACAGAATTTTGGAATGTCCCCCTTTTTTTTTAAACAATGCACTGAGTTTACCGACACCAGATGAAGTTTAATAATTCAAGAAGGCAGCTCTCCATCCTCTGAATGGCAATTACGGATGAACAACGAATGTTGGCCTTGCCGGTGATGACCATATTTTTATAAAAGGATAATCAATACAATTATATCAATACAAACTTTGCTATCGTATTTTATAATTTGACAGAGAAAAAAAGATTGAGCTTTTCATTGACCTAATAGTACTCGAAATCTTTTAAAATCAAAAATTTAGTGTTAGATTTAGCTGTTTAATTGCAAGTTTATAATCCAGGCACCTACGCATTGACACTACTGGATCTATTAGATTATTGTGGACTTGGGGAAAGTGTGAGGTGCACATTTTTAAACACTTTCAATTAGAATCTAATCCCACTCACTCAGGCTGATGTTATTTTTGGGCATTTTGCTGAGCTCCCATCAGATTGTGTCTATTTAGATGTCTGCTTTGGCAGGATTTGTAATGAATCCACATCTTCATTGTTCGTTTTTAAAATGCTGTCCCTATTAACTAAATACCAGTGTTCAAGTCTCGTCTCTAATCAGAGTGCTAATATGAAGTTGTGCTACCTGTTTATTAAGATTCTTTTCCCTTTGCCTAATTCTTCGTTATTCCATAGGAATCCAAAGAACTTCCAGTGGTATGTCAAATGTAGGAAAATCAGCTGGAGAGTTCTCCTGAGATGTCACTGAGATCCTCATAATTGCTCCTCCTACTTGCTCTGAAACTAGTCCATAACCAAAATGATAATCAACCATTCGTCTTCCTCTCAGCTGTTTCCTTGTGGGTTAGTGTTCCAGTGGATAATAGGCAACCAAAAATACCCCAAAATCCAATCCAGCAACTCATAACTTAATAAGCAGTAAAGAGAGAGAGAGAGAGCCCAAAATAGAATGCAGAGCAACCCCATAATCTGAGTCTTGTTACATATAATGGATAGTGCCTGCACTGGAGGAAACCACAGATTGGAACTTCAATACATGTTAAAGCAGAAATGAAGAAGGGTGATGGTGCATTCCTAAAAGCCTGTTATTGTCTTTACCTAAGATAAACTGTCTGCTTTGCAGCATCTTAGATACTCAAGAGTAAATTAAAGTCTTCAAGTTTGGAACTGTTTTTAAAAAAAACTTTTTAAGCCAAATTGAATGGCTTCTGTGACCAATGTATATTGCTTTGATTTTAACTGGGTAACTGCAACTTCTTTCCAGTTTGTGTAACTTGTACAAATACACAGCCTTGCTCACAGGAGGCGGGGAACTCTGTGCTCCCACCTTAACAGTGCAACATAAAGTACTCCATCACCCACTGTAAAAGAACAGGGATGATTGATGATTTCAAAACTAAAGGACTTGCAAACCCAAGACATCCTCTTCTTACACTGCCTTTAAACTTACTTAGAAATGTAGAAAATAGGAGCAGAAGTAGACCATTCAGCCCTTCAACCTGTTCCACAATTCACAATGATCTTGGCAGTACTGTGTTCCCACTTTCTTGCCATATCCTCTAACCCCATTAATCCTAAGAATTATATCCATCTCATTCCTTGAAAACGTTTAATATATTGGCCTCAGCCGCTTTCTGTGACAGAGAATTCCACAGGCTCTCTACTGTCTGAGTGAAGACATTTGTCTGCACTTCAGTCCTTAATGACCTACCTTGTACCTTTAGTCAGTGACCCCTGGTTCTCGACTCTCTGGTCATCAGGAACATCCTTTGTGTATTTAACCTGTTGAATCCTGAGAGAATTTTTATAGGTTTCTACAAGATCCTCACCACCTCCCTTATTCTTCTAAACTCCAATGAATATTTAGTTAGTGCTGTCTCTCCTCATTCTTAATTCTAAAATGTACCACTTCAAATAGTTGTGTTGAATTTCATCAGCTATTGTCTGCCCAGTCCACGAGCCTGTCTGTGATCTTCAAGCCTGTGAGCTATTTCTCTTTATTGCTTCCAACCATCAGTAAAGTTTGAAATTGAGCCCCTGTACCCTCACAGTCAAACTTGCAACATTTTGCTTCTGAAAGCTTTATGTAAGTGCTTGAAATGACAACAGAAAATGCTAGAAGTAAGTTTGCCCGCCTGTGATAAGATAAGCCAAGTTAACTTTTCCATCAGAGTCGAAGAGTGTAGTGCTGGAAAAGCACAGGTCAGGCAGCATCCGAGGAGAAGGATAATGGACGTTTCAGGCATAAGCCCTTCTTCAGGAATAACTTTTCCATCAGTAATGTTTCACTGGGGTATGACTGAGAGGTCATTAACGTGCTCAGAGTATTGTCACCTTTACCAGAGTAACTTGGAGCAGGAAGACCCATGTTTGGACTCTGAATGAACACTTAAGAGTCTCATTCCAATGCCCAGGGCCAGTCAACAAGTGACACACTTAACAAGTAAAATGTTGTTATCTCTGGGCATGAATTGGGGAACTCGGTTTAAAGGCATTTGGCACCTGATCAAGGGACAAGACAATGGGAAGTGAGAGGGACTCTACTGAGAATAGTCAGTCTCTCTCTGCTGTCAGCTCCCTACACTCTTATCTTTGAACCTCAGGTGGGTGTTCCAGCATCAGCCACAGTCTCACTAATGGGCACATACAAATGAGTGTGTAATCGCTAATTGAATGAATACCAAGTAATTGTGTCAGGAAATTTCTCTCAATTTAATTAAGCACACATATGTGATATTGTCAGGTGATCATGTGAAACTTTTGCCACTTCCCTCCCTCCCACCCTGCAACCAGTGACATTTAAAGAGCTCTCATTGTTATTTTGTGATGTTGCCTTCTGTTTGGTGATGGGCTTTCCATTGAGAAACCCCTAATATTTCCACAAGATTTTTGGCTACAGTTAAACGTGCGTTTCATCCATATGTCAGTACTCCCATGCTATAATGTGCATGTAAGCTCACATGTCTGGCATGCAGTGTTTGCATAGGGTTTGCTCGCAAGGAATACTGCAGAGCAGTGTTTCATGCTGTGTGCATAGCTGCAGCTTTAACACTGAGAACTGTGTTGAGTTGGTACGGGCTGTGGTCACTGGGGTTATAAATATTAACTGTGCATGAATGCAAGTCACATGCATAATTTCCTCAAGCTCAGCTTCCTCTCTATGAACAGTCAAGAGTCTTTTGGAGCGTTGTCAGGCTTCCAAATGTGCAGAGGGTTACGGCCCATGCTCCCAGTGGCCTGGGTACTCAATAGTATGATTCACACAAAAGGAAATGGGTACAGCTCAGTGCTCTGCTTGCCTGCAGTCATCAGCACCACAGTTTTGAGTAAATATTTGACTTTCCCAGCTGCTGTTAACGCTTTCATCTTCAAGGTGCCCTTGTGTCACAGGAATTTTTGAATTAATGAGAAAACGGGGAGATTTTCAGGATGGCTGCTGGGAGAGCTCGGGTCTGTTAATAGGAGCCTGTGACTGATGGCAGCTCTGGTGATCCAGGGTACAAGCTGCGCACACAGATGTGGTGAAGTGTGTACCACGACCAGAGTCATCCCAGGCTGCCCTATTGACATGTCAAAAATTGCTTCAGGTTGATCCAGAGACAGCTGCCAGTATTGTGAGACTCTCCAGGCCTATTCAGCCATGTTCAAGTGGCAAAATGTTTGCTAAGGAAGAGGGAAAAAGCAAGACAGCATGAAGGGAGAATGGAACCAAAGCCTTCCCCGGCTTTGAGAGCTGTGCATGGAGCTATCCTACAAGAGGCTGCTCATTTGCTTTCCCTGCTTCATTATTCTCACCACATTTTCCCCACGCCCTCCACACAGCCCACTCGCTATCGAATTCTTCATGTTTCAATGCACCTTGTGGCTCTCTGTGAAAACCATTCGAGCGTTGGAGTGGTAGAGAGTTTCCCCTTGAATTGACAGATTTTTCTTAATCTCAAACTGGCGCTTCACACACATACATCCTCAGCAACATTAGTTCACAAGGTGACTGGATGCTGTGTATTAGTGGATTCGCCTGGAGTTGAATTGGTCCTCACCTTATCACTGGAAGTCTTGAGCAAGAACTACTGCATGCAGTGATACATCTGCTCTGTGCACAGCCTGGGCTGCTGTGCTTGCTAGCAACTGTCATGCATCAGGATAGCATCCGAAAATCCATCCTGAGAGATTGACTCCATCACATTGGATTTGTGTTACTTTAGCCCTAGTAGTTGCACTAATACCTCTTGAGTCTTCTATAATCTATGAATCTGTATCTAATCCTTTTGAAGCTGGAAGCAATAGGCCAATTATGAAACTCTTTGGGCTGAATCTTAAAGGGAGTTGTGTAACATGGGCAATAACAAGATGTGTAGTGGCACCAGGCATTCCTAAAAATGAGTGCCAATCTGGTGAAATTAAGGTGCAGAACTATATGCATGCTGTACAACAGAGGTAGCATACTATAGAAGGCTAAGTGATTCCACAATGCTCAGATCAGATAAAAGCTCTGCAGTTGTGCGATACAGTCTTCGATGGTAGTGGATGGTTAAAGATCTAACCAGTGGAGGAGGCTTTGTAAACATACCCACCTGAATGGTGGGGGAGCCCACCGCATCACAACAAAAAACAATGCTTTACCGTTTCAACCTAAACTATCTCATTGGTGATCCATTTTGGCCTTTTCCCAAGCTCCCCAGCATCACTGATGGCAGTCTTCAGCCAATTCGATTCACTCTGTCTCATGTTAATCAATGACGCTGGATAATGCCAGGGTAACGGGCCTTGACAACAGCTCAGCTTGAGTGCTGAAGGTTTGTACCCCAGAGCTAGGTGTAGATCTAGCCAAGCTGTTCCAGTACAATGTACAACGCACAGTGATATAGCAACCAAGTGGACAATTGTTCAATATGTCATGTTCACAAAAAGAAATTCAAATCCAATCCAGCCATTACCATGCTGTCAACCTATCAGCAGTGATGGACCAACCTCATCTAATATCATCAGTTCAATGGCTCCATGTTTGATGAGAATCTGGTAACTGATCTGTGCCCTTGTGAACATGACACTGGGTAGAAGAGCAGGTTAGAGGCTGGGAAGTCTGCTGCAAGTGACTCACCTCCTAATTCCACAAAGCTGCTGTCACTTATAAGGCATAATTTAGAGATGTGATGAATATTTTCTACTTGCTTTGATAAGTGTGGCTCCAACACCACTCAAGAAACTCAACAACATTCAATTCAAAGCAGCCCTTTGATTAGCCCCCACTCCATAATTTTAAGTCTTCACTCCCCCCATCACCAGTGCACAGTGATAAGTGTGTCCCATCTAAAAGGCTCCTTCAACAACACCTTCTAAACCATGACTTCCACAACTTTAGGAAGAATAGCAAGTGCAATGAAAACACCACTATCTTCAAGTCCCCTCCAAGTTTCATACTATCCTAACTTGGAACTAAAATGCTTCCTTTGCTGCTACTCTGGAACCAGGTCCCTATGAACATGGTGGTTGTGCCTAGCCCCCACAGACCGCCGTGGTTTAAGAAGGCAGCTCATCACAACCTTCTCACGTGATGGTAATAAATGCTGCTTTTGACAATGATGCTCAGAGCCATGAACGAATAAGCAAATTCTCCACCCAAAAGGTTGTGAGTCTTTGGAATCCATTACTCCAGAGGAATAAGGATGGTTGATTTTTGGGTATATTCAAGATTGGGAATGGTAGATTTTTGGACTGTCTAAGGGAATAAAAGTATTTGGTGTTAAGACATGGAAAATGGAGTTGATGTAAATGTTGAGCCATGGTCCCTTCAGTCCAGCTTAGACATCGTTCCACTTGTACTTCTGATTGATTGTTATGCGTAGGGATCAAACAATTAATTGGTTAACATTCATCTCACAAGCATTTCAAGTTTGAGAACCCAGTGCGTCAGCAGGATTGGAGCTAAATGATCAAGTGGTATGGAATGGAGATTGCAACAGCGGAATAAAAGCATGTCCTAATTCCGAATGCAAGACCTTTTACATTTGGTACAGACCAGTCATACATTCTATATTTAAGATTTTGAAATTGCTTCATGAAGTGACCATACCCTTCTGTCCTTTGATCATTCTCAAAATGAAGACTAATATTTATAATGCTGCGCAACAGTTTTCTTACATTGATGGTTTAATATTTGGAGTGTGCATCACTTCTGACAAGGTACATTCAAGCTTGATGACTGTTTTGGATGATTCAGCTGTTTTCAAGCCAAACATTTTGTTTAGAGCCTCTCAGTCTCTGGATTTGAGAGGGAAGACATATTCTTCATCACTCTGGTGCCCAGTCCCTATCCTGCACAGGTCAGAGAAGACTAAGCATCAAATATGCAGCTTTCTGAGTTGATCACTCAAGAACAACCATTGACTATCAATTTACCACTTACCACCTGGGTGTGAAACTGGCTTTGTAGTTTGCTCACAAGTTTTAGAAACCAACCAATTATCACCTCTACTGACTTTAAATGGAGAGCCAATCTAAAATACCCTTGGGATTATTTCATATCTATGATACACTAGTGCCCCAAATACTTCCCCTTAGGCGTTTCCTTAATGTCTTGATTAAGGCTTTAAGTTTCCTGCTGCATGCCTCATTGACTTTACTGTTTGTTCAGCCAACAGATGTAACCTCCTTATCTCCTACCTGACTTATTTTTTGCTATCAACCGTTCACTTTGGTTTGCATGTGCATTCAGAGGGTGAACTGTTCATAATGCCATTTGTGACCTCAAGATGTTCCAAAGCACTTCCTAGCCTTTTTTTTTTCTCATTCATGAGATGTGGGTGTCACTGGCTGGTCAGTATTAATTGCCCATCACTCATTGTCCTTGAGAAGGTGGTGCTGAGCTGTCTTCTTTAACTGCTGCAGCCCATTTGGTGTAGGTAAACTGAAAGTGCTGTTAGGGAGGGAACTCTGCAATTTTGATCCAGTCACACTGAAGAGACAACAGTAGGTCCAAGTCAGGATGGTGAGTGGCTTGGCTGAGAATCTGTAGGTGGTGGTGTTCCCACGTATCTGCTGCCCTTTTTCCTTCAAGATGAAACTGGTTTGTGGGTTTGGAAGGTACTGTCTTAAGGATCTTGAATTTCTGCAGTGCACCATGTAGATCATATGCACGGAGTGTTAGAGGTGGAAGAAGTGGATATTTGTGGATGTGGTGCTTTGTCCTGGATAGTGTCAAACTTCTTGAGTGTTGTTGGAGCTACACCAATCTAGGCAGGTGAGGGGTATTCCATCACACTCTGCACAGGCTTTGGAGAGACAAGAGGTGAGTTAGTCACTGCGGAGTTCAAAGCCTATGGAATGTAATCACTGATGTAATACAGTTTCCAATTTGTGTGCAGCAGGATCACACAAATAGCAGTGAGGTGACTGACCAAATGATCTGTTCAATAATATTATTTGATGGAAGAAAAAATGATCAAGACCTTGGAAGAAATCCCCATCTCTTGCAAAAGTGTTGTAATTTTAGTGAAAGTGAGAGAGTAAATAGTTTTACATCCACCGTTTTAGTATTCACGTTCTTTGGAGAGGTCAGGGACAGAGGCATCTGGAGGTTTGTGTGGACAAGTTACTGAGTTGAGAGGCAGGTTGAGAAAGTGGCTAAAAAAATCAAGATCCATGATTTTCCAGAAATAGGGGCAGAGAGTACGAGAGCAGAGGTTATACTGAATCAACTGGAGTATTGTGTGCCAATTTGGATACCACCTTTTAGGAATGACGCAAAGGCTTTAGGGTGTCAGAATGAATAACAAGAATGGTTTCAGTGATAACGGAGTTCAGTTTCTTGGAAAGTGAGAAGCTGGGAATAAAACAGTAACTGCAGGAAATGTGCAGCAAGACTGCAACTATCTGTGGAGGGAGAAGAAACATAACTGCTGTTAGGTGAATCCACACCACATCTCACCATGTTGTCTGAGCTCTCTGCTAGATTTACTGCCATCATCCTCTCTTGTGGTAGGAATCTACAGGGCCTGTTTGATCTACTATGCCAAAGAGAAACCATTTGATAGTTTAATGAGAAAACATTTCTGCCTTTAATCATGATAGCAACTGACTATAACCTAGGATTATGGCAATGACCTGCATGCTGGTCTTAATCCTTTGAGGTCTTTAGCTGTTCTCTCACCCAGTCTGCTTTAGGTCAGTTTCCCAAGGTCAACTAGACCAGCTGCGAGGTAGTTTGAGAGTGGGTTATGGCCATTGGACATTATATTTAACAGCTGGGTTCTCGTGGCTCATGGTGCTCTTAATGGCTGAAAGTGGCAGGTATCCAAAACAATCCCAGCTGGTTTCTCAAGGGCTACTGTGGCACGGTGGTAGTGGTTGGTAGCTCAGTTAGGTGGACAGCTGCTTTGCATTGTAGAGTGATACAAACAATATGGGTTCAATTCCTACACCAAGGACTCCCTCGCTCTCGCTTTCTTGCTCATGAGAGAGGAGCTTATTGTCTGGTAGTACTATGGTGACTATACTTTTAGGGTCCCTACCTCTGAGCCATGAGACTTGGTGTATCTGGAGTATTGATTAAAAATACCTAGCGAGCTGGATTCTCATGCAGTGCTTCTTACCTGCTCGTACCTCCCCCTGGAACATGGCCCCACCATTGTGCATCAGGCCATGATTGTAACTAAACTCACCTGGTCTGGGTATGTCCCTGGACAGCCTCCCAGCTCCTAACCCACAAAGCCCGCTTCTGCCTTCTCCTCAAATATCCACAAACAGGATTGCCCAGGAACCCAATTGATTGTGCCTGCACCTGTCCCAAGGAGCTCCTCTCTTTCTACCTCAACTCAACTTTTTTTTTACTCCGTGTTCAGTCCCTCCTCACTTATATCCATGATTCTTCTGATGCTTTATGTGGTTTCAGAACTTCCAGTTTGTGAGCTCTAGCCAGTGCCTGTTTCACCATGGACATGCAATCCCTTTTATATGTCCATCCCCCTCCAGGAAGCTCTCAGGACTTTTCACTTCTTCCAGGAAAGACCGCCTGAACTATCCCCATCCATCATCACCCTCTGCCTGGCTGAGCTCATCCTTACTCTTAATAGCTTCTCCTTTTAATTCCTCTCACTTTCTTCAGGTCAAAGCCCCCATGGGCCCTCGTTATGGTGGTCCCTTTGTGGAGGATGTGGAACATTCCTTGTTCCAGTACTACTCGGGCCTCCACCCACGACTCTTTCTGCAGTGCATCAATGGCCCCATCAGTGTTGCTTTATTCTCTTGACTGGAGTTGGAAAAATTCATTAATTTCACCTCCAATTTCCACCTCACACTCGCCTTCACCTGGTCCACCTCTGACTCCTCTCTTCCCTTCCTCAACAACTCTTTTTCCGTTTTGGGGGATAGGCTGGACAATGACATCCATTACAAACCTACTGACCCCCACAGTTACCTCGACAATACATCCTATCAGAAGCAAAAACAGAAGTTGCTGGAAAAGCTCAGAATGTCTGGCAGCATCTGTGAAGAGAAGTCAGCGTTAACGTTTTGGGTCCAGTGACCCCTCTTCAGAACATCCTATCACCCTGCTTCCTGTAAAGACTCCATTCATTCTCTCCGTTTCTCCACCCCCATCGCATTTGTTCTGATGCCACCTTCTGCAGAAGGTCCTCTGAAATATCCACCATCTTACTCAACTGAAGGTTTCCTGCTACCCTGGTTGACAAGGCCCTTAGCTGTGTTTGAGTCATCTCTCGCACTTCTGCCCTCGCCCTTCCCCTTCCCCCTCTCGACAATGATAGGGTCCTCTGGTTGTCACTTACCACCCCACCAGCCCCTGCGTCCAAAGGATTTTGAGCCATCATTTCTGCCACCTCCAGCAGGATGCCACCACAGCCACACCTTCCCCTTCCCTCCCTTGTCAGCATTCTGCAGGGACCATTTCTCCGGGACAGCCTTATCCACCCTCCCTCGTTCCCAACACCACCCACAGCCCCTCGGCACCTTCCCTTGCAGTCACAGGAGGTGTAACACCTGCACTTTTTACTTCAATCCCCCTCACACTCCAAGGCCCCAGATACACCTTCCTGGTGATGTAGCGATTTACCTGCACTTCACTCAATCTAGTCTCCCTATTCGCTACTCATAACATGGTCTTCTCTACACTGGGGCAACGAGAAACAGACCAGGCGATTGCTTTGCAGAATGCTTATGTTCTGTCTCCCTCAAGCTTCTAGTTGTCCACTGCTTCACCAGACCATCATGTTTCCACCAGGAGAAAGTGAGGACTGCAGATGCTGGAGATCAGAGTCGAGGGTGTGTTGCTCGAAAAGCACAGCAGGTCAGGCAGCATCCGAGGAACAGGAGAATCGATGTTTTGGGCAATAAGCCTTTCACCAGCGCTTCCTGATACAGGCTTATGCCTGAAACGTTAAGCCTCCTGCTCCTCCTTTGCTGCCTGACATGCTGTGCTGTTCCAGCACCAGGCTTTCGACACCACCATGTTTCCATGCCAACATCTCTGTCATTTCTAGGTCATTGAGTATATTTCAGACTGAGATAGATAGGTTCTTGAGTATCAAGACGATCAAAGATTACTGAGCGAAAGCGGGAGAATGGAGTTGAGAAACCTATCAGCCATGATTGAATGGCAGAGTGGATCTGATGGGATGAATGACCTAATTTCTGCTCCTATGTTTTATGGTCTTAGGTCTGCTGCAGTGTTCCATCAAGCTTCAATACAAACTCGAAGAACAACGCCTCATTTTCCGCTTGGGACCCTGCAGCCTCTAGGACTTAACAACAAGTTCAATAACTTTAGAGCCTGATTCCATTCTTTCATTTATTTTTTACCAACCCCCACACTAGTCCTGTTATGGCAGAATTTGTTTTTAGCACAGTTACACATTCCCGTGTACTGCTAGGCCCATTATCACATGTGGGTTGCATTATATCAGAACAGCCCACTCATTTTCTCCTACTCTTAGCTCTTATTATCACTTATTCAGCTTTTTTTCTGTCTCTACCTGCTATCCATTATTTCCTTGTTTATCTACCTTCACATCTCTCTCACTCTCTCTGGGTCCGTCTCCACTTGCTCCCCTCTCCACTTATTCTGCCCCCCGCCCCCACCTCCCCACCTCATTCTTCAGCTGCTAACCACTCTGGTGACAATTCACTGGACTCAACATTACCTTTGCTTTGTTCTGGCAGCATAGAATCCCTACAGTTTAGAGGCAGGCCATTCGGCCCATCAAGTTCACACTGACCCTCCAAAGAGTATTCCCACCCATACCCACTCCCCACCCTGCTTTTCCCATTGCTAATCCAACCAACCTGCACATCTTTTGGCTGTGGGAGGAAACCAGAGCGCTCAGAGGAAACCCACGCACGTATA
Organism: Chiloscyllium punctatum; assembly: GCF_047496795.1. Lineage (NCBI taxonomy): Eukaryota > Metazoa > Chordata > Chondrichthyes > Orectolobiformes > Hemiscylliidae > Chiloscyllium > Chiloscyllium punctatum. The sequence goes on along the minus strand of NC_092783.1, from coordinate 12,406,868 downwards.
GATAGAATGTGCAAACTCCACTCAGACAGTCGGCTAAGAGTGGAATCGAACTCAGGTCCCTGACACTGGGAGGCAACTGTGCTAACCACTGAGTCACTGCTGTCAGAGCTGCCAGTTTCTCCAGCAATCTCTGTTTCTGCTTGTAGTTTATTTGTTTAATCAGCCAATTGGGTGAAAAATAAATTATAAAAATAAATAATATTTTATAAAAAGCAGGGTTCCTATTCTCGAGGTCTTAAGAGGGAGGCGGGCACCTCAGAGGCTGGCCATCATAATTTCCACCACCACCCGAATTTTCATTTGGTCCCTTCCGGGCTCCTCCTGTCTTAATTTTTGTTATTGTTACACAGCCCCTGATGGGCAGAGCTTCTAATTGTTTTTATTTGTTTAACTTAATTGGTTGATTTGGTGGGGGATTTTTGAAAATTTTATTTTTTAAAAAAAGCTAGGTTCTTCCCCAGTGTGCAAATTATCTCATGGTCAGGGACAGGATCTAAAAGGGAAAGCTAGAAACTGGTGTTTGTGCTAAACCGTAGATTTATAATAAAACACTTGTAAATCTCTGTTAGTTTTTTACTGCTTAATTGAACATCTGGATATTGCTCTGTTAAACACACATAGCAGCATGACAGTGGATGGTGCTTTAGAGAAGGAAATCTGCTGTCCTTATCTATTCCAACCTACATTTGACTCCAGACCCACAGCAATGTGGTTGGCTGTTAACTGCCGTCTGTACAGTTGGAGATAGGCAGCAAATGCTGGTCTAGCCAGTGATACCCACCTCCTATGAATGAATATTACAATCACTCCTCAGTGTTAAATCTTTGAAAATATTTACACCCTAATGTAACATTAATGTTCCAGCTCTGTGACCTTTCATCTGACCTGAAACATTAGCCTGTTTCACTGTTCACGGATGCCATCAGACCCCTTGAGCATTTCCAGAATTTTCTGTTTTAATTTCAGATTTTCATTGTCCAAAGTGTATTGCTTTTGTTTCAGGGAAGCTCGTGTTCTCCTTGAAGAAGACTGAGAGGAGATTTGACAGAATTGCTCAAAGCCATGGGGGTCTGGACAGAATAGATAAGGATAAATTATTCTGCTGAATGGATGGAGTAAGAACCAGAGAGGCCAAGTTAAAGTGGTTTGCAAAAGAACTGGCAGTAACATGAGGAAAAATGTTTAGTCACAGAGATGTACAGCACGGAAACAGACCCTTCAGTCCAACCTGTCCATGCCGACCAGAGATCCTAACCTAATCTAGTCCCATTTGCCAGCATTTGGCCCATATCCCTCTTAAACCCTTCCTACATTCATATACCCATCCAGTTGCCTTTTAAATGCTGTAATTTTACTAGCCTCCACCATTTTCTCTGGCAGCTCATTCCATAATAGCACCACCCTCTGTGTGAAAACGTTGGCCCTTACATCACTTGATATCTTTTTACGCAACAAATACTTAGAATCTGACATGCACTGTTAGAGAGTGCAGTGAAAACAAATTCGATGAGAGCTTGTGAAGGGGAGTTGAAGAAATGACTTCTGGTAAAGAAAACCAGCAGCTGTACTTTAACTGAAATTGTGCAAACTTTAAAGAATCTGTTTGATACCCTGCTTATCATCGCATTAGCTGTTTTTAATTTAACAGCATGGTGCAATTGGAATGGGTAATGAGAGAAAATTAGATATAGCTTGTTTAGAATTGTGTAAGAAGTATTTCACAGTTGTCTGTCTGACAACACTTCTAAGTAAATAGATGCAGGACTTGAGCCTAATTGACTCAAAAGTTAAATTCAAATATTTCTATACAATAAACTCTATTCAAGGGAAAACCAGAGCCTTGAGATTCTCAATGGAAGTGACTAACCTTGTGTTTGTTGCTGTTCTCTAGGTCTTGTCTCATAATCTTTGTACAGTCTTGCACATCCCACATGACCCAGTGGCACTTGAAGAGCATTTCAGAGATGACGACGATGGGCCTGTCTCCAGCCAGGGTTATATGCCATATCTCAACAAATACATCCTAGATAAGGTAACTTCATTATCAACGTGTATACTTTATTCTCTCTGTTTAGAATTGTGATTTTTGGATTGTTTAAGGTGGGTAGGAAACTAAATGTGAACAGTGTCTCGCTGCTCACGTAGTGCGGTCAAACAGGAGGCAGCCCATCGAACAGCAGCTTTTCTCAGATGACTTTATAAGACTTGCACGCTCACTGTTTTGGGAATTCTGAATTTAGTGACAATTCCTGTGCTTTTAATAAATGCTTTCCATGCTATACGTGCTATTAATTTAAATGCTTTGTATTTAAATTGTCTCCATTTAATTGTGAGCTATATGTAATCTGTATTTCCAGTGTCAACATAAATTTTTTTTGTTGCATGTTAGCTGTGTTTCAGCTCATATATAATTGGGAAAATAGTCTTTATTTTTAGGTATGCAATTTGATACGAATCCAAGAAGCACAAGAACTGTGTTTAACAGGGACAGTTTTTTTTCGGTTCTGATGCACTTACTGAAGAATGTGTCAAAACTGATTGGATTTTCTTGACTGAACATGTTGAAATAAGTGTCCACTAGTATCCAGTTTTAAATCAAATTCTGTGTTAACTCTGAACTTCCCTTGTCACCTTTCTGTCAAGTGCATAGGTTGTTCCTGTGAGGTGTTCAATATGATGAGCTGGGCTCTGAGCATGAAATACAAAAGGCTCTGAGTTTTCCTTGAATAGAGTTAATTGTATAGAAATATTTGAATTTAACTTTTGAGTGTACAGACCAGAAACAGGTTTGTGTCAATATTTATGATCTACATGGACCTCTTCCCCTTGTTCTTCACTAACCCCAGCAGCATAATGTAACACTCTTTCTCCCATGTTCTTATTTAGCATATCTTAAATGCAACCTTAGGAAAATATCCTACTCTGCTAAATAACTTTGATTCAGAGCAGCTAGCACGTTCAAAACTGGGCATCTGTAAAGGATTGTGAACCATTTGCAGCAGCAAATTTGTAACCACATAGCTTTGCTTATCCCTCAATCTATCATTACCAGGGGACAGTCTGGCTCAATGAGGAGTGTAGGAGATCATAACAAGAACAGCACCGGGCAATTCTAAAACTGAAGTGCCAATGTGTAAAGCCATAACACAGGTGTATATGCTGGTTAGTTCAAAGATCTGCAACCCTGTCTCACCTAGTCAAGTACTATGGTGGACAATTAAACAATTCATGTGATGGAGATGTTCCTTGAACGTGCCTATCCTCAATGGTGATGCACAGCACATGAGTGCAAAGGACAAGTCGAAGTGTTTGCAACTCCCTTCAATCGCAATAACTGAGTGGATAATCCACCTCTCCATTCTTCTAAGGACCAACTATGAAAACTTCTAGTCTTCAGCAATTGAGTTCCTCCCACATGGTATCAAGGCATGACTGAGTGTATTGGATACAGCAAAGACCCTGACTGATATCCCTCCATTTTTATTTACAGTGTGGAGCTAATTTGTTTAAATTGATGGGTGGCTTGTAATATTGACAGCAGAAAACAGACATATGGTAATTTACAAGAGTTAGTTTGTATAGAATCTGCACGGGTACGTTCAGGTTACAGTATGGCAGGCAACTGAGAGGGATACATAGAAACATAGGGAATAGGAAGCAGCCCTTGAGGCTTCTCCATCATACAGTATGGTTATGGCTGATCAGTGAGGTCAATATCCTAATCCAGCCCCTTTCTGTAGTAACAAATTCCATAGGCTTATCATTCTCTAGGTGAAGAAATTTCTCCTTATTTCAGTCCTAAAAGGTTTATCCCTTTATCTTATAAACTATGACCCTGGTCTGTACTTCCCTACCTTCAGGAACATCCTTCTTGCATTTAACCTGTCTAGTCCTGTTAGAATTTTATAGGTTTCTATCAGATTTCGGCCCCCCCTCACTACTCATTTTTCTAAACTTCAATGAGTGCAATCCCAACTGACTCAACCTCTCCTTGGAAATCAGTCCTGCCATTCTCAGGAATGAATGTGGTAAACCTTTGCTGCACTCCCTCTCTAGCAAGAACATCCTTCCTCAGATAAGGAGCCCAAACCTGCAGACAGTATTCCAGACTTGGCAAAAGTGAGGACTGCAGATGCTGGAAATCAGAATCTACATTAGAGTGGTGCTGGAAAAGCACAGCAAGTCAGGCAGCATCCCAGGAGTTGGAAAATCAACATTTCGGGCAAAAGCCATTCATCAGGAATATTCCAGACTTGGCCTCACCAATGCTTTATATAATTGTACTAAGATACCCTTGTTCCTGAATCCCCTCACTATGAAGCCCAGCATATAGTTTGTTTTCTTTACTGCTTTCTGCACCTGCACACTTATCCTCAGTGACTAGTGCAAGAGGCACCCAGGTTCATTGAACATTCCCCTCTCTCTGTTTACAGCCATTCAAATAATAATCTGCTTCCTATTTTTGCTATCAAAGTAGATAACCTCAAATTTATCCACATTTTGCCCTGACTCTCAGACTATCCAATTCAAAATGCAACATCTCTGCATCCTCCTCAAAGCTCACCCTCCCATCCAGGTTTAAAATATTACATTTCATTTCCTCATCTAAATCATTAATGCATACTGTGAATAGCTGGGCTCCGAGTACCAGTCAATGTGCTACCCAACTAGTCACTGACTGACATTCAGAAAAGAACTTATTTATTCCGACAATTTGTCTCCTATCTGCAAAAAAATTTCATAGAATCCACATTGACCCTCAAAGGTAACCCACCCAGATCCATTTCTCCTACCCTATTACTCTACATGTACCCCTGACTAATGCATCTAACCTGCACATCCCTGAAGCACTATGGGCAATATAGTATGGCCAATTCACCTAACTTGTACATCTTTGGACTATGGGAGGAAACTAGGGCACCTGGAGAAAACCCACACAGACATGGGAAGAATGTACTAACTCCACACAGACAGTCACTCAAGGCTGGAATCAAACCTGTGTCCCTGGCACTGTGAGGCAACAGTGTTAACCACTGGGTCACCGTGTCATCCCCTATGAGAGAGAGGGAGGGTGGGATGCAGATCATTAACCAGGTTAGCATAACCCGTTTCCTGGTTTTTCTGAACAGGGTTAAATGACTTTAAACCACCTTCCCACTTCACTCAACCAGATTAAACCTGCCTCCTGCTTAGTTTCTATCCATCTCAGCACACTACCCCCAATCCCATATGATTTAATTTTACATGTTAATCTCTTATGTAGAAATTTGTCAAAAGTCTTCTGGAAGTCCAAATAAGCCACATCCACTGGCTCCCCCCCATCAACTGTCTGAATGGAGTCCGTTATTCAGTACATCTGAAACAAATTCCATATGAGGCAGAATCTGGGCGATTGAGAGAACCAGCGTTTTCTCAGTGTTGTAGGGTCTCCTTTTATATTTTGCCTCAAGGTGAAACAATATGAGATCATGTTTACTGTTCCCCTGCAACAGAATGTTGACCCTGTAGAATTGTTCAGTGGTGCAGATCACATGAAAACGGAACATTACTGCAAGATCACTGAACCAGAAGAGATGAATTGAAACTATAAAATTTGAAGCTGATGTTAGAAAACATTCCGTTAGTCAAATGATGAGAGGTTGGATTTGCTCCTTACGTCTTTGTTCTTTGTGTATAGTTAATGTGATTTTTTAAAATCTCATTGTATTCGGCAAGAATTTTGATTGGTTCACAGTGGTTTATTTACATCAGGTTTAGTTGGAGCCAATGTGAAATCTTTTAAAAATTTACATGCCATTTTTCAGAAACTGCTTACAGTAAATGCCAGTCACCATCATTGAATCCCTATTGTATAGAATCAGGTCATTGGGTCCGTCAAGTCCACACTCCTCCTCTGAAGAGTATCCCACCCAGACCCACCTCAACCCTGTGACCCTGTACTTCCCGTGGCTAATCCACCTAACTTACACATCCCTGGACGGTATATGGAGATCAAAGATAGCGCTCAAGCTGTGCGTAGATCCCCGGTACGCAAACACCAAGTGTCACTACGTACTGAGGTTCTACCTGTCCCCGGTGTTGCGGAGGATGGGCCTGGCCTCGCTGCCGCGGAACACTCTGAGTAGTTGAACAGTTCCGTATCACCTGTCCTTCATGAAGAAATGTACGAAGAAAAACACCTTTGACCACAAGTCCATCAGGAAGTGGTCAGCACATAGTGTCCTTGAGACCCTTCGGGAAAAGGAGAGGACCGATCCTGTCGAGCGGTTCCCTGGGCAGACTCTCAGTCATTTGGCAGAATGCCTCATCGCCAGAACTTTCCAACAAGCACCAAGACATGGCTTGGCTGGTAGTGAGAAGTGCTCTGCCTGTGAGATCCTTGATGTATGCCCAGACACTCTGCCGCACCGCACGATGACCCCAAATCGGCTGTGGAGGGGAGCGAGACTGTCTCACACCTCCTTCTGGAATGTGCCTATGCAGAGGAAGTTTGGAGAGGAATGCAGTGGTGTTTGTCAAGGTTTGTCCTGAGTAACTCCTCGACGTGGGACTCCATGCTCTATGGTCTGTTCCCTGGGATGCACACCAAGACGAACATCAACTGTGCCTGGAGGATCATCAACTCGGTGAAAAACACTCTTTGGTCTGTCTGAAACCTGTTGATCTTCCAGCTGAAGGAGCTGACTCTGACTGGGTGTTGCAGACTGGCACATTCCAAGGTCCAGGACTACGTGTTGAGGGACGCGCTGAAGCTGGGGGCAGCTGCCACTAAGGCACGGTGGGGAAAGACCACTGTGTAACGTCTGCCTACCAAAGAAGAACAGAGGGCCCACGCAGTAAGTGGGCTCCGCTGATGCCTCAGCTAAATATATGGGTATATGGATGGTAAACGTACAGACCTGTATATACAAATGATTAATTCCGATCTCTGTATGCAAAGAAATTGAATGTTTACGTATGTATGGCATGACCAATTGTACAGATCATCAAAATATTTTATGAATCAAGTATATTTTTGAAATTTTTAAAAAAAGTATGGGTAATTTACCATGGCCAATCCACCTAATCTTTAGAATGTGGGAAGAAACTGGAGCACCCGGAGAAAACTCTCAGACACAGGGAGAATGTACAACTCCACACAGACAGTCGCCTGAGACTGGAATTGAACCCAGGTCCCTCGCACTGTGAAGCAGCAGTGCTAACCACAGTGCCACCCCTATTTCATAGGAAGATGCTTATTTTATAATTCAAGTGAGCAGCCTCCAATCACTGAGGCTGATGATTGAGGTTTTTGACAGCTTGTTCAATTGGGTTTATTCCATTTGATATTATTAGTATTGTAAGAAAGTCTTAATTGATTTAGTCAGGAAATAATGAGGGAAGCAGCTCTTTTCTCCTGGTAGAAAAAAATTAAAATCAAGAATTCTGTTTTAATCTCCCTTTTTTTTTTGTTTTCTTCACTGTTCTAATTTTGAGACGGTTCATGTTTTGTAATTCCTGTACAGTCTGGATGTTGTGTTGTTGAATAAACAAGTCCTGACAGTTCCTGTCAGTGGAAAGAATGAAGGATTTGGTTTGGCCCTCCCCTCCTCCCAGCCATCCAATGTCGGAGGCAGGAAAATCTGAGTGGTTCCACTGGTTTTCCCTGCACATCTCTCCCAAATTCAGTGTAAACAACATTTAAAAAATCACAGATATTTAAATATTAACTGCATTCAGGGTAGTTCAAGTTTCTGTTATCTTTTATGCTGGTTTTCAGAGTGAATTATATTGAGAGTTCTGTCAATTGACAATTGCTGTTCTTTGAGGAAGGTTTAAGTTTTATGCTCAGTCAGTTGGGTATGAGGGCACTAATAGGTACACTACTAAATGTCATTTTAAAGACAGTACTTGGGGACTCAGTGGGCCCCTACTTTTTCCTCAGCCCCAAAGGTAAACTCGTCTAATGTTTCAGCTTGCCTGAGCCCTGAACTCTGACCTTCCTCAGGCTCCTTTCCTATCTCTCCTCAGGGCCTCTCTGAACTCAATTTATATTCTTGACACTCACTTCCTGCTCCTCCTCTCTATACCCACAAAGCTGCAGGCCATTCAGATTGGCCTCCAGGTTCTCATGTATTGTTAATAATTCCTTTTTTTTTCTCTCCAGTACATCTGCCATTCTTACCCCTTTCCTGGCCTTGCTAACCTTGCGTTATGCCGACTATCTCTGACTTCCCTTTCCTCTGACCAAGTTGTTTCTTTCCAAATCTCACCCTATATTTCCAGGAACTCCATGTTTGAGGCTTCCCAATCAGATTTTCATCACTAAATCAGCAACAAAACACACTTTTGGTGAGAAATGACATCCTGTGCAACAGTGAGCAGCTAGATGATTCCTCCTTATCCTCTTTACTTGTCTACAGCCTCTGACGATTTTTGCAAGGTTTGTGAAGGTTTGTAGCTCAGGTTGAGGTTTAGGGTGTAGGTTTGCTCGCTGAGCTGTAGGTTTGATATCCTGGCATTTTATTACTTGGCTAGGTAACATCGTCAGTGGTGACCTCCAAGTGAAATGAAGCTGTTGTCTCCTGCTTTCTATTTATATCTTTCTCCTGGATGGGGTTCTTGGGATTTGTGGTGATGTCATTTCCTGTTCGTTTTCTGAGGGGTTGATAGATGGCATCCAGATCTATGCGTTTGTTTATGGCATTGTGGTTGGAGTGCCAGGCCTCTAGGAATTCTCTGGCATGTCTTTGCTTAGCCTGTCCCAGGATAGATGTGTTGTCCCAGTCGAAATGGTTTATTTCATCCGTGTGTAGGGCTTACGAGGGAGAGAGGGTTGTGTGTCTTTGTGGCTAGCTGGTGTTCGTGTATCCTGGTGGCTAACTTTCTCCCTGTTTGTCCTACGTAATATTTGTGGCAGTCCTTGCATGGAATTTTGTAGATGACGTTGGTTTTGTCCATGGGTTGTACTGGGTCTTTTAAGTTTGTTAGTTTTTGTTTGAGAGTGTTGGTGGGTTTGTGTGCTACTAGGATTCCGAGGGGTCTTGGTAGTCTGGCTGTCATTTCTGAAACTTCTTTGATGTATGGTAAGGTGGTTAAGGTTTCTGGCTGTGTTTGGTCTGCTTGTCCTGGTTTGTTCTTGAGGAATCTGCATACTGTATTATTTGAGTATCCGTTCTTCATGAATACGTTGTATAGGTGGTTCTCCTGTCTTCTGAAGTTCGCCTGTGCTGCAGTGTGTGGTGGCTTGTTGGAATAGTGTTCTGATACAGCTTCGTTTGTGTGTGTTGGGATGGTTGCTGGTGTAGTTAAGTATTTGGTCAGTGTTTGTCGGTTTTCTGTATACGCAGGTTTGTAGTTCTCCGTTGTCCTCTCTTTCGACTGTGACAACCAGGAATGCGAGTTTGTTGTCAGTTTCTTCCTCCTTGGTGAACTTTATGCCTGTGAAGGTGTTGTTGATGATGTTAAATGTCTCTTCTATCTTGTTTCGTTTTGTGATGACAAAATTCCATGCAAGGACTGACAGAAACACTGCGTAGGACAAACAGGAAGAAAGTTAGCCACCAGGATACACTAACGCCAGCTATCCACAAAAAGACACGACCCTCTCTCCCTCATAGCCCTACACACGGATGAAGAAAACCACCATTTCGACTGGGACAACACATCTATCCTTGGACAGGCTAAGCAAAGACATGCCAGAGAATTCCTAGAGGCCTGGCACTCCAACCACAACGCCATAAACAAACACACAGATCTAGATGCCATCTATCAACCCCTCAGAAAACAAACAGGAAATGACATCACCACAATCCCAGGAACCCCATCCAGGAGAAAGGTATAAATAGAAAGCAGGAGACAACAGCTTCGCTTCACTTGGAGGTCACCACTGATATTACCTAGCCAGGTAATGAAACGTCTGGATATCAAACCTACAGCTCAGCGAGTGAACCTACACCCTAAACCTTTGACGATGATTGACCACACCAACCTTATCCAGTGTCTTTCTGCAGTCATCCAGCTGGATTGGACAAATCTCACCTGGTTCCTTTCTGATGTATTGAGTTGTATCCAGCATACCAGTTGGAATGACCTCTCTTCCCTGCTCATGCAGTATTGCCTCTGGTGTCCCTCTATCCTTGGTGCCTTCTGATTTTTCAGTCTGCATGTGGCTACATCATCCAAAGCACCAGAATTCGTTCTCACCTCTTTGCTAATGACACCCAACTCTACACACCACCTCCTCTCTTCACTCTTCCACCATTGCCAACGTTCTGGCTGCTTAACCACTAATCAACAAGCAGAAATTTCCTGCGGTTAAATATTGCAAAAACAGAACCCACTGAATGTGACCTCTGCTGCAAGCTTTGATCCCCAGCTATCAATGCTATCCTCACCCTGGCAAATGTCAGAGCAGACCAGATTATTTATAACTTTGTTGTCATATTTGACCATAAGATGTGCTTTCAACCACATGTTAATGCCCTTGCAGAGACCAACTGCTCTACAATGCAATATAACCGTACCTGCTCTTGTCTAAGTTCATTTGCTGCTGAAACCCTCATTCTGTCTTTAGACTTGAATATTCCAACACTGCCATTACTGGTCCCCTACACTCTACCCTCCATTAACATCACCTCATCCACAAATCTGCCACTGCGTCCGAACTCTCACCTATCATCCCTGTGCTCACTGAAGTAAATTGATTCCTGGTCATTCTCATCCTTATTTTAAATCTTTTCCCTGTTTCTTTAAACCCTTCCAACTTCATCTCACAGATCTCTGTGAGATCTGTACTCATCTAATTCTGGCTTCTTGAGCATTCCTCATTTTAATTACTATACCTTTAGTCTATGTACCCTTAATCTCTAGAATAGCTTCTCTATTCCTCTCTTCCTCTCTAACTTGATTTTGTCCTTTATGATCTTCCCCCAACCTTACTGACTTGAAAAGCTTTGATTACCCAACCTAATATCGTCTTGTGGCTCCAGGTCATATTTTGGAAGCACCATGGGTCATGTTGTTCTGTTAACACTCATTTATAAATTTATTATTGCTGTATTTGTTCTGATTCTAGCCTGCAAACATTGCACACAACAGGATTTAATACTTTGCGTGGGATGGCAGGGATCATGCAGTAGATGGCACCAAATTGATCCCAAGAGGTTCCACAGCTGAGCTTTAATCTTTTCAATAGTAAACTTCCTCTACAGACACATGTCTCTGATCAGGGACACAGCAGTTTTCCTCACTGCTCTGTATATGTTTCACAGTAAATTTTATATTCCATATCTTTGAATGTCAGACCCTAGAGGTGGAGATAATAATGCTTTTCAGACAGGATGTCCATCAGTACCTCCAGGTTTTATGGGTTAATTCACTTGCTTCCTTTATGAGGAATGTCAGGTTTCCTGTGTTACAAATGCAGGTTAGTTTTCCTGAGTAGATATAAGGTAGGCACTCAGATATTTGATATTATGAAATAATAGGTTTGTTTGTTCCTGTAATTCCCTATCTTCTGATAAATCCAAATTGCCATTTTTTGCAATGTTTAAAATTTCCTGGCAGTAATTCTAGATGTTTCAACTTTAAGTCCATTTTTGTTGATTTCTTTTGTGAATGTAATTTGGTGCTTGGCTTCTTTCAGTGTCTTGAGGTGTGTTGGGGAGGAGGCTGAAATGGTATTGGATGAGGAATTAGATTTAATTTTAATTATAGAATCCCTACAGTGTGGAAACAGGCCCTTCAGCCCAACAAGTTCACACCAACCCTGCAAAGCGTAACCCACCCAGACTATTCTATGTTTACCCCAGGCTAATACACCTAACCTACACATCCCTGAACACTATGGGCAATTTTAACACGGCCAATTCACCTTACCTGCATATCTTTGGAATGTGGGAGGAAACCGGAGCCAACCCACGCAGACACTGGGAGAATGTACAAACTCCAAACAGACAGTTGCCCGAGGTGGGAATTGAACCAGGGTCCCTGGCACTGAGGCAGCAGTGCTGACCACTGAGCCACCTTGCTGCCCGAATGAGAGGCCATTTTGTGTTGAGGGTATTTGGTGTTGGTCTTCACAGTGGGGCACATGAGTAACATGCCAGTAATTGACAAAGAGACGAAGGTAGGTGAGGACCTGGAAACAATCATTATCACAGAAGAGGTAGTCTTGGGCAAGCTATTGCAGCTAAGGATAGGCAAGTCTCCTGGCCCTGATGCAATGCATCCCAGTGAACTAAATTATATGGCGGGAGAAATAGCAAATGCACTTGTAATTCACTGGACTCTGGGGCAGTTCCAGTAGACTGGAAAACAGCAAATGTGATGCCACTGTTTAAAAAAGGAGGCAGACAAAAATGGGAATTAGAGACCAGCTCATTTAATTTCTGTAGTGAGGAAAATGCTTGAGGCTATTATCAAGGAAGAAATAGCAAGGTACCTAGATAAAAATTGTCCTGTTGGGCCGACGCAGCATTGGCTCATGAAGGGCAGGTCATGCTTAATGAACCCACTGGAATTCTATGAAGACATTATAAACATGGTGGACAATGGGGACCCAATAGATGTGATGTATCTAGATTTTCAAAAGGAAATTTGACAAGGTGCTGCACAAAAGACTGCTGCTTAAGATAAAGATGCAAGGTGTTACAGGCAATGTATTAGCATGGATAGAGGATTGGTTAACTAATAGGAAGCAAAGAGACCATAAGAGTCAGGTGCAGAAATTAGGCCATTCAGCCCATTGACTCTGCTCAGCCATTAAATCAGGTAGGAGGCTGGAAGAACACAGCAAGCCAGGCAGGCATCAGGAGGCACAGAAATTGATATTTCGGGTGTTTCAGGAAGAAGGGTTACACCCGAAACATCAATTTCTGCACCTCCTGATACTGCCTGGCTTGCCGTGTTCTTCCAGCCTCCTACCTGTCTACTTTGGATTCCAGCATCTGCAGGTTTTTTTTGTCTCCTGCCATTCAATCATGATAAGTTTCTCAACCCCATTCTCTTGCTTTCTTCCTGTAACCCTTGATCCTCTTAATATTCAAGAACCTATCTATTTTAATCTTAAATATACTCAATGACCTGGCCTCCCATAGCCTTCTGTGGCAATGAATTCCATAGATTCGTGACTCTCTGACTGAAGGTGTTTCGCCTTATCCTCCGTTCTAAAAGGTCTTCCCATTACTCTAAGGCTGTGCCCTCAGGTCCTAGTCTCTCCTATCAATGGAAACTTCTTCCCAACATCTACTGTCAGGCCATTCAGCATTCTGTTTGTTTCAATTAGAACCTCCCCCATATCCTTCTAAACTCCATTGAGTATAGACCCAGGGTCTTCAAACGTTTCTCATCTGTTAGAGTGGCGATAAATGCATGCTGTCAATCAGTGACTAGTGGTGTGTGTCAGTGATCAGTGTTTGAACAGCAATTATTTACAATTTACATGGATAATTTGGAGTTGGGGACCACATGTCGTGTGTCAAAGTTTGCAGATGACGCTAAGATGAGTGGTGGAGCAAAATGTGCAGAGAACTGTGAAACTTTACAAAGGGACACCGTTTAAGTGAGTGGGCAAAGATCTGGCAGATGGAGTACAATGTTAATAAATGTGAAGTCATCCATTTCAATAGGGATAACAGTAAAAGGGGCCATTACTTGAATGGTAACAAATTGCAGCATACTGCTGTGCAAAGGGACCTGGGTGTCCCTGAATCACAGAAGGTTAGTCTGCAGGTGCAACAGGTAATTAAGAAGGGAAATGGAATTTTGTCTTTCATTGCTAAAGGGATTGAGTTTAAAAGCAGGGAGGTTATGTTGCAGCTGTGTAGGCTGCAGGACTGAGTGAAGTTTTGGTCTCCTTACTTGAGAAAGGATGTACTGGCATTCGAGGTGGTGCAGAGGAGGTTCACTAGGTTGGTTCCGGAGTTGAGGGGGTTGGCTCATGAGGAGAGACTAAGTATTCTGGGATTATATACATTTGAACTTTGAAGAATTGGGGGGGGGGGGGGGGGGTGGCGGGATCTTATAGAAACACATACAATTATGAAGGGAATAGATAAGATAGAAGTAGAGAGGATGTTTCCACTGGCAGGTGGAACTAGGACAAGAGGGCATAGCCTCAAGACTAGGGGGAGCAGATTTAGGGTTGAATTGAGGAGGAACTTCTTCACCCAGAGGGTTGTGAATTCCCTGCCCAGTGAAGTAGTTGAGGCTTTCTCAGTAAATATTTTCAAAGCTAAGATTTTTTGGACAGTAAAGGAATTGAGGGTTATGGTAAGAGGGTGGGTAAGTGGAGCTGAGGCCACAAAAAGATCAGCCATGATCTTATTGAATGGTGGAGCAGGCTCGAAGGGCCAGACAACCTATTCCTGCTCCTAGTTCTTACATTCTTACGTTCTATGTTCATTGGGCCATATAATGCAATGCAGGAGACCATTTGGCACATCATGCCTTTGAAGAACTATCTAATTAGCCAATCTCTTCAGTTCTTTTTCTATGGTGGAACAAATAATTCCCCTTTTATCTATATTCAATTAGCCAATTCCCTTGTTTAAAAAACTTTTTATTTTGAATTTTCTCCCACCACTCTTTTCAGTCAGTGTATTCCATATCATAAAAATTTGCTGTATAGTATTTTATTTCCTCATTGTACCTGGTTTTTGTGCTAATTTTCTTAAATGTCTGTCCTCTGGATACTAACTGTTCTAAAACTAGGAACAGTTCCTCCTTATTTATGCCATAACAGCCATTCATGATTTTGAGCATCTCTATCAGGTATCCTCTTAACCTTCTCTACTCCAAGAGAACAACCATGGTCTCTCTGAATAACTGAGTCTGTCTTCTCTGGTGCTGTTCTAGTGAATATCTGCTCCCTATCAATGGCCTTTGACTGCTTTTCTAGAATGTGGGGTCCGAGAATTGAAAACATTATTCCAGCTAGGACCTAGCCACTATTTTATATAAATGTAGCAACACATCCTTATTTTTACACTCTATGCCTTTGTTTACAAACTCCGAGATCCTTGAGCCTTTTTAATAGCCTCTTTAAAATAACCTGCCATCTTCAAATTTTCTTGGTCATACACCCTGTGTTTCCCTGTTCTTGCACATCCTTTCAAACTGCATCTTTTAGTTTAAATTGCCTTCTACTGAATTACTTCACATTTCTCAGCTATTTCACCAATCTGTCCCTGTCCCCTTGAAGGCTGTTACTATGCTCTTCACCTTCTATTACATTTCCAAATTTTGTTATTTACAAATTGTAAGAGTGTGCCAATTATATACTGTAACTGTCTCCTTTGACAGTTTTGTATTCTTGTAGCACTGCACTTTAAATTCTACAGGTGTCAACATTAAGTATGTTAAACGTGACTCTTTTTATCAAATGTCATTTGAAAGCCCATAGATGCAACATCAACCACAATGCCTCCTTCAACCCGTTCCAATAATTCATCAAAGACCACTGTTAAATTAGTCAAACATAATAGACCTTTAACCCATCATGGCTGGCTTTTCCAAGTACTAATGCATTTTGTCCCAGAAACCTCACTGGATTTCAATTTATTTTATTCATTCATACACTGGCCAGGCCAGAGGGCAATTAAGAGGCAACCACATTGCTGTTGGTTTGGAGTCACCTGTAGGTCCAGATCACATGAGGATGGCAGTTGCCTTCTCTAATGGACGTTATTGTACCAGATGGGTTTTTCTGACAATCGACAATGGATTCATGGTCATCATGAAACTCTTAATTCCAGATCAGACCTCTCTTATTGAATTCAAATTCCACCATCTGCCATTTGCGGGATTCGAATCCCAGGTCATGGGGACCTTAGCTATTCCAAGTTAGGAGAATTATGGCTGTAGCTCCATCAAATTTTGGATGTGTTGCAAATGGCTGAACAAGATTGACACTCTTTACATGTTGAATGCACTTCATATTTGTCTTCTCGGTCTATTCTTTAGAGATAGATGGTTTCTTCAAGGGATGGAATCAGTACTTGGATATTGATGTCATTTCTTAGCAATAAAATGCAAGCCTTTTTTTCTCAATCCAACACTGAGATGAATGCCACACTATGATAGTTAAGTGTTACAACATGAGTAAGGGTCATATACATAGTTAAATGTTAAAGCCTAAAAATAATGTCCAAGTTGCATTCCTTATCTAGCTTTATGAAAATGACATCTCACTATCTGCCCCATTTATGAATGTTAGTGATGTTACTGTGTGTGTATGTATAACAAAGATGAACTAAATATATCACAGAAATTTGGCATCATTTCAATTATAATACCCTTGTTTATATCTGATGGTAATTACTGCTAATCAACATCTCCCACTGCAGATTAACTGTTAAAAGTGTGAAATCTGATTCATTTGGTTGTTGGAGACTTTACTACTGTTCAATTTGTTTTTGTTTAATTTGACTTTCCTGTCTCCTCTCTTCCTCCTTCTAATCTAATCCGTCGTTCTCATTTTTATACTAATGTCGACATTAATTCTACCATTGTAATGTATGTTTCCTTCTCTTAAACCTTTAACTACTTTTGAATCTTTTCAGTTGATTGGTCAAAGAGTTACAGAATTACTTGGCCTGGTCATTGGAGTCATAGGTGCCTTCTATCTCTTCATTGCTCCCATTGTGTCAACTCTCACTTTTGGGAAATAGCTGCATGACAAAATGTAAAGAGTTAAACTTTCAAGAACAGATCCAACTATCAGCAGACATTATCAGATGTCATGCAAAATCAAGGTCAAAGTGGAAAAGGCACACTTGTGTTATACATGGGGTTTGGTTCTGAAAGGGTTAATGCTGAGGGTTAATGTATTAAGTTCCACCCTATATGATGTCATTAAAATTTGGGTGGGGCAAACAGTTCGAGTTTTAGAAGGAGATAAACCTACCATCCCAGTCTCCTCCAAGACAATTCTACTGAGACTGTCAAGCCAACAGTTGGTGGTCCAGTAACATAGGCTACAGAACACATCTCCTCCTAATTTGACTAAAGCCAGTTCCAGTCTCCAGCTGTTTTACTCTGGTTAAGAGAAAGTTCACCATTTTCCAAATAGATCATGTATCATGTGTCATTCTGTTGGGTCAAGTAGATTTAGTTTGCACTGACTTGATCTGGCAAGATCCCAAGCCTAGTTAAGAGCTCTTGATTGTTCTCCACGTAAACCTATTACAAGTAGATTTTCTGTGGCTTGTTTCAGAGACTGCGGTTGTGGAGACGTCTTTCTTTTTTTCTAACTTGTGAATTCATTCAAGGCTGCATTTAGCAACTTGTAGCTGCTGTGGAGAGAGCAAATTTGTTTTGACCAGAATATATGGTCACTGCTGAATCTGTTTTAAAAGGTGTTCTCTTTAGCACAGCTCTTCCCTGCCCTCTGAAATGGCTTAGGAAGCCCTTCAGTTCATGGGCAATTATGGATGGACAACAAAATGCCCATCCGTAATGCGCATCCCATGAAGAAATGAAATTTTAAAATAAGTTCTGGAGCCCCCATGCTCCTGGCAGACATTTGCCAAAGTCTGACATTTGATGCTTCTTAATAAATCTTACCAAGTAAGCTAGTCTTCCAAAATAATATTTGAGATTTTGGCCTGAGTTTCTCTTTGTGAAGTTCAAAGAATGATTTGTGATCTCGCAAAACCTTACAAAATTCTTTTGGGGTAAACCGAACCAATGCTACCCTTAGTAGTGAGATCTGGAATCAGGGCTCACAGTCTCAGAGTACAAGGTAAACCATTTATGGCTGAGGTAAGGAATGTCTTCACTTGGACGGTTTTGAATCTTTGAAACTTTCTACTTGCAAGGGCTGTGAAAGCTCAGTCATTTTGTAAGAGCGAGACCGAAAGCAGTAGATTTGTAGTTGCTAATGATAGGAAGGGATATGGAGATAGCATGGGAATATGGCATTAAACAATATAATGGGCTGAATGGCCGATTTCCACACTGTAGGGATTATTCATTGCTTTACAAGAGTAGGGCATACTCAAGGGACTGAGTCAGCTACCCTTCCTCCTGTATTCACTCAGGCAGTGTGCTGGCCCACATATGTTCAGATCCTACCTTGAAACAAGTTGGGAAGGTTAGATTTGGGGAGTTCCTGTCCTAGCCTTATATGAACAGTGGATAACAATGAGGACTACGTCTTGTGGTGTTTTGTGCCTTAGCTGAGTAAAACTGCACAAGCTACTTTACAGTGGCATTTTTGACGTCAAGCCACATAGGGAGCTTTTAGTGAAGGCAGTTACAGCTTGGACAAGGAAGTAGGCTGGAAGAAGTATCTTAAAAGAGGAAAGAGAGCAAACAAGGTGTAGGGAGGGAGTTCCAGATCTTTGGTTCTCAGGAATTGAAGGTGGTGCAAGGTGCGACCACCAAGCACCCAGGATTTGTAAATGGCCAGGACTGGAGTAGATTGAGGTCAGATGAACGTATCGAGATGGGGAGGAGAGGGAATGGAGGGATTTGCAAACAAGGGTGATTTAGAGCCAGTATAAATTAGTGTGTGGGGAGGTGATGGGTGAATGAGACTTTGTGTACGTTAGATTGTGGGTATTAAAGTTTTAGATTGCCTCAAGTTTATGGAGATTGGAAATGCAACAGAGTAGCCAGATCTAAATATGACAGGCTTAGTCATACAGTGTTATGAAGGTGAAAAAAGTGGTCAGAAGCTAATTTTAAGATTAAGCAGTATAGTAAAGGCAGATGTTCAGGCCTTTTAGAAGTAACTGTAGAAACTCTTTCCTTAAATGAAATACATACAAATGGTCCATCAGAAATGTGTTCAGTTGGCACATTGTGGGTCAAAGCAGCCAGAAACGAGGCTGCAAAATGTGGATGAAAACTTAGTAATTTCAATCATCATTTTTTGCACTTAATGTCCTGATCCAGTCAGGGTGTTTCAAACATGGAAATATGTAACTTGTTGAAATGGTAATTAAAATTCTAGAAAAAGAATCCAGAAAAAAATCTTTGAGGGCATATTTTTCCACTGTCTGGATGTGGACAAAAGGACAAATAATTGGGTAAGTTGACCATAGAGGGGCTGTACTATTGAAGGTCACGATTAGCTGAGGATCTCATTTGTCAGATCTTAACAAGGAGATTGGGCTTCAATCTGCCAAGCTTTCTTGGTGGTGGGTGTGGCAAGTTAGTCTTCATTGAGCATGCTCACTCCCATATATGGACTGTAGATCACAGAATTATTGTCTGTATTGCTGAATGCATAAAATGTAATCTAATTCTGATGACTCAATTCTGGCAGGCTTAACCAAAGATTTTCAAAAATGATGGATTTTACTTTGTAGTTTACAGAAAAAGCAAAGGTAATGACTTTTCTGTTGTCATTATTATGTGACAGGAAGATTTGGTTCAAAATATGTGCCTGGTTATAATGACTCAAATAGAACACCAACTCTGTCTGTCTGTCTGTCTTAGGTCGAAGAAGGTGCTTTTGTCAAAGAAACTTTTGATGAACTCTGCTGGACTTTAACTGCTAAGAAGAACTACAAACATGATAAAAATGGAAACTGCATTATTTCTGACCGTGATGCATTCAGATTATGGTGTCTCTTCAACTTCCTTTCAGAGGACAAATATCCACTTGTGATGGTTCCTGATGAGGTGAGAATTTTCTCAATTGTTTACAGTTGAATGGGTTTCAAGCAAACTTTCTTGGATTGAATGAGTGGATCAGGCTATTGTCTTTTTGATTTTTGGGAAAATGGATATATGTTGTTTTGTCTATTGTCATTTACTGTATACATCATTTGAGAGTGTATTTGGTAACCAGAGTGTGGAATGCAGCTTGTCAATGTTGAGGCTGAGTGAATGATGAATCTTACTCCCTTCTGGTGCTGGGCACATATGGTAGAATATTTGTCTAATGGAGCGTGATTTTACATTGTGTTTTTGCTGCTTCTAATTAGTCTGAAAAACTAACCTATTGAGACGGATGTGTTGGATACTGTGCAAATTGAACTGATTGTCATTTTTAGCATTAGACTCAAATTTAGGAGTAGGCCATTCAATAAGATCATGGCTCCTGATTACTACACATTCCTGTCCAACTGCAATCACATTCACCCCATTTCTTATGTTAGGTCACTTGCCATTTGAATAAAAAAGTAAAATCCTCAACTTTCCACTGTAGCTTCAAAATAAATCGTGTTTACACTGGAATTTAGTGGAAAAACTCCAATGATTTAGTTGGAGCGTATCTCAACCTCCATTTTAATAACAAGCCCATTTCTGGTTCACACACATTCAGAATGTCCAACAGGACCATTAACTATCATTCCTGATTGGGAGGAGTGCTGTATTAAGTTTTGAATGGATATGAATTGAGTATAAGGCATACTTCAGAATGATAACTTTAATACGTTGTGATTTTTCTCCAAGTGTTTTTTTTTAAAGGAGCTCTTGCTGTAGCTGACTGAGATATCACAAAAGTATATATGAACCATTCAATTTAGGAGTAAGCCATTCAATAAGATCATGGCTGACTTGATTACTCCATATTGCTGTCCACCTGCAATCACATTCACCCCTTTATTTATTAAGAATCTATCTAATTCCTCCTCAAAAATATTCAGAAGCTTTGCTTCAACCATCTTCTCCAACAAAGAGTTCCAAGAGTGAGGAAAAATATTATGTTCATCTCTATCTTAAATGGACAACCCCTTACTTTTAAACAGTGAATTCTTCCTGCCAAAATGGACAACTTCATATTTTCCCACATACTGCACTTGCCAGATCTTTTCCCACTCACATACGATTCTATAGCCCATTGAAGCCTCCATATATCCTCTTTACAACTAACTTTTTGACATGTCATCAACAAATTTAGCAGCTATACCTTTGGCCCCATCATCCAAATCATTTATATAAATTATGAAAGGGGTTGGCTCCAACACTGAACTCTGTGGCATACCACTCCTTCTATCTTGTCTGTGGAAAATGACCCATTCATGTCTATAGTTTCCTGTTGACCAGCCAGTTTTCTGTCCATGCCAGTATGTTACCCCCACACCATGAACTCCTTTTCCACAATAACCTTTTGAAGTGGTACCATATTCAATGCCTTTTGGAAATCCAAATGAAGTATTTCTTCTGTTTTCCCTTTATCCACAGCACATGGGGTTGCTCCCTTGAGTAATCTAATAAATTGATTAAACAATGTTTTCCTTCCACAAAATCATGTTTGCGTGTCCTGATTTCCTTGAATGTTTCCAAGTGTCTTGTGTAACATCTTTAATAATAGTTTCTAACATCTTCCCTATATTAGATGTTTATCTAACTGGCTAGTAGATTTCTACTTTGTTTCCTTCCCTTTTGAATAATGTTACATTTGCTATTTTTCAACCTCGTTGAATCTCCCTTAGACCTAGGAAGTTTTGGAAAATTGAAACAGATGCAGTGACGAACTCATTAGCCATGTCTTTTAGTACCCTAGGACGAAGACCATCGAGACCTGGGCGCTTGTCAGCCTACAGCTCCAACATTTGCCCAGAACCATTTCCCTGGTGATTATAATTTTCCTTTCTTCCTTCCATTTCCTGATTTTTCTGGAATGTTCCTTGTACTCCCTACAGTGAAGACCAATGCAAAATATCTGTTCAGTTTTTCTACTATTTCCTTACTGTATATTAAATCCTCAGATTATTTTTGATTGGATCAAAGCTCACTTTGTTAATTCTTTAATGAAAATCTGTAGAAACTTTCGCAAACTCTTTTATATTTCTAACTAGCTTTCACTTATACTCTTATTTTCCTACTTTATTAACCTTTCATTGATCAGAACATAAAAACAGTAAACAATCTTCAGGCCTGCCACTCATCTTTGTGCGATTATACACTTGAAATTTGATACTTTCTTTAGCAATTTTATTTAATTTCAGAAGGTGAGTTCTCCTGTGAAATTTTTCTTTTTATTAAAATGTATTTATTTGGTCTACTCTGAGATGTTCCTCAGAATGGCTGCCACTATTTCTATTGATACCCAATAAACTAATTTACCAGTTCACTTTAGCTAGCTTTGCTTTCATACTCTCGTGTTACCCTTATTTCAGTTTAAAATACTGGCTTTGGGCCCACTGTTAGTTCTTTCAAGCTGAATTTAAAAATTCAATTATACTATGCTATCTATTCCTTAGCAATCCTATCTTGTTGCATAATACCAGGCCCTGAATAAACTTCACTCTGGCTCCACGGTATGTTGTTCTATAAAGGTCTCCAAAAGGATTTGATGAACTCTTGCTATCTTTGACCATTTGTCTTTTCTGGTCTATATGTAGATGAAAATCCCCCATGATTATCACTGCACTTTTCCGCCTTGCTGCTATTATTTCTTCCTTCATACTCTATTCTACCATGTGTTTACTGTCAAGGGGTCTGTACATCTCTTCCACAAGTGGATTCCTTGACTTTATCACTTCTTATCTCCACCCAAACTGCTTGTACATCCTAATATCCTGAACTTGGGTCATCACTCTCTCCTTTGTTTCTGTCCTTCCTGAATATCAAGGATCTGTCATTCCACTATCATGTCTCTCTGGCTATCAGATTGTTCGTATTTATTTCAATTTTTGCACTTAATTCATCTACAGTCATAGAGTCATAGAGATGTACAGCATGGAAACAGACCCTTCGGTCCGACCCATCCATGCCGACCAGATATCCCAACCCAATCTAGTCCCACCTGCCAGCTCCCGGCCCATATCCCTCCAAGCCCTTCCTATTCATATACCCATCCAAATGCCTCTTAAATGTTGCAATTGTACCAGCCTCCACCACTTCCTCTGGCAGCTCATTCCATACACGTACCATCCTCTGTGTGAAAAAGTTGCCCCTTAGGCCTCTCTTGTATCTTTCCCCTCTCGCCCTAAACCTATGCCCTCTAGTTCTGGAATTCCCGACCCCAGGGAAAAGACTTTGCCTATTTATCCTATTCATGCCCTTCATCATTTTGTAAACTTCTATAGGGTCACCCCTCAGCCTCAGACGCTCCAGGGAAAACAGTCCCAGCCTGTTTGGCCTCTCCCAATAGCTCAGATCCTCCAACCCTGACAACATCCTTGTAAATCTTTTCTGAACCCTTTCAAGTTTCACAACATCTTTCCGATAGGAAGGAGACCAGAATTGCATGCAATATTCCAACAGTGGCCTAACCAATGTCCTGTATAGCCGCAACATGACCTCCCAACTCCTGTACTCAATACTCTGACCAATAAAGGAAAACATACCAAACGCCGCCTTCACTATCCTATCTACCTGCGACTCCACTTTCAAGGAGCTATGAACCTGCACTCCACGGTCTCTTTGTTCAGCAACACTCCCTAGGACCTTACCATTAAGTGTATAAGTCCTACTAAGATTTGCTTTCCCAAAATGCAGCACCTCGCATTTATCTGAATTAAACTCTATCTGCCACTTCTCAGCCCATTGGCCCATCTGGTCAAGATCCTGTTATAAGCTGAGGTAACCCTCTTTGCTGTCCAGTACACCTTCAATTTTGTTGTCATCTGCAAACTTACTAACTGTACCTCTTATGCTCGCATCCAAATCATTTATGTAAATGACAAAAAGTGGAGGTCCCAGCACTGATCCTTGTGGCACTCCACTGGTCACAGGCCTCCAGTCTGAAAAACAACCCTCCACCACCACCCTCTGTCTTCTACCTTTAAGCCAGTTCTGTATCCAAATGGCTAGTGCTCCCTGTATTCCATGAGATCTAACCTCGCTAAGCAGTGTCCCATGGGGAACCTTGTTGAACGCCTTACTGAAGTCCATATAGATCACATCTACTGCTCTGCCCTCATCAATCTTCTTTGTTACTTCTTCAAAAAACTCAATCAAGTTTGTGAGACATGATTTCCCACGCACAAAGCCATGTTGACTATCCCGAATCGGTCCTTGCCTTTCCAAATACATGTACATCCTGTCCCTCAGGATTCCCTCCAACAACTTGCCCACCACCGTGGTCAGGCTCACTGGTCTATAGTTCCCTGGCTTGTCCTTACCACCCTACCACGTTTGCCGACCTCCAGTCTTCCGGCACCTCACTTGTGACTATTGATGATACACATACCTCAGCAAGAGGCCCAGCAATCACTTCTCTAGCTTCCCACAGCGTTCTTGGGTACACCTGATCAGGTCCTGGGAATTTATCCACCTTTAACCGTTTCAAGACATCCAGCACTTCCTCCTCTGTAACCTGGACATTTTGCAAGATCTATTTCCCTACAGTCTATATCTTCCATATCCTTTTCCACAGTAAATACTGATGCAAAATATTCATTTAGTATCTCTCCCATTTTCTGTGGCTCCACACAAAAGCCGCCTTGCTGATCTTTGAGGGGCCCTATTCTCTCCCTAGTTACCCTTTTGTTCTTAATGTATTTGTAAAACCCCTTTGGATTCTCCTTAATTCTATTTGCCAAAGCTATCTCATGTCCCCGTTTTGCCCTCCTGATTTCCCTCTTAAGTATACTCCTACTTCCTTTATACTCTTTTCTAAGGATTCACTCCATCTATCCTGTCTATACCTGACATATGCTTCCTTCTTTTTCTTAACCAAACCCTCAATTTCTTTAGTCATCCAGTATTCCCTATAGTTACCAGCCTTCCCTTTCACCCTGACGGGAATATACTTTCTCTGGAATCTCAGTATCTCATTTCTGAAGGCTTCCCATTTTCCAGCCGTCTCTTTACCTGTGCAAATCTGCCTCCAATCAGCTTTTAAAAGCTCTTTCCTAATACTGTCAAAATTGGCCTTTCTCCAATTTAGAACTTCAACTTTTAGATCTGGTCCATCCTTTTCCATCACTATTTTAAAACTAATAGAATTCTGGTCGCTGACCCCAAAGTGCTCCCCCACTGACACCTCAGTCACCTGCCCTGCCTTATTTTCCAAGTGTAGATTTGCACCTTCTCTGGCAGGTACATCCACATACTGAATCAGAAAATTGTCTTGTACACACTTAAGAAATTCCTTTCCATCTAAACCTTCAACACTATGGCAGTCCCAATTGATGTTTGGAAATTTAAAATCCCCTACCATAACTACCTTATTATTCTTATAGCTAACTGAGATCTCCTTACAAGTTTGTTTCTCAATTTCCCTCTGACTATTAGGGGGTCAATAGTACAATCCCAATAAGGTGGTCATCCCTTTCTTATTTCTCAGTTCCACCCAAAAAAAACACCCCT
This sequence comes from Chiloscyllium punctatum, assembly GCF_047496795.1. Lineage (NCBI taxonomy): Eukaryota > Metazoa > Chordata > Chondrichthyes > Orectolobiformes > Hemiscylliidae > Chiloscyllium > Chiloscyllium punctatum. The sequence goes on along the minus strand of NC_092783.1, from coordinate 12,381,668 downwards.
GGATGTATTTCCAGGAATATCCTCCCTTAGCACAGCTGTAATGCTATCCCTTATCAAAAATGCCACTCCCCCTCCCCTTTTGCCTCCCTTTCTATCCTTACTGTAGCATTTGTATCCTCTAACATTAAGCTGCCAGTCCTGCCCATCCCTGAGCCATGTTCCTAACCATGCCCTGAGTTCATCTGCCTTCCCTGTTAGGCCCCTTGCATTGAAATAAATGCACTTTAATTTATTAGTCCTACCTTGTCCCTGCCTGCCCTGACTGTTTTGACTCACTTCTTCTGTTCTCAGCTGTACCCGTCTCAAATTGATCTCTTTCCTCACTATCTCCCTGGGTCGTTTCCCCCCCCCCCCCCCCCCCCCCACCTTACTAGTTTAAATCCTCCAAAGCAGTTCTAGCAAATTTCCCTGCCAGTATATTAGTCCCCTTCCAATTTAGGTGCAATCCGTCCTTCTATTTAGTTTTGAATGAAAGCACTTGCAGAAACAGAATTAAGTTTATCCTTTTATTATTTTTACAATCTCTATCCTTATCAGATTACTTATTCTTAGATTTGTACTTATTATTCTTTCCTGTCATCTGTTCACCATTTCAATATCTTTTTCTTTCACCTTGTCTCTACTGTTTGATATACACCTCTTCCTAACTTGATCTTCTATCCCTACCACATAGTTTAAAATCCTCTCTACTTTCCCAGTTATAGGGAAACCTCGATTATCCGAACTTGATGGGTGGGCACTATTTCATTCGGATAATCGATTATTCGGTTAATCGATGAAATGCCTGTCTTCTGGGGCTTGGAGTTTTTAAAGTTGGCTCCCCGTTCAGGAGACTGCAGCAGCACACAGCGTGTGACACTGCCCCCAACTCCATACAACACCGCTTCCCAGGCCCAACACCACACACCCGCCCCACAACCCTGTGCTGCACCACCACCCCCTCCGGCCTCAAACTCCGTGCAATACTGCCCTCCTGCCCCTGCTCCGCCCATGCCCCCAATCCCAACCCTGTACACTCCCGCCCCCTCTCCGGGGCAGCTGGACTGGACACCAACAAGACAGCTGCAGTTGCCTCAGGTTTCACCTTTGTCCTGTACAGGACAATGTCGGATAGATTATCTGGGAAAGTGGAGTTTAAGATACACCCCTCTGTAGAACTCCAGAGAAAGTGTGGGGAGAGAGAGGGCGGGAGATCAGTCGTTAAGAGATGGAGCCTGTTTAATCACTGTAAACAAAAGACGCAATCACTGCTAAAAACACGTCTTTGCTGTAATGTTTCCATCGGGACCTGGAGATCTCCTTCAGATAATCCGATTTTCAGATAATTGGTATTTGGATAATTGAGGTTCCTCTGTATATGGCTCATTGATCACAGCATGGTTCAGGTGCCACCAATCTCAACATTCCCTGGTGTACCCATTTTCTACTGTAACAGTCTTTAAGCCATAAATTCATTTCTCATTTTATTTACCGTCTGCAAGCTTACACATGGCCTAGATAATAATCTGGAAACGATCACTTTTGAGATCTGCTTCTCAACTGAGTGTCTAGATACTTAGATTAACAATGTAGGACCTCTTTTCTTGTCCCTTTCATATCATTGTTCACTTAAAGGCCACAACGACTGGATCCTCCTCATCCCATTGTAAGTCCCTTTCTCAATTCTAGCACCAGGCACATGACACAACTTTCTGGATTCTCACCCTCTTCACTGCACAAGACCGTGTCAATACACCTCACTGCCACCGTGTTCCCTTTGTGCTTGAATGGGTTCCTGTACCTTGGTGTTAAGATCAGTTATGCTCATCTACCCTGCAGCCCCAACGCTCATCCAAAGAAGCTGAAAGAGTCTCAAACCTGTTGGACGGTTGCCAAAGCCTGTGACTCCTGCATTCCTGCCCCCTACCTGCTTCAACTGCAGCCACGTTCCCCTGTGCCTGACCACGGATCAAATCAGAAAATCTTATCCTTATGGGTGTTGTACAAAATTTCCAGGCAGCTTTCCCTCTTCCCAACATTTTGCAGTATCTGCAGCTCAATCTCCAGCTTAATAACTCTGAGTCAAAGCTCCTCAAAGTTGCAAGCACTTATTGTAGACATGTTTGTCCTGGATCACACTGGGATCTAGGAATCCCACAAGTTACAGCCATGATGCATCAGCTGTCCTGCCACCCTTTAACAACCTTCTTGAAAGTTTCGTTAAATTATTATTTATTCTCCTATCTTTCTGTATTTTATTAAGCCTGCCACGATTCATACTCTATTTTAAACCTTAGGAATAGAGCAGACCTTAACTACTCAACAGACCTCCACCGAGCAGCTAGTTTCTCTCGCTCCTCCATCCCCCCCTCCCCAATAATAATAGAGGAAAGATCAGTTCCTAGAGGGTGAAAAAACTAGGAAAAGGAAACGAGCATCAGCTCCTCCTCTACTTTATTCATCCAACTCTCACTACTTCTTCCAAAATTGTGAAATTTGACTTAACAAATGAAATTAAGATTTTAATACACATTCATTATTTGGGCAATGTCTGACAAAACCAGTAGCATTACTGAGTGTGCTTCAAACTATATATACACGTTTAATTACTCCTGATAGCACATGTCTGCAGGTTAAAATCTTGTTTTGAGAAATCCATGAGAAGTGCTTGAAATTTAAGGTAAACTGAAACAATCCTGTCAGAAAGTTGTGATTACTTTATGCCCTGGCTGTAGGAATATGTATTTGCAACACTGGCAGCAGCCTCAATATACTTTGGCAAAAGATACAAACCAGTGCTTAAAGCAAACATGCAGTCCATCAAACCAGAGGTACAGGAAAACGGTGCCAGACCTTTGATGGAATGAAAACCAAAGGAATGTAATGACTGACAGCAGCCGAGGAGATTGCTTACAGCATTAGTGACAGGAATCTATGCTAAGTTTGAACTCATAGAATCCCTACAGTGTGGAAGCAGGCCATTTGGCCTGTTGAGTCTGTACTGACCTTCTGAAGAGCATCCCACCCAGACTCACCTGTCCACCTTATTCCTGTAAGCCTGTATTTCCAATGGGAAATCCACCTTGCCTGCATATCCCTGGACACTATGGGGAATGTCAGGTAGCCAAACCAATTAACCAACACATCTTTGCACTGAGAGGAAACTCACCGAGACATGGAGAGAATGTGCAAACTCCACATAGACAATCACCCAAGGGTGGAGTCGAATATTGATCCCTGGTGCTGTGAGGCAAAGGTGCTAACCACTGTGCCACTGTGCTGCCTCTAAGTTAAGGTAAGGTAAAGTTGTCATTGTCTTAGAGGACCATATGACTAACTAGAGAGCTGTTTGTTGGTGCATTTAATCTGAGGGTTACTGTGGCTAGGGGTGTGTTTGAGAAGGAGAGATCTTCGTGGTAGCCTGAGTGAGTGCAGGAATTGAACCTGCAGTGTAGGCATCACTGTGTTGCAAATCAACTGAGCTAATCGATCCCCCCCCCATTCTCACTCATGTCGCGAGCCCACCAATCGGCTGGAGAGAGCAGCAACGGCTTTTGGATCGATAAAGATCAGTCAGACCAAAACTAAGAGACCCTTGGAAGATGGATTTTTAAAGCAGACACACTGAGCGAGGATGGAATAATTGTCAAAGCTACCAGCTGAGATGGAGAGGGTGAGAAGAAAGGAGGTGGGGGAATGTTTGTTCACAGTCACATAGATTTCATCGTGATTCCGATCAGTGCTATGGACAGGCAGCAACTGGATTGGATGGCTGGAAGTATTGGTAGAAGATGTACGGAGAGAGAGACAGAAAGAAGAGAAAAGGTTTCTCTTCCATGTTGAGATCTTGTTCTGCAAAATATGTTTTGGCTCTGTGCTTCCATAATACCCATGTGTTACTGATAGTTTATTTACACCATCAGCACCACACCTCGCTGCTCATCAGGGCAGCAAACTAACAAACTGTCATCCTGTTCCTGGTGCTGTGCAGCTAACATGAGGAACCAAGTAGCTGTATGTTTTAACCAGCATCCCTTCATTCAGTGATACTGTAGGTCAACTCCTAATAGACCGCTTCAACACATCTTAACTACAACAAAGTCCAACCATTCCCAAGGGATACATTCCCGGCGAATGTTGCAATCAATAATTTCCATAAATAGCAAACTTATGTGATGCACCCCCATCTGCACTGCTACTCCACAAAGCAATTTTTTTCTTTAAAACCATGATAAGTGAACATTAGATTTGTAGTGGGTGAAAAGTAATGCAGTAAATATTGCATGGAAAAGAAAATTCACAAAAGGTGGGTACATGAATGGCAGGACTTTACTGCACTTTGAACTAGAGAATTTGTGTATCGTTTTCGTCAGATCAAATGTGATCCCAAGGATTGCCACATTATAAACCCGCCCTGGGGTTGAAGTGTTCCGAGGCGGAAGATGAGGCATTCTTCCTCCAGGCGTCTGGTGGTGAGGGAGCGGCGGTGAAGGACGCCCAGGACCTCCATGTCCTCGGCAGAGTGGGAGGGGGAGTTGAAATGTTGGGCCACGGGGCGGTTTGGTTGATTGGTGCGGGTGTCTCGGAGATGTTCCCTAAAGCGCTCTGCTAGGAGGCGCCCAGTCTCCCGAATGTAGAGGAGACCACATCGGGAGCAACGGATACAATAAATGATATTGGTAGATGTGCAGGTGAAACTTTGATGGATGTGGAAGGCTCCTTTAGGGCCTTGGATATCAATTCAGCAAGACTGATGTTGTTGGAATGCACCAGGAATCCTGTCTGCCTTTTTCTTAAATGTTCTTTCCCATGAAACTGGGTTGATGAGTGAACAGAAGGCCAAAAGTGATTTTGATTGGCCAGTCCTGTTAAAGATTGACAGATCTCTTCATATTTTCTAACAGTGTCAACCTTACATCGTTTGGGAGCCAATTGACCTCAATCTTTTGCCAAGGGTTGAGGGATCCCAAAAGGGAAAGTCACTTGTGCACGGTCTCATTGTTCCCTACATAGCACATTCCTGATTGCTGCACAGGTTAGAGGGAATGTTAATCCACCTGATGCTAGTTTGAGCTATACCGCAGGATCCTGATTTTATTATTCCTAGGTTTTGTTTCTGTGCATCTTTTGTTACAAAGATTTATCTTTCCACAGACCCTTCGACAATGCTTTGTACAGCTGATATGGCTGATTCCTGCCATCTTACTGCATTGTTCTTCCCCTTGTACATTAACTAAAGACCATTGTCTAATCTAACCATTACAGCTAAATGTGACCTGAGGTTTGATGAGATTTCTTGAAGCTCAGCCACCTGACCGACATTACTCAGTTTCTCTCTCCTCAGATCTGAGTCCTCCTGAATATTTCCAGCATTGTTTGTTTGTATTTCCACTTTCCAGCATCTGCAGTTTTCTGTTTTCAACATAGCACACACTCAGCTGGGTTCTTGTGAATGCTATTGATGTCACTTGGGCTGTACTTATATGTCAATTAATATTGCTTCCCAGCAACCAACCAGATGGCTCAACAGCATAATCTGAAAAATGGTGCTTTAAACCGTACAGCTCTGCAACAAATACCAGGTTAAGTGCATTGCCTTTAGTTGTGGTTAGAGACAATGTGATGCAGAAACCACAGCGCCGTTAATGTTGAAGACAAGAATAGAATCACTGAGCCATTGCAGCACAGGATGAGGGCAGGAAGAAAGTCAAGTTGTAATCATGAATGTATGTGGAACTTCTCACAATATCTTTGCCTGGCCTGCTTTCATTGGGCAATGGGATAATTAAGGTAAAAACAATGACTGCAGATGCTGAAAACCAAATACTGGATTAGTGGTGCTGGAAGAGCACAGCAGTTCAGGCAGCATCCAACGAGCAGCGAAATCGACGTTTCGGGCAAAAGCCCTTCATCAGGAATAAAGGCAGTGAGCCTGAAGCGTGGAGAGATAAGCTAGAGGAGGGTGGGGGTGGGGAGAGAGTAGCATAGAGTACAATGGGTGAGTGGGGGAGGGGATGAAGGTGATAGGTCTAGGAGGAGAGGGTGGAGTGGATAGGTGGAAAAGAAGATAGGCAGGTCGGACAAGTCAAGGAGACACTGCTGAGCTGGAAGTTTGAAACTAGGCTGAGGTGGGGGAAGGGGAAATGAGGAAGCTGTTGAAGTCCACATTGATGCCCTGGGGTTGAAGTGTTCCGAGGCGGAAGATGAGGCATTCTTCCTCCAGGCGTCTGGTGTTGAGGGAGCGGCGGTGAAGGAGGCCCAGGACCTCCATGTCCTCGGCAGAGTGGGAGGGGGAGTTGAAATGTTGGGCCACGGGGCAGTTTGGTTGATTGGTGCGGGTGTCCCAGAGATGTTCCCTAAAGCGCTCTGCTAGGAGGCGCCCAGTCTCCCCAATGTAGAGGAGACCACATCGGGAGCAACGGATACAATAAATGATATTAGTGGATCTGCAGGTGAAACTTTGGATGTGGAAGGCTTTTTTAGGGCCTTGGATAGAGGTGAGGGAGGAGGTGTGGGCACAGATTTTACAGTTCCTGCGGTGGCAGGGGAAAGTGCCAGAATGGGAGGGTGGGTCGTAGGGGGGTGTGGACCTGACCAGGTGGTCACGGAGGGAACGGTCTTTGCGGAAGGCGGAAAGGGGTGGGGAGGGAAATATATCCCTGGTGGTGGGGTCTTTTTGGAGGTGGCGGAAATGTCGGCAGATGATTTGGTTTATGCAAAGGTTTGTAGGGTGGAAGGTGAGCACCAGGGGCGGTCTGTCCTTGTTACGGTTGGAGGGGTGGGGTCTGAGGGCGGAGGTGCGGGATGTCGACGAGATGCGTTGGAGGGCATCTTTAACCACGTGGGAAGGGAAATTGCGGTCTCTAAAGAAGGAAGCCATCTGGTGTGTTCTGTGTGGAACTGGTCCTCCTGGGAGCAGATACGGCGGAGGCGGAGAAATTGGGAATACGGGATGGCATTTTTGCAAGAGATAGGGTGGGAAGAGGTGTAATCCAGGTAGCTATGGGAGTCGGTGGGTTTGTAAAAAATGTCAGTGTCAAGTCGGTCATCACTAATGGAGATAGAGAGGTCCAGGAAGGGGAGCGAGGTGTCAGATGGTCCAGGTAAATTTCAGGTCAGGGTGGAATGTGTTGGTGAAGTTGATGAATTGCTCAACCTCCTCGCGGGAGCACGAGGTGGCGCCAATGCAGTCATCAATGTAGCGGAGGAAGAGGTGGGAAGTGGTGCCAGTGTAATTATGGAAGATCAACCGTTCTACATAGCCAACAAAGAGACAGGCATAGCTGGGGCCCATACGTGTGCCCATGGCTACCCCTTTGGCCTGGAGGAAGTGGGAGGATTCGTAGGAGAAATTGTTAAGGGTGAGGACCAGTTCGGCCAAACGAATGAGAGTGTCAGTGGAAGGGTACTGTTGGGGATGTCTGGAGAGGAAAAAACGGAGGGCTTGGAGGCCCTGTTCATGGCAGATGGAGGTGTAGAGGGATTGGATATCCATGGTGAAGATGAGGCGTTGGGGGCCGGGGAAACGGAAGTCTTGGAGGAGGTGGAGGGCGTGGGTGGTGTCTCGAACGTATGTGGGGAGTTCCTGGACTAGGGGGGTAGGACAGTGTCGAGGTAGGTAGAGATGGGTTCAGTGGGGCAGGAGTATGCTGAGACAATGGGTCGGCCAGGGTGGTCAGGCTTGTGGATCTTGGGAAGGAGGTAGAACCGGGCAGTGCGAGGTTCCCGGACTATGAGGTTGGAAGCTGTGGGTGGGAGATCTCCTGAGGTGATGAGTTTCTGTATGGTCTGGGGGATGATGGTTTGGTGATGGGGGGGGTGGGGTCATGGTCGAGGGAGCAGTAGGAAGAGGTGTCCTCGAGTTGGCGTTTGGCTTCAGCGGTGTAGAGGTCAGTGCGCCAGACTACCACTGCGCCCCCTTTATCCGCTGGCTTGATGGTGAGGTTGGGATTGGAGCAGAGGGATTGGAGGGCTGCGCGTTGTGAGGGTGAGAGGTTGGAGTGGGGGAGGGGGATCGACAAGTTGAGGCGGTTAATGTCCTGGCGGCAGTTGGAAATGAAGAGGTCGAGGGCAGGTAATAGGCCAGCGCGGGGTGTCCAGGTGGATGCAGTGTGTTGGAGGTGGGCGAAGGGGTCCTCCGAAGGTGGGTGGGAGTCCTGATTGTGAAAGTAAGCTCGGAGGCGGAGGCGACGGAAGAATTGTTCGATGTCACGTCATGTATTAAATTCATTGATGCGTGGACGGAGGGGGATGAAGGTGAGTCCTTTGCTGAGGACTGATTGTTCGTCCTCAGTGAGTGGGAGGTCTGGAGGGATGGTGAAAACTCGGCAGGGCCGGGAGCTGGGATCTGGTGCGGGTGTGGAGCTGGGAGTGGGGTCGGAGCCAGTACCTGGAGTGGGTGTGATGGTGGGGGGAATGGGGGTGGAGGCATGAGCAGGGGTAATGTTGCCCTCGGGGTTCTGGGGTGTGGGTATAGTGACAGGGGGGTCTGTGGGGGGCGTGTCAGCAGAATGCAGGTGAGTGGCACTGGTGGGGGTGGAAGTGGTGGTGATCATGGCAGTAGGGGTGGTGGAGGTCACTGAGCATGTGGCATCAGCGATGATGTGAGGGCTGGAAGTGGCTGTGGGAGTGGCCATGATGTGGGCTGAAGTGACATCATCAATCAGTGTGGGGGTGGTAGCTGCGTCAGCTGCATGGCTAATGGCGTTTCCGAGGCCAGGGGAATCTTCTGGAATGTTTGAGGAGCGCTGGTTATGGAGGTGGGTGGATAAAAGTTTTTTGTACTTCCAGTTTTTGATGTTTGAGATGGAATTGAAATACTGTTTGTTGAGAGTATGAATTCTCCTGAGGATGTAGTACAGAGCGGGTCCTTTGCAATTCTGAGAGAGTGTGGCCCTCAGCTGAGGCAGGGCTGACTGGAGAGAGGTTAGGTGACGGCGCATTGCTGCAAGCATGGAGCGGAGGATCTTGAAGGAGAACTGTTGCTGGTGTTTTTGAATCTGTAGTCTGTACTGTTTGTCCTGTTCGGGTCCGAACTCTGCTGGTTTAAAGGTGGTCTGGAGTCCGTGTGGGATGAGTTGGTTACGGAGGCATGCACTGAGGAAGCAAATGTGGCTGTGGTACCGAGTTTGTTTCACAACATGGTTGAAGAGCTTCAGAGCAGAGGAAATGACCTGGGAGTTGCAGTGGGAGAATTAAGTCCATTGAACCTAATGGGTTTAAGGATGTGGTACATTTTCAGATAAGTTTATCCTCATTTTGCATTCACTGATACAATTAGCAATACTGCAACATGAATTAGTCCAGTTTCAACTCTCTTGCCCAATGTACAGTGGCATCCACAGAAGTAGCAGGTTGTCATGGCACTGACAGCAGTCTTAGCATCTACATCTCTTTCTTTGGATAGTAATTTGTATTCCACAGTTTTTTTCAAATTTTGGGAATCATACTGTTAACCAATCTGGAATTTGCTGAAATAAACATAGTTGTTTGTGGGAGAATCCACCTTAGTTGGAAAAGAAGGTTGCTAATCTGCTCGGATTGTTCTGAAGAAGTTGCAAGGTAAGAGTTGGCTTCATTCTGTCAGTAAATTCTTCTTAAAGGCTGTGGATTTGTGCAGTCCAGCAACTAGTACCTGTCACAGCGATCACTGTTATGGATTATTGCTTTTCTTTTCTTTTTGTTGTTTTCATAAATGACCTGAAAATAGGTGCCGATGGTGAGGTTTGCAAATACATTGACATTACATATTATTGCGAGCGTTAGGATTGTAGAGGAAAACCATGTTCTACAAACAGATTGAGGTGCACTGGGGAATAAACTAACCTCCTAGAAAATTGTATTCAATCCAAATAAGTTCCATTTTAAGCTTAAGGGCAGAGGCAACAGTAAATATATTTAACACTTGGAGCAGAATTGTGAAAGTTAACAATTCCTTAAAAGGTTCATGACAAGTTCCAAGAAGCCAAGATATAAAGGCGATTAGGCTCATTCAATAGGCCTATTTAATGCAAAGGATATCATTTCATCATTGTCCAAGACCCAGGATAAACTACACTCTGAATACTGTGCCTGTCTGGTTTTGGTTCTCTGATGTGATGGGTATTGAAATCAATCCAGAGGAGATCTACAAGAATGATGTGCACCTTCAGAAACATAGCTTCACAGAGCTACAAAACTCAGACTATTTCACCCTGGTCTCTGACCCCATGAGTGTACATCAAGTCACCCTTTCCAGGATTGTTAATGACCTAATCTCTGCAGATCCTCCTTCCAGAATCTCACTACTTTCAATCGCCCTCACTAAGTATACAAAATGTCCCTTGTGAGATTTAGTATCCAAGCCTGTTTCCATCCTACAGGACTGAGTTCTTCCTGTCACAAATCTATTTCTTTTTCTCCCTATCCCGTTTCTATCCACCTAACTGAACAGTTCCCAAATCTGAGCCTATACATTTGTTCTTCATCACAGCTATCCAATCTCTGTACTCCCCACCCCTCTCTCTGACAGTCTGAGGACTCTCTCTACCTTCTTCAAACAGAAGACCGACCCATGTCCACATCTGCCAAGTTTGTTGTCACTTTGAAACTCTTGTCCTTTAATTCTCCTCATTCCCTACAAATAAAAGATGTCCCAGAAGGTGCTCCCATTGGTCCTAGGTATGTCTGCCTCATTCCAGTCCCTGCCTGGATCCCCTCTATCTTGTTTTTGTCTAGTACATCGATCGCTATATCATTGCGGTTCTCTCCCTGAAGTGGGAAATTTAATCAACTTTGCTTCCAATTTCTACATTAGAGTCCATCACCGACACTCCCTTTCCTCACCTTCTCTGCCTCTGGGGATAGTCTGTCAGCAATATGCACTATGTACCCACTCTCTCCCACCGCTACCTTGACTATAGTTGCTCACACCCTGCTTCCTACACTGACTCCATTGCATTTTCCCAGTTTCTCCATCTCCACTGCTCTAGTTTGAATGATACAAGATGATGACAGTGGCAGGGTTGGAAGTGTTTGGGCTCTGTGCCCGTATACCCCACTCACCTGGCAGGCCGCATTCTTTGGTCATTATTTTTGTTTTGTTTCTTCGTTTCTCTTTTGTATCAAAGTTCACCTTTTCTTCTTTTCTGCAGCTGTGATAGAGGAAGGCAGTTGCGAGGGCCAATGTGGTGGCTCTGGGTATCCGCACCTTTTGGCCATAGTGGCTGTGGCTTTATCGCAGGCTTCATTGTCACTGGGTCTAGTCCTTTCCTCCTGGCAGTGGCTATAGCGGTGTGGCATGGTGGTTCTGGTTTGTTCCTCATGGCTATGACAGCAGTGTGGCAGCTTCAGGCGACAGCTTCAGCATTGGCACCTGGCTGGGCCCAGTCTGTCCCTCTTTGCTGTGGTGGTGATGCAGTGGCACTGTGTGGGTTGGTCTGGAAACTCTTGTTTTCATGGCAGCATCCTGTAGCCACTCCAGAAACCCAGCAGTTGTGGAGGGAACAAAAGATGACCTTTGTCCATTACTTTGTCCCAATTATTTCTTTTTATAATTTCTGTGATTAAAATGGCACCGAATTGCAGTAACACCTTACTGTATTTTCACAAATGCAAATGACAGTAAATTGCTATTATATTCCAGTTCAGCATTTCTGATGTGACTTTCTTTTCTTCAATCAAGGGTTACCCTTCTCAGTAGTTGACACAGCTCCAGACCATGTCTGTTACAATCTCTCCTACAACCATGACAGAGAACCCCTTGTCCTCACCTTGCAACCTGCCACACTCCATGGAAGTGGAGCATCCTCATCCATTTCCATTGTGTCCTGTATGATGCCATCAAACCCATCCATCCTTCCCTTCCTTCGCCAAATTTCAAACTAACTGTTGCCTCCTTCACATTCTGGACCATCTCTCAATCGCTCTAAACACTTGGTGAAAGGTTTTGTTGTGGGTAGTCTATTACATTCCAGAAATTCATTCTCAAGTTTTAGAATGAAATGCACAATATGTACTGAATCTTGTTTGTATGTTAGTATACTATTATAGTGCATTTTTCACATGTAAATTTCTAAGTTAAAGACACTTGGACTGATAAAAGGGAAGGAAATCTACTTTTGGTTCAGGTGAGTTTCCTTTTGGAAGAGACTAAGTCACAAATTTCTTAAAGCTTTTTGTGCAGTGTCTCACCTTTATTTGGACCATACAAGGCAAGATTTGCTAAACACTCCACCTGGAACTGTGTGCTTTGTTTTCTGGTTATATTAAATAAAAGTTCATTCTTTCGATGTTTATTTTGCATCTTTAACCCTCAAAGGACATTCCAGTGTGCTTTACACTCAATGGCTTGTTTTGTGTAGTCTTGGACATACTTTTGAACGTATTATCTTTCAGTTGTCACTTTTGCCACATCATTGAACGAATTTGAAGAATGTGGGACAAAATATGAAATAAAGATTAATATATTGACTTGTTGACAGCAAATTGGAAAGGATTACAGCTGCCAATGTGGACGAAGACACTGAGCATGTTGGATTGTGTATGCATCAGTGAGAATTTGATTCATTTAGTTTTTAACTACTGTTCCCTGAAGGCAAAGGATAGGAACTTACTTTTGTTGAAGTGTTGTACAAAGCATGCTGCTTGTTTTCAGCTGTAGTGCCCACAGATAACCTTCTCTTTATATTTTTTGGAATTTGTTGATGTAATCATGCAAAAAGCTGTTTGTATCTAGTTAAACAGTAAGGCTAGCTTAGCTTGGCTGTTTTGTGCTATATGTTCACATGTGATATATTACCTATAATTTATCACGTGTGAGCATCAGGACTGAATAGGAGCAATGTGGCCTCTGTATATGTATGTGTTCTGTGTGTAATGAAAGCCTGATAGCTCTACAATGTTCTTTGGCAACTTGGCACATAAGATTGTGATCTCCCATCATCGTGCTGAAGGGTTACAGTCTTGTACCCAGTTAAACTTCACACAACACCCAGGCTATAGTCCAAAAGGTTTTTTTTTGGAAGCACTAGCTGGACTATAACCTGGTGTTGTGTGATTTTAACTCGGTCCACCCTAGTCCAATACCAGTTCCTCCACATCAAGTCTTATACCAGGCTATGCTTTCTGGCATTTCCCTTGTTGATAAGGGAGACCAGGTTTTAAAAAAAAGGTTTAGCAAATGCTTCTATTCATAGAGATACTGCAGGTCCTCTTTTATATCTGTCAGACTGATACATTTCACAACAGAGAGTCTGGGCTATTTTTCTGTTCCTGTCCATCGGCCACGCTCAGGACATTAAGCAGGAAACAGAGAGGGACAAAATAGTTGGCAGCTAAATGTCAGTTTGAAGGAAGGATCACCACACCCAGAACGTTAACTCCAATTTCTCGTTCACAGATGCTGCCAGACCTGCTGATGTTTTCCAGCAACTTCTGTGTTTGTTTGTGGCAGAATAGTTGGGATGGAAGTAGGAGTATGCTGGTATCATGGTCAAAGGGGGTGGTTTTGAAATCCAGAGGGGAGGTGATGGGGATATGAAGCTTTCAACATTGTGATTAAAGTGAAGGCAGCGCACTTGCTCTTCTCTGTGCAGCCTGTGCCCATCTGTTTTTAGATTAGATTCACTACAGTATGGAAACAGGCCCTTCGGCCCAACAAGTTCACACCGACCCCCCCCCCGAAGAGTGACCCACCCCTCATATTTACCCCTCCTAGTAGTTCAGGCACCTGCCTTATACAGATGCTATCTCTGGTTTTAATATTGGGTTTCTTGAAGGTAAAAATTGATTCTCTTCTGATTTAAACAATTCAACTAGTTTGAAATGACCTTGGATCAATTGCTGGAACTCCTTAGATTGAAATACCTATCAAGTCAAATTGTGAAGACACCGTCAATCATATTGCGAACTCAGCCAGTTCGAAACCTTGTTTCTATTGACCGATGTGATGTAGTTACTCTCAGGTCTGTAACCTCATTGATGAGTGAACACAACCCTGGGGCGACTTTTAAATAGTTGAGGCTAAAGCTGTCTATTTTGATAATTGTTGGCTTTAAACCCTTGAACAAGCACCACCACCACTTTCTCCCTCAGTTGTTGCAACCAGATTTAAGGAGGAAGTCAGAAAGACAAATTTAGGTTCTGATGCATTTCTTCAGTCACTGACATAATGTAAACCTTAACCGTGGACAAAAACACGGTTTCATTACCAGTGCAACAACAGTAACATGCATTTAAATAGCACCTTCTAACGTAATAAAAAATTTCCAGACTGCATAAGAACTTTATAAGGCAAAACTTGACATAGCATAGCGTCATCTATGGCAATTTAAACAAAAAGTAAATGTTTGAGTGTTGCTGGCGGGGTCAGAATTCGTTGCCCTTCTTTAATTACTATAGAATCCCTACAGTGTGGAAACAGGCCATTAGGCTCAATGGGTCCACACCGACCCTCCGAGGAGTATCCCACCCACACCCATTCTCCTACCCTACAACCTTACATTTCCCATGACTAATGCAGCTAACTGACACATCCCTGAACACGATGGGCAATTTAGCATGGCCAATTCACCTAACTGGCACATCTTTTGATTGTGGGAGGAAACGCACGCAAACGTGGGGAGAATGCGCAAACGCCACACAGACAGTCGCCCGCGGCTGGAATTGAACCTGGGTCCCTGGAGCTGTGAGGCAGCAATGCTAACCACTGAGCTACTGTGCTACCCCAATTGCACTTTGACAAGGTGCTGGACAGCTGCCTCCTTGAACTGGGTGGCATGGTAGGTCAGTGGTTAGCACTGCTGCCTCTCCGCACTAGGGACCTGGGTCCGATTCCAATCTCAGGTGACTGTCTGTCTGTGTGGAGTTTGTACATTCTCCCCACGTCTGCGTGGGTTTGCTCTGGTTTCTTTCCACAATCCAAAGATGTGCAGGTCAGGTAAATTGGCCATAGTGTTCAGGGTTGTGTAGGTTAGGTCGGAGGGAATGTAGAGTAATAGGGGAGGGGAATAGGTTACTCTTTTGGAAGGTCAGTGTGGACTTGTTGGGCTAAATGGCCTGTTTGCACACTATATGGAAATTCTATGAAGCCTCTGCAGTCCTTGTGATGTAAGTAGACCACAGTGCTGTTAGGAAGGGGAATCCAGGGTGTTGACTCAATTACAGTAAATAAACAGATATATTTCCAAATCAGGATGATGGGTGACTTGTTGGGGAATTTGCAGATGTTCCATGCATCATCTGTCCTTGTCCTTCTAGTCAGTAGGTGTCATGGATTTGGAAAGTGCTGTGGAAGGAAGATAGGCCTGAATGAAAGACTGATGATCAAAAACATGACTAAAGAGAGAGGTTTTGAGTACATTCTTAAAGAAGGAAAAAGGGATAGAAAAGCAGAGATGTTTAGGGAGAACACAAAAACAAAAAATTGCGAGAAAAGCTCAGCAGGTCTGGCAGTATCTTTGGAGAGAAATCAGAGTTCACGTTTCAGGTTGAATGACTCTTCCTCCGAACCTAATTTGACCTGAAATGCTAACTCTGATTTCTGCCAAACCTGCTGAGCTTTTCCATCAATTTCTGTCTTTGTTTCTGATTTCTGGCATCCACGGTTCTTTCAGTTTTTAGTTTCAGGAGGAAATTGCAGATGTGGAGGCTGAGGCAGCTGAAGCAGTGGCCACCGATGACAGGGCACTTAAAATCACAGAAGGCCATGAGGTCAGAATTACCACTGTGGATATCTCGAAGGTTTGTGGGTCTGGTAGTACAGAGTCTTCAAGGGTGAGATCATAGATATGAAATTGAAGATCAGAATTTCAAAGCTGAAGCACTGGCTGACCAGGAACCAATGTAGGTCAGTGTGTACAGGGGTGCTAGGTGAGCTAGACTTACCCTGAGGACGCAGGCAGCAAACAAAATGGAATACCAGGGATAGGGCAGACAGGAGGTTGGGGGCAAGGGATTTTTTTTTAATACAGTACTTCTTTTGGGAGACTAACTGAGAATCTGTGATGATAAAATTGTGTTTTCATTGATTCTGCTGGTTATTTTAATTTGTCTTTTTATATTGCTTGAACTGCATTTAAATAGGTCCACTTGAATAAAAATCTATTTGTTTAGTTCCAGGTTAAAAAGCTAATTGTTGAGGCTAAAGATTGTGGAATTTATAAAAAGAAATGTTCAAAGCAGAAAATGCTGAAGAAACTCATCAGGTCTGACAGCATTTGGAGAGAAGCAGTTAACATTTTGAGTCCAATGACTTTTTTTTATTTCCACAGATCTGTCCAGACTATCTGAGCTTCTCCAGCATTTTAAGCATCACAGTATTTTGCTTTTATATTAATGGAAGTTTAAATTATGTGAATTGGCCATAATTATCACATTCAATGAAGTCATCATGTGTCCTTGTAAAAGGCAGCCTGAATTCAAGAATAGTGAGTGGATGATTGAACTAATGTAGTTCTGAGTTATGGAGGTTTCTGCTGCTTTTCTTCAGGATTGTAACAGTGTTAGTTCCATGGCACTCTAGACATAGATCATGGGATAGACTTGGAGGAGTGCCTTTGAGTGACGTCTTTGAAGAAATTAGTAAATCATTGGGGCTGGAGGCTGATTGATGTAGAGCACGAAGGTCCGAGACCTTCACGTACAGGATTTTATTTGGAGGCCGTTTCAGTTATCAGCCAGCGTTGTAGTAAATTGCCCAATGGCTGAAGTTTTTATTGTTAGAAAGAGGCAACAGGGATAGCTGAACTAGAATTGAAACTGCACATTGTGTAAGGTAAGAAGTGAAGCAATATTTCACAGCCATGTAAATAAAGTGAATAATACCTTTAGTTTCTGTATTGAGAAAGGTATAGAAGTGTATATGGAGGCCTATTCTTTGTTGTTGCATTTATCTTGTGGGGAAGATAATGGCATAGTGGTGTTGACAAAGGGCCAATGATCTACAGGGTGAGGTTAATGCACTGGGGTAAGAGTTCAAATCCCCACCATGGCTGCTGATAGAATTTAAATTCTATCAATCTGGAATTGTGAGGTAGTCTCAGTGATGGTGACCATAAGAATGGTCTTTGATTATTGTTTTTAAAAAAATCTTTAAGAAGGAACCTACCCATCCTTATCTAGTCTGGCCTACAGCAATTTGGCCAACTCTTAACTGTCCTCTGAAATGACTGAGCAAACCACTCAGGTCAAGGACAGTTAGGGGTGAGCAACAAATGCAGGCCTTGTCACTGCTCCCTCCCCCCCCCCCCCCCCCCCCCCATCCAATGAAAAGAATGAATAAATCTAAATAAAGCATTTTCTTGGCTGAAGCCTGCATTTTGAATAGCTGGGGTTGTTTACAATCTGCTTTCAAAGAAGGCCCCTGATGCGTTCTGATTGCCAACCGCACTGCGAAAGAGTTCTTTATTATGCTGTCCAGGCCTTGCTATTGTTCACATGAAGTTTGATTATAAGAGTAAAAAGTGACATGGAACCCAATAAGTAGCTTGTGTACAAATCTGAAAACATGTCTGCTTGCTCTTGTGATGAAGAAATAAAGCTCCTAATATAGCATCATCAGTCTTTGCGCACAAAACATGCATTTGGGAGTATTTGAGTTGGAGGGTTGACTGCATTCTTGAGAAGATTTGTAGCTCAAGTTGAGGTTCTGAGCTGGAAGGTTCGTTTTCAGATGTTTCATCACCTTACTCAGTAACATCATCAGCGAACCTCCGATAAAGCACCGGTGACCAGCGATTCACCGAGGCTCACTGATAATGTTACCTAGCATGGTGACGAAACGTTTGAAAATTAATCTTATAGCTCAATGAGCAAACTTACATCCAGATGACTGGATATTAATCCAGTATCCCAGTGTACTGCCAGACTGCCTATTTATAATGTATGTACAACAATGTAATTCACTGAATCCTTTGTAGGACTGTGAACAATTTTACCCCTGTAGTTTTACTGTGCAAAGTTCATTTGAAAGAATTACACATGACTGTACTACATAGGAGAGACTACTTTCTAAACGCTGTTGCAAAATTTCTGACTCTGACTCTAACCCGTTAACTAAAAACCATTTTCCAATGGCTTATTTATATAGTAGGGCCTAGTTAGAATGGATAACTTTACTGACAAATTACCCAATCACTCCTTTAATCAACCTTGTTTAAAATCTGCTAAGTTTCCTGTTATACCTGGAAACTATCATTTGAAACATTACAGCTATGGGTTCAACTGACCCAGTGTGGAGTCGATTCCTCCTAGCTCAAGAACTGAGACCTTTATCTTCGACCAAGCATTGCTGATCCCAGCCTGCAAGGTTGGGTAATGTTGTAGCTGATTGGCATCCCCCATAACTGCTGAAAAGGCAGAAGGGCTAAAAAATATAAGAGATCATAAGAGTTGATTGTATTTCAATTGTAGGTGGGATTTATTTTAGTTCATTTCAAGCAGACAGTCCAGTCTGTGGAACAATCTGAAAAAGTGTAGGCTAATAAATGAAAAAAATAAGTTATACACTGAGTTTTCAGATACCAAACTTCACTCTGCTATAGTGATTGCAATAAAAAAGTGAATAGCAAAAATAATGATGCAGTAGAGATTATAACTACAGTCATAGAGTCATAGAGATGTACAGCATGGAAACAGACCTTTCAGTCCAACCCATCCATGCTGACCAGATATCCCAACCCAATCTAGTCCCACCTGCCAGCACCCGGCCCAATTCCCTCCAAACCTTTCCTATTCATATACCCATCCAAATGCCTTTTAAATGTTGCAAATATACCAGCCTCCACCACTTCCTCTGGCAGCTCATTCCATACACATACCATCCTCTGCGTGAAAAAGTTGCCCCTTAGGTCTCTTTTATATCTTTCCCCTCTCACCCTAAACCTATGCCCTCTAGTTCTGGACTCCCTGACCCCAGTGAAAAGACTTTGTCTACTTACTCTATCCATGCCCCTCATGATTTTGTAAACCTCTATAAGTCACCCCTCAACCTCCGACACTCCAGGGAAAACAGCCCCAGCCTGTTCAGCATCTCCCAATAGCTCAGATCCTCCAACCCTGGCAACATCCTTGTAAATCTTTTCTGAACCCTTTCAAGTTTCACATCTTTCCGATAGGAAGGAGACCAGAATTGCACGCAGTATTCCAAAAGTGACCTAACCAATGTCCTGTACAGCCGCTACATGACCTCCCAACTCCTGTACTCCATACTCTGACCAATAAAGGAAAGCATACCAAATGGCTTCTTCACTAAACTATCTACCTGCGATTCCACTTTCAAGGAGCTACGAACCTGGATTCCAAGGTCTCTTTGTTCAGCAACACTCCCTAGGACCTTACCATTAAGTGTATAAATCCTGCTAAGATTTGCTTTCCAAAATGTAGCACTTCACATCTATCTGAATTAAACTCCATCTGCCACTTCTCAGCCCATGCTGCTTTAAAAGAACTATAACTGAATGAATGAAAAAAAATCAAAACCAAGCCCCTCTTTTTTACAATTCCCTGCAACTTCAAACTGGTTTACAGGGATTTAGCAAAATATCTGTAGATCGATGATTAATGATTTGATTAGAATCTACAAGTTTATTATATCTGTAACTGAAAATTCTTCAGCTTTCCATTTTGTTCTTAGCCTTTTAAAAAAGATTCATATTAATATTCAGCTCATGTCACTAAACAGCAAGATTATTTCCCAGCTTTTCTGCTGATTAATAATTTTGATGAGATTTGTCCTTCTGTATTGGAGTTGGAGATTCTTTTTTAGGCAGGTACATGGCAACCCCTAACTGATCAACTAAAGGGGAAGAGTTGGAATGGAACAAAACAATTAACCAACTATTAGATAAGTGAATTTAAGTAGAAATTTGAAAGGTGTCAAAGTGATTTGTCTAGTCTGGATCTTGTATATGATGCAACTCTTTTTTTTTAAAAAAAGAACTCACCGGCTTCAAAACCAGGCTGTGAAACAGTTATTTCCTCATCAATGTGATTTGAATTGTCCTGGTAATGTGCTAAGTCCTACCCTAGTAGCATCTTCCAAATGCATGAGTTTCTCGTGTAAATATGTTTAGATTCACTGAGGGCAGCAGTTTTACTCATGGTACAGCAAGCTGCTCAAAAGCCATGTCAGAAGTTAATGCCACAACATTTCACCTTTTGCTGTCAAAAGGGCAACAGTGCCATTTAAATGAGTGCTTTTCAGTTGATGCAATAAGCTTGCTCTTAATTATTTAATCTATGGTTAGTAAAGGGTTTATTTTGCAAAAGAGCTTGCTTCCCTTTAGTTCAAAGATGCTGATATGAAGTTGTAAGAATCAATGAAAGAAATTTGCAATTTTAACATGTGCTTCTTTGCAATTCCTACAAGTTTCATAACAATATATTTCAAACAGTTGAAAGGCAAATCAAATCCTGCTTTTAGAGACCTAACCATTCAGAATGCCTTTTCTATCCACATTGGTTGGAGAGAATGGTTTCAAAGTGTTTAAAATTCTGTCTGGCTTTTGTCGTCAGTAGTGAAGTAAGGGCGTTTGCTATTGACCTCAATGATAGCTGCTTATAAAGATCTAAGAAACTCTGGCATTGATTTCACGTGTTTCAATTTTAATTTTAATCTGCTACAAAATTGGGATCGCTAAGGGTCCAACAAATAAAGATGGCAAAGAGAATAAGTCGGCACTCCCGTTGAGAAGATGCAGGATATAGAGTCATAGTGATGTACAGCATGGAAACAGACCCTTCGTCCAACTCATCCATGCCAACCAGATATCCCAACCCAATCTAATCCCACATGCAAGCACCCAGCCCATATCCCTCCAAACCCTTCCTATTCATATACCCATCTAAATGCCTTTTAAATGTTGAAATTGTACCAGCCTCCACCACTTCCTCTGGAAGGTCATTCTATATACGTACCACCCTCTGTGAAAAATTTGCCCCTTAAGCCTCTTTTATATCTTTCCCCTCTCACCCCAAACCTGTGCCCTCTAGTTCTGGACTCCCCGACCTCAGGGAAAAGACTTTGCCTACTTACCCTATCCATGCTTCTTATAATTTTGTAAACCTCTATAAGGTCACCCACAGCCTCCAACGGTCCAGGAAAAACGGCCCCAGCCTGTTCAGCCTCTCCCTGTAGCTCAAATCCTCCAACCCTGGCAACATCCTTGTAAATCTTTTCTGAATCCTTTCAAGTTTCACACCATCTTTCTGATAGGAAGGAGACCAGAATTGGACGCAATATTGCAACAGTGGCCTAACCAATGTCCTGTATAGCAGCAACATGACCTCCCAATTCCTGTATTCAATACTCTGACCAATAAAGGCAAGCATACCAAATGCCGACTTTACTATCCTATCTCCCTGCGACTCCACTTTCAAGGAGCTATGAACCTGCACTCCAAGGTCTCTTTGTTCAGCAATACTCCCTCGGACCTTACCATTAAGTGTATAAGTCCTGCTAAGATTTGCTTTCCCAAAATGCAGCACCTCTCATTTATCTGAATTAAACTCCATCTGCCACTTCTCAGCCCATTGACCCATTTGGTCAAGATCCTGTTGTAAATGGAGTTAACTCTCTTTGCTGTCCACTACACCTCCAATTTTGGTGTCATCTGCAAACTTACTGACTACACCTCTTATGCTCACACCCAAAACATATACGTAAATGACAAAAAGTAGAGGACCCAGCACTGATCCTTGTGGCACTCCACTGGTCACAGGCCTCCAGTCTGAAAAACAACACTTCACCACCACCACCCTCTATCTTCTACCTTTGAGCCAGTTTTGTATCCAAATGGCTAGTTCTCCCTGTATTCTGTGAGATCTAAACTTGCTAATCAGTCTCCCATGGGGAACCTTGTCGAACGTCTTACTGAAGTCCATATAGATCACATCTGCTCTGCCCTCATCAATCCTCTTTGTTACTTCATCAAAAAACTTAATCAAGTTTGTGAGACATGATTTCCCGCGCACAAAGCCATGTTGACTGTCCCGAATCAGTCTTTGCCTTTCCAAATACGTGTACATCCTGTCCCTCAGGACTCCCTCCAACAACTTGTCCACCACTGATGTCAGGCTCACTGGCCTATAGTTCCCTGGCTTATCCTTACCACCCTTCTTAAACAGTGCCACAACGTTAACCAACCCCCAGTCTTCCGGCACCTCACCTGTGACTATCGATGATACAAATATCTCAGCAAGAGGCCCAGCAATCACTTCTCTAGCTTCCCACCAAGTTCTAGGGTGCACCTGATCAGGTCCTAGGGATTTATCCACCTTTACCCATTTCACAGCTTCCAGCACTTCCTCCTCTGTAATCTGGACATTTTGCAAGATATCACCATCTATTTCCCACCAATATATATCTTCCATATCCTTTTCCACAGTAAATACTGATGCAAAATACTCATTTAGCATCTCCCCACAAAGGCTGCCTTGCTCAACTTTGAGGGGCCCTATTCTCTCCCTAGTTACCCTTTTGTCCTTAATATATTTGTAAAAACTCTTTGGATTCTCCTTAATTCTATTTGCTAGAGCTATCTCATGTCCCCTTTTTGCCCTCCTGATTTCCCTCTTAAGTATACTATAAAATACACTGATTATCCTTTCTTTACAGACAGCAACGGAGTGATTGAAAAATACATTGTAGAAGCTGAAATACAGTAAAAATACTATTGACTACAGAATTTTTATCATGGTAAAATGTGAACGTAGGTTTTCAGAACCAGACAGGTGGTCCAGCAGCATCAGCATAATGAGGCATACATTTTCAGGGATTTTTTTACCAGCTGTATTGCAGTGTTAAAAATAAAGTTACTGAAGATTGGTAAATTGTAACGATTCCCTTCTGTGGAGGGACAGTGGTGAATTGCTGACAGCACCCTGTGAATTTCTGTAGCCAACTGTGATTGTGTGTATGCTGGAATTTGTTGTAAGATTTTCAGTGGTGGACACACTTTAGTTTCATCATCATTACAAATCCAGACCAAATTCATTCACCATAGCCAAATGGTCTTAATGTTTGACTTCTTCAGATTAGTACTAGTGACTTCCAGAAGATGAATGCTGCCACAGGTTGAAATACCCAGCTTTTAGTCAAAGAAAATAAGGATAACGTGATATTTTATTCCGGTAAATAAGATGGCTCATCTTGCGTAGAATAGAAGATTTAATACATAGGAGATATACATTGGGTGGCAGAGATGGTTGGTCAAGTGATTTCTTGCGTACCATAGTGTGAATTGGAGTGATAACCCTGTGATTATGATGTGAATGTTGTACACTGGAGCAAACATTCTCTTGGTTCCTTTACATTTTGGTTCAGTTGGTTCTGGGAGGAGTGTTTTACACGTGTCCGTGTTGCTAACCAAATCTAGATTTCATGTATTCTGGTTATGTTTTCTGTGAATCTTGGGGCAAATGACAATAACATCCTGATGATTCTCCTTTCAGGTTCCTGCTGCTGCACACCATAAATTTTATTTCTTTAATATTGTATTATTGCCCATCCCTAATCAGCCAAATTGCTATGGATCTGAAGGCCAGACCAGGTAGTGTTGACAGATTTAGGAACATAAATTGGTACTGCAATAGGCCATTTGGCCCCTCAAGCATGCCTTGCCATTCAATAAGATCATCAGGAAGCTGGAAGCCAGGCAGCACCAGGTGGTGGAGAAGTCAGTATTTTGGGTGTAACCCTTCCTAAGGACGAGGTTACACCCAAAATGTCAACTTCTCCACCTCCTGATGCTGCCTGTCTGCTCTAAATTCCAGCATCTGCAGTTTTGTTTGGTTTCTATTCAGTAAGATCATGGCTGATCTGTCCCAGACCTCAACTCCTCTTTCATAGTCCCCTCTCATCGTAGTCCTCGATCCTCAATATTTCAAAAATCTATCTACTGCCTTTTTAAATACTTTGTGATCTAGCCTCCACAGCTGTTTAAGGCAGAGAATTCTAAATATTCACCAGCCTGTGGGAAATGAAATTCCTTCACATTTTAGTTTTAAACTTATTCTGTAACTATGTCCCTTTTCTTTGTTTAAACTCCCCCAAGATTGGAAACTTCTTCTCAACATTTACCCTCTCAAGCCCCTTCAGAACCTTGTACCTGTTAATAAGATCAGTCCTCCAATGAACAGAGGCCTAGCCTGCCTAGCCATTCTTCTCTAAAGAGATTACTTGTTCAGTGACAATACCAGTACACCACCAACATCCCCTGTTAGTTCTCTCCAAGCCAGGTGAAACATTTGTTGTCACCAATTCTAAAAGAGAACTGAAATTATTTTTCTAGACTAGACATGTGCAGAAAGTTTCTGTTACATCGACAGCAACACTTGATGACATCAAATTCCTTCTGTAAATGTCACCCGAAAGTCCCAGTTTGCGTGGGCAGTTCACCATGGCATGTGTTAAGAGTGAGGCTTTGAACCTTTACACCTGTAACTTGCAAAATAAGTCTCGAACGCAGGAGGATCAATGTTCATTTTTTTGAAGGTAGTCTTTCAGAGCTAAGTGTAACACTATCAGAATCAATGGAAATATTTCACCTTCATGTCATCTTTAAATATCATTCTTTGAAAAATGCATTAGTTAGCAAACAGGAATGTTTTATTTCTGTTAGACTCCGTCATTGTTGATTTTACTGGCACCAACAAAACACTCAAAAGAATGCAGTGGATTCCTCAAACTTCAAATGTATCATGTAAGTTACAGGAGATAACCAGAACTGCATGAGTCAGTTTTATATTACTAAAGGCAGAGAAGCAAGTCAGCAATGTTATAGTGATGCGATTCTGGGTTAATGGTAAAGTTTCCAGACGAGTAATTCGGAGATGTGGATTAATGCTATGAGGCTCTGGGTTCAAACATCACGGCAGTCTGTGGAATCTAAATCTCCTTAATAACATTGGGAATTGTACACAAGTCTCAGGGACAGTGACTGTCTCCTGGAAAAGAAAACAAATGCTTTCTCCCTTTCTTCTGATCGATGCTGATGGCAGCTGTGAAAAGCTTTTGTCAGCTTAAATTGTCCATCTTCAATGTGAAGAAAGAAATCCTAGCAGAAGGACAGCATTTAGGAGATTTGGAAATGTCATAGTTTTTGATGTAAACTGTCGCTGAAGCAAACTGGAAAACTAGACTCGAGTGACTGGATGACTAAAGGAAAACTGCCTCACCTCAAAGACACAAAGTTGTTGTACAGAATATTGATCCTAATGTACATACCATCAGAATGTATCTGTTAGATGTTAAATTAGTAATCTTGTTATAAAGTTGATCATAAACAAGGTGGATGGTATTAACTGATTAAGTATCTAAAGATTATATATTAAGGAATTGCCATTACACTCTTGGCTGGTAGATGAGGGGGGAGAGATATATAATACTATAAACTGATAAATAAACCAACTGTTAAGAAGTCAATTTGTGATTCACTTCATCTGTCTGACTTCAGAATCGCTTATCAAATATAGCATTACTTTATGATACTCTTAATGTAGTTTTCAGAGTTTAGAGTATGAAAGAAAAAAAATTACCAATTATTTATTGTAACTGATTTAAAAATAACAATGTTTCAGGCTATCAAGCCGGCTAATGTGATGGAATAAAGTCAGCACAGCTAGAACCTGCAAATACATAAAATGGCACAATGTTCCAATTATTCTAAAGCAATTTACTACATTTGCAAATAACAAGATAGTCTTATTGTAGAAAACATTTGCTTTTTTCATGGAGGGGGATAGTATTTGCTGGACAGCTGGTTTGCAAAGCAGAGTCACACCAACAGCATTAATTTCAGATGAGGTTAGTGTAATGGTCCCACCTTCTGAAGCATACTCCTCCACTGAGGCATGATGACCATTGGGTTAAACCACCACCAGTTGTCACTCTCCAACAAGAGTGTAGTCCTCTGGTATCATAGCAACTTTGCCCTTATTTTACTGACTTAATGCCTAAAAATCGTTTAAGTCCACAGGTTTCACTGCTGTTAACACTTTCCAGACTGCACCACCTTGACTAAAGATTTTCCAGATTGAGATGTAAAGCAAATTAATGTTGTCGATATCATTGCCTCTCCCAAAGTCTCAACTCATTTAGGACACTGTAGCTTTACATCTTTTGGGAATGAACTTCAAAGTTACAGGAGAAAACCAGAATTGCATGTGTCAGTCTTATTTTAGTTCATACTCATTTATGATATGCAGAATGGGACTTTCCCTCGGCATAAAGTACAGGGAAATTATCAAGTTGCTGCTTATATCTGTTTGCTATTTTGTTAGCCAAAGCTCACTGTTCAAAGTTTCACCAATAGCTTATTAGTTGATAAATTGACCAATCTCTACTACCATTTCTGGTACGGCATTAAAGAGACCACAAACATAAGCAGTAGAGTTTGACAAGACCTTTCGAATAGAAGTGGAAGGAATTAGAAGATGAACATAAACTAGAAATATAATCATCGAAGTCAATTCACAGGAGCATGGTAACCATGGAATATTGAGAATGAGAATGATAGATCTGCAAGACATGCTATAGGTATGGGTATGGGCTCCCTTGTTTTAATTGGTGCACTTTGCCTAAGGTTGGTGGTTTCAACAAGGAGTGTTGGAGGGCTTGAGTGACCATGGTAGGGCACAGATTATGGATTACTTAGTAGTGATAGTTGGCAACTGGAGAGAATGCTGGTGTGCAGAAATGAGCTATACTGTGGGATTGAAGAAAGTTCAGGAGAGGGCAGAGTGCTGTTTTTTAAAAAAATTAATTAATGGGATGAGGGTGCCGTTGGCTAGGCCCAGCACTTATTGCCCACTCCTAACTGCCCAGGGGTAATTAAAAGTCAATCACATTGGTCTGGGTCTGTACCCCACATATAGGCCTGACCAGGTAAGGATAACAATTTCCTTTCCTAAAAGACATTAGTAAACCAGAGAGGGTTTTCTGACAATGACTCATAGCCATCACTAGACCTCTTAATTCAGACAGTTTTCATTGAATTCAAATTGCACCATCTCATATTCTGGGATTTGAACTCCGGGTCCGTCGAACATTATCTGGGTCTCACATTAATAGTGATATTACCACTAGACCATTGCCTCTCCTTTAATCAGGAGCTGAGTTCAGCGTCCTCCATCCCATATCCACTGTTTAGTTGAATAATTGTCCACTTGTGCTCAGTTTTGGTTCTGTCAGGACCATTCAGCCTCAGACCTCATTACAGCCTCCAACCAAACAGGAACCAAAATTCTAGATTGCAGAGGTGAGAGAAGAATGAACTGCCCTTGATATTAAAGTGGCATTTCACTGACCACGGCACCAAGAGTTCATCGCACGACTGAAGTCGGTGAGAATTTGGGTAAAACTCACCACTTGACCTAACACAAAGAAAGGTTGTTTTTAATTGTTGGAGGTCAATCATCTGAGCCTCAGGATATCAATGTTTTGTTGGATAATGTCCTCGCCCCAACCATCTTTAGCAGCTTCATCACTGATCTTTCTTCCAACATCAGCTCAGAAGTGAAGACGTAAAGTGTACCATTCTCAAGCACTGATTCAATTTCAGGCCATAGGAAGCAAGGCCTGGAGAGCATTCAAACTTGCGCTGACATGCAACAAGTAACAGTCATGCAGATAAGTGCATGGAAACTCCAACAAGAGAGAATCTCATCATTTCATTGACATTCAATAGTGTTACCATAACTGAGACACCCATCATCAACATCCTGAGAATAACTATTGATCAGAAACTTAACTGGACCAACCACACACATTCTGTGACTGTTACAGGTTAAAGACTGGTGAATAACTCAGCATTTATCTCCCCCAAAGCCTGACAAGATACAAATCAGGATTGAATACAGTCCCCTTGCTTCAATGAGTGGAGGTCAAACAAAATGGAAAGAACTTAATATAATTCAGAATTTTGCAACTTGCAAACTCAACACTATGTTAATCTCTGTAAATATGCATTCTTTCCAGTGTGGTGATCTGTGATGTGTAACATCTGCAAAATATACTACTGCAACTTGGTAAGACTTCAGTGACAGCACATCTAAATCCCTCTGCCTGTATCACCAGATGTGAAAGGGAAGTAGGCACATTGGAGTTGTCCTCCAATTCACAAGCCATCCTGCACTGTTATTCCAAATCCTGGCACTCCTCTCCCTATAGCACTGGATGTGCCTACACTACATGGATGGCAGTGGTCCAACAAAGCATTCACTACAGTCACCTTGAGAATGGGCAATAAATGCTGGGCTTACCAGCAACTTTCACATCCTATGAGTGAATTTTTAAAATAGGCCAATGTTTTTGAGTCAAGATTCAAATCACCTAGGAAGCAAATGGGCTGATTATGGTTTTGTTCCATTTAATTGCCAGCCATATCTATTTCTCCAAGCTTTAAAGAATATACCCTTTATAATACTGTTTTAGGAAGTTTCAGAGGAATTTGGAATCTATAACTAGCAATGGTTCTCTATTAGCTACCACCAATGTTCCTGGTTCCCAATATATAAATGTATTCAAAATATTGGATCAGAAGTTGCAGTTGAAATAATGAGGCTGCAATTTTTTATTTTCTGTTATTACAGGGAAAATGAGACAACAACTTCCAGCATTTAATGTGTGCCTATAAACCCAGCAATCTGGAATTTCCTGTCTCAGGTCACCGCTCCTCCACAGGATCAATTGAAAAACATAGTCCCCTGGACAAATGACTTACCCATTTGCTCCCTACAAAAGATTCAATAACACTTTTTGTTAATGCATTCAATGGGAAAGGAATTTTTAATGGCCTGATAATTACCAACAATGCCTGGCAGTGAAAATGTTATTTTATAAATGTGGCTTTGTATTACTGCAGAATTTAATTAGTATTGGAGAATTTTATTTTTCTTTAAATTTTGTGCTTTCTACTTTATCTCGTATTCTCATTTGTCTTTCTTAATCTTTGTTTTGCTTTGCATGCACAATTTAAATCTGATTAATACTTCCTGCTTCAGATCCTACGTGTCTCTGTGAGAATTTTTCAATCTGATTGGGTTGAAGAGCTGTTCTGTTTCTTGCCTGTTCTCACAGATGTCCTATAGAGGGCACTGTGCTGGAGTGGACACTGAATTTGTGGGTGTCTCCACCCAAAATGCACAAAATCTTTCCATTCACCAATGACTGTCAAATTCAGGCCAATGTCACAAGCTGCACTGGATCTCTCAAAGATACTGTTAAAATGTCCTACCTGACTTTGGGACTGTGCCAAATCTGTCATGAAAGATCAACTTCACAAAACTGTCCCAAGAAAAGTGCAGAGTAAAACAGTTAGTTATCTGATCAGAAATTGAATGATACAGGATCTAAACAGTAGTTAGCATTTAATGTTCCAGCTGTACAAGTTGTTAGTCAGGCCATATGGAGTACTGCATTCAATTCTGGTTGCCCTGCTATAGGAAAGGTGTTAGTAAACTGTAGAGGGTGCAAACAAAGATTTACAAGGCTATTACTAAGACTGGAGGGTTTGAGTTATAAGGAGAGGCTGGGTAAGCTGGGACATTTTTTTTCCCCTGGAGCATAGGAGGTTAAGAGTTGACCTAACAGAGGTTTAGTAAGATTGAGGGCATGGATGAGTTGAATAGCCAAGATTTTTTCCAGAGTAAGGAGGTCCAAAACTAGAGGGCATAAGTTTAAGATGAGAGCAAAAGAATCTGTTTCTATGCTGTATAACTCTAAAGACTTTTTGCTAAAATATAACACGGATCTGTTATGTTTCGACATGCCCTTGTAGCCCTAATGGGAATACAAATAGATTCCCTTCATGTTTAGAAAATGCCTTTTCCTATTGCAACAGAATTGAAGTTGTAATGAGGAATGTCAAAATTCTTCTATTTATTTTGCAAAGAAGAGCTGTTTTGTACTTGTTGTATTTACTTAGATAGTTTATGAATAAAGTATATTTTTGAAATTTAAAACAAAAAGGCATGTGATGTAAGATTTGATGAAAATTTCTCTGCGCACCTTGCCAGTAATATAATTTTTCTTTTCACCAATAAACATTTTGTTCCACTTGTAATATCTGGATATCTTTGAGCTCTGAAAGTACTTTGTAGTTTTGATTCTTTAAGACTTACATTTTGGTCAAATGTGTACACTTGGGAGCAGTATTTAATGCAAAATAAACCACGATAATTGAATATTATAGCTATCATCCTTATACAGTTCCTCTGTTGTGTGTCTTTACTCTCAATAGTCTGCAGTTGTCATTGTGCATTTTCGGACATGTGTAACTAGATCTGAATATTGTCATTAACTTTACTTTTTGGGTTTGGATTAGGCAATCCTACCTGATTTGCATATTACTCAAGTCATTTGTGTTAATGTCAATGGCAAAGGTTCTAAGTGCTGTATTGCAAAACATTCTTGTCACTGGGTGGGACTCAAGCCTGAGTTTTGGTATTTGTTCCTGGCAGTGCAGATTGCACGAGTCAGTATGAGATGTGATTCTCCTGTGCTGACATGTCTGAATTGCATACCTTTGCCTTGGGAATGCTGCCATTTTTGGTTTCTCCAATTTACACAACTCTCACCTCTGGGACTCTGATCTTCTCCTAAAACCACTTCTTCCCAATGCCTTCAAAAACCTCCAGACTTACTCTTCAAACATGCCCTTGATCCCCATGTGCCACTTCCAAAATATTTGTCTTGCTTGATGTCCAGCTGGCTGCTTGTAAATAAATAAGACCCAAATGAAATTGTTAAGTGTTAATAATAACACAGGAGTTCTAGTTAAATTTCTAGTGTGAAATATTTGTTAAAACAAGCAGAATGAGAAGGGAAGTGCTGGAGGGGACTTGAAGGTAGATCAGTCAAGAGGGCCAAATGAATTGTATCCGAGACTGATGAATGAAAGAAATAGAAGACTGTTTTCCACCTTCACTGGATTCAGCTGAGGTGGATTGGAGGTCCACAGATATTGTACCATGATTCAAAAAAGGTGTAAAGGATAATTATTTGGCTGGTCAGTCTGACCCCTCAAATTATTAGAATCCATACTGAGTGATAGGCACAAATTAATCATGGACAGTCAGTATGATTTTTATTTTTGATGGGAAGGTCATGTCTTAGTTTTATTGTCACAGTACTCAAAGAAGTACAGTGAAAAGTTTATAAGTCACCATTTACAATGCCATCTTAGGTACAAAGTACCTAGGTACAGATTCTTCACTACAGGTTCTTAGGGAAACAAAATTAGCAAAAATGAAGAAATAAGTTCAGCATTGCACTCTGTAGGAATAAATTAGAAAATAGAGAAATGAAAAGTTCAGAACAACAGCCCTTTCAACCCATTCTATGCTGGCCTCTATTCCACTCCAGGTTTCACCTCGAGGCTCTTAAGGTTAGGAGAATGCTGTGGAATCATCTGGAATCTTGAGGCTGGACGTCCATGCTGAGGCTGGGTTGAAAGACCACCATGCTGGGCTGGGAGAATGCAATGCCAAACCAGGGGCTGACCATGCCAGGTTAAGGAAATTAAAGCCCATAGGATACAGCGCTTAATTCAAAGTTCCTCTCATTGACAGGAAACAGTGGGTCTGTGGGTGCTCTTGCTTCTGTGAAGGGAAAGCAGTTTCCAGTCATGTTCCACAGGGCTCAGTGTTGGGTCTTTTGCTGTCTGATTCAGAAATAAACGTGGGAGACATGATTGGGAAGTTTACAGTCGACTCAAAAGTTGGCCAGGTAGTGGACACTGAAGAGGGTGGCTGTCAGCTA
Source organism: Chiloscyllium punctatum (assembly GCF_047496795.1). Lineage (NCBI taxonomy): Eukaryota > Metazoa > Chordata > Chondrichthyes > Orectolobiformes > Hemiscylliidae > Chiloscyllium > Chiloscyllium punctatum. The sequence goes on along the minus strand of NC_092783.1, from coordinate 12,349,951 downwards.
CAGGATGGTTTGGTTGAGTGGAATTCAGTGTGGAGAAGTGTATCATGTTTTTGGGAAGACTAAACAGCCAGGGAATGCACAACTAATCGGAAGATATTGAGAGCACTGGAGGAAGTGAGATACTTTGGAGTGCATGTTCACAGGTCCCTATATATGGCAGAACAACCAGGTAAGATTATAAGGCATACACATGGGTTGCTGTTGCTCATTGGGCAAGGTACAGAATAGAAGAACATGGACGTGGTACTTGTAAGACACAGCTGGTGTTTTGTGTACTGTTCCAGTCACCACATTATAGGAAGGATATAATTACTTTAGACAGAGTACAGAGTGGTGCCAGGCTCAAATTGCAGTATTAAGAAAAGACTGGATAAACTAGTGTCATTTTCATTAGAACAGAGGAGGCTGAAAAGTGATTTAATTGAGGTGTAGAAGATAATGAGGGGCTTGAATAGAGTGGACAGGGAAGACCTGATTCCCCTCTCAGGGATGTCAAGTGGTAAAACGGGATATGAGGAATAATAGTTTCACTCAGGGTGGTGGGTATCTGGAATTTACTGCTCCGTTAGATTGAGGCAGAAACTCTAAACTGATTTAAAAGGAGCCTGGAACGACACGAGGAGCGCTGTAACCTGCAAGGCTACAGATCAGCTGTTGGATAGTGGGATTAGAATGGGCAGCTAGTTTACTCACCTGACTCAGAGATGGTCAGGCTGAATGGTTTCCTTCTGTGTTATAACTATTCAATGGTTAACGCCATTAAGGGTGTCCTGTCAAAATGTTTGGACCGGTGGACTTGAAATACATTGTCAGAAGCAAGGGAAGACTGAATGGTAAGATGGAAGAGTTCTAGGATGATTAAGTTAGGGGTGAACTTTCAAAGGGTCAAGTTTGTTTGCGGCAGTAACTTTTCATAGTAAGATTTCATAGAAATCTTCAAGAACAGAAAAAGGCCCACTTTTTGGAAAATATATATCTGGCAACAGATTCTTGTTAAGTTCATTGCTGGATCAGTTAAAACATGGGAATTGTTATCATTCCTGTACATAAATTTGGAAGCATTATTATCAATACTTGTTTGTGCACACCTCTCCAGTTCCTGTCATGCATCTCATTCCTGATGAAGGGCTTTTGCCCGAAACATCAATTTTCTTGATCCTCGGATACTGTCTGACCCTCGTGCTTTTTCAGCCACACTCTAATCTTGATTCTGATCTCTAGCATCTGCAGTCCTCACTTTTGCCTATGCATTCTTACAGTATTGTTTCCATGTTTAAGTTGTGAATTTTAGAACAATAAACACTTGCAGGACAAACATCTAAAACTCACTCACACAAAAGCAGCTGCTGAAAATCTGACTCCCTATGGTGTTTATTTCTCTGCTTTACCATATGAGGAAGTACTTTGTTGTACATGTTGCTATTTCTTTAATCAACTCCACAAATCTCTACTGCAGTAATGATGAGTAATTGTGATGAGTTCATTGTTGTGAAACATTCCAAGGTGTTGATCGGCACCAGTCTTTATAATTTATAACTGGCATCAGCAGCAATTGACACATGCCTATGACACATGAATTCACTATCATTAAGAAGATAGACTCATACAGGATAAAACATATCACTTGTCCATCAGTCCTCCTGAGAACATCTTGCCTCCAAGAACAGCTACTTAAGAATCCTACACATTGACTACAGTTCACCCTTTAACACTATTATCCCCTGGAGACTGATTACTAAACTTAGTGATCTTGGAGTAATCCCCACTCTCTGCAACTGGATCCTCAGTTTCCTGACTCACAGGCCACAATCAGTGAAGATTGGGGACAATATTTCATCCTCACTAGCACTCAACACTGGAGCCCCCCAGGGGTGCATACTCAGCCCCCTACTGTATTCATTGTATACTCCTGACTGTGTTGCCAAATACCAGACTAATGCCATTTACAAGTTCGCTGATGACACCACCATAGTCGGTTGAATCTCAGATGGTGACGAAACAGACAAGAGGTGGAAGACCTGGAAAAACGATGCACTGAGAACAACCTAGCTCTCAATGCCAATAAAACCAAGGAACTCATTATTGACTTTCGGCGGGATGTTACTCATGTGCCCCTACATGTTAACAGTACAGAGGTGGAATGAGTAGAGTGTGTCAAGCTCCTGGGAGTGGTCATCAGAAATTTTCTTGGACTCTTCATGTGGATGCACTGGTTACAAAGGCCTAATAGCGTCTTTCTTCCTCAGGCAACTGAGGGCATTTGGCATGACGTAGGATACCCTTGTCAACTTTTATAGGTGCACCATCGAGAGCATTCTGTCTGGGTGTATCACTACCTGGTATGGTAACTGTACCATTCAAGATCGGAGACAGTTACAGAGAGTGGTGAACTCGGCCCAGACAATCACAAAGGCCAACCTCCCACCTATAGAATCCATCTACCAGGCCCGCAGTCAAGGAAAGGCCGCCAGCATTCTCAAATATCCATCCTACCCTGGCAATGATTTTCCACACCTCTACCGTTGGGGAGAAGGTACAGAAGCCTGAAAACACGCACCAGCCAGTTTTGCAACAGTTTCTACCCTACTGTTGTTAGAATACTGAATGGACTCTCAAACTCTTAACATTCACCTGTTACCTATGTTTTATTTTTGCCGCCATTTACCTATTATTTACTTATCTATGCTACTTAACTCTGTGATCCGCCTGTATTGCTCACAAGACGAAGCTTTTCACTGTGCCTCGGTACACGTGACAATAAATTCAAATCAATTCAATTCAAACGGACCCTTCAGTCCAACCAATCCATGCTGACCATGTTCCCAAGATAAAATTGTCCCTCCTGCCTGCGCTTGATCCATATTCATGAACTTATCCAGTGTCTTTTAAATGTTGATAATCAGAAACTTCTCTCGTGATTCAATGTGAAGCTCATAGATTCAAGCACATAGTCTAGACTGGCACTTCAGGATTGTCTGGGAGAAAGTGAGGCCTGCGGATGCTGGAAGTCAGAGTCAAAAAGGGTGGCGTTGGAAAAACACAGCAGGTCAGGCAGCATCCGAGGAGCGGGAGAGTTGATGTTTCGGGCATAAGCTCTTCATCATTCCTGTGTGCTTTTCTTTAGCGCCATACTTTTCAACACTTCTGGACCATACAAAGAGCTGCACTCCTGGAAGTGACATCACCTGGAAGAGCTGTTAAAGCAAGTGTTCACCTGCTCTCAGCTGGATATAAAAATCTCATGGCACTATTTTAAAGAAGAGCTGTAGGAGATCTAACAAATATATGGCCAGTACCCTTTGATCAAAATGTAAAATTGGTGGATTGCCTCATTGCTGTTTGTGCAATTGTTATGTGCATTATTGTTAGGTGCACAATTGACAAATTGTCTGTCACTGTTCATGATGAAATATTTCCTGACAATCGATATTGCAGCAGTGCCATCTCTGCAAAAGCATTTGGTTTATAAAGCACATAGAAGATACGCTGAAAGATCGTGAACAATGCTGTTTCAATTTTATATCAAACTCTCAATGTTAAGCCTGTTTCTCTCTCGCTGTGGATACTGCCAGACCTGAGTTTCTCCAGCATTCTTTGCTTTTGTTTCTTTCTTTATGGAAATGTAATCACGCTAGAATCCTGTCTGAGTATTTTTTTTCATGGTTGATTGTAGAGTGGATTGTGTGGGAATGTGATTCGTGCTTTCCCTTATTGTGGGGTTGTTTTGAAATTTGTATTGACCAGAAGAAGGCTGTTGACTTTTCTATGAGGCAAACTAAATAGTTGATTCCCTTCTGATACAACAAGGGTATACAGAACTATCAAACTTGTGTTTTATAGGACAGCCACACCTAGGGTTTCGTTCTCCCCTGCCAAAACTGAATTTTATTGGAGACTGTTGCATCAGAACTGAAATCAGAATAAGCTCTTCTCCCAAGTAAAATCTATACTGTTCCGTTTTATAACATTCACAAAGAACACTATCTGTTTTAAAGGGTGCTCAGTTGTCTTCATCTACAACTGTTAATAGAAGCATTAAAAGCTCTAGGCTTCCTTCAGAATTAAATGAACTTGTTTAAGAACTCTAGAAAGGGGTTACTGTCTGTCCTGCAACAAAACAACAATCAGCAGGAATGTTTTGGGACCTTGTATAATGCTAGATTTCATGTGCACTCATCTTCCTGTTTACCCACCATTGACAGCCACGACTTCAACCACTATCTTGTAGTTTGAGCAACTCTTCCTAAATCGTGCTGACTTTCTACTTCCCCCTCCCTCTTTTAAGGACCGCCTTAAAAGCCAATTCTCTCAATAAGCTTTTGGTCACACCTTCAAATGTTGTCGCCACTGACCGATTGTCTGTCTGTTTTTACTCAGATACTGCCTCCGTAAAGTCTGCTCAGATGTTTTTCTACATTGAATGTCCTTGACATGTTATTGTTGTCAATTAGGTTTTGCTTAGTGAAACGAGAAATACTTTTTTATCTGAATTGTCATTGCTTTTTGCAGCCTAGCCCTACATTGCATTGCACTTTTATCTTATTTGAGGTACCAAAGTGCTGGGACAGATCTCATACTTGTAGCATTTTGTCCAAGTCCTAATCTTAACAGTATGCTTTTCCTTCAGAGGACTTTCCAAATTATTTTGTAAAGGAGTGCTTTGTAACCAAAAAAAGTAATTAAACGCAACAGAGCAGAGATGCTACATCCTCCCCCAAACCAAAAAACATGTAATCCTATCTCCACTTCTTTTCCAATGTATTGCTATTACTCAAAGATTCTTTATGATAATTTTCCTTTCAGGTAAGAAAACACATTTATTATTTTGTTGTGTTATGTTTGGTACGTGTAAGTTAGTTCATTTTTAAGACATAAATTATTCTTAGCAAATCTAGTCACTTGCAGGTCAGACTGACTTCTTTAAAGGGTTAATCCTGAATGATTTTATGGAAGTGGTGGTTTAGTGGTAATGATCCTAGGTTAATAGTTCAGTGGGTCACAAATATGCTGCGGTCACAGTGGCTGCTGGTAGAATCGAAATTAAATTAATAATTCTGGAATTGAATGTTGGACTCCATAATGTTGACTGTAAAGCTATCGATTGTTGTAAAACCCCATTTAATTCACTAATATCCTTTTGGAGAAGGAAATCTGCCATCCTTACCTGGTCTGGCCTACATGTGATTCCAGACCCACAGTAATGTGGCTGATTCTTAACTGTCCTTTGAAATGGACTAGAAAGCTACTCGATTCAAGGCTCAGTTAAGATTGGGCAACAAGTGCTTGACATCGCCCATGTTCCATCCAAACATATGAAAAATCCTTACGTCAAAAATTTTGAAATGTTAGAGACGTTTATGCAAGTAGCATTGTGCTACTTGTACCTAAATGGACGCTTCTCCAAAATTAGATTTGTATTCCTGCAACAATTCTTTTTCCCAATAAGCTGGGAATAGCAAGTACACAAATGGAGAGTGAAAGACAACTGCTCAAGTTGTAGAAAGAGACGAGGAAACAAAAACTGGACAGAATGAGCAAGAGAGAAGCATAAACTAGCAGGGAGAAATACATATTGGTGCAAGGCAGAGTTTGTGTTGGCTTGTCATGTGTGTTTTTGTGGTTTGTTCTTGGAGTCAGGCAGCTTTGGTGCTTAACTCTGAGGATTCCACTTCAGAGGGTTACACGTGCGAGTCAGTGAATTGAATTGGGTATTGCATTGAATTTAATTGTTAAATTGCTGTTTATTACAAAAAGTTACAAAACTGTACAGAAACTTTAGTTAGATGTTACTTAGTTCAATGACATTTTTGTGATTCAGTATTTACATCAGTTTCTGATACTGTAGAAACATCACAGAAGTGTTTTTTATTCAAACTTCATTCATCCTAATCTCTCTCAGCTTTTATGTTCTAGTTTTATAAATTGATATTTGTCTCACTATTGATAAAGTCAAGAATATTATTTTAGGTTTGGAGATGTCGACTCAACTAATTTCATTTCAATAGTATTTCCAATGGACAATGGTCATGTCATCAAATCTCATGATTCGGCATTACGAGCTGTCACATGATTGAATATCAGGTGATCAAGTATTATATAATCACATCTGTAGGACCAGGTCAAACCAGAGTTAGAGACTCCACTGCCAGCTAACCTGACCTTCTGCCCACCTTCCCACTTCCCCCTCATTCTGCCATTGTGTTAGTCCACAATGTTTGGTTGCAGTGAGGAACTGCATTCATACGGTGCCTTAAACATATACCGCCTGCTAAAATCACTTGAACTTTGTTCCCCCGAAAAGGTCATAGCTTCTGGGTTTTCCCTAGAAGTCTTGGAGTGGAATTCTCCAGATGACTTTCTTATGACCTCTCAACTCACTCAGCATTTATCATTACTAACGTAATTACATTATGACCACTACACATACTCCTGCATAAAAATGTTTGTAACATTCCTAAAGTTGCGGTGGGGAATTACAGTTTTCATTCGCTTTCAATTCTCCCCTCCAGTTCACGTATGCTGCCACCACATGTATTTGTGTATTTCCACCTCTCACCCATTTTCCAGCTCACACTATTTTTAATGTTTCTGCTCTTCGAAGTCAGCTGTTGGCCCAACTCAAGTACCGTATTTATATTTTAATTCTTGTGCAGGGGACAAAAGTACAGAATTTTTATGAAGATAGCACTTTAAGCAATTTGTATCCCAGTTACATGGGTTGTAGCCAAAAAGTGAACTTCATTTCTTTAACCATTTGACTGCCCCAACCCCAGCCTGCAATCCTATGTTGATTAGCAATTGAAATCGGCTATGTTTTATTGGGAAAGTCCAGAGTGGCATGAAGGAACTCATTCTGTGAAAAATAAACCACGTGTTGCCTTTATAGAGGCAACAGAACAAAGAATAATTAAAATAGCATTAAACTTTCCATACTGTCATGGACATTTAAAGATGATTTAGAGACGTAGGAACGTTTTCATTAAATACTTCGAGGTAGATTGATTCTCCTGTTAATCAAGAATCTAAGATTATGTTCTTAAACAGTCAGGGATTATTCAAAGGTACTTGGTCTTCAGGGTCCCCTTTGACCTGAACCCAATATTACACCAATAAATACCAGATAAGCTATCAGTAGTTAAAATTGATGAGACACTTGGACCAGATAAGATGCATGTAAAGATACTGAAGGAAGTTAGAATGGAAATTGTAGAGGCATTGCCAATGATCTTTCAGCATTCCCTGGATTTGCTGCTTGAGGACAGGACAATTGCAAATATTACACATATGGTTTAAAAAAAGTTGCGAGATGGGTCCAGTCAGTCATAAACCAGGTTAACTTCAGTGGTGTGGAAACTTCTCGAAATAATTATTCAGGATTAATCACAGGGAAAATGTGATTGATTTGGAAGAGTTTGTTGTGGGAAATCCTGAAGAACGTCGATTCTCCTGCTCCTCGGATGCTGCCTGACCTGCTGTGCTTTTCCAGCAACACATTTTTCAGGTGTGGGAAATCCTGTTTAACTAACTTGCTGGAGTTATTTGAAGAGGTAACAGAGAGGGTTGATGAAGGGAAGGCTGTTAGTATGGTGTCCATTGACTTCCAAAAGATATTCAATATAGTGCCAGACAACAGACATTGAGAGAAGTTTTAGGTCATGGGGTAAAAAAAACAGCAGCACATGAGCACAAATGTGACAGGGATAGGAAATGAACAAAGTGACCTTGGAATGCAGGTTCATAGTTCTTTGAAAGTAGAGCTGCAGGTAGGTAGATTGGTGAAGAAGGTGTCTGGTACGCTTGGCTTTGTTGATCAGCACAGTAAGTATAGGAGTTGGGAGGTCATTTTGTGGCTGTACAGGACATTGGTGAGGCCACTTTTGGAATACTGTGTTCAGTTCTGGTCTCCTTGCTTTAGGAAGGATGTTGTGAAACTTGAAAGAGTTCAGAAAAGATTTACAAGGATATCACCAGGGTTGGAGGGTTTGAGCTATAGGAGGTGGCCGAATAGGCTGGGGCTGTTTTCCCTGGAGCATCAGAGGCTGAGGAATGACCTTTTTAGAATCCTGAGGGGCATGAAAAGGGTGAATAGTAAGGTCTTTTCCCTGGAGTACTGGAGTCCAAAACTAGAGAGCATAGGTTTAAGATGAGAGTGGAAAAATTTAAAAGGGACCTAAGGGGCAGCGTTTTCATGTAGAGTGTTGCATGTATGGAGTGGGCTGCCAGAGGCCGGTTCAACTACAACATTTAAAAGGCATCTAAATGGATATATGAATAGAAAGGGTTTGGAGGGATATGGGCCAAATACTGGCAAATGGGACTAGATTAATTTAGGATACCTGGTCAGCATGGACGAGTTGGACTGAAGGGTCTCTTTCCACAATGTACAGCTCTACGACTGTATAACTCTGAGTAATGGATAATGGGTATTTTTCAGGCTGGGGCAAATGTTTGTCATGGCGTTCCCTGGGGGGGTGGTGGCTTTGGGGCCCTAATTTTTTCTCACATATATAAAAAAAATCTGAATCTTGGTGTGCTGTTTGGCACACAGAATGTGGAGGGCCCGGATAATGCAAACAGTGCTATTCGAAAGGGCATGGAGGAGCAGAGAGTCCTGGGTGTATATGTACTTAAGTGAATAATGGTGGCAGGACAGGTAGAGCTACTAATAATACATAATATTCTAGACTTCATAATTATGGGCTGCGATAGGCTGTGTTATAAGAGCAGGGAGGTTATAATGACCAGGTTATATTAGATACTGATTACAGCTCAGCTGGAGTACTGTGTATAGTTTTAGACCTCTCAGTATAGAAGGGAATGTGAATGCATTGGAGAGAGTGCAGAAGATGTTTGAGAATGATTTTAGGGATGATGCACTTCAGTAATGAGAAATAGATTGAAAATATTGGGACTGTTTTCCATGGAGAGGAGGTCTGATAGAGTCATGACAGTTCTGGATAAGCTATATCCTGCTTGTAATGGATTGGGATCCAGAGGGCATCGTTTGAAAGTGATTTGCAAAGGAAGCAAAGGCAAGGTGAGAGAAACCTTTTCTTTCAGCCAGGAGTCAGGGTCTGGAATACACTGCCTGGAAGTGTGGTGGAGCCAAATGCGACTGAAGCATTCAAGAAGGTGTGGATGATTATTTAAAAAGAAACAGTGTACGGGGTTCATGCTTGATAAGGCACGAAGTTAAATGCTGAGCGATACTGTGCAGATACAACTGCATGGTCTTATTCTGCACCGCAATAATCCTGTCATTCTTTTGAAGCTGATCGGGGGGAGGTGAAAATGTGAATTTGAGGCCATGTTCAGATCAGTCACAATCTTATTGAAATGGCAAAGTGGACTAGAGGGGCTGAATGGCCTCCTCTTGCACCAGATTAGTATGAACATTTGCATGGAGCAAGCCTTAATTAAGATTAATCTTAGGTACTAAAGGTCAAAGTCCCCAACAGATTATAATTTTGTTTTGTGTATCTGTGTGTTGGATGTCCACTGAATAAACCCAAGTTGAGGTGTTTGCACAGAAATCTTCATGGTAGTTCATTGCAGTATTGAGTGCTGAGTTATCAGAGGTGCCATCTTTCTGATCAAAACTCTATTTGGCTACTGAGGAGGATCCAATGGCACTATTTTGAAGAAGAGCTGGGTAGTTTCCTCTGTGTCGTGACCAAATTTATCCCTCAATCAAAATGAGACCCAACAGATTTTCTGGTCACTATCATGTTGCTGTTTGTGAGTGTTTATTAAGTACAAACTGGCTGCTGTGTTTCCTACATTACAGCAGTAATTACACTTCGGAAGTACTGTAAAGGACAGGTGGTCACGAAAGGCAAGTTTTTCTTACTTGCGCCAAAGAAATTTCCCCCACATTTTAGTTTCAATTACACCCCCAGAGTTCTAATGTGTATCATCTGGAAGGGAGTTGTCATGTTGGATTGGCAGCAATATTTTCTTTATATGAACTTTGGCATCAAACGAATCTTGTAGATTACTGAACAGAATAATCTACAATTGAGACCATATTTACAACTGTTTACTCTTTAACCTAAGTATGTAATGTGCATGTCTGTTGCAGAGATGTCACGTTACTTAATGTAAACATGCCAAATAGAAGGTGGGCATGCTTATTGAATACTTGAACAGTGGTGAAGTAAGTAACATTTAATGCTGAATTTATAAGTACCATAATATTGAATATTATAGGTCTGTTGGTTTTAGCGTTGTTTATATGTTTTGCACTTTATTTTAAAAATTCTGAAAAACAACTACATTTTGGGCATTTTAATCCTGGAATAAAATTCTCTGTTTGTGCATACTTGTGGTTTCCTGTGCTGCTTGAGAAAATGGTAAGCGTAGCTTTTCATATGGTTTTTGACGATGAGAGTTTTGCTGAAGCTAATAACGACAGCCAGGCTCAGTTGGTTCAACAGTTGCCTTTGAGTCATGAGATTCTAGGTTTATGTCTCAATTGAGGTCTTGCACAGGGAAAAAACAGTCGAAGACTAACAGCCCAGTGCAGTGCTGAGGGAGTACTGCATTAACAGATGTACTGGGCTTTGGACATGACATTAAACTGAGACCCAGACCGAATACTTGGATAGATGTAAAAAATTCCATGATACTATTTAGGAGAAGAGTAGTCTTTTGGAGAAGTCTTATCCCTGTATCTTGGACAATATTTATGCCTCAATCAGCATCATTAAAATCAGGTTTATAATTGCATTGTTGTTTGCAGAAGCTTGCTTTGTGCAAATTGGTTGCTACATTTCTTACAATATCTGTGACTACTGTTCAAAAGTACTTTATTGGCTGTAAAATGCTTAAGGATACCAGTGGCTATGAAAGGTACAATATAAATGTAACTCTTCCTTATCTTGTTCAACTTGACTCCTGTTGACTTTCCTGATCTATGCTAGAGTACACTACCACACGGATACCACAAAGGCACCTTTTACTACTCCGGCCCAGGGACCATTCTGAGTAAATCAAACCAGAAACTAGGTGTCAGTTTGACGGATAGTACAAGTCAGCCTGACCCCCCCCCCCTTTACCCCACAGTGCATGTACACTTTTACTATCAGGGATCACGAGAGACTGGGGATCCTGGCTGGTTTATCTCCGGTCTCCTACAGCCCTAAAGCAGAAAGCAAAGGAATTAATTTTCAAGGTTTACTTGGAGAGCCTCACCATCAGCTGATTGTATCAGGAGATTGTGGATGTAACTTTCAGCCTGCTGTCTGGACTTGGAAAATCAGCCCGGTTTTTTGTCTTTGCGAACAACTTGGCTGAGCAAAAGTCCATATATAACCAGGGTCCACAACTGGCCTATACAGCTCCAAGAGACACAGTTTCTGACTGGAAGAAGAAAAGTTGTTCAGCCCAATTAGCTTTGTCTCGTAACTTAACCTACCATTTAAAATTTCATCGAATTCCTCTGCCTTGCTGATATCACCATTGGGCCAAAAATCTATTGTCTATATCTTTCTCAACTTTTAAATATAGTACATGTACTGTTTTGGAGAACAACACTATTCATAAGTGGGATTTCCAGTTTAAGGAATTTCTAAGTGTATTTACAGATGATTTTCATAAAAGTACTTGAAGTCAAAGGTAATTTTGAAGGTTGTGAAAATGATTTGTAGTGTTTCAAATTTTGGCATGAGCTTTTTGAGATCCAAGTCTGTTTTCACTCACTGCTTTGGATTTGAACCAGTTTTGCACTTTTTGAAACGGGTACCATGCGGAAATTGGTTGTGTTGTAACCAACTGAGAACGCGAGTTAATGCAGCTTTCTGAAACCACACTTCCTGTAACTGTTGAGGCACTTCCTTTGCGACTAAAAAATACTTAAAAACTTTAATCTGGCTGTTGTTAGTGTTTAATTATTTGCGTGCACGTGCAATATCTATTTGATTGAAGTTTTAATAGTCATGCTTGACTTGATTAAATGACAAGTAATGTTCATACTGCACATTAAGTGCTAAGCAATCTCCAGTAGGAGAGTCTAACCACCACCACCAAAGTGGTGGCGATGCAAAAAATTCTTGTTTTGTTCCTACCTTCAACATGATTTTACTTTGTATCTTTGTTAGTTTGCTTTTAGAAGTTCACTCTCCCTTCCTTTCCCTTTATTCTCTAATTTTTAATTATTATCCGTGTTTAAAATCCTCCAATCTTATAAAGGGATACACCAGAAATATGAATCTTTCTCTGCTGTCCATAAATGCAGACCGACCTGCGGGTAAAAATGTATGTTCCTTAGATTACATACAGTACATGGCAGAGAAAGTACCCCTCCGCTCAGTGTGTACTGTTTACACCATGCTCAAAGTTGCTCCTCTATCTTCTCTCATCTAAATGTATCATTGTATCCATTGAATTGTTTCTCCATCAAATGCCAATCTAGCTTCCTCTTAAGTCTTATCAAAACCGTAGATTTCAACCACTTGCTGTGGTAGGACGTTCCACATTCTCAGTCCTTGGGTTTCAGAGGTTTCTTCAAATTCTCTGTTGGGTTTCTTTTGAATCGAATAAAAACCATGAATGAGAATGGCTGTCTGATGGCCAAAATGTAATAAAGGTCAATTGTTTTAAAAACAAATCTAGTTCATGAATGTCCTTTTAAGGACGGACGTCTGACATACATCAAAATAGCGACGGAAAAGGATAGACCAGATCTAACAGTTGAAGTGCTAAATTGGAGAAAGGCCAATTTTGACGGTATTAGGCAAGAACTTTCAAAAGCTGATTTGGTGCAGATGTTCGCAGGTAAAGGGGCGGCGGGAAAATGGAAAGCCTTCAGAATGAGATAATGAGAGTCCAGAGACAATATATTCCTGTTAGGGTGAAAGGAAAGGTGTAGGGAATGTTGGATGACGAGAGAAATTGAGGTTTTGGTCAAAGAAAAGAAGGAAGCCAGGGATAGACAGGAGAAATCGAGTGAATCCGTAGAGTATAAAGGCACTGGAATATACTTAAAAGGGAAATCAGGAGGGCAAAAAAGGCTCATGAGATAGCTTTGGCAAATAGGGTTATAGAGATTCCAAAGGGTTTTTACAAATTCATTAAGAACAAAAGAGTAAATAGGGAGCAAATAAGGTCCCTCAAAGATCAGCAAGGCAGCCTTTGTGTGGAGCTGCAGGAGATGGGGGGGATACTAAACAAGTATGTTGCATCAGTGTTTACTGTGAAAAAGGACATGGAAGATATAGAATGTGGGGAAATGGATGGTGACATCTTGAAAAATGTCCATATTACAGAGGAAGAAGTGCTAGATATCTTGAAACACATAAAGGTGGATAAATCCCCAGGACCTGATCAGGTGTACCTGAGAACTCTGTGGGAAGCTAGTGAAGTGATTGCTGGGCCCCTTGCTGAGATATTTGTATCATCAATAGGCACAGGTGAGGTGCCGGAAGACTGGAGGTTGGTAAATGTGGTACCACTCTTTAAGAAAGGTAGGAAGGACAAGACAGGGAACTATAGACCGCTGAGTCTGAGGTCGATGATTGACAACTTGTTGGAGGGAATCCTGAGGGACAGGATTTACACATATTTGGAAAGGCAAGGACTGATTAGGGATAGTCAACATGGCTTTGTGCATGGGAAATCATGTCTCATGAACTTGATTGAGTTTTTTGAAGAAGTAACAGAGGATTGATGAGGGCAGAGTGGTGGATGTGATCTATATGGACTTCAGTAAGGCATTCGACAATGCTCCCCATTGGAGACTGACTCACAAGGTTAGATCTTATGGTATACAGGGAGAACTAGCCATTTAGATATAGGCTTGAAGGTATAAGGTAGAGAGTTGTAGTGGAGGGTTGTTTTTCAGACTAGAGGCCTATGACCAGTGGAATGCCACAAGGATCGGTGCTGTGTCCACTACTTCACATCATTTATATAAGTGAATTGGATGTGAATATAGGAGGTATGGTTAGTAAGTTTACAGATGACACCAAAATTGGAGGGGTAGTGGACAGCGAAGATGGTTACCTCAGATTACAACAGAATGTTGATCAGTTGGGTCATTGGGCTGAGGAGTGGCAGATGGAGTTTAAATTAGACAAATGCGAGGTGCTGCATTTTTGGAAAGGAAATATTAGCAGGACTTATACACTTAATGATAAGGTCCTAGGAAGTGTTGATGAACAAAGAGACCTTGGAATCCAGGTTCATAGCTCCTTGAAAGTGGAGTTGCAGATAGATAGGATAGTGAAGAAGGCGTTTGGTATGTTTTCCTTCATTGGTAGAGCATTGAATATGGGAGTTGAGAGGTCATGTTGTGGCTGTATGGGACATTGGTTGGGCCACTTCTGGAATTGTGTGCAATTCTGGTCTCCTTCCAAGCAGAAGAATATTGTGAAACTTGAACGGGTTCAGAAAAGATTTACAAGGATGTTGCCAGGGCTGGAGGATTTGAGCTATCGGGAGAGGCTGAATAGGCTGAGTCTGTTTTCCCTAGTGCGTCGAAGACTGAGGGGTGACCTCGTAGAGTTTTATAAAATCATGAGGGGCATGGATAGGGTAAATAGACAGGGTCTTTTCTCTGGTGTGAGGGCGTCCAGAACTAGAGGGCATAGGTTTAGGGTGAGAGAGAAAAGATATAAAAGAGACCTTAGGGGCAACTTTTTCATGCAGAGGGTTGTGTGTGTGTGTGTGTGTGTGTGTGTGTGTGTGTGTGTGTGGAATGAGCTGCCAGAGGAAGTGGTGGAAGCTGGTACAGTTGTAACATTTAAAAGGCATCTGATGGGTATATGAATTGGAAGGGCTGAGAGAGATATAGGCCAAGTGCAGTCAAATGTGACTAGATTAGGTTGGGATATCTGGTCAGCATGGACAAGTTGGACCGAAGGGTCTGTTTGCATGTTGTGTGACTCTGAGATGTGACTCCAGCAATGTAGTTGACTCATAACCGCCCTCTGAACTGACCCTACCAAGCCACTCCGGTCAGCGGGCAGTAACTGCTAGCTTTTCTGTTTTTATTTTCTGGTTTCTATTGGGTCTGGGTGGGATGCTCTTCACAGGGTCAGTCGATGGACTGAATGGCCTCTTTTTTGCACTCTAGGGAATCGATGATTCTATAAATTTGGATTTATACTCTGACATTTCTTCCAGGGCAACTATATTCCAAAAAGCTGAGATCCTTTCAGTCATTGAGAACTGGTTGAATGGTGGTGCTTTGCTTTTCTGAGACATATGTCTGAGGGCCATTAATCTTGTCTCTATAGGTGGAGTATTTGCTGAAGAAAATCTGCACAGAGATGAATGTGGAGTGGTGTGCAGGGGAACTGGATGACTTCTTCACCCAAGAGCCTTTGCAGCAGAACGGAATCACAGTCTGGGTGTTTCTGGACCTGGTAAATTCAGGAAGATTTACCAGGGGGATTGAAAAGGAGACTGTCACAATGGCAGTGCAGGAAGTCTACCAAGAAATTATTGAGGATGTGCTTAAACAGGTATGTATTTTTCAAGTAAGTACTTTGGAATTTTTGTTTCTTTTTCATCAAAAAAGATACCTTATTCATAACATTAGGTATGTAATGATGTGCAAAATTTGAGCTTCTCTAAAGTGAAATTTAGTTTCTTCCAGAACAGTTTGTGGCATTCTGACCTGCTTTATTACACTTCGAGATACATGTTAAATTTACAATGTAAATTTATCATTCATGTCAAAGCTTGTTCTGCTACACCCCAAGGGGTTTCATAGAGATTCCAACCCTTTGATATACAGTGGCAAGAGGGCCTTTGACTTTTTCCTTTTTCCCAAACAAATAAGGAGGGTGGTGGATTGACATTTTAAAGAACTGCTAAACAGGTTAGGTTTTCATTCATTAAGAATTTAGATGCATGAGGGGTGATCTTATTGATAGACACCAGACTCTGAAGGGCTTGACAGGGTGGATTGTATTCCTACTAGTGGGGGATTCTCCAACTACAGGACACCATTGCAGAATAAAGGGAAGACTCATTTGAAAGTAAGATGTGCAGACATTTCTTTCAAAGGGTAGTGAATGTCTGGATTTCTCTAAACCTCCACCCTCCCAGAGTATGGTGGAGAATATATCACAAAGTATTTAAAGAGGAGGGAGGTAGATTTTTGAAAACTCGGAGTTGAGGGCTGTGATGAATTAACATGAAAAAGTAGTTGAAGGCTGGGGTAGATCAGCATCATCTTATTGAATGGTAGGGCACAATTGAGGGACCGAATGACCTACTGTGGCTCATATTTCTTATGTTCTTATTCAGCCCCCAGCTGTAGTGCATCCCTTGGTACATAGTCCTGGAACATGGAATATACCAATCGGCAACATTTGACTGTGGACAGATCTTTACACTAGAAGACCATCAGGTTTTGGGCATGACCAAAGAGTTCATGGTTCTCCAGCAGCAGCTTAGTTTGCATCTCTGTGAATGATGCAGAGAGGGCAGACTCCTGCACTATGGAGCTAGAACATTACAGTGCAGTACAGGCCTTTCGGCCCTCGATGTTGCGTCGACCCGTGAAACCAGTCTGAAGCCCAGCTAATCTACACTATTCCATTCTCATCCATATGTCTATCCAATGACCATTAAAATGGCCTTAAAGTTGACAAGCCTACTACTGTTGCAGGCAGTGTGTTCCATGCCCCTAGTACTCTCAGCATAAAGAAACGATCTCTGACGTATGTTCTATAGCAATGACCCCTCAATTTAAAGCTATGTCTCCTTATGATAGCCGCCACCATCCGAGGAAAAACGCGCTCACTGTCCAACCAACCTAACCCTTTGATTATCATTTTTGTCTCAATTAAGTCACCTTTAACCTCCTTCTCTCTCATGAAAATCGCCTCAAGTCCCTCAGCTTTTCTTTGTAAGACCTTCCCTTTATACCAGGCAACATCCTAGCAAATCTTCTCTGAACCCTTTCCAAAGCTTCCACATCCTTCCTGTAATGCGAGGCCCAGAACTGTACGCAATACTCCAAGTGCGGCTGCACCAGAGGTTTGTACAGCTGCAGCATGACCTCATAGTACCAAAACTCAATCCTTCTACCAATAAAAGCTAATACACCACATGCCTTCTTAACAACCCTGTCAACCTGGGTGGCAACTTTCCAGGATCTATGTTCCTGGACACTGCGATCTCTCTGCTCGTCCACACTACCAAGAATCTTATCATTAGCCCAGTACTGTACATTCCTGTTACTCCTTCCAAAGTGAATCACCTCATACTTTTCTGCATTAACTCCGATTGCCACCTCTCCGTTCACTTCTGCAGCTTATCAATGTCACTCTGGAACCTCCAACATCCTTCGTCACTATCCACAACTCTACCGACATTAGTGTCATCTGCAAATTTACGAACCCATCCTTCTACACCCTCATCCAAGTCAGTTATAAAAATGACAAACCGAAGTGGACCCAAACCAGATCCTTGTGGTACACCACTAGTAACTAAACTCCACGGTGAATATTTCCCATCTGTCTTCTTTCAGCTAGCCAATCTCTGTTCCAAACCGCTAAATCACCCTAAATCCCATGCCTTGGTATGTTGTGCATTAGCCTATGTGAGGAACCTTATTAAACACCTTACTGAAATTCATATACACCACATCAATGGCTTTATCCTCATCAACCTCTATGGTCACCTTCTCAAAGAACTCAATAAGGTTTGTGAGGCATGACATATCTTTCACAAAACCATGTTGACTATCCCTAATCAACTTATTCATTTCTAGATAATTATAAATCCTATCTCTTATAACCCGTTCCAACACTTTACCCACTAAGGCTCACTGGTCTATAATTACCAGGGTTGTCTCTACTCCCCTTCTTGAACAAGGGAACAACTTTTGCTATCCTCCATTCTTTTGGCACTATTTCTGCAGACAATGACAACATAAAAATCAAAGCCAAGGGCACTGCAATCTCCTCCCTGGCTTCCCAGAGAACCCTAGGATAAATCCCATCTGGAGTGTGGTGCTGGAAAAGCACAGCAGGTGAGGCAACATCCAAGGAGTAGGAAAATTGATGTTTTGAGCAAAAGCCCTTCATCAGGAATGAGGCTGAGAACCTTGGGAGTGGAGCGATTAAATGGGAGGGAGGGAGGATGGGGCTGGGGCTGAGAGTGCAGTAGGTAGATGGAAGTGGGGGTTATGGTGACAGTAAGAGGGAAGGGTCAAGCAGATAGGTGGGAAGCAAGATGGACAGGTCATGAAGGCAGTACTGAGTTGGAAGGTTGGAACTGGAATAAGGTGGGGGGAGGGGAAATGAGGAAACTGGTGAAATCCACATTGATGCCATGTGGTTGGAGGGTCCCGTGGTGGAAGATGAGGTGTTCTTCCTCCAGGCGTCAGGTAGTTAGAGAGTGGTGATGGAAGAGGCCCAGGACCTGCATGTCCTTGGCAGAGTGGGAGGGGGAGTTGAAATGTTCAGCCACGGGGCGGTGGGGTTGGTTGGTGCGGGTGCCCCAGAGATGTTCTCTAAAGCCCTCTGTGAGAAGGCATCCTGTCTCCCCAATGTAGAGGAGACTGCGTCAGGAGCAATGGATACAGTAATGGAAGTGCAGGTGAAAATTTGATGGATGTGGAAGGCTCCTTTGGACCTTGGAGGGAGGTGAGGGGCGGGAGGTGTGGGTGGGTTCTTGGGGGGCATGGACCTGACAAGGCAGTCGCAGAGGGAACAGTCTTTACGGAAAGCGGATGGGGTGGGGTCCATTTGTAGGTGGTAGAAATGGCGGAGGATGATGCAATGTGTATGGAGGTTGGTGGGTGGAAAGTGAGGACCAGGAGGGTTCTGTCTTTGTTGTGGTTGGAGGGGTGGGGTTCAAAAGCGGAGATGCAGGACATGGATGAAATGCCTTGGAGGGCATCATCAATCACATGGGAGGGGATATTGTGGTCTTTAAAGAAGGAGGCCATCTGGTGTGTTCTATGGTAAAACTGGTCCTCCTGGGAGCAGATGCGGTGGAGACGGATGTTTTGGGAATAAGGGATAGTATTTTTACAGGAAGCAGGGTGAGAGGAGGTGTAATCCACATAGCTGTAGGAGGCTATGGGTTTATAGAGGATGTCAGTGTTGAGTTGATCACCACTGATGGAGATGGAGAGGTCCACGAAGGAGAAGGAGGTGTCTCAGATGGTCCAGGTGAACTTAAGGTCGGAGTGGAATGTGTTGAAGTTGATGAACTTCTAGACGTTTACAAAATTATGAGGGGCATGGATAGCATAAATAGACAAAGTCTTTTCCCTGCGGTCAGGGAGTCCAGAACTAGAGGGCATAGGTTTAAGGTGAGAGGGGAAAGATATAAAAGAGACCTAAGAGGCAACCTTTTCACACAGAGGGTGGTACGTGTATGGAATGAGCTGCCAAAGGATGTGGTGGAGGCTGGTACAATTGCAACATTTAAGAGGCATTTGGATGGGTATATGAATAGGAAGGGTTTGGAGGGATATGGGCCGGGTGCTGGCAGGTGGGACTAGTTTGGGTTGGGATATTTGGTTGGCATGGACGGGTTGGACCGAAAGGTCTGTTTCCATGCTGTACATCTCTATGACTCTATAACTGTTCAACCCTCCTCGTGGGAGCACGAGGTGGCACCGATGCAGTCATCAGTGTAGTGGAGGAAAAGGTAGGGAATGGTGCTGGTGTAACTACGGAAGATGGACTGTTCCAAGGAGCCAACATCTCCACGACACACACACCAACCAACGCCATTGCTCCATGGCCGAACACTTCAACTGCCCCTCCCACTCTGCCAAGGACATGCAGGTCCTGGGCTGCCTCCATCGCCACTCCCTAACCACCCAACACCTGACAAGGCAGTCGCGGAGGAATAACGCCTGGAGGAATAACGACTCATCTTCCGCCTCGGGACCCTCTCACCCCAGGGTATCAATGTGGATTTCACCAGTTTCCTCATTTCTCCTCCCCCCACCTTATCCCATTTCCAACCCTCCAGCTCAGCCCTACCTTCATGACCTGGCCTACCTGTCCATCTTCCTTCCTACCTATCTGCTCCATCCTCCCCTCCGACCTATCACCATTACCCCACCTCCATCCACCTATTGCACTCTCAGCTATCCTCCACCCCCAACCCCATCCACCCTCCCCATTTATCTCTTTCTCTCCCCCCCTCCCCCCCCCCCCCCCCCCCCACCGATGCTTCCAGCCTCATTCCTGATGTAGGGTTTTTGCCCGAAGCATCGATTTTTCCTGCTCCTCGGATGCTGCCTGATCTGTGCTTTTCCAGCACCACACTCTCGACTCTATCTCCAGCATCTGCAGTCCTTACTTTTGCCTAAATCCCATCCAGCCCAGGGAACTTATCTATTTTCACACTTTCCAGATTTGCTAACACCTCATGAACCTCAATCCTATCTAGTCCAGTAGTCTGTATCTCCATATTCTCCTCGACGACATTGTCTTTTTCTAATGTGAATACTGACAAGAAGTATTCATTTAGTGCTTCCCCTACCTCCTCTGACTCCACGCACAACTTCCCACTACTATCCTCGATTGGTCCTAATCTTAATCTAGCCATTCTTTTATTCCTGATATACCTATAGAAAGCCTCCGGGTTTTCCTTGATCCGATCTGCCAGTGATTTCTCAAGGCCCCTCCTGGCTCTTCTTAGCTCTCTCTGTCTTTCCTGGCTAACTTGTAACTCTCAAGCGCCCTAACTGAACCATCACATCTCATCCTAATATAAGCCGCCACCTTCCTCTTGATGAGATTTAACTTCCTTAGTGAACCCCAGCTCCCGCACTCGACAACTTCCTCCCTGCCTGACCGGTACATACTTGTCAAGGACCTGCAGTAGCTGTTCCTTGAATAAGCTCCAAATTTCAATTGTGGCCATCCCCTGCAGTTTCCTTTCCAATCCTATACATCCCAAATCTTGCCTAATCTGATCATAATTGCCTTTCCCCAGCTATAACTCTTGCCCTGTGGTATATACCTATCCCGTTCCATCACCAAAATAAACATAATCGAATTGTGGTCATTGTCACCAAAGTGCTCACCTACCTCCAAATCTAACACCTGGCTGGGTTCGTTACCAAGTACCAAATCTAATGTGGCCTTGCCCCTTATTGGACTGTCTACGTACTGTGTCAGGAAACCCTCCTGCACACATTGGACAAAAACTGACCCACCTAAAGTACTTGAACTATTGTATTCCCAGTCAATATTTGAAAAGTTAAAGACCCCATAACAACTACCTTGTCACTCTCACTCCAATCGAAAATCATCTTTGCTGTCCTATCCTGTACATCTCTGGAACTATTTGGAGGCCTATAGAAAACTCCCAGTAGGGTGACCTCTCCTTTCTTGTTTCTAATCTCAGCCCATGCAAACATCCTTTCTGTAACCATAATACTGTCCTTGACTAACAATGCCACATCCCCCCCATTTTTACCATTTTCTCTGTTCTTGCTGAAACGTCTAAATCCTGGAACCTGCAATAACCGTTTCTGTCCCTGCTCTACCCATGTCTCCGAAATGGCCACAACATCGAAATCCCAGGTACCAACCCATGCTACAAGTTCAATCTGCTAAAGATTAACCTTGACAAAAATCACTGCACCACTTTTTTGAATTGTATCATAAATCTTACTGAACCTCAAACTTTAAATCACGAGCACAGGCAATTGGATCTAATAATAGATGACTTTATTATCCTGCAAGCAAGGTACCTCATGCTACACACAATGTTAGTAAATTGTTCATTTAGTCTAATTGAAAATTAATTCAAACCTTCACAGTTTTGAACGTGAGAACATAAATAAAATATGTAATGACATTTTAAGTAAAAAGCTAATATTCAAAATATATTCACTATAGGGTCAACCCCTTCCACAACACAATTATAAGGAATTTTACTCCAGATGCATGTTTTTACCAGGGGTTCTGTTGTATTCAGTATTGAATTTTCAGGAGTTTACATTTGTTTATATGTTTTGTTAAGAGAGTTCACATTCACTAATTTACTTAGAAACCTGGGAGTACGCCAATCAGTCCACGAGCCTGTTCTGCCATTCTAGTTCATGACTGATCATCTTCCTTAATACCATTTTACGATAATATCCCATTTCTTTTGACTTCGTTAATATCTAGAAATCTATTGATCTCTGTCTTAAATTTGATACTCAATGACTTGGCTTCCAGAGCACTCTTGAGTTAGAGAATTCCGAAAATCTGGTTTCCCTTTATCTACCCTACTAGTTACATGCTCAGACAAGTGCGAATACGTTTGTCAAGCATGGTTTACCTCATAAAACCATATTGACTTGTTTTGATCGTACAATGATTTTCGAAGTGCATTAGTAAGATTTATTCTAGAAGAAATTCTGGCAATTTCCTGATAACCAATGTCATTGTAGTTCACTGTTCTCCCTCTTCCTCCTTTCTTTAATAATGGTTTCACATTTGTTAGCTTCCAATCTGCTGGGATCATTCCAGATTTTAGGGAATTTTGGAAAATGACAGTCAGAGCATCTACTATCTCTACAGCTATCTCTACCAAACACGTAGAATTTAGGCCCTCAGGACCTGGGATTTCTTGGAATATTTTTCCCTTAAGGAAGAACAAAGGAAGCTAATAGATTGCATGTTAAAGAAATTGTCACTCTGGTAGGTCTCATTCCTTTGTTTGAAATTCAATTGTTTATCAAGTTTGAAAATGATTCGGTTGTCATAAGAAACCAACCTAAGAAAGGGTTAATAAGAGAAACTATAAGCTAAGTAGTCATAATTAAACACTTAATGCCTCTTCCCTGCTGGTCTAAACAGTAGAATATATCATTTTAAGAGCTTTCATAAGTGTCAGTTCATAGAATTATAGAATCCCTAGAGTGTGGAAGCAGGCCATTCAACCCATGGGATCCATACTGACCCTCTGAAGAACATCCCACCCAGAACCACCTCCCTAACCTATCCTGGTAACCCTGCATTTCCTAATCCACTGAGCCTGCACATCACTAGACACTGGGCAATTTAGCATAGCTAATCTATCTAATCTACGTGTTTTTGGACTATGAGTGGAAACCAGGACCACCCAGAAAAAAATGCAGGCAGATACGGAGAGAATGTGCAAACTGTCCCTAGCACTGTGAGGCAGCAGTGCTAACCAATGAGTACAGTGCTGACCCAATATGTAATTTGTCAGCAGGATCCTTTTCTGTCTGCTTGTATATTTGATTTACCATGCCTTTATTTATAGTTCTAACATTAGTTATTAATGGTATTATTTTTGATTTGTTTTCTTGTGCTATGCCAGGGTTACTTATGGAAGAAGGGCCAGCTGAGGCGCAACTGGACTGAGCGATGGTTCATCCTCAAGCCAAGTATCCTCTGTTACTATGTGAGTGAAGACCGGAAAGAAAAGAAAGGCAGCATTACTCTGGACAGGAACTGTTGTGTGGAGGTAAACACAATTAGCCAGTGAGTCATTTGCAATTGTTCTGTGGGTCACAAGTTGTACAAAGTAAACCAATTAAACTGTTTTCATAATTCATAGAAAATTCTGCTTCAGCTTGTAGTTCAAATATTTATTGTGATTAATGTATTTATTGTTAAGATTTTATCAGACCGAGATGGGAAGAGATGCATGTTCTGCGTCAAGACGCCATCAAGAACTTATGAGATGAGTGCATCAGACACAAAGCAGCGACAGGAGTGGACGACAGGTAAAAGGGTTGATCTAAAATGAGTCGTTTGTAAGTTTACCTTCGAATGCAAACCTTGTATTTGAATAACTTTCCTAAGAGCTATCTGCAATTATCAATAGCCCAGAACATGGTCACCAGAAACCCTCTGTAGATGAACAGATTCAGTATTATCTGATATCATTTAATTCCAAAAACAAAAGCTGAAAGGACTTTAAATTCTCAGCTCTACATTTAACAACATATCCCTCTTTTCGTTTCTCAAAACACTAATTCCAGAGTGTGGTTGCCATAATGCAAGCATCCTTTCAGTACCTTGTATTTACATCTGGGGAAACATTAAATTCAGTCTCCTAGCTCAGGAAGCAGGACAGATTTGGCCAAGTTTCTAATTTGTCATTGTTGTTGATTATTAGCAAGAGGTCATGTGTGAACACCATTGAAGACAACATTTGACTCAGCCCTTACTGCCAATAGTGTACAAAATGGAAAAAATGGGAAAAGATTGGACGTGACTTTATAAAGTCATGAGGGATATAGATTGAGTTAATGGTAGGTTTCTCTTCTCTGGGATGAGGGATTTCAAGACTACGGGGCATATATTTAACATGAGAGAGGAAAGATTTCAAAAAAGACATGGGGGCAAATTCTTTACTTAGAGGGTGGTTCGTGTGTGGAATGAGCTTCTGAGGAAGCAGTGGATGCGGGCCCAAATACAACGTTTAAAAAATGTTTGGATAAGTACGTGAATAGGAAAGGTTTGTAGGGATATGGGCCCAGAACAGGTAGGTGGGACTCGTTTCGTTTGGGATTATGTTCAGCATGGATTGGTTGGACCAAAGGGTCTGTTTCCGTACTGTATGCCTCTATGACTAGGATCTGGTTTCTCTGGGTTTTTCTTCTTAATTTTAAGGATCTGTCTAAATGCCATTTTGTTTCCTTTTTGATGTTTGCCTTCAGCCATTCAAACAGCAATCCGGTTACAGGCAGAGGGGAAGAAATCTTTGCACAAAGATTTAAAACAGAAAAGGCATGATCAGCGAGCACTTCGAGAGAAACAGAAAGCAGCAAAGGAGGAAGAACTTCAGAGACTCAAACAACTGCAAGAGGAGAAGGAAAGAAAACTGCAGGAACTAGAATTACTTAAAGAGGTATTAATAATTAGTGTAGTATAATGGGTTAGAATGAGAGACATGGAGTGATGTGTCGTATTAAAGGTTATCTCTAAATGTCTCACTAGCAAATTATACAGCAAGAGAAACATTGCAAATATTGCAAAGTATTCAACCTACCAGAGCTCCACCCAGCAGAGACCGTTCAGATTCGAGAATAAGTTTATTGTGGACAAATGGTTTAATAGACACAATGAGCACAGTCCTACCTAATCCAAACAGAAAGTGATACAGTGAGATGTGTAATACTTAGCACACAGAAGCAGTCATCTATACACTGGAACAGGCCACAGATTCTGAATCTATTGATGAATTCAGGCGATAATCCTTCTACCAAAATGGAACCATCTGCCAGTTCCATAGGTATGAATCAGATCTTGAATCTCCCCCTAAGTAGCAGGTAAACTCGTGAACCGGCTGCAGCAGTTGTTGCTGTGAAATGGGGCGGAAGTTGGAGACTTAGAGGGAGATGTAGTTGAATGGGTCAGAATTGGACTCTGGGGAGACTAGAGAGAGATGGGGAAGGGTTAATTTTAACTGTGTAATATTCTAATGATACAGTGTCTATCATCACAGGAAGTGATGCAGCAACACATTATCTTGTTCCGTCTGTATGTGGTGAGATGAAACCACAGTAAGATGCTTATTAATAACGTTTAATGCAATGAGTCCTGATTTCAGCCCATTAACATTCCAGAGTGTATTACATGGCAGTGGGACTGATGTGATTGTGAATCCCCTTCAGTCCTCAATTGGTGGGATGGGAAATAATGCTATCCAAAAAAATCCTGTCCTATAATTCCCTGTAATAGTACCTGAATCAGTGGCAGCATTTATTCCAAGTATTTTTCAACTGAAATCCCCAGTAAGGCCCTTGAAAGACTTTTGAAGTCTTTTTAAAGACTTTAACTGGTAAAAATAATATCTTCTGCATGTGGTATTGTAGCTATTAGCTAACATCATTACAGGTACAGTGAATGATACAGTGTATATCATCACACTGTATCAATGAATGAGCACCAAGATAACATTACTGTATCATTTCATGCCCTCATTGAGAATATTTTGGCCATCTTCCTTTGGGCTTTCAGAATAAATATCAATTTTGAGGTGCCCAAGTAGCTTTTTTTTGAGATGGGCTCAGTGAAATTATCCAACGAGTAGAGACCAGGGTACTTCTAGTTTACTCATCGGGTCAGTGCTGAATGAGTTGATCTTCCGACAAATGCTACAAATAGCTGCTAGATACCAGGTTTAGAGGAAGGAACATCAGTTTAAGAGCCTCATCAAAGAAGTCCTACTGGACGTTTGTACAAATGAGCAATGGATTAGGCCCAGCTTTGCTATCTCCATGAAGGGACAACCTGATTAGACCTCACACATGAAAGTGCTTGAAGGGGTTCATGAGGTTAGACCGTTGAAAAATTCAGGGTTAGAGAGAAAATTGATGTGGGTGAGTAATGAGAGGGGGAGGTGATGAATGCTGTTTTCAGTTAAAATATTTTGAACCTGTTATATAAGTAAAGCCATTCACACAATTGCAGAACTGATATGCGTTTAAACATGGACTGGTTGGACCAAAGTGTTTCAACACAGTGAACTCCCATTTCTAACAAACATTTCATAATATTAAAGCTACAAAACAATTTTGTTTAAAGGCTAAAATGACTCTTAAGGCCCATAAGCTAATAGAACCTAGAACAGTACAGCACAGTACAGGCCTGCCAGCCTTTCGCCCTACTCTAAGATAAGACTAACCTAAATAACCTTCATAGTACTAACTTCCATGTGCTGATCTAAGAGTCACTTAAATGTCCCCAATGTATCTGACTCCATTACCGCTGCTGGCAGTGCATTCCTTGCACCCACCACTCTGAATAAAGAACCTACCTCACACATCTCCCTTAAACTTCCTCCAATTACCTTAAAATTATGTCCCTTCATGATACTTTTTCCCGGAGTGGAAATGGCTATCTGACTATTCACTCTTTGCCTCTCAACATCTTATACACCTCTATCAAGTCACCTCTCATCCCTCTTTGCTCCAATGGGAAAAAACCCTCGCGCTCTCTCAACCTTTCTTTATAAGACATGCCCTCCAGTCCAGGCAGCATCCTGATAAATCTCCTCTGCACCCTTTTTAAAGCTTCCACATCTTTCCTATAATGAGGTGACCAGAACTGAACACAATACTGCAAGTGTGGTCTAACCAGGATTCTAATGAGCTGCAGCATAAACTCGTGGCTCTTAAACTCAATCCCCCGCTAATAAAAGCCAACACACCATGTGCCTTCTAAACAACCCTATCAACCTGGGTGGCACCCTATGGACGTGGACCCCAAGACCTCTGTTCCTCCTGTGACAAAGCTGCTCCTTTAACAAGGTTATGGTGTCCTTGTTTTTTTTTCAGGGAGGTTATAAACGACACAGACTCCGCAAAGTCTGGGGGTTGAAGGGTTTTAGGGTCAATTTAATAACAGTTAACAGAGACTGCCTCAGGCAGAGGCTTTCAAGCTTAAAAAAATACTTGTACAATGAAAGGGGAGTAGCCAGTTCTCCGAGCTCAGCTTTACTCTGGTTTGGTTTTTTCTAAGCAGTTACAGAAAAGCTACTGGACCCAGAAGCAGGTCCAGGCTGGTACTTTCTCTCTCTCTGACTTCTCTCCTGTAAGACCCTGTGTTTGATTTTACCCTTTGTGCCATGGGATGCTTATGGAAGTATTTGGAACAGTATCATTAAGTTGGGATGATGTGTTCGGTTTTCAGAGAGGTTAAGTTATTTTGTGTTCTGTTCTCTTTTGTTTGTGGTTCATTCACTAATCTTGCAAATAAATTCGGTTTTCTTTCAAACTAAGTGGTTTGACCAGCTGATTCTCCCTGGAATACCCACTTTACACCTGCTTAAAACAACTAACAACGTTAGTGTCTGGGCTACCTTCTTGAAATGTTTTGAAGAGTCTGGCCTGGTCCATAACACTCCACACTGCCACGAATCCTGCCTTTAACCCTGTATTCTGCATTTAAATTTGACCTTCCAAAGTGAATGACTTCACACTTTTCCATCTGACACTTATCAGCCCAGTTCTGCATCCTGTCAATGTCCCATTGCAACGTACAACAACCCTCACATTATCCCCAACTCCACCAATCTCTTGTCTAATCCATTCTTTCTTCCTCCTTTAGCGTCTCTAAGCCTGATCCTAACCCATGGGTAGAAGTGGAACTGCAGAACCTCTGAAAATTAATCCTAACCCTAAACACGATCACATTGGCCAAGACATGGCTGTATTAGGGATACTAATGCCATGTGATAAGCATGAGTTCAAAATGAAAAGAAACTTCAATAATGTAAGCTATTGTATTGTACTAAACAGTTTGATATTTTTCCTTCCTCCTTCCCAGGCCCAGCGCCAGGCAGAAGCACTGCTAAAGGAAGAAGAACAGCGAAGAAAGCAGCAGCATGAGGAGATGCAGAGGGCTCTGGAAATACAACTTCGACAAGCTGAACAGGTCAGAGGCCAATAGATGAAACAGGGGGTGGTGGACAGATAACTGTGGAAATTATCGACGATGGGCAGTGCATTAGAGAACGTGTTTGGCAGGGAAAGGCGAGAGAGCCGATAACCAAGTTCATTACTCACCACCAATGATGTGATCCTGGCCAGTCATTTGCTAAACAGAATGAGTGTCATTAATTTAGTTAAACTGGTATAACAAACGCAATTGATGTGATGGCATGCACTTACATTCTTGGATCATTCCCATTTTATTTTGCATTGTTTTTAATGTTACAATCCACTTGGGAAAGAACTCCGATTCTCGAGCCCCACTGCTCTTTGTGTCACCACAACAGTTAACGATCTAATCAATGTATGGAAATTATCCCCAGTCTATCTGCCCTTGGAACAAAGCCAGCAATAGTTGGAGAAACTCAGCAGCTTTGACAGCATTTGTGGAGAGAAAGCTGAGTTCACATTTTGAGCCCAGTGACTCTTCAGAATGGATTTTTTCCAGGTGTTCTGAAGAAGGGCCTGTTAACTCCACGTGAACTTAGCTTTTTGTCTACAAATGCTGCCAGAACTGCTGAGCTTCTCCAGCAATTTCTGTTTTTGTTTTGGATCCACAGTTCTTTGTTTTATTTTACCTGTCAGATGGTCTCGGATTAGCAGAAGATACAGAGCATGTGTTGGTACTTAACAAGAATCTACTGTTTATGACAAATAAGTGAGTTTTAGCCACGGGCAAACAAAGATAACAGCTATCCTTATTAGTTAAGACTCTGACCCTCTTTTAAAATCTCTACTAACATGTACAGTTGTGCAAAAAAAATGGTATTACGGGTGAAGGGAAAAGCCATTGGGGAAGCACAGCTAAATATCACCAGTTCATAAGACTTGATGAGATGTTCCCTTTATTTTCAAGACCTTCTGTTCTCCAACCATCTGGATTATTCCACTTCACAGGTGGCACGGAGTGATTTGCACAGAATTACAAAGTCTCTTTCTTACTGGTTAACGGCAACAGCTTACAGTAACTGGTGGGAGAACGTAACTGGCTTTCTTCAGCTTTAGTTATGTTCACTTAAGAGATATAGAGACACAGTTTGCTTCTTTCAGTCTGGAGACCACCTGACTCTGTACCGTTTGCATACACAACAGCTGTTTAGCTATGCAGGAACTTCTAGCTGAGGTTGGCCTCTGACATCTAGTATCTAAAGTGGTCACAATTGCACTGCTGGCCAAATCTCACTTTGAACACACACACACACACACACACACACACACACACCCTGGTGCTGTGCCATCTTATCTCTCCTCCTCCATTGCTTGCAAAGCAACAGTGTAAACAAAGCTCACATTGAGCTCCAGTTATCTGTCAATTATTTCAACAGTCCTTAGTTTTAAACAGCCCTTTTTCTATTTCAGTCCACGGTCTAACATAAAGAAAAGTAAAAAGATACAGTCTTTACATTAAGGAATATCATTTTTCTCCCATTAAAAGTTAAGGATTTTACTTTGCTTTATGTGAGGTAAGGTAATTCTTCTATTCTTTCAAACAAAATTCTTTCCATTGTGCCCAATCTCAAAGATACCCAAGTGATACTTCTGTACTTGCTACGTCAACCACCTCAGCTCTCAATTAAATAGTGATTCTCTTGTACAATTAAACATGTACCACTTAGAACTGGATTTAGATTGTCCACAAAGGACAGTGAACAGTGAACATTTTCACTCCATCAGTTAGGTATGACTGCAGACTAAACCACTGTCTAATCAAGTTGTCAAGGGATCAATTCTTTGAATAGATAGGTCAACTGTAATTAAGGTTATAGGCTCCAGACCGGCATTGTTTGTATTCTTGTTTGGTAACTTCTTTTTTTTTTCTCTTCAGGCTCGAGCCAGTATGGAAGCAGAGATGGTATTGAAAGAGGCAGAGGCAGATCGCCAGAAAAAACGGATTCGTGAACTGGAGGATATGCAGAAACTCCTTGAGGAAGCTCTTCATGCTGAGGTAACAGCTCGGCAAGAGGAGGAAGCAAAGAGATATGCGCAGACCAGGTATGAAGAAAATGCAAATACGTTTGATAGTGATCTCGAGCCGAAAGGACAGTGGTAGTACCCTGTGTGAGATTTTTCATTGTTAGATCTTTGCGGTCTCGTTCACCTGCTTGCTGAGCTCCCAACTTACCACTTCCTCAAAGTAACAGGAATTATGTTTGTGGCAAAATCAGAGTATTTTGCTTATCTCTTGGCTTGTCTGCTGCTCTCATGATACCAGTTTCTATGGGTGATGGAAACACTGGGAGATTTCCAGTTTGATGGATCTAATCAAGTACATTCCCAGATTTGATCATTCACCTGATGTTCCGACCTCCGGTTATAAAGGCTAACAATTTTGGTTTGTTTTTGCAGCAGAGTGCTACATTTTAATGATCTGTGCTTGTGGACCCATGAATCTCTTTGGCTCCCCATTGTTCCTTGCTTTTAACTACTTGCAAGGAAAGGCTTGTACCTAACTTTGCCAGCATTGAAAGCCATTTTAGTTTTGCCCTCATTTAAGCCATTATTATTTTTTAAAATTTTATTCCCCTGTTTACATCATAAACTATATCAACAATCTTATTATTTTTATGAACTTGCGTATTTGGCTGTCTATTATGTTATTAAAGTCATGAAAATTGAGGTCCCAACACAGATACTTGTGGGACATAATTGTCTCTCTACCACTTGGTCACCAAAATGCTTTTATTAACATATGGGTAGTAATGGAAACTACTGTTCATTAAATTTCCCCCTCTGCCATGTAGGGATAAGGATAAATGCTGTTGAGATGCAGATTAACTAGAATATAATTGAATGATAGTTGGTTCAAGGAGTTGAATGGCCTACACCTAGACCTGTTCCTGTTAATCCTATGATATTGAAACTGGTTGTAGAGCTGCTGCCTCATCATCTGGACAAGGTGCGTTGTCCCCACTTTAAGGGACCCTTTAAGTATAATTGAAGCATGAAACTCACTGAAAGACAAGTATTGTAATAACTTGTTACTTCACCTGGCCATGGTGGTCAATCAAACTAAACTACTCCCCCTTACTTTAACAAAGGAATTGCAGGATTCCCCCTGAGTTAAGTAAGTAATGGGAGTAAAGCTTTTCTACTGACTGAGTAGATTGAAGCAATGAGGAGCTGAACAATACTGATCCTAGTCTATATTAGGTCCATTAATTCTAGACATTAACTAACTTGACAGACAGAATGTCCAAATTACTTCTACAACAAAATTGTAAGTCTTCAGTTTTCTTATTTTGATGCTAAAGCAGTCGATTACACGTTGAGTTATCTGTTGGATAATCACTGGGAAGATTACACTGCAAAGCAAGATGATATCTTAGAACAGTAGAGCAAAGCAAGAGTCTATGCATATGCAACAACTCTTTCAAAGAGTGATCTAGTTTGGGGGAAAAAGATGTTGACATGTTTTGTGTATATCAAAGCAACAAGAAAATGAGTGAAAATAAATAACTGAGGCCTAATTTGTTTGCATTTAGGTTGTTGTTTGAGGAGGAAGACAAAATGAAAGCATTGATGCAGCTAAAGGAAGAGCAAGAGGAGCTAATTAGAAAAACGCAGAGAGAAAAACAGGAGTTAAGACAAGAAATGGAAAACAAGTCCAAAATTCTCGAGGAGGCACAAAAACAGCTGGAGGAAGTGCGGGTCAACAGACAGCGGGCAGACCAGGATGTGGTGGTAAGTGTGTTCGCTATCCAACACAGCAAACTACATCTGAACTAAAATAACAACTGTAAGATCAGGAAGAAGCTAATCTGCTACGGACTGATCGAATCATTAAATCACAGCATTTTACAATAAGATCACAACTGAAAACAATACTTACTGAACATTAGATGAAGTGAGTTTGTTGCCTACATAAATATTGAGGTTAGAAATTAATTTAGGCAATGTTTATCACAGCACTGTTAACTAAAATGTTCAGCCCAAGTTCCTATTTCTGCAATCTTAATGGGTGGATCAACCTATTTATTTCAAATCGCGTTACAATTTAATATAATATTGGTGCTTTTGACTCTGAGAAGGCCAATTGTGAGCCATAAGTAATGTGCAGCCCGCATTGTGTTAGTTACCAAATTCATGAAAAAGACAAAGTAGAAAGGTTATATAATCCTTTTGGTTTGGTTATATCTGGAAATGTAAAATAAGTGTCATTAGAATCCAGATTATAAATCAAAATCCATGCCCAATGACTCTACTGCCTTTGTTCAAAAATAATTAGGCACTAGGACGTATTATTAAGGTATAATATTGTGAGATTACTCACCAGTTAAGAAGTAATAGTTATAGTTGGTATATGTGTGAAAACCGAGACTGTTGGAAAATATTCAACAGGTCAAGCAGTATCTGTGAAGGGAGGAACAG
Organism: Chiloscyllium punctatum; assembly: GCF_047496795.1. NCBI lineage: Eukaryota > Metazoa > Chordata > Chondrichthyes > Orectolobiformes > Hemiscylliidae > Chiloscyllium > Chiloscyllium punctatum. Next base: position 12,317,193 of record NC_092783.1, on the reverse strand, counting down.
AATTAATATTTTAAGTTGGTGATTTTTCATCAGTCCTGATGATAAGACATTGACCTGAGATAGCAATCTCCATTAATCAAAACATTAGGATGAGTGACAGATGGTTGGAAATGACATTCACATTTTGTCACCCTAACCATTCTACATTCATCCACGAGGTTTTTATGGTGGTGGGTTTAGTGATGTCTAAGTATTCCACTGTGGAAAGGTATTTGCTTCATCTATATATTTCAGTTTGGTGCCTGATTTAAAATTAACTTTTATGCATGTGGTTCTCCGAAGCTGGGAAACTTGACAGCGAAAGGGAAGTGGATGTATCCCCCATAAGTCACAGGGTCATGCAGCACAGAAACTGAACCTTCGGTCCAACTCGTCCATGCTGACCAGGTTCCCCAAACTAGTCCCATTTCCTGCACTTGGTCCATATCCCTCTAAGCCTTTCCTATTCATGTACCGGCCCAAATGTCTTTTAAATGGTCTAACTATATCTATCTATCACCTTCTCTGGCAGTTAATTCCATAAATGCACCACCCTCTGTGTGAAAATGTTACTCCTCAGGTCCCTTTTAAATCATCTTAAACAATGCCTGCTAGTTTTGATTTACGCACCCTAGGGAAAAGACCTTTGCTTTCACCTTATCTATGCCCTTCATGATTTTATAAACCTCCTGTAAGGTCATCTCCCAACCTCCCCCACTCCAGGAAAAACGTCTTTTATAACACACCTTGTGCTCCATAACCCACCATTTGAGAAAACTTGGGCACTTCCCAGTGTCCCACCTATCTCTCCCTTCTCCAAGTGCCCATCATTGATAACTTGTCCACTCCCACCCCTCCCAAAGCCAATTCCAAAAGAGCCATTGCAATAACCGCTGGACTCTCCAATGTGCAATTATGACCAATGTCTCCAAAGTTAACCAACAAAGCTCTGAAAGCTGATTTCACCACCCTTCAACACCACCCCACCCACCCCCCCCCGCCCCCCACCACCCCCGCCGCCAAACACGCCAAACCCAGCCTGATGCCTAAGAACCTTTCCCAAGCATCTCTGGCTAACACCTCCAAAATGCAAATTCTGAAGAGGAGTCACAAGACCCAAAATATTAACTTTGTTTTCTCTCACTGATGCCACTAAACCTGCTGAGTTTCTCTAGCATTCCTGTGTTTTCTCCAACTCCTTTGGCAATTTCCCACCTACTCACCACAGCCCACTCCCCCATTCCCTCTGCCACTCTGCTTACAAGTATTAGCAAGCTTAACTGTTTCTCTCTTCACAGATGCTGCCTGACCTGCAAAAGTTTTCCCAGTTTTCGCTGTTTCTAAATAAATAATTTGCATTAATTTCAATAGGTATTTAATGATCAGTCAGATCATGATGTAGGGATACTTAAGGGAGGAAATTTGAGTAGCCACATGGGCAAGAGACCCTCAATCATAATACTTCTGGTTCTTTCTGAAATGTAAAAGAAGATTTTTATTGCTCAGAGACAATTGAGCCAAAATTGTGAGCTGATCAATTTATTGTACAGAAATGGGAAATTCCAAGGGAGTAAATTTCTTTGGTTTTTTTTTGCAAAAAAAAAATCTACCATAAAATGGCATGATTCATGAACAGAAAAGATTTGTCAGCTAATGCTGGCAATATTGTGATATGGTAGAATTACTTCAGCATATTTTAAATTATACTCAAGCATTCTTAGAACAAGGCTTAAGATTCCGTTTATTCACAGTACAAGGAATAGTATTTGATATGTATTTATTTTCATGTAAATGAAGGGTGATCTGATACTAAACATCCCTTTCCCATGTCGCTATCATGGCTAGTTGGCATTTATACAAATTGCCATGTTATAAAGCTCCTATCTAGAATGAGCAATGAATGCCATGCTTTCGATGTGGAGTTGCATTGCTTCAGCCTTGACCTCTTTGTATCGAAGATGGTTTCTGAGCATTATTTCAGCTAAGATTGCTGTCTGCCCTTCCTCTCTGCCCTTCCTCACTGCCTTGTAGAAATTTCAGAGAGAAGTCATGTTTTATTGACTCTCATTATGCTTTCTGTGCTGATGGACCAGAACACAGAATATCAAGAAAGTTGACGAACTGCCTTTGTTTCAGAAAGAAGAACACTTTTTTTTTCTCCGCAATATTATAAAATAGAGAATAGCAAATTGGCTGTTTTTGTAAAATCAGTGTTGCTGTTAACAGGAGACTAAAGCTTCTCATGAATTTTGAAGATGTCATCACCACATGGGGTTGTCTTATTTGTGACTTTACTAAGGGAGAAGAGTGGGAGAAACTGAAAATAATTTGAACATGTTGATGTGACTTTTAGTATATGGTATCTGTACGGCAACTAATGTGCCTAGTTTAAGGTCTGTGGAGTGATGAACAGAATTAATATTTCAAGTCGATGATCCTTCAACAGTTCTGATGATAAGACATTGATCCGAAATATCAATCTCTATTAACCCACACCTCAAGATGATTGTCAGAGGGTTGGGAATGGCATTCACATTATTATGTCACTGTCAATCCATCCCATATGTTTTTAAGCTTAAGGTAATATCACACTAGTTAAAGGTGATACCTTCATCAAGGATTTATTGGGATTTTATAACGTTCGTTTGGAAACTCATTGAAATGTTACAGTTGACAGCATCTGCTTCCTGTGGGCTGCTGCTTTCAAATAACTGAGTCAAAGCATTCAACATCCAAAGCATATTTATCAAAGTTCACAGATAGAAATAACAATAAGCAACACAAAGAAGGTAAGTTGTTCAACCATAAGTTGGGAACAATACTGCTGAGAAAGTAATTTCTTAGAAAAAACACAGAAAATCTCAAAAGGTTGTGGGAACATCTGTGGAAAGGAGCCAAGTTAATGTTTCAGATCGGTGACCCTTCATCAGAAAGAGCCAAATGGATGCAGGTATTAGTTTGAGCAAGGGGTTTGGTGGAATCAAAATAGAAAAAATGAAAACTGTTTGACAGCTTCTGTGGAGAAAGAAAGAGTTAAATTTTTAAGTGTTACACAAAACAACTTCAGAACTGGGCACAACATTAACTTTGTTTCCCTCTCCACAGACGCAGCCGGACTGGCTGAGTTTCTCTGGCATTTTCACTTCTTATTTCGGATTTCTAGCAACTGCTGTATTCTGTTTTTATTAAAGAGTTGCATGGACAAGGACAGAAGGAAGGTGAAGGATGACGGACAGGAAAGATTGAACAATGAAAGGATTAGTCTCCCAGAACTAAAATAAATGGTGATGGGACAAGAATAGAAACCAAGAAATGAAACATGTATCTAGAGCAGGTGTGCTTCTGAGAGTAAGCAACAAGTTAAGAAAAAGCTGAAACCTGCAAAGAAAAGGAAATAAAATAGGTGCTGAGATTATGGTCTGAACTCTATATAAAATTCCTGAGTCCTGAGAGCTGTAAACATTCTAATCAAAAGAGGGGCATTGTTTTTCGAGCTTATTTGAGAGTCACTGGAATTGTGGAGCTGACCAAGGATAGGGATGTCAGCGAGAGCAAGGTGAAGAATTAAAATGCCAAGTAGCAGAAGTTTGGGACATGCCTGTGAACGGAACAGAGCTATTCTGCATGTAGGGAAACTACACTATGGGCAGTCAATGCAGTAGACGAGGTTAAAAGAAAATTGCGTAAATCACTACTTCACTTGGAAGGAGTGTTTGGAACTTTGAGAATATACAAGCTACATCTCGTCAACTGGCATAGAAAGGTGAGAAAGGGCGAGGTGTTAGAGTGATAAAGCAGTGGATCAAGGTATCATGGAGGGAACAGTTCTTTTTGGAATGCTAAAATGGGAGGTGGTGGCAACAGGTTGGAGGTGACAGGAATGGTGGAAAATAATCCATTGAGCACAGCAGCTTGTGGACTGACAAAGTAAGGACTAAGGAACCGTAACATGGTCCTATTTGCGAGGGGAAGGTGTGAGAGCACAAGGAATTGTGGTCAACAGTGCTGCCAAGAGCAATTGAGGGTATACTCCTTAGTTAATTTTAAAAAAAAACACCTCTCTGATACACTGGTGTGGAAGAGTGCAACATTAGAACAGTTGTGATAGAGATGGAGAATGGAATCCTTATAAGTTGCATGGAGGTATAGTGGAGGTCACTGTGCAAGATGGTGGCTTTATAATGAATATTAGTCGATAAAATAATATAACTGGAGTCTGTTTCCCAAGGGTGGAAATACTAGGGGATAAGTTTAAAGGAGATGTACGAGGCAATTTTTAAAAAAAAAAATACAAAAGGGTGGTAGGTTGCAGGAAAATGCTGCCATGGGAGATAATAGAAACGGATATGACAACCATGTTTAAGAAGCATTCAGACAGACACATGAACAGGCAGAGAATTGAGTGAAAGATAAAATTATAGAATGGTTTACAGAACAGGAGGAAGCCATTTGGCCCATTGTCCTTGTGCTGGCTTCCAGCATAAGTAAATCAGCTTGTCCTCCTTCCCTGTCTTTTCCCTATGAACCTGCAACTTTTATTCTCTTCAGGTGTGTATCTAATTCTCTTTTGAAGAAGTGATGAAAGATTATTGACTGGAAGCACTAAATCTTTCTGCTTGTCTACAGATGCTGCAAAACCTGCTCAATGTTCTCAACATTCTCTGTATTTGTTTCAAATTTCCAGCACCTATAAGTTTTTGCTTTTGTATAGATCTTGTCTTGAGCTTATCATGGGTTGACAAAGTGAGCACATTACAGTACAGCAACAGGACAGGCCCTTTGGCCCACCATGTCTACAGCAATCATGATGACTTCCTAAACTAATCTCATCTCCCTACACATAGTACATATCGCTCAATTCTCTGCCTGTTCACGTGTCTGTCTGAATGCTTCTTAAACATGGTTGTCATATCCGTTTCTATTATCTCCCATGGCAGCATTTTCCTGCAACCTACCACCCTCCTGTATTTTTTTTAAAAAACTTGCCTTGTACATCTCCTTTAAACTTACCCCCTAGTATTTCCACCCTGGGAAACAGACTCCAATTATCCACCCTATCCATGCCTCTCATAATTTTATATATTTCTTTTCATTTGCCCCTCAGTCTCTGACGTTCTAGTGAAAGAAGTCCAAGTTTGTCCAACCTCTCCTTCTAGCTAATACTGTCCGATTCAGACAACAACCTGGTAAAACTTCTTTTGCACTCTCCATATCCATTCTATAGAGTGGGGACCAGAACTGCACACAGTACTCTAAACCTGGCACTGACTTGCCAACTTTTATACTCCGTGCCCCAACTAGTGAAGGCAAGCAAGTCGTATGCCTTCTTTACCACCTTGTTCACTTGTGTTGCCATTTTCAGGTGCTAGGATTTGCATCCCAAGATCCTCTGTATAATCAATGCTCCTAAGGGTCCAGCCATTTACTGTATACCTTTTCTCTTACAGTAAGTCTCCAAAAGTGCACCACTTCACACTTGCCTGGATTAAACACCACCTACTGTTTCTCCGCCCAACTTTCCAACTGATCTATATGCTGTTGTTTCCTTTTACAAAACAAGAGAATATACAATACAGAGAGGATAGAGGTGGAGGAAGTGAGAAACTTTCATGTGCATGTCTACAGGTCATTGAAGGAGGCAGGAGAAGGTGCATTAGACAGTATGGAAAACATATGGGATGCTTTCCTTTATTGGATCAGGTATTGGACATAAAAGGAAGGATTTATTGCTACACCTGTGTAAAATGCTGGTTAGGCCACAGCTGTAATTTTGTGCACAGTTCTGCTCACTGCATTAAAGGAAGGACATCATTGCTCTGGTAAAAGTACAATAATGTTGACAGGACTTGAAAATAGGTGATAATGAAAGATCGGATGAGCTATGATTGTTTTCCTTTGAAAACTGTGGAACATTGAGGAAGCTGTGGGTGACTGAATTGAGGACGGTAAAATAATGAGGGCCTGGATAATCTAGACAGGAAATACCTGTTTCCCCTCTCAGAGCACATGGGATCACAGATTTAAGATGATTAGGGGAAGGATTAGAGAGAACATGGAGAAAAATGTACAACCGGAGAGGAAGGGTCTAGAATTTGCTGCCACCTTTGGTAATGGAGGTCAAAATCCTCAACTCATTTTAGAGGTACCTGGAGGGACACATCAATGCTGTAACTTGCAAAACCATATACAGAATGAAATAACTCCACAGAGACAGATATCCTGTCATCAAGTCACCCTTTATATACCCATGGAGAGTTCTTAACACTGATCCAACTCCATCAGAGCCACTTCTCAGAGAACAAGATGGTTGACACACCTGTTCTTGTCTATCAGTCAGGGCTCCCTGATTGGACCAGGTTAACAGCCCCAGTCAGGGAACTCATATTAAAAAAGGTTCACCTGGCTGACCTTGTTACAATCACTACATAGGCCAGGTGCTGGAAAGTGGGATAAGAATGGGCGGCTACTTTTCTTTGGCAGTGCAGACGTGATGGTGCTAAGTCCTCAGTTTTCACTGCTTTCGTAAGTAACTTTTTATTTAATTATTTTGTAGATTAGGATTCATGTTAAGACTGAATGGACACACTCTCCTTAAATTAAGAATTTTAAAATGTCTTTACATTGTTATCACATTTAATGCCATTACAATTGGCCTCATTGTTTAACTTAGTGAATTTACTGCAGCAAAATCTCCTTGTAGATGTTAGGTTATCAGCCTATTCGGAGGGATACTATTATACATCACTGGAACAGGTGAGACTTGATCCTGGGCCTTCTGGCTTAGAGGTAGGGTCACTACATTTGTGCTATAAGAATCCACAGAATCAACTGGAATGCTTGCACCTTTAATGGAATACTGATTACTTTCTCCTGTTCACAGGTATAGAATTACAAATGTATCTCGCAAAGAAAAATTACACTTTGCTGAGATCCTGTGCAGGAACTAACACACGACAGGTTCCCCTATGTTCATTAATGGAGACCATGCAGTATTCATTTGGTAACAATTTTCTCCCTTTGTTTTACAGGCTGCACAAAAGAAATTGCGACAAGCAAGTTCGCATGTTAAGCACTGGAATGTCCAGATGAACAGGCTAATGCGTCCAATTGGACCAGGAGGTAACTAGCAACATTGGCGTTAATTATGTTCTTGAGATGAAATTTCACCCTTTTTCTTTCAAATTGCAATATTTATTGACAATTTACTTAATACAGACCAAGAAACGTTATATTGCTTTTTATACTTAAACAAAAAGCTGTGTCAAAAATTTATAATTGGATTAGAAATCTAAGAATGAAGTCCTATCCAAAAACATAATCAAGGTGGAGTGGAAATTTGGTGAGGGGTCTCCCTGTGGGCTTTAGTCATTTGTGTGGAGTTTCTGCCAATCATCTATGGACGATCCAGTGCAAGATTTCAGAAATTCTAGGCTGTTATCATTACTGTGGACACATACATCCCAAAGTGTCTATATCGCTATAGCAACAATCAACTGGAGGATGGATGCTGCTCTGCTCTCTCACTTGGCAGTCTTTCATTTATTCCCTTTGCATTCCTGATCGTTTTTGTTTTGCACTGACACTTCTCTTTCCACTCCAGCTTTAGAAAAAGTTAATCAATATTTCACATCCATTTTAAAGCTTTATAAAAACAAAAGAAATAGTTCTCCCAACATGAAACATTTCCCATTGACTGGAAAGAAATCCTTTAAATGTGAGAGTATTTATTGTCCTGCTATACCTGTTTTATTTATCACCTGGCTTTTTTTTCAAGAAAAGATAATTGTTGATCTTGTTTCTATTTTCTTGCAGAGAAAACCACCCTTATTGCCTCTTTACTTGCAATCTAAATATAGTTAATCTGTTTCTTACCCCTGCTACATGTGCAATGTTTAACCAAACCTTATTTTTACTCCTACCAATTATTTTGGGCTCGGTCACCTTCAGTCAATGATCTTGAAATATGTTGTTGCTGCAGCTGTTGCTTACACCTACACCTGCCAGGAGATCTGCTTCATTTGTGTGGCCAACCACTTTATGATTTGTATGGCCAACTACATTTCGATGGCTTCTCTTTCAGCTCCCTGACACTTTGTGCTCAAGAAGAGATGTCTCTCACTTTTAAACTAATGCTGTTGAAAACAAAGGTGCATACGGGTGCTACAATATAAATATGGGCTGCTCAGAGATATATATGTGAAATAAGAACCAACAGGACAGGCCCTTCGGCCCACCAAGATTCTGTTGACTCATGATGCCTTTCTCAACTAATAGCCTTTTGCCTCTATGCCGTCTGTATCTCTCTATCTCCTGGTCATTCATGTATTTGTCACGATGCCTCTTAAAGGCTGCTATTGTATCCACCATCACCTCTGGCAGTATATTCCAAGCACTAACCACCCTCTGTGTGTAAAAACAAAATTGCCTTTCACATCTCCTTTAATCTTTCCCCCTTTTACTTTAAACCTATGTCTCCTTAGTGATTGACATTTCTACCCTGGGAAAAAAGAGTCTGACTATCCATCCTATCCATACCTCTCATAATTTTGTAAACTTTAGATCCCCTCTCCCCCTCCTAAACTCCACAGTGTATAAACCGAGAGTCCTCAAACATTCCTCATATGTTAAGCTTTTCACTCCTGGGACCATTCTTGTGAACCTCCTCTGAACATGCTCCAGAGCCAGTCCCTGAGATGTGAGGCCCAAAGTTGTACACAATACTCTAAATGTGGTCTGGCCAGAGTCTTCTAGAGCCTTAGAAATATATCCCTGCTTTTATAATCACATGTAATGTTTGCAGATTAACCTTTCTTAAGACCGCTAATTACAGGTTGCCAGAAGTATAATGATAAATAAAATGGTGAGGAAATTGTTGGCTGTGAAGACAGTTGGATCACAAACAATTTTTTGTTGCATTCCTTTAAAGCGTCAGTTATTTAGTTTGTGGTTGAGGTCAGTTAGTCATTTCCCACGACTATTTACTCGTTATCTATCAGCATTGGTTTATTGTGCCTTCAGATATACGTAAGACAAACAACTCCATACATTGTGGTTAACAGTTTGAGTCATTCAGCAATAAATAAAGGATTATTTTCTATTCTGTTGTAAAACATGGGCATTACTGGTTGGCCAGCATTCATTGCCTGTCCACAGTTGCCCTTAGGAAGGTGATGCTTTCTTGAACTGCTACAGTTCATGTACTATAGAGGCACCCACAAGGCTGTTAGGGAGGGAGTTCCAGAATTTTGCCTCAGCGACTCTGAAGAAGCGGCAATAAATTTCCAAGTCAGGCTGGTGAGTCAACTAAAATCTGCGTGAATGAAAACCTACTTTGTGCTGCTTTAACAGCTGCTGCTTTGTGAACGGAACTGAAACACCTATGACAAATAATGGAACATTAGTCAGCACATTGTTGCTTTGCACTTGCAATGCAAAGGTAGCCTTCAATAATTATAAAACCCATTCCCATTAATCATGAGTTTTATTTAAATTAATCTGTAAACATTATGTATGGTTCATTTTCTACGCCATATTCCCCAGCTCTTATCAAACCTTGCAGAAGGAGATATTAGATATGTCAATCTAATTAGGAAAACAAGTATAAAGCAAGCCTATGTACCATTGGTGATCTTATTGACTAGCATTTCACATGTGCATGTGTGAGTACATGTGTATTAAAAATGTATTGCCAACAAAGCCAAGATATAAAATAGAAATATAGAACTTAAGAGCAGAGTAGGCCCTTCGATCACCCAACTCTTGACTCTGTTCCTGCTTTCTCCTCATATCCTTTGATCCCTTCAGCCCTAAGAACTGTATCTAATTCCCTTTTTTTTCCTTCTTAAAACCATTCAATGTTTTGGCCTCAACCACTCTCTGTGGCAGAGAATTCGACAGGCTTACCACTCTCTGCATGAAGACATTTCTCTTCTCCGTCCAAAATAGATTACTCCATATTTTAAGATTGTAACCTATTGTTCTGGACTCCCCAGTCATTGAGAACATCCTTTGTGTTCACCCTGTCTAGTCCTGTTAGCATTTAGTAAATTTCTATGATATCACCTCTTATTCTTCTAAACTCCACTGAATATTATTCTTACTGATCCAGTCTCTCTTCATATGTTAATCCTGTCATCCCAGGAGTCACTCTAGTAAACCTTTGTTGCACTTCCACCCCCCCACCCCCATAGTCAGAATATCCTCCTGCAGAGAAGCAGACCAAACAATGCTTCAGGTGTGGTCACAGCAAGACACTCTTGTCCTGTGTTTGATTCCTCTTGCTATGAATGTTAAAACACCACTTGCTTCCTTCACTGTCTGCTGCACTTAAAAGTTATTACTTTCAGTGACTGCTGTACAAGCACATCCAGGTCTTGTTGCACCTCCCCCTTTCCCAATCTTTTGCCATTCAGATGATCTGCTGTCCTGTTTTGCTACCTCACATTTTACTTCCATTTACCTATTTGCCCACTCACTCAATTTCTCCAAATCATACTGAAGCATTTCTGCATCTCCTCACAGTTCACCCTCCCACCCAGTTTTGCATTATCTCCAATTTTTGACATGTTACATTTAGATCCCTCAGCTGAATCATTTAATATATATCATGATTTGCTACTTTAAACCAAAGACAGTCACACACACTCTAGCCTTCTGGGATTTGGGGAAATGTGAGAATGTGTGGATAAGTTTGAAATGATTGTTCATCCATCCAGTTGTCAGCAACTGTTTTGAACTATGCCAGAAGAGCTGATTGTTTAAATCACTCTCTAGCAACTTCTCCCCCACCCGTCGCTACCCCATAGAGTCCCATCTGACAGCTCAAACACACCTCTTTCATTCATCCCTGAGTCATCTGTCAGCTCTGAGATCTTCTCCTGCCCACCCTCTGACACCTCCTCCCCCACCCATCCCACCAACTGTCAGCCTCCCCCACCCTGTGGGAACAGTCAGCTTTGCCGAAACCTCATGATTACCATCTGTAATCCTCACCCACTCAGGAATGCTCCAAATCCAACTGCACCGTCCCCTGATTTCTCTCTTCTGTCAGAGGCTGGTCATCTGGTAGGAAACATGGAACCAAATAATGCAAACAGGTCTGATAGTTCAAACTGCAGGTGGTCAGGGAAACCCAGACCTCTGGGCTTCTCATCCATAACTCCTTACCACTTCCCCATTCCAAGATTTTGCCAAACATGTTGCAGCCATGCATTGTTTACTTAATGACCATGAGATCATCAAGAATGAGAAACTGGATCATAACGTGTTTGTATTTTTGCTTATTTACATCTTAACATCTCCTCACATCTTTACCACAACCTACTTTAAAGCAGCTGCCAATGCTATTAACTGAATAGTCTACATGTGTCTTAGCTGCTTTCTTTTTCTCTGTAAGGCACCTTGAGTCTTAGTGCTCTCTTGCCACACTTCTAATTTACTCACCTACTGCTAATGTTATCTGTAATTTTTGTTTTCCCTGCATGGACATCTGAGTTTTGTGTGTGCTATGTTAAAACAAAGGATGTCCTGCAGTGGAGGTGTGTGCATGTGGGGTTTCCTAGCAGCTGCATTGCTCACAGGGAGCATTGCCCAGACAGATAGAGAAACTAAAGGGTCCAAGTAATGCACTGATAACAAATCTGAACCTGTTCCTGAATCACAATGAGAAATTCTTGCACGTTCTACAGTGTTTTAGAGTAGCAGGTAAACTGACACCTTTATAATTGAAAACTGGAGACAGAATTAAAAAGAAAGAGAAATACAGCACATGTATCAGATTTCTTAATTTCATGCTGTGATCTGCTATCCCGTAATAGTTTGGGCAATAACTATGTATCAGGCTCCTTGATTTGTGCCCCTGAGCTGTTTGTAAAATGTTATTACAAAATTCAGGACTAAATAGGTGGTGCTTGTATTGTGCACGCCCTACCTATTTGCACTGAGCCTTTCACTAAAGGAGCCAGTGAAGGCTACAGAGAGAAAAAGACCCATGAAATTTTCAACCGTCTTTCTCCAGCTTCTGATCTCTCTGACTCTTCCAAATCTGACAAGGGTTTCTCTGCACGAGAGCCAACTGAACAACTGCGCTTCTCAGTTCGTAAGCAGCTGTGGTGCCCATCTTGTGGCTGCAGCTCTCCAGCATTTAGATAAGGCCTGTTGCCAACTTTGGCTCTCGCCTTTGAATTCCGTGATCCTTCACGTGGAGCAATCACTTGTTTTGGGCAGAAGCCGAATTTCCCCAGTGTTGAACAATGTACAGTATAACAAATCGGTGCAATGATTTCCTGAGCTCCAGAAATCCCAACCCATTTCAACTTTGTTACTTCTGTTGATGACAATATCAAGCAGTCTTTGTTCCAAGATTGCTAAGTACTTTCTAATTAAACTATACTCTTTTGAAATGATGTTTTACACATCAGAAGGCGATGTACTACTTCTCCGACAGGTTGAAAGCAAATTAAAGGCAGCCAAGGTAAAGTGACTGACCATGTCTCAGAAATGGATATAAAAATCGATAGCTTTCCTTTTAATTTCAGTTGTGATTGAATGCCTGCTCATCACAATCTATTAATGGGCCTCTGAATATTTCAATGTGCTTTCAAGTGAAGGATGAGTTCAGGTGTGTGATTGCCAAAATAACAGAAATCCTGATTAAGCATTGAGAATACAGGACTGAAAAAAATATAAACATTAAAATCGCATAAAACTGAGCAGCCATCTGTTTGTGTGGGAGTAGCAGGAAATTCCCTTTTGGTCCTGCTTTTGATGAAACCCATGTACAGTGGTTCAGGGGTTAGTGTCAGTACATGCAGATGTACATTATATGCATACATACATACCCCATCCCCACTGGAACACCAGCAATTAGCAGAAACTGCTGCCACTTGCACATACTCAATACTGTGGGCTGCTGGGTCTTTTCCTGAGACATTGAGTGGGCCAAGTTCTCATTTTGCTCCGACTGGGCAGCAATTCAATTTCTGGTCAGTATGTTCTTTTCTCCATATATCTGCTTAAAAGACAAACAGAACAATAAAGAGTCCATGTTATTGCAATCAGTAAATAAGCTGGTGGCGTAAAGAAACAGTCTACTTAGTTAAGAGATTTTGTATCATTACACGTGATTGTTCTCAAAATGTTTGCTCATGTTGTTACAGATAAGCGGCCTACGCCTCCCATACTGCCTATCTATCGAGGATCAACAGGGGGACAGCAGGAGGCACGAGTAAAGTTATCAGGAAAGACTGAGGAGAAAGGTAACACAACTGCTGATGAGTGTAGGAAAGAGAACCTCCATCGATCACTGTCAAACTGTCCTTCTAACGCAAACTCAGTTGAGGAAATGGAGACCTCCGCTTTAAATGGACAGGTGAAAAGGAATTCGGTGGAAATTAGAAAACCAATGCAAAGATCGTCCTCAGAAGAACCGGAACGTGCTCCAACAGAGGAACTCATTAGGTAGTTTGGATGTGAACAGAGGTGATTCAAAACAGTTGACATTCCATTGCTTCATATTGGACAATAACATCAGGTCACAGAGTGGTCCAATAAAGTCCAGACTCATCAGCGCAAAGAGTAGAAGTTAGATGTCAACAATGAAGTCAGCCATTTTATTGAGCCTTTTCCACAAGGATGACTGAAGTTACTAAAGACAAAGCAATCTGAAATTGCCTGAAGCCATCAGCTATTGTTTGCATACAGTAGAGAGCAATACTTAATGCATCTTTTAGATCAATAATGGTGAAGGAGAACTTTAAAATTGGAGTTTTATCTCATATTTGCATTCTTTCACTGTAATACAATTTGTGGACATTGAATTTGTAAAGAATTATTAATTGGCAAACAACTCTGTTTTTTAAAAAAAAAGCAAACTATTAACTGAGTGCTGTCAGCCTCCTCACCATCAACTGAACAAGTCACACAATCAGCTTTACTTGTAGACATTAGAATTGAAAAGTTGGGAAATTATGTTAAACCAGTGTCCAACTTTGGGCACGCCACGCTTAGAATACTGTGCATAGTTCTGGTCACCGTATTATAAAAAAGGCACTAGCAGCATTGAATGGCTATGTAGATCCAGAAGATATGAACAGGCAGGGCATTTTTCCTCCAGTAAACAGAAGGCTGAGGTCTTTTAAATTATGAAATGTTTGATTGAGTGGATATGGAAGGATTGTTTGTACTTGTGTGAATAAGCATAATCAGAGGCCATCAGTATTAGTGAATCACCAAGAATTCCACTAGGAAATTCCGAGAAATACCTTTACATAGTGTTGTCAATGTGAAACTTGTTACCACATGGGAGGAAATAATATAGATGCATTTAAGGTGACATTAAACAAACATATGAGGGAGGAGGGAACAGAGGGCTGTGATGATGACTATTTCAATTAAAAAAAAGGGGATGAGAGGGGAAGGCCTGACTGGCACATGAACACCACATGGACTGGTTGGATTAAATTGGATAGCCTACATAGTGGGTTATCTGGAAATTTCTGAAATTCATCCTGAAAGGTCAAAGTCTGCTTTTAAAATAGATGTCAATGGTTTTCCATTTGTTCTATAATATTGAGGTACCTATTAATGCTATTAATTGTTTTGATTCATTTTCATTAGCACCAAAGCAGTGTTCAGAACTTGTACTCTTCTACACTGCTACAAGAGTTTTGGTTTGAGAAGTCTCAAGCTGCATTTATCCAAACTTGCCAGTGTGTGTCAGCCAAAGGCAGGAAAGCTCTTAAACAGTTCAGGTCCATGGTAAACTAGTTTGGAGTTCTATGTTCACTGACTGGTGTCTCTGTTAAATGTGAATGTGAGGAATATATGTATCAAATACTTCTTCCAGAACAGCGTGCAACTTCGGTGTGACTCAAATTTTGTACAGGGCATTCAAGTGTAAGGTGTAGGATTTAAAGTGCTTCTGTGATTCATAAATAAAGACAGGCTTCATTTTTGCTTATATGCTTTCAAATGAGCATGTCCTTTATTTTGGGCTACAGTCAGAAGTATTTCAAATCATCTCAACTTGCTTTCATTTTTATGCTTAAAAATTTGTAAAATATGTGCGCCATTTTTAATAAGTATTTAGATAAAACGTTGAAGTTTTTTAATAAGTCAATGGCTGATCATTAGCTAACTCCAGAAGTATCTATTTTTTAAAATTATTTGATACAACTGAGACTTGTTAGCACAAATAATGTCTATTTGTATAGTCTGTTTATTGACAATTGCATTTTGCCATACAAAATATGTATAACCAATTTGATTGTTATTAAATATTGTCTTATTCCACAGTTATACTTCATTTTGATGTACCTGCAATCTCCATTCGTCGAATTCTAATTAAACAATTGATTGACATCAAAATAATGTCATAGTTACAATTGTAGGCAAGGTAAATTATGGATGTTCATTTTCAAACTTCTGAATGATACAGTAATTCAGATAACACCTGTACAGTATTATTGCAATTCTGCTGTAATAAAGTAGTTTTCTTAAGATGTCTGACTCTCACTTTACCTTTTTTCACACAGTCACAGAACAGTGGGAACAGCTAATTACTGCCTTGTCACTTTGTTAGTGGCTCTCCTAAAATTCCAAAAACATTTTTGTATTCACTTTGATGTAATTCACCCCCCCCCTCCAGCCCCCCCCCCCACCCCCACAAGGGAGCTGGGGGTGCTATGCACCAATGTTTGAAGGTGTATGGACTTATTGAGAGGTTGGTTAGCAATTCTTGTATCTAAGACTTCATAAATAGTGATAATGAGTACAAAAGCAGAAAAGTTATGTGGAACCTTTATTTAAAGCTCTGTTTAGACCTCAGCTGCAGCAATTCTGGTCACCATACTTGAGAATGATATGAGGTCTGTAAGACAGAAATCAGGATGGTCCCAAGGGAGTTATACTTGAAAAGGTGGGAGGAGTTTTTCTTTAGAGGAAAGGATAGTTATAAAAGTGAAAAAGATTACAAGTGTGAATAAGATACACAAGGAAAAACTGTTTCAGTTAGCTGAGTGCAAGGACTAAGGGACAGAATTAAGCTTTAATGGCAGGAATTATGGAGGCGTTGGGGTGAGTATGAGGAAGATTTTTATGCAGCGAATGGTAATGACTTGGAACATGCCCATGAAGGTAGTGAAAACAAACAATATTTTCAAAAGTTAATTGGATGGACTCTTAAAGGAAACAAGCCTGCAATCTACAAGTGTGCACCATAGGAGAGAGACTGGGTTGCCATGCAGAGAACTGGATAGACTCAATGGGCTGATTGGCCTCCTGAGGTGGAATGTTATCTCTCCACAGATGCTGTCAGATTTGCTGAGGTTCTCCAGCAATTGCTGTTCTTGTCTCTGACGTGAATGGTTGGGGGCAAGTTCACCTGAAGTCTGGTCTTTGTAGCCAGTTAAGTGATCTAATTCAGACTTGCAAGCAGGTATGCTTTATTGGGAAAAGGAGTGAAGCTTGATAATGTTGACATTCAGAGATGCCAGTGCACTTGCAACGTGCAGTACAATGTTAGCATGTAAGTACAGTCAGCAGTTAGGAAGTGAACTGTTCTGTTAGATTTATTACAAGGGGATTAAGTACAAGAGTAACAAAATATAGGCACAATTATACTGTGCTTTGGGTGGACCACACTTGGAGTACTATGTACAGTATTGGTTACTATCTTTCAGGAAGGATTTACATTGGAGGCTGTGTAATGACTAATTTCTACATTGGTTCTCCAAATAAGAGAGCTATCTTATGATCTTATTCTGAATGCATTTGGCCTTTACTCTCTCAAGTTCAGCAGAATGAGAGGTGATCTCATTGGTCTGGCATCGGTTTGACAGGTTAGATACGAGAACTTGTTTCCCCAGCTGGCTGGGGCACTCCAAACATTACGGCACCATCACGGGATCAAGCTGATCAGGGAGGACTGAGAGAAATTTCTTCACTCCAAATTAATTATCCCATAAAGGTTGTAACTGCTCCAAAGTTCAATGTATTTAAGTTTGGGATAGACAGATTTTTACTCAGAGTCTAGTGAGATGGGGGATGCAGGCAGGTGACACAAAAATCAGCTGCAGTCCTATTAAATGTTGATACAGCTTGAGAGACTGTAGAATCCACTCCTACTTCTGATGTTCTCATGGAACTGTGTCCATTGATCACCACATTACCTGTCCTGTTAAATTAGTTTATTTTAATTAATTAAAAAACAGTGCCCTGGTGACAGTCGGGGGCAAAGTGGATGGTGGTTGGCATTGAGGCTTGGAGAATAGGAGTTGGAATGTTATGTTGAGGATTACCACATGCACAAACCGGTTCAAGATCAGCTTCCTCCCTACTGTTATCAGACTGTTGAATGGACCCCTCTAATTTTAAATAACGTTGATCTTACTTTGCAACCGTAACCTTGTATGCCTCGCTCTAAGTGCCCAATGATCAGTTATGTCCTTGTTAGCTATGATCTGCCTGTACTGCTCGCAAAACAATAGTTTTCACTGTACTGAGGTACATGTGACAACAATAAATCAAATGAAGGTTGCACAGGACATTGGTGAGGCCTCTTCTGGAGTACTGTATGTAGTTCTGGTTGCCCTGTTATGGGTAGGATATTATTAAGCTGGACAAGGTCCAGAAGAGATTTGCCAGAAATGAGAGTTTGAGTTATAAGGAGAGGATGGATAGTGTTATAGGGATATACAGCATGGAAGCAGGTCCTTCAGTCCAACTTGTCCATGCCAACCAGATATCCTAATCTAGTCCCATTTGCCAGCACTTGGCCCATATCCCTCTAAACCCTTCCGATTCATTTACCCATCCAGATATCTTTTAAATGTTGTAATTGTACCAGCATCCACCACTTCCTCTCTCAGTTTATTTCACACTTGCACCACCATCTGCTGGGGCTTTTTTTTTTGTTGAAGCATAGGAGATTGAGAAATGACCTTAGAGATTTATAAAATCGTCAAGGGTATAAATAAGGGGAATGGCAAGTGCCATTTCCCTAGGATGAGGGACTTTAAGTCTAGAGGGCATATTTTTAAGTTGAGAGGAGAAAAATTTTAAAAAGACATATGGGGCAGTTTGTTTACACAGAGTGGTTCATGTGTGAAATGAATTTCCAGAGGAAGTGGTGGATGTGGGTACAAAGTTTAAAACACATTTAGATGAGTACATGAATAAGAGTTTGAAGGAATATATGCCAAACACAGTCAGGTGGGATGAGTTGAGTTTGGGATTATGGTCAGCATTAGGCTGGTTAGACTGAAGGGTCGGTTTCCATGCTGTATGACTCTGACTCTATGACTGACATGTCTGTATGGCAGTCAGTGGTGAGGAACTGAGCCCAGCACACTGGGCAAAGCCTGCCTCATGGGGAAAACCCAGAATGAAGCGACTGCAGATCCATGGCTATTGAAGGATTGTAAGACAGCATACAACATTACAATGCAGTACAGGCCCTTTGGCCCTCAATGATTCCACAGGTTGGTGCAACAATCTGAAGCCCATCTACCTAGACTATTCTATTTTCATCCATATGTTTATCAAATGACCATTTAAATGCCCTCAAAGTTGGCGAGTCTACTACTGTTGCAGATAGGGCGTTCCATGTCCTTACTACTCTGAGTAAAGAAACTATCTCTGACACCTGTCTTATATCTAACAGCCCTCAATTTAAAGCTATGTCCCATTGTGCTAGCCATCTCCACCCGAGGAAGATGGCTTTCGTTGTCCACCCTATTTTAGGACCTCTGATTATCTTAAATGTCTCAATTAAGTCACCTCTCAACTTTCTTCTCTCTAATGGAAACAGCCTAAATTCCCTCAGCTTTTCCTCATAAGACCTTCCCTCCATATGAGGTAACATCCTAGTAAATCACCTCTGAGCCCTTTCCAAAGCTCCCACGTCCTTCCTATAATGCGCTGACCAGAACTGTATGTAATACTCTAAGTGTGGCCGCACCAGTGTCTTGTACAGCTGCAACATGACCTTGTGGCATTGAAACTCAATCCTTCTACCAATAAAAACTAACACACCGTATGCCTTCTTAACAACCCTATCGACCTCGGTGGCAACTTTCAAGGATCTGTGTACATGGACACCGAGGTTTCTCTACTCCTCTCCATTCTTACCATTAGCCCAATACTCTCTATTCCTATTGCTCCTTCCAAAGTGAATCACCTCTCGCTTTTCCACATTAAACTCCATTTGTCACTTCTTAGCCAAGCTCTGCAGCTTATCTACATCCCTCTGTAGCCTGCAGCATCCTTCAGCATTATCAACAACTCCACCAACTTTGGTGTCATCCACAAATGTACTAACCCATCAATGTTGAACATCGTATACTTTTCACTGTACTTAAGCACACATGACAATAAAATCTAATTCTGATTTGAGTTCACTAATTCAACCGATTGCAAGCATCAGAATTTCCTACAATGTTTGTTCAAGGAGTTTTCAATAACTAAAGCAAAGGTGAGTTGAGACAGGTAGCTTGCCAGAAATTGCTGGTGGTAGTCATGATTTTCCTATACCACAATATTTCTCTGCTTTGGCAAGCCACAATGATTCGATGGGGTGGGTTGCTGGAATGTGGCAAATGTGAACAGTACTAATGCCCAAAGACTCGACTACCATCAGAGGAATCTTACCTGTACTCATGGTACATTCTGAAATGTAAGATGAATGATAAAACTGGGAAGTTACATCTTCAGCAGTCAGCTATCCCAGAGTGACCCAGAATGGAAAAGAGAAAGGCAAAGCAAATCAGGCAATTGCTGTAAAGAATAAGAAATCAATTAGGAATCGAAGGAACAGAAAGACAGAATTTTGGAAATCTAGTCTCGGTGCTCTGAACATTTCCTTCTACCATATCTGGATATTGCAAATTTTGGTATCACAGCAGGTAAAAAGGTGCAGTAAAGCCATGGGTCTATCTCCGATTTTCCATGTTGTGAGTTCTTCATTTGAAAAAGACCTTTGGAGTTGCAAATGAGAAACAGCAATCTGTTTCTGTAGGTTCTTACCATATCAACAGTACTATATAACAATTGACTCATTTCTTCAAGTGTTCCCAGAGAAATCCAAATTCACTGGTGATTAGCAAAGGATTAAGAAAACAATCAGGATTAGGTTAACCAATAAAATGAATTGAGTGGAGCAGCCTTTTCTCAATAATTGTACGATTTGGAGCAGGCAAGGGGAATTAAATAAGACATACTGAAGCACAAGAGAAAGAGCTGCACACATAAATTACCAAGGGCAAGGTTAAATGGAAGTACATTGTACAAGCTTTACAATTTTTTTAATTTTAAAAATATACTTTTTTCATAAAATATTTTGATGGTCTGTACAGTTGGTCATGCCGTACATACATAAACATTCCATTTTTTTGCACACAGAGATCAGAATTTATCCTTTGTATATACAGGTCTGTACGTTTATCAATCATATATCCACATATTTAGCTGAGGCCAAATGACTGGGTGGGCCCCCTGTTCTTCTTAAGCAGGCAGATGTTAGACGGTGGTCTTTCCCAACCGCGCCTTGGCGGCAGCTGCCCCGAGCTTCAGCATGTCCCTCAACATGTAGTCCTGGACCTTGGAATGTGCCAGTCTGCAACACTCAGTCGGGGTCAACTCCTTCAGCTGGAAGATCAACAGGTTTCGAACTGCCCAGAGAGCGTCCTTCACCGAGTTGATGATCCTCCAGGCACAGTTGATGTTCATCTCAGTGTGCGTCCCGGGGAACAGACCATAGAGCATGGAGTCCCGCGTCACGGCACTGCTTGGGACGAACCTCGACAAACACCACTGCATTCCTCTCCAGATTTCTTCTGCGTAGGCACATGCCAGAAGGAGGTGTGTGACAGTCTCGTGCCCCCCCCCCCCACAGCCGCTTCGAGGGCAGTGTGCGGTGCGGCTGACAGTCCAGGTGTGCATAAAGGATATCACAGGCAGAGCCCTTCTCACCACCAGCCAAGCCATGTCTTGGTGCTTGTTGGAAAGTTTTGGCGATGAGGCATTCTGCCAAATGACTTTGACAGTCTGCTCAGGGAACCGCTCGATAGGATCCACCCTCTCCTTTTCCCGAAGGGTCTCAAGACACTACATGCTGACTACTTCCTGATGGACTTGTGGTCAAAGGTGTTTTTCTTCATAAACTTCTCCACGAAGGACAGGTGATACGGAACGGTCCAACTACTCGGAGCGTTCCACAGCAGCGAGGCCAGGCCCATCCTTCACAACACCGGGGACAGGTTTTTTTTTATATTTCAAAAATATACTTTATTCATAGAATGATTTGATGGTCTGTACATTTGATCATGCCATACATATGTCCATATTTACAAACACAGATTCGACTTTATCCTTGTCATTCGCATTTACAATCCTGTGCATTTTTCAATCTTGTACATATACATGTATTTGGCTGAGGCATCAGCAGAGCCCAAAAAAACGTCCGCATGGGCCCCCTGTTCTTCTTTAGGCAGGCCGATCTTACACGGTGGTCTTTCCCCACCGCGCCTTGGCGGCAGCTGCCCCAAGCTTCAGCGCGTCCCTCAGCACGTAGTCTTGGACCTTGGAATGTGCCAGTCTGCAACACTCGGTCGGGGTCAACTCCTTCAGCTGGAAGATCAACAGGTTTCGGACCGCCCAGAGAGCGTCCTTCACCGAGTTGATGATCCTCCAGGCGCAGTTAATGTTCGTCTCGGTGTGAGTCCCGGGGAACAGGCCGTAGAGCATGGAGTCCCGCGTCATGGCGCTGCTCGGGACGAACCTCGACAAGCACCACTGCATTCCTCTCCAGACTTCCTCTGCATAGGCACATTCCAGAAGGAGGTGTGTGACAGTCTCGTCCCCCCCGCAGCCACTTCGAGGGCAGCGTGCGGTGCGGCAGAGAGTCCGGGCGTGCATAAAGGATCTCACAGGCAGAGCCCTTCTCACCACCAGCCTAGCCACGTCTTGGTGCTTGTTGGAAAGTTCTGGCGATGAGGCATTCTGCCAAATGGCTTTGACAGTCTGCTCAGGGAACCGCTCGACAGGATCCGCCCTCTCCTTTTCCCGAAGGGTCTCAAGGACGCTACGTGCTGACCACTTCCTGATGGACTTGTGGTCAAAGGTGTTTTTCCTCATAAATTTCTCCACGAAGGACAGGTGATACGGAACGGTCCAACTACTCGGAGCGTTCCGCGGCAGCGAGGCCAGGCCCATCCTTCGCAACACCGGGGACAGGTAGAACCTCAGTACGTAGTGACACTTGGTGTTTGCGTACCGGGGATCCACGCACAGCTTGATGCAGCCACACACAAAGGTGGCCATCAGGGTGAGGGTGGCATTGGGCGTGTTTTTTCCCCCATTGCACCGGTCTTTGTACATAGAGTCTCTTCGGACCCGGTCCATCTTTGATCTCCAAATGAATTGGAAGATGGCCCGGGTGACTGCGGCGGCACAGGTCCTGGGGATAGGCCAGACCTGTGCCACATATAGCAATACTGAGAGTACCTCACACCTGATGACCAGGTTTTTTCCCGCGATGGAGAGCGACCGTTGTCCCCATCTGCCTAGTTTCCGTCTCATCTTCCTGATCCGCTCCTCCCAGGTCTTGGCGCACGCCCCAGCCCCCCCGAACCAAATACCCAGCACCTTCAGGTGGGGACAGGTTTTTTTTTATTTCAAAAATATACTTTATTCATAAATGATTTGATGGTCTGTACATTGGATCATGCCATACATATGTCAATATTTACAAACACAGATTCGACTTTATTCTTGTCCTTTACAATCCTGTGCATTTTTTCAATCTTGTATATATACATATATTTGGCTGAGGCATCAGCAGAGCCCAAAAAAAACGTCTGTATGGGCCCCCTGTTCTTCTTTCGGCAGGCCGATCTTACACGGTGGTCTTTCCCCACCGCGCCTTGGCGGCAGCTGCCCCAAGCTTCAGCGCGTCCCTCAACACGTAGTCTTGGACCTTGGAATGTGCCAGTCTGCAACACTCGGTCGGGGTCAACTCCTTCAGCTGGAAGATCAACAGGTTTCGGACCGCCCAGAGAGCGTCCTTCACCGAGTTGATGATCCTCCAGGCGCAGTTAATGTTCGTCTCGGTGTGAGTCCCGGGGAAAAGGCCGTAGAGCACGGAGTCCCGCGTCACGGCGCTGCTCGGGACGAACCTCGACAAGCACCACTGCATTCCTCTCCAGACTTCCTCTGCATAGGCACATTCCAGAAGGAGGTGTGTGACAGTCTCGTCCCCCCCGCAGCCACTTCGAGGGCAGCGTGCGGTGCGGCAGAGAGTCCGGGCGTGCATAAAGGATCTCACAGGCAGAGCCCTTCTCACCACCAGCCAGTACGTAGTGACACTTGGTGTTTGCATACCAGGAATCCACACACAGCTTGATGTAGCCAAACACAAAGGTGGCCATCAGGGTGAGGGTGGCATTGGGTATGTTTGTTCCCCCGTTGCCCAGATCTTTATACATCAAGTCCCTTTAGACCTTTCAAGCTTTACAAACCATTCCATACCTGACAGAGATTGCTGGAAATGCTTAGCAGATTAAGCTGAAGAAATAGCATATCATTTGATTAGACACTTCTAATTTCACATTTCCAAAAATACCAGATTATTCTCATTGATGTCAGCTGCTAATGACAATACTGACAACCCCGTTTACACCTCTTCTGGACCTGGTTTGTTTTTTTAAAAGTAACCAACTGTTTTTATCTTCCATCTTCATCCCCATTATCATTTAAAGCTTCCTTCCTTTCAAGCAGTAACAACCTTTTTTTGTGCGCACCCCCCCCCCCCCAGCTCCACCCCTTCCTCTCCCTTTGTGTTTTTAAAGACATTCACATTTGTAACATTTGCCAGTTCTGATGAAATGTAATTGGACTGCAAGGTTAATTTTAGCTATTTCTCTCCTCAGAAAAATAGAGCGTGACCAGCTGTTTATCTTCTGTATTTTCCAATTGTAATTCTAATTTCAAGCATCTTCCCAATTTTGTTTTTGCCCATATTTGAACTTGATGTAATTTTTTTCACAACAGACACCAAGCACACTATCATTAGTGTAGGCAGTGCTGGTGGAATTCTGAAAGGCTGTGTAAGACATATTAAGTTGGATAGATGGTTAAATGATTGTTAGAAATGTTTCACCAAAACTTATTTTCTCCTGGTGGCAAAATTATTCTGTCAAATGTCCAACACCCAATAATAAGAAGAATATTATGGACTTGGCAAGATAACGGCCATTCTATAGAACAGCCATGGACGGTCTGCCTAACAGCCAAGGCATATTGGTGCTTTTTGCAATCCCTGGCAAACTTATGTGGAGGAACTATCAGTTTAAAACCTTACAGAACACACATTTGGGATTTGGAAGGATGCTCAAGGGAAAGGTAGTGAGCAAACAACAGCAGGGAGGACACTCCCCTACAGCGTCAGGCACACCAGAGACCGCAGCAGCATTAGCCTCTCCCAAAACCTCCCCCCAACCCTCCCCTAGAGACCTGACAGACTCTTAGGAATTGGCAACGGCGATGGAAAGACTTACCACCGTGCCCAGGTCCAACCCATTCATGCCCATGCCGCAGAAACGTGAACAGAGATCCAGGGGCTTGGGGAGTGGCTGGAGGAGGTGAAGGGTCGCACTAAGGCCTCTGAAGTGGCGATGGAGTCCTCATCTGGTCAGATCCAGGTGCTGGAGCAAGACCAGGTCGACGACCTCAAAAATCGAGGTTGGAGGATGAATCTTTGGATTGTCGGGCTCCCAGAGGGTGAAGAAAGCAGGCTGTCGCAGTTCCTGGGCCTTCAAATCGAGTCTCACCAGTTGCACATTGAAAGGGACTATTGGATTGCAGTGCACGGGTCTGGGCTGGTACAGTGCCCCCGCACGGCCTAGTGCACGGCCACTCATACAAGGACAAGCAAAAAGCAATAGAAGCCTCCAGATCACTTGGAAAAGACCCAAAGGCACTGCTGCACAAGCGCTCCAAAATCATATTTTTCCAGGATTTCTCACAACTTTAATTCGAAAGAGGAAATCCTTCAATGAAGGTAAAAAGAGGCTGAAGAACCTGGGTACCTTGCAGTGCTCTGTTTCAGCCACGAGGACTCAGTTTACACACTTGACTCAGTGGATAAAGTTAAAAACTTTGTAGACACTTTAAAATAGACGGACTGGTCTGAAGAGTACAGTTAATGTTTGCCCTCTTTTCCTTCTTTCCCTGTGTTTTCCCTTTTCTTTCTCTCTCCCTAATAATTCTTTAAAAAACTTGGAATATGTTGTTCCTTTTTTTTATAACTGGATTTTATTATGGGAAATTTTTTGGATGTCCTTTGTTGTCTCCCTTTTTTTGTTTGTTCTGTTTCTCTTTTAGTCACAAGTAGGGACGACATGAAGCCGGAGATGGCCAGAGTACTCATCCTGACTTTTTCTTTTTTTGTTGTTGATTAAAGGATCATCTCATTGTTTTTTTCTTCACCTCAAGCTGGGGCACAGTCTAGGCTTGAAGGAGCTGTGAAGGAGGGGAATGGGTAGGATGAGTGCCCCCTATGGGCGGGGGGAGAGTCTCCTGTTCAAGGTTTTATAATTGGTTTACTTTGTAGTTTTTTGGTAGTAATAGTTGTTTGCAATTATGAGAGTAGTTTTTGTATACACAATTCTTCGACTCTATGAGCCTTTATTTATTTGTGCTTGGCACACTGTAAGCAGGATTCTCCCTCCCAGGGGCTCAAGGGTCTATGAAAGG
This sequence comes from Chiloscyllium punctatum, assembly GCF_047496795.1. Lineage (NCBI taxonomy): Eukaryota > Metazoa > Chordata > Chondrichthyes > Orectolobiformes > Hemiscylliidae > Chiloscyllium > Chiloscyllium punctatum. Next base: position 12,291,465 of record NC_092783.1, on the reverse strand, counting down.
GATATAGCTAAGTGTCTTGTTAAATGGTGCACCTGGAACATTAAGGGAAGTCATTTGCCTGTTAAAAGGAAAAAGGTGCTTTCTAGCTTTAAGAGGGAAAGGGTTGATATCACTTTATTGCAGGAAACCCATCTTGATGATGGGGAATACCTGAAGCTATAATGGGGGGTTATGACCAGGTATTCTTTTCATCCTTTACTACTAAAAGTAGGGGAGTGGCAATACTTATCCAGAAAAATCTTCTGTTCACATTATTAGAGCAGGTGAAAGATGAGCAGGGGTGGTTTGTGATACTTACGGCACTGATACATGGGGAGGAAAATGTCTACTGTCCTCCGGCACATCCCCTCAAAATGTTGATGAGTGCCTTTGGAACATGGCACATTATTATAGGGGGTGAATTTCAATTGTCTTTTGGATCCAAGAGTGGACAGGATGCCTAGTGGGCCCCCAACTATTTCTTCTCAGGCCAAGCAGGTTACTGACTTATGTGAGATGTTGGGACTGGTGAGCATTTGGAGATGTCTTTACCCTACTGGCAGAGACTTCACCTTTTTTTCAAACCCATGTAAATGTCACACGGGGATTGATCTCTTTCTGGCTCCCTCAGCCCTTCTGGATTCGATTATGGGTTGTAAAATTGGAAACGTAGCTATCTGTGATCATGCGGTAGTATATTTGAAAGTTAAGGCCAAGAGTGAGGGGCTACGTTTGCAGCACTGGCCTCTGGATCCTTTTCTCCTTCAGGATTCCAAATTTGTGGAATACGTTTTGAAGGAGTTTCAGGAATTCTTGACCATTAGCTTAGTCCGTCTATGCTATGGGAGACCACTAAGGCCTTTTAGAGGGGATTAGCTATTTCCTATTCGGCTAGCCAGAAACGACAGAAGGAGGAACAGCATGAGGCACGGTTGAAAGCTGCCGAGGCAGTACATTTTGCGCAGCCTTCGGTGACTAAGCTACAACAGATCACAGCCCTCCAGGCTGCCTTGCATTCAATACTTACACAAACTACAAAGAAAGAACATGCTTTTGCCAGACAAAGGCTGTTCGAGTATGGAGATAGGCCAGGGAAGTATTTAGCATACTTGACTAGGAAAAAGCGTGCTCCCCAATCCATTACTGCAATCAGAGACAGCGCCGGGATCCTTACATATGATGCCAAAAGAATTAATTAGGCTTTTCGGAGTTTTCACTCTGAATTATATTGGTCTGATGGTCGCAAGGACAGGAGTGCTAAAATGGAGGTCTTTTTTAAGAACCTAGACCTCCCAAGGGTAGCCTTGGAACTGGCCTTTCTCCTTAATGCCCACTTGACAGTTCAGGAAATATAGGAGGCAGCTAGGTAACTTCAGAGTGGGAAAGCACCTGGCCTTGATGGTCTCCCGGGTGAGTTTTATAAAGAGATGATAGGGATTGTGTCAGGGTCGATGTTGGAGATGTGCAATCACTCCTATATGCATGAATGCCTACCACCATCTTTGAGAGAAGCTAATATTTCCTTAATTCTCAAGAAAGGGAAGGTTCCTGAGGATTGTGCCTCATACAGGCCCATCTCTCTATTAAATTCAGACTTCAAGATTCTATTTAAGATCTTGGTAATGAGATTGCAAAGGTGTTGCCCCATATTCTTAAGGAGGACCAGACAGGTCTTACAAGGGGCCACAGGTCCTCTAGTAATATTAGAAGGTTGCTGAATATGGTCCAAGCTTCTCAGCAATGATTGATTCGGGAGTTGGTGATTTCCTTAGATGCAGAGAAAGCATTTTACAGAGGTGGAATGACCGTATCTTTTTTATGATTTAGAACTGTTTGGGTTGGATGGGGTCTTTGCTAGGTGGGTGGAGGTTTTATATCGTTACCCTCTGGCTGCAGTCATCACCAACGGGGTGAAGTCTGCACACTTTAGGATTGGTAGGGGTAATTGGCAAGGCTGCCCCCTTTCACCATTGTTGTTTACGTTGGTGATAGAACAGCTGGCAGAGGCCATTCGTTAGACTGTCCACATTACTGCTCCAGAAGTGGGATCGAGGGCACACAAGATTACACTGTATGCAGATGATGTCCTGCTGTTTTTATCAAACCCAATGATCTCTGTACCCCATCTGATACAGTGTATCAATTCATTTGGGCTATTTCAGGATATAAGATTAACTTTGCAAAGTTGGAGGCTATGCCTTTGGGGGATCTTAAGGAAGTGTCAGAGGTTGAAGGTGGCCCTAGGTTCCCCTTTAAGTGGTCACGGGCAGGGTTCCGATACCTAGGCATTTTTATTACCTCCAAGTTTGATCTGTTATTTCAGACTAACATTGCTCACTTGCTCAACAATATTAGGCGAGATCTCCAGAGGTGGGAGGCTTTTCCAATTTCATGGTTGGGCCGAATATCTCTCATTAAGATGAATGTTCTTCCTCGTTTGCTTAACCCAAGCGTATGCTCCCTGTAATGTTTCCCAGGTTTGGTTTTCCTTTGTCTGACATCATGGGTGGCCCCTCATCAAACTTACTAAATTGCAGTTGTCTCATGGAGGGGGAGGAGTTGATTTCCCAGACATCAAAAGGTATCAGTTGAGTTCCCTGCTGTCTTTTGTCTGCGATTAGGTAGGTAATGATCTGGGCTTAATATGGCTGGATATCGAGGCCTCCCAGGCAAAGTGCCCTCTTATTAACCTGTTGTTAATGGATAAGATTAGGACAGTTATGGACCACTGCTGGAACCCCATTGTTATGAGTACGATAAAGGCATGGAGGGAGAGTGAGGGTTGTTTATCCAAGACTTCGCCACTTACATCTATAGTTGGCATGCCAGGGTTCCAACCAGGAGTGATGGACTCAGGATTCAAACTATGGGCAGCAAAGGGAGTTTCTAGTTTGGAAGACTTGTTTGAGGGGGAGGTTATGATGTCTTTCAAGCAACTGAGCTGCAAATACGGGTTATCCAGCAGAGATCTTTTCTGTTTCTTGAGGTTACGGATTTCATCCAGAAGAAGACTACGCTTCTCACTAAGCCCTATAAGCCCGATACAGAGAGGTTGTTGCTCCGCTCCACAAGCACCCTTTAGGTTAGTGCCCCCTATCGCCTGCTGAGTGGCAGGGTCTGGCAGGGTATTAACCGGTTATGTGAGGTCAGGGAGCAAGAGCTAGGAGTGGAGATCTCTTCTGAAACATGGGAGAACATATGGAAGAACACGCAAAAGATCTCAATCTGTATTAGGACATGCAGTATGCAGTTAAAGGTTCTGCACAGGGTTCATCTGGCACTGTACCATCTGGCAAAGTTTTAAAAAAGGGGCATCTTCAATGTGCCCCAAAAGTAAAATAAGTGTAGGTACTCTTACCCATTGCTTCTGGGGTGCCACAGGCTCCATGTTTATTGGAGTGCTGTGGTGGGAGAGATAGGGAGGGTATTGAGGACTAAAGTCAAAGTAAACCCAATATCTCTCCTCTTAGGTCTACCGAATTTATTATCTTTAGATGGGCATGGGAGGAAACTATTTAATATTCTTGCACACTGTGCCCGGAAGAATATTCTGATGAATTGGGGTCTGAGAACCCACCGGGTTTGCTGGGATGGTGGAAGTTAATTATGGAGCACATTCTCTTGGATTTTTTTGCAAACATGGTGCACCACACAACAGACCATTTTTATAAGACATGGAAGCCCTATTTGAGTTATTTGGATATAGACTAGTCGGCTATCTTAATTAGGGTGTTTGTTTAACCAGGATGGTTAGGTTTGTTGAGCCCTGGACCCTGGAGGGGGATCTCCTGAGTTAATATGGGTATATATACAATGCTTTTGTTTGGGAGCTTTGCACCGAGCATAGCTATTTTGTGTTTTTTTTGTGTGTTTTCTTTTGGCTTTTCTTTTTTTTTTGAAATATTAGTCACTTACTTATTTATTGGTATTGTTTTGCACAGTGTTAGGTTTTGTTTTGTATTATAGGGTAAGTTAGTAGGTGGTAGTTGTAATTTGTGGTTTTTTTCTTTATTATATTGGTATTTGTTATTGGTTGTATTTTTAATAACTTTATATTTTTGTAAAGTCAAAAAAAATTTTAGCTAATAAATATATTTACGAAAAAAGTATTATTTGTAGATGTGGGAGTATCAAAATTTCCATTCTATAAATAGGTGTGGGATGTAGGAAAGGAAATGATTAACAGACATTGTGCAATTACAGTGTGCAATTCGAAATGTGGTCCCCCTTGATTACAGTGAATGTATCCACTGAATAGCCAAGTTGTGCAGATCTCAGTGGAATCACAGGACTGTGCTGAGTTGGCTGATTGCATTAACTTAGCAATTAACCATTAGCCTCAACCCATCTAGCTTTGGAGAAGGATATGGCAAAGTTGTTGCAGCCACTCATTATTGATTGGCTCCTGCATGTTTATGGTCAGTGAATGAGAACGGGACCATTGTCCCCTTCCTGATCAAAGTTGGCTTCTTCTGCATCTCAGATGTCTACATAATATATACCACTTGTCCAGGTTGCCAAAATGTGACTACTAACTGTTAGGCCCTGGCAAGGAGCTATCTGCTACTGCCTAGAAGAGAAGGAGAGAGGAAAATAAACTTGCAGAGATAAAGATCATCTACAGGGTATTTATCAATTTGTGAAAGATCTACCTGCACAGGCTTCAGTGCTATGAAAATTCTCTCAGTCTAGGAGACACTGTGGCAACTCTACAAACTAGTTTGAATCAAACTTGGAACTGCAGTGACTGTTGATTTAGAAAATGTGTTGAATCATTGGATGCAATAAATGAAAATGCACTTACTGTACATGTTGGTTTGGGCTAAACATAATCCAATGGTTTCTTCTCCCATGTCAGAATGCTGAACCTTGAACTCCATCCTGAGCCCTACTCCATGTTTTAAAGACTACCGCTAGATGGTATGATGACAGCTTTCACATTTACGATGATGACACCCAGCACTCCATCTCCTCCAGTAGTGGCACACCATAGTTGTTTCTTCAACGCTGAAACTTGGGGTATAGTCACTTAGAGCTTAAAGTTAAAAAAATCAAGGCTGTTATCTTTGGCTCCTGCTAAGACATTTGCTTAAACATTTAGCTCCACCAATCTCCCCAGTTCAGGCTGATCTCAATGGTACGCATGTTTTATATATTGCTTCACACTAAGTTTGAAATATTTTAGCCATTCAAATTCATTACCAAGATGTTTTATTCCTTTCTATTAAAAAGAAAGAGCCTCTTTCTTCCCTACCATTACCAAAACCATTACCAAATGGACCACATTTGTTTACCATCTCAGCATTGAACATCTACTTGTTTTTTTCCATCCTTTATAAGAAAATATCATTCCAAGCACAAAACACTACATTTTAAATTAAACAAAGCCCCACATTCCAACCTGCCTATCCCTTATTGAATTCATTTCATATCCACATTTTTGACTTTGAATCACTCCATTGTGGCACTTCCTCTGAGCTTAGTCATCTCCAGTTCTCCATCTAGTTTTCACACCTCTGACATGGATTTTATCCCTTTCTCACCATTATATCACTGGTACTTCATTTTTCAGTCAAAACCCCTCTTCCCTCTGAATATCAATCTAAAACAGCTCAGACAAGCCACCTCCCCCTTGGCTCGACTGCAAGGTGGATATTTCTTACCTTTTGCCCCCAATCTCATTGCTCAGATTTCTTGTTCTGTTCTTTCTGTTTGCTGTCTATATTTATTATCCAACCTATGGAACATTTTCTATGTTTTTTTTCTGTCTCTCTTCATTTTGTAGAAATGTATAGGCTAAGCTCGTAGTTGAGCTTACATTAATAAATATGTCATGCACTGAGGGTGGTCTCAGAACTTTTGAATATTACTGTAATATGGCAGATATCCCAGGCTTGAATAACTGCTGTTGGTTCAAGATACAGCCAATTAAGTCCAATTGGGAAAAGAGAGCTCCAACTGGAAAATAAGGGCATAGTAAGAAGCCTGTGTAACTCAAACAAAAACATTGCAGATCAGTTTGAAGGAGAGACCTTGAATCAATCATAACCATCTGTTTTGATTGTGTTTCTAATTTTATGGCATGGCCTATCTTACAAGAAAACATCTGCTAAATATAATACACAGCACATGGACATAAACAGTGCCATTTGGTTCTTTTCAAAGAAAAGTTGTAGAAAGCTTTAGTAGAAGCCTTGATACTTACATCAGTAAAACCACTCAGTGTTTTACTGGTATTCTGACTTAACCTCCCAGTTGCTAACCACAAAATGTGATAGCTGCATAGAGATAGTAATAGCAAATAAATGGATTCTTCGGTGTATCCACAACACAAACTGCAGACACTATGACTCTCTTCCTAATTCTCCTTCACATTTCATCATCTTTCCTCACATTGGAAAACCTGACAGCTGTGACCAATTTCACCACATGCACTGCAGCAGTTCAAGAAGATGATTTCTCAAGACTACTTCGACGACAAATAAGGATAGGTAATAAATGCAGGCTTGACTAGCAATGCCCACGTCCAGAGAATTAAGATGTTAGAAAGTGTTCTGAAGTCTCCTCAATCAAAGCTCCTGAATCTTTATGCCTGTCCCATAATTCTCCAGTTGCAGTTTCTTCCTCTTCCTCTGTTCTGCAATATTTTGGGATATTCTGGTGAGTTGAGGGCATGAGATAACTTCATGTTGCTGCTGTTAATTAGAAAAGTTAAGTCAAATTGTAATAAACTAAGCATGCACCTGCCTCAATTTTATTAAAGTAGTTCAGCAAAGGCTGTGTGAAAAATAATCACTAACAGATTTTCATTCTGATATTTTAGTGGATCTTGGCATGTTGTTTTCATGGACCCTGATGAAGGGCTTTTGCCCGAAATGTTGATTTTTCTGCTCCTCAGATGCTGCCTGACCTGCTGTACTTTTCCAGCACCACTCTAATCCAGTTAGCATAATGTCTGTCATAGGAAAATGTTAAGAGTCTATTATAAAGGCAGTAATAGTAGAGCATTTTAAAAAAGGTAATTAAGCAGTATCAAAACGCCTTCTTGAAAGGGAAATCATGCCTGATAAATCTACTAGAGTTCTCTGAGGAGATAACAAGCAGGATATCTTAAGGGGAAACCAGTGGATGTAATATATTTGAACTTCTGAATGGTGTTCAGTAACAAGAGGCCCATTAGACTACTTACTAAGTTAAGAGCACATAGTGTTGGAAATAGAACATTCACAAGGATAGAGGCTTGACAACCTAATAAAAAACAGAGAGTTGGGATGAAGGGGGGAGTTTTCAGGGTGGTAATATATAACTGGTGTAAGTGATGTGCTACAGGATCACAATTATTTACAATATATATTCATGATTTGGATGAGAAAGGTGAATGTATTATCGCCAAGTTTACTGATGAGACAAAAACAGGTGAGAAGGCTGATAACATACAGAGTCTGCAGAGGAACATAGACCATTTAGGTGAGTGGCCAAAAAATTAGGAGATGGAATATACCTCCCATTATCACAGCGGGTAATCTCTAAGACAGATAATTATGAATTTAAGCCCCCCTTCAAAATGTTGACCAACAAAATCTAAGCAGGTACTTGAATGTACTGTAATACTGAGGTAATCCTGCACTGTCTTTTGCATAGTTACTTAACTGAGGCCTGTTAAGGTTGACAGAGTCATAGAGATGTACAGTATGGAAACAGATCCTTTGGGTCCAACCCTTCCATGCCGACCAGATAGCCTAACCTAACCTAGTCCCATTTGCCACCATTTCCCTCTAAACCCTTCCTATTCATATACCCTCCAGATGCCTTTTAAATGTTGTAATTGTACCAGCCTCTACCACTTCCTCTGGCAGTTCATTCCATACACGCAACACCGTCTGCATGAAAAGGTTTCCCCTTAGGTCCCTTTTTCTTAATTTTTAAAATTTTTCTGCTCTCCCTTTAACATGGGCTTTGGGCATGGGAAATCATGTCTCATAACTTGATTGAGTTTTTTTGAAGAGGTGCCGTAGACGACAGATTGAAGACAGAACAGTGGACATTGGCTATATGGACTTCAGTATGGGGTATGACAAGGTTCCTCATGGTAAACTGGTTAACAAGGTTAGATCACATGGAACACAGGGAGAACTAGCCATTTGGATACAAAATTGGCTAGAAGGTAGTAGACAGAGGGTGGTGGTGGAGGGTTGCTTTTCAGACTGGAGGCCTGTGACCAGTGGTTTGGCCTCCAGGTTTGCCCTCTAGGTTTGGATTCCCCTACACTGGGGAAAAGATCTTGTCTATTTACCCTATCCATGCCCCTCATGATTTTATAAACCTCTAAGCTTCCAATGCTCCAGGGAAAAACAGCTCCAGCCTATTTGGTGTCTCCCTATAGCTCAAACCCTCCAACCCTGGCAACATCCTTATAAATCTTTTCTGAACACTTTCAACTGAACATGTTACTGTAGGAGTGAGATGAGATTTGAACACAGTATTCCAAAAATGTCCTAAACAATGCCCTGTACAGTGGCAACATGACTTCCTATCTCTGATACTCAATGCACTAACCAAGAAAGGCAAGCATACCAAACGTTTTCTTCACTATCCTGTCAACACTACTTTCAAGGAACTATGAACCTGCACTCCAAGGTCTCTTTGTTCGGCAACACTCACAAGGAACTTACCATTAAGCATATAAGTCCTGGCCTGATTTGCCCCACCAAGATGTAGCACCTCACATTCGTCTAGATTAAACCCCATCTCCCACTACTCAGTCCATCGACCCATCTGATCAAGATTCCATTGTACTCCGAGGCAACCTTTTTTGCTGTCCAGTACACCTCCAACTTTGGTGTCATCTGCAAATTTACTGACCACACCTCCCATGTTCACATCCAAATCATTTATAGAAATGGCAAAAAGCACTGGACCCAGCGCACACCACTGGTCACAGGCCTCCAGTCTGAAAGGCAACCCTGCACCACCACTCTCTGTCTCCTACCTTCTAGCCAATTTTGGATCCAAATGGCTAGTTCTGCCAGTTTTCTATGTGATCTAGCCTTGTTAACCAGTTTACCATACGGAACCTTGTCAAACCCTGGACTGAAATCCATATAGCCAATGCCCACTGTTCTGTCTTCAATATGTCCTCTTCAGCATCTCTTCAAAAAATTCAATCAAATTAACGAGACACAAAGCCCATGTTGACTATCCCTAATCAACCTTTGCCTTTCAAAATACATTTAAATCCTGTTCTCAGAATCCCTTCCAAAAACATGCCCACCTGTAAACAAAATGCATCTATTTCAATGAAGATTAGATGAGTTGTGCTGGGCAGATGGCATGTAATGTGGGAAAGTATGAGATTATGCACTTTGGCAGGAAGGAAAGAAGAGCTGAATAGAGGCAAGAAATCTCTTTTAAACAAAAAGAGATTTGTTTAATCTCTTAAACAAATATTAAGATGTTTGTTCTTAATCTTTGAATTTTAAACTTAAACTGTAAACAAAGTCAGATATAAACCTAATTCTACTACCAAAGAATACTGTTCTGGACTGGAAAGATATTACTCAAACTCAGAGCACAACAGATCTATTCAGTCCCTTTTATAGAGTGGTGCTGGAAAAGCACAGCAGGTCAGTCAGCAACCGAAGAGCAGGAAACTGTGATTTTCCTGCTCCTCGGATGCTGACTGTCCTGCTGTGCTTTTCCAGTACCACTCTAATCTTGACTCTGATCTCCAGCATCTTCAGTCCTCACTTTTGCCTATTCAGTCCCTTCCTGGGTTGGGATATCTGGTCGGCATGGATGGGTTGGACCGAAGGGTCTATTTCCATGCTGTACATCTCTATGACTCTATGGTTCTAGTGTTTTTTTTCCTGAAGAATTAAATACAGCCTTTTCATCCTTTCCATTTTTAAAACTGCAGTCATCAGGAAATATTTTAATTGCAATTGTTAGGATCAATAATTTACAAACTCCAATTTTCCAGCATTTGAAGAATAAGATGCAAGGAAAGGTTTGAGCTTGCCTTGTTTAACATGGACACAAAATTATTTGGTAAGTACAGGTTTGTGTTCGGTGTTCGATGTACAACTTCAAATGTAATTGTAACATTGTTTCTTAAATCATAAAGAATGTAGAGAAGGTGGAGAAATCGTAGAATTTGTACTTGAGGTGTTGGGCAAAGTTGGGCATAACAATGTTTTGCCCAACTTTACAGATGTGTTTGATTCAGCAAAAGATGAATTGTTTGGTCTCTTAGTTGGGTTTAAACAGACTTTTCCGCAAAGGCATTGCATATCAATTACACACACGGTGAAACAAGCTTTATAGAGAAATTAATGGTACTTTCTTTTGGTGCCTGGACACATAACATGGTGGTACAAAAAGAATTGCAATGTATCCTTGATTTCATTTAATTTGACGGTAAACAAAGGTTTGGCTGTTGAGGAACTGTAAAATGAGATTTACTTAGTAAAAAGATATTAGCCTGGAATGGCTGTGTATATCAGTATTATGATGTTTAACATAACTACATAACATTTGCTTCTTTAATTTGCAGGAAATTGTAATTGTAAAACGAATCAATAGGCTATTCACATCATTTCTTGTTTGTCCAACTCGCTGCACACAAAATGGCTGTGTCATTTTTTGATTTGGCTGCACAACAATTGCTAAATTTCAAAGTAAAGAATGTATACATAGTGCTTCTGAACTATTTCTGAGACTCTATAAAGAAGATAAAACAAATAGCAGCTTGTGTTTCTTATAGTTTGACTGGTTTCAGTTTTCCTGCTTCTCAGTTTTTGAAGATGTAATGTTGCTCCCAGTAAAGTGTCATTGGTCCATGAAACAAGGCACAGTATTAGAGTCCTGGAGACTGTGATAAACCCATTGAGATCTTCCAGGAGATTTTATGAGTAATTTACACATGTGGACAACATTCTGGTGCGTCGGGGGTAGAAGAGTTTGAGGAGGCTGTTTGTGGGCATGAATTGACTGACAATGAGCAATTTTACAGCAGTTCAGCAAGTATATTTGCAGTTAGGGTGGCACGTAAATGGGGGAGATGACTATCCCACACCCTTCCTGCCCACTATTTTAAATATTTTTAATCAACCTATTATAATGCACCTCTGGATCAGGTAGGATTTGAACCCAAACGTCCTGCTCAAAAGATATGGGCACCACTGCTGTGCCAGAACAGGCCAATCCTGCTCTTCACTATATGATAGGGGCAGGTAAGGCCATGAACCCTTTGGCTTACGGAGACCATCCCCCACCAATAATGCATGCAGCTGAGGAAGGTCGAAGGAAAAGGACACTCCACTACTTCATCTCAGGTGATCAGATAGGAAGAAAGGAGAGGTGCTTCTTTTGGCAGATGCTCTGTGCCCCTCAGGGTGGTGGTCCTTCTAGCACTTGGCTTCCCAATCCCTACTTGACCAAGAATCCCACTGATGTGGATCTTCCCTGAGGGGATGCTTGTAGTTCCAGTTGTGACCACTACCAGAATTTGGCAGTGCTGAGACTACCCAGCTACCAGCCAATCAGCAGCTGACCAGTAGCTGTTGAGAGCAGTATTTGCTGTGCCCGAGAGACAGAACTGGCACAGTTACATGGTTAGTGGGCCTGCATCAGCCTATTAAATCTACAGAGCAGCCTTTTTAAAGTAATAATTCATCTTGCAAACAACATTTCTAGCCCTCCCCCAGTCCGATCACCACAAATGTCTTTACTTGTAGTTGCACCTGAAATAGAGAAAAAACAAATATTCAAATTTTTTATTAATGTTTTTAGGTTATGTAGCAATGCAATTCATGCCCCATTTGTGGATTATCCTCCCACCTACTTTCTTCACAACCCAACACAACAGAGTTAGGTATAGTTCATAGTGCCAAAGGGAGTAAAAGCATATGGGGAGAAAGCAAGAACAAGGGACTGAATTAAGTGGTCAGCTATGATCATGTTGAATGGCGGGGCAGGCTCAAAAAGCCGAATGATCTACTCCTGCTCCTATTTTCCATGTCTAATATCGACATCTAACAACATATCCTTGTCCTCCTTTCTCCTTCAAGACAGAAGTTTACATTCTGCAGGGACACTGCACTCCACTGCCTCACCCTCACACCACGCTCACTGGGAAAAAGCATTGCTGAGAACACTACCCCCACTCCTTTGGGTCACTTTCAATGACCAAAGGTTAATTGACTCACAACCTCAACTGGGGAGGATGCCCCATCTTCAAGAGCTGCTTGTCAGACCAAATGCCAACCTGAAGAAAGGTTACACCCAAAATGTCGACTTCTCCACCTCCTGATGCTGCCTGGCTTGCTATGTTCTTCCAGCCTCCTGCTTGTCTTCCTTAGATTCCAGCATCTGCAGTTTTTTTTAACAGAATGCCAGCAGCTGTCTAACCCCGGCACCTCCTCCTGCAAAGCAATGGCCATTGTTAAGTCTGCATGCGGCCTCCAGATTGCTCTTTTTCTGATGATAACCCCAGGTGTAAGACCTGGCAGGCATCAAACTCAGCCCTGACCTCCTCTCAACATGGAACAAAATAGCAGCAGAGCTGGGAAGGACACATTAGTTGCACTTTAAGTGTGTCTTAATCAAAAGGCATGTGGGTTGCTAACACCTCCCCCACCCAAAATTGAAGTAAGGTGGGTGGAGAGGAACTGGGAACGCCGTCCATAGCACTACACCCAGCGTTAACCTCCTTGCCAGCTTTCCCCAAGTGAAATGTGAAATTCTGCTGCGCAAATTTATCCTTTTTCATAAACACATCCTGGCCATTTGCCTTAACCGTTCTTTTGAGTAGCAATTTCCACATTCTCACTATTCCAGCATGAAGAGTCCATTAATTGGAAGAGGCATAAAGAATAACCCCAAGAAATTGCAAGCAGCTGCTTTGCATTTAATGGGAAAGGTCCTAAGACGGAAGATGAGAAATTTTTTGTGATCCTCCAATGCACTGTATGAAAGGAAGCAGATTGAATTGCAACTTTCACAAAGGAATTGGATGAATACTTGAAGGGGAAAGAATTACAAGGCTATGACAATAAAGCTAGGGGAGTGGGGCTAGTCACAAAGCATTGCCACAAGCATGATGAACTGAATGGCCTCTTAGTGTTGCATCATTCTGTGGAAAAGAATGTTATTTTCATTTTCAAAGTAACATGTTTAATATGTACAGTGTTCATAGAATTATCAAGATGCAGCGAAAATAAAATGTGGTCCTTTTCACCCTACATAATCTGTTCTTCCATTGCTGATTATTTATAGCAGCGCAACACTCTCCTTTACTTTATCAAAACATATTCATGATTTTGAACATTTCTGAAATATCCTCAAAGTATTCTGGTCTAAACAGAACAATGTCTCCCCAGCTTCTAAACATGACTGAAGTCCCTGAAAACATTCCAGAAAATCTTTTCTGCATGTTCTTTGGCCCCAATTTTGTTTCTAATGTGCTGTTTCAACTGCTGTATGTCTATCTATTTCACCATTCTGTGTCCTTCTACAAGTCTGTTGTCAACTAGTAATTGGCACCATGCCACCTGCAAGTGATGATGGGAATGCAGGCTCAGATCGCAGACTGTGTACTGCACTATTTTTGATGACCACATGCAATGCTGCTGAGCATACATTAGTTTTTAACTCCATCTTGTGTTTTTGTGTCACATAAAAGAAGAGAAAAATGCTAGAAAGCTACAGTAGGTCATCCAGCTTCTAAAACAGGGCTACAAAGATCTGATTAAATATCCCATCCATCAAATTTGTCTTTCTCCATCAATTGCTGTCTTTCACTTTTCCAGCAATTTCTGATATAATCTGAACATTCGTAAACTTTTTTTAAAAGGTTTGCTGTCTATTTCTTAACTTTGTACTGGTGAGATTAATTCAGGTCAGAAATGTGCCAACAGAATTTCTCTGAACACTTAACTTTGCCCATTCACAAAGCTCTTAGTACTTAGCTATTGGAATTTCTAAAAGGGATTAGTGATTGTTGCTCAAGTTCAAACTGGAGGAAGGAAAAAGAACCAAACCATTGTCAGATACAAAACAAGTTTCAATTGATGTATCATTAGGAATCAAAGAAATTTGTTAAAGATAATTTTGTTTTGAATGTAAATCTAAGAGACTCTTCAGAAGCTCTCTGTGCAGGATCCACTTCTTCTGTTCTACAATTGTTGCATTGTTAGAAATGACGATGAACTTCCTAATTGAATATGGTTCCACTAGTCTACAAGAAAAAATGCATGCTTACAATTCTATCTTCTGAATGTCGACAATTATCATTAGAAGACTGATTAATGACAAGTCAGAGAGACATTCTGTTCTCAAAAATGATGTAGATCAGCAGAGTTTCAGATCGTCTCAATGCAAGTTAAGTTCAGTCATCACCATGAATCAGCTGGGAAATGCTTGGAGGATATTCTGGGGATGAAAACATCTGCGCTGTACAATGCTGACTTAACAGATGTATAAATATCAGCTGTATCCCAGCATTACTGCAAGTTTGAAAGATGGACAGGAAAAAGACCCTCTGGTCTATGCACCCTGATTCACTGTGTATCTATAGCCATTTCAATCTTTTAAAAAATAAAACTAAAAAAGTTCAACAAATTTAGAAGACTAAAGTGCGCAGTGGGATGTTTGGAGGGTTAACCAAAATGTTTGGTCAGGCATTTTATTGAAGTTGTGATTTAAGGATAATTTTAAAGGGAACCTGGAGGGATGCAGAGGCAAAGATTCAGAGAGGAAAGAGGAGATTGAGGCAGCTAAAAGTTCTGACACTGACACAGGAACATCAGATGGAGTTTAACATGGAGATACTTTTGCACTGCAGTTACCAGACCACTCTGACTGATGAGGAAACTTTTAGGTGTATTAGGAGAATTTACCGATCAATTCCTGTTCTACAAAAGGATGTACTTAAAGTGGAGAGGGTGCAGAAAAGATTTACAAGGATGTTACCAGGACTGGAGGGTTTGAGTTATAAGGCGAGATTGGTTGGGCTAGGTTATGTTTCCCTGGAGTGTAAATATCAGCGAGGTTGAGGGGTGATCTTATTACGGTTTATAAAATCGTGAGGGACATTGATAAGGTGAATAGCAAATGTCTTTTCCCCAGGGTAGGAAAGTTCAAAACTAGAAGGCATAGGTTTAAGGTGAAAGGGGAAAGATTTAAAAGGGACCTGAGGAGCAACTTTTTCACACAGAGGGTGGTACATATGTGGGTGGGTGGGGTGAAGAAAAAGTGTGGCACTGGAGATTGCACAGAAGAGGTACAGACACACATTTAGGATAATTCTCCATAAAAATCTGTCTTAAAAAGGTCAGCCCAGCAATAGTGAGGGTAGCCATGGATAGACTTCTGTAACTAGTAGTAAAATTAGATCATGCTGCATGAAGAAAGAATCTTGATGGATCAGTGGACGGCTGAAAAACATTTCATGCTTGATTTGGTCTCGCAACATTTAATGCGCTGTAGTAATACAAGTTACAAAAAAGAACCCCCAAGATATTTAAAATAAATATTACATAAACTGTATCCCAATTAATTGTCGGGTTTGGGTAATCTGGCTTTGGTTTGCACAAAAATAGTTGTGGAGTGAAAAATGCATCACTAACCTCCGACCTCTGGCTCACTGGAGCTTAATGCGGAAATGGAAAGCAGTAAATTCTGACAATTGGGTGAACATGGTAAGCTTGAGAGGGCTTGATGTGCCTTGTGGTCAGACTCAGATTGCTCATGCTTCCTGTATCATCTACTACAAGCAAGATTTTAGAAAGATCACAATGTACTTCATCTAAATCATCATGAAACACGGCCTGTTGCCAAATGTCACATTTTATTGGTTCCATCAGCTTGACAGCTACACTGTACTTAAGCAGGTAACAAAGATGATACTTATTTTGATATAACTGATATTGTTACCTTACAACTGTGAAGAAAGGAACTCTGAAAACAAATCCACAAACATACGCATCTTCACAGACAAAGTTCATCAAACTTCACAGGTAAAGACTGAATAAGTTCTCTGTACATTAAAAAGATGTCAGAAATGTTGTGCAATCGAGGGAAAAATTGAGCCAGGAAGTGTTTTATAGTTGCATATTCTCAATACTTAGCAGTGGGAGAGAGTATTTGCTATCTAAAATATGTCATTTGTTTGGAATGGCATCTTCATGCTGCTCCTCAGTGCATCACCCAAAGGCACAGCATTAGCTTTCACATAAACACTGTCAATATCCTGATTCCTCATCACTACCTCTCTCAACACCTTCATTGTTGTTAAATTCTTAGGCTGATTATCCTGATGTCCGTTGCTAGAAGATATTTCTTCCAATTGAATATTGCAAAAGCTGAAGACTTTGTTGTGGTCCCTGTTCCAAACTCTGCTCCCTAACTCCTGATTCCATCAATCTCCCTAGAAACAATTTGAGATGAAGACCTGCATTGAACACCCTTTCGGGTGCTGGAATTTGGTTCTGTTATAAAAATGGACAATGTTCCCTCTAAACTGTGTAACCATGTGGCTTCTTTGAGATTCCCCTGAGATTCTGCTCCTGCCATTCTGCACCAAAGTATTTGCATTTCAATACATTCACTTCTGGTTTGGGAAGCCCACACATCAAAAATCAAAATTGGGGGAAGCCTCGCTCCCATAAACTCCCCATGCCCCATCCATACCAAATCATGCCCCTCTTCTTTCCCTATATATCCACCTTATATTCTCCATTCCAACCTCATCCTCATGGTTCTTTAAAACCCCTTTGTAACTTGTTACCAACCCTTCTCTGCTACCTTTGTCCTAACATTCTCCAAGCCAACTCACATGGAAAAGAAATAAAGTTCTAAATATTTGTTACAGATGTCGCTACATTAAAAGCATTAGTAAAAGTGTGTTCGATATACTTAAATCATTTTTGAAAATGTACACGTGTACTCATAGCCGCACAGTCACCTAATCCCTTTGCAACAACTTGCTTGGAGTTGTGAATGAAACTGTACAAGAACCCTACCATAATAAAAATAGGTTGAAGAAGCAGTCAAATAGCTCTCTAAAGATAACATGCAGGTTTTGAAATTGCAAGCACTGTTTTTTTTCCCAACTATCGGCTAATTTTCACAACTCAAAAGGGCAAAAGATTTAAATTACTTGACGGTTTCACAGACCTTATCCATTTTGTACACATTTGCAAATCTATTCTTGACAATCCCAACAGTGTTCAATTTTCAACTCCAGCAAGTTAACAATTTTCCTCTCATTTGTAAATCCCTTAAGTTATGTTTCATAAACAACTAAGATGAATATTTCTTCTGAGTGAAGGCATCTGTACTTCTAAAATGTATTGCTACATTCATGTACCACAGTTATTATAAAGTATAGTATGTTTCACCAACACCCTGGGAAAATGGTAGGCATTATATACAAGTTCAGTGCATCTAGGTTTGGGGGTCCAACATATTTCAGCTAACGCACAAAACCCCTATGTCTTGGAGAAACTATGGGCCCAAGCCAGTTTGTCAGCAATAATGATATAATGTTTGATCACAAGATTAGCTTTGCTGAGTTCATATTGATGCCATCACGAAAATTGCTTATTTCCATCTCCATTATACCGCCTGATCTTGCTCCTGTGTCAGCTCTTTTGCTGAAACACTTATTCATGCTATGCTAACATTAGACTTGACTATTCCTAAGTACCTCTGGCTGATTTCCCACATTCTGTGGCCTGAAAATTGGAGGTCATCCAAATTTCTATCTACCATGTCTTAACTCACAAGAAGTTTCACTTTCCATCCTTGTGCTTGTTGACCCAGGTAATCAGGGAGGCTAATGGAATGTTGGTCCTTATTTCAAAAAGGTTTGGAATATACGAGTTGGGGAGTCTTGCTGCAACTGTAAAATGTGCTGGTAAGACCAGAGCTGGAGTACTCTTAAGAAAATATATAATTTCATTGGAATTCATTCATCAGTTCAGAGAAGGTTCACTAAGAAGATCCTTGGTATGGAGGGATTGTCTTTTGAACAAAGGCTAAACAAGGTGGGGCATTACTCACTGGAGCTTAGAAGAAGTTGAGAGGTGATCTCATTGAAACATACAGGATTCTTAAGGGGCTTGACATGGTAACTCATGGAACAGACTAGGAGCAGAAGATTTAGTCTCAGAATAAATGGATACCAATTTAATATTGAATTAAGGAGGAATTTCTTCATTCAGAGAGATGACAGTCTTTGGAACTCCTTGCCAGAGAGAGCTGTGGAGGTCAGGTCCTTTGCATATTTAAGGCTGAGACAGATTCTTGATAGTTACAGGGAAAAGACAGGAAAGTGGATGTGAGAAATGTTGGATCAGCTATGATCCAATTGCATAGCAGAGCAAGCTTAATGGGTCAAACAGCCTACTCCTGTTCCTATTTGTTGTAGTATTATGGACTCATATTAGTTCCTGTTCGGGCATTGTCTTGACTACAAAATCCTCATCCATGTTTTTAAACTGTTCTCTTTCTCCTAATCTCCTCCAACTCCACAACCCTCAGAGATCTCTGCAGTCCATTTATTAAATCATGTGCAGTCCCAGTTATAACTGCTCCATCATTGGTGACTGTACATTCATTTGCATGAGTTCTAAGCTCTGGAATTTCCTCACTATTCCTTTCCATCTTGATTTCATTCTTTAAGTCACACCTTTAAACCTATCTCTTTTTGAACGGTTTTGGTGAACTGATCTAATACCTTCTCGTGTGTTTTTTTTTTGAAAATCAGTGATAAGAGATGGGTGCTGCAGGCTGGACCAGCATTTTCTTTTTAACTTGTCCCAGGTTGCCCTGGAGAACACAGTGGTTAACTGCCCTCTTGACCCACTGCAATCCATTTGTGTCAGACTTTGGTTTACAATGCGATGAAATGCTATGGGACGTTCAATGCATTGAAGAGGCTACATAAATATAAGTTGGTGAGTCAGTCTGTCAATAGAACCATCAATGTTTACACAAAATAATCATTTAAAAACCATTGTATACATTTTTCACATGAAATTTTGGGGTTAATCCACCAGACAGGCAACACCACTTAAGATGTAGATTCTATGATAAAGTCATACTGTGAATTATGTGTCACTACAAATTCTTTTTTAGCTACAAGCTTAGCAGAGTGTCCTCTGCTGGGCCAGGTGGCATTACATTCTCTTCGTTATAATTTATTGACCAATTAGGAGTTGAAGTGAATATGCTTTGCATCTGTTTTTACAGACACCCACACTGTAGCCATTGTTATCATGTTAGGATAACAAGTCACATCATTTTTTTAATAGATATTTTCATTAGAAATTTAACATTTTAACAAGTTTACAAAAATAAACAAAACTCTTAAGTACAAACATTAATATACAATTAAATCAAGTATACAATAGCCAAAATTTAACAACAGAAAAAATACCGAAAAAGAGAAAAAAAAACAAAACTCAACTATCTACTAATCTAACCTACAACTAACCAGAGTGTACATTTAAGTCTCTTACATGCTCGGAATGTATTAACACCAAATGTAATAAAACCCGTATTCGTGCGGGATTCCTCTCCCAAGGGGCCCTGGACC
The DNA here is from genome assembly GCF_047496795.1 of Chiloscyllium punctatum. Taxonomy (NCBI): domain Eukaryota; kingdom Metazoa; phylum Chordata; class Chondrichthyes; order Orectolobiformes; family Hemiscylliidae; genus Chiloscyllium; species Chiloscyllium punctatum. The sequence continues at coordinate 12,271,886 of NC_092783.1, read as the reverse complement.
AGCCAGGTTCGCAATCCCAATTAAATAAAAGCCCTTGTTAGGATAGACGAAATATCTGTATTTATGTAATTCAAGAAGGGCTGCCATCTTTTATAAAATAATTCGGTCTTTTGGTGCACCATATTGGTAAGGAAGTCAAGGGGAGTACATTCCATAATTAATCTGTGCCAGTTTGAAAGTCCAGGGGGGCCCTCAGCCACCCAGTTCACCAAAATATTTTTCCTTGCACAGAAAGAGAGAATAGAAAATAGTCTCTTCCCGTACATGTCCAGGGAGGGAAGGTTCGAAAAGCCCAAAAGGAGAGATGCAGGGTCCACTTTAATTTTCATTCCTAAAATTTCTGTCAGGGTACTTGCTACTTTAGTCCAGTATCTATAGATCTTATGACAGGTCCATAGGCAATGTACAAGAGTGCCCACCTCTATTTTACATTAGGACACATTGGAGATGCTCCTGCCTTAAATTTTGCTAATTGAACCGGTGCTATATGGGCCCTATGAAGTATCTTCAGCTGGATAGCCTGAGTTCTGTTACAGATAGTAATTTTTCTAGTGTTTCCCTAAGTATCATTCCATGTTTCTATAGAGATTTCTAGTCCCAAATCCTGATCCCATGTTTTAAGCAGATTATCCATATCTCCCGATACTTCATCATGTAGTAAATGATAGATAGTACTGACGGAAGATACCCCCACTGGTCGTAGGACTCTACATTCTCTATCTGATTTATAAAGACTATCTATTAACGTAGTCTTCTTCTGTATATAGTCTCGAATTTGGAAGTATCGAAAGAGGTCTCCATTGGGTAATCCGAATTTCTGACGCAGCTGTTCAAAAGACATCAGGACCCCATCCTTAAATAGGTCCCCTAGACATGAGATACCCCTGGATCTCCAGAGTTTAAAAGTGGCATCTGTAAACCCCAGTTGGAATCCCCATGCTCCCACTATCGGTGCATAGGGGGATGTTTTATGTGAATTACCCTCATTTTGCCGCATTATATTCCAAGCCTTAATTGTGTTTAGTATTATAGGGTTTTTACAGTGATCTGTAATGATTTTCCTCTTGTCTGAAAATAAAAGGTTAATAAGTGGGTATTTTACTTGAGAGGCCTCAATGTCCAACCAGATTGATTGTGGATCAGACAAGACCCAATCAGCTATGTAACTTAATAGGGAACTTAACTGATATTTCCTAAAATCTGGGAAATCCAATCCTCCCCTTGCCCGTGGAAGCTGTAGGTTCTTCAGCTTAATGAGGGGCCATCTATAATTCCAGATAAAGGAACCCAGCCAGCCATATAATTTACATAGAGCCATCCTCGGCAGCATCACCGGAAGCATTCTCATAGGGTATAAGAGACGGGGCAGGACATTCATTTTAATTAGTGCTATTCTACCCAACCAGGAAATTGGAAGGTCTCCCCATCGCTGGAGGTCCTGCCTTATCCTTTCCAGTAAATGCACAAAATTAGCCTTGTACAACTGACCAAATAGTGGGGTAATAAAAATGCCTAAATATAAGAAACCCTCCAGGGACCAACAAAAGAGAAAATGGGATCCATCCACTAAGTGGGGTATCATAGCAAGGCCACCCATTGGCATAGCCTCCGATTTTGAAAAATTAATTTTATAGCCTGAGAATGTACTAAATGTATTAATAACTTGGATTAAGCGAGGTACGGACATCAGAGGATTACTAAGGAATAGAAGAACATCATCTGCATAAAGGGTAATTTTATGTTTACCTGTACCAATCCTCAGGGCCATTATATTAGGATCAGCTCGTATAGCTTCTGCTAGTGGTTCAATTATTAGCGTAAATAACAATGGCGAGAGAGGACATCCCTGACGGCAGCCCCTACCCACACTGAAGCTATCCGAACCTAATCCATTGGTAACCACAACTGCTTTGGGATCACTATACAATGTTGAGACCCATTTGGTAAACACCTTTCCAACGCCAAACCTTACCAATGTATAAAACAAATATGACCATTCAGCCCTATCGAATGCCTTTTCCGTGTCTAATGAAACTACTACTCCTGGTATCTTTCCCTGATGGCAGGCTTGAATCATATTCAAAACCCTTCTAATATTATTGGATGATCTATGGCCCTTAATAAACCCCGTCTGATCCTCCTTTATAATATGTGGCAGTACCCTTTCTAGTCTCAATGCTAATGTTTTAGAAAGGATTTTAAAATCTACATTTAGCAAGGATATTGGTCTGTATGACATACAATCTCTGGATCCTTTCCTTTTTTAAGGATAAGAAAGATATTTGCCTCTTTCAGTGAAGGCGGGAGACAGCCCTGACTATATGCATAATTATACATGTCCATAAGTGGACCAGCCAATATTTCTGTAAATTCTTTATAGAATTCAGCTTGAAAACCATCTGGGCCCGGTGCCTTGCCGCTCTGAAGTTGCCTGATTGCATCAAGTATTTCTTGGACTGTTAGAGGAGCATTTAGGACCGATACCTGTTCCGGAGTTAGGCCCGGAAAGGTCAAATTTTTTAAAAATGACTGCATCCTCCTAGTCCTGTCTTCACAATCCTGCGATTTATATAACTCAGAAAAATATTCTCTAAAGATTGCATTAATCTTTTTATGATCATGAGTCAAAATACCCGTACTTTTCTTGATAGACGTGATAGTTTGAGGGGCCTTTTTTCTCTTTGCAAGAAATGCTAAGTATCTACCCGGTTTGTCGCCAAATTCATATAACCTTTGTTTTGCAAATAATATTTCCCTCTTAGCCGTTTGGGTAAGTGTAGTGTTTAGAGCTGTCCTAAGGGCCGTAATCCTTTGCAATTTAATAATAGAAGGTCTATCAGCGTATGCAGTTTCAGCTGCTTTTAAGCGAGCTTCAAGCAGACGCTGTTGTTCTCCCTTCAATTTTTTCTGCGTTGCTGAGTAGGAGATGATCAAACCTCGCGTGTAAGCTTTGATGGTCTCCCACATCATTGATGGGTTGCTAGCCATACCTGAATTAATTTCTAAAAAAGTTTTAAATTCTTGAGAAAAGTACTTTACAAATTTACTATCTTTCATTAGGAAGGGGTCCATACACCAATGCCGAGGGGATGTCCCATTGTTCCTCGCCTTAGTTTCCATGTATACAGCAGCGTGGTCGGAGATTGCTATACTACCTATTTTACAGGATGATATGGAATTTAAAAAAATCGAGGGAGCAAAAAAACATATCAATTCTGGTATGGCATTTATGTGGATTGGAGTAGAAAGAAAAGTCTCTGCCCTGTGGATGAAGACATCTCCATACATCTACTAATCCTAATTCTTTGTTCAGATCCACCGATTGTCTAGATCTGGGAGATACTCCTGCATTACTCTTGGGAAACCTATCTATTTCCGGATCCATAATACAATTAAAGTCTCCCCCTATAATTGTATGACGGGCACCAAAAGCCATTAATTTTGAAAAGGCTTCCGTTATAAATTTAAAAGGGTGTGCCGGGGGGCAGTACAAATTTAAAATCCCATATTCCTCTCCATTTATAAGGGCTTTAATCAAAATATATCGCCCAGATTCATCTTTTGTCTGATTTAGGATTTTGAAAGGAAAATTTGAAAGAAAAATTCTTCCAAACGAGAATAACAACTCCCCTGCTTTTTGAGCTAAAAGAAGAAAAAAAGGCCTGATCAAATCCACCCTGTTGTAATTTCAGGTGCTCTTTAACTAATAGATGTGTCTCCTGTAGGAGAGCTATATCAACCCTTTCTTTCTTAAGATTTGATAATATTTTCTTCCTTTTGACTGGCGAATTACTCCCCTTGACATTCCAGGTGCACCACTTAACCGACTGATCAACCATAATAATCCAGGCCAGTGGGCGGCACGGTGGCACAGTGGTTAGCACTGCTGCCTCACAGCGCCAGAGACCCGGGTTCAATTCCTGCCTCAGGCGACTCTCTGTGTGGAGTTTGCACATTCTCCCCGTGTCTGCGTGGGTTTCCTCCGGGTGCTCTGGTTTCCTCCCACATTCCAAAGATGTGCAGGTCAGGTGAATTGGCCATGCTAAATTGCCCGTAGTGTTAGGTAAGGGGTAGATGTAGGGGTATGTGTGGGTTGCGCTTCGGCGGGGCGGTGTGGACTTGTTGGGCCGAAGGGCCTGTTTCCACACTGTAAGTAATCTAATCTAATCTAATCTAATACGAGACCCCTCGGGAGGGGAAACCCTATCCAGAACATCCCGAGCATAGAACATATAAAATTTACAAAAATATAGGCTCTCTAATACACTCACAACAGTGTAATAAAAAACTAATTCTAAATAATAAAAAAAATATAAAACGTGTTTAAATGGAGATATTCCCCCTTGTTCCCAGGGGGTGTCACTTCCTTTCCAAAGGTCCATCTTATCCTTTCCCAATCAATGCCCCAGCCTTAACCCAGGTGCTCCTCAACAAAATGAGGAGAATTCGAATATAATACAAAGCGAGAGTTAACAGTGAGCACCCTACCCCCACCCACCCCAACACCTGGTTATATTTGGTAATGTTAATACCATATATAAACATATATAACTATAAAATTACAACCTCAATAAATAATAATTAAATATAATAATACAAAATCGCAAGGGAAAAAAACAACCCCGCTCCTAAAGACAGAAATAAAATAGAATAAGGTAACCACCTCCCCCCAAACATTAACCAAACCCCCCAACTTATATATATACATACATACATACATACCCACATATATACATAGGATAATAAAAGGAAACAGCCCCAAGGGGGTGGAGAAAATCAAATCCCTCTCCCCACCCCCCATGATAATATTAAACAGTAAGGTAAGAAAAAAAGAAGAAAAAAAAGGGGGGATATAAATCGAAGTAGGGGGAAAGATAAACCAACATCCATTATCTCTTACAATTTATCTAAGAGAGTCCAAGAATTCCTTAGCCTTTTCTGGCGATCCGAAGTTATACACGGATCCTTCATGATTAAAGCATAGCGTCGCTGAGTAGCGTAAGGAGTACTGAATATTTAAGTCCCTTAAACGCTTCTTCGTCTCATCGAATGCCTTCCTCTTTCGGACCAGAGCTGGGGAAAAGTCCTGGAATAGCATGATCTTGGATCCTTTATAAATCATGGCTTGGGGTCTTTTCCAAGATTTCTAGAAGCTTCTAGGAGTATCTACCTCTCCCTATAGCCCTGCAGCTGGAACAGGACCAGGCGTGGACGCTGGTTCGAGCCGGGCCCGCGTATTGCGACCCGGTAGGCCCATTCTACCCTTACCTGGCCTGATCCATCTTCTAGATTTAAAAACTGTGGCAGCCACTGTTGGAGAAATACTGTAAGCTGGCCTTCCTCTTCCCGTTTGGGAAGGCCCAGCAAACGAATATTTTTTCGACGACCTCGATTATCGAGGTCATCAATGTGATTCTCTAAGGTCCGGACTCGCTGTTCGAGAGTCCGGACCCGATCCATGGCCGATTGCGCTGTAGTTTTGGAGGTCGCGGCCTTTAGCTCCGCCCCTCCAACTCGGCGCTCGATTTCCTTAATGTCTCGGTCGTGCTTTTGCAGCGCAGCCGAGAGTGAGTCCAATCAACCTCGGGATTCCTCGATGAAAGCATCGATCTTCGAATCCAATTTGGAAATCATTTCCACGAGGCTTGCGACCGTAGGTAAGTCCCCCGGGGCGGTTGTGAACACCTCTGCTGCCGCTGGAGAGGATGGGGGAGGGGTCCCTGCTTGCTGAGAGCTGCGGGCTCCTTCCCTTTAGTCATTTTTATTAAGGATTAAATTATTTAACTTTAATACTAAGCAACTAATTAAATTAAACAACAGTTTTAAGTGATTTGGTGAGTGTGGTGGGGGTGGGTGATCCACTTTGCCCAAGTCTTGGGAAGAGCACTATAGACTCAGACTTGCTGGGTCGCCGCCATCTTGAATCCCCCCACATCATATTATTTTTAACTTCTGACAATATTATTACGAGTTTACTCCCTTCTGCAATCAAACAACCTGCCCTGTGCTCAGCATTTCAGTAACATAAGACAAATCACTTCTTATAAATATGCTATTTTCTGTATAAATATATAGATGTTTTTATATTTATACAAATAGGCCAAATAGGATTTGGGGAGAATTTAGGGTGAGCTATATACTACAGAGTGCCTAGCCTCTGAATGACTCTTACAGCTACAGTATTCGCATGCCTAGTCCAGTTTATATTCCAGGCAGTGGTAACCTCAGGATATTGATAGCGGAGGATTCAGCAATGGTACTGTAATTGAATGTCAAGGGGTGATGGTTATCTTGAAATCATTCTGGAGAAGGTGATTGGCTGGCACTTATCAATTATCAGCCCAAATCTGGAAGTTGTCTAGGTCTTGCTGCATATGGACTGCTTCAGAGATGTCCTTGAGCTGACATGATTATTATGTTCAACAACCACATTATCTTCCTTTGTGCCAGATATGACTCCAGCCAGTGGATATTGTCAATTTTTTTCAATTAGTATAACCAGAGGATATAGATTTAAGATAAGAGATAGGAGAATCGACGTTTCGGGCATCAGCCCTTCTTCAGGATGCCCAAAACATCGATTCTCCTGCTCCTTGGATGCTGCCTGACCTGCTGCGCTTTTCCAGCAACACATTTTCAGCTCTGATCTCCAGCATCTGCAGTCCTCACTTTCTCCTCTAAGGTAAGAGATAAACAATAAGAGGGGATTTGAGGAGAAATTTATTTCATGTACCGGGTTGTGGGATTATAGAACTTAATGCTGAAAGGGTGGTTGAGTCAGAAACTCTTAACATTTGAATGAGTATTTAGATATTCACTGGCATTATAGTAACCACCAGGGCTTCATGGGCCAAGAATTGGAAAATGGTGTCAGTGTAGTCAAATCTTTGTTGATTGACACAGACGCAATGAGCTAAATAACCTCCTTCTGTGCTGTAAACATCTATGAATCTGATTGTAACCACAAATTCACAATCCCAATTACCCCTGATAATCTTTCACCCCCTTAAGAATCTATCTACCTCTGCCTTAAAATATTCAAGGATTCTGCTTCAGCAATTGCTTCTGGTAAACAGTTCTGGTAAAGGTTCTTGAACCACCAAAAGGAACAAAAAAGCTCTACCCACCAGTGAATCAACCAGTTAACAAATTAAAACAAATAAACAACAGTGAACAATCACTGCCCACTAATAACAGGGAAGCATAGGGAAGGAGGCAGCAATGAACTCATAATAGTATTGGTGGGGGGAGATAATGCACTCCATAACCTGGGGTAGTCATTTCTGAGAAGCAGCCCTTTGATTTTTTTTTTCTCTTTATTTAAAAAAATACTGCTCACCAGTGCAACAATAACCAAAGGACATGGTAGGAAACATGGGATGAACTCAATCAAAATAAGACCATAAGACACAGGAGCAGAAATTAGGCCATTCAGCCCATCCAGTCTGCTCAACCATTCATTCATAGCTGATATGTTTCTCAACTTCATTCTCACACTTTCTCCCCATAACCCTTGATCTCCTTGATACTCAAGAACCTATCTATCTCCATCTTAAATATACTCAATGACCTGGCCTCCACAGCCTCTTGTGGCAGTGAATTCCATAGATTCACCACTCTCTGACTGAAGAAGTTTCTCCTTATCTCCATTCTAAAATGTCTTCCCTTTTCTCTAAGGCTATGCCTTAAAGTCCTAGTCTCTCCTACCAATGGAAATATCTACCCAACATCTACTCTGTCCAGGCCAATCAGTATTCTGTATGTTTCAATTAGAACCCACCTCATCCTTCTAAACTCCATCAAGTATCAATCAGAGTCCTCAAACGTTCCTCATATGTTAAGTTTCATTCCTGGGACCATTCTCGTGAACCTCCTCTGAACACAATCCAGGGCCAGTACATCCTTCTTGAGATATGGAGCCATGAGAAAGTGAGGACTGCAAACGCTGGAGATCAGAGTGAAGACTGTGGTGCTGGAAAAGCACAGCAAGTCAGGCAGTATCCGAGGAGGAGAATCGACATTTCGAGCATAAGCCCGAATGGTATATTTCTGATCAGAAATCAGAAATGAATGAATCCATTCCTGATAAAGGGCTTATGCTCGAAATGACGATTCTCCTGCTCCTTGGATACTGCCCGACCTGCTGTGTTTTTACAGCACCACACTCTTGACTGAGATATGGGGCCCAAAACTGCTCACAATACTTCAAATGTGCTCTGAACAGAGCCTGATCAGATCTCAGAAGTACATCCCCGCTTTTATAGTCAGATCTTCTCAAAATAAATGCCACCATTGCATTTGCCTTCTTAACTATTGACTCAACCTGCAAGTTTATCTTGACAGAATCCTGGACTAGAACTCCTAAGTCTCTTTGCACTTCAAACTTCTGAATTTTCTCCCCATTTAAAAATAGTCCATGCCTCTATTCTTCCGATCAAAGTGCATGATCTCACATTTTCCCACATAGTACTCCATCTGGCATTTCTTTGCCCACTCTCCTAACCTATCCAAATCCTTCTGCAGCTTCCCCACCACCTCAATGCTACCTGTCCCTCCACCTGTCTTTATATTGTCTGCAATCTTAGCCAGAATGCCGTCAGTTTCTCCATCTAGATTGTTAGTGTATGAAGTGAAAAGTTGTGGTCCCAATACTGAGCCTTGCACTGATCACTTGTCATTGGTTATCGTCGTGAGAAGGATGCTTTTATCCCCACTCTCTGCTTTCTGCCAGACAGCCAATTTTCTATACATGCTAGCACCTTGCCTGTGACACCATGGGCTCTTATCTTACTCAACAGCCTTCTGTGTGGCAGCTTGTCAAAGGCCATCTTGAAATCCAGGTAGATAACATCCATTGGCTCTCCTTGGTCTAACCTGCTCGTTATTTCCTCAAAGAATTCTAGCAGATTTGTCAAGCATGACTTCTCCTTGATGAAACCATGCTGACTTTGCCCTATTTTACCGCACACTTCCAAGTATTCAGAAATCTCATCCTTCACAATGGATTCCAGGATCTTACGCATGACCAAGGTTATGCTAATCAGTCTGTAATTTTCTGTCTTTTGCCTTACTCCCTTTTTAAACAGGAGAGTCATGCAATGATTTTCCAATCCTCTGGGATCCTTCCTAATTCTAGTGATTCCTGAAAGATCACCAATAACACCTCCACTATCTCATCAGCTAATGGAGCAACAGATGAAAATAATGCATCCCAGTCCCAAGTTATCCACCTCTCTCTAAATACTTTGCAGGCATTGGGAGAAGTAATCCTCTTTTATATGCAGATTTATTATCATACACAACCATATGGTTTCTCTCCTAACCCCTAAATCATTTGAGGTATTTTTCATCTATTCACTAACATGAGTAAGTGAGCCATGTTTCCAACTGTTCAAATTGGCAGTCCTTCTTCTTAATATCCAAAAAGTGCTCTTACATACAACTAAGTGGTTTTTATTTCCCATCATTAAATCAACTGTGGTATTTTGTTTTTAGCTCTTAACCACCGCTAGTAAATGACCCACATTTTCTAATTAATTAATTGGGAGATAGTGCTGGAGAGTCAGAGTTGATAAAGTGGGGCGCTGGAAAAAGCACAGCACGTCAGGCAGCATTCAATGAGCAGGAGAATTGACATTTCAGGCATGACCCTTCATCAGGTCTGGGGAGGGGGAAGGGGGCTAGTGCCACACTTTATCAACTCGAATTAATTAATTAATTGTCCAATAAGGGCAACGAGAGAAGTGGGATTTTTTTTCCATTTTTCTTTTTCTACCCAAAAGTGTTATTACTAACAACTGAGCAAGTTTCCCATGACCAAAATTATTGTGACTTTTTTTCGCTTTTTTTTTAAACTAGTAACCACCACCAGTAAAACACCCATGTAGCCAATTGAATAGTTACAAGCAAAGCCCTTGTGGGCAAAGCAAGCCATCAAATGGGAGAGCGGAAGGAACATAGTCAAAATAAATTTGGAGGAGGAAATAAAGCATTGTATTCCCAGCAGTGCCCACCCTCTGTATAGTCATCGAGAGCTGGATGGACACTCTGTGTGCTCAAAAAGCAGCCCTTTTCTTTTCTCTCCTAAACTAACCATTTTCACCTCATACAGACACTTTCTAATCAACCTTTCAGAGATGTTATTATCCACGTCTGGTGGGACTTGAACCCAGGCCCCTCTGGTCATGGGGCAGGGACACTACTATTGTGCCACAAGACTCCTGAGAAGCAGTCCTTTTTGTTGACACATAGACAAGGTTGGATAAAGATGGCAGATTCCGTTCCCTCAAAGGCATCAGTGAAGCAGATCCATTTCTACAACAGCTAGAAGCAGTCCTTCATTTAATAAAAAAAATTAAGTGATTAACACAATCAACCTGCTCAGAGATGTTCATACACACCTCCAGTGTAGGCAGGACTTCAACTGAGGCCTCCTAGTCTCAGGGATAGAAACACTACCACTGCACCACAAGAGGGCCCAAGAAGCTGGCCTTTCTTTCCCTAAATACCCATGGTTATGTATAGATGTTTTATTAGAAGCAGTCCTTAAATATACAGTCATTCGTAAATGGATTATCATTTACAATATTGTCATACCGGCCCATGTGAATCCTGCGTTGCCTGTTCAGGCTCCCACAAGTAGTGAAGCCTTGTCCACGGGACTCAAGGATGAAAAGCCAAGTCCCAGGTGCCGAGCTTTGTGGGCCCTTAAATGATGAGCATTTAGCAAGTACTTAGCATGTGCTTTACCAGTGTGCTTGAGCAGTGGGGCTCATGATGGACATCCCCCTTTTAAAAAAAACCTGTCCCACAAGTCAGGCAGTGGAAGAAAGGGTTTCTCACAGTGAATTTGTTGTGGTGGCCATGCAAGGGAAAATTTTGTCACATTTGCTAGATCAGAAGTGGCTCTGCACACAATATTGATTTTAATTGCAGAGACCTACTTTTCAGCCTGTTGACACTTCACTCACACCACTTGTCTGATCTTTTGATCTCTCTGATTATAAAGTCTGTGCCTGGGTGCTCTCTCCACTTCACCTGACGAAGAGCAGTGCTCAGAAAGCTGGTGATTTCAAATAAATCTGTTGGACTATAACCTGGTGTGATGTGACTTCTGAACTTGATTTTAATTAACAATCTTCCTTAAAATTGTTACCTTGACCCTGGCATCTTATTCTGAAGTAACTAATTAAGAAGGAAAATAAAAGATACACCTTCAAAGAAGTAGCTAACCCACTAATTAAAGAGTATTTTATCTCTCCAGCCAAGGATAACTAGATTTACAACTACTGAACCCAGGAGAAGAGGATCAATGCTATTCACTGACATTTTTGTGTGTTCCACCATATCAGTATTTTTTCACAAGGCTTGCACCTTCCTTAGCTGCAATCACATCAGCACTGTGTGTTCCTAAACTTGCCTGACAATGACGGGATCAAGTTACACAGTGCAAAGATTACTGAAATGCTCTATAGTTGGCAGGATTAATTTCTACATTCCAGACAAACCCATGGGTAGATATTCTTGTCCCCAGTGACTAATAAAGACATCTGGTCCAATTCTGTCCTGGTGCAAAAAAATGCAGCTGTCAACCTCTCTCTAACCAAGGTTAAAAATCACACAACACCAGATTATAGTCCAACTGGTTTAGCTGGAGGCACTAGCTTTCAGAGTGCCGTTCATTCGTCAGGCAGCTGTGTGTGTAGTCTCGTTCCATGAGGTTGTGACCTGTTTTGGTGTTTTGAAAAGCATTGAATTTAAATGTTGACCTTTTTCCCTTTCTGTACCAAATCTGTCCTTTATTTCCCTCTGTTCATTTATCTTACTGTCCCTTATTGCTACTCACTCTAGTTCACTCTCCTTCTGTAATGCATTTTCTCCACTGTCGTTAGCTTGTCTTTCCAGAAACCCAAGAGCAGTAATAAAGTCAAAAACTTAGTTGGGGTGGCACAGTGGTTAGCACTGCTGCCTCACAGCACCAGGGTCCCAGGTTCAATTCCAGCCTCTGGTATCTGTCTGTGTGGAGTTTGCACATTCTCCCTGTGTCTGTGTGGGTTTCCTCCCACAATCCAAAGATGTGCAGGCCAGGTGAATTGGCCAGGCTAAATTGCCCGTAGTGTTAGGTGTATTAGTCAGAGGGTCTGGGTGGATTTCTCTTTGGAGGGTCGGTGTGGACTTGTTGGGCCTGTTTCCATACTGTAGGGAATCTAATCTGCATGAACATGCACAATATCTGGCTCTATATTTTCTGACAGAATGCTATCCAATAGAGGGAGCTGTTCCTTAAAATAACATCCTAATTGATATAAATGGCTCTTGGCTGGGATGTTGAAGCTTAACAATTGTAGACATGAACACCTGATGAAGGAATGAAATGAGCTGGAGAAAAAAATACAATTACTGCACATCTGGATATCAGATTTTATTTCAGAAAAGAGCATTATTTCTAGAAAAGATGAGGAATTGGGGCATAAATATTTTCTTTACGGATTAAAGCAGATTGCGGACTTTTAGTGTCCCCACTTGCTCATACTTTTCCTGTAGACTTTCCAATCAGCCTTCTATTAATGGCACATGTTAATGGAGCTTTATATTTTGCTTTCTCCTACAAAGTAAATACCACTTATCAGTGAGAACACACCCAGGGAAACCTTCAAGCTCTGGGTCAATTGACTCCAATGTGGGTGGAAAGAGAAATGTGGAAACGAGGAAATGTAATTGTGGTCAGCATTGCAAAAAAAAAGCAAAAGTCAAAATTGATTGGTATGTGAATGTATAAAGAATCCAAAATCTTGGAAAATCAGAACTATGAATAGCAATGAAAGACCATAATTTAGTTGCTATAATGGAGATGTGGCTATGGTTTGGGCAGGACAGGATGCCTGAAATTCCTGGTCGTAACATTTTTACATTTTCAAGAGAAATAGTGAAGGAAAAACAAGGGTGTATATGAACAGTAAGTAAGAATTTCATTACAGTGCTTGAATTTAAGCATGCTTTAGAGAATAAGTGAAGGAAAAAAAGGGAAATGCTGCCAATATCAGATCATCAAACAGCGGAGATGAGGTGAGAAACATTGCCTATAATTTGCTTCATAATAAAGCTTCCATAAATATATTGGCCTCTTGGTCTTTCTTGGAATTTAAGAAATATCAAAATGTTTTACAACTGGTTTTGAGGTAGTTCTGTTTCAAAAGTGTTTGGAGTTTATGTTTGGATTTTTGATTAGAGAAAGCTCAGCTCTTGTCTCTGAAATTATTTTGCTGTGAAATCAGGGTAAAATCTGATTGTTCTTCTGGAACAAAATAATGGCATCTGAACGAAGCACATCCCTACTATTGTACATCTCTGCCAGAAGCAAATTGTGAATCACCATAGGTTTCTAGCCTAAATATGCAGAAATGAGTTCCCGGTTATAATTTACTGATAATTTTCATGATGTTGGAGTTCTTTTGCACATTAGTTCCTCATTATCCTAACCATAGAAAGTTGTTTAATAATTATCAGCATAGGTGCTTATTTAATCACATAGCAATTAGTAATGGCTGCAAATATCAACCTCTGTCATGCAGAAAGTTAACAATTAACATTATGGAATTTCATTCCTTGAAGATATGTGTTGCTTTAGAATTTTAAATGTCAAATTTTGTTTTTAAAAGTTTCTTCTTAATGTTTCTTTTTTTCTCATGTTTATTTAAAACTTCTTGTTTATTTTTCTTTCTGTGTCTCATTTGACATTGAATTCATCAACTCTAATTTACATTTTCCTTTAACTTCCTCTTCTGTCTCTTTCCCATTTCTTTAAAGGTCAGTGGTTAAGGAGATGTTTTATTTGTCCTATTGTTCACGAGGGTCCCGGTTGGCTTGTTTTTCTGGCTATGTCATTATTATCTCAGACAACTGGTAATTTGTGAACAAAATATTTTAAAACTAAGACACACATGAACAAATTCTACAGGACATGCTGTGAGATATCACTTTCCAGCAAAATTTGGCCAAATTAAGCCCATCTCTAAACCATAAATGATGGAAGGCAATAGTACAGAACCTTGTAGCATCCGACTACTAACCAGTCAGATCCACCTCCAATTGTAACAATCCTTTTCCAATATGATTTCAAAAGGCTGCCTATTCATTTTTAATTCTGAAATATAATAAAACTAATGGTCTCCAATATCCCCATATTATATTTATTAGTTGTTATGAAAACACTTCATAGTTAATCATTTTTAGGGCTACAGTTTTAAAGATTTAGAGACGCCGAATATTTTTTACAGGTCAATGAAAAGACTGATTGGATTTTTTGTAAAGCAGGCATTTTTAGGAAACCAAGTGGCTTCAAATAACTGTTTGAATTCAATTCAGGGAAACTATTGTGTGTATCTTGTAAAGTATGGTGGACTGTAACTTTAAGAGTCCAATCATGTGATGTAAAGATGATGTCATCAGGTATATTGGGCAGGAATTAGCTATCTGGAGAGTGAACACCTTCATAATAAAGCTCCTGCTGTTAAATGTATTGGCCGCTTGGTTTTTCTTGGAACTTAACAAATATCAGAATGTTCTACAACTGGATTTTGAGGCAGTTCTGTTTCAAAAGTGTTTGGAGAATATGTTTGGATTTTTGATTAGAGAAAGCTTAGCTTTTGTCTCTGAAATGTTTTTGCTGTGAAATCAGGGTAAAATCTGATTGTTCTTCTGGAAGAGTGATTGAAAGAATTTCTCAATATTATTTCCTGAGCAAACTGTGTCTGCAAAGGTGCCAGAAACAGCTATGCATAAATAGCAATGTAACTGCACATGTAAAAATACTAGATCAACAGATCTCAGAATATTCTACCACATATCCATAAAGTGTTTTTCATTTTGAAGTGAATCATTGCGGTGAGAAATCCAATTTTCTCCTTACTTGAAGTGTGTATGACCATTTATGTGTTTTGTGTAAAAAGGGTGGACATATATATTTACATATTACAAATTGTGTGCTGACCAATTCTGTATTTCAATTCCAAATCAATGATTATTTGTTTATTAAAAGAACAAGTTTGATGAATTTTTTTCATTCTAAGTCAAACATTGGAAAAACATATAAATAACCAAATCATGGGTAACATACTTTTTGCTTCATGTTGTAACACATGGAGTAATGGGACTAGAGTGACACAGTTTCATCTCAGTTATAACGATGTTTTGAAAATCAAAGTTTCCAACACTAATCAGACTAGTCACTTGGTAGTACAAATCTTGAATATTATTGAAAAAGGACAGATTGTTTTGAAGCTTTTCATCTTGCACTCATCAGGATGTTTTGCAATTTCAAGGGGAAACCCAACATTTATAAAGCATAAAAGGAGAGCTGATTGGTTGACAGAGATATTGTTGTGGAAATTCAGACATTAATGTTGCTTGACATTTAACAGCCGGACTTCGTTAAATTTTAAAACTGGCAGGCTGACTTTTCTTGGTCAAGGCAATTTAACTATGCCTGGCATTCTCCATGGCAATGCCTCAACCAATCGACAGTAGTGGTTAAGGCAGCACGGTAGCACAGTGGTTAGCATTGCAGCCTCACAGCACCAGGGACTCAGGTTCAATTCTAGCCTTGTGTCTGTGTGCAGTTTGCACATTCTCCCCATGCCTGCATGGGTTCTCAGTTGGTGCTCTGGTTTCCTCCCACAGTCCAAAGATATGCAGGCTATGTGGATTGGCTATGCTGAATTGTCCATAATGTCCAGGGATGTGCAGGCTAGGTGGATTGGCTACGTAAATGTGAGGTTACGGGGATAGGATGGGGGAATTGGGTCTGGGTAGGATGCTCTTTGAAGGGTCAGTGAAGACTCAATGGGCCAAATGGCCTCCATCTACACTAGGGATTCTATGAATCAGAGTCTACTTGTCAATCAATCAAGCACTGTCCTTTCATGTGATATAAATGTTGGTTTTTCCTTTGAGTTTATCTTTTTGCAGAGTGTCGTGGTGAGTGCAAGCTGAAAAACTTTAATGAACTCTGTCTTTTTCTGGCAGTTAATCAAAACACAAGATACGCAGTGTACAGCTACTGCCAGAAATTTGAAATAAAATGAAAATTCTGGAAATACTCCATAAATTGGTCACTTTCTGGGTAGAGAAAAATAGATTAATATTTCAGATCGATGACCTTTTGTCAGAACTGGTGGACTGAAGAATGAAAAGTTTCAAGCACAATGGAACAACTGGCCTCCTTAAATATGAACAAGCAATCAAGAGTAGGCCACTCTGCCCTTTCAGCCTGATCAATAGTATTACAGTTGATCTGGTTTTAACCTCAACTCTATATTCCTGCATATCCCCAATAATCATTCATCCCCTTGGTAATCAATAATCTATCTAACTCTGTCTTTAAAATATTTAAAGATTCTATAACCACTGCCTTTTGAGGAAGGGAATTCGAAAGACTCTCAACCCTCAGAGGAAACAATATTTCCTCATCTGTTTTAAGTGGGTGCCCCATCATTGTTCTGGATTGTCCCACATGAACTTGGTCAAGTTCCCTCAGGATCTTACATGCTTCAATTAAATCACCTCTGACTCTTCTAAACTCTAGAGGATATGGTAGCTCCGTGGTTAGCACTGCTGCCTCACAGCACCAGTGACCTGGGTTTGATTTCAACCTCGGGTGACTGTCTGTGTGGAGTTGCACCTCTTCCCAGTGTCTGCGTGGGTTTCCTCTGGGTGCTCTGGATTCCTCCCACAATCCAAAGATGTGCAGGTTAGGTGAATTGGCCATGCTAAATCGCCCATTATGTTCAGGGATGTGTAGGTAAGTATAGGATAATAGGGTAGGGGATTGGGTCTGGGTGAATATAGATAAATATAGGGGAGGGTAATGGGTCTGGGTGGGTTATTCTTTGGAGGGTCAGTGTAGACATGTTGGATCGAAGGGCCTGTTTCTACACTGAAGGGATTCTATGATCTGTCTAGCCTTTCATCATAACACAATCCACTCTTTCCAATTATTTCTGAACTATTGTGGCATATATTTAATATACTTTGTCCTAAAGCAATGCTGGGCAAAATTCATAATATCTTTTGATATTATTAATGCCGTTGATTTCAGCATTGCAAGGTAAGTTCAATGTAATTTTCAAATATTAATTTATCAGGATTTTACACAATGAATTTTCTGCTATTCAACTGCATCAGCTTCTCTTCAATTCATGACAAGAAGGCAATGCTCCTTTTGAGTCTTCAATTTACCTTGATAATTCTCTTTTGTTCTCAGGATATTAAAGTCCCTTTGGATTGAAAAATGCTTTGTTTTCCCTTCTGTTGTGCAAACATTTTTAACCAATGGTGTAACCAAATGCAACTTCCCTAAATTAGCCCATAGCTAAAAATCTAGCTTTGCTTTGATGTCTCAGATTACCCATGAACAATCAATGAACACTTTTCTTTTGCTATTTGATAACTGCTGAGATTAAAAAAATGTCTCTGCTCACATAAGTAAGTGCTAATATAACTCATGTCTCACACTGTCATAACAAAACCAAAATCAAAATGGGATTTCTCATGAATTATCTTATCCATTAACAGGAGCAAGCAGTAAAAGTAATTTGGGAATTCCAATACAGTTAGTAAAGCAGCTCACACAGACATTGTATGACACCATTTTTGCAAAACTTTGCAGCAAAACATGGCATTGAGCAAATGTTCATCAGACAGAGATAAATAATTCACTAATGATTCATTATCAAATTACAGAACATGCTTTGCAAGATGTACATCAGAGTTGAAATGTGTAGTGCTGGAAAAGCACAGCAGGTCAGGCAGCATTCGAGCAGCAGGAAAGTTGGTGTTTTGGGCATAAACCCTTCATCAGGAATGTGGAGGGAAAAGGGAGCTGACATAATAGGAGGGTGGGGGGAAGGTAGCTGGGATGGCGATAAGTAGATGCACATGGGAGGTGATTGTAATAGGTTGGTGGGGAGAGTGGAACAGATAGGAAGACGGACAGGTAGGACAGGTCAAGATGGTGATGCTGAATTGGAGGGTTGGTTTTGGGATGAGGTGGGGGGAGGGGAGATTTGGAAACTAGTGAAGTCGATGTTGATGCCATGTGGTTCAAGGATCCCAAGGCAGAAGATGAGGTGATCTTTTTCCAGTTTGAAATAGATGTCCATGTTACGTTGGTCACCGGAGATAGAGACGGAGAGGTCCAGGAAGGGGAGGGAGGTGTCAGAGATGATCCATGTGAACTTAAGTTCAGGGTGGAAGGTGTTTGTGAAGTTGAAGTGTTCAGCCTCCTCATGGGAACATGAGTAGCATCAATACAGTCATCAATATAGCAGAGGAAAAGGTGGGAGTTGGTATTTGTGTAATTGTGGAAAATGGACTGTTCCGCATATCTTTCAAAGAGGCAGGCATAGCTGGGGCCCATGTGGGTGTATCAATACCTTCTCCCAAACTTTGATCAATACATTCAATTGGACCAGGTCCATCCGTGATTCTCATAGATGGTCTGATGTTAATGTTCTTTCAGGGAGTTTAAGCTGTTGTGGAACACGCATTTCTTTTCATGCATGTTGTTGTCTGGAGGTATGGATAATAATGGTACAGGATCCAACCTTCTCTCCATATTCCAATATAATTCTAATATATGACTGATGAGGAATCTTTTTTGCCCTTCCTGCCATTTGGAAAGATTTCAGGTTAACAATTAAACTGGGGTCACAGCTGAAGGACAAGGACTGCAAAGACAGCATCCATGGAGAGGGAGCAAGCTAGCATTTAGACTCTTCATCAGAGCTGAAGTAAAGTGTGGAGGGGAGATGGTGCACTGGGGGTAGTAGGTGTAGAATGTCGGTGGTGAAGAAAAAATGTTGATATTTCAGCTGAAGTGATTGGAATGTGAGAATGGCAGAACACTAGTGTGTCTCCTCCCAGACTTGAAAGGACAGTAAGTGGGAATGGTGGGGGGTGGGGGGTGGTTTGGAGTAGGAGAGGACACGATAACAAGCGAAAAGGGAAGAAATGTTCACAATTTAAAAAGGTTATGAACTCAATATTCAGAGCAGAAGACTGTAAAGTGTCAAGTCTGAAGCTGAGATGTTGTTCCTCCAGTTTGCGCTGGGATTCACTGGAACACTGCAGCATGCTGAGGACAGACACGTGGGCATGCGAGCAGGATGCTGTGTTAAAATGACATCGCATCTGTTTAGATGGTGTCACCTTCAAAAACAATGGTGCTGACATAGCTTGCTTCTTCCATGACTGTGGTTTCCCACCCACTCTGGTTGACACAGCCTTCAACATCATCGAACTATCACCTGTGCTTCCACCCTTGCCACTTCCTATCACTCACAACAGCGTGATTGGGTTCCCTTTGTCCTCACTTTTCATTCAACCAACCACTGCATTCAAAGGATCATTCTCTGCCATTTCAGACAACTCCAGCAGAATGCCACCACCAAATAGGGAGGGAGGCAATGACATAGTGGTATTATTGCTGAACTGCTAATCCAGAGACCCAGATTATGTTCCTGGGACCTGGGTTTGAATCCCAGATGGTCGAGTTTGAATTCAATTTTTTACAAGTCTAATGATGAGCATGAATCAAATGATGATTGTTGGAAAAAACCATCTGGTTCACTTATGCTCATTAGGGAAGGAAAAGGCCATCCTTACCTGGTCTGGTATACATATGATTCCAGACTCTCAGCAATGCAGTTGACTTTGAACTGTCATCTGGACAATTAGGGATAGGGAATAAATGCTGCCTAGCCAGTGATACCCTCATTCCGTAAATGAATAAATAAAACACATCTTCCTCTCATTCCTCTCTCTGCACTTTGCAGGGATCGTTCCATTCCACAACCTTCAATCTGTATGCAAGCAGGACCCCGACAGTCCTGTAACTGGTCATTTTAAACAATAAACTGGAGGAATAACATCTCATCTTTAGACTAGGCACCTACAGCCACCTTCAACATCTTTAAATTGTGAACGTTTCTTCCTTTTCATTTAGCTTGTTATCATGTCCTTGCCTCCCCCCATCCCACTTACTGTCCTTTTAAGTCTGGCAGGAGACGTACCATTGTTCCACCATTCTCATATTCCAATCACTCAAGCTGAACTATCAACATCTGTACTTCACTGGCACCCACACCCATGGCCCCCAGCATCCCCAACACCACCACCTCCTCCCCTCAAAACTATAGCATAAATGTTGTCCCCTCCACACTTCATTTCAGTTCTGATGAAGAGAATTCTAGACTTGAAATGTTAGCTTGCTCTCTCTCCATAGATGCTGCCTGGCTTGCTGTGTTCTTCCAGCCTTCTGCCTGTCTGCTGTGATCTCCGGTATTTGTTGTCTTTCTATAAAGGGTGTTGATTTGGAGGATTCGTGATTAGTAACCTAATATAGCCAGTCAAACATTTTCTGTATCTTTCTGGTAATTTGCTGTATTTATTAAGAAGCATCAGTTATAATCTTGTCAACTGAAGTTGGCTCACTGATATCAGAAGACTTGGTCTTGTTAAAGTTGTGAAAGCAGCATCCTGCTCTCCAGCCTGAAGTGTTAGAGAATTCTTCCTTGGATCTTCTTCCTCCTCTTCTAGTCCATCATCCACCTGGAGAAGACAGTTCCCTGATGAGGACTAATGCCTACAAGGCCTGTCTAATGAGAACCTTCCTCTGCCAATGAGCACATGTTGACATCCCCTAGCTCCAGGGGCTGGTAGCGTTCACTGTGTCAATCAATTGTCTGAATCCTTTTGGCAAGTGACCATGGGGCAGCTACTCTTAACATCAGATGACAATTCTCCTTTTGTCCACTTCATTTGAAAATTAATTTTCAATTCTTCTAAGAGAAAAAATACTTATTTTCCCAAACACTGCATTCATAATAGAGTAGTGCAGTGGCGAACAAATCCTTTGATTACATTAGTTGAAGGCTAGTTACTATTGTAACATGGTTAAGTGAGTAGGTTAAAGGGTATGGGAGGTAAGATATCATAGGCATCATAGAACAAAAGACAAATCATAGAAACAATACAATGTGGAAACATTTGGCCCATACTGACCCTCTGAAGAACATCTCACCCAGACCCATCCCAACCCTATCCCTTTAACCTCATTTCCCATTGCTACTCCACCCAGTTCCCACACCCCTGGACACTATGTGCAATTTAACACAGCTAATCCACCTAACCTGCATATCTTTGGATGTGGGAGGAAACCAGAGCACCCTGATGAAAACCACACAGACATGAGAAGAATGGACAAACTCCACACAGTCACCCAAGGGTGGAATTGAACCCAGGTCCCGAGCAGTGTGAGGCAGCAATGTTAACCACTGAGCTGCTGAGTCACCATGGAGCAATGTTTGCAGAGAAGGGAGTTAGGTCCAGATTACATATTCATACCAGGTGTTTAAAAACAGGATATAGGTCAGTTATGCTGAAAGCCAAAGCAAGAAACAAGACATTGTATTTGGTGAAGAGTCGTGGTTCAGAAGTGGTAGAAATGAATTGGTGGAGAGAATTCATGGTCTGGAATTGCTGAATTCGATGTTGAGTCTGAAAGGCTGTATATCTTCCTAAATAAAAAAGTAGATGCTGTCTGGAAGGGAGCGGAAGGGGTGAGGGCAGAAGTGCCAGGCACAGTTGAAGGCTCTGCCAACCACAGTAGAGATTGGAGTCCTCAACTGAGTAAAAAGGAATTTATGTCACCATGTGGAACACAGAACCACAGGAATAGCTATGATGGAATCAGAAGAACTGGGAGATCACTATGTCCTTACTGCTTCCATTCCTTCTCAGAACTAAAATAAGGTTCTCCTTGTCTTCACTTTCAACCCCACCAGCCTCCATATTCAAAGGATCATCCTCATCATCTCCAGCATGATGCCATCACCAATCACTTTTCCCTCACTAGCAACATCCCAGAAAGACCAATCTGTTTGTGACAGCCTGATCCACTTCTCTATCATCTCTGACATCTTATTGCCCTCCCATGCAATCACATAGATGTAACATTTGTCCTTTTATCTCTTCCCTGCCCGAAGCTATAAAAGTTCCTACAGTGTGAAGTATCTCATGTGTCTTTCAATCTTGTCTATGATATTATCTTCACAGTACTGTCTCCTCTACACTGGGAGACCAAACAAAGACTGGGTGATAGTTTTGCAAAACACCTTTGTTCAGTTCACAAGCACAGTCTCAACCTTCTGGTTGCTTACGATTTTATGATACCATCTTGCTCGCATTCTGTTCTAGGTCTGCTACAGTGCTCAAGTCAAACTGACAGAAGCTGATCAACTTCTGTAACTTAAAATACTCCATTTCGTTTTCCATTTAGGCACCTTATAGCCTGCTATTATTATCTACTCTTACATCTCTCTTTCTGCACAATTATTATCACTCGTATAGCTTTTTATTCTGTGACACCTATGATCTCTAATCTCCCTCAGGCTCTAACCTTCCATTTATCTCCCCATCAGTTACACTGACTTCTCCCACCTCTTTCTCCAGAATGAAACCCCTCGCTTTTTCATCTCCCTCTCTTCAGTTCTGAAGACGAATCACTTGGGACTCGAAATGTTAATTCTGTATCCTTCTCCACAGATGCCTTCAGACCTGCTGTGTTTCTTCAGTAAAAGTTTCTGCTTTTATTTCAGTTTTCCAGCATCTGCAGTATTTTTCTTTCATATTAGTGTATTATGGTTGCTTTGTTGTTTCAAAGTCTTACCAGAAACCAGAACGGAGATGCTCAGGAAAGCAGTTTGCATTTGGTATCTGTAGTGCAAATGAGACTGCAGCAAGAGTATCAAATATTGTCAAAAAGAACAAGTAAATTGCTGCTTCAGCTGGAAAGAATGTGAAGTTCTGGAACTGCGGGAAGAGAAGAAGTGTAGGAGTAGGTGTTCCGTTTCCTGTATTTGCACAAGGAAGTGCCATGGAAAGGGGAACAGGTGTTGGGAGTAAGTTGAAGAATGAACATGTTGTTTTCAGAATTTTGAATGGGAAAGGTGGTGAATCGCGGAGATGTGTTTGGTGTATGCATGTAGTCCACCTCCTGGCCTAAGTGCTGTTGTTCTTGTCATTTAAGAAGGCTAAAATTCAAAGTTCAGAAATGTTGCTTACTCTGAATGAATTTATGTGAAGAAAATAAATCATTGAGGCAGAACATGAACTATTGGCTGTTGGGGTTTGAGACAGCAGGATTTATAATTACAAACACAAGGTTACACTCGGTGGGGTGGGGACAACCAAAGTGCAGTTTGCTATCCATTTCCTTCCGAGAAGCTACAACATAAAATGCTAATTATAGATGTCAGACAAACAGAACAATAGCAAAAATGTATTACTCCCAGCTATAATGTGTTCAGTAACAATAATATGCAAGTACAACTTAATGTAAATCACATTCGTAGCTTAACCATCATCACAATTGACCAGAGAAGTTCCTTCATGAATACTAATTATAAGTGAAACTTTAATAAGCCTTCCTATATATGTGGTTCTTACTTGTTAAATTTTTGGTGGTTTAATTTACACTTCTGTAAGTAGCACTACTTTTACATTAACCGTAATACTGTATTTGGTGCTAACTTCTGTAGAATTTTGATCAAACACCATAGCATACTTTTAATTAGTAAACACCTCCAGGCTCATCCTAACGTTGGGAAATTCAGAACACTTGAATTTTGATAAATTGACCTTTTTATTAAAATTGCAACCGAGTTATGCTTGGTGTAGGATTTCACCAAAGTTCAGATCTTTCCATTGTCCCTCTGTTTCACTGTTTGTTCAATAAATAAATCAAAACAGAAACAGAAAGTATAGAAAAATTCAGTTAATTAATTTAAAGTGCTATTGTTTCTTTATGAAATTTTAGTGGATTAACTATGATTATGGAAACCAGCTCTAAAAGCTGTGCAATCCTCAATAAAATATAGTTAATTATTAGAAATGAATACACAAGGAACATTGGGCATATAGAGAAGGCAATTGGCATATTTTCTCAGTTCAAATAGAATGAAGCCCAAAGTCATTTTTCAAGCTTCTTTTACATCTGCTTACCCAACAGCTATTCCCCTTTAACTATTCATATAAGCTACATCTTATAAATGTTCTCCATGTCTTTCATTTCTCTCACTTGATGTTAGCCATAGCAAGTAATAGCACTTTTCCTGAGTTGAAAGATTGTGGTTTCAATAACCCAATTTCAGGACACATACACAGCAACTGAGATGTAAAACCATCTTTGATGGATATGTTTTTAAAAATCCCTTACATTATTCAATGAAAGTGACGCTGATTTGGGCTTTTATCAGAGAATCCCTATTATATGGAAACAGGCCATTTGGCCCAAAGGGTCCACACTGACCCTCTGAAGAGTAACCCACTCAGACCCATTCTGCTACCCCAATACTCTACATTTTTACTCCTGACTAATGCATCTAACCTACACATCCCTGAACACTATGGGCAATTTAACATGGCCAATTCACCTAACCTGCACATCTTTGGACTGTAGTAGGAAACTGGAGCACCCGGAGGAAACCCACGCAGACATGGGAAGAATGTGCAAAGTCCACACAGTCACCTGAGGCTGGAATCGGCAGTGCTAACCACTGAGCCACCATGCCATCCCTGGGCTAGATTTTATGGGGTGACGTTCCCCATCTCTCACTAATAAATTAGCCTGGAGATCACCCATGAAAAAGCCAACTGTCCTGCAGCCACTTTATATTTGACAGTGTATTAATTTGCTCAAGGTGAGACTTTCCCCTTCAACCCCATACCTGGGGATGACATCCAAGGTCCAATTAGATTGCCTGGTGGCTCTGTAGTCCCAGCGGTATAAGGTTTGAGCAATGACCACTGCTGGGACTACAAGCAGAACCCAAAAACAAGGAGGAAATAGAAGCAGTCTGAAGGCAATTCAGGGTTATTTGCCAGAACTGGTTGTCTGGCCCTAGTGAGTGGATTGAGGCAGATTGGAGAACTTTGTCTGAGAGACTGTGGAGGAGGGTTTAAGAGGGATAAGATGATGTAGGTAAATGCTTCTGATAGGCACAGGAGACTTCCCAAAAAATCTTCTGGGGGGTCTCCCCTTTATTGTCTGACAACCAGAAAAATGTCCTGATGAAGGGCTTACACCCAAAATATCAATTCTCCTGCTCTTCGGATGCTGCCTGACCTGCTTTGCGTTTCCAGCGCCACACTTTTCGACCCAGAAAAAGTGCCAGGCTATTCATTTCACCTGGGCCACCTGCATTCTGATGCTAAATAATGTTTCTGTTCCATCCAGTGGTGCTGACTGCACTTCAATACTATACCTCAAGCTGCACCAGCAACTCTCATTGTAATGGTGCAGCAAGGACTCTGTGTGTTCAGGGACACGCACCCAGCTCACCTAGGCTGTATATCTGAGCTCTTTTGCTTGCTGTCATTGCACTCACTCACTCTGAGCCTACCTGGATGCTCATGGCATCTCTGCCTTGTGAAATAACTCCACAAAGGCTGGTATCCTATCACAATGTCACCCTTTATTTACATGTGTAAAGTACATGACACTGATCCGGTTAGCTCAGAGTTGGCACTTAGAGTGAGCAGAACCCCTGACACTCCTGTTTATATCTATATGTTAAACCATCTTTGGTGGATATATTTTTTTAAATCCCTTGCATTATTCAATGAAAGTGATACTGACCTGGGCTTTTGTCAGAGAATCCCTACTGTATGAAAACAAGCCACTTGGCCCAATGGGTCTACACTGACCCTCTGAAGAGTAACCCAGGTTAACAGTCACAATCAGGAACTCATATTCTATGAAGTCCACTTGGCCAACGCCATTCCAATCACTAGACACCTTCCCCTCTTAAGTCCTGGGATGTCAGCCTGTCCTTTTTCCTACATCTAGGTAAAAACAATGAATGCAGATGCTGGAAATCAGATTCTGGAGTAGAGTGGTGCTGGAAAAGCACAGCAGTTCAAACAGCATCCGAGGAGCAGTAAAATCGACATTTTGGGCAAAAGCCCTTCATCAGGAATACAGGCAGAGTGCCTGAAGGGTGGAGAGATAAATGAGAGGAGGGTGGGGGTGGGGAGAAAGTAGCACAGAGTACAATAGGTGAGTGGGGATGAAGATGATAGCTCAGGGAGGAGGGTGGGGGAAGATAGCAAAGAGTACAATGGGTGGATGGGGGTGGGATGAAGGTGATAGGTCAGAGAGAGGAGGCTGGAGTGGATAGGTGGAAAAGAAGATAGGCTGGTAGGACAGGTTATGGGTTTGGTTCTGAGCTGGAAGTTTGGAACTGGGGTGAGGTGGGGGAAGGGGAAATGAGGAAACTGGTGAAGTCCACATTGATGCCCTGGGGTTGAAGTGTTCCGAGGCGGAAGATGAGGCGTTCTTCCTCCAGGCGTCGGGTGGTGAGGGAGCGGCGGTAAAGGAGGCCCAGGACCTCCATGTCCTCGGCTGAGTGGGAAGGGGAATTGAAATGTTGGGCCACAGGGCAGTGTCGTTGATTGGTGCTGGTGTGCTAGAGATGTTCCCTGAAGTGCTCTGCTAGGAGGTGTCCAGTCTCCCCATTGTAGAGGAGACTGCATCGGGAGCAACGGATACAATAAATGATATTGGTGGATGTGCAGGTAAAACTTTGATGGATGTGGAAGGCTTCTTTAGGGCCTTGGATGGAAGTGAGGGAGGAGGTGTGGGGGGCAGATTTTGCAATTCCTGTGGTGGTAGGGGAAGGTGCCAGGACGGGAGAGTGGGTTGTTGGGGTGCGTGGACCTGACCAAGTAGTCATGGCTACAGCTTTCCTACAGCTTCTCCTGGTGCATCTTCACACCGGGTTCAGTTCTTCTAACTCTGCCGTGGATATTGGTGGCATATACTGGACCGTAGCTCACCTCTTGCGCCCAGAGAATCTCAGAAGAAATTCATCATCTTCTTCAGGCAGTAATGGCATCGAGGCTGCCATACCTCTTGTCCTCAGAGGTTTCTTTGATGCAAAGGGGAACGGGAAGAGCCCTTGGGTTCTGACAGGCTTGCTGGATGTTCTGAGGGGCTGGGTATGGTTTGCTCCTGCCCTGTTTGAATAGCTTGCAGCTTTCATATGGTCCATTTGCTTGTTCAGGTCCACCTCACCTACCTGAATTTTGTACATCAGAGGACGTGATCTTGCGTTGACCATGCCTTTTACCCATGCAGGGTCATTCCCGTGGTTCCTATGCTAAACTTCATCCCCTGAAGTAAACTGCCTTTCTTGCTTAGAGGCATCTTGTGTCCAACATTGGCATTTTTGCTGCCATTTCACCCTGCCCCTTACATCTGGGAAGATCAGATTTAACCAGGTGCGGAGTCTTCTCCCCATTAGCAACTCTGCTGGAGCAATCCCGATAAGTGTGTGAGGTGGGGTCCTATAGTCAAACAGGGACTAGGACAGTTTGTTATTGAGTGAAGCTGTAGGCTGTTCCTTTAAGTCTGCCTTCAAAGTTTGTACTGCTCTCTCTGCCAAGCCATTGGTGTGGAGTTGTCCTTACATGCCAATTGCCATTTGACTTCAGGAAATATTTGAATTTCCTGCTAGTAAATGATGGCCCCTTGTCTGTGACCAACACTTCGGGGAGCATTGCAAAAGATGCTTGTAGCTTTTCAATCATCATCCATGGCCGACCTTGTTCTGATCACTTCATCCCTACCCTTTTAAGTCCTGGGATGTAGGCCCTTTCATTTCCCTGTAGCGTCTCCTGCGGTGTTTTCACACCAGGTCTGGTTCCTCCAACTCTGCCTCTGATATGCTGTGCTTTTTTTTGCATTTTGCCCCCTTATCCAGAGACACCAGGCTCATTTTACTGCTGTCTTGTACTCCATTTGCTGCAGATATTAAGTTAGTCCTTGTTGTCAGTAGTGCTCAGTCAAGTCAAGGGGGATAGTCTTCACTCTGGGTTCATGACACTGTAGGTCAAAGTCAGCCTCTGATATCGGGCAGCCAAGACTGCAGTAACCTGGGTGGCAACCTCAGATCAAACTGGCATGGTTTGGTGTTGTGGCTTCACTGCTGTTCCTGAAAGAAGTACCCCTCAAGACTGCCCTTTTCAAGGGGACCTCCAGGATGCTGTGAATTTCAGGATGAGGCAGTTTTAAGAAATTATGTCAGAGAAAAAAAAACCCATTGGAAATGGTGACCATTTTAAAGAAGTTTGAAAGGTGGGGGGGGGGGGGGGGGACTTGGGTTAGAAATGGTAGAAGCTTAAATAAGGGTAATTACAGCAAACGGGTTGGCGACAGTGGACTCTGAAGGGGTTTAGCAGCAAAGACAGTTGAGGAACAATGGCAGACATTTGAGAAAATAGTTCATGGCTCACAGTAAAAACAAATTCCAGAGAGGAAGAAGGATTTTAGGAAAGATCTCACCTAGCTATGGTCAACCAGGAAAGTCATCAACAGCATCAGAGTGCAGGAATAAACATACAATTGGCAAAGTGCATTGGTACACTAGAGGTTTGATAAAGTTTTAAAAATCAAGAAAATGCAAATCAAAAAAAAGAGAAAGTAAAATTTTACAGTAAACTTGGAAGTAATATCAAGACAGACAGCAAGAGCTTATTTAAATAAAAGAGTGAAGCCAAAATGAACACAGGCCCTTTACAGAATGGGGCTGGGAAAATAATAAGGGGAAACCAGGAAATGGCAGAGAATATGAATAAATACTTTGAATCACATCACAGTAGAGTACACATATAGCATAGTTACTCAATGTTCAAGGGGCAAAAGGAGGAAAGGAAATCAATGTAATAACTATCACTAGAGAAAACATGCTAATGGGCCTAAAGACAAATGGTCCCCCTGAACCAGACAGGATGCATCCTAAGGTAACACAATAAATATCTACAGGGATAACGGATGCACTAGTAGTAATTTTCCTGGAATCCTTGGATCTGGAAAAGTCCCAGAGGATTGGAAAACTGACAATGTAACACCCTTACTTAAAAAAAGGGAGACAAAAAAACAGGTTATGATGGGCCAGAATGGCTTCACATCTGTTATTGGGAAAATGTGAAAGTCTATTACACAGGATGTAATGGTAGACCATTTAGAAATACGTGAGATGATCAAACAGAGACAGCGTGGTTTTATTAAGGACAAAATTCATTGAGTAATAAGCAGGATGGAAGCAGTGGATGTAATATATTTGGATTGCAAAAGCCAATTGATAAAGTACCATACGTAAGCCTACTTAAGATCCCTTGGTGTTGGAGGCAGTACATTAACATGGACAGAGGTTACCTAACTAATAGAATACAGAACGTTTGGATTAAGGGGGGCATTTTCAAGATGACAACCTCTAACAAACTGAATGCCACACGGATCACTGATCTAACCATTATTATTTACAACAGATACTAATGACTTGAATGAGAGACTTGAGTGTTGGATTTGAGGAAAATAAATCCCGCTTGGCTACGAAACTGACGCTGCTGATTGCCACGCAGAAAACAGACTGCCTCTGCCGGGCTGAACGGCCTCTTTCAGGATGTCGTGACGTCACACAGGACAGAGCCCCGCCCACTGTTGCGTCATGGCGCGTGAGAGTGGCGCGAGGCGGTCACGCCGCGTGACGTCAGTGGCGCTGTCACCGCTCGAGCCGCTCGCGCACGTAAACATTAACGGAGAGAACTTTGAGGCGCTTCAAAAAGTGGGCGAGCAACGGCTGCCGGGCGAGCGAGGGAGAAACCGACCGATGAAATGTTGCGAGTGAGTTCCGCCAACTTGAGGCTTTGTCTCTCCCTGTTCAGTGTTGACATGAAAAAGATTCTGTCAAACAGGAAGGAGGATTGGCAAACTCACCGGACAGCCCGGTGGGTGCCTGCGCCGGAAGGCCCGCCTCTTGTCCACTCCGATTGGCCTTTGCTGTCAGATACCGGGCATCCCATTGCTTGATGGTGCTGTCAGCCAGGAATGCGCCCCCCCCCCCCCGTGTTTGGGGTGTGTATGGATCGGAATCTGTTGCTGCTGGGGACTGAGTGAGGGGGCTTGGGGGGGAGCAGCGTTCCCCTGTTGTCTTCCCCTTCCCTTTCCCCAGATGTTGGGTTGGCCACTCCTAACTGTGAGGGCGCTACTCTCTCAAGTTTTGCGGCCGTCGCGGGTGCAGACTAGGGCAAGGTGAGAGCCTGGCCCCCAACAGAGAAAGTGATCAACACTCCTGCAACTCCTAATTTTAATTAGCATTTGTTGTCTGGTCTAGTCTGGCCCAGCTCCCCTGCGAGGCCCTCGTCCACTTTTGTGGTAGGCTCCCCGCTTTCCCCCCTCCCATTTATTATTTGCTCTCTCTATCCCCTTAGCTATCCTCTCCTAACCTGTCTACACGGTGTGTCTCCTACCTTTGGTGACTTAGCTGCCTCCCCTCTCTGCACCGTTGTACCTCTTTTCTTTTCCCTAGTCTTGTCCTCCTTTTCTGTATAGCATAAAAGCGACAAACTGAAAGCCCTCCTCTCCTAGTTTAGCCAGATAAGCGTAGTTGTAAACCATAAAGCATTGACATTTAAATAACTGTGCAATTTAACATCAAGGTAAAAACAATGACTGCAGATGCTGGAAACCAGATTCTGGATTAGTGGTGCTGGAAGAGCACAGCAGTTCAGGCAGCATCCGAGGAGCAGTAAAATCGACGTTTCGGGCAAAATCCCTTAATCAGGAATAAAAGCAGAGAGCCTGAAGGGTGGAGAGATAAACTAGGGGAGGGTGGGGGGTGGGGAGAAAGTAGCATAGTGTACAATAGGTGAGTGGGGGAGGGGATGAAGGTGATAGGTCAGGGAGGAGGGTGGAGTGGATCACTCTACTTCGTATTCCTTTGAACTGTTTGTAGTAGGTCCCAAGGTAGGCTTTTTTTCTTGGTTTATTGTAGTTTTATTCGAGAAGTTGGACATAACAGCAAAGTTTGTGATCTCTGAATTAGTGGGAGCTGTCAAGTATGTTATGAAACAATAAGTTATTTTGAACCAAAGTTATATACATTAGCAGTCCTTCATAGCATGGAGCCCTACAGTAGAGAAAGGGGATGTAAGAAATGAAAGTGAAATCAGTCCATATTTAAAGAAGTAGAAAGGGAAGGTGAAAGATTAAGGAGAAACAACACTGACAGAGAAAAGGTCAGTCCTTGGTTGACTAGGCGCTTTCTTCTTGCTCTCACATCTTTACCCTTTCTCAACTGCTTTGCTTCTTTGATGTGGAGGTGCTGGTGTTGGACTGAAGTGGACAAAGTTAAAAATTACACAGCACCAGGTTATAGCCCAGCTGGTCAGACAGCATCCGAAGAGCAGGAGAATCGATGTTTCGGGCATAAGCCCTTCATCAGGAATGAGTCGTCTTCCTGATGAAGGGCTTGTGCCTGAAATGTCAGTTCTCCTGCTCATCGGATGCTGCCTGACTGACTATGCTTTTCCAGCACTACATTCAACTCTGATCTCCAGCATCTGCAGTCTTCAGTTTCTCCTACCAGGTCATAGCCGAACAGGTTTATTTGGAAGTACTAGCTTTCAGAATGCTGCTCCTTCAGGTAACTAGTGGGGTTGGATCATAAGACACAGAATTTATAGTAAAAGGTCACAGTGTCATGCAATTAAAATGATGTATTGAACAAACCTAGATTGCTGTTAAGTCTTCAGTGGTCATGGACATTTGGCCTCTGATCTTTGGGTGACCGATCTCCAAGGCGGACTTCGAGATATGCAACAATGCAGAGTGGCTGAGCAGAAGCTAATAGCTAGGTTTGGTACATATGAAGATGGCCTCAACCAGGACCTTTGGTTCATGTCACACTTCAGATGATCCCACTACACTATACAATCTCGCTTGCTCGCTCGCTCACACATACATACATTCTTACATACTCTCACTCACGCAGACTCTCTCTCAGACGCATACATGTACACCTCCCACATTCACACCCGGCATACATTCTCTCAGGCTTATACTCCATCACACTCAAGCACACACTCCCAAGCACATGCCAGCACACGCTCTCTCGTGTGCATTCATTCTCACCTGCATGCATTCACATGTGCATGCACATATGAGTCTATGGAGTGAATTTGCATTTGCAGATACATTCTATTTTTGTTCAAAAAGCACACAACCTATCGGCTGTCAATCCATATAACATTTTATAAATTCCTACTTTAGAAATAGAACCAATCTGACTCGAGATTGGGATATTGACAGACTCAAACTGGGATATTCCCGCCTCCGGTGACTAACTGTGTGGAGTTTGCACGTTCTCCCCGTGTCTGCGTGGGTTTCCTCCGGGTGCTCCGGTTTCCTCCCACAGTCCAAAGATGTGCAGGTCAGGTGAATTGGCCATGCTAAATTGCCCGTAGTGTTAGGTAAGGGGTAAATGTAGGGGTATGGGTGGGTTGTGCTTCGGCGGGGCGGTGTAGACTTGTTGGGCCAAAGGGCCTGTTTCCACACTGTAAGTAATCTAATCTAATCTAATCAAACCTCACACCTTTAATAAATTGCCTGAGTTGAGATAACTTAAGGTTTTATAAAAAAGACATTTCGAATGTGACTTGAAAGGAGTTCTGAGATTTTCGTATTAATGAACTGAAACCTGCAACCCACTCAAAAATGAAAGACTCAACAGCTGCCTAGGTTTGTATAATATATCATTTTAATTGCATGATACTGTGATCTTTTGCTATAAATTCTGTGTTTTATGATCCTGCCCCACTAGTTACCTGATGGAGCAGTACCCTGAAAGCTAGTAGTTCCCAGTAAACCTGTTGTTTTTCTGAAACTGGGCTGGCTGTTCGGTTGGTAACAAGAACACACTTTGAACTATTCTGGTATCCAGTGACTAACATTCATATAGTTGTTGCAGTCACAATTTTTAAAGTCAAATCAATGCTGTCCAAATTTTTACGAATGTGTAAGTAACTTTTATAGTTGATTAATTGCTAAAGTGCAGGTATTATTAAATATATTAGTGATTTTTAAATGCAATTGAATTGCATTTGTGATTTGTTTTTTTTAAACAGATACATAATGTAAAGAATGTGCAGTTAGAATCAACTCGCTAAACTGAGCTATTTTATTCTGTGCAATGATACTTTCAGGTAAATAAAGTCTAATTTGGCTACTCTTTGATATTCTTGTTGCCCTTCTATATTGTCAGGGCAGAAAACCTCAGAAAACAGACCATTTCCTTCCCTTGTGGGAGTACTGATTATCTTTAATCCATTACCAAGGTAGCCTTGAATGAGTGCATTTGTAGTTGTGCATCATGCATGTAATATTAAAGATTATGAAAATAAGATGAAGGGTGGTACAAACATCACTTAGAGTTCATTAAATCGCAACCAGAAGAGCGACAGTATGTTTCCTTTGCCACTAGCATTGCAAGAGATCTTGCTGTGGTAACAAGGAGGCCAAATGATATATATATATTTTACAGTGGAAATTGTTTTGCAGTGCAGAGGTGAACATAAAAGATGGTAACTTCAAAAATATCTTTGCAATTCCTCTTTGCAGAAAATGTGTTAAATTGGTACTGATACTGATTGTCAATTGGTATAAGTTTGTTTGAAATTGACTTGCAAGTGCACAGATTTTAAGATAATATGAAATGGGAAAAGATGCTGGAAGCCAAGAAGCAGAGACTAAAGAGATTGCTTGGGAAATGGGGCAACCATTTTGTTGAAAGAATCCTGTTTTTTTTTAAAACAAAGGTGTAAAAGTGTAATTCATGTGCACATGTGGGTGCCTTTTCCTTTAGAAAACTGCCTTTGACAGTTCATTCATTGCACCAAAGTGAGTTTGGTATGGGCAATTAGAAATCATAATGGGTATAGAATTTCAATTCACTCAATCCTTTTAAAATACTGAACTTTCAAACCTGTTTGTATCAGTATTATTTTAATTTGATAGTGAGATTCAGATTTTTGGTTTTATTCCCACTTTCTGCTTTAAATAGCAGTGCTTTGCCCGGAGGCCCACTGAAGATGTTACCTAGTAGGGTGACGAAACATCTGGAAATGAACCTTCCAGCTCAGCGAGCAAACCTACATCCAGAAGCTCAACCTGAGCTACAAATCTTCTCTCAACTCACTAAAATAACTTCAAATTTTAACTGGGGTGCATGGGTTCCAAGGAGAGCAGAGCTTGCCACCTGAAAGACCATGACACATCAATGGCAGTTGAATGGTTACTGGAGGATGGAAGCCATTGTGTTAAGCAATATTTTCAAATGAGTTTTTTTTAAAAGAAAAATTCAGGTAAGGGAATGAAACGCTCCCAATTTTACTTCATTTATTGCAGGCAATTTTGAGAGATTTTGAGCCTTGAGGGATCTAATTCTGAGATGATGTATAGTTGGAGAGAAGAGTAGGGGTGAGTGCCAGATGCAGCTACATGGAATAAGCCTGCAGTAGACAGAACAACAATCTCATGGTAGTGCAAGGCAGTGCAGATGAGGGGTTTGCACAGGACTAAGAATGCAGGCTGTTGTTGGTAGGAGACACTATCCAGGTGAAAAGTGTAGCAAACTATTTGGATGTTAGAATTACCATTGAGTTAACCTTTGGTCCAGCTTATAATTACTGTGCCTACAACTGTGGATCTGATGCTGGAGATTTTGCAGCAATTAACTACTTCCTGATTCTCCAAAATTTATATACTATCTTCAAAGTATAAGTTGAGGTGAGCTGGAATTTCCACTTTCCTACATGTGCAGTTCCAAAAATGTTCACGAAACTTGGACCATCTAAGACAGATGAGCCTAATTGATTGGAAGCCAATCCATTATCTTCAACTTTGACACCATCTGCCACTGATGTACATCATCAGCAATACTGTGTATGCAAGACATACTGCAGCAACTTGTCAAGCATCCTTTAACAGCACTTTCCAAATCTGAAACCTCTTCTGTTTAAGAGAATAAGGACAGAACGTGCAAGCGAATACTATAATATGCAAATTCTCATCTTGCTATTCCTTCACTGCCACTGATCAAAATCTTGAGCTCTCTTCCAATGAGTGTACTTACACCAGGTGAACTGTAATGGCTCAAAAAAAAACAGCTCACCATCTTGTTCTCAAAGTAACTGGACATGGACAACAAATTCTGGCCTTGCCAGTGACGCTGTCATCACTGAGAGAGATTCTGTTTCATGAAAATGCCAGAACACTTGTGTCTCCAAAGATTCATTCTTTGCAGTTAGGCAGTAGCAAACCTGTTTGGAGTGCTCGAGGAAAAGTTGTGTGTGGTGGTGAAGGTAACCGTAGTGCTTAATGTTTTAGTTTCAAGGCTCAATTGAGGTGTCTTCTGGAAATATTTGTAGGATATTTCAGGCAGTTGCTCACTGCTGCATCAATCATGAGACATCCCATGCAACCGATGGCAGGACAAGACATAAGTAATCATAGCAGTCAGGTCAGTAAGGCCAAGAGATCTGCATTCCTGGTGGGAGCACCTTCAATGAGGAGTCACTGGATATTGGTGCTATCTAATTACATTCAGCTGTTCATGCTTGACCTCTCTTGTTCTGTACCCTTTCTAGTGCCCTCTTTGTGTGGCTGGCAGGAAGACTGCTAAGTTGCCTTTAAATGTGATGCTTGTACTGGACTTGCCAAAATTTGCTCCCACCCATTGGCCATTATGAGCCATATTGCAACCAATGTTTGAACAGTCTGTTTTGTAAATATTCAGCCTGAAGCCTCTGAAAATGTTTTAAATTCCTTTGCCCAAAAAAATGCAATTAGTGGTCAACATCTAGAAGCTAGTGTTTGTAACAGTTTGCATCCTGTTAAAAGTTCAATACCAAATTTCAACTGCTTTACAGTTTGGCTTCAATTTGTTAGATCCTCTAGCCTGAACAATACTGAGGGGAGAATCGTTTTGCCTAATAATTAAGTGTGAAATAGGATGATACGTAGTTTTGTAAATTACCAGAAGCAAATGTTTAGGAGATCAAAAATTTAAGCAATCGTACTAAAGTATTTTAAATAAGAAAGGGAAATGAGGTCATTGTAAGAAGGTTAAGTCTTTTGATTTATAAATGTTTGTAAGATATTAGTTTCAGGAGAATGGATAAAATTT
The DNA here is from genome assembly GCF_047496795.1 of Chiloscyllium punctatum. NCBI lineage: Eukaryota > Metazoa > Chordata > Chondrichthyes > Orectolobiformes > Hemiscylliidae > Chiloscyllium > Chiloscyllium punctatum. Next base: position 12,235,803 of record NC_092783.1, on the reverse strand, counting down.
CTAAGTAAATGGAATAATTGCCCCCTTACCGGAGCTGTGAACAGTATAATCATAATTATTCTAAAGCAGGTATACCTATTGTTTCATCCTGCTAAATATGCTTATGAGATAAAATTATAATAGTTGCTATTTGTTGTTGTATAATTGGGTGTTCATTACTGGTTTGTGGAAGTATTTACATTATAGGTTGCTCTTTTATGGTGATACAAATAGTTACTGTGCTGAATGTGGAAATAAGGGTTCTGTTCCATTTAGCACAATGTTCTCAGTCTTGGCGATCATTATGTGCTTGAAATTTTACCAGACTAAGTCAAATGGGAAGCTCAATTCTACAAACACTGAGATGATTCTTGAACTGGATCCAGTAACTCAATTCATAGAACAGTTTCAGTTGTATTTCTGTTCCAAAGCTCTTTGAGCTTGAGTGCACAGAGACCTTTGGTGAGCTATTATTTTGTGAAATTGGTCGGCACAATATCGTGGTGTTGTACTGTTCTATGTTCTATGTTCTAAATTGACTTGAAATTGCCAGGTTAGTTGTTAAGGTAGGAAGTCCTGCTGTAGTTTCAGCAAGATACAAAACACTGTTTAAAATTGATATTGAAAGGGTATTTCAAGAATAGCTCTTATTGAAACGTGTTGTATAAACATTTTGGAAATCGTTTTAAATAGGTGAATATAAATATGAAATTATTTATATACGGTCACATTTGGGCAAATTAAACTTTTGATTTTCTTCCTTTTAACTGAGATGGAAGTGTGCTTAAATTTGTTTTTAACAATTCCATTGATATAAAACTGTTAACTTTGTATAAAGACCAAAGTACATTTTACGTGAGAAATGTCGCAACGTATGCAAATGTGCCACCCTGAATCTGATGCTGGAAAAGCGCAGCAGGTCAGGCAGCATCCAAGGAGCAGGAGAATCGACGTTTCAGGCATAAGCCCTTCTTCAGGAAGGCTTATGCCCGAAACGTCGATACTCCTGCTCCTTGGATGCTGCCTGACCTGCTGCGCTTTTCCAGTAACACATTTTCAGCTCTGATCTCCAGCATCTGCAGTCCTCATTTTCATCCTGAATCTGAGTCTACTTTATCCAAAGCTGAACGTGAATTTTCCAATGTCTAGATTAGAAAATTTTGATTCACTCCTAGTTTTCCAGAACCAAAAAGAATGCCTTACACCACCAGCAATGTTTTATCATTTATAAAGTTGATACCCAGCTGCACTAGATAGATTAAATGAGAAGAGGTTTGGTGTGTTGTAGGATCTAACATTATTATACATGTACAAGTGTTAAATCTTACAGTTCTGTTCCACAGAGCAAGTGAATTTGGGCTTCTGAGCTTAATAGATATTTTATAACCTATCTCTTTTCTATAATAAAACTATAAACAAATATTTAAAAATCTGTTTCATGTTTAGAGATTTTTTAAAATTCGTGATTTTAAAAAAAGAGATTTTATAATATATTAAGCTCAGAAGCTTGAATTTACTTGTTCTGTGGAGCACTAGTATTAGTTTTAACAATATTATCGTCTAATATTGAGTAAAACATCAAATTGTTATGATAAGCTTTCAAGCCACTAATCATAATTTAATTGATTTAGATGGTCACAATGTAATTAATGCAGTAGTAAACTTTCCTTATAGCCTTTTTAACACGTGTGTTTTTATTGTTCGTGAATATGTACAATGTATAACCCCCTTAAGGGTTAAGGCTGAGATCTCCTTACAGGCAGAAAATATTTGCAGTCTATCTTATGACTTCTTGCAATATGTAGTTGTGTAAATAAACCCTTCAATGCCTTTGCCAAAACACATGTCACTGAAATGTAAAGCAGTAGTGCTTCAGTAAGTGTTTTTGATTTGTTTGATAAACATGCCTTTTAAGTTATTAGTGAATTTGAATCTTGCTCTTCCAGCTAGAAGATGCTGTGTGCTACTTGCAAGAGAAAAATGTTCAAAAATTGTAAAATATATTACTCTGGGTCCTGGGGGGGATAAACATCTGGCTACGAATTCAGCTGAGTTTCGAGGTTCACTTTTGGCATTGTAGAGGTAGTTGATCCTGTCACAGAAACTACAGAGGAGACTTGATTATCCGAATACCAATTATCTGAAAATCGGATTATCCGAAGGAGATCTTGAGGTCCCGGTAGCAACATTATATCAAAGACGTGTTTTCAGCAGTGATTGCATCTTTTGTTTACAGTGATTAAACAGGCTCCGTCTCTAAACGACTGACCTCCTGCCCTCTCTCTCCCCACACTTTCCCTGGAGTTCTACAGAGGGGTGTATCCTAACCCCCCCACCCCCCCCAGGAATAATCTTTCCGACATTGTCCTATACAGGGCAAATATGGAACCTGTCAAAAATTACAGTTACAAGTTGTGTGTGTGTGCGCATGTGCTATTTGGAGACTTACCCTACTTATAATGCCTTTAATGTAGCAATGTTCCAAGGCACTCCCAAGTATGACACTGTGCCATGTTAGGAGAGAGAATTAAAACAACTTGTTTTTAAGGTGTTTATTGAAAGAGGAAGGTGAGCTAGAGAATTCTAAAGCTTCAAACATAAAAATTGAAGGCTCAGCCTTCAATGGTGGAGCAATTAAAATCGTATGCTCAAACAAATTAGATAAGCATACATCTTTTGGAAAAAAATTTAAAAAATTGCAGGAGGTTGCAGGGATGGGGTTATGGGGGGATTTGAAAACCAAGAGAATTTTTAATATCAAGATATTGCTTGACTGGAAGCCATTCGAAGTAAGTGAGCACAGGAATTAGAGAAATGCTGGTGTGCTTTGAGGTAATCATTGTAAGTTGTCACTGTCAAAGTCAAGAACAAAGAAAATTACTGCAGTATTCCAAATGTGGCTGAACCAAAGTCCTATACAACTGTAATGTCACCTGCCAGTTCTTGTACTCAGTACCCCGTCCGATGAAGAAAAGCATGCCGTATGCCGCCTTGACCACTCTATCAATCTATCTTCAAACGATTTAAGAATGTTGGGATTACATCCCTGTAAATAGAAATGTTAACCTCAGATCCTGGACCTCCGTGCTCTTTTCCATGACTGGCACATTGGAAGTTGTGATAAAATTGTCATGTTGAGAACATTGAGTGTCATTCAGAAGATAAGTCAAAGTGTTGGAAAACCTGCACAACCCTCCAAGCAACTAATCTACCAGTGTCTTTTAGTGCCATCTTGCCTGCAGATGGCAAACTCCTGCAGATCACACATTAGACTTATCAGCCATCTCAGAACCCATTGAACTGGACTGGATGCGTCATCCTTGATCCTGGGGAACTGCCTATCAAGAAAATAGTAAGGGACTGGGGCTTGATGTGAATTGAGACATGACATAGAGTTCAGTTGACCTTTGATGTATTGAATGTCAAATGAGAGAAAAGGCAAGTCTATGGAAGAAATTGCTGCTCAACCAGTACTGATTGGATAAGCAACCTGACAACAGCAGTAGAGGAGTTGAAAGAGATAATAATGAGTTGGAGCTGGGTGTTATCAGTATACACATGAAAGCCACTGCCATGCCTTCAAAGAGAATGCTGGAGAAATTCCATTCTGGCAGCATCTGTAGAGGGAGAAACAGTCAATGTTTCGAGTCAAATACAACTTCAGGAAAGGCCAGCATTTGTGGCTGATCCTAATTACATTTTGAACTGAAGTGTGTTGGGAGATGTAAGACTCAATCACGTTGCTTATGGTTCTGGAATCATATTTAGGCCAGACAGGGTAACGAGCAGATTTCATCCTCTGAAGGACTGCGAGTTTTGTTTTAAAACAATATTCAGTAGTTTCATGGCTATTATTACTGAGGTTAGCTTTCAATTCCAGATTTATTAGTGAATTTTAATTCCATCAGGTGCTGTTGTGGGAATTGAATGCATTTCCCGAGAACAATTGGCCTGAGGTTGTAGATTCTGTGTCACGGGTTCCAGACAAGTTGAGCAGGATGAGGAAGGAAAGTTTCCTTTTCTTTTAGTGACATAGGATGTCAATTGTAATTTTGAGAGCACTTTTTTTGGTATTGTGGCAGGGAAGAAAACCTAAGGGGAAGTTCCAGAAAAGGTGGGAAGTTATTTTGGGAGCTGATAACATATTCAAGGACTCTGGAGAGATCAGAGATAGGATGGTAATTTTCAAAGATGGTAGGGTTAAGGGTTTTCTTTTCCTTGAGGTAAAGGGTGACAATGGCAGATTGAAAGAGGGACCATATTAGATTAGATTACTTACAGTGTGGAAACAGGCCCTTCGGCCCAACAAGTCCACACCGACCCGCCAAAGCACAACCCACCCATTTCCCCTACATTTACCCCTTTACCTAATACTACGGGCAATTTAGTATGGCCAATTCACCTGACCTGCACATCTTTGGACTGTAGGAGGAAACCGGAGCATCCGGAGGAAATCCACACAGACACTGGGAGAATGTGCAAACTCCACACAGTCAGTCGCCTGAGTCAGGAATTGAACCTGGGTCTCTGGCGCTGTGAGGCAGCAATGCTAACCACTGTGCCACCGTGCCGCCCTATATATCCTTGTGTACAAAATTCAGAGTGTGCTTCACAGGGTTAGATGTTGATGTTCCCATTAGCAGGGAAACCTAACTGAGATGTAGTCAGCGTCCCCTTATTCTGTAACTATCTGCAGAGAAGAAATTCCTTTACATCTCACTATCCTTAGAAGTTAATGCTAGATCAATGAAGTAATTTAAAGAGGAGGTAGATTCTGAAATGTTGAAGGCCATGCAGAGCTGATTCAAAAGAGTTGAGGTCAGGGAAGATTAGCCATGGTATTCAGGAGTGGCAGGGTAGGCTTGGGGTCTGAGTAGCCGACTCATTCATTTCTTGTGTGCTTATAGGTCATGAAATAATGAATGGGGTGAGCCCCCTATCCGTGGAATTATTTTCCGCGGTTTCAGTTACCCATGGATTACTGCGCACCAAATATATTATAGGGAACCAGGGACCAGGAGGCTGCTGGGAAGGTACATTTCCCATTGAAATGAATGGGTTCACTCCTGCGGTTTTGGGCTTCCACGGTAGGACCTGGAACATATCCCCTGCGGATATGGTGTTTGGGGGGGTGGGGTGGGTGGGGGAGGATTTACAATATTGTACAGTATAAAATAGTACACACTATTAGCTAGCCAGGGAAGAAGGTGGACTTTTGTTTTTCATAATTTAGCATGATTAGGATCAAGGAACAGCAGAGAGTCTTGAAGTTAAGATGAGTTTGGAGAGAGCATGAAATAAGGTCATACAGAAACTAGAGAAAGACCATTTAGTTTCGTCCGATATCTGTTAAGAGCAAAATTTTTCTAAATTGCTCTTTCTTGATCAATGCACCACAATCTGTGGTAGATTATAAAAAAAACTTTTCAATGTTGAAAAAGTTTTAACTTTAAATGAGTGCAATGAGCAGTTGTCAAAAATACAAAACAAAATCTGTTATTTGCTCACAGAAAAGATGGCAGCACAAGATAGATATTTAGAACAGATGTCATAACTTGGACCTCACCACACTGGTCACGAATGGGAGGTGAAACATCACTGTCTATCAAACGCACTGTTGTCTGCCTCTGAAAGTTAGGATCTTAATATGGTAAGAGATCATAGCCTGACTGCTAACAGCAATGTTCCTCAGACTATACAGCATTCTCACAAATTGGATAATTTAATGATTTGCCCAGGACTGTAAGACTTTTAGAAATTCTCTTATTTAAGATTCAAAGTATTGAGATGAAGATCTTGTTAATAGATGGGTGGTATGTTCAGGGTTGGGTAGTCATAAAATTGGATTGTCTTTAGACAAAGTTCACGTCTTGTAAAGATTTCTGAGTGCCACAGAGTTGATATATGAAACTGACTGCAGACCACCAAACAAGTGAGGCGAGAGTGACTGCATTCGACAGTGTGGCATCAAGGAGCTCTAGAAAAACTGGGATCAATGGGTATCGAGGGACAGATCCCCTGCTGATTGGAGTCATACCTGGCATGTAGGTAAATGGTTGTGGCTTTTGGAGGTCAGTTATCTCAGCTCTAGGACCACTCTGCAGGAGTTCCTCCGTCTAGTGTCCTAGGCTGACCATCTTTAGCTACTTCATCAATAATTTTCCCTCCATTACAGGGTCAGAAGTTGGACGTTCATGGTGACTGTACAATGTTCAGCACCATTTGTGACTCGTCAGATAAGCCCATGTTCAAATACAACAAGTGTTGAGTTCTTTTTCTTGAGATTCTTACACACTTGATGCAACTGCCAGCTTCTGTGAACAGTCAAAATTTTAGTAAGTAAGCACAAACTGTGGAGGAACCCTAAACACTTTTCGCCATGCTCACAAAGCGTGTCAGGAGGTCTCCCTGAACAAAGGGAAAGTCCTAACTTTATATAATATCTTTACATCACGGTCAGTAATGCCCACAAGACAATCCCCAGCCTTCCCGTACAGTCACATGCCACTCAAGACACAATGTAGTAGTGATCCCATCATTTCCAGAAATAGTATAATGTAAATCACCCATTAACAGTCAAATCTGTTGTGAATCATTTTTTTAACTGCAAGGAGTAGTCAAAATTGCAACTGCAATGTTCTTATTGAGTTCTGTATAAGGGATGATAATGTAATTCTTTTACTCTGAATAACTTGGAAATGGCCATGCAAATGGCAGGGGATGGGAATGTAAATTTCTTACAATCCGACTGTAAGACAGAGACATCCCACCCTAGCCCCGGGACATCCAATTTTCTGCAGGTCAGCAGAGCAAATGAACCCTTTTAATATCTCACAAGCTCTGGACAATATCCACCATTGGGCGAGCAAGTGGCAAGTAACGTTTGTGCCATACATGCCAGGCAATGACCATCTCCAATAAAGGACAATCTAACCAATGCCCCTTGGCATTCAATGGCGTTACAACCTCTGAATCCTTCAATATCAACATGCCATTTACCAGAAACTGAACTGGACTTGCTATATGAATGCAGTGGCCACAATAGGAGATCAGAGGCTAGGAATACTGCTTTTCATGTCAGTTTAAAGATGACTCATACCTAGGTGATAGATGTGACATATCTGAAGGATCTTGATAAGAGGCCTAGGCGATGCTGTGTTAATTATTGATAGTTGTTTTTATAACTTTTTCATTTTTGCTCATCTCAGGTTTTTTGTAATTGTACTTTATTCTGTACTAATTTTGAAGTATTTGAAGTAATTGTTAACGTCAACCATCCAAGCTTTAGAATAATTGAAGTCTTACACGAAGCACCTGAAGTTTTCATTGCTAATCAACAACAATATCAAATTATTTGGAATGTTACTTTGCTACAATTTATCATTTTGTTTAATTTTTCACACACACTGTTCCTCTCTCTCCAGGTAATCAGGCAATTTTGCTATACTCAATGTCCAATTGTATCGTCCATCAGCTGCTCTTTAGTCTCCTGAACTGGTCCATGAACATACAAATGTATGAAATAGTAGCAAATGTAGACCATTTGTCCCCTCAAGCTTGCTCTGCTATCATGGATCATGGCGAATCTTTGTGTTTTAAATTCTTCTTTCTTGTTTACCCCCTATAAACACAATAACAGTTGCCTAAGAAGAAACTATCTATGTCAGTCTTGGAAGTATTCACTGTCCCACTTCCATCATCTTCTGAGGCAGTGTTCCAAAGTTGGATAACCTCTGAGAAAAAGAATTTTTCCATCTCTTTCCTGAAAGTTAGTTTCCTCTTCACTCATAAGAGGAAACATCCTTCCCGCCTCTACCGTTCAGGATTTGTACACTTCCATCACCCCTCACTTTTCTAAATTCCATTCGAAGCAAGCCTAGCTATCCAACTTAACCTCATACAATCTGTTCACTCTTGGTAATCCCCCACTGAAACCACCTCCAACACATTTACATTCTTTCTTAAATGAGGAAACCAAAACCAGCAACAGTATCCAAGAAGTGGTCTCACCAGCGTTCTGTTTAACTGAAGCATAATAACATCCTTACTTTGTTTAATTGCCGTCAGTAGAAGGCATTCCATTAGTCACCTTGATCAAGTGTATTCCTACTTGCTAATCTTTCTTGTGACGTGTGCACTAGAACTTGTAAGTCCCCATGTCTTATATTCTGTAGTAGTTTTCCCTCAATTTAAATAATACTCTGCTTTATTGATTTTTTTCCTGCGAAAGTGAACACCATCACATTTTCCCAAACTATATTCTTTCTACCAGATTATTGTCACTTAACCTGTGTTGTTCAACAAGCTCCTTAAGTTGGCTTTGTCACGTAGCTGCCTGTCTTTGTTGTCTTCATGTGCAAATTTAGCTACTGTGCTTGCAGTTACCTCATCTAAATCTTTGATTTAAGTGGAAAAGGGATTCCTAACCTCCCGTCAGCGTATTTCTTTCTTAGACAATTAAATTTCATTATAATTTTAAACTTCTTAATAGAACTCCTTTTAATTTTTAATTTCAATCGACTTATATCTATAAACAGTACTTCAGCAATTAAAAGTTTACTTGCAGACTCCTAGTGGGTGGCACAGTGGTTAGCACTGCTGCCTCACAGTGTCAGAGACCTGGGTTCAATTCCCGCCTCAGGCATCTGTCTGTGTGGAGTTAGCACATTCTCCCCGTGTCTGCGTGAGTTTCCTCTGGGTGCTTCGGTTTCCTCCCACAGTCCAAAAACCAATGTGCAGGTTAGGTGAATTGGCCATGCTAAATTGCCCGTAGTGTTAAGTGAAGGGGCAAATGTCGGGGAATGGGTTTGGGTGCGTTGCTCTTCGGAGAGTCGGTGTGGACTTGTTGGGCCGAAGGGCCTGTTTCCACACTGTAAATAATCTAATCTAATCTGTAAGTAATCTAATCTAATTGTTTTAATTACCTTGCTTTTGGGTTGAGAATCCAAAGTCGTTTTGAGAGCTCTGATCTCAAATTGCATGACTTAGAGTTGTAATTTTTCTGAACTTCCTAATACTTATTTATCTAGACCCTAAAACAGAAAGTGCATGAACTATTTTTAATCAATCTTCTCAGCAATCTGATCACGCACCCCTGAAACAGGTGGTACTTGAACCCAGGCCTTCTGGAACAAAAGTAGGGATACTACCACTGCACCACAAAAGCCCCAGAAAATGTGTGAACATGTATGGAGCACTTTGTGGGAAGCTATGGAGGTGATTCCTGGGTCCTTTGCTGAGATATCTAGTTCACCTAGCTGAGGTGCCAGAAGACTCTAGATTAGCTGACATGGTGCCATTATTTAATAAAAGTTGTAAGGAAAATCCACTGAAGTGTGTCGAGACATCTCTGTGAACAGAGGAACAGTCCTTCCTTTATACCAAGTCTTTACATTACAGTCAGTAATGCCCACAAGACAACCCGGTCACTCCCTCATAGTCACATGTTCCTTAAGACCCTATACAGTGACCATGTCATTTCCAGAAACAATATAATGTAAAACATCCCTTAATGGCCAAATCTGTTATGAATTTTTTTTTAACTACCGGGAGTTGTCAAAATTCCAACTGCAATGTTCTTATTGATTTTGAATAGGATGATGATGCAAATGTAAATTATCTCTGAATAATAGGAGACGACCATGAAAATGGCTGAGTGGCAAGGGATGGGAATCTAAATTCCTTACCATCTACCTGTAAGTCAGAAGCATCCCACCCTAGCCTCGGGACAACCAATTTCCTGCAGGTCAGCAGGGCAAATTAACTCTTTAATATCATATACAGAAATGTTGAGGTCAGTTATTGTTTAATCTCTGACAGTCATTGAATCAGGACAGAATTGAGAACTTTGTTCCTTGTACAGCTTGTTCTGCTACACGCGACAGTTGTGTTCCTCTGTAAAATCGCGCTGTGGAAGATCACTATAGAAAATCGCTATACCTGTTTAGTAGAAAGTTTGAGTTACTCAAACAGCAGCCGCAATTCAGCAGTCATATTATTGCCAGTTTGTGTTGACAAAACGTGTGGTATACCAGAACGACCTGGAGATCATTAACACAATGCACTCCTTTCTCCTGCTTAGCCCCACACAAACCAACCTGTTTGTTACAAGTTTCCTGTTTTTTATCAGTAACTAAGAGAACTAATATTTGGATTCTCCTATCACAGTAGCTGAGAGACTTCATAGAAATTCCTAATAGTGTAGGAAGTGAATGACAAAACACATTCCACAAATGCATGTTCAAGACATTTTAGGTATATGACAAGTGATTTTTTTTTTAATGCACTCTGTGACCAGATGGGCCACACACAATAATCAACTTATCATGGAGTTACAAAAGATGGGCAAATGGGAACCAGCCTTGACCAAAGTGAGTATGCTAATCCACATGCTGCAGAATCCAGACAGGCTGCAGCTACCAACAGACAGTTTGCAAACAAACCTGGTAGCCGCAGTTCCTACAATATACATCTGAATTTGGGTTTGACTGGGACAATGGAATGTCGTCCCTCGGGCAATCTGAAACATCGAGGCATGCATCAGACACGGAGGTGCTTCGTACCCTTATTTGGAGAAAGTTATGTGCACCCAGCATCTCCAATAATAGACAGTTAAGGACCACCCTGCCATCAACGTGCCAACATCTAGTTGGGTCAGATTGATCAGGGTGATTGAACCTGATCGACTCATTGGAAGGTACTCCAGACCCTCCTAAAAGGGTGCTCAGACTGTGGAATATAAGAGTCACCGCAAAACCATGCTCAGTGCGGTAACTCGAGAATAATCACTGGAAGAGAAGACACCTCTGAAATCATCGGAAGAAGAGCCCCAGACGAAATCACTACATGGAGCCTGGCCGAGTTCTAGTGTGGTGGTACATGATCATCAAAATTAAATTGAAGCATAAGAGATTTGTAGTGTTTATTGCTAGTTCATAGCGTATTTGTTCTAATATTATTTGTCCAAAAACAAATTTACTATTATTTATTAGATATAAGAGTTCAAACACGCTGTGTGGCAGGCGCAACAAACCCTACAATCTAGATGCATTCAGTAGGAAATTCCAGTATGATGGTCATATGGTCTAGTCACCTGAAATTATAGTCTGATGACTCATTGGGAAAAGTGCACTATATCATGAAGAATTGGCTACATGGAGGAAAAAATTCTTCGCTTATGCTTTTTTCATTCTGGTTTCTTAATTCAGGTGAATTGTAGATTCCTACAATTAACTTGAGTGACCCTGAATTGGTGGAGTGTTGGTGGTAACATTCAATTAACTTCGTCCTGGTATGCTTTCCAATGATAGCCACAGAAATGTGCATCCAAGTTCATACTGAGTGAGAATGGAATTAGACCTGGGGTTGTGTTATTTTATGGTCAGCCTACAGAATGTTGTTTAGATTCGGATATAATTTTTAATAAACCGCTTTGTTTCAGTGCTGACCTAAAGGTAAAATCGTAATAGTTCCAGGGGACCATAGGGCTGCTGTCTCGTAACAGAGAGAGATATTTGGTGATGAGTTTAGCCTGAGGGTAACTGTACCTTTGGCGAGGGATAAGGCTGAGAAAGCACGTATGTCATGTGACCTCAGCTGGCACACAAATTGAACCAATGCTGTTGGTGTCACTCTGCCTTGCAAATCAGCCATCCAGCCAAGTGAACTAACTCAAGTGGAATTGTATTAAGTATGAATTGTTGTCACTAAGTGGAATTCCTATACCAGATGTGCTACAGTACCTTATCCAGTCTCTCCATGTCCTCAATCTATCCTAGATCGCAGATTTATTACTTTCTATCAAGACCTCTATTTTCTCTCTCATTAAGTTAGTTATCCTCCCATTTCTTACTGAAGTATTGAATTTGTGAAGACATTAACTTGTTTGTTGTTAATTACAGCAGTGTATATTAGTTGAGAACTGGTTATCTTTCATTTGAAATCTTTAGAAGTGTAGTACCCATTTCTCAGCTTGGCTAAAACTGCCAAAGGGCACAGATGTATTTTGTAAATCTACATTCAAAGTCCACAGTTTCCTCTAGAACTTGCTGATGTGGAAGATATGAATGGCTTAGAAGCTTAATGTAGCAAGTTATGCTATATTTATTAATTTAAGTAAAACATGTATTTTTAACCCATAACAACTGACCCAGGCTGATGCACAGTTAAGGCTTACGATCAGAAATGGAGCTATTAGAACAAATGACCAAAAGCTTACTGAAAGAGGTGGGCTTTAATGAGGGTCTTGAATGAGGGCAGGGTGTAAAAAGATGGTAACGTTTATGATGAAAATTTCAGACCTTGAAGTTTAAGCACCTAGAAAGATTCAGAAGCGGTGGTTGAGGGTGGTGAACAGCAAGACCTTTTCAGTAGTTACTGAACTAAAACCATTTGAAGATAAATGAGACCTTTCATAGGAACAGAAGTAGGCCATCCAGCCTTTTAAGTCCACTCTGCTATTCATTGAGATCATGGCCAATCTGATGATCCTAAACTCCACTTTCCTGTCTCTTCCCTTTAACCTTTGATTAGAAATTGAAGTCAGCCTTTGAATATACTTAATGACCCAGCCTTGATAGCCCTCTGCAAAGAATTCTACAGATTCACTACCCTCTGAGAGAAGAAATTCCTCCACATCTCTGTCAATTCTCTCTGATCCTATAGTCTCCCACAAGGGCAAGCAACTTTTCCACATGTCCTGTCAAGACCCATAAGAATCTTGTAAATAGTAAGGTCATGAAAGTATTTAAATGTGGGATGAGAATTTTAATTCTGAGGCATAGGGGATTTGAGAGGTTTTGCTGGTGATCTTGAAGGCACACAATAGATTAGTTTTGTATGAGTTGCATTTTCAAATTCCTAACTGTCTACTCTTTTGACCATCTATTCACTACGATTCTTCTGCAGCCGTTTGTTCAAGTATTCCCTTACCTTGCAATTGTTCAAATATTTTCTGGTTCTGTTATGAACACCGCCTTCATCACTTAATCCCAAAGGGTCTCTGTCTCATGTGACCTGATATGTGATTGGCTTGACCATGTATCACCAGATATAGCTGGACCATATTAAATGCTGCTGGGCCAGAATCATCGCTGCTCTCATGCTGTATGATATGGTAAATGGATTCTTCTTTGGGGCACTCTCTTTCAAAAGCTCCATCGTGTAAGTTTTAACTTTATAGTATAGCATAAAACTTAAGAAATAATTACTGCAATGTTTAACTTTTAACTTTGTTCATTCTTTCTACCTTGTTCTTCAGATTCTGTGCTTGTAACTGAGATGGTGCCTTGTGTGGTGATAATATACACTTTTCACTGTACTCCTGTACATGTGATAAACATAAAATCAAAACATGCCTTTCCAAAAAGAAATTACATCCTTGACCTTTCTGTTTTTGCAGATGTTTGCCTCATCTCCAAAGTTTCTTTAAAAACCGAAAGAACTGCGGATGCTGGAAATCAGAAACAAACAGAAATTGCTGGAAAAGCCCAGCAGATCTGGCAGTATCTGTGGAGAGACATTCACTAAAGTTTTGGGTCAGGCATTCTAAAAAAGGGTCACCTGACCCGAAATGTTCACTCTGATTTCTCCCCAGATGCTGCCAGACGTCTGAGCTTTTCCAGCAATTTCTGTTTTTGGTCCAAAATCTCTTTGCCATCCAAAATACTTAAATATGCTGTCACTTCCTAAATCCATTCCAACTCTCTGGCAGTGCTTCAACTATCTTTTGCCCTGCAGGTGAACTAAAATGCTCCTAACCAAATTCATTAATCCAACTTTTGTGCATGACCGTAGTAAATTCTCGTTGCCCTCAGCTGCTTGTGGTCTTTAATAGAATCAACAGTGGCAAATAACTTAATTGTGTAACATCCTTAATATAGTAAAATGTTGAAAGGCATTAAAGAAGAAAAATTTCAAATATTTTTTGACATTGAGCCCAATATGATAAAAGACACCATGACCCAAAGGTCTGAGGTATGTTTTAAGGAGAGCCTTAAGGAAGGGATGTAAGAAAGATGCTTAGTAAATAAATTTGAGAGCTTCAAGATTTGGCTGTTTTTAGGGAGGGGTGTCAGTGATGGAGCATTTAAAATTGGAGTTGAGCAAAAGACTAGAATTATGAGCACCAATATCTTGGAGGATCCTGAGGCTGGAGGAGATTATGGAGTTAACAAAAATGCCAGCTCTGACGGTTGTGATGCAAGTTCATGTTATATTATCTTTATTTGGGAACTTAGCTTCTAATGTAGTGGGAAAATAGATTTTAATTTTTGGCACCATGAAAGTCTGACTTTTTGTTTACAAAAGTCAAATTAATTTTAAAGTGAGCTAAAAAACATTTCCAAGTAATCATGTAATTTTAACTAAATGCAGAGCAGGCCAACTAAAGAAAGAATCAATAAGGTGTTTGCTGAGTTGGATTTTACAACCCTGGGGTTGGGATAAGGAGAGGGTAAAACAAATTTATTTATAGAGAAGAGGTCTATAACACCAGAAGTGCTGGTAGTAACAGTCTCCAAAGTAGGGGAAAGTGAGGACTGCAAATGCTGGCAAGTCAGAATCAAAACCTGTGGTGCTGGAAAAGTACGTCAGGTCAGGCAGCGTCCAAAGAGCAAGAGAGTCGATATTTCGGGCATAAACCGTTCATTAGGACTGTGGAGGGGGAAGGAAGCTGCGACACAAATGTGGACTGGAGGGGAAGGTAAGTGAGATGGTGAATGGTGGATGTAGGTGGGAGGTAATTGTATTAGGTTGGTGGGGAGGATGGAGTGGATAGATGGGAAGGAAGATGGACAGGTAGAACAGATCAATAGAGCAGTGCTGAATTGGAGGATTGGATCTAAGTGGGGGAAGGGAGATTTGGTAATTGGTGAAATCAACATTGATGCTATGTGGTTGTAGGGTCCCGAGGCAGAAGATGAGCGTTGGTGAGTGACTTAGATTTGGTGGTGGAGGAAGCCCAGGACTTGCATGTACTTGGGGGAGTGTGAAGGGGAGTTGAAGTTGTTTGGCCACAGGGTGGTGGGGTTGTTTATTGCGAGCAAACTATAGTAGTCGGGGCAAGACTGGGGAAAAGGTGCTTCAAAGAAACGTCTAGAAGCAGAAAGCTGTAGAGTCAGAAGAATACATGTATTAAGGAAGATATATTAAGAACTGAATTAGCACCTTGCTTAAAGGTATCTGAGAGAGACATTAATTGAAGAAACTAGCATTGAATGAATTTATTGAAAAAGAATTTGATTACAGCTGTGCCAGTTGACCAGAAGCTTTCCCCTGGAGATGGGGGTGAGTTTTCACTGAGGTTTGATGTTTATAAAGTTATTGATGGGGTAGAAACAATTAGTCAATCTTCTTGATATTTCTGAATTTTTAATGTTCCTTCCAGTAGTTCCAGTGTAGTATGATGTAGTTTGCTTTTGTTTTGTAATAAAGTGTCTTTTGTTTAAAGTACACCTGAGCTAATTCAAAAGAGGCTGCCAATGAATGACCTCTATTATCAATTTTTTAAAAAGATAAATCTTGTGTTCTTTCAAGCTAGATCTCATTCTAGGATATGATTGGTTCATTAGTACCATCAGATGGGATCATAATAGTGCAGTTCTGTCTGAATACTGTTCTGAAATGTTTGCTTTTTTTGTTCTTGAGTTGAGACCACAATCTGTTGACTCAAAGGCGAGATGATCCATGGCTGATATTGATAAGGATTCATTGTTTTGAGAAATAAAGAAATTCTTCCTAAATATATCTATCTTATGCCAACTTTTGATTTTGTTTCCAAAATTGTATTTAATATTGTCCCAAGTAAAACACCTGTTGTAAACCTCTAACAAAACTGTTTGTTTGAATTTGTTTCATGTGTCTTAAATCTTCCATTTGCATGTTTTAAAAATACTTGTGCTGAAGTGTTTGGATGACACATTTCCATGCCATCTGTAGGAAGTACTATAGAAAGTTGCATGTTTCCTTATATTCAACAACTTTTATTTTTGTTTGTCTTTGCCAAGTCTGACAAAATATGCAATAATTTAAACTGTCTGACCATGAAGTTTCTGAGACAAAAATACATGTTTTAGTCATTGGCAAAAAAAACTGATTGACCGATCACAAACTGATGCAGGTATGAACAATTTAAAGGAAATTTGTGTTATAATCTTTTAAAAATGTGTATTACTTGTTTTCAGCTGCTTAGAGATTTTTATTTTAACAAAAAGCCATGTACACAGTCATAACATGTTAAGCCTGTTGTAGCTTCTTCAAACTGTATGGCAGATTATTGTAAGAACATCTGTCAGCATTTTACCATGTGCTGTGCTGAAA
The DNA here is from genome assembly GCF_047496795.1 of Chiloscyllium punctatum. NCBI lineage: Eukaryota > Metazoa > Chordata > Chondrichthyes > Orectolobiformes > Hemiscylliidae > Chiloscyllium > Chiloscyllium punctatum. The sequence goes on along the minus strand of NC_092783.1, from coordinate 12,219,507 downwards.
CCACAGCACAAACTTTTTTATTTTAATTAAAATAATATAAAAGCACAAGTGTAAGTTAACTTACCTGTAATGTAAATACTGGTAGAATATATAATTTGTATCACAAATCCAATCTAAGTAGATCAAAAATAAACTTGTTTCAAAGAATTAGTTCATTGCTGAAAACAAGTTTCAGTGACATTTTATTTGTTGCAGGAAAAAGTCCTAAAATAATAATTTTATATTTCATCAGGTCTATGAATGTTTTTTATCGGGGCTTTGACCAATTTGCGTTTGTGCCACCAATGCACACGTCATAGATATGACTCAAGAGTCGGATTGCTGAGGAAGTGGGTAGTAGGTCATGGAAAAGCTACAAGATGCATCATCAGATTCTAAGGAGGAAGGGGATGATTGGGTGGATTCAAAGACTACAGAATATGAACTGCTGGGACCAGATACTGAAGTAGCTTCCAGTCGTCAAAAAGGTAATAAGATACTGTTGAATGCTATATATTTTTTAATATAGCTGTTGTATCATTTACAAGTAGTGCTTTAACTGAGAATAACCTAAGAGTAAATCAGATTTACTGGCTAGTTATCTGAATGCCTGAGTACAAAGTTATAAGAATTGTGTAGATAAGATTAAATAAAGTACAATTTCCTTCTAACTAGTTTAGAATATGTGATCTTTTGGTTCTACTTTTCCTTGAAATATGACTTTTACTGGAGTCCTGTTATGTGTTTATCCACCTACATAATATGCTTCCATTATTTTAACATACTAACTTTATTGATTGTTCACTAACTTCACAAAAATTTTTCAGTAACTTTTATTTGTGATTTCCTATTGAAAGTGATGCAGCAAAATATATTGTGATTATCAACATTTTTGAATATTAACTCCAAAAGGATTTCCTGGCTCCGAGTCATGGCGCTTTTTGAATTTGAATTCAAATGTAACCTGTCTTTTTAAATCTAATCTGATGCCATTAATGAACCTTGAAACTTGCAACCAGTAAATCAAAACCGTTTTGTGATAGAGCAGAATATTGTTGTAAAGAGCCAAAGGTGGTAGCAGGCAGGTTGAAAAATTCTAATTCGTAGTGTCCTGATGGTTCAATGTCAAGTTTCCAATCTAACACTATAACTACTGATTCAGTATGGGTGGAAGTCAGTAACAGGAAAGGAACAGTCACTTTATTGGATGTTTTCTATAGACCTGCCTCCCTCCAGTCGCACCAGAGAAATGGAAGAACAGGTTGAACAACAGATCTTGGAAAGTTGCAGATGTAACAGAGTTGTTATGGGTGACTTCAACTTCCCCAGTATTGATTGGAACCTCCTTAGTGCTCTAGATGAAGCCGATTTCCTGGTGTGTCCAGGAAGAATTCCTCATTCAATATATAGATAAGCTGATTAGGAGGAAGGCCAATTGGATTTGGTGCTAGTCAATGAGCCAGGCCAGGTGTCAATCTCTCGGTGGGAGAGACCGTGATCACAACTGCCTCACCTTTACTGTAGCCATGGAGAGGGATAGGAGCAGACAGTATGGGAAGGTATTTCTTTGGGGGAGGGGAAATTGTACTGATATTAGACAGGAGCTGTGGAGTATAAATTGAGAACAATTGTTCTACAGGAAAGGCACATCAGAAATATGGAGGCTGTTTTAAGGAGCACTTGTTGGATAACTTTGTTCCACTGAGACAGGCAAGGAATGGTCAAGTGAAGGAGCCTTGGATGACAAGAGAAGAGGATCTTCTCGTCAAGAGGAAGAAGGAAGCTTAGTTAAAGTTGAGGAAGCTTATACACTTAATGGTAAGGTCCTAGGGAGGGTTGCTGAACACAGAGACCTTGGAGTGCAGGTTCATAGCTCCTTGAAAGTGGAGTCGCAGGTAGATAGGATAGTGAAGAAGGCGTTTGGTATGTTTTCCTTTATTGGTCAGAGTATTGAGTACATGAGTTGGGGGGGTCATGTTGCGGCCGTACAGGACATTGGTTAGGCCGCTGTTGGAATATTGTGTGCAATTCTGGTGTCCTTCCTATCGGAAGGATGTTGTGAAACTTGAAAGGGTTCAGAAAAGATTTACAAGGATGTTGCCAGGGTTGGAGGATTTGAGCTATAGGGAGAGGCTGAACAGGGGCTGTTTTCCCTGGAGCGTCGGAGGCTGAGGGGGTGACCTTATAGAGGTTTACAAAATTGAGGGGCATGGATAGGATAAATAGACAAAGTATTTTCCCTGGGGACGGGGAATCCAGAACTAGAGAGCATAGGTTTAGGGTGAGAGGGGAAAGATATAAAAGAGACCTAAGGGGCAACTTTTTCACGCAGAGGGTGGTACGTGTATGGAATGAGCTGCCAGAGGAAGTAGTGGAGGCTGGTACAATTACAACATTTAAGAGGCATTTGGATGGGCATATGAGTAGGAAGGGTTTGGAGGGATATGGGTCGGGTGCTGGCAGGTGGGACTAGATTGGGTTGGGATATCTGATCGGCATGGACGAGTTGGACCGACGGGTGTTTCCATGCTGTAAATCTCCATGACTCTAAGCCAGGATCTGGCACAGCTTTAGACGATTACAGGGTAGCTCGAAAATAACTCCCAAATGAACAGAGAAGAGCTAGGAGGGAGCATGAAAAACTGGAAGGATTGGGAAAAACCCAAAGGCGTTCTACACTAATGTGAGGAATAAGGGAATGATCAGGTGAGAGGGTAGGGCCAATCAGGGAGAGTGGAGGGAACGTGTGCCTGGAGTCTGAAGAGGTAGGGGAGGTCCTAAATGAGTAGTTTGGTTCAGTATTCACTATAGAAATGGACCTTGTTGATAGAACACTGTGGACCAGGTTAATAGGCTTGAATAGTAAGGAAGTGGATGTGCTGGAAATTCTGGGAAGCATCAAGATGGGAATTCCCCCGGTCCAGACCAGATATATCCAAGGTTACTACGGGAAGTGAGGAATGCAATTGCTGCATCTCTGGCGGCGATCTTTGCACTTTCACTCTCTACAGGAAAAACACCAGATGATTGGAGGGAGGAGAATGTTGTTCTTATGTTCAAGCAAGGGAATAGGGAAATCCCTAGGATTTACAGACCATTCAGTCTTACATCTGTGGTAGGCAAGGTACTGGAAAGGATTCTGAGAGAGAATTTTAATGATGATTTGGAAAGATATAGTGGAACAAATATGGATTTGTGAGGGGTTGATCATGCCCCTCAAACCTTATTGAGTTCTTTGAGGGTATGATGAGATAAGTTGATGATGTTCGAGCAGAGTATGTGGTATATGTGGATTTCAGTAAATCATTTGATAAGGTTCCGCATGGTAGGCTCCTTTAAAAAGTTTTGAGGTATGGGATCCAGGGAAATTTAGCTATCTGGATACAGAATTGGCTGGCCAAAAGAAGAGGGCGAGCAGTAGTGGATGGAAAGTATTTCGCCTGGAGGTCGGTGACCAATAGTGTCCTGCAGGGATCTGTTCTTGGGTCTCTGCTCTTTGTAGTTTTTATAAATGGCTTGGATGAAGAAATGGAAGAATGGGTTGTAAGTTTGCAGGTGACACAAAGGACAGTGGTGTTGTAGGTAGTGTTGAGGGCTATTTCAGGCTACAACAAGAGATTAATAGGATGCAGAGCTGGACTAAAAAGTGGCAGATGGAGTTCAACCTGTATAAATGCGAAGTGATTCATTTTGAGAGGGTGCAGAGGAGATTTACCAGGATACTGCCCGAATTGGAGGGGTTGACTTATGAAGAGAGGTTGAGTGAGCTCAGGCTTTTCACACTGGAGAGAAGAAGGAATTGACGTGATAGAGGTTACAAGGTAATGAGAGGCATAAATAGAATAGATAGCCAGAGACTTTTTCCCCAGGGCAGAAATGGCTGTCAAGAAGGGTCATAATTTTAAGGCGATTGGAGGAAAGTATAGGGGAGATGTCAGAGGTAGATTCATTACGCAGAGAATGGTGGGTGCATGGAATGCACTGCCAGTAGTGGTAGTAGACCAGAGACATTAGGGACGTTTAGCAACTGCTGGGCAAGCACATGGATGGCAATAAATTGAGGAGTGTGTAGGTTAGTTTGATCTTAGATTAAGATAAATGTTTGGCACAACATCTTGGGCCGAAGGGCTTGTACTGTGCTGTACTGTTCTAAGTTCAGTTTTTGAATTTGGTTCAGTTAACTAACTTCATCCATGATTGCCACAGCCACTTTGAAGAGAAAAATCAGCTAGAGTTTCCTTTACTGGGATTTTGCATGTGTAGATGTTGAGTGAAGATTAGATTAGGCTCGGTTATGATGTTCTCAATAATTGGATAACTTTGAATCTCACTGATGAAACTAATATAAGAATAAAAGCGACATGGACAAGGTACTATGACAGCCATTCTGCAATATTGAGTTAAAATTATTGTTGGAGCTAAGAAGAGAGCTACACCTGGCCTGGTCGTAATTGATTCTGAAATAAGGTGATAAGTTTTCATTTTCCTTTTTGTTGTCTTTGTATTTCTCATTGCGAAAGCAAAAAAAAACATCCAAGGGCATATACATTTTAAATAACTGTTCTGCACAAGTCTACAAAGAAAATATTGCATTTAAATAATTTTTGCATAACTCCACCAATATAATCATTTTTATCCTTTTTTTAAAAATGTGGAGTTGATCTCATAGAAAAAAATTCAAACAACCACCAATTTGATTATTAATCGAGGTAAATAACTACATAATAGCCTCATAACTTTTACAGTTGAATTGCCTAAACAAGTCAAAAGCTGGCATTACTCGGCAATTTCTGACACTAAAATTGGCATTAAATATACGTTGAGTCCTTGCACTGATAGTCAACATCTTTCTATTTCAGGGTTCAGTTTTGGACAGCAAAAGAATTAATGCTAGATTAGTTGTAAATTTAAAACTGAAGGTTGGATAACAAAAATCTATTGAAGGTATTAAAGGATTATGAGGAAGTGGCAAATATGTGGAGTAAAATTATAGATTAACCAGATCACGTTGGTTAGAGTAAGCTGAAGTTGCCATTTGGGCTGCTTCTGCTCCTATGTTTCAAGTAACATTTTGTGTTCCCCATCTCCATTGTGACAGTTTTAGAAAACAGCATGGCTTAAATTTAAAATCAGTTTAAGAATTCAGTCCAATTAATGAGAGAATGATTTTTTTTAAATGTGTATGAATCCATAAAGTATGTAACAATCCCAAATTTAAACCATATGTTACTCCTCTCAACCTTCAGCCTGAAAACTGTTCACTTTCTACTTACTCTATAATGATAGAGAAAGGGGAAATTACTGAAAACTGAGTTTAAAAATTAATTGTGATTTATGTTGAACTGAATGGTGTTAAACATGTAACATTTGCAAAGCATTTGAAATGATTCTTTTTGTAATTAGTGCATTTTCTTTCTCAGATATAATGGAAGTTGCAAGCCCATTAGTTGTACAATCCAAAGTTAGTAATGAGGAGGCCACCACCTCTGGAGTGAATGTGGAATGCCGAATATGTGGCGATAAGGCTTCAGGCTTCCATTATGGAGTACATGCATGTGAGGGTTGTAAGGTACGGTACTACATTATGTCCTTAAAATGTAATATGTTGTAGAGTTGTTTCCTAAAATTTAACGTCACATGATTGGGAGCAGATGTTCACAGGTAAAGGGACAGCTGGAAAATGGAAAGCCTTCCAAAATGAGATAACGAGAGGCCAGAAACAGTATGTTCCTGTAGGGGCTGGTAAGGCTGGTAGGTGTAGGGAATGCTGGATGACTAGAGAAATTGAAGCTTTGGTCAAGAAAAAGAAAGAAGCATACATCAGCAGAGACTTTAAAAGCAGTAGGAGTATACTTAAGAGGGAAATCAGGAGGGCAAAAAGGGGACATGAAATAGCTTTGGCAAAAAGGGTTAAGGAGAATCCAAAGGGATTTTATAAATACATTAACGACAAAAGGGTAACGAGGGAGAGAATAGGGCTCCTGAAAGATCAGCAAGGCAGCCTATGAGTGGAACCGCAGGAGATGGGGGAGATAGTAAATGAGTATGTTGCATCAGTCTTTACTGGTGAAGGACATGGAAGATACAGAATTTGGAGAAATAGATAGTGACATCTTGAAAAATGTCCATCTTACAGGAGGAAGTGCTGGATATCTGAAAATGCATAAAGGTAGATAAATGCTCAGAACCCTAGAACTCTGTGGGAAGCGAGGGAAGTGATTGCTGAGCCCATTGCTGTGATATTTGTATCGGCGATAATCACAAGTGAGGCGCTGGAAGTCTGGCGGTTGGCTAATGTGGTGCTACCATTTAAGAAAGGTGGTAAGGAAAAGCCAGGGAACTATAGACCAGTGAGCCTGTCGTCAGTAGTGGGCAAGTTATGGAGGGAATCCTGAGGGACAGGATTTGCATGTATTTGGAAAGGCAAAGGCTCATTAGAAATAGTCAACATGGCTTTGTGCATGAGCAATCTTGTCTCATGAACTTGATTGAATTTTTGGAAGGAAGTTACAGAGAGGGTTGATGAGGGCAGAGTGGTGGACATGCACGATCTGTATGAACTTCAGTAAGGCGTTCGACAAGGTTCCTCATGGTAGGCTGATTAGCAAGGTTAGCTCACATGGAATACAGGGAGAACTAGCTATTTGGATACAGAATTTGCTTAGAAGTGGAAGACAGATGGTGTGGTGGAGGGTTGCCTTTCAGACTGGAGGCCTGTGACATGTGGTGTGACACAAAGATCATTGCTGGGTCAAGTACTTTTCGTCATTATATAAATGATTTGGATGTGAACAAAGGAGGTGTAGTTAGTAAGTTTGCAGATGACACCAAAATTGGAGGTGTAGTGGACAGTGAAGAAGGTTACCTCAGAACATAACAGGATCTTGATCAGATGGAACATTGGGCTAAGGAGTGTCAGATGGAGTTTAATTTAGATAAATGCAAGGTGCCGCGTTTTGGAAAGGCAAATCAGGACAGGACTAATGCACTTAATAATAAGATCCTGGGGAATGTTGCTGAACAAAGACATCTTGGAGTACAGGTTCATAGCTCCTTGAAAGTGGATTCACAGGTATATAAGATAGTGAAGAAGGCGTTTAGTATGCTTTCCTTTATTGGTCAGAGCATTAGGTATCGGAATGGGGGGGGTCATATTGCAGCTGTACAGGACATTGGTTAGGCCATTTTTGGAATACTCTATGCTATTCTAGTCTTCCTCCTATGAGAAGAATGTTGTGAAACTTGAAAGGGTTCAGAAAAGATTTACAAGGATGTTGCCATCATTGGAGGGGTGAGCTGTAAGGAGAGGCTGAGTAGGCTGGGTTGTTTTCCCTGGAATGTCAGAGGCTGTGGGGTGATTTTGTACAAGTTTATAAAATCATGGATAGTGTAAAGAGACAATCCCTTTTCTCTGGGGTGGGGTGAGTCCAGAACTAGAGGGGATTGATTTAAGGTGAGAGGGGGAAGATTTAAAGGGGGTGTAAGGGGCAACTTTTCATGCAGAGGGTGGTATGTGACAATAGACAATAGACAATAGACAATAGATGCAGGAGTAGGCCATTCTGCCCTTCGAGCCTGCACCGCCATTCAATATGATCATGGCTGATCATTCCTAATTAGTATCCTGTTCCAGCCTTATCTCCGTACCCCTTGACTCCACTATCTTTAAGAGCTCTATCCAATTCTTTCTTAAAAGAATCCAGAGACTGGGCCTCCACTGCCCTCTGGGGCAGAGCATTCCACACAGCCACCACTCTCTGGGTGAAGTAGTTTCTCCTCATCTCTGTCCTAAATGGTCTACCCCGTATTTTTAAGTTGTGTCCTCTGGTTCGGCACTCCCCCATCAACGGAAATATGTTCCCTCCTGCCAGAGTGTCCAATCCTTTCATAAGCCTATACGTTTCAATCAGATCCCCTCTCAGTCTTCTAAACTCAAGGGTATACAAGCCCAGTCGCTTCAGTCTTTCCGTGTAAGGCAATCCTGCCATTCCAGGAATTGACCTCGTGAACCTACGCTGCACTCCCTCAATAGCCAGAATGTCTTTCCTCAAATTTGGAGACCAGAACTGTACACAGTACTCCAGGTGTGGTCTCACCAGGGCCCTGTACAGCTGCAGAAGCACCTCTTTGCTTCTATACTCAATCCCTCTTGTTATGAAGGCCAGCATGCTATTAGCCTTCTTCACGACCTGCTGTACCTGCATGCTTGCCTTCATTGACTGGTGGACAAGAACACCCAGATCTCTCTGAACAGCCCCTTTACCTAATTTGATACCATTGAGGTAGTAATCTGCCTTCCTGTTCTTGCCACCAAAGTGGATAACCAGACATTTATCCACATTAAACTGCATCTGCCATGCATCTGCCCACTCACCTAACTTGTCCAGGTCACCCTGTAATCCCCTAACATCCTCATCACATTTCACCCTACCACCTAGCTTTGTGTCATCAGCACATTTGCTAATGTGCATGGAAGGAATGTGCTGCCAGAGGAAGTGGTGGAGGCTGATACAGTTACAACATTTAAAAAGCATCTAGATGGGTATATGATTAGGAAGGGTTTAGAGGGATATGGGCCAAATGCTAGCAAATGGGGCTAGATTCTGGTCAGCATGGACGAGATTATGTACCAGGTTTATGTACCTGTTTTTTCCTGTGTATGGAATGGTCTGAGCAGTCCTTGACCAGACATAAGCCTATCTAAATTGCCTCACTGTCAAACTAGCAAAATCCAAAACCCAGCCTGGATGCAGTCCAGAGGTTGCAGGCTTTGAGTTACTAAGTAGAAATGCCAATTAGCTTATAGATTTTCTGTAAGTAGTAAGGGCCCTGTGTTATAGTTTCTTGCAATTTCTCATTACTTTAATTGTATATTGTTCTGCTGGCTTGATTCCTAAATTGTACAAGTGATGTGCAGCAGCTGAATATGTTTAGGATTTCCTACAAAGACTTGACCTTAGTCCTGACCCTACAATCAGTGAAGAATAATAGGCAGTGCTCCATATAGACAGAGGGAAGATTATACAGTGGCAATCCTAAAGTATTATTCATATATCTTTTTAATTTACTCAAGTACAAAATACAGAACTTGGATGTAATTCAAGGAAGGAAAATAAGCAGAGGTGTCCTCAATTCTAAATTAATAATTTATTTAATTGAGAAGATTTGTAGCTCGTTTGTGCTCGTTGTTGTGGTTCTGTTCGCCAAGCTGAGAATTTGTGTTGCAGACGTTTCGTCCCCTGTCTAGGTGACGTCCTCAGTGCTTGGGAGCCTCCTGTGAAGTGATTTATCACTATAAAGTGATAATCACTATAAATGCCGGAGGAAACATCACAGAAGCGCTTCACAGGAGGCTCCCAAGCACTGAGAATGTCATCTAGACAGGGGACGAAACGTCTGCAACACAAATTTCTAGCCTCTGGTTAACTGCTCCTTGGTGATTTCTTTATATTTCAATTTGGAGATGCTGGTGTTGGACTGAGGTGTGCAAAGTTAAAAATCACACCACACCAGGTTATAGCCTAATAGGTTTCCCCGAAAGCGAGTGCTTGCAGTGAAACCAGTTGGACTATAATCTGGTGTTGTGTGATTTTCAACTTTATATTTCAATGTTGCTGTGACATTATGCACTGCGTCAACTGTGCAATAATTAAACTGAACCAGTGTCACAGGGTAAAGTGAGAGATTGGGGAAGGCAGAGAGCGGTGGGATCTTGCTGTGCTCTGGGTCTTTACTTGGGCTGGTGAATTACTACGGCAAGTTCATATATAACATGGCCTCTGTCCTGGCACCTTTGCATTAACTTGTTAAAAAGGGTCAGCCTTGGAAGTGGTTGTGTAGCCAAGCCATAGCTTTCAGGGAAGTGAAGAAACAGTTATCATAGGTGTTGGAACACTATGATCTCACGTGAAATCTGTTATTGACCTGCAATGCCTCCCTGTACATCTTCAGGTAATACTGGCTCAGAGGTGGCTTAATAGAGAGGAACACCCATTCGCGTATGCATCCAGAACTGGCTAATGCAGAGTGTAAATATGCCCAGCTAGAGAAGGAAGGTGTGGTGGTCATATTTGGAGTCAGAAGTTCCACCAAAACCCTTACAGAACTAAATTTGAAATAATAATGGACCACAAATCCCTGCTATGTCTACTGAAAGAAGGCAATGATATGGAGGTGTCATGTTGGACTGGGGTGGGAGAAGTCAGGAGTCATCTGGTTATAGTGCAACAGGTTGATTTGAAATCACAAACTTTTGGAGTGCTGCTCTTTCATTAGGTGAAGTGTCGCTTCAAATTCAAGTAGCAAATGTGGGTGCATTGAGCCACTTCCCACTGGCCGATATACTATCGATGGTACCACCACTGGAAGCGTCCATAATGGTTTTAAATTTCTGGGCACACTTCCAGTCACAGCTGACAATATCCAACTTAGAAAGATCTGGTCTTTGGCAAAGCTGAAACAGCTAGTGGTGATGGGGGAAATCAAAGGACCATCACAACCCAAATTAAAACCTTTTTGGACCCAGAGAGACCAGGTCATGTAGAGGATAGCATTTTATAATGGGAGCAAGAGTGATTGTCCTGAGTAAAGGTCATTCAGGAGTTTCCAAAATGAAGATATTTCTCGTGACCAGATTGGATACAGACATAACTGTGCTGGTAGGGCAATGCCAGAGTGCCTACAAGAGCAAAAATTACTACCAGCAGCTCCCCCACGTTCGTGGGAATGACTTGGTTACACAATGGCTGTGCAGCTACTCTTCGTGGGCTTGATGTTCTTCATTATTGTGGACACCTACTCAAAATGGCTAGAAGAGCATATAGAGTTCATTCATTAAACATGGAAATAATACAAATAGAATACTCCTCTTTTGCAATACAAGGACTCTCTGAACTGTTGGTTACAGATAGTGGGCTGTCATTTACCATCAAGGAATTTAAGTATTTACTAAAGTTGAATGATATCCTTCATTATAAGGACAGATCCATACCATCCATCATTCAATGGTCTGAAATAAAGACCAGTCCAAACTTTGAAGGCAGGCTTAAAGAAACCGCTTACAGCTTCACAAGATACCAACTGTCCTGGTTCCTATTTGATTATTGGGCAACCCCTCCTGCAGCTCCAGGATGGCTCCAGCAAAGTTGCTAATGGGGAGACTCTGCACCAGCTTAAATCTCATCTTCCTGGACCTGGAGGTGAAGGTGAAACAGCATTGTGAAACTGGCGAATGGTGTGGGATCAAAGGGATCAAAACTTGTCTGGCTCCTAAGCTGCCTTTCCAACTGCTTGGAACTTGTGGGCTCTCCCTCTTAGATGTAGTAGGCCAGAGGGTCTGTTCATGTGCTGTTTTTATGTTTTATGAAGTATCAGGGATTTGTTGAGGGAAGGTGAAGTTTTAGTAAATTTGATAGAATGTTTTGAATAGGTAACCAGGATTGATAGGGGTAATCTGTTTGAAGTGACGTGAATTCCACAAAATTCCTCAAAGCAGACAGACAAAAAAAAACTCCATGGGATCAAAGGCAAAGTAGAAGTTAGACCAAAAATTTAGATGAGAGGCAAGAGGCAGCAGGTGATGGTAGGAGAATATCTTTATAACTGGAAATCTGTTTCCTTTAGGATTTGACAGGACTCTGCGTGCTGGGGCACTTTGTTGTTTGTGCTGAATGTTAATAATATGGACCTAATGTAGAGGGTGTGGTCAAGAAGTTTGTGGATAACATGAAAATTGGTAGAGTGGTAAATAGGGAGGAGGATATCAATGTTCTCATCTGGTGGGTAGAGCAGTGGCAAATGGAATTCTCACCTTTCTGGATTGAGGTATTGCAATTGAAGAGGTATAACTTAGAAATAGTAGGGCTCTAGAAGGTTCTGAACATCACAGAGACTTTGGTGCATTTATCCACACATCCCTGAAGCTATCAGAGGAGGAAAATAAGATGGTTAAAAAGGCATATGGGATACTTGCCTTTTTAATCTGAGGTATAGAATACAATAATGTATGAATGAGGGACAGGAGTTTGCCACTTGGTTCAAACCTGCTCTGCTGTTCAATAAGTTCATGGCTGATCTGATTCTCATAATATTTAAGTACTTAGATGCCAAGGCATACATGATTATGAGCCAAGTGCTGGAAAATGGGATTGAAATAGTTGTGATTATATTTTTGACCAGTGTAGACTTGATGGATTAAAGTACCTTTTTCTGTCCTGTAGACGACGATGACTTTACATTCTTGCATATCCCTGATTTTTAAAGTTTTTTTTTACTTTGATACTTAAGAATCTATCTAACTCTGCACTTAAATATATTTAAAGATTCTGCATCCACTGTCATTTGAGGAAGGGAATTTCAAAAACATTCAACTCTTTCAGTGAAAAAATATTTCCTCACTTTTATGTGCCAAAATGGACAATTGCCCACTTTCCCACATTGTATTCCATTTGCCAGGTCTTTGCCCAGTCACTTTATGGATGGCACCGTGGTTCGCACGGCTGCCTCACAATGCCAGGGACCTGAGATCAATTCCACCCTCAGGCCATGTCTGTATGGAGTTTGCATGTTCTCCCCATGTCTGTGTGGGCTTCTGTCGAATACTCTGGTTTCCTCCCACTTCCAAAGATGTGCAAGCTAGGTAGAATGGCCATGCTAAATTGCCCAGAGTGTTCAGGGATTTGTAGGTTAGGTGCATTAGCCATGAAAAATGCAGCATTAAAGGGATAGGGTAGGGAGATGGCTCTGCGTGGGATGCTCTTCAGAAGGTCGTTGTGGCCTTGTTGGGCCAAAGGACCTGTTTCCAGACTGTAGGGATTCTGTTGGTCTATGTTGTATATATAGGTGACCCCTTATTTTTAAACTATAGCTGCTAGTTCTAGATCCTCCCAAAGGGGTAATATTCTTTCTATATCCGCCCAGTCAAGTCCTTTCAGGATCTTACATTTCAATTAAATCAATTTAATTTATTCTCAGCTCCAAAGGATACAGCCTTAGCTTATCTAGTCTTTCCTCATTAGGCATTCCACCCATTCCAGATATTATTCGAGTAAAACTTTCAATGCATTAGCATCTTTCTAGAAGTACAATACACAATACTCCAGGTCTGGTCTCGGCAACTCATGATATAACTGAAGGTGACCTGATTACTCTTGCATTCAGTTCTTCTTGTAATAAAATATAAGATTCGATAAGCTTTCTTGATTACTTGCTATACCTGTATACTAAATATCCATGATTCATGCGCTAGGACACCCAGATTTCTCTGCGTCTCTCACCATGCTGCAAACTCTTACCATTTAGATAAATTCTTCTTACTATTTTTTCCGCCACAATTGCCCACTTTGCCACATTGTACTCCATTTGCCAGATCTTTGCCCAGTCACTTAAACTACCTATATCCTTTTGTATAGAATCATAGAATTCCTATAGCAGGCCATTCAGCCCATCCAGTGCACACTGACCCTCCAAAGAGCATTCCACCCAGACCTGCCATCTACCCCATCCCTGTAAACGTGCATTCCCCATGGCTAATCCACGCAGCCTGCACACCACAGGTGATTTAGCAGATTTAAGATGACAGCGGGATAAGAAAAGAGTTAGAAATTTTTTTTACCTAAAGCGTACTGGGAGTCTAGGATTCATTGCCTGGAAAGGTTGTTGAGTCAGAAACTCTTGAAACATTTAAGCAGTATTTAGATACTCAGTTGCATGGCCATAACTTTCAGGGTTATCAGCCAAGAGCTGGAAAAGGGATTAATGAAATCCGACCTTTGGTGCAGACATGATGGGACAAATGGCCTTATGCTGTAAATGCCTGAGTTTACTTCTGATGGCAATGGCTACTTCAAGAGCAGTATATTCACTTTGGGACAACTGGTGGTCCTAAAAGGAACTATATAATGGAAGTCATTTTTTTTTGCTTTTAAAATGTTATTCCCTTGTTCAACGAAAGAAAAAGAGGGCTAAAAATAGTAACTAGAGGTCAATCAATTTAATGTTGGTGCTGGAAAAGACAATCATTGAGGACAAATTAATTTTCATTTGGTGAAATATGCACTAACAAAATATAGCCTATGTTGTTTTGTTAAACACAAATCACATGATTAACCTGATTAAGCTCTCTGAAGTAATAGTGAGAATTGAAGGTAGTGCAGTAAAGGTTTTTCATACAGAATTTCAAATCGAATGAAAGAACATTCGAAGTTCAAAAATAGTATAACTTTCAATAGATTTACATAATGTTAATAGGTGGTAACTACGAAGTTAAGGTGTGGTTAATTAAACCATTTGACTGGGTGAATCACAATTAAACAGTGTTGTCTAAAGTGGAGAAATTGAGTAGCATGGTCATACGAATGATTGATGATCCCCAGAAAATTATAAACTTTTAAAAGGGAAAGGAAGGACTGTTTTGGCACTGTGATACTGTCCCTGCCTCTGAACCAGGAAACATGGGTTCAATCTCACCTGCTCTTGCGTATGTCATGACATGTTTGAACAGTTGATTAAAATAACTAAAAATGCTAAAAATACTACCCCCTAACGGTGAAAGCTGAGGGATTATTTCCTGTCGCTGAAGAATCTGGAATTTGGGTTTAGTTATAGGATAATGTATAGTATTTTTAATTTGTTACTGCCCTCCCCTTTCCCATCAATTCCTATTTCAATCAACCTTACAGCATGATCCCTTTTTGCGATTTCTGCCTCATTGATACAGTTGTCTTTCTTGACTTCCCTTGTTCTAACTTTCCCTTCAATTTCCTTCTTAAACATCCAGTTTGTCCCCTCCCCCCCGCTACTTAGTTTAAATGTAGCTGTGTTGCAGTAGCAAACCTGCCTGCCAGAATGCTGGTCCCTAACCTATTAAGGTGCAAACCGTCTCTCTTGTATAATTTATGCTTACCACAAAACATACCCCAGTGATCCAAGAATTTAAATCCTTGCTTCCTGCACCAGTTCCCCAGCCACACATTCAAGCCCATTATCTCCCTGTTTCTGGCCTCACCAGCCTGAGGAACTGGAAGCAAACCGGAGATAACCACCTTGGACGTCCTGCTTTTCAGCCTTCTTCCTAGTTCTCCAAAGTCCTGCTGTAGTATGTTCCTCCTCTTCTTCCCGACATCATTTGTGTCAACATGTACCACCACCTCTGGCTCTTCACCTTCGTCCTTGAGGATTTCCTGCACTCTGTCTGTGATGCCTTTAACCCTGGCACCAGGAAGGCAACACACCATCCTTAATTCCTGCCTGCTGTCATAAAAGCCCCGGTCAGTTCCTCTCATTACGGAGTCCCCTATTACCACGGCTCTATGTGATGTCCGACTCTTCCGCTCTGCCTCCACGCCAACTTTTGATTGACAGACCTGGCTGCTTTGCAGACTGGCAGTGTCATCTGTCTCTACTGTTTCCAAAAGATTCAACTTGTTCCTGACAGGTACTTCCCCGAGGGTCTCTTGCACCTGTGTCCTCTCTGCCTTCCTCATCGTCTGCTCTCCTGCTCTTTTCTGGTATGGAGACTGCTGAGCAAGGTGAGGGCCCATGGTGTTCGAGGTGAGCTGCTGGGATGGATTGAGGATTGGCTATCTAACAGAAGGCAGAGAGTTGGGATAAAAGGTTCTTTTTCAGAATGGCAGCCGGTGACGAGCGGTGTCCCGCAGGGTTCGGTGCTGGGGCCACAGCTGTTCGCATTATATATTAATGATTTGGATGAGGGAACCGGGGGCATTCTAGCGAAGTTTGCCGATGATACAAAGTTAGGTAGACAGGCAGGTAGTACTGAGGAAGTGGGGAGACTACAGAAGGATCTAGACAGGTTGGGAGAGTGGTCCAGGAAATGGCTGATGGAATTTAACGTGAGCAAGTGCGAGGTCTTGCACTTTGGCAAAAAGAATATAGGAATGGACTACTTTCTAAATGGTGAGAAACTTAATAAAGCCAAAGCACAAAGGGATCTGGGAGTGCTAGTCGAGGATTCTCTAAAGGTAAACATGCAGGTTGAGTCTGTGATTAAGAAAGCGAATGCAATGTTGTCTCTTATCTCAAGAGGGTTGGAATATAAAAGCAGAGATGTACTACTAAGACTTTATAAAGCTCTGGTTAGGCCCCATTTGGAGTACTGTGTCCAGTTTTGGTCCCCACACCTCAGGAAGGACATACTGGCACTGGAACGTGTCCAGCGGAGATTCACACGGATGATCCCTGGAATGACAGGTCTAGCATATGAGGAACGGCTGAGGATACTGGGGTTGTATTCGTTGGAGTTTAGAAGATTAAGGGGAGATCTAATAGAGACGTACAAAATAATACATGGCTTTGAAAAGGTGGATGCTAGAAAATTGTTTCTGTTAGGCGAGGAGACTAGGACCCGTGGACACAGCCTTAGAATTAGAGGGGGTCATTTCAGAACGGAAATGCGGAGACATTTCTTCAGCCAGAGAGTGGTGGGCCTGTGGAATTCATTGCCACGGAGTGCAGTGGAAGCCGGGACGCTAAATGTCTTCAAGGCCGAGATTGATAGGTTCTTGTTGTCTAGAGGAATTAAGGGCTACGGGGAGAACGCTGGCAAGTGGAGCTGAAATGCGCATCAGCCATGATTGAATGGCGGAGTGGACTCGATGGGCCGAATGGCCTTACTTCCACTCCTATGTCTTATGGTCTTATGGTCGGTGTAATAACCTCGAAGGTCTTGTCCAGAAAGATCTCGTTCTCTCAGGTGAGCCTAAGGTCCTCGAGTTCTTTCATCAGTGCTGCAGTATGCTCTGTCAGTAGCTGAAAGTGCACACACTTTCCACACTTATATGAGCCAGACACACCAGAGTCGTTGACCTCACACATCAAGTACATAGCACACTGAACCAGCTTGGCAGTCATGTCTTCACCCTCTTCAACTGTTGCGTAATCACTTCACTCAACTGCCTTGTCAAAGACTCCTGAGCTAAAGCCTCACTCTTCAATCCATAGGAACTTCCTTGGACCCTCTTTTTGGGGCAAGTCTGTGGACTTTTAATTTAGGTTAGAGGAGGCCTTACTTTGTAGGACCTGGGGTCTAGAACACACGCACTCAAATAACAATCACTTACCTTCCTGACCGGCTTTGCACTCCGACTTCACTTCCACCCAGCTCCCGCCGCTCTCTGCTGCAAAAGCATTAGAAGTAAGATGGATGAGCTTGAGCCTCTTTTGGAAATTGGCAGATACGATATTGTGGGGATACCTGAGACGTGGCTTCAAGTGGACAGGGCCTAGAAAATGAATATTCAAGGCTACACATGCTATCGTAAGGACAGACTGATGGGCAGAGTGGGTAGGGTGGCCATGTTGGTAAGGGATGATATTCAGTCCCTTGTGCGGGGGTCCTAGAATCAGGGAATGTAGAATCAGTGTGGATAGAGCTGAGAAATTCTAAAGGTAAAAAGACCCTCTTGGGAGTTATCTACAGGCCCCCAAACAGTAGTCTGGATGTCGGATGTAAGTTGAATCAGGAGCTGAAATTGGCCTGTCGCAAAGATGTTACTACCGTTGTTATGGGGGATTTCAACATGCACGTAGACTGGGAGAATCAGGATGGTATTGAACCTCAAGAAAGAGACTTTGTGGAGTGCCTCTGAGATGGATTCTTAGAGCAGCTGGTGCTGGAGCCTACCAGGGAGAAGTGAATTTTGGATCTGGTATTGTGCAACGAACCAGAATTGATCAGGGACCTTGAAGTGAAAGAGCCATTGGGACGTAGTGACCATAATACAATAAGCTTCAATCTGCAATTTGAGAGGGAGAGGGTACAATCAGAAGTGACAATATTTCTGTCGAATAAAGGGAGCTATGGAGCTATGAGGGAGGAGCTGGCCAAAGTTCAATGGTGCAATACCTTAGCAGGGATGACAGTGGAGGAACAATGGCAGATATTTCTGTATATAATGCAGAAGATGCAGGATCAGTTCATTCCAAAAAGGAAGAAAGATCCCAGGAGGAGGCATGGGTGGCCGTGGCTGACGAGGGAAGTTAAGGAACATATAAATTTAAAAGAGAAAAAGTATAACATAGCAAAGATAAGTGGGAAAACAGAGGACTGGGAAGCTTTTAAAGAACAACAGAGGATTACTCAGAAGGAAATACGCAGAGAAAAAATGAGGTACGAAGGTAAACTGGCCAAAAATATAAAGGACGATAGTAAAAGCTTTTTAGGTATGTGAAAGGCAAAAAAATGGTTAAGACTAAGATTGGGCCCTTGAAGACAGAAACAGGGGAATATATTACAAAGAAATGGCAGAAGAATTGAATTGGTATTTCAGATCTGTGTTCACTGGGGAAGACACAAGCAATCTCCCTGAGGTAACAGTGGCTGAAGGACCTGAACTGAAGGGAATTTATATTTGCCAGGAATTGGTGTTGGAGAGACTGTTAGATCTGAAGGTTGATAAGTCCCCGGGGCCTGATGGTCTACATCCCAGGGTACTGAAGGAGGTGGCTCGAGAAATCGTAGATGTGTTGGTGATTATTTTCCAGAGTTCGATAGATTCGGGATCAGTTCCTGCAGATTGGAGGGTGGCTAATGTTGTACCACTTTTTAAGAAAGGTGGGAGAGAGAAAGCAGGAAATTATAGACCAGTTAGTCTGACCTCAGTGGTAGGAAAGATGCTGGAGTCTATTCTAAAGGATGAAATTATGACACATCTGGATAGTAGTAACAGGATAGGTTAGAGTCAGCATGGATTTATGAAGGGGAAATCATGCTTGACTAATCTTCTGAAATTTTTTGAGGATGTAACTCTGAAGATGGACGAGGGAGATCCAGTAGATGTAGTGCACCTGGACTTTCAAAGCTATTGATAAAGTCCCACATAGGAGGTTATTGAGCAAAATTAGGGTGCATGGTATAGGGGGCAAGGTACTAACTTGGATTGAAAGTTGGTTGGCTGATAGGAAGCAAAGAGTAGTGATAAACGGCTCCATTTCGGAATGGCAGGCAGTGACCAGTGGGGTACCGCAGGGATTATACTGGGACCGCAGCTTTTTACAATATATGTTAATGATATAGAAGATGGTTTTAGTAATAACATTAGCAAAATTGCTGATGATACTAAGCTGGATGGCAGGGTGAAATGTGAGGAGGATGTTAGGAGATTAGAGGGTGACCTGGACAGGTTAGGTGAGTGGTCAGATGCATGGGAGATGCAGTTTAATGTGGATAAATGTATGGTTATCCACTTTGGTGGCAAGAACAGGAAGGCAGATTACTACCTAAATGGAGAAAGTGAGGACTGCAGATGCTGGAGATCAGAGCTGAAAATGTGTTGCTGGAAAAGCGCAGCAGGTCTGGCAGCATCCAAGGAACAGGAGAATCAACGTTTCGGGCATGAGCCCTTCTTCAGGAATGAGGAAAGTGTGTCCAGCAGGCTAAGATAAAAGGTAGGGAGGAGGGACTTGTGGGAGGGGCGTTGGAAATGGGATAGGTGGAAGGAGGTCAAGGTGAGGGTGATAGGCCGGAGTGGGGGTGGGGGCGGAGAGGTCAGGAAGAAGATTGCAGGTTAGGAAGGCAGTGCTGAGTTAGAGGGATTTGACTGAGACAAGGTGGGGGGGGAGGGGAAATGAGGAAACTGGAGAAATCTGAGTTCATCCCTTGTGGTTGGAGGATTCCTAGGCGGAAGATGAGGCGCTCTTCCTCCAACCGTCGTGTTGCTATGATCTGGCGATGGAGGAGTCCAAGGAACTGCATGTCCTTGGTGAAGTGGGAGGGGGAGTTGAAGTGTTGAGCCACTGGGTGGTTGGGTTGGTTGGTCCGGGTGTCCCAGAGGTGTTCTCTGAAACGTTCCGTAAGAAGGCGGCCTGTCTCCCCAATATAGAGGAGGCCACATTGGGTGCAACGGATGCAATAAATGATGTGTGTGGAGGTGCAGGTGAATTTGTGGCGGATGTGGAAGTATCCCTTGGGGCCTTGGAGGGAAGTAAGGGGGGAGGTGTGGGCGCAAGTTTTGCATTTCTTGCGGTTGCAGGGGAAGGTGCCGGGAGTGGAGGTTGGGTTGGTGGGGGATGTGGACCTGACGAGGGAGTCACGGAGGGAGTGGTCTTTTCGGTACGCTGATAGGGGAGGGGAGGGAAATATATCCCTGGTAGTGGGGTCCGTTTGGAGGTGGCGGTAATGACGATGGATGATACAATGTATATGGAGGTTGGTGGGGTGGTAGGTGAGGACCAGTGGGATTCTGTCCTGGTGGCGATTGGAGGGGCGGGGCTCAAGGGCAGAGGAGCGGGAAGTGGAGGAGATGCGGTGGAGGGCATCGTCGATCACGTTTGGGGGGAAATTGCGGTCTTTGAAGAAAGAGGCCATCTGGGTTGTACGGTATTGGAACTGGTCCTCCTGGGAGCAGATGTGGCGGAGATGAAGGAATTGGGAATATGGGATGGTGTTTTTACAGGGGGCAGGGTGGGAGGAGGTGTAGTCTAGGTAGCTGTGGGAGTCGGTCGGTTTATAGTAAATGTCTGTGTTGATTCGGTCGCCCGAGACAGAAATGGAAAGGTCTAGGAAGGGGAGGGAGGAGTCTGAGACGGTCCAAGTGAATTTGAGGTCGGGGTGGAAGGTGTTGGTAAAGTTGGTGAACTATTCAACCTCCTCGTGGGAGCATGAGGCAGTGCCGATACAGTCATCGATGTAGCAGAGGAAAAGGTGGGGGGGTGGTGCCAGTGTAGCTGCGGAAGATGGACTGTTCCACATATCCTACGAAGAGGCAGGCATAGCTGGGGCCCATGCGGGTGCCCATGGCTACTCCTTTGGTTTGGAGGAAGTGGGAGGATTGGAAAGAGAAGTTGTTCAGGGTGGGGACCAGTTCAGTCAGTCGAAGGAGGGTGTCAGTGGAAGGGTACTGGTTGGTACGGCAGGAAAGGAAGAAGCGGAGGGCTTTGAGTACATCGATGACTGACTGTATCGGCGCTGCCTCATGCTCCCTTGAGCCCTTCTCTGTGTCCGCAAATATTCCCTGTCTCTGCTACCTCCACAGCCTCCCTACATTCTTGGACATCCTGAAAAACAGCTAACCTACTTGCTGGACTACAAGTCCGGATCCCATCCCCCTGCCAAATTAGTTTAAACCCCCCCGAAGAGTGCTAGCAAACCTACCTCCCAGGATATTGGTGCCCTTCTGGTTCAGGTGCAACCCGTCCTGCTTGTACAGGTCCCACCTTCCCCAGAATGCAGTCCAATTGTCCAAATACCTGAAGCCCTCCCTCCTACACCATCCTTGCAGCCACATGTTCAACTACACTATCTCCCTATTCCTTGCCTCACTGTCATGTGGCACTGGCAACAACCCAGAGATGACAACTCTGTCCGTCCTAGCTTTTAGCTTCCAGCCTAACTCCTTGAGCTCCTGAATGACCTCCCCACCCCTCTTCCCACCTATGTCGTTGGTGCCAGTGTGCACCACGACTTCTGGCTGCACACCCTCCCCCTTAAGGATTCTGAAGACACGGTCTGAGACATGTTGGACCCTGGCACCTGGGAGGCAACAAACCATCTGAGAGTCTCACCCATGTCCACAGAACCGCCTGTCTGTCCCTCTAACTATAGAGTCTCCTATAACTAGCGCTCTCCTCCTCTTCCCCCTTTCCCTTCTGGGCCTCAGAGCCAGACCTCGTGCTAGAGACCCGGTCACTGCAACTTACTCCTGCTAGGCTGTCCCCCCAACAATATCCAAGTGGTGTACTTATTGTTGAGGGAAACAACCACAGGGGATCCCTGCACTGCCTGCTTCCTCCCCTTCCCACCTCTAACTGTTACCCAGCTACCTCTGCTTATAGCGCTAAATAAAATAACTAAACCAGGCATTCAATTTCTGTAATGTTTGCCTAGGAAAGAGCAAAGGCAATGGTGCAATAAGCGAGGAAGAATAATCATTTTGATAAGAGCGACTTGACCCAACTGTGATATTGGAAGGACCTTATCTTTGAAGTTCTTGTTTAATCTTCTCAGACAAATGAACAAAATGAACAAAATTAACATTTGAATAATTGATCAAAGCTAGGGGTAACAGAGAGGCCCAAGTAAAGAAATCCTCCCTGTGCTGACTTAAAGGGGAACACACCTTTCATATCATGTATTCCCCTAATCCCCCCCGATAGGGATCACCTTCGACTTTGAAAAATTGATCTTGTAACTTGAGAAAGAGCCAAATAAATTAATACACTGTATCAAACAGGGCACCGAGACTGCCGGGTTCAAAAGAAAAATTAGAACGTCATCCATGTATAGTGTAATCTTATACACCTTTGACCCCACCTTTGGGGCAGCAATATTAGGGTCCCCACGAATGACGTCTGCCAATGGCTCAATCACCAATGTGAAAAGCAAAGGTGAAAGGGGACAGCCTTGCCAACTGCCTTACTAATGTTCAAATTGTCAGACCTTGTACCATTGGTGAGAACCACTGCCAGAGGATCACTGTAAAGGACCCTTACTCATCTAGTAAACACTTCACCCAGGCCAAACCGCTCCAGAGTATAAAAAAGATATGGCTATTCCACCCCATCAAATGCCCTCTTCGCATCCAAAGAGACCACCAACCCTTGAACCGATCACTGCTGGCACACTTGAATCATGTTAAGCAATCTCCTAACGCTATTAGAGAATCTGTGACCCTTTATAACAATAGAGGGCAATACCTCTACCAACCTCAAAGCCAAAGTCTTAGACCAAATTTTAAAATCGAAGCTTAAAAGTGAGATAGGTGTATAAGAAGCACAATCCTCTGCGGTCTTCCCTTTCTTGAGGATAAGAGAGATATTTGTCTCCCGCCATCCTTGAGAGAGGCTATCATGACTATATGCATAGTTATACCTGTCTAGCATCGGTCGTGACAGTATGTTTACAAGTACTTTGTAAAACTCACTGGGAAGATCATCAGGGCCAGGTGCCTTTCCACTATGAAGTTGCCTCATCGCCTTCTGTTTCTCTTGTGCTGTTAATGGGACACTAAGGAGAAGTGCCTGCTCAGCAGACACCCCCAGAAGATCCAAGTTCCTAAAAAAAAAAGTCCCATCTAACCTCACAACACTCCGACTGATACAGTTCAGAATAGAATCTCTGAAACGCCCATTGATCTTTTTAGCATTACAAGTAAGACTCCCACTCCCTTCCCTAATAGAAGCAATAGATTGGGAGGCACTCTTGTTCCCTGCCAAATATTTACCTGGCCTTGTTACCATGCTTAAGCAACCTTTGCTTTGCAAAGGAAAGTTCCTTCCTGGCTGTATGTGTAAGCATGGAGTTGAAGGCAGATCGAAGGGCTGTGATCCTCTGCAGCTTAGCCACTGATGCTGTACTGTAATATGCCATCTCAGCTGCCTTCAGTCGTGCCTCATGCTCTCCCTTCCGTTGCTTCTCACTAATCGCGTATGAGGTAATTATCCCTCTTGCATAGGCCTTAGCAGTCTCCCGAAGAATGGATGGATTACTAGTTGTAACCAAGTTGGTGGCCAAAAATGCTTCACATTCCCTAGATAAGTACTCAACGAACTTAGTGTCCTTAAATCTTGACTACTAACTATACAGCTGCGTGATCAGAGATGCAATATTCCCAACTGAACAAAATACCAACGAATCTAGAAAAGCTGCAGGAGTTAGGAAAAGATCAATCCTTGTCTGGCACTTGTGAGGATTGGAAAAGAATGTAAACTGAGACTTTTCCAAATAGATCACCAAGCTATTTAGACTGTGGAGAAAGCTTTGGAGGGCATTTGGGCATTCTATCCAGCACAGGATCCATAAGGCAATTAAAGTCTCCCCCCAACCCCTGATAATAATATGCTGCGACGGAAAGACCAACAGCTTAGTGCATCAGTCAAAAATTTAAACGGTTATGTTGAAGGTTAATAGACATTGAAATAAACATATTCCTCGCGACATATTAGGGCCTTAAGGATCACAAACTGACCATTCATCTTTAAGACAATCTATTAAATTAAATGGAAGATTCTTCTGGACAAGTATGACCACCCCCCCCCTGCTCTGTGTTAAAGAATGAGAAAAATACTCTATCAAAGCTGTCCTGCTGTAACTTCAAGTGTTCCTTAAGGCGAGTCTGCTGCAAAAGGGCAACATCCACCCTCTCCGTTTTACGGCTTAACAACGCATTTTTCTTTTTAGCTGGCGAATGGATCCCTTTAATATTCCAGGTCCGCCGTTTAAGAGCACTCCTAGCCATGATTCTTTACAACCACTTTTGACCTGCTGAGAGGAAAAATTCGACTTGTAGCATGCTGGGAGTCGTGGAGTCTATTTACAAAAAAACCAAAACACTAAACTAACTACAAAATACAAAAGGCACTTAATGGGGGACTTTATCCCCTGCCCATAGAGAGCATTTACACCTCCCATGTACACCTCCATTCCCCTTTCCAGCTCAAGCTGCACCCCAACCCAAGCAATAGAAAAAAACAGACAAAATAATGAGTACTTTGCCCACCCCCAATTAGATACCAACACCAATCCTAATTGGAGAACAAAAAACACACCAACAGCAGCTTCTTGAAGAAAAGGGTAACATTCACTTGTTCTGAAGAGTCAAATGACCACACCATCTCCTCATGAGTAATATGAAGCACCGCTGGGTATCTCATCGAATATTGAATACCAAGATTCCTTAATTTTCTCTTGACCTCATCAAAGTATTTCCTTCTATGGATCACCACCACAGAAAAGTCCTGGAAAAACATTATCTTAGTTCCTGATAAGTTAGGGCCTGTGGATGTTTCCCCATCCCTCTAGAACATTCCAGCACTCTGTCCTTGTAGCCTTGAAATTGTGTCAGGACGAGGTGAGGATGCCCAACCAGATTGGATCTGCGCACCGCAGCCCGGTGAGCTCTGTCAATCTTCACCCAGTCCGCCTCGGCATCCCAGCCAAGAAACTGTGGCAGCAAATCTTCAAAACAACTTGTGAGCTGTCCACCTACCACTCCCTCCGGCAGCCCAAAGACTCAGATATTTTTCCTCCTACCTCGGTTTTCCAGATCATTGACCTATTCAGTCAAGGCCTGGACCTGTTTTTCGAGAGCCTGGATCTGCCCCGTTGAGGACTTGACCTCTGTCTCCAATGCTGTGGTTCAACTTGCTACCCAAGCCTTTGCAACTCCTTCTCAGGCTCCAAGCCAAGTACAACTGTCTTCTATCAACTCCTTGATCATCCCTCGGTTTACCATGAGTTCTTCAGCGACGTTCTGCTGTGCAGGTACCTCTTTCTTGGCTGCCAAGGGAGTTGCATCTGCAGTTGCAGTTGCGGGCCCACCCAGTTGCCTTCAGTGAATGTCCTATGTGTTGGGACTTGGCTGTATGCTTTCCGTTCATCATCATCGGTCGCTCAAAAAGGATTTACAATAGAACTTCAACTATCTGCACATTAACCATTCAAATCCCAGACCATCCAAACAAGATCCCAAGATCCTGTAAAAACCAGGCAACCCAGCATTCAGTTATCAGTTAAATGCCATTATGACATGAATTGCAGGATAATCGAGAGGTGAGTTGCCGGCTAATTGAGAGACACTCTGACAACCGGCACTCATGGATTACTGCTTGTTTCCGGCTGCCCGAACTCCCCACCCGTCAAGCTCAGACAATCAAGGCTCCACTGCAAATGGATTTAAATGGTTTCACAACTGTTTAATGTCCATTTTCTCTTGGAAAAAAAAGGTAAGGTGGGGGGGGGTTGGTGTTTTCAAACAAACACTACTGCTGGGCTGGGGTGCAGTGCTCAGCAAGGCAGATCTACTCAGATTGCCACCATTTTGGATCCCCCTAGCATTTTATTTAATCCTTAAATGTGCATTTATGTATCTTTGTGCTCTGATTTGAAATCCTATTTCTGTCTCATTTGTATTTAAAACCAAACTTAAATTTGGTTTCCAGGGTTTCTTTCGGAGAACAATTCGTATGAAGCTGAAGTATGAGAAATGTGATCGTAACTGTAAGATCCAGAAAAAGAACAGGAATAAGTGCCAGTATTGTCGCTTCCAGAAGTGCCTGGCATTAGGGATGTCACATAACGGTGAGTAAATGTTGCTAAAACAAACAAATGAAAATGTAAGACGTAATAAGTTGACAGGCTTCATAGCTTTCCAATGTAGAAATGCAGCATTTATAAGCTATTGTATTAATATACCTTTATTTTATTTAAGGTTTGCTTTACAAGCATCTCACATGACGAAAACTCCTAAGAATCTATTGATAACTTTCCACTTCATTCCTGATTCACTCCAGTTACTTCAGTAGTTCATCTTTGTTGATTCCCTTTTGAATTAGTCCTGTCTTTAAAAATGATTGAGCCCATTGCATCATACTTGCCAGGAAAGCCCAGGTTGGCCATGATCTCTGCCAAGTTAACTGCCTGACTGATCTGATGGTTTTTCAAAAAGAATTGTGGATGGAGGAAAGTCAGCCAGTGTTTTTGATCGTGATCACTGAGAAGAAAAAAAGAAAGAAATGTAAAGAAAAATCAATTAGACAAGTTTGCTATTAAAGAAGCAAAAACATGGATTTAATTGTAAACTCAGTGTTCCTCAAATGAGAAAACAGTCTTGCCTGTTCTTGTGGCTGTCAAAGACCCCTTGGCATTTTGAAGAATAATGGAGTGCTTCTGATTTTAATATTTGTTTTTCAACCAGTCACCTTAAGTGAGGTTGAACGTGTTAGTTCACTTTGCTGGTTTTAAGGACTGTATGTAAATTGGTTATCATGGTTTTCCGACAACAAACTGAGAGGTACTGTGTTGATCTCTCAGTTCTTCCTTCTTTGTATGTTTTATAATGTTCTCAAATGTCATCTGTATATATTAAATCTTTGTAATGCACACAAAGCTATTGCACTTGCATGCTATTTCTGGAATTGATGAGATGACAGCCATGAAGAACAGTATGAATGCTGATCCTTGCATATTAGGGGAAGAGTGAAAAGGTTACTGTGTTAACAGTTGTTACCACAGTCAAGAACTGCCTGCTTTCAATTTGTGCTAATGACCTTGTGTTGAAATTTTGTATAGCAGAATGGAGTGCAATGATTGATGCATGTTGAAAACAGAATTGCTATTCATGGACCTGCCTAATAATAAATAATTTAAATTTAAGTTAATTTTATACTTAACCAAAATGAACTGAATTCATTCCCACGTATAATTTTGTTTTCTCTGGTAACAGCCATCAGATTTGGCCGAATGCCTGAAGCAGAGAAGAAAAAGCTAGTTGCGGGACTTCTAGCTAGTGAAGCAACAGTTCAAAACCCAGTTATAGCTGATCTAAAATCACTGGCGAAACACGTCTATGATGCATATCTAAAGAACTTCAATATGACTAAGAAAAAGGCACGAGATATTCTAAGTGGAAAGGCTACCAAGGACCCTGTAAGTAAAGGGAAAAAAAGAGCCTTGTTGATCTCCTCTGTATTTGGTAATCAATGTAGAGGCTCCCCTAATATAACTATACATGATTCAATCAATATTGGTTGCACCTCCTTAAGAAACAGGAACACAACATTGCAGCTAAATGGTGCACTTCACATTCTTTGGCTATCCCAAAGTTGTTCTTAGCCAATGAAGCACAGAAACAGGTTTCATTTATGCAGTGCTATTGAGATAACAAAATGTTCCCTCAATGCTAAATAGCAGCTTAGTCAAATAAAAATGAAAGCTGAGTGTAAAGAAGCTACGTTAGATGTGGTGATCTCTTCGATGGGCCAGATTACCCCTTTCTATGATTCTATGATTCTTACAAACAATGCAGCCACTGTTTCTGCAACCACTTCCTTTAGGAGCCTAGGGTGCTGGTCAGCAGGTCCAGGAGACTTGTTTATCATTTCCTTGTATGTTTAGTCTGATAATCAAAATTATTTGAAATTCCTCCCCCTTTTTCTCATGATGTTTACTGATTTTGGGCTGCTTTTTGTATCTTTAATTGTAAAAATAATTACAAAATACTTTTCAAAGTCTATGCCATATTGTTTTTCTCTCCATTTCTTGCTTTCCTGGCCTCGCCCTCTAAGGGACCAATGCTTACTTCAGCTACTATCTTCCTTTACTTGTACATGTAGAAGCTTCTACCAGCAGATTTTCTAGTGAAGTGTTTGTTACATTTCAATTTCTCCCACTTTACTAATTTTTTTACTTATCCTTTAGTTTCTAAACTTTTCGTGATCTTCTGGGCTACTGCGAATCTTTGCAGTGCTGTACGTTTTTTCTTTAAATTGGTGCTACTATTAACTTGATTAGTTAGCTATAATATTATGCATTCTTCTCAAGTTTTTTTTCCTCAATGGAATTTATCTTTGAGAGTTATGAAGTTTCTTCTTCAGTGCTGCCTTCCACTGCTTCTCTACTGTATTATCTTTTCATTTACTTTGCTATTTCATTTTAGCTAACTCTGTTTCATTCCCATATAATTGCCTTTCTATTCTTTTTGATACATTAATTGCAGACGCACATTTCTCACCTTTTAACCTGAAGGTAAAATTCATCATCTTGTGATCAATGTTATTTTGAGATTCATTTTGACTAATTGTGTCTCATTGTACATTATTAGGTGTAAATTACCCTATTTCCTGGTTGATTCCAGAAAACAATGTGCAACGAAACTGTGACAAAGACACTCACATGGGTCGAGGCTAATTGTGCCATTTGATTCTTCCAACCTAAATCAATAGTAAAATCTCTTGGATTACTCTAATACCATTCTCACAAGCCTCCATTATTTATTGTTTTATACTCTGCCCTGTTATCTAGCTACTGCCAGGTACCCACAAAAGACTCCCACAAGTGATTTATTTTCCTTTGCTCTTTTTTCAGGAAGCATATGTCAGGTACAGACAGGATAGATCGAGTGAATCCTTAGAAGAGTAGAAAGAAAGTAGGAGTATACTTGACAGGGAAATCAGGAGGGCAAAACGGGGACATGAGATAGCTTCGGCAAATAGAATTAAGGAGAATCCAAAGGGTTTTTACAAATATATTAAGGACAAAAGGGTAACTAGGGAGAGAATATGGCCCCTCAAAGATCAGTAAGGCGGCCTTTGTGTGGAGCCACAGAAAATGGGGGAGATACTAAATGAATATTTTGCATCAGTGTTTACTGTGGAAAAGGATATGGAAGATATAGACTGTAGGGAAATAGATGGTGATATCTTGCAAAATGTCCAGATTACAGAGGAGGAAGTGCTGGATGTATTGAAACGGGTAAAGGTGGATAAATCCCCAGGACCTGATC
This sequence comes from Chiloscyllium punctatum, assembly GCF_047496795.1. NCBI lineage: Eukaryota > Metazoa > Chordata > Chondrichthyes > Orectolobiformes > Hemiscylliidae > Chiloscyllium > Chiloscyllium punctatum. Next base: position 12,190,294 of record NC_092783.1, on the reverse strand, counting down.
AGGTGTACCTGAGAACTCTGTGGGAAGCTAGAGAAGTGATTGCTGGGCCTCTTGCTGAGATATTTGTATCATCGATAGTCACAGATGAGGTGCTGGAAGACTGGAGGTTGGCAAACGTGGTGCCACTGTTTAAGAAGGGTGGTAAGGACAAGCCAGGGAACTATAGACCGGTGAGCCTGACTCGGTGGTGGGCAGATTGTTGGAGGGAATCCTGAGGGACAGGATGTTCATGTATTTGGAAAGGCAAGGACTGATTTGGGATAGTCAACATGGCTTTGTGCATGGGAAATCATGTCTCACAAACTTGATTGAGTTTTTTGAAGAAGTAACAAAGAAGATTGATGAGGGCAGAGCAGTAGATGTGATCTATATGGACTTCAGGAAGGAGTTCGACAAGGTTCCCCATGGGAGACTGATTAGCAAGGTTAGATCTCATGGAATACATGGAGAACTAGCCATTTGGATACAGAACTGGCTCAAAGAAGACAGAGGGTGGTGGTGGAGGGTTGTTTTACAGACTGGAGGCCTGTGACCATTGGAGTGCCACAAGGATCGGTGCTGGGCCCTCTACTTTTTGTCATTTACATAAATGATTTGGATGCGAGCATAAGAGATACAGTTAGTAAGTTTGCAGATGGAGATGTAGTGGACAGCGAAGAGGGTTAACTTAGATTACAACAGGATCTGGACCAGATGGGCCAATAGGCTGAGAATTCAGATAAATCTGAGGTGCTGCATTTTGGGAAAGCAAATCTTAACAGGACTTATACACTTAATTGTAAGGTCCTAGGGAGTGTTGCTGAACAAAGAGACCTTGGAGTGCAGGTTCATAGCTCCTTGAAAGTGGAGTCGCAGGTAGATAGGATAGTGAAGGCGGGGTTTGGTATGCTTTCCTTTATTGGTCAGAGTATTGAGTACAGGGGTTGGGAGGTGATGTTGCAGCTAGGCTGGATGTTGGTTAGGCCACTGTTGGAATATTGCGTGCAATTCCGGTCTCCTTCCTATCAGAAAGATGTTGTGAAACTTGAAAGGGTTCAGAAAAGATTTACAAGGATGTTGTCAGGGTTGGAGGATTTGAGCTACAGGGACAGGCTGAGGCTGTTTACCCTGGAGCGTCGGAGGCTGAGGGGTGACCTTATAAAGCTTTACAAAATTGAGGGGGATGGATAGGATAAATAGACAAAGTCTTTTCCCTGGGGTCGGGGAGTCCAGAACTAGAGGGCATAGGTTTAGGGTGAGAGGGGAAAGATATAGAAGAGACCTAAGGGGTAATTTTTTCACGCACAGGGTGGTACGTGTATGGAATGAGCTGCCAGAGGATGTGATGGAGGCTGGTACAATTTCAACATTTAAGAGGCATTTGGACGGGTATATGAATAGGAAGGGTTTGGAGGGATATGGGCCTGGTGCTGGCATGTGGGACTAGTTTGGGTTGGGATATCTTGTCGGCATGGACGGGTTGGACCGAAGGGTCTGTTTCCATGCTGTACATCTCTATGACTTGTTTCTACATTTTGAAAGTTTGAACCAAGATGATTTCTCACCACTAGACTGATAGCATTCATTATTAACCGATCCACTCACTTCTTTATCCTTTCTTCTTGTTCCAAAATATAAACTGCTTTTAAATATTTGGGTCTCAGCACTGGTCATTTTACAATCCTGTCTCTATAATTGCTATTATCTCATACTCATTTAATTCTATTTGCGTGATCAATTCATTATTCTTGTTAATCTGTATGGATTCAGATAAAGACCTGCCAATTTTGTCTTTTTCCCATTTTTTCCTTACTTTGACCTGATTTCCTGATACACCCTTATTTTTGTATATTCTGTCCCTTCTTGTCATACTCTGTTTGACATTATTTATGTCACTACTCTGCACAAATGTCTTGCCATTTCTCTTCACCTTGCCAAAACCCATCCCTTCAAGTGAGTCTTCACCTACTATTTAGTATCAGAGTGCTCACTGTAGTCCTAATTAAATAATTCACCAATACATTGGTCCCATTATGGTTCAGCTGAAAGCCATGCCTAAGTTGCAACTCCCTTTCTTCCCACTCCTGGTGCCAGTGTCCCATGAATCCAAAACCCCATTTGTTCCTCACCAATCTTTGAGCCACGCATTCCACTCAAATTCTATTTCACTTATGCCAATTTTCTCTTTGCTCAAGTAGTAACCCTTTGTCTTTGTGGTTCTACTTTTTAATTTAGCCCCTAGCTGCTTACACTCCTTCAGCAAAATCTGCCTATGTCACTGATACTCAGTTGAACCATGACAACTTGATCCTTTCCCTCCCACTCAAAGTTCCTCTCATTTACTGAGAGGAAATCTTTAACCCTGGGACTATATTTATATCAAAACCCAGCAATCCAAGGTCCACCCATAGAACTGCCCTCTCTCAAGGCCACACAGTGACCTATATAAGGCAGCTGTATAAATACTGGTGAGATGCAAGAAAGTCTTTCTTCACAATGGAGTGAAGCAATGGCAAGTGTTGACATAACTCAAACTGTATGTACCTAGTAGGAGAAAGTTTATAATTTGTGTAACAAGCCTGTTTCCATTAAAGATGTGAATACAGAAATTTGTGATGGAAACTAAGTATGCAGATGTGGCATTTATAAAATAACGTGGTTATTACTTTCAGAAAGAATGGAGGGGTGTACTTTGAACAGAAAGTACTGTCCCTGGACTTTGCTTTCCACTAACTTGAGAGAAAGAACCACATACTTTTCGTTTGAGATTCAGCAGGTAACTCACAAAAAGATAGTGGAGGAAATGTCAGGGTACCTTTATGGCATCAACTGTCACTGTGGCTTTTAAGACTTTTTCGATCACGTCAATGTTAAATTACAACTTCATAGTAAAGGTACTAGAAGTAGTGTTTCTAATGTTATGGAAACATAACATTAATTCAAGATCAAAATGTGATGATAATTCTATTATTCGTTAGCAGTCCTAATTCGAAATGAAGTTAGCTCTTTAGTAATGCTTTACTTGTATTTGGATTGAACCATAATCTGGCTTGCTATTTAATACTAGTGTTTTGGATTTTTATCTACTGCCCAGAAATGTAAAATGAGGCTTTCAATTGCTGCTTAAAGCATTTCTCACAAAGTGAATTATTAATTAATCATTCATCTGTAAATTATCTAGCCCAAAGAATAGAACAGTTATAGACATGTAGATTTTAAAAATGCAATCTCTTTGGGTTCCCTGACCTCATCCAAACTAATAAAAAAAATTCTAGGTTCTTAGTCTGTTTATTGACTTTTTTTTTCTTTCTTAATTTCAAAAAGGGACTTTTTGCTGTTACTGAAAAAGAATTAAGAATAAGGTTTTTTCCCCCCTCTGGAATTAAGCCCCTGGTTTGAAGGGAAATAGATTTACTTACATTTACGTTATATTTCATGTCTTTCAAAAATGTCTTGAATAATTTATGTGCACTAAATTATATTTCATGCAAGTCAAAATAATGTTTTTATTAAATTCATTCATGGGATATGAGCATTGCTGGCTACGTCAGCATTTATCACTGGTACCCTAGTTGCCCAGAGGGCAGTTAAGATTCAGTGATGTTGTTGTGAATCTGGAGTCACATTTAGGCCAGACTGGTTAAGGATGGTGGATTTCTTTCCCTCAGGGATATCAATGAACAAGATGAAATTTTCTGATAGTTCTGATTCTGTGGTGGTGTCATAGTCACCATTAGACTCCTAATACCAGATTTGTTTTATTGAATTTGAATTCCACCATCTGTTAAGGGAGCATTCGAACCCAGGTTCCCAGACCTATGCCTAGGTAACCTGTAAGTAAGTGGTACCGCCATTTTGTGCTCAACCAAATTTTCTAAACCAGCATAGGGATGAATGTTAAGTTTATTGATTGGCGTTGGTCAGTAGACCCAGGAGAATTTCCTGTTTGTGTAAGTGGTGCCTTCATCTATTTGAATGCATTTCATCTAAAACGCAGCCTCTCAGCCTCACTGCGACAAAGCAGACCAGCCTGGATTATGTACTAAACTCTGAAGTGGAACTGAAATGTGCAGCACCCTGACTAAGAGGGAAATGTATTGGTAAAAGTAACATTAAGAGAAATTTAATTCCAATATAATACTTCTCTGAAGTCAAAGTTGAGGTTTTAGACCTGCACCTTTTTAATATTGAAACTAAACCATGCCCAAAAGAGGAAAAATACTTAACGCTGATATTAAATTCTCCTTTCAACAATATCAACATCAATATCACAATCACAAATCATTAAAGATAGAGAACCTAATTTTATATGTTTGGAAAAGTAAGTCATCCTTGTAATTGGTCTCATACAATAGTTGCGTCTTTTGTAGTAGTTTGGTATGTTAGAATGCTAAATGAAGTTTAGTGAACGTTCTGTTTAAAATGATTTTTTGGAACCTCTCTCTCTACTTGATTTTGTATGTGAACATTTGAGAGCAGAAGAGAGGACGACCCATGGAATCCATTAAAAAGATCATTGTCCTCTTTCCTACCCCTCGCGCCTGAATGGTTAAGAGAAAAGCTTGAGGTACAAATCAATGCCCACTCATATGCTCTATATTGAAGCTAACCGAGTAATACTAACTAGCTGAAATTTAGCCATTACTGAACACCTTTTGGAGAACTAGCAATTTTGGATGTAATGTGCATATTCATGTTTTTGGGACCTGATCAGGTGTACCCTTGAACTTTGTAGGAAGCTAAGGGAATGATTGCTGGGTCCCTTGCTAAATATTTGAATCATCGATAGCCACAGGTAAGGTGCCAGAAGGCTAGAGGTTGGCTAATGTGGTCCTACAATTTAAGAAAGGTGATCAGGAAATGTCAGGGAACTGTAGACCGGTGAGCCTGGCATCGGTGATGGGCAAATTGTTGGAGGGGATTCTCAGGGACACTATTTACATGTATTTGGAAATGCAAGGACTGATTAGGAGTAGTCAACATTGCTTTGTGTATGGAAAATTGTGTCTCATTATCTGAACTGAGTTTTATTTGAAGGGGTAGAGCAGAGGATTCCTGAGGCAGTGGGGTGGATGTGATCTATATAGACTTTGGTAAGGCATTCAACAAGGTTCTGTATGATAGAATGGTTAGCAAGGTTAAATTGCATGGAATACAGGGAGAACTAGCCATTTGGACACAGAACTGGCTTGAAGGTGGGCATTAGTGGGTGATGGTGGTGGAGGGTTGTTTTTCAGACTGGAAGCCTGTGACCAGTGATGTGCTGCAGGGATTTGTGTTAGGTCCACTGCTTTTTGTCATTTGTATAAATGATTTTGATGTGAACACAGGAGTATAGTTAGTAAGTTTGCACATGACACCAAAATTGGAGGTACAGTGGACAGTGAAGAAGATTACTTCAGAATCTAATGGGACCTTGATCAGATGGGCTGAGGAATGACATGTTGTTTAATTTCAATCAATGTGAGGTTCTGCATTTTGGAAAGGCAAATCAGAGCAGGACTTATACACTTAATGGTAAGCCCCTGGGAAGTGTTGCTGAATGTAGAGACCTTGGAGTGAGTGTTCATAGTTCCTTGACAGTGGAGTTGCAGGTCGACAGGATAGTGAGGAAGGCTTTTGGTATGCTTGCCTTTACTGTCCAGAGCTTTGAGTAGAGGAGTTGGGTGGTCACGTTGTGGCTGTACACGACATTTGGTTAGGCCTCTTTTGCAATACTGCATGCAATTTTGGTCTCCCTGCTATAGGAAGGATGTTGTGAAACTTGAAAGGATTCAGAAAAGATTTACAAGGATGTTGCCAGGGTTGATCTATAAGGAGAGGCTGAATAGGCTGGGACTGTTTTCCCTGGAACATTGGGAAACTTTTAAACTTATAAAAGTTTATAAAACAACCGAGGGGCATAGATAGGCTGAGTAGCCGAGGTCTTTTCCCGAGGATATTGGAGCCAGAGCTAGAGGGCATAAGTTTAAGGTGAGAGGGGAAAGATTTAAAAGGGACCTGAGGGGTGATGTGTTCATGCAAAGGGTGTTGCATGCTTGAAATGAGCTGCTGGAAGAAGTGTTGAAGGCTGGTACAATTACAACATTTTAAAGGGCATCTGGCTGAGTATATGAATAGGAAGGGGCCAAAATCTGGCAAATGAGTCTAAATTAATTTAGGATATCCAGTCAGCATAGACGAGTCGGACTGAAAGGTCTGTCTCCATACTGTACAGCTCAATGTCTTGGCAATAGCCTGTTTCAATCTTGCAAGAGAGGTAATAGTTGGAACAGAGTTTTTTTATTTAAAAAATGTGAGAGAAGGCAGGAGAGAGGTGCCAGGTGAATTGTTCTTACAGAAGGCCAGTACAGACACATGGGTTGAATGGCTTCCATCTGTGCTGTAATCATTCTCTATTTCTATGACACATGATATTTAATTGGATCTATTCTGCTTAACAGTTTTAAATTTCACTTAAAGATTAGTCCAAAGCTGAATATAATTTAAAATTATCAACTTTTTTTTTCCAATTTGTATTTAGCTTCCAATACTGATTTATTTGCTAAGCTATTTTAATTTAATTTAAATACTCTACCATTCAAAATTAGGTAGCTAAAATGTTGGGATATATTTTTGAATATTTACAATTGATGTACAGCAGAGACATCTGTTGGCTATAAATAGTAATGTGTGCATCTTTTAACTCTCAGGGAAGTATATCATATTTGTGAATAGGGAGTTTTAGTTCAGTGGACTTGAGACTCTGAAGTACTGTTCTTGAAAATTAAAATGATGCCCTTGTACTAACATTCCTTTATTGCATCTCTTCAGACTACACTCTGCAATTTCCTCAAGCTACTATTTCCTTTGAACTCTCCATTCTAGATTCCATCTTCAATACTCAGCCCTATATCACATAGTCATAGAGATGTGCAGCATGGAAATAGATCCTTCGGTCCAACTCGTCCATGCCCACAGATATCCCTAACCAATCTATTCACACCTGCCAGCATCTGGCCCATATCCTTCTAAACTCTTCCTATCCATATACCCATCCAGATGCCTTTTAAATGTTGCAATTATACTAGCCTCCACCACTTCTTATGGCAGCTCATTCCAATCATGTACCACTCTTTGCGTGAAAAAATTGCCCCTCAGGTCTCTTTTATATCATTTCTCTCTCACAGTAAACCTATGCCCTCTAGTTCTGGACTCCGCCAACCCGGGGAAAAGACTTTGTCTATTTATCCTATCCATGCCCCTCGTGTAAGGTCACTGCTTAGCCTTCAACGCTCCAGGGAAAACAGCACCAGCCTATTCAACCTCTCTTTATAGCTCAAATCCTCCAACCCTGGCAACATACTTGTAAATCTTTTCTGAACCCTTTCAAGCTTCACAACATCTTTCTGATAGGAAGGACACCAGAATTGCATGCAATATTCCAACAGTGACCTAACCAATGTCCTGTACAGCTGCAACATGACCTCCCAACTCCTGTACTCAATGCTGTGACCAATAAAGAAAAGCATACCAAACACCTTCTTCACTATCCTATCTACCTGCAACTCCACTTTCAAGGAGATATGAACCTGCACTCCAAGGTGTCTTTGTTCAGCAACACTCCCTGGGTAGGACCTTACCATTAAGTGTATAAATTCTGCAAAGATTTGCTTTCCCAAAATGCAGTACCACACATTTAAACTCCATCTGCCACTTTTCAGTCTATTTGCCCATCTGATCAAGATCCTGTTGTAATCTAAGGTAACCACCTTCGCTATCCAGTACACCTCCAATTTTGGTGTCATCTGCAAAATTACTAACTGTACCTTTATGCTCACATTCAATCATTTATATAAATGACAAAAAGTACTGGACCCAGCACTGATCCTTGTGGCACTCCACTGGTCACAGGTCTCCAGTCTGAAAAACAACCCTTCACCACCACCCTCTGTCTTCTACCTTTGAGCCAGTTCTGCATCTGAATGGCTAGTTCTCTTATTCCATGAGATCTAACCTTGCTCACCAGTCTCCCATGGGGAAGTCCATATAGATCACATCCATTGCTCTGCCCTCATCAATCCTATTTGTTACTTCTTCAAAAAAACTCAATCAAGTTTGTGAGACATGATTTCCCACACACAAAGCCATGTTGACTATCACTAATCAGTCTTTGCCTTTTCAAATACATGTACAACCTGTCCCTCAGGATTCCCTCCAACAACTTGCCCACCACCAATGTCAGCCTCACTGGTCTAGAGTTCCCTGGCTTGTCCTTACCACCCTTCCTTCTTAAACAGTGGCACCACGTTAGCCAACCTCCAGTCTTCTGGCACCTCACCTGTGACTATTGATGATATAAATATTTCAGCAAGGGGCCCAGCAATCAGTTCCTTTGCTTCCCACAGAGTTGTAGGGTACACCTGATTAGGTCCCGGGGATTTATCTACCTTTGTGTTTCCAGACATCCAGCACTTCCTCCTCTGTAATACGGACATTTTTCAAGATGTCACCATATATTTTCCTGCATTCTGTACCTTCCATGTCCTTTTCCACAGTAAACACTGATGCAAAATATTCGTTTAGTATCTTCCCCCCCATCTCCTGCGGTTCCATACAAAGGCCGCCTTGCTGATCTTTGAGGGGCCTATTCTTTCCCTAGTTACCCTTTTGTCCTTAATGTATTTGTAAAAACCCTTTGGATTCTCTTTAACTCTATTTGCCAAAGCTATCTCATATCCCCTTTTTGCCCTCCCGATTACCCTCTTAAGTATACTTCTACTGCCTTTATACTCTTTTAAGGATTCAATTGATCCATCTTGTCTATACCTGACGTATGCTTCCTTCTTTTTCTTAACCAAACCGTCAATTTCTTCGGTTATCCAGCATTCCTTGTACCTACCAGCCTTTCCTTTCACCCTAACAGGGATATACTGTCTCTAGACTCACGTTATCTCATTTCTGAAGGCTTCCCATTTTCCAGCCGTCCCTTTATCTGCGAACATCTGCCCCCCAATCAGCTTTTGAAAGTTCTTGCCTAATACCATCAAAATTAGCTTTCCTCCAACTTTTAGATCGGTCTATCCTTTCCCATCACTATTTTAAAACTAATAGAATTATGATTGCTGGCCCTAAAGTGCTCCCTCACTGACACCTCCGTTACCTGCCCTGCCTTATTTCCCAAGAGTAAGTCAAGTTTTACACCTTCTCTAGTAGGTACATCCACATATTGAATCTGAAAATTTTCTTAAACATGCTTAACAAATTCTTCTCCATCTAAACCCTTATCACTGTGGCAGTCCCAGTCTATATTTGGAAAGTTAAAATCCCCTACCATAACCACCCTATGATTTTTACAGATAACGGAGATCTCCTTACAAATTTGTTTCTCAATTTCCCCTCCGACTATTAGGGGATCTATAATACAATCCCAATAAGGTGATCATCCCTTTCTTATTTCTCAGTTTCACCCAAATAACTTCTCTGGATGTATTTCTGGGAATATCCTCCCTCAGTGCAGCTGTAATGGTCTCCCTTATCAAGAATGCCACTCCCCTCCTTTCTGTCCTTGTAGCATTTGTATACTGGAACATTAAGCTGCCAGTCCTGCCCATCCCTGAGCCATGTTTCAGTAATTGCTATTATATCCCAGTCCCATGTTCCTAACCATGTTCTGAGTTCATCTGCCTTCCCTGTTAGGCCTCTTGGATTGAAATAAATGCAGATTAATTTATCAGTCTTACCTTGATCTCTGCTTTGTTACTGCCTGCCCTGACTGTTTGACTTGCTTCTTTTCTCAACTGTACCGATCTCAGATTGATCTCTTTCCTCACTATTCCCCTGGGTCCCACCCCTTCCCTCCCCCCTTCCCTCCCCTCCCCCCTTCCCTCCCCTTAATAGTTTAAATCCTCCTGAGCAGCTCTAGCAAGTCTCCCTGCCAGTATATTAGTCCCCTTCCAATTCAGGTGTAATCCGTCCTTCTTGGACAGATTACTTCTACCCCAAAAGAGATCCAATGATCCAAAAATGTGAATCCTTCTCCCATATACCAGCTCCTCAGCCATGCATTCATTTCCTCTATCCTCCTATTCCTACCCTCAGTAGCTTCTGCATCAGAAGTAATCCAGATAGTACTACTCTCGAGGATCTCTTTTTTTAAATTCCTGCCTAACTCTATATTCTCCCTTCAGAATCACAATCTTTTGCCTTCCTATGTCATTGGTTCCAATGTGTACAATTACCTCCTGCTGGTTCCTCTCCCCCTTGAGAACATTCTGCACCCTCTGTGAGATATCCTTGATCCTGGCACCAGGGAGGTAACACACCATTCTGATTTTTCACTGCTGGCTACAGCAATGTCTGTCTGTGCCTTGGACTAGAGAGTCCCCCAACACAATTGATCTATTGGAACCCGACGTATCCCTCATTGCATTAGAGCCAGTCTCGATACCAGAAACCTTAGCTGTTTGTGCTGCCTTCCCCTGAGAATCCATCACCCCCTACATTTTCCAAAACAGCATACTCGTTTGAAATGGGGATAGCCACAGAAGACTCCTGCCTACCTCTCCTACCTTTCCTGGAGTTAACCCATGTATGTGACTGTATCTACAACATTTTCCCCTTCCTGTAATTGCCATCCATCACATCTCCTTACTCTTGTAAATTCCTCATTGCTTCTAACTGTCTCTCCAACCGATCAATTTGATCTTATAGGATTCGCAATAATGGCATTAATTGCAGACAGAATCCTCAGTAACATGCAAATGCTTCCTAAACTCCAACATCTGACAAGAAGAGCATATTATCAGTCTGCTAAAGGCCATTTTTGCCCATTCCAATCAATAGACCCAGAAAATAGCACTGTCTTATTCCTCTACAAAACGCTGCTCCATGCTAGCTTAATATTTATGGCATATATTTTTAAATTGAATCAAGAGACACATCTCAGTAAAACATATAATCAAGAAAGAACCAACTCAACTCACCTATTGCAGACTTTCTGTAGGCCACACACTTAAAAATATTCACATATCTCTTTCTGTGCTGTGACCTCTTGCACACAGGTTTCTCCAAGATCACTTGTGAATTTCACTGTTAATTTTCCAAGGTGCACTCTGGTGTCCAGCGATACATGAATTCAAACAGCAAAGGCAGTAACTGTGCAGGTTCACTGCTGTGTTAGTTAGCAGTGTGGGTGTCTTTCTCTCTCCTGCACTGACCTCATCATGTGCTGTCTTTGTCTGTTCCTCTCCCTTTTAAAAAGTGCTGTTATTTTGACTTCTTTTTTTTCCTCCAAGGTTCCAAACAATGCAACAGCATATAAAACAGTAATTGGCTGCTCCTGGAATTTGAGGAAATCGCCTCTAACACCTGAAATACCTCAAAAAAGGAGCAGCCTGTTATAGCCAGAAATTTTTCCCCTCCTCCAACTTGGATTACCCAGAATCATGACTGATTGCAGAAACTGACACAAGCCTAGTTTGCTGTAGATGTTGTGGCACCTTCTACTTCTGTCTTTCATATTAACAGTTAATACTTTGACTTAATGTTGGTCATCTTACCTTCATTTCCAGAAGCAGCCTTTCACTGTTGAGAAAAAGCTGTTATGTGAATTGAAACAGTTTTCAGTGAGTGAAAGTCAAAAAGGGAGACGGGTGACTCAGGCGTGTGAATCTGAGAGCATGTGGACAGTTAAGAGTCATGGGTTATATACGACTGAGCACATGTTGGAGAGAAAGCAGTGTTGTATAGAGGGCTTGTGATATGTGGAGGGTTGAAATGGAGGAGACATTTCTCCCATCCATTTCAGCTTGCATCAGTGCTGTGTAACTCCAACCTTGTGCGCTACGAATGTGGTATTTCCCATATGAGGGAAACAAAAATGATAGTAGTGAATTAAAGTCAGTAGATAATTTCTATACTCACTTCTGGCTAGCTGAATAAAATGGTAAATTGCCATTTAAGTTGTGGAAATAGTTTTGTATTTTCAATTAATTATGTATAGGATTAGAATTGTAGAAAATTGTCACGTTTGTGTTTTCAATTGACCTCTTGACATTGTGGTGGAACAGGTGCTATGTGAATTGACATTATAATTGTCAGTGAGTAAAGTAAATGTCAAATAAATCTGGTTCTCCAAATAAATTCTAATTTGTAATTTTCTTTCCTGATTGCAGCCTTTTGTGATTCATGACATGGAAACTCTTTGGCAGGCTGAGAAAAACCTAGTTTGGAAACAATCAGTAAATGGAATTCCAAACAAAGAGATTGCAGTTCATGTCTTCCATCGTTGCCAGTGCACAACTGTTGAAACAGTGCGAGAGCTCACTGAGTTTGCCAAGTGCATCCCTGAATTCTTAAAGCTATACCTGAATGACCAGGTGACATTATTAAAATATGGTGTACATGAAGCCATTTTTGCCATGTTGGCATCAATAATGAATAAGGATGGTCTTCTTGTGGCTAATGGAAATGGATTTGTAACTCGTGAATTCCTGAGGAGTCTACGCAAACCGTTTAGTGAAATTATGGAACCCAAATTTGAGTTTGCAGTGAAATTCAATGCTTTGGAACTGGATGATAGTGATTTGGCTCTTTTTGTGGCTGCCATTATTTTATGTGGAGGTAAGGAACTAAACTTTTATCAATGGAAACACTAACTCTTTTTACTACAGAAAATCATGGGATAGTATGGTGCAGAAAGAGCAATACAGATATTGCCACAACCCCGCACTTTCACCTTTTCATTCCTGCAATTATTTGTCCTTCAAATAACACTTTAATTCCATTTCAAAATTGCTATTCAGACTGGTAGTCAATGCAGATTATTAGGCAGTGCATTCCAAATTCTAATCATTCATTGCACAATCAGGGAAAGTATTCCTAATGTTGGCTCTGGTTGTTTTGCTAATCACCCTCCATTCTTTGATTTTTGGTTGTTGGCATATTAGCTATTAGAAAAGGTTTCTCTTTAAATATGAACAATAATAGCGGGCAATAAGGTCCCTCAAACTGCTCCACCATCCACTAAAATTGTGGCTGGATTTCTACATAAGCCCCATGTTCCTACCATATCTTGCAGCCCTCGTTTCCCTTGGTGCTTAAAAATTTATATCCTACATGATGAATAGCCAAGGTCTCTTTTTCTGAGGTTGGGAGAGTCCAAAACTAGAGGGCATAGGTTTAAGGTGAGAGGGAAAGATTTAAAAAGGACCTGAGAGGTAACTTTTCATTTGAGGGAATGAGCTGCCAGAGGAATTGATAGTGGCGAATACAATAACAACATATAGAAGGCATCTGGATTGGTATGTGAATAGGAAGGATTTAGAGCGTTATGGGCCGAATGCTGGCAAATAGGACTGGGTCAGATTGGGATATCTGGTCGGCATGGATGAGTTGGACTGAAGGGTCCGTTTTCATGCTGTATATCTCTATGACGCTGTCAGCTATGAATGTGTCCATCAACTACTTCTCAAATGTACATAGTAGTGGCAATCAAATTTACCACTAAAACCCTCTAAAACACCTAGGAAATTTTGATCATGAAGATGCCCAATCAGAGAAGAATAAGCCTTTTAAGTAGAACAGGCAGATTCTCTGAGAGGAAAAAGAACAAATTGTTGGAAAAACTCACCAGGTCAGGCAGCAACTGTGCAGAGAAAGCAGAGTTAACATGTTGAGTCCAGTGACCCTTCAGAATTATTGTATTAGGTGATCATTATCTTGACTTTATTGTAACGATGACACGCAATGGCATTTCCCTGTACCATTGTCCCATCATATCAATGTCATCTGACTACTTTCCTTTTGCTGAACTTTTTTTTTCTTAATGTCGTAATTTAACCCCTTATTGTATAGCCTGCCTCTGTGTGTTTATGCTGAGGATTGGTTTTTATTTCCCACTACTTAGTATTTATTTCCATGGACTTTGGGGTCTTTTGTTTTCCATTCAGTCCAATTGGAAGGTATTCTCATCCTACCCCAACTCCAGCTTTATTCCCAGTGTTTTCCTTGGGTTATGAGATGCCTCTTAGTATTCCATCTTGTCACAACTTCCCTGTGTTATCGATATATCTAGCTATTCTTTTTTTTTTCCTCTCTCCTGTTTTTAGGATTTTGGACCAGTGGTCTTTACCTCATGGACTCTCCTATAGGTGGAGGAATAGGGTCATCTTCTTCAGCACATCTTGCATACTGACCACAATCAATCCACATACGTATAGAGAGACTTATTGGATCCCAGCTAATCCTTATCCAAGAGTCCAGTTGTATTTCTGCAAGACAGTATCTTAGTTTGACTGAAAGGTTCACCCGCTGCTGAGAGGTGATCAAGATACTTCCCAGGTGAATTGGAGTACCATTGTTTAGTTCCCCATTTGGTTTATCCAAAGTGGCTAGTTGCTTGACCTCAAAGTACATTTATAGTGCACTGCAGTTCTCAATCACCAGCTTAGGAACTTCTCAGTCCACAGTTAGTTAAGATTGTCTAATATGCCAAATACTCCTCCATATTTGGTACCTCATTAGGATTACTGGAAAGGTGTCATTCTTGGTGCATCAGCACCATAAACAGGCTGTCAACTCTGCTGTCTGGTATCTTGGCTGCCCTCCCCCTGCTCCAGGATGTTATCACAGTTGTTCTCAAACACCACCTATTGCATATAATACAATCCGATTTGCTTTAATGCTTCCCTTAGTCTGTTTATCTTATCCCGGCGAGGGCCATACACATTCTCTTGATTCTGACTGAGCTGGTTTTCCTTAACCAGATACTGATATGTAACATTTAGGTTTTATTTCTTTTGCTCCCAACAGCAGGTTGACTATCTTTTAAGTAAATCTTGGGTCAACTCATCTGCCTCCTTAGTTCAGAGGATAATTTAATTCCATTGCTTCTTACAAAGCACCTTTTTCCCTACGTTAACCCTGTTGCGTGCAGTTGTATCTTCTATATGACGATACCAATTTGGTTGCTTACTAAAATAATGCATTTTGTTAATAATCCCCTTTTTGGCTTGGATGTTTAATATACATAGCCAACAAATTAAGACTCCCAAAACATTTTTTGCACAAAACATGTTTATTTGACATTCATAAAAGAAACTTACATTCAATAAGACTCTTACTTACTAGTCCACTTGTTTGAGGTTCCCTGGGCTTGTATGTAAATGAGAAAAAAAGGAGTAATTAATATTCTCCTTCCAGTCTCCAGGTAATTATCAGCCTATTTCATCTGACTTAGCGAGATATCCTCCTGGAGCCCTGTTCCTTATACCTTGCTCAGTGCTTGCTAGCTGCATGGAAAAGCTCCGAGTAGGCGAAACTTGCCTTCTCATTACTCATTGGTCAGTATTGTCTTGGCAACTTCAAGATTTTGATCATCTTACAAAGCTAGTTTTCTGATTTACAGCCTCACATGATTAACGAAACAATAATTTCATCTCTGCCAACTTCAAGTCTCCAGGCAACCAGCCCATTTGGCTTATTTGTTACAAATTTAGCAATAACTTTGACCACATCAATTTAATGTTCAACCGGATCTTGAGCACCATCTTGCAGATTTTTATATGTTCAGTTCATTTAACAATAGCATAGTTACACCACATTATAGGCTTTGAGTCAAGATAGCCAGACCTTATGCATTAAACATCACTGAAACTTTGATTATTGCAAACACTTGTCATGCCATTAATAAGATCAGTTGAACTCCACAGTACAGATGGTGCTCCGGTTTCCTCCCACAGTCCAAAGATGTGCAGGTCAGGTGAATTGGCCCTGCAAAGTTGCCCATAGTATTAGGTGCATTAGTTAGAGGGGAATGGGTCTGGGTGAGTTACCCTTCGGAGGGTCGGTGTGAACTGATTGGGCTGAAGGGCCTATTTCCACACTGTGGGGAATCTAATCTAAAATCTAGTACCCTCCTCTTTGGACACTTGTTTCTTTATGTTTATGTACGTCACTACCATCTATGAGGAATTGTTTACAATGCTTCCCCTTTGTCATAGGGATTAAAATTAGGGAACACTATTTTAAAAAAAAAATTACGTTTTAAGCAAAAACTCATGTCTGTTTTATTGTTGTGCAGGTCATGATTCTTTGGAACTCTTTCCAAGGGTACTGTGGAGGCAGAGCTATTGAATATTTGTTAGATTGTGGTCAGTGGATGATTGACTAAATATGGTGTTATGTTGGAAAACACACAGGTCAGGCAGCATCTGAGGAGTAGGAGAGTTGACGTTTCAGGCATAAGCCTTTCATCAGGATTTCTGAAGAATGGCTTATGCCTGAAATGTTGACTCTCCTGCTCCTCAGATGCTGCCTGGCCAGTGCTTTTTCCAGCACCACTCTTTACTCTGACTCTCCAGCATCTGCAGTCCTCTTTTCTCCTAGTGACTAAATATGGTGCCTGAGTTTATCTGGATAAGTGGGAGTGCAGAGTTTAGGCCTGTTATGGACCAGGCCACACTTCCTCAAAACATTTGAAGCAGGTAGCCCAGACACTAACATTTTCTTATTTTAAAGGTAGATGTTAAGTGGGTATTCCAGGAGTGAAGCATCTGGTCAAACTACTACTCTTCAAGCAAAACAGAATTTATTTACACACCATGGTTAAAATACAATCAAAGGAAAACACAGTTTAGAATAACTTAATTATTTGAAAATCTAACTGACTTGAGAATAGCAACTTAATTCCCGTAACATCCAATAAACGCCCCTCTTGGCAAAAGGCAAATTCACCTCAGGTTCTTACAGGCCGGAGAGATTTCAGAGAAAAGAGTCAGGTAAGAAACATCTGTTGAAGCGTGGAACCTTTTTTCACAGTAATAGCTTCTATGCTGCCAGCAGTTTCTGATTGCCTGCTAAAACAAACCAAACTAGAAAAATCTAATCTGGGTGAACTGACCACTACCCTGCCATTGTTTAAAGTAGTCACTTCCAGACAGATCGACATCTTTGCCTTTACAACCCATCTTGAAAGAAAGGAGGAATAAAATAAGCTTGTTAAAGTGGCAGCATTGTCACAGGCCACAGTTAGATCTGTCATGATCTTACTGAATAGCACAGTCAGTTCAAATGATGACCTGCGTCGCTCCAAAATTAGATGTATAGCTGACCCCTTATTCTGAGAAAAATGACCCTAGCACTAATCTCTCCAGTCAATGGCAACAGCGTCTGAGTCCATTCTGTAAAATCTTTTAAGAATTATATTTTTGAGAGGTTGTTTAATTGATCTGAAGCCCTTATGGTTTTAAATACTTCTACCATATCTCTGCTTAGTAGTTTTAATGTCTTTAATTCAACACTCATTTCTAAAGCTATTGTGTAGTAAATTTGTTCTGTTCTGTCTGTACCCTTTCTAAAGCCTTCAGGTCCACCCTAAATGGTATGTTCAGAATTGGACACTAGTTCAGTTGTGAAAGAATGAGTTTGCATCTTGCATAATGTACTTTTGTATTCTATGCCTTTGTTTACAAAGTCCTGCACCCATAAGAAATAGGAACAGGAACAGGAATAGGCTGCTTGTCCTCTCGAGTCTGCTCTACTATTCAGTAGGATCATGGCTGATACAACATTCCTCACATCTACTTTTCTGTAGATGTGAGGAATTTCCCTATATTCCTTAACTCCCTTACTGATAATCTGTATATCTCCACTGAAAATATCCAGAAGAAATTTTCCCCACAGCTCAAAGACACTTGACCCTCAGAAGAAATTTGCTATCATCTCGATCTTAAATTGGTGCCCCATTCTGAGGTTATACTGTCTTGTCCTAGACTCTCCTGTGACTGGAAACATCCTTTCAGAATTTATCCTGTCAGGCCCCTTTTTAAAGTCCTATATTTTTCAATAGATCACCTGTTATTCTTCTAAACCCGTTTAACCATGGTTCACAAAACAATACCTCCATACAGAGATCATCTGAGTTGACCTCCTCTGAACTGCCTCCAATTAAAATGATACCTCCCTTAAATAATGGGACCAAAACTGCTGCTGGTACTCCAGATATGGTCTCCTCAGCATCTTGTACAGCTGGAGTAAGAATTCCCTACTCTCGTCATCTAAAGCCTTGAAATAAGGACCAACATTCTGTTAGTCTTTGTGATTATCTGCTGAATGTGTGTTAGCTTGTGTTCCATGCACAAGTCCCTTTGTGTTGCAGTTCTGCAGTTTTTCTTAGAGTCATAGAGACATGCATCTTTGGAACAGACCCTTTGGTCCAACTCACTTATGCTGACCAGGTTTTCTACTCTGAACTAGTCCCATTTGCCTACGTTTGGCCCATATGTCTCTAAATCTTTCCTATTAATATAATAATTATAGTTGTACTCGCCTCTACCATTTTCTGTGACTCGTTCCTTATATTCACCTCTGTCTGCGTAAGAATGTTGCCATTCAGGCCTTTTAAATCTTTCCCCCTCTCACCTTGAACCTATGCCCTCTAGTTTTGGAGCCCCCTATCCTGGGGAAAAGGTCTTATCTATGCCTCATGATTTTATAATCATCTCTCGGCCTCCTAACCCTAGTGGAAAAACATCCCAGTCTATGCAGCCTCTTCTTATAACTCAGAGTCATAGAGCATGGAAACAGACCCTTTGGTCCAATCAGTCAATACTGACCATAATCCTAAGCTAGTCCCACCTGCTTACACTTGGCCCATATCTCTCCAAACAGCTTTTTTGTATACTTATCTAAATATCTTTCAAATGCTGTAACTGTACTCTCATCTACCAGTTGCTCTGGAACTTCATTCCACATACTAACCACTGTGCCTCATAAGAAAAATTGCCCTTTGTCTGTTTTAAAACAAAAATTCTCCTCTCGCCTTAATAATATGCTCCCTAGTCTTGGAAAGCCCCCATCATAGGAAAATACACCTGGCATTCACCTTATCGATACTCTTTGTGATTTTATAAACCTCGACCTACTGCACTCCAGTAAAAGATGTTTGAGCTACAGGGAGAGATTGAATAGGCTGGAGCTGTTTTCCCTGGTGTTTTGGAGGCTGAGGGGTAACCATGTAGAAGTTTATAAACTTATGAGGGGCATGGATAAAGCAAATAGTCAAGTTTTTTTTTCTAGGGTAGAGGAGTCCAAAACTAGAGGGCATGGGTTTAAGGTGAGTGGGGAAAAGATTTAAAAGGGACCTAAGGGGCAACTTATTCATGCAGAAGGTGGTGCAGGTATGGGATAAGCTGCCAGAGGAAGTGGTGGAGACTAGTACAATTACATTTAAAAAGGATGGGTATATGAATAGCAAAGGTTTAGGAAAATGTTGTCTAAATGCCGGCAAATGGGACTAGATTTTTTTAGGATATCTGGTAAGCATGGACATGTGGGACCAAAGGGTCTGTTTCCATGTTGTGCATCTGACTCTATCCAGTCTCTTCCCATAACTCAAACCCTCCAGTATGGATAACATTCATGTCAATCTTCTGTACACCCTTTTTAGTTTAATAACATCCATCCAATAACAGGACAACCAAAATTGCATACGATTACTCTACAGTGGCCTCACCGATGTCTTGTACAGCCACAACATAACGTCCTAACTCCTACTCAATGCTTTGACCAATGATAGCAAGCGTGCTGAATGCCGCCTTCATCACCCTGTCTAAATGTGACGTCACTTTCAATAAACTATGTACCTGTGCCCCTAGGTTTCTGTATTTGACATGTAGATCCTGTTCTGGTTTGTCTTATCAAAATGCAACACTTCATATTTATCTAAATTAAACTCCACCTGCCACTCCTTGGCCTAATGGCAAGCTGATCAAGATCTTGTTCTCTTGGATAACCTTTTTCACTGTTCAGTATACCATCAATTTTGGTGTCATCCACAAACTTACTAACCGTGCCTCTTAAATTCTCATACAAATTGTTTCTATAAATGACAAATACGTAGACCCAGCACCGATCCTTGCAGCACACTGCCAGTCACAGGCCTCTAGTCCAAACAACACCCCTCTATCACCACCTTGTCCTTTTACTGTCAAGCCAATTTTGTATCCAGTTGGCTAGCTCTCCCTGGATTCCATGTGATCTAACAAGTCTACTCTGCAGAACCTTGTCAAAGGCCTTGCTAAATTCCATATAAACAACATTTACCGTTCTTCCTTCATTTATCATCTTGGTCACCTTTTTTTAAGAAAAGCTCAATCAAAATAATGAGACACATATTCCCATGCACAAAGCCATGTTGACTATCCCTAATCAGTCCTTGCCTTTCCAAATGCATGTAAATCCTGTCTATCTGTCTGTCTGTCTCTCTCTCTCTTTCCCCCCCCCCCCTCTCTCTCTCTCTCTCTCTCTCTCTCTCTCTCTCTCTCTCTCTCTCTCTCTCTCTCTCTCTCTCTCTCTGTTTACCCACCACTGATGCCAGGCTCACCAGTCTACAGTTCCCTGGTTTTTCCTTGCAGCCTTTCTTAAAGTCTTCCAGCACCTCACCTGTGGCTATTGATGATATAAATATCTCTGCTGTTGCTTCCCTTAATGTCCTTGGATACACCTGCTCAGGCCCTGGGGATTTATCTATTTTTGTGTTTTAAGATGTCCAGCATCACCTCTTCGGTAATGTGGACTCTTTTCAAGACTTCACGTTTATTTCTCCAAGTTCACTAGCTTTTATATCTTTTCACACAGTAAATACTGATGCAAAGTATTCTTTTAGTATCTCCTCCATCTCCTGTCATTCCACACATGGATAGCCTCTTTGATCTTTAAGGTGCCCTATTCTCTCCCTAGTTACTCCCTTGCTCCTAATGTATTTGTAGAATCTGTTTGGATTCTTCTTAACCTTTATCTGGCAAAGCTATCCATGTTCCCTTTTTGCTGTCCCTCTGTGTACTCCCACTCCCTCTATACTCCTGAAAGAATTCACTCGATCCCAGCTGTCTGTACATGACATGTCTCCATCCTCTTCTTGACCGGACCCCCAACAGCTCTAGTTGCCAAGTGTTCCCTACCTCCGATATCCTTGCCCTTCATACTTATACTGTCTTTGAACTCTTGTTACGTTACTGTTGAAAGCCTCCCATTTGTCAGTTATCCCTTTACCTGTGAACAATCAATTTTTGAAAGTGCCTGTATAATATTCTTCTGTTTTCCCTTCCAAAATAGACAATTTGACATTTTCCCACTTTATTTGTGAACGTTTTGTCCACTTACTTGCCCTATCAATATTTCTAAACTTTTTGTATCCCTCTCACAACTTGCCTTTCCACGTGTTTTTTTGTTATCTGCAAAATTGGCTACAGTACATTCATTTCCTTCTTCTAAGTCATTAACATATATTGTAAACCATTGCGATCCCAGCATTGATCCTTTGGGAACTCCACTGGCTTAAGGTTACCAACCTGTTTCCTGCCCATTAACCAATTCTCTATTTATGTCAATATACAATGTCCAAAACCATGGGTGTGCTTGTCTCTTGTGACTTAACTTTTTTGTGAAGTATCTTGTCAACCATGTTTTGGAAGTCTATATATGACATGTCTGCTGGATCCCCCCTCTCCATGCTTATTGAGACTTCCTCAAAAAACTCTAACAAATTAGACAAGATTTCCCTTTTCATTAAATGGTGACTTTGCTTGAATAGATTTCAATTTTCTGAATGTGCTGCAATTACTTCCTTAATTGATTCCAACATTTTTCCAATAAAAAATGTTAGGTTAATTGTCCCACAGTTAAAAACATCTTGTCTCCCTCTCTCTTTTTATATAAAGGTGTGAGATTAGTAGTTTTCAAATCCTCCCAGTACTTTTCCAGAACCCAAGGAGTTTTGGAAAATTACAATCAATGCATCCAATATCTCTGTAGCTACTTTTTTTTTAAGGATGCAAGGCAGCATGAACAGGGGACTAATCTGCTTTTAGTCCCATTAATTTTGTCTAATACTACTTGTAGTGGTGGTGGTGGTACTTAATTCCTCCTTTGTATTCTTTAGTAATAATGTGATGTTCAAAGTGCCTTTTACCATAAAGCGCTGATGTTCAAACTTGCTGCCATATCCTTGTTCCCCATAACTTCCTCCCACATTCAGTTTTGAAGGGGCCTGTGTTTACTTTGACCTCTCTGTTCTCGTATATATTTAAAGAAGCTCTTACTGTCAGTTTTTTTTTATTCTTTGCTAACTTGCCCTCTTAGTTTATTTTCTCTCTCTTTTTATTATCGTTTTAGTTCTCCTTTGGATTCTGAATTTATCCCAGTGTTTGGGTCTGTCTTTTGCTTCCTTTTGTTTTGTCTTTCAACTTAAAACTCTCCTTAACTTCCTTGTTAAGCTGGTTTATCCTGGTTTTAGAATCTTTCCCCTTTCCTGGCATATATTTTTGCTCAGAATCATGACTTATCTCCTTAAAGTGTCTTTTCTTTAATCCATCTACCCGGTCCACTTTAGTTAATGCTATTCTCATTTCATTGTAATTCCCTTTATTTAAGACAGTCGTTTCTGATCATGTTTCTCAACTGAAACTGAATATTAACTTCTTCAGGTTATGATCACTACTTCCTATCCTTAGGTCATTTTTTTTATACCCGTCTCATTACCCATTACCAGATAGACTGTTCCTTGGTTGGCTCGATGACACACTGCTGTGGAAACTGTCCCTCTGCACTTGTTGATTGTAGCTACCCCTTCTAACTTGATTAACCTATATGCTTTTCTAACTCCTGCCATAAGTAAGCACTGTGTTACAACACTTGTCTGGATCAGATAGGAGTTGAATTAGGCCTTCTGGTCCAGAGGTAGGGACTCTACCACTGTATTGTAAGAGTTGTGTGAACCCCGTTCTCAGATAAAAAGTTTAATGGTCATCAACTCCTGTCAGTTGAGTCTGGAGTTGTTCTGTTAGACTCTTAAAGAATTTGTAGTTTTAACACTGACAGCATGTGATCAAATAACTTAACTGACCAGAACATAAACGTGAATCTTTCACTGCATAGGTGGTCTCCATAAAAGTTTAGAGTTGAACTGCAATATGTGATTTATTTACTGCTTGAGCCACGAGTTGATTTCAAAGCTTTGACTTTGAGTTATACAGCACAGAAACAAACCCTTCAGTCCAACCAGTCATAGAGGTGTACAGCACGGAAACAGACCCTTCGCTCCAACACATCCTTGCCGACCAGGTATTCTAACCTAATCTAGTCCCATTTGCCAGCACTTAGCCCATATCCCTCTAAACCCTTCTTATTCATATACCCATCCAAATGCCTTTTAAATGCACTACCATTTCCTCCTCCATTTCCTCTGGCAGCTCATTCCATACACTGACTACCTTCTATGTGAATAGTTGCCCCTTAAGTCCCTTTTATATCTTTCCCCTCTCACTCTAAACCTGTGCCCTATAGTTCTGGACTCCCTGCACCCCAGGGAAAAAAGCCTGTCTATTTATCCTATCCATGCCCCTCATTATTTTATAAGCCTCTATAAGGTCACCCTCAGCCTTCAATGCTCCAGGGAAAACAGCCCCAGTCTATTCAGCCTCTCCCTATAGCTCAAATCCTCCAACCCTGGCAACATCATTGAAAATCTTTTCGAAACCCTTTCAAATATCACAACATCTTTCCAATAGGGAGGAGAGCAGAATTGCATGCAATATTCCAAAAGTGGCCTAACCCATGTCCTGTACAGTTGCACATGACCTCCTAATTCCTATACCCAATGCTCCGACCAATAAAGGAAAGCATACCAAATGCTGCCTTCGCTATCCTATCTGCTTGCAGCTGTACTTTCAAGGAACTATGAACCTGCACTCCAAGGTCTGTTTGTTCAGCAACACTTCCCAGGTCCTTACCATTAAATGTATAAGTCCTGCTCTGATTTGCCTTTCCAAAATGCAGCATCTTGCATTTATATAAATTAAACTCCATATGCCACTCTTTCAGCTCATTGGCTATCTGATCAATATTCCATTGTACTTCCTCTGAGAAAACCTTCTTCGCTGTCCACTGCACATCCGATTTTGGTATCATCTGCAAGCTTATTAACTATACCTCCTATGTTTACATCCAAATCATTTATATAAATGGTGAAAAGTAGTGGACCCAGCACCATTCCTTATGGTACGCAACTGGTCACAGGCTAGTAGTCTGAAAAGCAACCATCCATGCCCAACATAATCCCAAACTAAACTAGTGCCACCTGAGTGCTCTTGGCCCATATCCGTCCTACTCATATATTTATCCAAACATCTCTTGAATGTTGCAATTGTACCCACATCCACCACTTCCACAGGGAGTTCATTCCACACCTGACGCACCCTCTGTTTCAAAAGGATTTGCTACCATGCCTTTTTTTATATCACTCTCCTTTCACCTTAAAAATGTGCCCCTAGTCTTCAAGTCGCCCATCCTATGGAAAAGACAACTACCATTAATTCTATCTGTACCCCTTATTATTTTATAAACTTTTATAAGGTCACCTCTCAACCTGTTACGTTCCAGTGAAGAAAGTCCAAGCCTTTCCTGATAAACCTTAAAAGTTATTTAATTGTTGCGCTGTATATTAGTCACAAACTACTTGTTCAATGTTTGTTTAAAAAATGCAATCTTGTTTTCTTATAAATATTATTTTTCACTGACTTTGTAGATGAACTTGAGTTAATATTCTGATGTTAATCTGTGAAAGAGACAAGTGTATTTTAATGTAAAGGTTTTCCAAGAAAGGTTATATGCAAAATAGTTGATAACACAGGCCTCAAGCAATATAACTGCACTGAAATTTAGTGTGAGGGCAGCATAATAAAGCTGAGAGTTGTATATATCCCGGGGGCAAACAGTGCATTAGGTTTTGAGTACTGATGTTAGATGTTAACTTTTGGAACAATATAATGTTGAATCTGGAATAGCCAACCTGTTGGAGGCATCCTTGGTTCTGGTTGTAGTATATGTGGTGATATCCATTACCACAGAGAATAATATAACTTTGTTTTCACACTGGTGCGGTGCTACTAACAATAAATAGCTTTCGTAACTGGGTCAGGTTTACCTGCCTATACAGTTAAAGAGCGATTTTCCCAATTATGTTTCATACTAGTACTAACCCACCCCCCAGCAATGGTCTGCAAACAGAACATTGAAATGTTATAACCGTTTCCTCTTAATGAGAAATTTTGCACAGTACTTTTCTATTTGTAGAAATGCATTTTCTTTCCCCTTTCCCCATCTCACTGGAGCCTCTGAACTAGCAGAGTTGGTGGGGGAGACAATCAAAAAGATTCTTTCTTCTGCTCACTATTCCCAAACCCTTATTAAACATTTTGTGAGTGTAAATGAAGTCATACTGCACAGAAACAGACTTTCGGGTCCAACTGTCCATGCCTTGTCGGTTAGTTCCCTACAATTTGATAGCCTGGAAAAGTCACTGTTGTGTGAAAATGCATGCTTGTGTCTAATACCAGATGTCTGACTAGGTTTGTAGAACTTTAAGTGAAGTTTGTATTGTTTCAATTTGGGCATCTTGGTGTTTATGTGATCAATGATTAAAGCGTATGAGTCCGATAGGGAAAACTACCATCACCTGACTCCTGGCTACCATTTTTTAAATTTTAACTCTTAATTCCAATGCTATTCTGTGTTTGATTTTTCTAGACACCCTTCAGATAGGGCAACAAAAAATCCAAGGTGAATTTCAGTCCACATGAGAAGACCAAGAGTCAGCCATTCATCCCTCAGTGACACCATTGGCTGAGGTTTATGTTCACATTTAGTGAACTTGTTGCTTCAAAAGCTGTCGCAGCAAACCACCACTCAACATCATTTAAACATTACCTATGCACCACCCTATTTAAATTGTATGCTGCCATCAATGGCAATCAATTATGTGTAAAATACAGTCAGCATGTGCCTTCTGCACTTTTGATTTCTAGCCTGTATGTTTTAACTTCAAGTTTCAGAAAGTTGTCCTAAAATTCAAGCTCAGTCTTTTTTGGTTCTATCTTGTTTTCCAGATGTGGGAGGGGAAGGAAAGTGATAAGCTAGTGAAGAGCATAAAGGAATAAGGTGCAAAATACTCTATTCTTGAGCATGACAGAGCAATCAGTCCCGATCCAAAAAAGTGCTGACAAATTGTTTTTTTTCCTTCTTTTAATATAGATCGTCCTGGGCTAATGAGTGTAAAACAGATTGAAGAGATGCAAGATAGTATTCTTCAAGCTTTGAGCCTACATTTGCAAACCAACCATCCAGACTCTCAATACCTTTTCCCAAAGCTCCTCCAGAAAATGGCTGACTTACGGCAGCTAGTAACTGAGAATGCGCAACTTGTCCAGAAGATTAAGAAAACTGAAGCAGACACTTCATTGCATCCATTGCTACAGGAGATCTACAAAGACATGTATTGACAAACAATACACATTCAGTATACAGCTTAATTTTGCAAACCTCCCTATCACCACCCCCCTCCCCCAAGAACCAAAACGTAACATGGCTACATTGAATTCTCACCAAAATAAGTCTGTGCAACAGTACATAAAATATCTGTAACTATACACTCCTTTTAATCTTCTGTCCTTGAGTTGGCTGGTTGCAGCTGTGTCAGTTTGAAGTCAGCAGAACTATAATGAATAAACCTGAAAATTGTAGGAATGCAGATACATTTGCAACACTACTGACTTACTGCAATAAATAATTTTATAATTTGCAATCTTACAGTACTAAAATCTTCAATTAGTAAATGCAACCTTGATCATAAAGAAAATTTTGCTTAATTATCATGGTACTAAGCATGCTGAGCCCTATAGTACACTATACCTAAAGTATAGTCTCCTTTGCTGGTCTTAATTTCTGATATAATTAAAGGGTATGGAAATTTTATAAACTGCTGCAATGAATGTGGCTTATACTACATAACAATATGTAGTAGAAAGGATCATATTCCAAAAAAGTATTTAATTAAGAACATGCATAAATTTACAGGGCTAGCCATTAACTCTTTTTGATGTGGCACTTTTGGAGTTGGAAGTTTACCACCTTTCAAAGAGTGTGTGAGAAACACTGAGATTTTCCCCAAAAGTAAGAAGTCTTTAGATAAATGCAATTCTTTCTTCATTGGAGAATTTAATTGAATTTTTTCAAGTCACTTCTTTCACACTGCTTATCAAATTCTTTGGAAGATGCATTCATAAGTTCCCTGTTGAGGATTAAAATGTCAGATTTGGGGGAATCTGAATCCTAATGCTATCTGTAGTAGGCTTGGTGTCTTGGACTGTTTTGTAGAAGCATTCCTTCCTTGCTGTGGTAAAATGCACACTAGTAGGTTTACTGGGATGAATGAAGGACCTTTAATGAAGCTTTCTATCTAATTCATTGAAGACTTCTGGGTGAAACAACAGCATTATAAAAGCGAGTAAAATATTACCATAAATAGAAGCCATTAAACTATTTTAATGTTTCTCTAATTAGTATTGAAGTCTCGGGTTGAGCAGATGTACCTTAATTGCCAAATCTTTTTTTTTAATCTTTTCATTGTCAATTTGGTATAACTTGGTTTTTAGGGTCTTGTGGCACAGTGGTAGTGTCCCCACCTCTGGGTCAGAAGATCTGGGTTCAAGCCCAGCCTCCACAGGAGGTGTGTTGTAACCTCTTCAAATAGATTGCTAAAAATATTTTACGCATTCATGGGGCATTCATATGCCTTGTCAGTTGTACTTTGTGTGCTGTCTCTGAACGGTACACAGGATGCAAATAATATTTATTCTCTCCTCTCATTTCTATGTTGTTGTTCTTAAGCTTTTTAAAAATGTTTTGCATATCTGTATTAACAATTTTGCCTGATCAGTCCTGACTTGCTAAAGGCAAGGAAATTTTAGAATTTTATTCTCCATAAGCCATTTTAAAAAGGGTTGTTCCAATAATTTGGTAGTACAAGTGGAACAAGAATGATAGAGCAATAGGTTTCTGATTACCTGCCAGACCCCATCCTCAGCTACTGCACTGCTACAAAATTATTATATTTATATAAAAGGATCATATTGGAAATACATAGCAGCCCATCAGCATTTGAAGAGAAAAAAATTGAAATAAATTCCAGTTATGGGTCCTTTGAAATGTTATCTACTTTTCAGATCCAAGCATGCTTGCTTTGCATTTTTGGTTTTGTTTTAATATTTCTGGTATTTGCCATTTTGTTACTAACTGCATAATACCAGAAATGTTCACACAGCCAACCATGTCCAAATTATAGTTCATAGTAAATTTAATTCAGTGCAAATTTGATGCCAAGTACTGAATAGTCTATGCATCAGACATAAAGTAATGCAGGTAAAGCCATAAGTGGAAATTCTTCCTTACGTTCACACAATGTGCAGTATTACATTTTTATGATATTATTTTACAATTATGTTTTACACTCATTTGTTAATTTGATTTAATGGTTACAACTTTAGAATTATTGCTGGTTCTCTTGAAGGGAACATGGAAAGGTTTCTGGTGTGTCCGGCTGGTGCTGAGTTGGGGATGCTTTCTGGAATTGGCTGTCAGTTCAGTTATGCAGCACAGACTGAACAGGAGCTGATTGATTTGACCAGTGAGCTGTGTTGCAGGACATAATGAAGACTGACACGGTTCTGGATCTTAAAACTGGGAAAGACATTTGCAGGGCACTTTGTAATATTGAGATGTGATTAAATCATGGAACCTAAATCCAGAAATGAGTTTTGCTGCTGTTTGTTTCAAATAGATATGAATTTTGTTTATTTTTTTGTTAAGTTTTATCTATTTTCCTATTGATACTGTTTGATTGTTTTAAATGTTCTATTCCTTTTGCAAATGGTCCCTTCTGATCTTTTCTCTAATATATTCCCTCTCTTCTGTGGATATATTTCCAAGTGTTTTAGGTGCTGTCCACTACTTTGTGCAATCAGCCCACTATTTTTATTTCATGCAAGCGTTGACTGCGGAGGTTTGACCAGAGGATACATCAAAGTTGATGCCACTGTTCTGCTAAGTAAATGTTCATGTTACCCTCCAACAGTACTAGATGGATATCATAAGTGAGAAGTACCTTACTTCATCCCTCCAAATCCCGATGATGTTGAGGTCAATTTCCAATCCACTCCACTTCACTAGAGATTGCCATGCTCTTCCTTTCAGGACAACAGCTTGCCTATACATAAAAATAATTAAGTCGACAAAGTGTACTGCGGTTCTTTTCAGGATCCAAATTTGACCATTTGAAGATTGAACGTAGTGTCTACAAGGCTAATCACCATGTAAAGTACAGAAATGTAAAAGTGTCCTTATAATGATTTCTGTTGTATGGGATCAATGTCAATGAGGAGTAAAATAGGTAGGAGGAAGGGACAAGCAACTAATAACAGTATATTCTTAAACCACTGACCATGACATTTGCAGGGGACCTACATATGTAGTGTGCAGTAATGGATTTCTTTGATCAAGACAGGATTTTACTGCCAAATGCTATTTTCCATTAGACACTGGCCAGATATTATATAACTAGGTAGGAGCAAATTAGTGCAGTTGCTAGAATCTGAACTGAAAACAAAAGCTGGAGATCACAGTGGGTCAGGCAGCATCCATGGAGAGAGAGCATGGATGAAATCATCTGGACTTGAAATGTTAGCTTGCTTTCTCTCCATGGATGCTGCCTGACCTGCTGTGATCTCCAGCATTATATAACTGCTTACTTTACACAATTGATACCAATATATTGTTCACAGTAAATTATTGAGGGTTTTACCACATAATTCATATTCCACACTAACCAATTCTGCAGGAGGATTTCTGGAAAATCTGAATGGAGATTCTCACCTTTAAAATAATTACTGTAATCAAAGCTGACATGTTTTTAAAAAAATCTTTAGCTTAAGTGACATTCAATTTTGTAAAGTCTCAAATTAATTAATTAACTTTGTGATTTATTATTGACTAATACAAGCACTTAAGCAAGGAAGAGTTGCTTGCCTATTCATGAGCTGAAGAATAATGTAAGGATTGGTGGTGTGTAGAAGTAAAGAAAGCTAAATGTTGAATAAACTATGACTGTTTTCTCAAATCTTCACATGCAATTTCTCTGACGAGAATTACACGCAATTAAATGCACAAGAAAATAACATTTGTGGTTTTCTTGTGATATACCTACGTATCTTTTAAAAATTGAAATGTTTAATTTCCAATGATCCATTCCAAACATAAAGTTCTGAAAGAAACCAGAGTGAATTATTCATTTTATTCTTATTTTACACTCCATTTTTGCACTGTGTGACGTCTTGTTAAGGAATCAAGCATATTTGCTGAAAATCACTTGTTGGCAATAAATAATTGATAGCAAGGTAGAAAAATGAGGAATATAAAAGAAAACAAAGTCTGAAACTGATTTATGCACTTTTTAACTCTGCTTCAGACTCTAATAATTTTGTTTGTGCATAAGTGCCCTCTGGGTGCATTACCAACTATATTTGTCTTTGACTTGTCTGTTACATTCTCAAACTGAAAGAGATCTTCCACCAACTATCTTTTTTTCACATGTGTATTGAGCCAATGCAATGATTGCAAAAGGCATCTGGGAAAAGGATTTACATTTTTAGTCTAATAGACTCTAATACTAATTTAAATAAGTATCAGTCATATTAGTTTTTGAATTATACAGTTATAACCTTTTTTAAATCAGTTTATTTGGTATTATTAAATATTCTGTCTGTGGAAGATGCAATAAATAAGCTTTATCATGTATGTTTTGCTAAACTAATGCATTTTTTTAGACTCTGCATTTAGTTAAATATTGTCTTTTTGTCATCTAAATAGAGTGCCTCTGTTTGGTTAATGTTGTTTTGTTAATAAGATTATTTACTTCCTTTACTTTTGTACTATAGGCTATGCACTACATGGTCATTGTGGTTCTAACATTGTGCTGTTTACACTGATAGTATTTTTGTACTAAAAGAGCTTCTTAAAAACTCTGGTGTAAGATGTGTTTTATATTGGAATCCAAAATGTTTAAAAAACTGTTAATTATCAACATAGCTCTTTCCTAGTGAACGATGGAAGCTGAGCTAGAATCACATTTACAGTTTACACAGATATTGTCTACAACTGTTCCATCTTACTCATAGAAGAACATTTTCAGAGATGAGGGGACCAAGCCATTTCCATTCAAAATAGAAATAAGCCTGAACAAGTGTCGCCTCTTTCAACCATTTTTTTTGCATCAGGGGTTTTCTGGTGTAGTCACTGTACACTATTTGCTGGCTATGTCTGTTATGAAACACTAGAAAACAGGAATATATATTTTAGCTGTGGTGTTGAAAGTGCATCACTTGTGATCGACATATAATTTAGCTTTTCCATATCAACTGTGGAGTGTCAGATGCAGGTGTACATGTGACAGTTGCACAATTTAAACAATTGGATTTTCATCTCTCAGTGGAAGACAACGCTTTGTAATCACTTCTTTTATGGTTTTATTTTAATTGGAGTACTCACTGTGACACATTCTTCTTGTCTTATGGACAGGTAATTGTACATTTGCACTTTTCCCTGGTTTTAAATCTACATGGACATGTGAATAAATGGGTTATAACTTCAATATAGTACCTACAGGAAACAGACACGAGTGTCTACTCAGGGCTTTAAAGCACTGTGCCATTATATGGAATTATTTCAATACTATAATTTCATTTGGTTATTTTGTTATGCAGGCAAGGCTTCCTTCGTTTACGTAGTTACTGTGACAATATCAGTTGCAAGGTATGTCTGTATTCTATGTTCAGGGGTTAGGCACTAATTTAATTGTTGTTACCTCCATAGGAAAGGGTTTCATTATGGTCAAAGTAAACAAATGAGGTTTGGTGCCTAAACATGCACGGTGCTTTATTCATCCATTCATGTTCTAATAATACTGATGTTTCAAAGTAGATAGGGACAACATTTTTATGTCCCATCTCAGGATAGTAAAATATTTTGATACTGTATGTAGCTTGTGCATTATATATATCCTAAGAAGCATGCAATAAATTTCAAAGTAAAAGCTGGAGAAAAATTAAATGAGAAAACTGCATTATGTTAAAACATGGTATTTTGTATTCATGGTATTCAAACATTCAATGGCAAATGTTACTTTAAATTGCTGTTATTCCCAGATGTGATGCCTTTTGCCGAAATTCGGCAGATATCAGCAAGTTGGAGGCAATACTCCAAAATATTGTTGGATTATCCCATGAAAAATACCTTTCAGCGGTATTAAACAATTCCACCAAATATTTTTTCACTTAAAAATTGTACCTTTTTAGATTGCGATTTCACTGAAAATTAAATTTTTGAAGTGAACATCAGCCATTATAAATCGTACTTCTATTTTAATTAGGTCACTAATAAACTTAGAAGCACATGGACAATACAAGATGGTTTTCTGTAATATGTGAAGACAATAAATGACACTGTGACTTGTGGATAAGTTGGACTCTCGTTCTGTACCTAATGTTAAACAACATTTTTGAAGCTTTTTACCTCGAGACCAGGCAATTGAAATAAAAAAAAGAATTTAAAAAGTTGAACTTTTCTGTTGTTTGAACTGGTGCAAATCTTTTTGCCTGGAAAGAGTAATCTCTAAAACTTCTGAGTTTCCATTTAAGCGATTCTGATTCATTGTGCCACTGTGCAGGTAAGAAATTCAAATCAAAGAGTAGACTTACTGCTGGTTTAATAGTGTGTAGACATGCCATCAAAGTAGATGGCGTACTGCATAGATTAAATCCCAAGGCGATTCCTCGCCACAGATTTCTATCAATTAGTTGCCAACAGAGAATGCGCTCATAATCAAATACTCTTCATCATTTGTTTTGCTGTCTTGTACACTTTCAATAGCAGCAATATTTCTTGGTTCTACAGCAACCACAGCTGTGCATTAAATGGAGTTGCAATAATGATTTACAAAGTGGCAGTTACCTCACTACTTGATCAGTATTGACTTGTCAGTTACAACATCTGACTTTGTTTTGCTCAATCACGGAGCAGTGTTATGATAGTTTCAACTTATTGTAAATCAAGAGCCACAGATGTTTTTCATATTATATTACATAGAATGTGCACCATTGAAACAAGTCTATACTAATATGATGATCCACATAAGTCTCTTCTGACCATTTATTTAACCCTGTCCCTCCCACCATACATTCTAGACTTTTCATCTCTCTTATGCTTATCTAACTTCGCCTCTAAATTATCTGCACTAATTGTTTCAAGTACTTCATGTGGTAACAAGTTCCATATGCTAATCATTTATTTGGTAAATTGGTGTCTCCAAATTTTGTAGTCAGTTCTGACTTAAAAGTAAACAGGCATTAAAATTCAAGCAGCAATATTGTAAAGGCAGATTTATAAGTAATTGCCTTATTCCAACATGTCTTGAAGAAGCAATGAGACTTTTCAATAAACTTCAAAGACAAGTTGTGAGCCAAAAGGAACTTATTCACACGAGGACATAGGCATTGTGGGTTGACTTCATGATTGTTAACCAAGAAAGCTAAAGTAAGTAGTCCACAATGCACATGGTTGTTGAACTGAAGTAACCAAACCATTAGCTGATTGTGTTGCTTTTGGATAAGGTCCCACATTGCTTGGAAATGTTAATATTCAAACTTTACCGGAGTAGCACTTCTTCACCAGCCTGTGAAGAATCCAGGTTTTTTTCCCATTAAACACCGTTGTGTGACAATGACTAAACATAAGTAGAATTCTGGTGTTTGAACGGATTGGTAATTGACTCCAAATGGAGAGATCATTGGTATAATCAAAGCAAGGTTGGCTTATGTTAATCCATTGTTACAGGTATGTGTTTACAGGGAGATTTTGGTCCTGAAATGTTAGGTGTGATTTTAAATATATGTTTTATATAGATTTTTAAAGAGTTTGGATCTTGAACTAGTGGGATGTGGATTTTGGTCTGTTTTTGATTAACTTATCAGATTTCTTTGGATCTAGGATTTTCTTGAAACCAGTATGAAACAGAGGGGCTCCTGGGGAGATTTTACCAGTGGACAGAGTAAACATTGAAAAGCATTAGCTTGCTTGCAGGTTGAAGGATTGGGAATTTCTTTGTAGTGGAAAACTCATAACCAGAAAGGTTTTTGTTAGCAGCTGTCAGAAGGCCTAGTTGGAGTTAGATATAAATAAACAATCTCTCTCCCCTCCAAAATAAAAGATAATTTAGAACGGTAAGGAAATAGATTACCTCAATGTAAGGGTTTTAATTAAAAGCTCCAAATTACAAGAATTTTTGGAGAACACTGCAGAAGTTATTCAAAGCTAAGAACATTTGAACCAAGTTGTGTGACTAAACGAGGCCATAAAACACTCCAGATTGGGAATTGAAAGAAGCAGATGAAACCCATAGATGTGATGGAGATGGCAGTAATGTAACATCACATTGGGTTCGAAAGGATTGTACTTCATTGTGCATTTTGAAATATTGTGTGTTGTGTAAATAGATCGGTTTATTCTTTTTTTTAATCTTTTTGTTTGTGCACTAAACTTCTATTTTATTGTTAAAACCAAATCTGCAGCATTGTATTTCAGAGAAAGACCACTTAGTTCATAAATGTATTTTTAAAAAACTAACAATCAAGTCATATTTCAATCTGGGATCTTGTCCATAACAACACTTTACAAGGAAATTGTAGGCAGATTAGCTTAGCCATGAGATGTGAACATGCTCCTCTGAGTTATTGTGAATGATTTTGAAAACCCAGAAGTTAAGGGGAATACAGTATGTGGGTATTGTTTGAACTTAAGGGAAGAAATAGTGCATTGTCATCTTTAGGTTATCCATGTGTTGTCAGTAACAGTGTCTCTAAGACCCTGCAGACTTCTCAACCAGTGTACACAATGTTAATTTACTGAGGCACCTTAACATGTATCAGGAAAGGACTACATGGCATGAATCTACAGTCAGTGAACCAGGTCGCAACTTTGAAGACAACAAAGGTTAAGAGCTAAGTACACTTTTAACAACTCTATTTCTAACGATCTGATTCTTTAGAAACATAAAATACTTGTAATTTTTGCTGGTCTGTTGGAATTGTTCAGGCAAAAGTGAGGACTGCAGATGCTGGAGATTAGAGTTGAGAGTGGGGTGCAGGAAAAGCATAGCAGGTCAGGCAGCATCTGAGGAGCAGGAGAGTTGATGTTTTGGGCAAAAGCCCTTCATTAGGAATGAGGACTTGCTGTCGAATTGCTCAGTGTAGAGTCGCAGGTAGACAGGATCGTGAAAAAGGCATTTGGTATGCTTTACTGGTCAGAACATTGACTACAGGAGTTAGGAGGTCATGTTGCAGCTATACAGGACATTGGTTAGGCCACTTTTGGAATATTGTGTGCAATTCTGGTCTCCTTCCTCACGGAAGGATGTTGTGAAACTTGAAAGGGTTCAAAAGATTTATAAGGATGTTGCCAGGGTTGGAGGATTTGAGTAAAGTGAAGAGGCTGAATAGGCTGGGTCTGTTTTTCCTGGAGCAGTGGAGACTGAGGGTGACCTTATAGAGGTTTATAAACACATGAGGGTCATGGATAGGATAAATAGACCGTCTTTTCCCTGGAGTGGGAAAGTCCAGAACTAGAGGACATAGGTATAGGGTGAGGGGGGAAAGATATAAAAAAGACCTAAGGGGCAACATTTTCACACACATGGTGTGTGTATGGAATGAGCTGCCAGAGGAAGTAGTGGAGGCTGCAATAATTACAGCATTTAAATGGCACCTGAATGGGTATATGAATAGGAATGGTTTAGAGGGATATGAGCCAAGTGCTGGCAAATGGGACTAAATTAGGTTAAGATATCTGGTCGGCATGGACCAGTTGGACTGGAGGGTCTGTTTCTGTGCTGTTCATCTCTATGTCGGAGAGCAAGCTGCTGTGATCACTGCTGTACCCTGTTGTGCCTCTCTGTCGGCTGGAGAGTGGGAGTACCCTGAGTCCTGCCAGTTTGTGTTCTTATACCCTCCTGGCTACTTTCTGGAACTTACCTCTGGTCAAGTTCGTGGAATCCAATTAATTGGCTTTATCCTTTTGAGATGCAGCTTAACAGTGACCCTTTTCATGTGTCTGCTCTTAAGCCTGGAAAAAGTGAGGACTGCAGATGCTGGAGATCAGAGCTGAAAATGTGTTGCTGGAAAAGCGCAACAGGTCAGGAAGCATCCAAGGAGCAGGAGAATCGACGTTTTGGGCATGAGCCCTTCTTCAGGAATCATGCCCGAAACGTCGATTCTCCTGCTCCTTGGATGCTGCCTGACCTGCTGTGCTTTTCCAGCAACACATTTTCAGCCCTTAAGCCTGGAAGTCTGGTTTCATCCCAGAATATACACCTGGTCGTTTGTTTTACTGAAGCATGTCTACCCCATGCAAATAACATTTTTGGTCAGGAAGGATTGAATTGCCCTTTCACACTTCCTAATGACTCCTGGTGCTTCTCTGGTTTTAATTGTCTAGGCTTCGATCCTGCAGGGACTTGTCCCGGGGCAGAATTGTCTCGTGTCTATCTTAGCTTAGGCATTCCCAGCACACCCTGTTTATTTCTGTGCTTGTATTTCTTACCTCCTTTCTTAATGATTTTTATTTCATTTGAACAGTCACGGGCTTTACACATGATACCATCAACAATTAACACAAAACTTGAGAACCTTGACCACTTATTCTATTTAGATGTATTCAGGTCCGATACATGATTCGGATTTACTTTCTGCAATTCCCTTTTGGATTCATCTGTGATGGGTCTTATATTTATGGCTTTTGCTCTGGACTTGACTGAAAGCAAACAACTCTTTAGCTGTTGTATCAAACTCATTTGTAATCTCAAAGATCTCTAACAGGTCATACCTTGGGCTTTTATATACACAAAAGATCCCCAGTATGTTTAATCTTTGTTGATCGGTGCGATCTTTCAGTTCTGATATTATTTGATTAACTTTTTTGCACTTTCTCCAGTAAGTCTGAATCAGTTTGATAACATGGAGGCTAGTTCTGTTCAAGATACTCTAAATGAGTGGTCCAAAAAAGATCATAAGGCACAGAATTTATGGCACAAGATCATAATGTCATGCAATTTATACAATATATTGAACAAACTTAGATTGCTGTTAAGATTAGATTAGATTAGATTACTTACAGTGTGGAAACAGGCCCTTCGGCCCAACAAGTCCACACCGCCCCGCCGAAGCACAACCCACCCACACCCCTACATCTACCCCTTACCTAACACTACGGGCAATTTAGCATGGCCAATTCACCTGACCGGCACATCTTTGGACTGTGGGAGGAAACCGGAGCACCCGGAGGAAACCCACGCAGACACTGGGAGAGTGTGCAAACTCCACACAGAGAGTCGCCTGGGAATTGAACCCGGGTCTCTGGTGCTGTGAGGCAGCAGTGCTAACCAGAATTGGTTGCAAGTTTTGATTTATTAATATGTAAGTCCCAGAACTTCTTTGAAGATTTACTTATGAATGAATCGAAACCTGCAACCCATTCTAAAAGATGAAAGACTTAACAGCAATCAAGGTTTGTTCAACGTATTGTATCAGTTGCATGACACTATGATATTGTGCTATAAATTGTGTCTTATGATCCTGCCCCACTAACTACCTGATAAAGGAGCAGTGCTCCAAACGCTAGTGCTTCCAAATAAACCTATTGGAATATAACCTGGTGTTGTGTGATTTTTAACTTTATCCACCCCAATCCAACACTGGCTCCTCCTCACCATGGTCAGAATAGATGTTATTTTTGAGAGAGACCTGATCAGAATCTCTCTGAAATATGGAGCTCCATGATTTGGTTTAAAAAAAAGCTGGGGGTAGAATCTGCTTGAGATTGCCACCCTTCAGAAATTCTGACCTGGCTGTCACCATTCTCGTCATGATATTCAAACCTTCCAGCAGTATGTGAGAAGACCTTTGAAGCACAGAGAATTGTCATATTTTAAGAGGACTACTTAGTAACCTCAATGGCTCTACAATAACATCACTGGTACTTAAAGCCTTGCCAACTCTGCTGAAAGGTAATCAAATCTATCCAGAAAATCTATTATTGTTTTAGGTGCAGTTCCTTTCTCAGAGTGATTGTACAGATCTGTTTTTTTTCTTTTCTTGTTTCACATTTCTGGTGACTAAATTTAGAAGGTGCCCTGTAGTAATTCACCAAGGCTCCTTAAACAGCACTTTCCAAACCCATGGCTGCCACCATCCAGCTGGATGAGGGCATGGAAATGTATTGTTGTTCCTTCAGTGTCATTGGTCAAAATTTGAAACTCCCTCTTTGATGGCATTGTGGATGTACCTTCACCAAATACCCTGCAATGGATCAATAAAGCAGCTCATCACCACCTGATCAAGGGCAAATAGGGATGGGTAATGAATGCTGGCTCAGTTGGTGACATCCAAATCCTATGAATGAATTTTAAAAAAGCTAGTGCCTTTTTGACATCTTAATTGAAATGAGCGACTGAACTTGTTAAAATTGTGAAGGAAATAATTGGGTGACATGAAACTAAAGTACCGCAGAAGCTGGCATTCTGAAATGAAGACAGAAAATGCTGAAGCAGCTCAGTAAGTCCAATACAATCTCTAGAGATCACCTCTCCAATTCAATGCTAATCATTTGGATAAAAGGAAAATACTGCGGATACTGGAAATCTGAAATAAAAACAAAACACTTGATAAACTCAGCAGGTCTGGCGGCATCTGTAGAAAGAGAAACAGAGTTTTATACTTTGCATCTGATATGTCTTCTGCACAACTGAAAGAAGTTTGAAAATAGATATGAAACAGCAAGTGAAACAGAGTGCAAGAGTGCAGAGATGGAAAGACAAAGGGAGCTTTGATGATGGTTAAGGAGATGGGTGAGGAAAAGAAAATAGGTTCACTAGGCTGAGAGCAAAGTAAACAAGGCACAAGCCAGTGTGAGAGAGTGGGAGGGGATGAAAAATGTAAGAGAATTTGAGGAAACTGGTCATGGTCGGTGGATCTCAATATTGAGACTTGGAAGCTGTAGAATTCCCAAGGGAAAATGAGGTATTGTTCCTTCAGTTTGTATTGTGCTTCTTTGGAACATTGTAGTAGGTTCAGGATGGAAATGCAAGCATAACAGCATGGTGGATAATAAACAGGACTGTACAGTATTACAGTTCAAGTACTGTACAGATTATTTATTGCAAAAGTGTACTTTACTTTCAAAAATCTTTATGCACACAGGTAGGAAAGTAATTCTGTAAACCTTTGTATATACAGAACAAACAAACATTGGAATTTGATGTTCCCTGCAGTTGCAAAAACCAAAGGCACTCCTACTCATGCAGCACATTAATTTATACACATTTGAGCCAAAGAGAGGGTCTGATTAACTGAATGGACCTTTGTTACACTTTGGCAGAAGGATCTTAGATAGTGGTCTTTTCCCACCATCCCCTGGCGGCAGCTACCACAAGCTTTAATGCATCTCTCAGCACATAGTCCTGAACTTGGAATGTGCCAGTCTGCAACACTCGATCCAGGTCAACTCTTTGCATTAAAAGGACAACAAGTTTTAGGTAGATTAAAGAGCGTTTTTCAAAAAGTTGATCGTCCTCCAGGTGCATTTGATGTTTGCCTTGGTTTGCATCCTGGGCAACAGAGCGCAGAGTCCTGCGTCATACACCAGCTTGGGATAAATCATGACCAAATCCACTGCATCTTTGCACAGGCACCTTCCAGAAGGAGATGTATGACAGTCTCAATAGAACCATCTGCCCAGTCTCTACCTTCCCTTTGCAATACATTCATCCCAAATTTTGACACAGGCCCAGCCCCTTTGAACCAGACACCCAGCAACTTCAGAGTTGAAGATGGTGGTGCTGGAAAAGCACAGCATGTCAGGCAGCATCCGAGGACTGGGAGAATCGATGTTTCGAGCATAAGCCCTTCATCAGGAACATTTCACCCAGCAACTTCAGATGATTTGTCTGGATTGTATTGGGTATAAAGCATCAGTACCCTTACTGCAGTCCGTATAGATCACATCTACCGCTCTGCCCTCATCAATCCTCTGAGTTTTTTGAAGAAGAAACAATCAAGTTTGTGAGACATGATTTCCCACACACACAGCCATGTTGACTATCCCTAATCAGTCCTTGCCTTTCGAAATACATGTACATCCTGTCTCTCAGGATTCCCTCTAACAACTTGTCCACCACTGTCGTCAGGCTCACTGGTCTATAGTTCCCTGGCTTGTCCTTAATGCCCTTCTTAGAGAGTGGCACCACGTTAGCCAACCTCCAGTCTTCAGGCTCTGAGCAAAAAACGGGGATGTCATCCATGTACAGGAAGGCTTTGACCTACAGGCCTCCACTGCTTGGAATAGTCACTGCTCTCAGGCTCACATCCTTCCTGATGGACTCTGCAAAAGGTACTATACAGCACAGAGACAAGGTAGGAGCATACCCTGCCTGACTCCAGATCTGATCAGGAAGCTTTCTGATTCCCACCCATGTCGGTTTGGAGCAGTGGAAGCCTATCCAGATACAGTATTCTGCCAAATACAGGGCAGGTACAGAATAGATACAGTACAGTATATTGCCAAACACAGAGCAGGTACAGTGTTGTCTATGCAGCCTATCGTACTGCCAGATCCAGTTTAATGCCTGATACAGCTCAGTAAACAGAGCAATGATGCCAGACCTGCCTAGTTGCTTCAGCGCTCTGTTCTCTCCATTTTTCCTGAATTGGCGCCCTCTCTCTTTCTGATTGGTGGATTGTGTGGGTTGGGGGGGGGCGGGAAAGGCGAGGTCGGGTCAATGATTGGTCAGCGGCGGGGAACGGGGCGGGTCCCGATCCGGAGCCGTTGATAAAAGGGGCCCCCCCACGCGGGGGTGGGGGAGGGAGTTAACCGGGACCAGGAGCCTCCGGCAGCGGGATGGCCGAAGCTGGGGCGGGCAGCGCTCCGCGTCGGAGGCGGATCCTGTGCAGGTGAGGGACGGCTAAGGCTCTGAACCCACCGCACACCTTTCCTTTCCCTCCCTCCGCCCGCCCCGTGGGGGGGGGAGAGAGCGCGCGCGAGTGAGAGCGAAAACACTTCGAGGGAAATTCCGTTGGTGCCCAAGTGACGGTTGGTGCGCGCGATGGCCGCGCGGCGCTGGCGTTCGTCTGAACCCCCCTCCCCCTGAGGGAGGGCGGGCGGGCGGCTGTGGACAATTCTCGGCCTTTTATCCACGGGCCCTCGGGAATCGGCGTCGTCCACCGTAATCTGAGTAAACTTGAGTCTCCTCGTGGTTCTGGTCAGCCGTCCGCGTCCCATCGGCCGCTTCATTAGTTCTTTCTGACTTTGTGTTGTCCAGCGCGGTGTTGTGGTGCCGGTGTTGGACTGGGCTGTACAAGTTCAAAATCACACAACACCAGGTTATAGTCCAACAGGTTTAATGGCGGGGTAGTTTACATTGTAGATCCCCACGCTTTTAAATCATCTGTGGCGGCGATGGACTTGAGCGTTTTTTTAAAATCGGGCTCCACGCTTTTTCCTTGTTTTTTAATGATTTATCCTGCAGTGAGGCTGGTGACGCAAACCCGCATAATAACTTTATTTTATATCGATGTGCGTTTTGAAGTTTTAAACTTGGACAGCATCTGTTCTCGCCAGTTGAGTTATTAGACGACCAGACTTTCAGTGTTGCAAGGTGGTGGCTTTTGTTTTCCTCTCTGTCTTGCCTTTCTGTTTGTACCTTCAAAGTAATGATTGGAAGGTGGCTAGTCAGCCCATGTCTGCTCCACTCCTCTGTAGCCCTTACAACCCTTGCTTGTAAACATTCATCTAATGTCCTTTTTGAGCGTGTCTCCACTGCGCATCCAGGCAAGTATTCCAGACCATATGTACTATTGTGATTAGTCTTTCTCACTTTGCGTTTGCTTCTTTAAAATTGTTTTCCAGTTCTCTTTTTTTTTCTCTTTATCTACTTTGTCCAGATCTCTTGTAATTTGGAAACTATCCAGTCTCCCTTAGGCCTTGCCACGACCTAAAGGTGCTTTTTCACCCCAGTTTTGAGCCTTAAGTATTCAGCTTTGTTACCTATCACAAACATTCATTCCTCTGTTAAAATTGGTTTCCAACCCCCTCTCTCTTGGGGTGCTTTGGATTTAAAAAAAAAATTAATGGGTTGTGGGGGTTCTGGCAAGGCTTGCTTTTTCTTTAACGTAGGGGCTTACAAGGCTATTTCTGCAGGTGGGAAGAGGGGAAGAGAGTAAAATGAAAGCTAGGCTATTGGGTTGCTTCTAATACTTTGGGTGCTAGTGGAAATGCCTCATAGTTTTTATGCAATTTCAAGAACATAGAACAATACAGACAGATGGGAAAGGGTGAAGAGGGGCAATGGGCTGAAAGAAAAGAGCCTCCTGCTGAAAGTCTACTTCTGGCCTCCCCATCTGTGAGAATTCTGCAAAGACCAGTTTAGAGTGCACTCCCAACCTAAAATGACCCAAGGTCACCATTGGTTTAACCTAACTCCTTATCCCAGTCCTGTTCACCAGCCCCTTTCCTGCTGATCATGAATTGAGATTGGCTGTTGTCTTTCTGACCCTAGTTCTGTTTTGTAACCAAAATGGCAAAGAATTAACTTTGTTGTTTAAACTTGCTGGGTGACATTTTAAAAAAAAGTTCAACTCTATTGATTTAAACGATCACGTTTTAGCATTTAATGAAGTTCATGTTTGCAGCAGTGGCAGTCCCTATCTTTGTGAAATTTGGTAATGAGCCCCCACCCAGAGAGAAATTAAAATGTATCTGCTCTGACTATCTCCCATCTTTCTCTTGTCGTTCTCCACCACCACTGCATTCAAGGACAGTTACAGCACCTGTTTTAAAACATTGCTGAGAGTCTTACTGACTTGAACAGACCTTCAAATGCAGGTTAAACACCCTTTGGCCTCAACACACTGGCATTTCTGCACATCCCGAGTACCTTAATTAGGATGCCTCAGAGAGGGTGCAGAATGTTTTCATTGGAACCAAGGATATAGGAAGGGAAAAGGTTGAGATTCCGAAGGGAGATTAGAGAGTTAGGCAGAAATTTAAAAAGGAGGTCCTCAAAGGTAGTAATATCTGGATTACTCCCAGTGCTATGAGCTAGTGAGGGCAGGAATAGGAGGATAGAGCAGATGAATGCATGGCTGAGGAGCTGGTGTATGGGAGAAGGATTCACATTTTTGGATCATTGGAATCTCTTTTGGAGTAGAAGAGACCTGTACAAGAAGGACAAATACCATCTAAATTGGAAGGGGAGATTTGCTAGAACTGCTTGGGAGGATTTAAACTAGTAAGGTTGGGGGTGGGACCCAGGGAGATAATGAGGAAAGAGATTGATCTGAGACGGGTACAGCTGAGAACAAAAGTGAGTCAAACAGTCAGGGCAGGCAGGGACAAGATAGGACTAATAAATTAAACTGCATTTATTTCAATGCAAGGGCCTAACAGGGAAGGCAGATGAACTCAGGCCATGCTTAGGAACATGGGACTGGGATATCATAGCAATTACGGAAACATGGCTCAGGGATGGGCAGGACTGGCAGCTTAATGTTCCAGGATACAAATGCTACAGGAAGGATAGAAAGGGAGGCAAGAGAGGAGGGTGAGTGGCATTTTTGATAATGGATAGCATTACAGCTGTGCTGAGGGAAGATATTCCAGGAAATACATCCAGGAAAGTTATTTGGGTGGAACTGAGAAATAAGAAAGGGATGATCACCTTATTGGGATTGTATTATAGACCCCTCAATAGTCAGAGGGAAATTGAGAAACAAACTTGCAAGGAGATCTCGGCTATCTGTAAGAATAATAGGTAGTTATGGTAGGGGATTTAACTTTCCAAACATAGACTGGGGCTGCCATAGTGTTAAAGGTTTAGATGGAGAGGAATTTCTTAAGTGTGTACAAAGCAATTTTCTGATTCAGTATGTGGATGTACCTACTAGAGAGAGTGCAAAACTGGACCTACTCTTGGGAAATAAGGCAGGGCAGGTGACTGAGGTGTCAGTGGGGGAGCGCTTTGGGGCCAGTGACCAGAATTCTATTTGTTTTAAAATAGTATAGAAAAGGATAGACCAGATCTAAAACTTGAAGTTCTAAATTGGAGAAAGGCCAATTTTGAGGGTATGAGGCTGATTGGAGACAGGTGTTCGCAGGTAAAGGGGCGGATAGAAAATGGGAAGCCTTCAGAAATGAGATAACAACAAAAATCCAGAGAAAGTATATTCCTGTCGGGATGAAAGGGAAGGCTGGTAGGTATAGAGAATGCTGGATGACTAAAGAAATTGAGGGTTTGGTTAAGAAAAAGAAGCAAGCATATGTCAGGTATAGACG
Source organism: Chiloscyllium punctatum (assembly GCF_047496795.1). Lineage (NCBI taxonomy): Eukaryota > Metazoa > Chordata > Chondrichthyes > Orectolobiformes > Hemiscylliidae > Chiloscyllium > Chiloscyllium punctatum. The sequence goes on along the minus strand of NC_092783.1, from coordinate 12,146,014 downwards.
GGATAGATGGAGTGAATCCTTAGAGTATAAAGAAAGTAGAAGTATACTTAAGAGGGAAATCAGGTGGGCAAAACGGGGACATGAGATAGCTTTTGCAAATAGAATTAAGGAGAATCCAAAGGGTTATTACAAATATATTAAGGACAAAAGGATAACTAGGGAGAGAATAGGGCCCCTCAAAGATCAGCAAGGCGGCTTTTGTGTGGAGCCACAGAAAATGGGGGAGATACTAAATGAATATTTTGCATCAGTATTTACTGTGGAAAAGGATATGGAAGATATAGACTGTAGGGAAAATGTCCAGATTACAAAGGAGGAAGTGCTGGATGTCTTGAAACGGTTAAAGGTGGATAAATCCCCAGGACCTGATCAGGTGTACCCGAGAACTCTGTGGGAAGCTAGAGAAGTGATTGCTGGGCCTCTTGCTGAGATATGTGTATCATCAATAGTCACAGGTGAGGTGCCGGAAGACTGGAGGTTGGCAAATGTGGTGCCACTATTTAAGAAGGTGGTAAAGACAAGCCTGGGAACTATAGACCAGTGAGCCTGACCTCGGTGGTGGGCAAGTTGTTGGAGGGAATCCTGAGGGACAGGGTGTACATGTATTTGGAAAGGCAAGGACTGATTCGGGATAGTCAACATGGCTTTGTGCGTGGGAAATCATGTCTCAAACTTGATTGAGCTTTTTGAACAAGTAACAAAGAAGATTGAGGGCAGAGCAGTAGATGTGATCTATATGGACTTCAGTCAGGCGTATGACAAGGGAGACTGATTAGCAAGGTTAGGTCTCATGAATTAAAGGGAGAACTAGCCATTTGGATACTGAACTGGCTCAAAGGTAGAAGACAGGGTGGTGGTGGTGGTGGTGGTGGAGGGTTGTTTTTCAGACTGGAGGCCTGTGACCAGTGGAGTGCCACAAGGATCGGTGCTGGGCCCTCTACTCTGTCATTTACATAAATGATTTGGATGCGAGCATAATAGGTACAGTTAGTAGGTTTGCAGATGACACCAAAATTCGAGGTGTACTGAACAGCGAAGAGGGTTAACTCCGATTACAACAGGATCTGGGCCAATGGGCTGAGAAGTGGCAGATGGAGTTTAATTCAGCCAAATGTGAGGTGCTGCATTTTGGGAAAGCAAACCTTAGCAGGACTTATACACTTAATGGTAAGGTCCTAGGAAGTGTTGCTGAACAAAGGGACCTTGGAGTGCAGGTTCATAGCTCCTTGAAAGTGGAGTCGCAGGTAGATAGGGTAGTGAAGGCGGCGTTTGGTATGCTTTCCTTTATTGGTCAGAGTATTGAGTACAGGAGTTGGGAGGTGATGTTGCGGCTAGGCTGGACATTGGTTAGGCCACTGTTGGAATATTGCTTGCAATTCTGGTCTCCTTCCTATCGGAAAGATGTTGTGAAACTTGAAAGGATTCAGAAAAGATTTGCAAGGATGTTGTCAAGGTTGGAGGATCTGAGCTACAGGGAGAGGCCTGACAGGCTGGGGCTGTTTACCCTGGGGTGTCGGGGGCTGATGGCTGACCTTATAGAGGTTTACAAAATTATGAGGGGGATGGATAGGATAAATAGACAAAGTATTTTCCCTGGGGTTGAGGAGTCCATAACGAGAGGGGAAAGATATAAAAGAAATCTAAGGGGCAACTTTTTCACGCAGAGGGTAGTACGTGTATGGAATGACCTGCCAGAGGATGTGGTGGAGGCTGGTATGATTGCAACATTTAAAAGGCATTTGGATGTGAATATGAATAGGAAGGGTTTGGAGGGATATGGGTCGGGTGCTGGCAGGTGGGATGAGGTTGGGTTGGGATATCTGATCGGCATGGACGGGTTGGACCGAAAAAGATCTGTTTCCATGCTGTACATCTCTGACTCTATAACTATGTTCTTTAATCCTAGGGTTATGAGTCCCATATTTCACAACTAAACTTTCTTAATAGTATTTTGATTAAAAGATCATTTCACAATGCATTTTCAGTCTACATTTATAATCAAATCTTGTCATTGAAAATTGGGAATCTGGTGATTCCTAATTGCATATCTTCACCATTTACTGAATTGTCAAGAACATGCCTTGTAAAAGGAACAGGTTGCTAAATGAAAAGTGGATCAAAAACACAAATTTGCAATTGTTTAGGGATTGCACAAACCTAAAAAAGGATAACTTGAGCTTTATTGCTAGTTTTAGTCTCTTGTCAAATTGTTGTTTAATGCTGCCATCTGTTTCTCATTGATTACAACTGTGCATGAAGTGTAAGCCTTTATTTTGGCACAGGTGACGCTGCTTTTAAATTTTTCTTCAATTTAATATGTCTTGCTCTGAAAAAGCTTTTTTTGTCAGCGCTCAAATGAAATCTTAACTTTTTTTTAATTGAAGAAACTGACAAGGTATTTATTATGACAATAACAACCATTCTCTGAATTTACAGACCAAGTTTCAAGTCCTGGAGAGGTGGTGTAAATAGTTGTCTGTCAAGTTGCCTGTCCTCATCTTAGTTGAGAGATTTGAGTCAAAAATAGCATTTCTACCTGGATACAAGGCTAATGGGTTTAATCTCTCCATGAGAGTAGGACCGAGGGTGCCATGTTTAACATCTGGCTGGCCTGTGACAATGTTATTCCTTTAGCAAAGTTAATTTGTCCTTGTTTTTTGAAGAGGAATTGCAAGAGGCAGAGGCTCCGATTTTTGTTTGGGATAAGGAACTTTAGTAATGACTAACAGATACTGACAAAGGCAACAATTGAAGAAAAGGCTTTTAGGTTTTCAAAAAAATCACGACAATAAAAGGGGAGTGGCCACTTCTCCCAGTTCAAGGTTTTTTCCTAGTTTGCTATTTGTTTTACCAAGCAGTTTGTTCGAAGCTGTTGGGGAACAAAGGTTCCCTGATCCAACAGATATTTCTGGCTGTTGCTCGTGTAAGATCCTGTATTTGAATTTACTTTTTTGCCAAGAGGTGTGTTTATGAGTATGTTGCAGGAAATTGGAACAGCTCCCTTATTAAGTTGCAGGGATATCATGTTGGTTGGGTTTCCAGATAGGTGTTATTTTAAATTCTGTTTCCTTTTGCTTGTATTTATTTCAGTAGTGTGTAAATAAATTCTGTTTTACTTCAAGCCAAGTGGTTTGATTAGCTGCATCACTCCTGGAATATCAGCCTATGTCTGCCAAAAACAACGAGAAAATTTAGGGTTTGTGCTGCCTTCTTGAAATTAGATTCCCTACAGTATGGAAACAGGCCCTTCAGCCCAACAAATCCACTCCGACCTTCAAAAGAGTATCCCACCCAGATCCATTCACCTACATTATATTTACCCCTGACTATGGGCAATTTTAGCATGGCCAATTAAACCTAACCTGCACATCTTTGGATTAGGAAACCCACGCAAACACTGGGAGAATGTGTAAACTCCACACAGACAGTCATCCAAGATGGGAATCAAACCCCGGTCCCTGCTGCTGTGAGGCATTTGAGGGGTTTTGGCCTGGTCCATAAGATTAGGTTGTCATCCAGGATTTATTCTGTGATTTCAATTTAGGGTTAGGGTTGTTGGACACCAAATGCAGTGAGTGATAGGTGTTAGTGTCTTCTGTTCTGGGTGTTGAATTTGATTGATTGGTTTAAACAGTGCTTGGTGTAGTAATGGCTCTGTCAGTCATGGAATTTTCTGGGGATGGAAGAAATGACTTTAGGGGTTTTACGAAAGGTGAACAAGGAAAAGCTGCTGAATTGGCAAAAAAACTGGAGTTAAAATTGCCTGTGTCTCTTGGGGAAAAAAAGATGTAGTTACTTACAGCAATAGCGCAACATTTAAATTTGCTGGAAATGCCATGAGAACCTCTTGGAAATGGCTAAACTTCAATTGAAGATGAAGCAGCTTGAATTAGAGGCGAAAGAAAGAGAAAAAGAAATGAAGCATTTTGAATTATGATTTTAAAGCATAAAGAAAAAGAGTTTGAACTTTAGAAGTTGGCACTTAGACAGGAAAGTTGCTTTAAAAAGATGGAGCTGACAGTGGAAGGTAAGCTTAGTGAGGATGAGCAAACCCATGATAGCCAAACGCTTGGTAGGGACCTTCTTGAACAAATTCAAGCATTGCCTATATTTGTTAAGAAGGATGTGGAAGCTTTTTTCATCTCATTTGAGAAGATGGCTAAACAAATGAAGTGCCAGTGACCATGTGGGTTTGTTTTTTGATACAAACAAAACTTGTGGGTAGAGCTAGTGAAGTATTTGCATTACTATCAGAGGATAGTAATGGGGAATATGAGGTGAAGAAAGTCATCTTAAATGTGTATGTGCTTCACCCAGAAGCTTACAGACAATGTTCCAGGAATCTAAGAATCTGGTCAAACTTCCATTGAGTTTGAAAGGATCAACAAAGTCATTTTGATTGGATAAGGACATTAAAAATACAGCAAACCTATGACTGTGTTAGAGAAACGATTATTTCGGAGTTCAGACATTTAATACTTGAGATAGTGAGAACTCTTGTGGAAGAGCAGAGAGCTAAAACTGCAAGATTAGCAGCTGAAATGGCTGAGGTGGTTCAGAAATCAAAGTTTGGCTTCCATCATAAATTTCTATCCGTAAGGGATAGAAATTGGGGAAAAGAGAAATCCTCACGTGGTAAGGGAAAGGTAGATCTTGGTGAATATCATAAGGATAACTTACTACAGGGTTAAAAGGAAACCCATGACTGGGAAAGAGAAGTTAAAAAGTTCCAGTGTTTTCACTGCTATAAAGTAGGCCGCATAAAATCAGTGTTGTTGAGCTAGGAAAAGCACAGTGATGATGGATGTAGGACAACTGGATAAGCCAGTGACTTTTGTTGAAGTGGTAATGGAAAGCACAGTGGAGGCTAAAAAGCTGCAGCAGAATGTACAACCTGGTCAGAGGTTGTTTAAGGAAGAAGTGCTAGATCCTCTTAAACCATATACCTGCAAAGGTAAAGTTTACTTGCATAAGCTGGGAACAGCGGGTTAAAAGGTTGAGAGACAGGATCGTGTCAATCTTAGATATTGAGAAATGAGAAGACATGTGCCTGTGAAGGACTCTTGCTGGAAAAATTGGTACTAAGTGGAATTCTTGGTGAGACAAGTGCTCAACTATGTAGAGTGAGGTAAGTGTCCAGTGAAAAATTGAAAAGTGGTGGTAGGAGTATTGGAAGAACTCTCAGCTCTTGGAATACAATTTGTCCTTGCTAACGATATAGCTAGGTCATAGGTAGGAGTGCTGCCCACTGTGGTTGAAAAGCCAGTGGAAAATCAGGTAACGGAGGTATTACAGGAAGCATATCCTGGGAGTTTTCCTGACTGTGGTAACGAGGTGATAAAAGTTGAAACAGGAGGAGAAATCAAAGTGTACAGAAAGTTGACGTGGAATTATCAGAAACCAAGTTTGATCAATTGCTTGAGACAAACCTGGAGCAGATGGATGACAAAGTAGAAATTAACAGCATTACAACAGACGAAAAACTGAAGCAATTGTGTGAAAAAGGCATACTTGGAAGAAGAATCTGAATGTCTCCCTGAGTGCTGTTATCTCAAATAATGTCTTAACAAGGAAATAGTGACCATCACATAATCAGGCAGATGACAAATGGGCTGATGTTGTTCATCAAGTCATGTTACCAGTGAGTTATAGAAAGGTGGTGTTGTGGGAAATATCAGTAGGTGGTTATTTAGGGATGAGAGAAACTCAAGCTAAAATACAAAAGGATTTTTACTGGCCTGGACTGCATAAGAATGCGGATGAATTTTGCCATACATGTCAGGTAATTGGAAAATCGCAGACAGTAATAAAACCTGTGCCTTTAATACCCATTCCTGCATTTGAGAGAGCTTTTACAGGAGTCTTAATTGACTGTTTAGGACCCCTAACTAAAACAAAACGTGGGAATCAGTATTTGTTAACAATAATGGATGTGCCCACTAGATTTCCAGAGGTCATTCCATTAAGCAATATCAAGGCTAAAAGGATTGTAGAAGAGTTACTCAAATTTTTCACTGGATATGGACTACCCACAGAGATCATCAGATCAAGGGTCAAATTTTTACATTTAAAATTATTCAAGGAAGTTATGGACCCCTTAGGAATAAAACAATTCAAATCTTTTGCGTACCATCCAAACTTGTAGGGAGTGCTAGAAAGGTGGCATCAGACATTAAAGACCACATTGAGGGCTTATAGTACAGAGTATCTAGCTGATTGGGATAAAGTAACTTAATTTTTGCCATCTGAGATGCAACAAATGAATCAACCAAATTCAATCCATTTGAATTAGTCTTTGGGCATGAGGTGAGATGACCAATAAAATTGATGAAGGAGAAATTGGTGAGTCAGAATTCAGAGACCGCATATTTGGACTATGTCAATTTTAGGGAACGGTTAAATACAGCAGGGAAGTTGGTGAGACAACATTTAAAAAATATCACAGTATACAATGAAATAGGAGGCAGACAAGAAATCAAACCTGCAATTTTGCTGTCTGAGATACAGTTCCAGTGATAGGTGAACCTTTAAATGCAAGGTTTAGTGGACTTATCAAGTCAAGGAGGTTGAGTGAGGTGAACTATTTGATAAGAACTTCAGACAGGGAAAAATGTGTCATGTGAATATGTTCAAAGGGTATTTTGATAGGGAAAGAAAGCAAAAGAAAATGTGTTATTGGTCACAACACCTGAAGAACCAAGTTCAGAGGATTCTGAATTATACACTCAAATTAGATTGTCCAATGAGGAAGATGTCAAAAACTGGGATAAATTGAGTTACCTTCCAGGGGAAAATCAAATGACCTGAAAGAGTTATTACTATCACATGGGAAGATGTGTGGAAATAAACTGAGAAATACTAATTTTAAATTATGCATTATATAGACATAGGAATTGCTTTTCTGATTGGGCACGATCCTTATAGACAACCCTCAAATTGGCACAGGTTCAAAGAGAGATTAAACACATTCTCCAAGTCGACATAATCGAAGTGAATTGCAGTGATTAGAGCTCACCCATAGTAATGGTGCCAAAACCATTACTACACAGAGCCTACACAGGACCATTGGGTACAATCTCAATCTCAGTTACAAAGTTGAATCTATGTTCAATTCCACATTTGGACGACTGTGTTTGAAAGGTGGGACAAGCAGCTTATGTTTCTAAGTTGGACTTGGAGGACACTGGCATGTGCCACAAAGACAATTTTTTTTTTGTCTTTTGTAATGCTGAGTGGAATGTATCAATTTAAATTTATGCCATATGAAATGAAAAATGTGCCAGTACCTTTCAAAGACGAACCAATAGTCCTTTCCTGGTTACCCAATTGTGTAGTTTATGTTGGTGATTTTTTTTTGTCCCACATGGAAGGAACATTTGCAACTTCAAGAATGAGGTAATGAGAGTCCAGACACTCTGTTCCTGTTAGGTTGAAAGGTTAGGCTGGCAGGTGTAGGGAATGCTGGATGACTGGAGAAATTGAGGTTTTAGTTAAGAAAAAGAAGGAAGCATATGTAAGACAGCAGAGATCAGGAGTATACTTTTAAGAAGGAAATCAGGAGGGCAAAGAGGGGTCATGAGAGTTTTTTGGCAAATAGGGTTAAAGAGAATCCATAGGGATTTTATAATTGCATTGAGGACAAAGGGGAACTAAGGAGAGAACAGGGCCCCTCAAAGATCAGCAAGGCAGCCTACGTGTGGAACTGCAAAAGATGAAGGTATTACTAAACGAGTATTTTGCATCAGTGTTTACTCTGCGGAAGGACATGGAAGATACAGAATGTGGGGCAATAGATGGTAACATCTTAAATTCTCCATATTACCGAGGAGGAAGCACTAGATGTACTAAAATGCGTGAAGGGGGATAAATCCCTAGGACCTGATCTGGTGTACCCTAGAACTCTGTGGGAAGCTAGGGAGGTGATTGCTAGGCTCCTTGCTGAGGTATTTGTCACCAGTAGTCACAGGTGAGGTGGTGGAAGACTGGAGATTGTCTACAGTGGTGCCACTATTTAAGAAAGGTGGTAAGAAAAAGCCAGAGGGGTATAAACAAGTGAACCTGACCTTAGTGGTGAGCAAGTAGTTGGAGGGATTCCTGAGGGACTGGGTTTACATGTATTTAGACAGGGAAGGACTGATCAGGGATAGTTTTTATTTGTTACTTCCTTCAAAGAGCATTGATGACAGAGCAGTGGACGTGATCTAAATGGACTTCAGTAAGTATTTGACAAGGTTACTCATGGTAGACTGGCTAGCAAGGTTAGCTCATCTGGAATACAGGGGCAACTAGCCATTTGGATGCAGAACTGGCTTGAAGGCAGAAGACAGACTGTGTGATGATGGAGGGTTATTTTTCAGACTGGAGGATTGTGACCAGTGGTGCCACAAGGATTAGTGCTAGGAACACTGCATTTCATCATTTCTGTAAATGATTTGGATGTGAACATAAGAGGTATAGTTAGTAAGTTTTGCAGATTACACCAAAATTTGGAGGTGTAGTGGACAGCGAAGGATAATGACTAAGGCGTTTAGTATGCTTTCCTCTATTGTCAGTATTGAGTATAGGAGTGAGAGGTCATTAGATTAGATTACTTAGTGTGGAAACAGGCCCTTCGGCCTAACACGTCCGCACTGACCCACCGAAGTGCAACCCACCCAGACCCAATCCCCTACATTTACCCCTAACACTATGGGCAATTTAGAATGGCCAATTCACCAAACCTGCGCATTTTTGAACAGTGGGAGGAAACCGGAGCACCCAGAGGAAACCCACGCAGGCATGAGGAGAATGTGCAAACTCCACACAGTCAGTCGCCTGAAGCAGAAATTGAACCCGGGTCTCTGGCGCTATGAGGCAGCAGTGCTAACCACTGCCACCCAGATCGTGTGGCTGTACAGGACATTTGTTAGGCCACTTCTGGAATATTGTGAAATTCTGGTCACCCTATGGGAAGAATGTTGTCAAACTTAAAAAAGTTTAGAAAAGATTTTACAAGGCTACTGCCAGGGTTGCAATGTTTGAGTTATTGGAAAGGGCTGAATAGTCTGGGGTTGTTTTCCCTAGAGCGCCAGAGGCTGAGGGCTGACCTTATAGCTGTTTTAGAAAATTGAGGGGCTTGGATAGAGTAAATAGCGAAGGTCTTTTCCCTGGGGCGGGGGTGTTCAGAACTAGAGGGCTTAGGTTTAGGGTGAGAGGGAATAGATTTAAAAGGGATCTAATGGGTCACTTTTTCAGTGTGGTGTGTGTATGGAATGAGCTGCCAGGGGAAATGGTGAAGGCTGGTACAGTTGCAATGTTTAAGAGGCATCTGGATGGGTGTATGAACAGGAAAGGTTTAGAGATATGTGCTAACTACTGGCATATGGGACTAGATTAATTTTAGTTTGACATGAACGAGTTGGATCAAAAGGTCTGTTTCCATGCTGTCGATCCATATGACTCTAACATTTATTGGAATTGTTCAATTGACTTCGGAAGGCAGACCTTGCTAAGAATGAATTTGCCAAAGCCCAATTCATGTTATTGGACCTGGACAAATGGCCCCACGGAAGGTAGAAGCAAAAGTAATGAATGGGATGTTTCCCTAACAATCTACAAAAAGAGCAGCACTACGATTCCTGGGATTGAGCGGGTTTTGTTTGAAATTCATTCCCAATTTTAGCAGCTTGGCTCCTCCAGAGTTACTAAAGAAAGGCAAGAAGTTTCAGTGGATAGCAGACTGTTAGAAGGCACTTCACTGCATGAAAGCTGGGTTAACTACTGCCTCAGTAGTTAACCATACCTGATTATGCAAAGCCATTCAAGGTGGCTATCGATGCAGTGTCAGTGCTGTGCTCTTACAGGAAGACTATGAAAAGATAGAAAGATATATCTGGTATTATTTCAGGAAATTGAACGTTCATCAATAGAAATATTTGACAGTTGAGAAGGAGACTTGAAACTTGGTGTCAGCACTTCAACATTTATTATTAGTAATGTGTCTGAGACGTTTGTATGTACTGTTCAAAACCCATTGAAGTTTGAGAAATTCAAGGACAAACATTCCATACTGATTAGATGGAGCTTGTTATCACAGCCAATCAGTTTGAAAATTGTGCATATGGCAGGATGAGAAAATGCGACTGCCGATGCATTGTCAAGCCTTGGATGAGAAACTGCGGCTTTTGGTGGCATGAGGAGATGGATCAAAATAGAACATATTGGTGCACAGTCGTAGTTAGAACATTAGAACATTACAGCGCAGTACAGGCCCTTTGTCCCTTGAAGTTGAAGAGTGTGGTGCTGGAAACGCGCAGCTTGTCAGGCAGCATCTGAGGAGCTGGGAAACTGATGTTTTGGGCGGACGTCCTTCATCAGGAATGTGACTCGTGGGCCAAGGGGGCTGAGATGAAAGCAGGTTGGCTGAGTGAACTTAGCTGAAAATGTGATAGATGATGGTAGGGGTGAAAGTGATAGGTGGAAAGGAAGATGGACAGGTATGACCGTTCATGAGGGTGGTGCTGATTTTGGGAGGCTGGCACTGGAATGAGATGGGAAGAGGGGAAATGGGCAAATTTGGTGAAATTCACATTGATCCTGTGTGGTTGGAGGGTCTCAAGGTTGAAGATGAGGCGTTCTTGCTCCAGGTGTTGGGTGGTGGTTAGGGTTTAACCACAGAGGAAGCCCAGAACCTGTGTGTCTTTGGAAGAGTGGGAGGGGGAGTTAGTTCAGCAACAGGTTGGTGGGTGTTGGTTGGTGTGGGCATCCCAGAGATGTTCTCTGAAATGATCTGCAAGTTGGCATCCTATTTCCCTAATGTAGAGGACACTACAGAGGGTACAATGGATGCAGTAGATGAGGGGTACGGGTAAAGTTCTATTGGGAATGGTTCTTTTGGGGCCGGGGGGGTGGGTGGTGGTGTGGATGCAGGCTTTGCACTTCTTGCAATGGGAGGGGAGAATGGGTTGGACGGGGGTGTGGACCTGACAAGGGAGTCTGGGAGGGAATAGTCTTTCTGAAATGCAGGTAGAGGTGGGGAGGGAAATATCTCTTGTTTGTAGGTGGCAGAAATGGTGTAGGATGATGCAGTGTATCTGGAGGTTGGTGGGTGTAAGGTGAAGATCTGGGGATTCTGTTCTTGTTGCAGTTGGAGGGGTTGGGTTCATGGGCGGAACTGTGGGAAGTGGAGATTTGCTGGAGGGCATTGTTGACTATGTGGGAGGGGAAATTCCTATCTTTGAAGAAGGAGAACATCTGGGATGTTCTACGGTGGAATTGGTCCTCCTGAGAGCAGTTGAGGCAGAGGAATTGGGAATAAGGGATTAAGTTTTTTTTTTACAGGAAGCAGGATGGGAGCAAGTGTAATCTAAGTAGCCTTGGGAGTCTGGTTTGTTGTAGATGTCTGTCTTGGGATCCTCCAACCACATGGGATCAATGATTTCACCATTTCCCCTCCCACCTATCCCAGTCCCAACTTCCCAACTCTGCACCGCCCTCTTGAACAGTCCTACCTGTCCATCTTCCTTTCCACCTATCTGCTGTGCTTTTCCAGCACCACATGTTTCGACTCTGATCTCCAGCACCTGCAGTCCTTACTTTCTCAGTGCATGGTTATAGTTGGTGTGATGTATATGTATTGTAGTGTCCTAACAGTGTAAGATTGAGGTTTTAAGATGAAGCCATCTGTGGATACCTCTGCTTCTTTTTTTTTTGTGTAAAGAAGACAGGTGTTCATTTTAAGAAGGTTATGTTGTCCTTGTTTTTTTTTTTGTTTTTGAAGAGGGTTTGTAAAAGGCAGAGATTCCAATTCAATAGGATTAGGGACTTTTGTTAATGGCTAACAGATACTGCCTAAGGCAACAATCAAAAGGCTTTTAGGTGTTTTTTAAAACCCTTGTAGCATAAAAGGGGAGTAGCCGGTTCTCTCAGTTCAGGGTTTGTTCCTGGTTTGGTTTTGGTTTGAGCAATCAGTCTGATTTTAAAGCTGCTGGGTCATAAAGGTTCCCTGATTAAACAGATGTTTCTGGCTCATTTGCTAGCTCCATCTCTCGACCCTACATCTGCCGAAAACAACTGGAAACGTTGCTCGTGCTCTCGCACGCTGTCTTGCTTGCTGGCTGGCTGCTCTACATCTGCTAGAGCAACTAAATTTTTTATCTCTCACTCTTGCTCTCTCCTCCCTGCATCTGCCTAAAACAACTACAAATATTAGGCCCTGGGCTACCACCTTAATGTTTTAAGCGGGTTTGGCCTGGTCCATAACAGCCCCACAAATTCATGAATATCATGAGCAGCAGTTGTCTGGTTGTTCTGCTATAATTGGATGTTGAAGGGAAATGGTCTAGTTACAGTGAAACAATTTGTAGCCTCCAGAAAGATTGTGGCTGGGTGAAGTGATTGTAGTTTTTAACACTTTATTTAGAACTACTGAGATCAGGAGTGTTTCCTAATGAACTCTGCAGGCAGAAGTTAAGCTAGTCAATCTGACAAATTGCTAGTTTGTGGTTTGCAGAATTAACATAGCCATCTATAGTGGAGGAACCTGCCAGAGAATAGTAGTCTTCTGATTAGCTTGTTTAATTTTAATTCGAACGGCGATAAGGAGAAAATTCTTCAGGCAGAGAGAGATGAATCTATGGAATTCACTGCCACAGAATGCTGTGGAGGTCAGGTCTTTGTTTAAGACTGAGATAGGTTCTTGACTGTCCAAGGGATCCAAGGGCTACAGGGAGAATGGGGATGTGAAACTTATCAGCCATGATTGAATGGCAGATCAGACTTGATGGGCTGAATGGCTCCTTTGTCTATTGGTCTTTATCTGGGATACTTATGAGCATAGATATTATAAAGACTCCAGGATTTTCTCTGCTCAAGAGTATATATTTACCTATTTGTGGTGTATCTAGAGTAGGGTTCATTTCAGTTGTAATGGAAAATCTTGGGCTAGTTACTGAATTTATAATTAACAGAAATTAACAAGCAGTGCACTAAGTGGATAAGAATAAGAGTATGTGGAAATTTTAATATTTGTTCACATTTTTCAAAATAAAATTTTACCTTAAAATGCTGAGCATGCAGGAAGATATTAGAGAAAATATCTTTTGGGAGGTATCAAGGGTTTATGGAATTAATATAATGAACTTTATTCAGCCAATAATTAGGAAATATTGGGTAATAGGTCAATAAGTAGGTGGTAGGATAGTGAAGGTGGTGTTTGGTAAGTTTGCCTTTATTGGTCAGTACACGGAGTATAGCAGTTGGGAGATCATGTTGGTTAGGCCACACTCTGAATACTCAGTGTAGTTCTGGTGTCCCTGGTATAGGAAGGATATTGTGAAACCTGACTGGGTTCAAAAAGATCTCTCAAGGATGTTGCCAGGGTTTGAGCTATATGAAGAGGTTCAGCAGGCTGGGGCTATTTTCCGTGGAGTGTCAGAGGCTGAGGGGTGTCCTTCTAGAGATGTATCAAGTCATGAGCATGGACTAGTAAACCTTTTCCCCAGGGTGGGTGTGTCCAAACCTAGAAGGCATAGGTTTAAGGGGAGAAGAGAATAATTAAAAGTGACCTAAAGGGGCAATTTTTTTTCTCAGAGGGTGGTGCGTGTATGGAATGATCTCCCAAAGGAGGTGGTGGAGGCTGGTATAATTGCAACATTTAAAAGGCATCTGGATGGGTACATGAATAGGAAGGGTTTAGAAGGATATGAGCCAATTGGGACTAATTAATTTAGGATATCTGGCATGGACTGACAGGTCTGTTTCCATTCTGTACATCCTGGGCAGGTATGTTAGTTAGGCACAAAGGGCTGTTTGGCCTCCTTCTGCACTGTCTGAATTGAGTTTCATTTTATGGATTAAGGTTTTTATCTAATCAATTTTTGATGTTTTGTAATTGTGCAGGTATTCCTTTTAATCTCTCCCTGGTTTTCTTAAACCTTTAACAAATCAGTGAAGATATTTTATTTGTCTGAATGTTATCCTGATTTCCAGTGGTATTCATGTGGTAAGGTCCTTTTGTCATCTCTTATCAGTTGTATGGTTCCAGTACTCCTCCTGTAATTAACATTTTATTTTGACACTTGTGATGCATGTCTCATTCCTTGCCTTCCTTTCAGTTTTTTGTAAACTGTCTACGTCTTTTGTTGTCTGTGCATGTGTTTTCTCTGCTTGACTTTTTTAATGCTATTTCCTATGCGGTTATATTTTCAATTTGCTTGTGATTGTGATCTTTATAAAGAGACTTTTAAAAAGTAACTGAAGATAGTTGCTTGAAGTTATTACTTACTGAAATGGGGTTACAGGAGCCAGTGGGTACATGGGAGCCACTGATTTTTTTTTTAATAAGGATTCTGATTTCTGGAGACAGCAATGGGTGGCAACTATAAATAGGTAACATCATTTTCTCTAGTTTGTGCATGAAAAATAATTGTACGTAGGCATGTTGCTCTTTTAGTCACTTCCTACATGAATAGGAAAGGTTCAGAGGGATATGAGCCAAGTGCTGGCAAATGGGAGTAAAATTTTTTTAGTTGTGAAATCTTTACAAGCTAGTAATTGGAAGTTGAAATCTTAACTGGTGTAATTTATACAGCCTTGAACTATTTATTTCTCGTAGTAGGAATGCTTGGCTTATAGAAAATTGGAATGTGCTGTGTGAGGTCTCAAAGATCCTCCAAAGAAAATCCACAGCAAATGAAAGCCATCCTTTTCAATCTTGAGTCCATATAAATCCTCTGATTGTCCTCTCCGTTTTTCTGACCCATCTTGTTGGGTTATTGGGCTAGTAATGAAGATTAACTTGAGAATCTTGACATGCATTTCAACATTTTCACATTATTTCATATTAATGTTTTCCAGAAACTTTGTCTGTGGTGTTTGCAAATGGGGACATAGCTGCTATTATTCACATGACCTTTCTATGCTGAAGTCGTCCCAGATCTGCAAACACTATTTGAATGGATTTTGCTTCTATGGAAACAATTGCAGGTTTGTTTGGTCACTTGTAGAAATTCATAATGTTTGTTTTGGGCCTGCTTTTTGTTAGAGTTTGCATATGTAAAATTTTATTACATAAGCATACTTTTGTGCTTCACATGTTGAATATTTGTTTTGCATTAGTGACTGTATTGTAAATTTAATATGCATTCTGTGCCAGCAGGAAAAGTGATTTGAAGGTGGACAGTTGCAGTACAGACTGAAACATTTTAGGTTGAGCTAGTATGTATCTACCTTGATACAGAAACATTTTACTTATCTGACTAATATTGTATCCTACCATTTTGAACTACTATCTTTTTTTTTCCATCATAAGGTCAGAATAGGGGATGTTCACAAACACTGTTTATGATGCTAGATACTGAAGCTGTCAGTGTCTAAATGCAGCAGTAGTATCCAGGTTTGGGCTGACAGGTGTCACAATAACATCCATGTGATAGAAGTACCACTCAATGACTCTGTCTTTAAAAGGGAATCTAACCATTACCCCTTGACATCCAGTGGTTAACCATTACTGAATCCCCCACAATCAAAGTCCTGTAAGGTTCCTGTTGACCAGAAACTAAGCTGAACCTGTTGTGTTAATACTATGGCTACAAGAGCAGATTGAAGGGTAGGAATTCCATGGTGTGTAATTCTCCTCCTGACTTCTGTGTCGGTCATCTAAAGGCGTAAATCAGGAATGTGATGGAATACTTCCCACTTACCTGGATGAGTGCTGTTCCAACAATACTCCAGAAGCTTGATAGTACGCTGTATAAAATAGCCTGTTAGATTGACGGTGTTCCATTTCCTTTTCCACCAGATCACAATAATGGCATTGTGTACTCTAAGGCTCCTTGGACAGCACCTTCTAAACTAAACCTCTGCCACCTAGTAGCATAAGGGCAGCAGATGCAGTGGACACCCTTGCAGGTTTCCCTCTAAGCCACTCACCATTCTGACTTGAAACCATAGCACTTTTCTTTCCCACTGTTGATCAAAATCCAAGAACTCCTCCCTGACAACTTTGTTGGATGTAACTATAGTTATAGTTACAGAGGATAGCTCACTATCTTGAGAGCAACTAGGGATGGCTAATAAATTCTGGCACAGTCAGTGAAGCCCTCATCCCACAGATGAAATTCTTAAACTTATTTTCCACCCCCCACCCATGACCAGAACTGTACTGACTGACTGTGTACAATAGGGATATCCCTATTGTCTTTGAACACTACCACAGTGGTGTAATTCAAACTTAAAGTGATGGTATACCGAAGTCTTCTGAATGAAGTTGAAATTCCATAAACACTCAACCATCTCAAATCTGTTCAATGATAGCTACACAATTCAATGTGTATGACTTGCTTAGCTTTCAGGTAGCTTCTCATTGGAGGAAGTAAGTGTTCTGAAGCTGGGTTTGATTGAATGTTTAGGGCAATGTGCTGTAATTTTATTCTGGCCTACATTTTTGATGGCCTTTTTTTTAACAAAAAAAGTTCCATTCTCCAAGTGAATATATCTTCCCCTTTTAATTATTACTGTCATTCTTGGAATGTGCTGCGGGGGCTCTATATAATTGTAGTTTGATTAATGACACATATAAATCAGTTTACTGAGCAGTATGGGGCTTGAAACCCAATGGCAGCTTTGTATGCAGTTGTATTAAAGGGAATTAATGTACAATAATGAATCTGTTATTAGATACCTGCACATCCGACCTGCTGCAGGATGGTTATCCGGAAACAGACGTGGTTCTGAACCTGCTCTTCAGCCGAGGGCTGGAGAATCATCCCAGAGATACCATGGTATGGAATCTAGTGATCCTACTGGCAGAAACTACTCTAGAAATAGACGTAGCTCTGCTCCTGCTATTCACAGAACTCCAGGAAGATTTTTCCAACATTCCCATACTGCTGAACCTCCCAACCACTCAACTACACCAAAAAGTACTTGGAGTCGACGTGGCTCTGAACCTGCTGTCTCCAATTTCACTAATTTGGGTAGGGATACTAGATGCTCTGGCACACGCTTGGACGAGGATGTCGATGAAGTGAAGGAGAATGAAACACCTGAAGGCTTAGACAGATGGGCATTTGCTGCAGAATTTATACCTCAACAATTTAAAAAGCATGGTAGGTAGAAATGGCTGTCCATAAAAGTGAGTGGTATGAATTATAACTTGCATTTTCTTGTGATAGAGTTTGTGATGGAAATTCAATATAGAAAGTAGTTAATGGTGCTCAGACTTCATAATCTTTTATGGGAAGCAGGTGGATGAGTGATTTTTGTTTTCTTTAGGTCTTTTTTATTTCCAAACTGTCTCCATTGTTTTTATTTTGCTGTTCTTTTGAATGTAGTCAAAGTAGAGATCTTTGTGTATTGGTTAATATTTCTACTTCTGAACCAGAAGTTCTAGATTAAAGTTCCATGCAGGATGACTTGGCATTCACAATGTAGCAAAACCATGTTGAGTATCAACCTGTAAATTCTTGCAGCACCTGTGAATGCCAGGCAGTAAGAGTGGGAGACATTCCTGGTCAGCCTTGTAAAGGAAAGGAACATTGGAACAAAGTCAGCTGGCATTTCTTTCACAGAATAGGTTCCAATAAATTATAAACAAACCAAACGCTTAACTTAAAGTGAAACATTTGACTTTTAAACATTTTTTTTTTCATTTCAAAGGTCATTTTTAAAAAGAAGCTATAATCCTACATGGCCTTCAGAAAGTCTTAAATCGTATAACAGAGGTTTTTTGACACATTGAGTCTACACCAATGAAAACTACTCTAAATCTGTTTTGCAGTAATGGTCATCCAAGTTACTTTTTTAAAGTTTTAAAAGAATGTTGTGCAAGATTGTGGGTAAAAGTTGGCGTTGTTTGTTTTTAAACCACATGCCATAAGTTGGAAGAATAGTTAGCCAATGGAACAGTTGTTCTTCAGTGCTGTCATTCCAGACCTGTGTACTGTAAAACTTCCTTTGAGAGAACTTTCAATTGAATGTCTTTGTGTTTGCTAAGTCACAAAATATGTTTACAATTCCAACCTTTGTTCAAATTGAAGAATGAGACATTTTTATAAGTGTTCCCTCTTACCCCACACTAAGCATCCTGCCTTTTAACCCTGTTTAGGGTGTGGGTTTGCTCGCTGAGCTGTATGTTTGATATCCAGACGTTTCATTACCTGGCTAGGTAACGTCATCAGTGCCGACCTCCAAGTGAAGCGAAGCTGTTGCCTCCTGCTTTCTATTTATATGTTTATCCTGGATGGGGTTCCTGGGATTTGTGGTGATGTCATTTTCTGAGGGGTTGATAGATGGTCCCTAGATCTTTTGTTTATGGCGTTGTGGTTGGAGTGCCTGTGTCAAACCAAAACTAACAAACTTAAAAGACCCAGTACATCCCGTGGACAAAACCAACGTTGTCTACAAAATTCCGTGCAAGGACTGCCAGAAACACTACATAGGACAAACAGGAAGAAAGTTAGCCACCAGGATACACTAACGCCAGCTAGCCACAAAAAGACACGACCCTCTCTCCCTCGTAGCCCTACACATGGAGGGAAAAAACCCCACCATTTCGACTGGGACAGGCTAAGCAAAGACATGCCAGAGAATTCCTAGAGGCCTGGCACTCCAACCACAACGCCATAAACAAACACACAGATCTAGATACCATCTATCAACCCCTCAGAAAACGAACAGGAAATGACATCACCACAAACCCCAGGAACCCCATCCAGGAGAAAGATATAAATAGAAAGCAGGAGACAACAGCTTCGCTTCACTTGGAGGTCGGCACTGATGACGTTACCTAGCCAGGTAATGAAACGTCTGGATAGCAAACCTACACCCTAAACCTCAACCTGAGCTACAAACCTTCACAAACCTTTTTAACTCTGTATTCTGCATTCAAATTCACCTTTCAAAGTGAACAACTTCACACTTTTCCAGGTTGAACTCCATCTGCCATTTATCAGTCCAGTACTGTATCCTGTCAATGTCCCGTTGCAACCTATA
Organism: Chiloscyllium punctatum; assembly: GCF_047496795.1. Classification (NCBI taxonomy): domain Eukaryota; kingdom Metazoa; phylum Chordata; class Chondrichthyes; order Orectolobiformes; family Hemiscylliidae; genus Chiloscyllium; species Chiloscyllium punctatum. The sequence continues at coordinate 12,127,042 of NC_092783.1, read as the reverse complement.
ACAGCCCTCCACATTATTCACATCCTCCACCAACCTTCATGTCATCGGCAAACTAATCCACCCTTCCACTTCCTCATCCAAGTCAGTTATAAAAATCGCAAAAAGCAGAGCAAAAGTCCCGGAATCGATCTCTGTGGAACACCACTGGTCACCAAGCTCTAGGCTGAATACTTTCAATCTATCACCACCCTCTGTCTTCTTTGGGCCATCCAGTTATGTATCCAGACAGCCAGATTTCCCTGTATCCCATGCCTCTACTTTCTGAATGAGCCTACCATGGGGAACATTTATCAAACGTTCTGTTAAAATCCATAAACACCACATCCACTGCTGTACCTTCAATGTGTTTTGTCACATCCTCAAAGAATTTAATAAGGTTTGTGAGGCATGACCTGTCTCTTGCAAAGCCATGCCAGCTATATCTAATCAAGCTATGCTTTTCCAAATCCTCTTCTCCGAATCCTCTCCAGTACTTTGCCCACCACTGACGTAAGACTGATTGGTCTGTACTTCAGAGGATTATCTTTATTGCCTTTCTTGAACAAGGGAATAACATTTGCCACCCTCCAATCATCTGGCACTACTCCAGTGGACAGTGAGGATGCAAAGATCATCGCCAAAGGCTTCCTCTAGTAACCCAGGGTATATCCTGTTGGGCCCAGGGGATTTATCTATATCCTTTATTTTTCAAATTTTTTAGCATGAACTTTTTTCCTAACGTCAACCTGTGTTCTATCTCCCTCACCCTATCCTCCATTGTTCTTTTGGAAGTGATCAATGGTCAAAAGAAAATGTGTATATTTTCTCTAATATTGTTCGATGTTATGGTTTGTGGAGCTTAAAATCAGCCCAACTACTTGCCTGAGCTACTGCTAGGCTGGATTTATTACCCATCTCTATTTGCCCAGAGAGCACTTGAAGATAAACGACATTGCTGTACTTTGAGTCACATTCTGGTCAGAGCAAGTAGGCATGACTGACCTTCTTCCACTAAGGACGTAGGTGGTCCTGAGGGGTTTGTGCAACAATTGACAATGGTGAAATGAATGATATTAGGCTAGTGTTTCTTTTGTAAATTGGCTTCATCACTGGTTATGGTCGAATTTGAATTGATGGCACCTGAACAATAGCCTGAGGTTCTGGATTGCAAGTCCAGTGACATTATTGCTATGCTGCCACTACCTGGAGAATTCCATTCTTATGAAAATGCCAGATCTGCTATATCCTGGCTTTTTAACAGAAAATTAACTTGTCAATGCAAGTGTTAACTTCTTTCTCGTGTTTCTCTGTGGATAACTGTTTAGTTTCAAAGCTGACAAATATTTTGTTCTGTTTTGTATGTATGCAAAACATAAATGTGTTGAATTGTTTACATATTATAGGTTGTGCATCAACATCACAGGCAGGTCATCTCCATTGTATGCCTGGTTCTGTCAAGAGCGTATCTCAAACTGCCCTGAAACCAGATTCTTCAACTTCACAATCTGTTCCACAGGTATACAGTTTCAGCTTTTTTATAAATACATTCACCTCCTTAGGCGAATGTAATCATTGAAATCTATGGTTAGATGTTTTTCTCTTTTTTAAATACTGCCCTGAGAACTAAATATTTGTAACTGACTAAACATTTGTTGTCTGGAATTATTCTGATTGCTATATTTGCTATTTTGAACATCCCACTTCAACAAAGGAGGATTCTATAGCATTACAGTACAATGCAATTATAATTCCTTGATCTTAATAAGAATGGTGCATTGTTGGAAGTTCAATAACATTTATTCTTTTGTTAGTATCTTAAGCTATCTAAGCAGTACTGAACCTTGCTTATGCAGAGATTGAACTAATAGTGAAGGACAAGGAGACTGGTGATCTCATTGGCTGGAACAGAAATTAAACCCCATAATGTTTCACCTCCAAACTTCTGCCTGAAAAAGAAAGTGCTGAAATACTTGTGCAAACTAGTTTAGTTTAGTTTATGAGATGACTATGGAGTAGATGCTATTGATAACTTCTAATACCAGAACCATGGTGCATAGAGCTGGGAAAATGAATCCAAATTCAGATGTGAGCCAACGCTGATTTTACGAAATGTCTTTTTACATTCTAGAGAAAGTTGGCTAAAGATTCAGCCTTTGAAGACAGTAAAGATATAATTTGTGGAATTTGCATGGAAAAAGTCTATGAAAAAGCACCAGCCAGAGACCGTTGCTTTGCAATTCTTCCTGATTGCAACCATGCTTTCTGTGTGAGCTGTATCAAGAAATGGCGAGGGAGCAAGGGATTTACCAATAATGTAATAAAGTAAGTGAATGTCAAATTAAACAATATCTCTATTGTAGTTGTTTTATTGACTGTTAACAGTTAAAGGATTTTATATTTGCGTTTGGCTCAAAACATGGGAGTTAGTTTGCTTTAGTGAAGTGTTTGGAAAGTCTGGCGTAGATAACTTTTAAGAGTGATAATTTAATCGTATGCCTGCTGGAGTGATGAAGTTTGCAAACTCCAACTTTACTAACAGGGAGAAAATATTTCAAGTCATTTGATTAGTAGAAAACAGCATGAGCAAGTTTTTTAAAAATGTAGTTCAAAAGGAAACCTGACTGAAGTAAGAATAGTCCCCTAGAAAAATGGATTGCTTAGAGTATTTAAGGGATGATGTTAACACAGTGAAAATGTGTAGTGTGTAAAACTTTCAGATGAGGAATGTTTGATTTAAACCTTGACAAGTTAGTAAAGGACTGAGTAATAATGGTCTGCTTGACTGGTCAAGAGAAAAAGGCCTTAAGCTTGCAGAAACTGCCTTTTGAAGGAAGCAGTTACATCAAATGTGCAGAATTGATTAAGGAAAATTTCTCTGGATTTTGATTAGTTGGGATTTTCTGTTGCTGTTTTGAAATCTTTCAGACTGTTATGTAGCTTGTGTTTTGTTCAGTGATTGGTACAACCAAATCTGCATTTCACTACTGCCAAATAATGAGTTGATGGGGACTAATATACTGGCAGGGAGATTTGCTACTGGGAGGATTTAAACTAGTAATTTACTGGAGGAGTCCAGGGAGATAGGAAAGAGATCAGTACTGAGGCTGGTACAGTTGGGAAAAGGAGCAAGTCAAATAGGCAGGAAAGAACAAAACAATAGAATAAGGTCAAACTGTTGAATTAAAGTGCATTTATTTCAATGCAAGAGACCTATCCGTGAAGTCGGATGAACTCTGCATCGTTAGGAACATGGGACCGCGATACAGTAATTAGAGATATGGCTCCGGGATGGATGGGACTGGCAGCTTAATGTTCCTGTATACAAATGCTATAGGAAGGATTTGGTTGGGGGGAGGCAAGAGAGAAGGAGGAGTGGTGTTTTAACAACATTTATGGTTGTACTTTGGGAGGATATTCCTGGGAATGTGTCCAGGGAAGTTATTTTGGGTAGAACTGACATAAGAAAAGGATGATCACCTTATTGGGATTGTACTATAGACTCCTAATAGTGAGCAGGAAATGGAGAAACCCATTTGCAAGGTGAACTTTACCTGTAAGAATAATAGGATGATTATGGTTGGGGATTTTAACTTTCCAAACATAGACTGGGACTGCCATAGTGTTAAAGGTTTAGATGGAGAGGAATTTAAGTGTGTGCAGAAACATTTTTCAGATTCAGTATGTGAATGTACCTACTAGAGAAGATGCAAAATTTGACCACCTCTTGAGAAACAAGGCAGAGCAAGTGACAGGTGTCAGTGGAGGAGCACTTTGTGGCCAGCGACCATAATTCTATTAAAAGGTGATGGAAGAGGATAGACCGGATCTAAAAGTTGGGAGGCATTAAGCAAAACGTTCAAAAGTTAACTGGGGTCGAATATTTGCAGGTAAAGAATCGGCTAGAAAATGGGAAGCCCTCAAAAATGAGAGTCCAGAGACAGTGTTCCTATTAGGGTGGAAGGTGAGGCTGGTAGATGTAGGGAATGCTGCATGACTAGAGAAATTGAGGGTTTGACTTTTTTTTTAAAAAAATGCATATGTCTGGTATAAACTGCAGAAATTGAGTGAGTGAATCTTTAGACTTGAAAGGCAGTAGGAGTATACTTGAGGAAATCCAGAGGGAGGAAAACGTACATAGTTTTGCCAAATAGGATTATGGAAAATCCAAAGGGATTTTATAAATACATAAAGGACAAAAGGGTAACTAGGGAGAGAATAGAGCCCCTCAAAGATCATCAAGGCAACCTGTGTGTGGAACTGCAAGAGATGGAGATGTTAAATGAGTATTTTGCATCAATGTTTACTGCGAAGGACATGGAAGATATAGAATGTGGGAAATAGATGGTGACATCTTAAAATCTCCATCTTACAGCGAGGGAAGCACTGGATGTATTAAAATACAAAAGTGGATAAATCCCCAGGACCTGATCACAAGTACCCTAGAATTCTGTGGGAAGCTAGGGAAGTGATTGCTAGACCCCTTGCTGAGATATTTGCAACGTCCATAGTCAAAGGTGAGGTGCTGGAAGACTGGAGGTTGGCTAACATGGTGTCACTATTTAAGAAAGGTGGAAAAGAAAAGCTAGAGGACTATGGACTGGTGAACCTGACATTGGTGGGCAAGTTGTTGAAGGGATTCCTGAGGGACAGGATTAACATTTATTTGGATAGGCAGGCATTGATTAGGGATAGTCCTCTTGGCTTTGTGCGTGGGAAAACATGTCTCACAAGCTTGATTTGAGTTTTTTTTTTAAAAGCAAGTAACGAAGAGGATTGATGGCAGAGCAATGGATGTGATCTATATGAACTTCAGTAAGGTGCTCTACGAGGTTAGATCTCATGGCATACAAGGAGAACTAGCCATTTGCATTGAAGGTTGAAGACTGGGTGTTGGTGGAGGGTTGCTTTTCAGACTGCAGGCCTGTGACCAGTGGTGTGCCACAAGGATCGGTGCTGGATCCACTGCTTTTTGTCTTCTATTCACATCTAAATCATTTATTTAAAAGAGGTAGTTAGTAAGCTTTCAGATGACCCCAAAATTGAAGGTGTAATGGATAGCAAAGAAGGTTAATGCCAGAGTAAAACAGGATCTTGATCCAATGGGTGAATGGGCTGATGAGTGGCAGATGGAGTTTAATTTAGATAAATGGGAAGTGTTGCATTTTGGTAAATCAGGGCAGGACTTAGACACCTTTAATGGTAAGGTCCTGGAGTGTTGCTGAACAAAGAAACCTCTGTACAGTTCATGGTTCCTTGAAAGTGGCGTCAAGGTAGATAGTATAATGAAGGCATTCAGTATGCTTTCCCTTATTGGTCAGAGCATTGAGTGTAGGAGTTAGAAGGTCATGTTGCGGCTGTACAGAACATTGGTTAGGCTACTTTTGGAATTTTGTATGCGATTCTGGTCTCCCTCCTATAAGAAGAATGGTGTGAAAATTTGAAAAGGTTCAGAGAAGATTTACAAGGCTGTTGCCAGGATTGGAGGATTTGAGTTGTAGGGAGAGGCTGGGGTTGTTTTCCCTGGAGCGTTGGAAGCTGAGGGGTGACTTAATGGGGTTAGTAAAATTTGAGGAACATGGATAGAGTAAATGGTCTTTTCTCTGGGGTGGGGGAGTCCAGAACTAGAGGGCATAGTATCGGGCGAGAGTGGAAAGATTTAAAAGGGATCTAACTAGCAACTTTTTCACACACAGTGGTGTATGGAATGAGCTGCCAGAGGAAGTGATGGAGGTTGGTACACTTGAACATTTTAAAAGGCAAGAATAGCCTGGTCAACATGGATGAGTTGTACCTGGGGGTCTGTTTCTGTGCTGCAGCTCTCTGACATCTTGCATGCTTGTTTCTGTGAAATATATAACAATTAGTAAAACCGGGAGGAAAAATAATCATACCAAGCCAGATTTCAATCTGGGATCCTATCTGACCTGTCCAGTAACAGCATCAGATGAAATCATAATCAAATACCTAAGTCAGCGACTCTTGCAAATTGACTGAGTTGGTCTCTAATCTCCAGCAGAAATAAGTGGAGTTGCATTTGTCAGGCTAGTTTCAATTAACATAAACATCAAGGGTTTACTTAGTGAAACTGCGGCTGGATTTTTAAACAAAAATCAATTTTGTGTGTTCAGTTTTAAGATATTTACCTATATCTATTTGAAAATGTAACAGTTGATAGTATCAATTACTGTTTGTCTAAGGGAATTTCAAATTTGTGTCACCTATTGTCTGGATATGATCAGGATGCTTCCTGATGCCTGTCTGTCAGTCAGACAACCCGGCATGGTAGCTCCGTGGTTAGCACTGTTGCCTCGCCGCCAGGGACTGGGTTTGATTCCAGCCTCTGATGACTGTCTGTGTGGAGTTTGCACTTTCTCCCTATGTCTGCATGGGTTTACTCTTGGGTGCTCTGGTTTCCTTCCACTGTCCAAAGATATATAGGTTAGGTGAATTGGTCATGCTAAATTGCCCATAGTGTACAGTGATGTGTAGGTTAGGTGCATTTGTCAGGAGTAAATGTAGAGTGAGAGGGTAGGGGATTGGGTCTGGGTGTGTTACTCTTTGGAGTGTCAGTGTGGACTTGTTGGGCCAAATGGCCTGTTTCCACAGTAGGGATTCTTTGAAGTCTGGCTCTAATTTTCAGCTTGTTTCTCTGGTGTTAGGCACTCGAGTCAGCAGAAATGGTTTTATTTCTAGCTGTCCTATCTGTTTCCATCTAACATCCTAAATTTTAATCAAAGTATCCCTTCAATGTTTTATTTTCAATTAAATGGAATACCACTCAACTTTGATCTCCTTTGTAATTTAACTACTGGGGCTCAAGTAAACCACCTTTGCATGCCTTCCAAGGCTAACAGTCTTCCAACTGTGGACTCTTAGTGATTCATAGCCAATACTTTATATATGGAATTCCTTGTTCTATGCCACTACTTTGTGTGGATAGTTGAGACCTCCACATAGAGCTGTGCAGGCCATCAGTTCTTATATCCTGGCAAATTATTTTTACTATCTCCTCACAATTTATCAGATTCCTACACAGGGCAACTGTTTTCTTTTTTTCCATGAACTTTAACTGTCTGGAAAATATAATCTGACAATGGATAACTTTTCAGGAGCAATTTCAAAAACTGTTCTAAAGGCTACTGTTAATTACTGGAAGTACTTCTGTAGCACAAGTGAAGTAAGCATTTTCATTTAATGAAATCTATTACGGTGAGTATCTCCGGAATGTTTTTACTTGTAAATGACAAGAAAAGCAAATCTTCCAATGTGATGAATCTGCTGTTTGGTGGACTATTGCAGAGGGTCTAGTTAAATCTTTGCAGTGCGGAAAATTTAAACTTCCAATATCTTTATTTACAGAGCATGTCCTGAATGTAGAGTAGTGGCCAGTTACTTCATACCATACAAGTACTGGGTGATTGATGAACAAAAGCAAAAACTTATCGAAAAATTCAAAGTTGAAAAGCGGTATGTATGCCTGGAGGTACTATAGAACCTCAAACTGTATTTCTAAACCTATTTTCTAATTCAGTATGCTATGGATTTCATAATTTTCCATTTTTTTGGTTTAAAACTGTAATCGTTTTGCACTAATTCCACTTGATTCAAGTTCACAATTAATGCTTAAAATACAATGATTATAATTCAAAATTGTTCTGTGTTTATTCTCATAAGGTCCTACCAGGTGAATGCACTTTGTTTACATATATAACCTTCACTAGCAGTATGTCATGGAAAATCTGTAACAACTTTTTAAACTTTAAGTGTAGAAAATGTTGGGAAGATACTCTCTCACTGGAGAGTGCCAGTTGAATTAACCTCTTCATCAGAACTGTTATATCTAACAGTATAACTGAAAAGGGAGGATAGGAACAACAATCTGGGGTGGAAAACAATGGGTTTATGTGGTAAATTGGTGTAATGTCAAATGGTGAACGAAAACACTGAAAGAAGTGGTAAGAATATTGGAGTCATTTTAAGAACTGCTGCCCCCTAGCGAAGTGAAAGGAACTACAAGATGTGGGCAGAGATTGTGATGTAAAGCTACTGAGTATTGATGAGGATAAAGGGCATTCTGTCCTTATTTTGGGAAGGGCATGGTTGAGTAGAAGCCTGGTAAACAAGATGAATACAATGATCTGAAGAGTCATTGGACCTGAAACGTTAAAACTGCTTTCTGTCCATGGATACTGCCAGACCTTCTGAGCTTTTTAAGCAATTTAATTTTTTTTTTGATGAACACACTACTCTTGTATGGCAGTTCGCTCTCTCATTACCCAGTGACTCCAAAGAACCTGATGACCTGATTTTCTCAAGACTCTTGTTGTAAATGTTGTCAGCCTAATACTACTTGAAGTTTAGTATCTTGTCTATTAACACATTTCTATGGCCATTGCATCCTGAGGTGGAACGTGAACCCAGACCTGCTCAATGAAGATTTCACAATCAATACTAATTACAAATTTTATTATTTTTCTTTCTTTCAAGTTTTGTTTTACTTGGCCCATTGAAGTACATGAACCCTTTTTTTTTAGTAAAAAGGTGTTTAGGATAGGTGCTTTAGTTAAAAAGTTTTTCAAATCTGAGGCCTAGTATGTGTAATCTCTGGGTTTCTACGTGCAAGTGAGTAATTTAATAACTTTCAGATTTGAGTTAAGTTTTTCAGTAGCATAGCCCACATTTTCTTCCCTTCTCTTCCTGTTTTTCTCTATGTAAGCGTACCATCACTCTGACTTGGCTGTTTGAAACAAGTGTTAGCCTCAAAATCCAGAAATTTCCAGGTTCACACCTCAATTGACAAATTGATTTTGAAGTCAAGGTGAAGCGATTAGGGCAACCTAAACTGACATGTAGAGACTGTGTTCATTATAGCTTAATGAAGTATGCAATCTGGGTGGCACATGATATTTGGAATTGTAACTGGCATTTATGATAAATTCTGGAGATGGCTGTTGGAGTTGAGCAGTTGTTTTGTCTTTTTCACAGGAAAATACATTGCAAGTTTTTTCTACGAAATAATGGCAGATGTCCTTTTAAATCTGAATGCATTTACTTGCATGAGTTTCCTGAGGGATATCGACCTGCCCAGCATCGACAAAGGAGACGAAGGGATAGTGTAAGGATGTGGCATTTATTGTGACATAAGCAGTGGTCTGTTCTACTTTGTGTTTCGTGACTGAGCATAATTACATTCTCTAATCACCACCACCTTGGTTTCCAGGCAAACTAAACTAGATAGGGTAAACCTGCATTAATTTGTCTTTGCCCTTTTTTTATGTGTAATAGTGACATCAAATGTCATTGTCATCTTGAAAAGTAAAGTAACACCTCCAAAGGATTGAGACTTAATTTCAGAACTTTATTATGTTTGGTTAGCAGTTTTAGCCTTCGTGCAAAATGGCATTATTTATTCATGTATAACTGAAGCCTATTAACTAACTGGACAAACCCATAATTTGAAATTTTATCTGCAGTAACTTAACACTGGCATAAATTCTATTCATAAACTGTAATTGCCCTTTTCTTTGAGAAATGTCTATTCCATGTTAAAAATGCAGATCAGATTTGATAATGTTCATGATTAACTTAGTTTTGTGGAAAATTGGCCCTACTGCTGTCAAAAGTAAAAAGACTGGAGGGATTAAATTTGGGATTCCCATCTACTATCTGTAGCTCCGCATCAGAACTGGTCAGAAAAACAATATTTCCATTTCCTCTATACAATAGATTTGGAAGGTAATAAATGCCACATTGTTTGACAAACATTTTCTCAGACAAGTGAAGACAAGAGAAATAAGAACACACACTGGTTTAGTAGAATAGACTCTTTTTTTAATATATATTTTTTTAAAAAGCCTTTTAATTCCACTCTTCAGGCATTGCAGGCCAATGCAGAAAGTCAGTTTATTATACACAGTTACAAATCCAAGTGTTAAAGTATGCTTGCCTCTTTAAAAACAGATACTGTATAGTGCAAGGAATCCAAAAGTAATCAATTGAAATAAAACCATTGCCAGTTGGATGTGCCTCAGTTGGAATATGTATCCAGTTTGAAGCATCATCTTGTTGCCCAAAAAAATAAGAAATCCTTTGACAAAATGCAGAGATGTTACACTAGTATTACACCATGGATGAGGTTGTGGAGAGTTTAGGATAGGAACTGAGGATAATTTACAAGTTCCAAATTAAGTAACTTTAATGGAAATAGAACCTCCTGAAGAAGGAAGTTTGCCTATAACCAAGGAATGCTAAATAATAGGATATTAAGGGACTATTTAAAATTCCCAAAGAAACTTCATCGAAATGTTAGATCAGTTTCATGCCATGTATATTAAGAGATGGAGTCAGATGACCAAATGCTTGGTCCAAATAAGAGGTGATGAGATTAAGGTACTCCAAGGCCTAGGCAACTGAAGTTGCAGCTATCAGTGATGGAGTGATTTTTAAACCAGATGTATAAGGTAAAAGAGAGGGAGGGATAAGGCCATGGAATTATTTGAAAACTAAGATGAAACATTATTGGATGGGGCTGTTCTCACTTATTTCATTCTTATCAGTTGGATGGTAGTGGCAAGATTGAGCAGCTTCCTCTGGAATATAGTGCTACCACATGTTCAACTAGCTTCAGTAGTTACTCAGTTGGAATTGGATATATATCTTGGGGCCTATGGTGTGGTGACAAAAAGGTTGATACTTCCAAAGCAGACACAAACACTGGCCTGAATGGTTGTTTCCAATGATGTAAATTTTTGTCCTTTTTTAAGTTGTGATCTTTACACAAGGAAGTAAAAGAGGATCAAGAGGAATATATTTACTCAGAATTTTAATAATTTTTCTGATAATCCGATTTGTGATGTAGGCTCAGTAACTGGACAAATTCAATGGTCTTGGCATGTCTAGCATTGGATGTAGCATTCAGTCACGATTACTATTTTGTTCAGTATAAACTAGCTAACTTGCTGAATTTATGGTATTTGTAATATGCCAATATTCTTCACCTTGACTGGCAGACTTTTCACCTGAGTGGTGGAATGGTTCTTGCCCAAGTAGTGTTCTGAAAACCAAATAGTAACTCAAAGATACTGTACAGGCTACTTGCTATTTATTGCACCATGCAAATTTTGAAGTTAGCACTGGATGATGGACAAATAAAAGCCATTTTCCTGGTGACCATTTCTTTAGTTGGAGGAAGTACCAAATTTAGCTCAATCTGGCCAAAAGTAATCAAATTGGGACCTTCGCCGGATCCGAACCTTCTAATTGTGTATCCTCTGACATGGCATATTCAAGGTTCTGTGCTGTTTTGAAGTGATTCTATTTTGGGAGGTCTCAAACAATTTTGATAAACTCTAATTGGGGGGGGGGGGGGTGGGCGGGTGACATGGTGGCTCAGTGCTGAGCACTGCTGCCTCTCAGCACCAGGGATCAGAGTTCAATTCCAGCTTCTGGTGGCTGTGTGAGAAGTATGCACATTCTCCCCGTATCTGCACAGGTTTCTTCCAGTGTTCGGGCTTCCTCCCACAGTCCAAGGATGTTCAGGTTAGGTGAATTGGTCAAGCTAAGTTGCCCATAGTGTTCTGGGATTTGTAGGGTAATGGGTACTCTTCAGAGGATCGGTGTGGACTTGTTGGGCCAAAGGGCCTGTTTCCACACTGTAGGAATTGTAATTCTATTTTCTGCACAAGAAAATTGTCAGGATTGCAGTAGCTTGCTGGTGCAATGGGGCAGTAGCATACTGATGGGTTGTTTGCTTATCTTCACCGACATAGGTAACAAGTCAAAGAAGTTTTAAATTCTTGATTTTAATGTCTTATGTATTCCACAGTCTCCATTAGGAATTATGTGGGAAGATGATTGCGACGATGATGACTATGACCATGCCCTTCATCTCCTTGGTGTACTTTCCCTCGATTCATTTTTAGAGGATTTAGCACACTTTCAGTATGAACTCTTTGATTCAGATCTATCTGATTTTCTTCAGGATGATTCTGATTCTGATGACGACGATGACTTTGCCATTTAGTCTGTATGGAGTAGTGTTCATGCAAACAGCAGGTGGAATATTGATAGTAATTGTTTATCTTATATTTTGGCAGTGCTGTTGCAGGTAGTAGGCTTAAACCATTTAATTAGGCATTTGCAACTAAAATCTGTTTATGCTGTTCTACAATGCAAGTTCTGAATTTATCTTGCACTCATCACTTACTTTATTAAATCAGCTACTTAAGTCTGTACCTGTAAGCCTTTTTAGATAAAGATGTGCATTTTGCAAAGAAAATGCATGACACATGCAGTACACCTAAATGATTTGAACAATTCATTGTGGTTTGAACAATTCATTGTGGCAGTTTTGATGTTGGATTTCAGAAATTGTGCTGATTTCCATTATCACTGATTTAACATTCACTTGAATTGGCTTTTATGAATGTTACTGATATTTGATTACAAGTAAACTGTACTGAAGTGATGCTGAGTTATTAAAGTTGAATAATGTAGGTTCAGTAGAGCTGAAATAGAATGTTTTGCTTCCTTCCCACTAATTAGGGTGAATGCATATTTAACATGGGGATCAGTGATTATTTGACACTTTGTAACTTGATCAATTACTTAATCAGTGGGATGTTTTTAAAATGTCTGTCCTGTGTCCAAATAAAAATGTTTTGTAAATTGTTGTCAAGGTCTTGCATTTTCTCTTTCAAATCTGGAAGGTGTGTTCTTTGTCAAGTCAGTAAGCATGTGGAATTTGAATAGACAATGCTAAATAACGAAATTTGTGGTTAACTATTCAAATATTACCAACTGTCTGAACTGAGCCAGAATGTTTTGCAACTTGTGGTATTTAGCCCAGAAATTAGAACATTTTCAAATTTCAAAATTATCATCCAAGTCTGCTTGTTTCCACCTGTGTAACATCAAAAGCTGATCAGAACTCAGTATATTTCCTTAAACTACCATTAGTACTGTCTTTGTACTGGAACCTCAGCTATGGAACCCTAGTTCCCTTCCCAAATCTCAGACTCTGCTTTTAAACCCTACATCTAACCTTTTTAACAGTAATATCCAGGCACTTTATCAACTGTTCTTCCACCAGCAGCTGATGCTTGCAAAAGAGTTCCCATCCCTATGATAGTGTGGCAGGGTGAGCTGATAGCCAGAGGAATTTCATTCAGTCTTGTTAGATTTTGGAGAAGTGTTGTGGATCAGCCTGTAAGTTTGCTTGCTGAGCTAATAGATCTGTTCTCAAGTTTTTATCATGTGAGATAACATCATGATCCTCCGGTGAAGCATTGGTGTACTCTTCTGCTTGCTATTTTTCTGTCTTTGTTGTGGTGGGTGATACTATTTCCGATTCTCTTTGAGAGGTTGGTAAATTGGAATCCAAATCTGTTAATTGAGTTCCAGTTTGAATGCCAGGCTTCGAGGAATTCCTATGCATGTCTTTGTATAGCCTGTCCCAGGATAGATGTATTGTCTCAGTCTAATTTCCACTAACAAACGAAGATTTGGACTCCATTTATCAACAGCTCAAACGGAACTGGAAATTATATAACCTACCACAACAAACAGACAGAAATAGCAAGCAGGACAGAACACCAAGTCTTCTTTGGAGGTTCACTGATGTTACCTAGCAAGGGATTGAGAACAAATCTACCAGCCCAATGAGCAAACTTACACCTCATCTTGTGTCACTTGAGAAACTTGGCTGAAGCCCACAAAAAGTACAATAAAACCTAAATATATCAAATATTGCTGAACACATTTTTGTTGAAGGATTACAAGTGCCCAGTCTCTCTCTCTCTCTCTCTTTTTTTTTAGACCCTGGAAAGGTAAGGAATCTCAAGTTTGAGCAAGAGATGGCTAGTTGTTTTACAAGTAGTAGTTCACCACTAACTTGCTGCTGCTGTCAAGCCTACTACATTCATGGGTAGTGTGGTATATGAATTTCAGTGCAGGTCTAATACTAGTTATGTTGGAATACTGTGCAAGGAATTGTTTTGACAACTAATTTGGGACTTTTGGTGCATTTTGTATGTAATGCACTGCTTCCACTAACACACAAGGCTCTTTGCAGACAGAACATATGCATAACTGGCACACATCTCGACTCAACAAAAATTTGATAGCCATTTGTGGGTTCATAGATTGAAATAAGAATATCTACCTAATTTGCCAAGCATTGTTTGGATTTCAGTGAACAAGTATCTGACAATTAACTAATATCTCCTCAATGATGATGCCTGTATCAGTCAGTAGTTTTCTCATTCAGTTTAAATGTTAAAGTTATTTGTATAGGGATAGTCTTGCAAGTTGGAACTTCTCATTTTGAACAGGGGAGCCCCCATCACTGAGCAATACTCATGTTTATGTTCTATCAAATTTTAGTTTTATTCCCAGCTGGGCAAAACCTGTCGGGCCTGACTTAATGACTGTAGGCACAATCCTTATCAGGCAGGCCACCTCCCCTTCATCTCAGAAGTAGATGATCTCTTAATGAAATTTATATAGCAATGGCTGAGAAGTACATTTCAGGTGCCATGGGAAAGTTGGAATGGATAGCCATTCATCCCTAGGTAACTCATCCCTATTTACCCTGCACAGTCATGATTGCATATTTCCAGACCAAAAGCTCAACTGTACTATTGAATGGTGAAAACTACAGTTTCTTATTTCAGTTCACACCAATTATATATTTTTACATTAATGTTAAGTTACTTTTATTGTGGATTAGAATACTTCCAGTTTCACAAAAGATGTAATTACAATTCCTCTTCTAGATACCAGAACAGTTTATGTAACAATGTGCTTCAGTGCTGCTTGCATTGACTTCTTCAGAAATGTCTTGTGTAAATCTAGGATGCAGTACAGCATGTTCTTGTGTACAGATGTTACCTACAAAAAGAAATCTATTTTAATTAGTTTCCCTTCCTGAAAACTCTTGATTCTAAGTTTTATCATACCCCAGTTTGTAAGTATGTTTTCCAATTGGAGTCACTGAATAATTACAAGTGAGGATAACATATATAAAGTCCCTCAGTTCTGTGAAAAGAAATCCCAGCTATGGCATCAGTTGAAGTACAAAGAATGATTAGTTATAACTAAACATCAGTTCTGACCCCAGGAGGTGGGGTGGGGAGAAGAGAGTAGGCTGAAACAGAACAGAGGACAAAAATATGACTAATTATTGGGGTGGCTCAGTGGTTAGCACTGCTGCCTCACAGCACTAGGTTAGGTGAATTGCCCATAGTGTTAGGTGCATTAGTCAGGGGTGGATGTAGGGAAATGGGTCAGGTTGGGTTGCTCTTTGGCCCAACAAGTCCACACCAACCCTCAGAAGGGCCTGTTTCCACACTGTAGGGAATCTAATCAAAGTCAGGGAAGTAGAAAGCCACTGTTGCTGACAGGGCCCATTTCCGGTACTTGTACCCTCATCCCTGTCCTCTCCTTCCACAACACTGATCAGGTTCCCCTGATCCTCATCGTGCTCTCCCTCTGTCCCCACTTATTGGCCTGAGATATTATCTGTTTGGGGGAAAAAAATTCTGAAGGATATACTGTTATTTTATTTAACTATATGTAATAATCCAAGAAGCAGAATCATTGTGCTTGGGTTGTTCGGATGGTAGCATTACCTCATGACTGCAATAAGTTGGAGTTTTGGTTAATTTGATCACATGTCCTGCATTGTAATGCCACAAACAACAGAATGGGTCAGATATTGCAAATTACCACTTGTATATAATAGATTATGCATTTCTAGGTGGATGGACATAGAGCAGCAAGGGTGGTGGCAGGGGCACTATTTCAATTCCTGACAGGAGGGCAAGATGGTTTGAGCAAGCCGATTGTCTATGATTGGATTCCTGTTCCTGCAACTCTCCCGAAAAGAGGCCAGCTCGAGCTTTTTCTTTTTTAAAAAAAAGCTCAGGTGTAATACTCACATAGCTCTGGTACTTTGTAAGTGCAGCCAGCACCACTTTGGCGTATTTCATTGATTTGCTGAAACTTCCTGCATGTTGGCTTAGCTTCTGAACAAATTGCTCAAATTGTTCAGGTGTTACTTCAACCTTTTAAGAAAAACAGAATGAGAACGGTTCAAGTCGCAAATTAGTTCCTGGATAATATCCTCTCAGCCAATATTGTGAAAACAAATGATCCAGTCATGAGAGATTTTGCAGTTGCTGGTTTGCTGCATTTGACTAGAAAATAATAATCTATAAAGTAACTTAGATGTCAATGAAAATAAATTATAACATTTCAAACTTTAGCTCTTTAAATGATCAGCCATTTAACAAGGGCAAACATTAGATTTTAAATCTGCACAGTAAGTAGTGCACAAAATTCCTGCTGATATTATTTTTTCTCTGGAAATAATTCAACTACTTTCCATAGTCTAGCATTAAAAAGGCAGTCTGTAGGTTGAAGTTAATTCTTATCAAAAAAGAGGTGAACAAAGCATTGACCTAAGTTACTTGCAGGACTTGGGAGGTATGCTTGTAATAGCTGCCTAGGACAAAGATTGCGTACATGATACACAAATAGGAATACCTGCATAACAACAGTAATTCAGAATATTTTATAATTTAATTATCTTAGGGGAAAAAATGCTCCATTAACTAAGATGGTATACACAGTGGATCATTTCTAAGTCGATTCTGTCAATCAAAATTAAGAAATTAACGTGTTCAGTTACTGAAATGAATGGGAAGTAGTTTTACACTTGGCAGTGATTGGTAGCTACCCAAGAACGATACAGAGCTAGTTATGAACTTTATGTTCTATTTAGATAACCAGACACCATATTGGTCTCCTTTTTTTTTTAATATATATATATATACAGTTGGTTTGCTACAACATAGTAGTTCTGCTCTCTTACAACCCCATGTTATAACCAATATCCACTTGAGGAAGTGTCCCAAATTTGTCAAGTATGTTATAGCAAATTTGCATTAAAGAAATGTGTGTTGTAGCAGAATGATCTGTAACTTATTTTTCTAATTAACCAGGTGATAGATGTTATTAACACACCTTTGGAGCAAGTGGGACTTGAACTTGGGTGTCTTGGTTCAGGGGTAGCAATGCTACCACTGCATTGCAAAGGGCTCTTAAGTTGGCCCCAGAAGTGCAAATGAATTCCACGTGAACATAATTTAAACAATCTCTTAATGTATGAGATTTACATCTGACATAAATCAGACTAATCTGGTATTTTATCATTTTTAATTAACATGTTAAGAGACACCTGTGCAGATGGGACTTGAGCCAAGATATCTTGGTCCAGAGAGTGTGAACAACATGTTGGCAGATACTAACTAGCGTCGTGGTAATCACCTAGCTTACTCACCTTTCTCTCAAACAGTGTATGTACTACAGAAAGTAACTCTTCACTCCATGTAATGGACAAGATGTGCCTGTGAACATATCCCATTAATTAGTAATACATTAAAAGAAAATCTTACTAGATTATGATCTTTCATTGTTACAGTTCAATATTTTCAGTTCTTCAAATTTTTCTGCCCTCATTAAAATTTTGTTTGGTCTGCATTCTTGTACCTGTATCAACACTTATGTAATTTCTTCAACTTTCATAGTAGGGAGGTGAATTTGTTCTAAGATACCATCTACCTGTCCAAGCTAAAAGCTAGGACAGACAGAGTCGTCATCTCTGGGTTGTTGCCGGTGCCACGTGACAGAGAGGCAAAGAATAGGGAGAGAGTGCAGTTGAACACGTGGCTGCAAGGATGGTGTAGGAGGGAGGGCTTCAGATATTTGGACAATTGGACTGCATTCTGGGGAAGGTGGGACCTGTATAAACAGGATGGGTTGCACCTGAACCAGAAGGGCACCAATATCCTGGGGGGTAGGTTTGCTAGCACTCTTCGGGGGGGTTTAAACTAATTTGGCAGGGGGATGGGATCCGGACTTGTAGTCCAGCAAGTAAGCTACCTGTGTGTCAGGATGTCCAAGACTGTAGGGAGGCTGTGGAGAAGGTAGCACTGACAGGGACTACTTGCGGACACAGAGATGGGCTCAAGTGCGTATACTTCAATGCAAGGAGTATCAGAAATAAGGTGGGTGAACTTCAGGCGTGGATCGGTACCTGGGACTACGATGTTGTGGCCATCACGGAAACATGGATAGATGAGGGACAGGAATGGCTGTTGGAGGTTCCTGGTTACATATGTTTCAGTAAGATTAGGGAGGGTGGTAAAAAAGGAGGGGGGGTGGCATTGCTAATTAGAAATGGTATAACGGCTGCAGGAAGGAAGTTTGAGGGGGATCTGCCTCTGGAGGTAGTATGGGCTGAAGTCAGAAATAGGAAAGGTGCAGTCACCTTGTTGGGTGTTTATTATAGGCCCCCCAATAGCAGCAGAGATGTGGAGAAACAGATTTTGGAAAGGTGCAGAAGCCACAGGGTCGTAGTCATGGGCGACTTCAACTTCCCAAATATTGATTGGAAGCTCTTTAGATCAAGTAGATTGGATGGGGCGGTGTTTGCAGTGTGTCCAGGAAGCTTTTCTAACGCAGTATGTAGATTGTCCAACCAGAGGGGAGGCCATATTGGATTTGGTACTCGGTAATGAACCGGGACAAGTGGTGGGCTTGTTAGTGGGTGAACATTTTGGTGATGGCGACCACAATTCTGTGACTTTCACCTTGGTTATGGAGAGAGATAGGTGCGCACAACAAGGAAGTTTTTACAATTGGGGGAAGGGAAATTACGATGCTGTAAGACAGGATTTGAGGAGCATACGTTGGGAGCATAGGCTGTCAGGGAAGGATGTGGTGGAAATGTGGAACTTTTTCAAGGAGCAGATACGACGTGTCCTTGATATGTATGTACCGATCAGGCAGGAAAGAAATGGTCGTGTGAGGGAGCCTTGGTTGACGAGGGAGGTTGAATGTCTAGTAAAGAGGAAGAAGGAGGCTTACATAAGGTTGAGGAAACAAGGTTCAGACAGAGCAGTGGAGGGATACAGGATAGCCAGAAGGGACCTGAAGAAAGGGATTAGGAGAGCTAAGAGAGGGCATGAAAAATCCCTGGCAGATAGGATCAAGGATAACCCCAAGGCATTCTATGCGTATGTGAGAAACCTGAGAATGACGAGAACGAGGGTAGGTCCGATCAAGGACAGTGGTGGGAGACTGTGTATTGAGTCGGAAGAGATAGGAGAGGTCTTGAACAAGTACTTCTCTTCAGTATTTACGAACGAGAGGGACCGTATTTTTGAAGAGGAGAGTGTGAAACGGACTGATAAGCTAGAAGAGATACCTGTTAGGAAGGAAGATGTGTTGGACATTTTGAACAACTTGAGGATAGACAAGTCCCCCGGGCCTGACGGGATATATCCTAGGATTATGTGGGAAGCAAGAGAGGAAATTGCAGTACTGTTGGCAATGATCTTCTCGTCTTCACTGGCAACTGGGGTGGTACCAGGGGACTGGAGAGTAGCGAATGTTGTGCCCCTGTTCAAAAAAGGGAATAGGGATAACCCCGGGAATTACAGGCCAGTTAGTCTTACTTCTGTGGTAGGCAAAGTAATGGAAAGGGTACTGAGGGATAGGATTTACGAGTATCTGGAAAGACACTGCTTGATTAGGGACAGCCAGCACGGATTTGTGAAGGGTAGGTCTTGCCTTACAAGTCTTATTGAATTCTTCGAGGAGGTGACCAAGCATGTGGATGAGGGTAGAGCAGTGGATGTAGTGTACATGGATTTTAGTAAGGCATTTGATAAGGTTCCCCATGGTAGGCTTATGCAGAAAGTCAGGAGGCATGGGATAGAGGGAAATTTGGCCAATTGGATAGAAAACTGGCTAACCGGTCGAAGTCAGAGAGTGGTGGTAGATGGTAAATATTCAGCATGGAGTCCAGTTACAAGTGGAGTTCCGCAGGGATCAGTTCTGGGTCCTCTGCTGTTTGTAATTTTTATTAATGACTTAGATGAGGGAGTCGAAGGGTGGGTCAGTAAATTTGCAGATGATACAAAGATAGGTGGAGTTGTGGACAGTGAGGAGGGCTGTTATCGGCTGCAGAGGGACTTAGATATGATGCAGAGCTGGACTGAGGAGTGGCAGATGGAGTTCAACCCTGCCAAGTGTGAGGTTGTCCATTTTGGAAGGACAAATAAGAATGCGGAATACAGGGTTAATGGTAGGGTTCCTGGTCAGGTGGAGGAACAGAGGGATCTTGGGGTCTATGTACATAGATCTTTGAAGGTTGCCACTCAGGTGGATAGAGTTTGTAAGAAGGCCTATGGAGTATTATCGTTCATTAGCAGAGGGATTGAATTCAAGAGTCGTGAGGTGATGTTGCAGCTGTACAGGACTTTGGTTAGGCCACATTTGGAGTACTGTGTGCAGTTCTGGTCGCCTCACTTTAGGAAAGATGTGGAAGCTTTGGAGAGGGTGCAGAGAAGATTTACCAGGATGTTGCCTGGAATGGAGAGTAGGTCGTACGAGGATAGGTTGAGAGTTCTCGGCCTTTTCTCGTTGGAACGGCGAAGGATGAGGGGTGACTTGATAGAGGTTTATAAGATGATCAGAGGAATAGATAGAGTAGACAGTCAGAAACTTTTTCCCCGGGTACAACAGAGTGTTACAAGGGGACATAAACTTAAGGTGAAGGGTGGAAGGTATAGGGGAGATGTCAGGGGTGGGTTCTTTACCCAGAGAGTGGTGGGGGCATGGAATGCGCTGCCCGTGGGAGTGGTAGAGTCAGATTCATTGGCGACCTTTAAGCGGCATTTGGATAGGTACATGGATGGGTGCTTAATCTAGGATAGAAGTTCGGCACAACATCGTGGGCCGAAGGGCCTGTTCTGTGCTGTATTGTTCTATGTTCTATGTTCTATGTTTTATGGAAACCAATCAGCAATGGTTGTACAATGTACATTTGAGTTGTCTGCCAATTTTAGTTAGGGTTTATTCTCTATAAGTTCAACACCACCAGGGTTAGACTTTGGCTAAAATATTAAATAAAACTTAATTTGCCTCATTGGACTTATGTAAAAGATCGATCTTCTTTTTTCCCCCAAAGTCCTGGCCTAACACTCTTGCTCTGTCCAAAAACAGATTAATTGTTCATTTATCTCAATTATGCTGGAGGAGTTTTACTGTTTGCTTTCAAAACAAGGGACTACACTTTGTTACAGTATGCTTACTTAACCAATTTCATTCTTAACCATAACTAACTAGAAATCAGTGAAAGCTTCAGAGTTCTGACTCAAACACCCACTTCCCTGCATTTATCCTAACTAACATTTTTGTAAGCATAATGAAGCAGTGCTGAATGTTGAGATTTTCCAAATAGCGTAATAGTCCCAAGTCTACAACCCAGCAGTGCAAAGTAGTCATTCTTAAATTTTGCTTTTAACAATTTGTACAAAAGTTTTTAATCCCCTCAAAATTGACTGCAGATTAAAAAAAATCTTTTGCTGAAAATACTCTCCTTGTTTCATGGAGGCATCCATTTTAAATTTATTTTAAAGCAACAATTTTGTTGTTATCTTGGAGAGATTGGAAAAACTTTTGTACAAATTGTTTAAAAACAATTTTAAGAATTGACTACTTTGCATTGTTTGAGAGGAATTTACAAATTATACAAGCAATAAGCATTAACAATAGAATAACTACCCAAATATCACTGTTAGATGCTCTGGTTCGAGGCAGTCTTCTGCAAGTCTGCAAATCAATTTTACTTGAATACTTCCTGCAAATAATTAAGAAAAATGAAAGTGCAGGCAAAAGAGTTTTGTCTAGTTTGGTAAAATTAATGTACAGACCAAAATATTCTAGTTATTGCTATAATGTGAAAAGACAATAGTACAAGCTTACAACTGGGCTCCAAAGCAACAATAGTCAGTTTCAGATAGAGATAAAGGAAGATTCCACATTGGATTAAGCAGCATTGTGGCCATTCACTGAAACGACATTGTGAATACTCTTAGGATGGAATTTAGCTTTGATACGTCAATCTAGAGTAGTTTTCATATTTGTAATTACATAACTTAGAGAATGCAACTTCATAATCATCAGATTTTGCAAATTCAAACTAAATCAAATTAGATTTCTTTCGAAAGATAATACTTTGGGGTGCAGTGTTTAACGTTATTTCATTTTACATTTTTTTAAAAGAGGCCTGTGTTATTATGTTATCTTCAATTATGTTATCACTTGGAGTTTAACATCATCATCCCACATTTCTGCTGCCTGGAGTTGATTCTGCCCTTGCCCCAACTCTGCCTCACAGTTTGCTGTATTCCCTCAGCCCCTGGGCCTGGCCTTGTCTCCCTCTGTACTTCTCTTCAGCTAGCCCCTTCACCCACTGAAACAGGTTCCTTCTCATACCAAGGGAATTTATCTTGCTGGTCAGTGGATGATCTCTGCAGCTTCCTGCATCAAGTAACATTAGCCACTAGATGGAGCCAGATGAATCTAAAATTCGGAGTTATATAGAAGCTGTATTGTGTTTCTTTCAATATTTGTACAAAGGAACCTTGATTATCCGAATATCTGGCAAGATCGCAAGGTCCTGATGCTTGGCTAAACTATGTTAACCAGCATGCAATTATCCAAAATTCGATTAACTGAATGAAGTACTCCCCACCTGTGTCCTTCGGATAATCAAGGTTCTTCTATATTTTATTTTGTGAACCAATCAACTAGGAATGGATATTTTTATAAATGTATGCAATAGTATTTCAACTTGTAGAAAGTTTCTTTTTCCATGTAAAATAATGCCCAAAGGACATTAATTGACTTCAATATTGAATTGTATTGGAACCTATGATTTACTTTAGTCAATTTTTAGGAATACAAACACAACTTTGAGTACTTGATGTATATGAATAACTTAAGACATAGAATGCATGCTGAACTTGTGCATTATAACAGGATCAAGTAGGTCGAGACCCATGGTCCCTAAACCTTTGCACAAGTATGGGTTTACGTCACCTTGTGTGTCCTGGTCTGTTATGGACTAAGATTTACAACTACAATTTGTCAGTTGGAATTGTTCTAGCAATGTGGCTGCCAGGATTGCAAAAGATTAAATAGTCACCTCAAACATTCTTCATCTAACAGTTCTTTGGTTTCCATGTTCTGTTTCAGTACCTTGTTCCATAAAGTGAAAAAGCTCTGGTTCATACACATAATTTTGCAAACAGCAAGATCATTGCATCACTACTGAAATCACTGATAAACTTTTTTTTTCCTAATGGGAAAATTTGCAGGTGAATATTGGCTTGATATTCAATTAAAAAAAAACAAGGAAAAAGAGCAAAATGATTTAGTCATTTTAGACAGTGATAGCAGTTACCATCAATGCAAGTCTTACAGTTATTCAAATTGTCTTACTATACCTATGGCTGGAGTCTGAAGGAGTGGCCCAATCAGAGCAGTGCAGGATGGACGTACATATTTCTTGCAAAATGAAGTGATGGCAGCCATTAGAAAGCGTGAGGCAGGCTCTGTCAGTGATAGTATCTGTAAATACACAGAATCCATTTATTTATCACTTGCCTTTCCTCTATGGAAAGCCATTCGTTTTGGGGACACGATTATACAACTGTTTTCAGTACTTCATACCTTTCTCAACATGTCTGAAGGGGGTTTAAGAGTTAAACAGTTTCAGTTACTTAAGGGTTAAATAGGGATAAAAGTTTAGGTTATAAGAGTTGTTGAAAAGCGAACTGAAAGATCACAGATTCATAGGGACAGAATGGGGAGTTAGAGACAGTTACACGACACAATCAGTAAAGATAAGAAGGCCTTTGTATTTAACCATACCTACAGTATCACTGAGGCTATAAGGCTGACTCTCATTCACTCAACTGCACATTTATACTAGTACCTGAGTCTCCTGGTGATTTGTCAAGTTGAACCCAAATTGTGCCTTTACACAAAACAAACGTTAACATCATATTTGACTATGGGAGGCATCGCAGAAAGTTTTAACCTAGTTTTCTTGCACAGTCAGCAAGTGTCACTAGATAGCAATGAACATTTCTAATGTTAAATCGATTACAATTAATTAATGGTGAAGTGATAGCAACCTAAAACTCACTTCTGACTGGGGCCAGCGTGACATTGCACGATTTCTAAAGGAAATTGGATGGGCACTTGAGCTTATAGAGGTTCTGAGGATACAGCTGGAAAATGGACAATCTCTGCTTTCTCTAGAGAGCCAATTTAGATTGTGTGGGCCAAATGGCCCCCTGAACCATGATGAGACAAGTTTAAATCAAACTAGAGAAGCTAACAAACTTCACAGTTCAATTAAACACTGCTTTTGGTATGTAGGCCAACAGAAGAGCTTTATATCATTTATAGCCACATGCATGTATATAAATATCAATCTTCACTTCCTCTGTACAAACTACCTTATAAAGTTATTAAACCCAGAGACCACACAACACTCAATTCTCCGAATCTTGCCATAAAGCATCATTAACACATATATAATTGTAGTTATACAGATAGGACAAATCAAATATTTGTAGTAGAAATACTACCAACATGATCTCACCTCTCATCAGAGTGTGTGAAAATAAATTTTCTGCTCAAAACCCTCTAGCTCTGATATATCCAGAGTAGACGTGGTGAAAACATCTTCAGAAACTACTACTGCCCATGCTCCTCACTCATTCTCTCCAATTCAGGATTTCTTACTAGGAATAACATAGGACCAGCAATACATCTTTCCATAAGTGGGTGAGCATGGTCCAATGCTAGACAAATGATTATAACAAATTATAACATTTGCAGTTACTTGTGGCTTAGCAATATTGGGTATCCAGTGTTGCTTATGATGAGAGAGCAAATTTCAAAGGCTGAAAAGACTATGCAATTAAGGTGAAAAAGCTGGGGGGGGGGGGAAGAAAATTGCAAATTTCAGTTCCAAATTACAGCACACAGAATGATCATACCCTCATCAGGAAGAGGTTCCGAGCAAGCACAGCCGCATTACTGTAACTGAGATCAGATGACAAGGAGATCAGTTTGATGCAGGTCAGGGGCAGGAGGTGCTCTGGGAGTTCAGACAGCCGCAATAATGAACAGAGTTTCTCCAGCTACAAAAAATGTAATGTGCAACTCAATTTTCAAAAGCCTTATGAACAACTTATACAATTTACAAGATCAATGCAGGATGGATATGCAACTATAATACTTTGTTGTGGTTCTGTTCGCCGAGCTGGGAATTTGTGTTGCAGACGTTTCGTCCCCTGTCTAGGTGACATCCTCAGTGCTTGGGAGCCTCCTGTGAAGCGCTTCTGTGATGTTTCCTCCGGAATTTATAGTGATTTGTATCTGCCGCTTCCGGTTGTCAGTTCCAGCTGTACGTTGCAGTGGTCGATATATTGGGTCCAGGTCGATGTGCTTATTGATTGAATCTGTGGATGAGTGCCATGCCTCTAGGAATTCCCTGGCTGTTCTCTGTTTGGCTTGTCCTATAATAGTAGTGTTGAACTCTTGTTGCTTGTAGCGGACAACTGGAACTGACAACCGGAAGCGGCAGGTACAAATCACTATAAATGCCGGAGAAAACATCACAGAAGTGCTTCACAGGAGGCTCCCAAGCACTGAGGATGGCCCCCAGACAGGGGACGAAACGTCTGCAACACAAATTCCCAGCTCGGCGAACAGAACCACAACAACGAGCACCCGAGCTACAAATCTTCTCACAAACTTTGAACTATAATACTTTGCCAAATAGATGCTGCAATCCGGAAATTTTGTCCTCTAGACTGTCCAACCAAAGGGTGCATTATCACAATTCTGTGATGTAATGAATCTTTTTAATTTCTTAATTGGAGCTATTAAAAGATAATATCATACAGTAGTGTTTGGGCCCCATCTCTTGATAACTCTGAAGTGAGTCAAAAGTCGAATGCTATTGCAACAGACCATCCCCAGGAACTTTATATTGAGTGTGTTAATGTAAGATGATTAATTACCACAATACATTACTAGATGGATAACTAAATCCTGATTAATTTCCCCCACTTTAAAAAAACTTTGTCACTTTTCTGAGAAGCCACAGGTGGCCGTAACCTCAGGCTGCAAATTGTGGATCTGGAATGGACGAACTGGGGACAAGCTCAGCTTCCAACTTCTTTTTTCGAGGGCGATCTTGGGGCAACACCACATGTATGCACCAGCCCTGATTAAATACAAGAAGGGTTTTCACTCTGTTCCAGCCTCCAGCATTTTCAAATGAGCAAAGGAGTGCGATGGAAGGGGAAGAGATAAATGTTTTGTGGGTTAAGGAAGCAGCACAAAATGATGCTATTTGCTTTATAAAGCTCACCATTGACCTGCTTTCTAACCTCCTGATGGTTGCCAATACAAATTCCCAGCCAAACTTTACCATAGCTGATAGTTTATTTAATATTTCAAGACTGTGAGTGTTGCTGGCAGGGTTAGCACTTGCTGCTAACCCTAATTGCCTGTGATGTGGCGGTTAGCTACCTTCCCACATTGCCTTTTTTTGGTGGGAATGGGAGGGGGAAGAAGAGTTCCAAGATTTATGCCCAATGACAGTGAAGGAACATTGATATTGTTCCAAGTCAGGGGATGGGTCTGTTAATACAAATTGGCAGGGATAGTGTTCAACTTTAGACTCACTTCAGAATTACCAAGAAATGGGGCCAATACACTGTATGATATAACAATACCTTTTAACAGTTCCATGTAAGAAATTAAAAGTATCATTATATCCCAGAATTGTGATAATGCACCCAATCCTGAGGGGAAATTAGCAGTTGATGGCCTTCCCATCTATGTGCTGCCCCTATCCTTTTTGGTTTGAAAGTTAATGGGTTGGGAAGCTGCTTTTGAAGGCGGCTTGATAAGTTGCTGCAATAAATGTTAAATGGTACACACTACTTGCAATATGCACTCACGGCAGATAAGAAATTTTGTCCTTCATGGTGTTGAGCTTCTGGTGTGTGGTTGGAGCTCTGCTAATCCAGGCAGGTGGAAAGTATTCCATTACACTACTGACGTGTGCATCGTAGATGGTAGACATGCTTTGAGGAATCACAAGGTGGATTACTCACCAGACAACTCTGGCCTCTGACCAATTCTTGTAGCCACAATATTTATATGGCTAGTCCAATAATAACCTCCGTGAAACAAAAGATCGGGGATTCAGCAATGGGACATCAAGGGGAAATGATAAGATTCTCAATTTTTGAAGGGGGCCATTGCTTGGCATAGGTGTGACATGATAGAATACTTGCTATTTAACAGCCCAAGCCTGGATATTATCTAGGTCTTTCTGCAAGCAGTACAGATGTTCTGCTTCAGTTTCTAAGGAGACATGAATAAATAATGTGGAACCACTGGGTTCCTCTTGGTAGTTTCCAACAATCATCATTTCTGATCTTATGATGAGAATGAACTTTATTTATGAAGTTGGTAAAGATGGTTGGAAGCTACCGAGTAACTCCTGCAGAGTTTCTTGGAATTGGCCTCCAGCAACCTTTTTGCTAGGTGCGGCTCCAATCACTGAAGAGTTTTCCTAGATTCCTACTGATTTCTATTTAAAAGGTTTCCTTGATGCAATATTTGATGAAGTGCTGCCTTGATATCAAGGACATTCTGTGGTCACAACCCTTGGAACCTTGCCCAAGGGCATTGTGGATCTATCTATTTATAGGACATGAACTACCATGGTTCAAGAAGACTGCTCACCACCACCTTCTCAAGGGCAACTAGGGATGGGCAATGAATGCTGGCCAGCCAAAAAACAAAATTAACTTATATCTCTGGAATATAGCCCCTTGCTCATGATTGGAGCAAGGGTATATTGTGGTTTGGAGCCTCGGTAGAACTCAAACTGAACAAAGGTAAGATGCCTACTGCTGAGTGGTTGCTCTTGACAATACTGTGTTGTTAATTATACTGGGAGCCGAAAATATAACCAGCATCAGGGAAGCATAACACGAGTAGGTAGCAGACCTACCCATGAAGGTGCTCCAAACAGAAGGCCCAGGTCAGGGAGATTTGGCAGAATGTGTCACCACCTTAACAAAGATCATGTGAAGTTCAGTTAACTGCAAACAGGTTCTTACTTTAAGAGGGAAAAAAAATACTCTGGTCCTACCTGGCTTGGATCACATTCATTAAAGATATTTAATTCGTCAGATGTTTCCAACTTCTGTAAAGAGAAGAAAAAGACAATAGATTTGATTTCAGAAATAAACCGCAGCTGGGCTGTAATTAAGATGATCCCAGAATTCAGTGTTCAGGATCAATCACAACAGAACCTTGCCAGATAAAGAAAGCAAATGACAGCAGGGGAGGACAAGGCACTATCTAGTTCTGAACCTGACTAACAATCTGTTGTAATCTTCAACATTTACCTGTCCACAAACACAACACTTCATGTGATTACAGTCCCTAAATCACACCACTGATATCATTGACATTATTAGATTTCTCACGGACCTGATGAGGGAGGTGATGGCCTCATGATATTATCGCTGGACTGATAATCCAGAGATAATGTTCTGGGGTCTGGGTTCAAATTCCACCATGGCAGATGGTAGAACTTGAATTTAATTTTAAAAATCTGGAATTCAAAGTCTAATGATGACCATGAATTGATAATCAGAAAAACCCATTGGTTCATTAATGTCCTTGACGGAAGGAAACCGCCATCTTTGCTTGGTGTGGCCAATATGGAATAAATGTGGTTAACTCTGAACTACCCTCTGGGCAATAAATGCTGCCTAGCCAGCGACATCCTCATACATAAATGAAAAGACGACAGTGGTTTTCTCTCTCAGTTATTAAACCGAGAGAGAATTTGTAGCTATTTTGCCATAATTTGCCTTAAATATTCTTCTCAGTTATTTTGGTCCCTGGCATAAACAGTAGCATTCTCAGCTCACTAATTTGATGTGGTTACATCATTCACCGCTGTTGTTGGATATCAACAGTTAGGAATAAAGTTTGTCTGAATATAAATTATACAAATAATTAAATTAGTAAGGGTGATCTTCCATCAAGTAATAATTTGATAGAGTCATAGATTCATAGAGATGTACAGCATGGAAATAGACCCTTCGGTCCAACCTGTCCAGATATCCCTAACCAATCTATTCCCACCTGCCAGGACCTGGCCCATATCCCTCCAAACCCTTCCTATTCATATACCCATCCAAATGCCTCTTAAATGTTGCACTTATACCAGCCTCCACCACTTCCTCTGGCAGCTCATTCCATACACGTACCACCCTCTGTGTGAAAAAATTGCCCCATGGGTCTCTTTTATATCTTTCCCCTTTCACCCTAAACCTATGTCCTCTAGTTCTGGACTCCCTCACCCCAGGAAAAATACTTTGTCTATTTACCCTATCCATGCCCCTCATCATTTTGTAAACCTCTAAAAGGTCACCCCTCAGCCTTCGACGCTCCAGGGAAAACAGCCCCAGCCTGTTCAACCTCTCCCAGTAGCTCAAATCCTCCAAACCTTGCAACATCCTTGCAAATCTTTTCTGAACCCTTTCAAGTTTCACATCTTTCCGATAGGACGGAAATCAGGATTGCACGCCATATTCCAACAGTGGCCTGTACAGCCGCAACATGACCTCCCAACTCCTGTACTCAATACTCTGACCCAATAAAGGAAAGCATACCAAATGCCTTCTTCACTATCCTATCACCCTGCGAGTCCACTTTCAAGGAGCTATGAACCTGCACTCCAAGGTCTCTTTGTTCAGCAACACTCCCTAGGACCTTACCATTAAGTGTATAAGTCCTGCTAAGATTTGCTTTCCCAAAATGCAGCACCTCGCATTTATCTGAATTAAACTCCATCTGCCACTTCTCAGCCCATTAAGTAAAAGCATTGCTGCAAATTTCCAATAAATCAGAAGACTATTGAAAATTTATTTCTACATTTTGAGTATAAACCTCCTTCAGGAGGAATATTGTTTTAAGTAGACATAAAAATAAAAAAAAACACTTACATCTGATTCAGCCCCAAACAGATCCTTCAGACTGGGTATACAAGCCTTAAAGAAAAAGTTTGTATATGAATGACAGGTTTTGAAACTTAAACATGTAATCAAATGGCTTGTTCCAATAAATATTCATCTAATAACCGCCTATGGCTTTAAATGGGCTTTATTTGATTTTACTGTTTCCCAGTCTCTCTTTCCCTCAATATTACTACTCATTTTTTTACATATGGTTATGTATCTTACATTTACATAATGGTTTAATGTTTTCAGTTTATGATTATGAGTTAATCTTCTTTGAGTGCAGTTAATAAATACATTATTTAGCAATGTTAGTTCGAACAAGCTAAGAGTGCTGACAATGCTGCTTCTGGAGGAAAAACAATAGTAGAACATTATCGATTGAATTCAATGCAATAAGGCATCACACTGTTACTAATTTAAGAAGGGTGAAGTATCAATACGGCTATAACTTGTTTATATGGAAGAATCAAAGTTTAATTGTAATTGCAACAATCCAAATCTTTCTTGCCACTTAAAACTATCCTTCTGATCACTGATTGTGGAGGTCAATGCTAATTATTTTACTTAGGGTCAGGTTGGGGAAGGTTTATGTTTAATATCAGTGATTGCTTTATATGCTTTGTCACTCTGAAAAGACAAAAGGAAAACCTGGGACAAGGTTTACTGGTCTTTGCGAATCGAGACTCCTGCAAACCTGTCAAGGAATTCTGCAAAGAATGCCGAAGAAATTCAGGGCTTACAGGCTCTGTGGAGAGAAAACAGAGTTAACATTTGAATCTAAAGACTCTTTGGAACTGCAGTTTCCTGTTCACAGATGTTGCCAGACCTACTGAGTTTTTCCAATGCTTTCTGCTTCTATTTCACATTTCCAGCATCTACAGCATTCTACTTCTACTGGAGTATCCTACTTTTACTAATTCTGCGACATTTCCACAGGTTACGGTTTTTGACTGGATTAGTGGTGCTGGAAGAGCACAGCAGTTCAGGCAGCATCCAACGAGCAGCGAAATTGACGTTTCGGGCAAAAGCCCTTCGTCGATTTCGCTGCTCGTTGGATGCTGCCTGAACTGCTGTGCTCTTCCAGCACCACTAATCCAGTATTTGCTTTCCAGCATCTGCAGTCATTGTTTTTACCTTTACGATTTTTGACTGTTAAGTTTCAACAGAACAGTTTTCGAGCGAATAACGTGGAGGGTTACTGAGCAGAAGCATCAAGAGAAGTGAGAGGTGACAGTGTATGAGGCAAAGGAGCTGAACATGTGGCTTTGACAACAAAGAGCACCCCAAATTGATTATCATTACTTCTAATGTTGTATGTCGAGATTACAGAGAGGTTGACTGGAGACCATTAATAGCAGCGAGTGGATTGCAGCCCGGTGGTTCAGCAGGGTTGAAAGCTTGGAGTTGAGTGGGGTAGGTACAAATAAGCAGCTAGTATGAAATTTGTTTGGGATCAGGCAACTCCACAGGTGTCAATATATTAAAAGCACTTCATAAACACAAACTGTTGTTAAGTAGCAACGCATATACCGCTTGTAGATAATCTGTAAATAAAGGACCAGTGAACATTTCATCAGTGTCACTATCTCACAACTGTAAATGTAAACATTTTAATATAGAACAAACTTATATATTTATCATGCCTTTTAAAATATGCAAAGTAGTTCAGAGCTTATTAAATACTGAAATCAATAAATTAAAAAATTTGTATTTATAAATCATTCTTCACATTCTTAGAAATTCTCAATGCATATAAAAGACAATGACAGGAAGAGTCTGAACTTGTTCTTGTTTCTTAAATTACAACGGAAACAGATGAAGATTAGACTGCAAATGGGGAGCAGTTTTAGAAGATGTTTTAGTGGACAGTTAAATGCCACTAATAAACGAGTGGAAATGGCTATCCCATTGGGTTTGGAAGCTACTAAAAATATTGAAAGTGAAGGCAAAACTTAGTGGGAGACAATGATGGGCCATAAATAAATTTTGTCAGGGCTACCTACATCTGTTTTAGAGAGATATGAGGGATTGGCTTTTCCAGATTGAGAAAGAGGGAGTTATTTGGAACAGACCCCAGATACAGTTATTAGCATGAATGGTCAGCATATGTCTATAAGTTTCTGTTAACCGTTTGATCTGGTTTCTGTTGCATTGCCCCCCTAGGGGTGGTCTAATCTGTTAAAATTTGTTACTTTAAGATTAGAAACTACGAGAAGGAATAGGCCATTCGGCCCTTCCAGACTGCTCCCAAATCTGGTGTAATCATGGCTAATTCTCTACATCAACATCATATTCTCACTTTCTCCCTATACTCCTTGATGCCTTCAACATCTAAAATTTTATCTAGCTTTCTTTCATCAACGTGGCCTGGCCCCCACAGCCTTCTGTGACAGATCATTCCACAGGTTCATTACCCTGAGTGAAGTTTTCCTTATCTCAGTCCTAACTGGCTCACCCCATATCCTAAGATTGTTTTCTGAAATACAGTCTGTTCACTCGTTAGAATGTTTTACATTTCAACCAGATTTCCCCTCTTGTGAATACAGGCCTAATTGAACAAATATTTCCTCATAGGACAGTTGTGCATCCCTGGGACATGAGACAGCTCTGGCAGATAAGGTTAAGAATAATCCAAAGAGATTCTACAAGTATACAGAACAATCTCGGTTATCTGAATTTCAGATTATCCGAACAAGATCTCAAGATCCCGAAGTTTGAGATTGGAAACCGGATTATGTCACTACTTACAGAAACTCCAACTTCTCGCCTGCTCTGCCTCTGCCGTTTATTTTCTTACTTTCCTTTCTACCATTCTTTCCTCACTGCCCTTCTATCTCATTCTCTCTCTCTCACAAATTGTCTCTGCCCCCTTTCTCTCTGTCTCCTTCTTTCTGTCTTATTCTTTCCCTGTCATACAAAGCAGAAAGTTTCAGGAAGTACATTTACAGACTTACATGCAGCATTTTTTCCCTTGTACTTTAACTACAATACGAAGTTTGGGTTTGACTATTTTGGACAATCAGTTCTAGACCTGAGTAGCTCACCCAATGGCCTGAATGAGTGAAACAGCACAGCTCTAAGCAGAAACACTGACAGAAACCCAGGCACACATTTGAGAACCCACATAAAACTACAGAAAAGACAACCCCACTTCGTCCCAGAGTGTCTTTCGATTTGATCAAGTTGACTGTTGTAACACATGTTGGCGCTGCTGGCTGAGGGTTTGTGTCCTGGTTCCATTTACACTTCCATTGTTTACGATCAGATCAGTTATCCAAACAATCAGTAATCCGAACAAAATGACTCCCCCATCCATCTCATTTGGATAATTGAGGTCGTTCTGTATTAAGGACAAAAGAGTAACTAGCAGGAGAATACGGCCCTTAAAGAACAACAAGGTCATCTATGTGTGGAACCACATGAGACAGATGAGATCCTAAAAGAATATTTTCTGTCAGTATTTACTGCGGAAAAAGACATGAAAGCTAGGAAACTTAGGGAAATGAATAGCAATGTCTTGAAAAGAGTCCACATTACAGAAGAGTAAGTGTTGGAGGTCTTAAAACACATAAAGGTAGATACATCCCTGGGACCTGGTCAAGTGTATCCTAGGACATTGTGGAAAGCTAGGGAAGAATTTGCAATACCCCTGAGCAACTATATTTGTATCATCAACACCACGGTGAGGTGCTAGAAGGCTTATGACAAGCACTGTGCTGCAAGGATTGGTGCTGGGTCCACTTGTTGTTTGTCATTTATATAAACAATTTGGATGAGAATATAACAGGCATGGTTAGTAAGTTTGCAGATGACACTAAAATTGGTGGTACAGTGGACAGTGAAGAAGCTTACAATGGGATCTTGATCAACTGGGACAGTTGGCCAAGGAATGGCAGATCAAGTTTAATTTAGATTAATGCGAGGTGTTGTGATTTGTGAAGACAAACCAAGGCAGAACTTACACAGTTAATGGTAGGGCCCTGTTGTCAAACAAGGATGCAGGTACACAGTTACTTGAAAGTGGCGCCACAGGAAGGTAGGGTGGGGAAGAAGGCATTTGGCAACTTAATCGGTTAGAGCACTGAATACAGGATTTGAGATGTCATTTTACGTCGAAAGAAGACATTGGTAAGTCCACATTTGGAGTACTGTGTACAATTCTGATTATGAAACAGTAAGAAGGAAGTTATTAAAATGCAATAGGTGCAAAAAAGATTTACAGAGATATTAAGCGGGGGGGCGGGGTTGAACTATAAGGAGCAGCTGGACAGGCTGGGACTTTTCCCCTGTAACACCACCTCTTCTGTAATGTGGACTCTTCACTATTTGTGACCTTATAGAGGTTTATAAAGTCATGAGGGGCATAGATTTAAAATAGACCCGAGGGGCAGGTTTTTCATGCAGATGGTGGTGCACATATGGAATGAGCCGCCAGAGGAAGTTGACAGTGTGGTGCTGGAAAAGCACAGCAGGTCAGGCTGCATCTGAGCAGGAGAATTGATGTTTTGGGCAAAAGCCCTTCATCAGGAATGAGGCTATGAGCCGAGGGGATAGTGAGATAAATGGGAGGGGTGTAGAGTTGGGGGAAAGGATACTGCCTGACCTGCTGTGCTTTTCCAGCACCACATTATCGACTCTAATCTCCAGCATCTGTGGCCCTCACTTTTGCCTGCCAGAGGAAGTGGAGAGGCGAGTACAATTACAACATTTAAAAGACATTTGGACAGATACATTGGTAGGAATGGTAGAGGGGGATATGGGCCAAACACAGGCAAATAGGTCTAGTTCACATTAGGAAACCAAGTCGACTTGGATGATCTGGGCTAAGAAGTCTGTTTCTGTATGACACGATGACTAATTCTACACAGTGAAGCTTATTTTTGTTTGTTCAAAAATCATGGAAACTTGTGGTTTTACACTCTCATACAAAGTTTGAGAACCCAAAGACTTGTCAAGTTACTGGTCCCCAGACAGTATGGACAGTATGTAATCTTGTCCAGGAGCCAAACAGTGCAAACAGGAAGGTATTTTTCAGAAGGGGAAATAACATTGTAATGCTCTGCAAGAAGCCTGAAGATTGCTGGGATGGGAGCTGGAGTTGGACCAGGAATCCAGAAGGTACAGGAAAAGTTCTGTGAAGGGCAGAAAATGTTGCTGGAGTGAGTGACAGGCTAAACACTGAAACAGTAGGCAGCCCGAGTAAACATTCAGACAGAAGCAACAGTTTGCCTCACCAAAACGAGGGCCAAGTGAAAGTAAGCTTTAGGCCTGTTCAGGAGAGTGAATATTTTGGGACAAATCAGAAAAGTAGTTGAACATCTTCTGAAAGGCAAATCAGGGCAGGACTCACACACTTAATGGTAAGGTCCTGGGGAGTTTTGCTGAACAAAGAGACTTTGGAGTGCAGGTTCATAGCTCCTTGAAAATGGAATTACAGATGGACAGGATAGTGAAGGCGCTGTTTGGTACGCTTTCCTTTATTGGTCAGAGTATTGAGTACAGGAGTTGGAGGATATGGACATTGGTCAAGTCACTTTTGGAATACTGCACTCAGTTCTGGTCTCCCTATCACAGGAAGGATGTTGTGTAACTTGAAAGAGTTCAGAAAAGATTAGCAAAGATGTTGCCATGATTGGAGGGTTTGAGCTATAGGGAGAGGCTGAATAGGCTGGGGCTGTTTTCCCCAGGGTATCAGAGGCTGAGGGGTGATCTTCTGGAAGTTTATAAAATCATGAGGAGCATGGATAGGATGAATAGTCAAGGTGTTTGCCCAGGGTATGGGAGTCCAAAACGAGAGCGCATAGGTTTAATGTGAAAGGGGAAAGATTTAAAAGGGACCTAACGGGCAGCCTTTTTTGCATGGAGGGTTGTGTGTGTATGGAATGGATTTCCTGATGAAGGGCTTCTGCCCAAAATATCGATTTTCCTGCTCCTTGGATGCTGCCTGAGCTGCTGTGCTTTTCCAGCGCCACTCTAATCTTGACTCTGCATCTGCAGTACCCACTTTCACCTTGCCATATGGAATGAGCTGCCAGAGGAAGTGGTGGAGGCTGGTACAGTCACAATATTTAAAAGGCTGGGTATATGAATGGGTATATGAATAGGAAAGGTTTAGAGGAATAGGGGCCAAATGATGGCAAATGGGACTAGGATTTAGGATACCTGGTCGGCATGGACGAGTTGGAGCAAAGGGTTGTTGTGCATCCCCTGAATTTATGATTGGAGGAAAACCTCATTCATCAGAACACCAAGTATATCAGGGACTGAAGGCAGAACAAAAATTAAGAAGAGCGTCACGCTGGCTCAGTGGTTAGCATTGCTGCCTCACAGTGCCAGGGACCTGGGCTCGTTCCAGCCTCAGGGAGTTTGATGTTCTCCCCACATTGGCATAGGTTTCCTCCCACAATCCAAAAATGTGCAGCGTAGGTGCTTTGGCCATGCTAAATTGCCCAAAGTGTTCAGGGATGTGTAGGTTATGTGCATTTGTCAGGGGAAATATAGGGTAGAGGAATGGGT
This sequence comes from Chiloscyllium punctatum, assembly GCF_047496795.1. Lineage (NCBI taxonomy): Eukaryota > Metazoa > Chordata > Chondrichthyes > Orectolobiformes > Hemiscylliidae > Chiloscyllium > Chiloscyllium punctatum. The sequence continues at coordinate 12,090,554 of NC_092783.1, read as the reverse complement.
CTGGGTTGGTTACTCTTCAGAGGTTTGGTGTGGACATGTTGGGCTGAAGGGTCTGTTTCCACGCTGATTCTAAGAAATGGATTTGGAACCGGTCTCTTGTCTTACCCATGGTGATAACATGGCGCTGTCGGTTAGATACTGGACTGAAGAAACTATGGGGAGATCGGGTCTTAGTTAACCATCTCACTCAAAAGACACCTCTGATACTGTTTCTGATTCCTCTGATTCCCTCAGCACTGCTGTGAAGTGCAGCCGAAACGTCAACTGCTGCTTGGATGTAAAATATTCTGGTTCAGTTGAGAGTTTTGTCATTATATCAGCTGAAAGCACAAAGCTCAGGAAGTGGATGTATAGGATGGAGCTTTGGGAATACTCTTCCATCCTCTTGATCTCCCTCCCATCTTGCTCACCTTTCTTTCTAGTGAGTACATCAAAGTGATAACTCGGGTTCATCCACACATTACAAACCATTTCCAAGCCTATGCATGTATACCTGAAAAAAAAACTTTCCAAAATGCAAATAATCTAAGTTACATAAAGAACCCAATCTTAAAAGGCATTGGAAGATAACAAGCATAACAAAGGATGATCAAACTCTGTGAAAAACCCATATTGAACATGTGCTGTCAAACATAGATTTGAATGAAGCTGATCTGTACCTTAACATGTTCTGGCAAATTAAGACTGCTGTGTGTGCTTGGAGGTGATTTCTGTTCCACCTCACTGATATCCAACCGGCTTTGCGCCTGTGGAGAGACAACTTGCACACTTTCCAGGGATAAGGTCTCAGGCCTTGTGGTGATATCTTGCTTCTCGGGGCCATTACAGGGCTCCAAACAGGAAATGTCCTCCGACAATTTGATTTTCTTCATTGTATTTCGCTCACCATCATCCAAGTGAAACACATCTTCCATGGAGTTTTTCCGTTTTTTAGGGTTCTGTGTTAACACCAGCTTGTCTTCAGTACCTTCAGAGGATTCATTCTTCTGTTCGCTGAAGTACCACCCTAATCTTTTCTCAGAATCTGAGCACTCTTCAGAAAACCCCACTAATTTTTGACAGAGAGATTTTAATTGCTGCGTTTGTGAAACAGATCCCTCCAAATGTCTTATTCCACCCTCTACATCTTGCTCTAGAATATCAAGTAATTTCTGTGTCCACAGATCAGTATGTGAGTTTTGCCTCAACTGGCCAATGAGATGATACAGACAATCTTTAGGTATAACAGCATTCCCCAGATGAAGAAATGATAGAAGATTTCTTCTGGCCATCGCTGGTAAAAGATAAAACAATGGTTTTCTAAAAAAGAACAAACAATAAAACAATGAGTTTGATTTATTGTTGTCACATGTACCGAGATATGTATCATACAAAGGGCATTAGGGTAGCAGAACAGAGTGCAGAATACATTGTTTAAAAGACAGCTGAGAGTTACATTACTGTGACCACAATTTATCTCAAATCCTTCAATTTGTTTACATGATTTATTGCCAGAGCAACACAGTTTTGCAGTTGCACTGGACATGCCAGAGGACGCGAGTGATCATAAAACATATCCCAGTTATTAACACACATCCCAAATAATATTTAATATTCTACTTATATACGATTATACACCAAATACGATGAGCAAAGAAGATGGGGAGACTCGGCAGCTAATATCCTTCCTCAGGATTGCGTTAATGTTCTGTTTCACCAGCAACGTTATCCTACCTCCTTTTCCTCTTTCTCCTTCCTAAAATCCGATTATCCCTGGATATTCATTCCCCATCCCTCATCACCCCATATGCATGGCTCTAGAGTACTGAATATATCATACCTGTCTATATTTATTTCTGCAGCTAATTCATCCACTTCATTGTGAATGCTCTACAGCTAAACTCATAAGATCTTAAGGCTTGTCTTTTTAACATTCTGTTAACTGTTTGAGTCTCGCCCTTGAATTCTCTGCTTATCTTGTTTCTTATTTCCCATTCTTGAGATCGCTTTAAGGTCCTACCTATTAACTTGCTTCCCAATTCCATTTGCCTTCCTAATTATTTGCTGTACCTGGATGCTAATGTTTTGCGATTCATGTACCAGAACATCCTGTCCCTCTGCACAGAGTTCTGCAATCTTTCTCTATTTAAATAATGTGCTACTTTGCTATTCTTCCTGTGAAAAGGGACAAGCTTGCACTTTCCCACAATTTACTCCAAATCCTAAATTTCTGCCCATTTACTTACTCTATTGCAGAATTCTTAAATCCTGTTCACAACTTAATGCAAATAGAAAATCACAAGGAATAATTTGACAGGAGGGACAGTGTTTCCAAATCAAGGAGTGAGCAAGTGTCAAAAGATACATTTATTGGTTTCTTCACCGTTGGGTCAATGGGATAGAGAAAAGTACAGAAAAAGAATAAAGACAAAAATTATGACCCTCAAATTATGAAATTAGGGAATAGCTTGCACATGCTTGAGATGTTGTGACTTTTCACATTGTCACAACATCTCAAAGTACTTAAAGAAAAAGCAATTTCAAACTGTAGTCACTGGCTGAATGCAGAATTCATGCACATCATGGCCACAAAGCAGGTGCGATAAATGTTTTTAGTGGTGCCTGGGTGAGGAATATATATAAAATATTTATATTTTAAAAGACCCTACTCTTCACTGTCACACAGTCTTTCACAACCATCTGAGGGAATAAATATAGTCTTCATTCAAAGACACACTGAAAAATCTGTATATTTAACAGTAACGTTGGAAATGTTAAAAAAGCTCACATTTATAATTCCACAACTACCGGACATTACAATGCATTCCCAAAGTGCAATCACTGTTGTCAGAAACACAGCAACCTATATGTACAGTATACAGCAAATCACAGACAGCAATCACAATCTGTCTCTGGGATGTTGACTGTGGGATAAATATTGTCCAGGACACTGAAGTAAACTTGGGAGTTCTCCCCAAAGTAATACCATAGAATTTCTTTTCACACCCACTGGTGAGAGCAGTCAGGACCTCAACTAAAGTCCAAAAGACAGCACTACTAACAATGTAGCATACCCTCAATACTGTACTTTCAGACCAAGTTGTTGTACTCAAGTTCTGGAAGAGGACTTGAATCTACAACTTTCTAATGAAAAGTTGAGTGTTATCAGGTGAGCACATGAGCCTAGATTACATCAATTCTGAACTTTAGTCCAGTGATCTGTGTTTGGACTTCAAAGTTTGGAGTAAAATGAATTTGGTGGATTTAGATTTATTACCAATTTAGAGAAAATAGCAGAATATCAGAAATGTTTACAATTAAAGGCTCTTACAGACGAAGGTTCTGCTCCTTTCCTTCCAACAATGGCTCAAGCTGGCACAACGTCTCTGTAAAAGTTTTCCAATGGAGTGGCTGCTTTGATTGGATACGCTGTAGAACATGAAAAGCATTGGTAGCTCCTGACATGCCCATGGTCAGTATGTGAAGCAGAGTTTGGAATGGTTTCTCAAACTGTTCCAGCAGCGCTTTATAGTCCCTCATGCTCCTTGTAAGAAATAGCAATTAAAAGTTGGTGCTGATTTAAAACCAGCTCCCACTTCGGTTTCTATCTGAAGTAGCACCAGCAATCTCCCACCTCCAGAGTTTATCTTCAGTCCAACCTTTACATTTATCTCATGCCTGTTTGGAACTTTCTCTTTGTGCTTTAGTTGGGGATAACACTCTCCTTTTTATTGTCTGTTATTGTTGCTCCAGCCTCTTGTTCTCTCAGTTTCTGAATGTCCCTCCTCCCCATCTCCCACATTCACCTCTTCTTAAATTTCCAAACACTGTCTTCACCCTCTCTCTCTCTCCCTCCCTCTCTCCCCCTCCCCCCTCCCTCTCTCCCCCTCCCCCCTCCCTCTCTCCCCCTCCCCCCTCCCTCTCTCCCCCTCCCCCTTCCCCCTCCCTCTCTCCCCCTCCCCCTTCCCCCTCCCTCTCTCCCCCTCCCCCTCCCCCCTCCCTCTCCCTCCCCCTCCCCCCTCCCTCTCTCCCCCTCCCCCTTCCCCCTCCCTCTCTCTCCCACCCTCTGGGTATCACTCCGACTTTCCCCCCCCCCCTTCCTTCCGCGCGGCTGATTCGAACTCTACCATCGTCATTTCCGCTGCGTTTGGCGGGTCCCTACAAAGCTTCCGGTCTGCGACAGCGCCCCTCCACGGTGAAATCGTGTCACTACAGACTGCCGACACTGCCCTCCCGTGGGTGCAACACGTAACTACAAAGTGAGCACAGCTTCTCCCCCGCCCCCCCGCCCCCAGGTAACCCACGTGGGGCAGGTGTGGGACTGCGCTGGACAAAAGTTGAACAGAACACCAGGTTATAATCCAACAGGTTTGGTGTTTAATTAGATCATGTGGAGACGGTAACCACATGGTTTAACACATTAGCCCATGGTTTAACAAGGTGCCAATAGTAAACACCCTCCTCCCCCCATTAATGTAATTATTAACTACAAGGTGAACGTGGTTTAAGAACAAAGGGAACAAACTTTAAGATTTAGTCTGTTCTCATTTCCAGGTTGAGTTCCCTTATGTAGCAATTTTAAAACAAATGCAGTATTTTTAATAGGGAAGGGATGGGTGACAATGCTAACAGAGGTTAGTTTACATAGGTAACTCCCAGATTGAGCAATTTCCCCGAGTAAAATCCTTTTGCTGCAAATGGTTATCAGCAATATTGAATGTAAACCCATACAAGACAACAGTGCTTAAAGCAAAATCAATTTTTTCTCCAAATGAACTTTCTCTTCAACCTCCAACTCCTGACCTGTAAAAAGGCAGTAGTTGAAGTGTATGGTACAGCTTTAAATAGACTTTTAATGAAGTTGCGTCCTTCTTCTCAGGATAGTAGAACAAATTTCAAACTTTTATTTAGGTCAGACGAGAGGTTGAAAACATCAAAAGAAAACCTGAATTCTGATTCATAAAACTCAATGGAAAGGTTAGAGAGGGTTAAACGGACGCAGGATGATGATTGAGTGGCTAACAAGCACTTTCCAAGGAGGTGGGGCTGACATTCTAAATATTAGGAGGCCACATGCCTCATTACCCTTTCAAACTTGAACTCCAATAATCGATAATTCAATTTCTCCAAATCTTGCAACATGGGACTGACTACCAACAGATTTAGGTTGCCCTCCAGGATTCTCTCCATATTTCATGTGACTTCTTATCATGCACTCCTCTGAAGAGCCTTGGAATAGGTTTAATGTTAAAAAGGTGGTATATAAATTCACTTAAAGGTTTGTGCTGCATGTTTACTTGTTGCACTTCTACAATATGCCTCAAATAAATGCAAGATAGCTTGAGATTTTTGAGCTTTTGAGCAAACTTATTGAATTTCAATATGAACAATATAACTCCAAAACTGAAGGTCTAAGTCATCACAATACACAAAATTATTCACCAAAAGGATTTTATTTGTATTCTGTGCCATACATCACTCTCAAAAACAGTGATCTTCCAAATTTACTAAAAGAATATTCAGGACAAATCCAAAAATGTATCATTCAATTATACTTCAACTAATGATTGAAGCAGCTGATTTGTTTGTTTTGCACAGAATTGGATAGATCTTGATGCAGTGTTGCTAAAAGCCATTTCGGGTACTATTTTCTTCTTAGCTGAGCAATTTCCAATGTGGCACTGTCTCTCCAACAGAACAAATGAAGTTCCCAGATCCCTGAAAATCAAACTCAGTTGAGAGTTGCATGTATTTTAAATAAGCAAACGTTACAGCAACTATAAGTTAGATCAAAACAAAACCTGCAGCAATGCAGACTTTGACAGTGAACATCTTGAAGAACTTCTCAACAAAAAAAAAGCTAAATTACTTAAGGCACAGATACTTCAGGTAAAGTTATAATTGATTACTGGGAAACATTGACTAGGTAAAATCAGATAGACAAGGCTATTTATCATTTGGACAGGCACACTAAAATGAGGACAATATATTCTGTGAAGCCTTAATAGAAAGATTCAAATCAGACTATTACTGCTATTGAACTATACCCAGCTAGTTTTGCAATAACTGAAGATCCTATTACCAGTGTTTGATATTTGCATTCTTATTTAACTTGGTGAGCTTGCAACTTATCATAAGTCCAAAAATGTGTCTGAACATTCAGCTTCAAATTAGAACCCTCCTGAAATGCTTGTGAGATTCTTTCCAAAATATCATCCTGAGTGTTTCGACGAGCCGGATTTTACTTTAAAATAAAAGTACTAGAGGAAATTTTCAGTCCTTTGAATCTTGGGGCAACACAGCAGTGAGCATGCTCATCTATTATTACATCATCAAGTCCCATAGATTTTTAATTCAGATGATAAATTGCTAAAAAAGGTAAAAGATTAATTTGTTGCATATCCTGAATGCTGCATCACTTGGTCACCAACAGGTGCATCAGAGAATCACTAACTTACGTGCATTTTCAGTGCCAGTACAATACATGAAGTGCAAATAAAAAAAATAAAGGTGGTAGAATTCAAAAGTACAACCAATCCACCTGCATGTGACCACAGTCCCTCTTGATTGCTTTACATATTTTTATAAATTTCATGGAGCAAACTGACATCTTTAAACTGCTTCCATTAGTGAGAGAAGTGAATCTATATATTTGGTTCCAGGTGCACTGAACATGAAGCTCTGAATTTTATGCTTTCTAGACAGATTAAATGACTGTACAGCACTGTATACATTGTACATGTTGTTTGTACAGATTCAAACACATACTTGATATAGAGAATGACAGTATTAAATGCAACATGCATACAAACCAGTTTAATGTCTCTTAATACCAGTAATAAGGCAAACACCACTGTTTTGAGTGCAAATATTTCCACTTAGTTTGCAAATCACATCCCCAAAGCTAAATATCGGAACCACATTTAATAAACAAAACGCATTCCTTGCGAATATCCGAGCTTGTCCAAGTTGGGGTTGCATGCAAATTGAATCATGGGAGGTGGACCACACATGAGGATCAAGACATCATCACCAGGTGGTGGCAGGTGTTCCTTCATCATTTCGGCATTCAAAAAGCCTTCACTGTAATCCCAGCCTAGAACAAAAGTTATTTGCATTAAACAACAGATCTTTTTGGATAGCGATTACATAGCTTTTATTGATTACTGGATTAGTGGTGCTGGAAGAGCACAGCAGTTCAGGCAGCATCCAACGAGCAGCGAAATCGACGTTTTGGGCAAAAGCCCTTCATCAGGAATTCCTGATGAAGGGCTTTTGCCCGAAACGTCGATTTCGCTGCTCGTTGGATGCTGCCTGAACTGCTGTGCTCTTCCTGCACCACTAATCCAGTATTTGGTTTTCAGCATCTGCAGTCATTGTTTTTACCTTTTTAGCTTTTATTGATGTCAGGTCAATGCCAAGAATACCCATTTGAAGCTGGCATTTGGTGGATTACATTTACCTTGTCAGGATATTGTTGGAGAAAATGTAAGGTCAAGTGGATTTAGACATTAAATCATCTCAAGGCAATTAGGGATCGGCCAATAAATGCTGGGCTGCTGTGATGTGTATATCCCATGAATGGGAAATGAAAAGAATCAGGCTCCCAGAGAGATGTTAAATAACAATAACTATACAAGGAAAAACGACAAATGAAATTTTGAAACTGACCCAATTTAATTTTTGTTGCACTGGCTAACATTTCTGATCATTGTGGAGGAAATCTGTAATTAGATGTTTTGAAAAAGGATCACTGGAATCAAAATGTTAACACTTTATCTGCACAAATGCTGCCAGACTTGGATTCCTGTTTTTGTTTGTAATTAATCCTTCCAAAAAGATGATTTTAGAGCAAATACTTATCCTTCAGAATAATCTCCATTATAACCAGAATTGTTAATGTATTAACTCAGCCTCTCAAAGGCCATTTAGCCCACTGAATCTGTGAAGGCATTCTATTCCATTTATTCAGTTTTCGTAATATTTTTGCTTTGAATTGCTGTGAACAACTTTGCAGGGTATCCCGTATTCTAATGGGTCACTGCACAAACATTTATTGGTAATCAACCTCTGCTTTTACTACTAATCCTCATTTCCCACACATTAGTCCTTCTGTAAATCACAATGCTGTTTAGATCCACGTTTTCAAATTAGTTAGCCTCAGTCAGAGCACTTCTGCTAGTCTCACTGCTCCTTGGGTTTGGAAGAAAAAGTGACAGATGCTGGAAAGTATACATTTGGTGTAGCAAAGGGAAATTAACCCTAAATCTACACTGAATCAAAGAACTACCCATTTAGCTTGCTCTTTCTTTTTTTTAAGGAATCTATTTTAACTATACTTCACCCTTCCCCTTCCCTATTATAAACTAAAAACATGTATTTTGTACTTTCAATCACCAGTGTTGGAGCACAGAACAACCACGGGGAAATGCTTCTGGCAAATTGGAGACAAAAATCTTCAGAACTGTCTGTCAAGGACAATCTCAAAGGTTCATATGATTGGCTCCCAAATGTATATTCTTTACAGGTATGTAAATGTAATGAACTAAATATTACAGCTCCAATTCTGTTTATGGTGAAATTAAGAATACAGAATTGAACATTAATTAAAAAGCCCTCCATTAATCAATATTAAAAATAATTCATTGCAAAATTGCTTTATTTACTCTAGTAAAATAAAGTTTATAATCTACCTTCTGGAGCCTTATCTACCGTATACCACAACCTAAAGCGGTCAGAATACTGAGCTTGAATTTCCTCCAGGTCATCACGAAGCAGAATGTCCTTTTCAGTCTAAGGCAAAAGAAAAATTGACAAAACATTTTGGTGAATCCACAATTCATACAATTTTCTGCTGCTTTGAATAAAAACATGTGACCGGACTGTCAGTCCCCACAGCTGGAGTTAATCCAATACAAAAACGGAGAAGCAAAGCAGGTAGAGAAAGAAATGTGATCATCCTGGCTACATTCCCATCCCCACAATTTAAGGCTTGCTTTTACATAGAGCTTCCAAGAGCTCACCCAGAAACCTTCCTTAGGGTCAACGGATCCGAAACATTAACTCTGATTGGTCTCCAGATGCTGCCAGACCTGCTGAACTTTTCCAGCAACTAGTTTCTGATTTTACAGCATCCGTAGTTGTTTTAAGTTTTTTTTTTAAGAAAGAGCAGTACAATACAGGAACTGGCCTTTCAGCCCATCAAGCCTGTGCCCAACACACAGAACCATTTGCCTCTGTATCTCTATAATCCCTGCCTATTCATGCATCTGTCATGATACATTTAAATACTGTTTTTATTATCCCCTTTGGCAGTGTATTCCAGGCATGTACCACCCTCTTTTAAACAAAAAAAAAAATTTGCCTCTCATCTCCTTTAGATTTTCTCTTTAACCTCTGTCTCCTAGTGGTCGATGTATCTAGCCTGGAAAATATAACAATCATGATTTTTAAAACTTCTATCAGGTCACCCTATATCCTTCAACTGAGTTTATCCAATCTCTCCTCATAGCTAATACCCTCCATTTCTACACCCTCTACATCCTTCTGGTAGCATGGCAACCAGAGCTGTATGCAAAATTCAAAATGTGGCCTAACTAAAGGTTCTATGCAACTGCAACATGACTTGTCAATTTTTACATTCTATGCCCTGACCAATGAAGGAAAGCATACAGTACACCTTTTTGACCACCATATCCACTTGTTGCCACTCTCCAGGAACTGTCAACATCCAGATCCCTCTACGTTAATGCTTCCAAGGGTTCTGTCATTTACTGTATACTTTCCTTCTGCATTTGATCTTCCTTACATCATGCATCACCTTATATTTGGCTGGATTAAACTCCATCTGCTGTTTCTCTGTCAAAGACTCTTGCTGTTTCCTCTGTAGACCAATAAGCCTAATATTTGAGGTAGTTAGGTTACTTGAGAAGATTGAGATAGATACATATGCATTTGAAAAGACAGGGTTTGATTAGGAATTAGTAAGTTTTAAGATTTGTAGTTCAGGTTGAGGTTCTGGATGTAGGTTTGCTCACTGAGCTAGAAGGTTCATTTTCAGATGTTTCGTCACCATACTGGGTAACATCAGTGAGCCTCTGGATGAGGCACTGGTGGTGTAGCCTGCTTTCTATATATGAGTTTAGGATTCCTTGGGTTGGTGACACCAGTGCCTGCGGTGTAGTCTGCATGGCTTTATGCGTGCGAGATTAACAAATTTGTGTTCTTTAAAATGTCTAGGAAGGTTGATGAGGGCAGAAATGCAGAAGTCGTTCATATGGATTTTAGAAAGGCCTTGCATAAGGTTCCATAAGGTAGATTGCTCTGGAAGGTTAGATTTCATGGAATCAAGGGGGAGCTGAAAATTGGATACACAATTGGCTTGATAGTAGGAAACAGAGAATACTAGTGGAAGGGTGCTTGTTGGACTGGAGGCCTGAGAGTAGTGGAGTGCTTCAGGGGTCGGTGCTGGCTCCATTGCTGTTTGTTATTGATAATGATTTGAATGATAACTTACAAGGCATGATTAGTACATTTGCAGATGACACTAAAATAGGCAGTAACATAAACAGAGAGGAAGGTTCAGAAATTGTAGCAGGAACCTTGATCAGCTGGGGAAGTGGACTGAGAAATGGAGTTAAATATAGATAAGTCTAAGATCTTACATTTTGGAAACTCAAATCAAGGTAGAAGTTTTATGGTGAATGGTAGGGCCTTAATGGAACAGAGGAACCTTGGATTTCAGGTGCACGGTTCTTTGAAAATGGAGTCACAGATAGGGCAGTGAAGGCTGCTTGGACACACTGGCCTTCAGTCAGGGTACGGAGTATAGAAATTGGGAAGTTACGTTGCAGTTGTACATGATGTTGGGTGAGGCCGTACTTAGAGTGTATGTTCAGGTTTTGGTCACCTTGCTATAGGAAGGATGTTATTAAGTCGGAAAGAGTGCAGAAGACATTTATAAGGATGTTGCTAGGACTTAACGGTCTGAGTTTATAGGGGAAGGTTGGACAAGCTAGAACTTCTTTCTTTAGAGCTTAGGAGACTGAGTTGGGCTGGTGGGGGTGGGGAGGAATCTTATAACCGTATACAAAGATCATGAGAGGTGGGGATAGAGTGAACGCACTCAGGCTTTTTCCCAGGGTTGAGGAATTGAGGACTCAAAAGTATCAGTTTAAGGTTAGAGGGGAAAGAATAAAAGGGATCGGAGGGTCAACTTTTCTTAAAAAAGCAGGGGGCGGTATTTACATGGAATGAACTGCTAGCAGAGGTGGTTGAGGCAGGTAACATTAACATTTAAAAAGCATTTGGACAAATACATGGATAGGAAAGGATTTGAAGGATATGGGTCAAAATGCAGGGAAACAGTGTGGATAGACATCTTGATAAGCATGGACCAGTTTGGGCTAAAAGGCCTGTCTTTGTGCTGTAGGACTTTATGACCTCTATAGCTCTATGAAAGGTGCGATGAAAGACGGCTGATTTTTATGTATTTAAAACTGAAAGTCTAAAAATGGTAAATGAGTTGGTTTCTTTGGAGAGGTTCAAGGAAAGATTAGGCTAGATAATCTTTCCAGAACAGTGACCTAATCCAGTACATGTCAGACAGCAGGGATGCCTGGAGTATTAATGGAACTTTTTTTTTTAACTGTTAATTTAAAACAGGGAGTGTAAACATTGAAAGCTATTTGCTTGCTTTTAGTTCAGAACAAATCAAGGATTGATGTAGTTTAGAAAACCCATGAATAGGACGTTTTAGGCAGTTCTGAGATGACCTGATTGGGGTCAAAAGCAAATAAAGTTTCCTTTCTAGAAGAAAAATTACTGACCAGTTCAGGATGCATAACCAGTAGAAAAGCTTAATTTGTGAAACCTGAATTCTGGGAGTGTTTGGCTAGGAATCTGCAAGTTGTTAAAAGCTGAGGAAGTTTGCACTCAGTTTTTCAATTATTTATGAAAGATGACTTCAGTTCACAGGAGAGAGGTAGGAAGGATAAGTTATGAACTTAAGATTTGATCTGGAAAGTAATTTCTTTGGATTTGAGCTGCTGTAAAGTGGTGTTGGGGAATATGGAGAAAAATAAAGTTTCAATGTTAAGATTTAGAAATATTGTTCTAATCATGCTCTAAATCTAGGTAGATTTTTCTTTTCATCTAACGTGTAAATGAGCTTCTGTTCTGTTCTTGAAGAAACAGAGAGACTATGTCAGGAGTATATATAAGGCAGAATACTGGGTCAATGAAAAGATTCTTGAGTGTATGGATGTGCAGAGGGTTCTTGGGAGTCCATGTACATAGATCACTGAAAGTTGCCACCCAGGTTAATAGTGCTGTTAAGGCATACAATATGTTAGGTCTTATTGGTAGAGGGATCAAATTCCAGAGCCATGACGTCATGCTGCAACTGTACAAAAACGCTAGTGCGGCCTCACTGGTCGCCCCATTCCAGAAAGGATGTAGGGGCATCGGAAAAAGGTACAGAGGACATTTAGCAGGATGTTGCCTGGTCTGGAGCAAAGGTCTTATGAGGAAAGGCTGGGGTACTTGGGTCTGTTCTCATTGGAGAGTAGGTGGTTAAGAGGGGATTTAATAGAGACATACAAGACGATCAGAGGATTAGATACTGTGGACAGTGAGAGTCTTCTTCCTAGGATGATGTCAGCTTGTACGAGTGGGCATAGCTGCAAATTGAGGGGTGATAGATTTAAGACAGATGTCACAGGCAAGTTCTTTACTCAGAGTGGTATGGGTGTGGAATGCCCTGCCTGCCAATGTAGTTAACTCAGCCACATTAGGGGCATTTAAACAGTCCTTGGATAAGCATATGGATGATAATGGGATAATGTAGGGGGATGGGCTTAGATTAGTTCACAGGTCAGCGCAGCATCGAGGGCCTGTTTTGCGCTGTGTTGCTCTATGTTTTACTAATTATAAAGATACAAAAATCAGGGCAATTTCATTCTGGTATCAGACTTCACCAGTTGTTCTATTGGCTGGGATCAAAGGTTATTTGGAGGAAGTTGGGAAAGTGAAGTCAGTCATATTAGCCACAATTTTATTGAATGGCAGAGCAGGCTTGAGGGCCCAACTGACCTACTCTGCTCCTATTTCGTATGTTCAATATTTATCCTTCAACCAACACAAAAACATTGTACTGCACAAAAAATGACTGGCCCACTTCCCTACAGCAACTCTGTACCAGGATATCCTGAAATGTTCCACTTATAGAAACTCTTTCATATGCTCCCATTACAATGTCTTTAATTGATTAGTTTCATTTAGATCGCCTCAGGACAATTAAAACGTCAGTCTACTCACTTGGTTTGCAAACAGTAAATAGCACATAGTTGGGTCTTCATTATCCTTCATTATGGCACGAATTAACTGCAGCATTGGAGTAATACCTTCAGAATAAAAGCAGTAAGATTAGTAGGGCATCCAAATAAATTTGTAATTGACTGTCCAATTGATTTCTAACATTTTAAGTTTGCTTCTCTGTTCCTCCACAAGATGTGTTATTCCCTAACTTTTAATATTTAACTTTAATACTGTTTTCAACAAAATGCAGTACCTACCAGAACCACCTGCAATCAAACCAAGCTTTTTGGCATATTTGTTTTCTGGTGGCGATTTCTTGTCAGGCTGGATGGCAAATTTCCCTAGGAACAAATCAAGGATTGATGTAGTTTAGAAAACCCATGAACAGGATGTTTTAGGCAGTTCTGAGACGACCTGACTAGGAGCAAAGAAAATTACTATGCAACTGTTCTTCGCCACCTTTCCAACCGGTAAGACTCATGATACAATTACATTTCAGTCATCTTAAAATCGGTGTTAGGATACAAAACGAACGATGCTGCACACATACACGTTCTAATGGTCAACTTTGTGATAACAGTTATTACTCTGGAACAATTCTTGCAAAAATACCTTTTAATTTACATCTACAGGAGACAAATGTTTGAGCAAACTTGCAACTTGAGATATTAAGGAAAAGTATGTTGAGCATTAATGCTTAATTAAAGCCAAATAAGTCAATGTTTCAGTTTACTACTTTAGTCTTATGTCATTTAGTTTTGATGGCTACGTACAGTAACTATATGCGAAGGAAGAGAACCTTTTAGATTCAGTTCTGATGAAATGTCACAAGCCGAAACTCTCTTTGCACAGGTTTTGCCAGACTTACTGAATATTTGGATCTGCTTCTCTTTTTGTTACAGATCTCACAATTGTAGTGTTTTGCTTTTGAAATCTTTTAATTGATCAGTGCTGTGACATTACTGTTATAATCTGGGCAGCTGTGCATGTTTTGGATATGACAGGAGAGTGTATTCAAGATTTGGTTTCCTAACTTGTTGGATGAAACTATCAGGCACTAAGATGCAATTCTGCCACCTCTGGTGATCAGGACAACAGGAGTGGTAACCTTCACTGAGATCCTGTGGTATTGCTAAATGATTCATGACCTTTTCTTTGAAGTTGAAGTCTTATTCCACTTGACCACAAATTTTGGGGCTGGTGGGTCAACACTGTACTGTCAGAAGACCAATAATATACCCACTCGTCTGAACATTGCCACCCCAGGGAAAAGACACTTGCCATTCACCTTTTTTTCAAATTAGACATTATACTGAGGCGTTTGAGTATCTTAAGCTCATGAAAGACTTGCTTTCTTGACTCCGCTTGCACAACACTCATGTCAGCAGTGGTGTGAGAACACTGTATCCTAATAAGTTTCTTCAGAAAGCGTGGCACAATTGGCGAGCACTGCTGCCTCACAGCACCAGGGACTCTGGTTTAATTCCGACCTTGGGTGACTGTCTGTTGCAAATTTTTAATGTCTGCGTGGGTTTCCTCTGGGTGCCCTGGTTTCCTCCCACAGTCTAAAGATGTGCACATTAAGACTGGATATGCTAAATTACCCATTGTGTTCAGGGATGTGTAGATTAGGTGCATTAGCCATGGAAAATGCAGGGGTAGGGGTAGGGGTAGGGGGATGGGGATGGGATGCCTTTCAGAGGGTCAGTGTGGACTTGTTGGGCTGAATGGCCTGTTTCCACATTGGTGAGGGTGCCGATGAGGTTTACCAGGATGCTGTCTGCATTAGAGGCATCCTTCCATTTCTTGCATGGAGATGTGCTGACCTAAAAGAGCCTTAAACGTCCCTACTGTATCTGCCTTCGTCACCATCCTTGGCAGCACGTTCCATACTCCTACCACTTTTGTGTAAAAGACTTACCCCTCACATCTCCTTTGACCTTTCCCCTCATTTAAAATGCATGCCCCCTACTAGTGGGCATTTTAACTCTGGGAAATAGACTCTGACTGTCAACTCTATCTATACATCTCAATTTTAAACAGCTCTTTCAAGTCTCCAATCAGCCACTCCATAGAAAATAACCTGAGTTTTTCTAGCTTCTCCTTATAGCTAATATTCTCTGATCCAGGCAGAATCCTGGTAAACCTCATCGGCACCCTCTCTAAAGCCTCCACATCCTTCCTGTAATGTGGTGGCCACAACTGAACACAATACCCCAAGTGTGGTCTAACTAAAAACTCTTATAAAGCTGCAACATGACATCCTAACTCTTGTACTTAGATCTCTGACCAATAAAGGCAAGCATGTTATATGTCTTTACCACCCTATCTACTGAAGTGGCCACTTTCAGGGAGCTATGGATTTGAACCCCAAGGTCCCTCTGTACAATGCTGTTCAAGATCCTGCCAGTAACTGTATACTTTTACATAACATTTGATCTCCCAAAGTACAGCATCTCACACTTACCCAGATTAAACTCCATCTGCCATTTCTTCACCCATTTCCACAACTGATTTTGCTGTATTCTTCAACATGAACAACCCAACTGATCTTTGCATCATCTGCAAACCTACTAGTCCACCCATCTACATTTTCATCCAAGTCATTTAGAAATATCACAAATAGCAGAGGTCCCAGCAGAATACCACTAGTCACAGAGGTCCAGCCTGAAAAACACCCTTCCATCACTACCTTCTGCCTTCTATGGACAAGCCAATTCTGAATCCACACAGCCAAGTCACTGTGGATTCCATGCATCTTAATCTTCTAGATCATGAAATCTTTATTCAAGTACAGAAATGATTTTAAAAACTATTAGAATGTTTTGCCCTCACTGTAGAAAGCCCTGTCCAGATCATATGAGAGGTAGCACACAATTTTTGACACCTTAGATTATAGACATTGAAAGGAATATAGTGGGTCAGTGTAGGACAATGGGACATAAGTTTACCAGAATCAATTCAATCATGGGAAGTTGGGAAACCTTTCTTCAGATCAGAAGCAGATGCTAGTTAAGGCACCATATTAATCTTAGATTTATATCTTACTAAGATGCATGAGCAAATGTAATTATTGCAGATAATGGCATATCCAGTGTATAAGACAATTCCATTTCTTAGATGCCAAAAATCATGCTTTTCCATATACAAGTGACCTTTCTTTTCAGCAAATATACATAATTCATCAGCTTCAACTTTTCAACCAGAATTGGATGTTTTACTTTTTGATACTGTATAACTGGATGCAAGGGATCAGGCCAGTGATGCTGGCTGTACCACAGGTACATGCAGCAGTTTAAACAAGCCCACAAACAGAATCGTCGTCATCAACAAGAGAAAAAGTTGTCATGTTGTCTGATAGCATAGCATTGTGGCATCTGCACTCTCATCTTGTGCAGAATTCTATTTTTGATAAATTCACTTGATGGGCGTAGGAGTCTCTGGCTAGGCCAGCATTTGTTGTGAACCACTTTACTGTGGGTTTGGAGTCACATATATGCCAGACTAGGCAAGGATGACAGATTTCCTTGCCTATAAGACATCAGTGAATCAGACAAGTTATTCCAATAACAATGGTTTCATGGTTTTCATTCAACCCTTAATTCCAGATTCTTTACTGAATTCAAATTTCACCATCTACTATTTGGAGGAGGTGGGGGCGGGGGGGTTCCCCAGAACATTAGCTGAGTTTCTGGATGAATAGTCCAGCAATAATACCACCAGGCTATTGCTTCCCCAGATGTGGCGGTTACCTGCGACTGGAAGTTGGAGCAGAAATGTCTACAAAAGTAGGACAGAGACTGGGTGCTACTCAAGAAAGGACTCGCCTTTTGGCCTCTGATGTCTTCCCACCATTTACAATAAGTAATTGTTATAGGATGAATACTCCACCACTTGCCTATGTGCTAGTGTGAAGTTCAAGGAAGCTCAAATTCCAATTCCTCTGTCAAACTATGAACCAATCTATTGCTGTAAGCCATCAAGCTCTCTTTTAAAGAAAGATACTTCTGCCACAGCCTCAGCCATTGAGAAGAGCAAAAACAGCAATGACGTGCCAATACCATTACCTCAAATTCGACAAGCAATAATGAGCCTTTAACGCTGGGCCATATGCTGAAATTCTCTCTTTGTAAGAACACCTTAAGAACAGCAACAAAACAAGAACTTCAGGGAACTAAGGTCACCCAGATCCAAGAGGGAAAAAAAACCAAGAGATCACTCCAAATTGTACTGCGCTTGTTAAAACACAGATTAAAAAGTATCCAGAAGCCTACAAATTATATTAAAATTTAACTTTCTATAGGTCCAACAATTCCAAGTAATATTTCACTGAAATGCAGATAAAGATGAAGAGTCATAACCTCTGCATTTTTTATGCATGTAATGATTAAAACATCTGCTGTAGCACCTTATTATTCTTTCAAACAAATCCAAAAATTATTAAGATCAGTGTATGAGCTTCTGAATGGCTGCATTTCCCAAAATCCTAAACTTTTTTTCTGGTTCAGTTTTAAACCACGTTTTCTTCTTGTTAAACTGTAGAACATAATTCAAATGCGTGTAAATTCCTGCCACATTCTTTCTGAGAAGGTCAAACGCATATGTGTAAAGCCAATTTATCACAGGATATGAGACAAGCTGGATGGTTGTAAATGCTACAAAAATATCAACTGCCTCAAGTCATTACAGCAGATTACCATCGCTGTAGCGATGATCACAAACTGCACAGCCCAGCTTACACTGTTTCAATAATTGCCAATTGTTTTTAAATCGGTGAAAAGCAGACATTGCATCATTTGGAGTTCGAATCAGAGAACACATTACAAGAGTGATGTTTTGGGACCTTTCTATGGCTAACAGTCAAATCACCAAGTACACACTTACATTAATGCAACAATTTTGTGACTATGAAGGTTAGTCAGTTGTTCAATAACTTGAGTTTTAATATTTCTAAAACCTGACTGTATCTACATGCTTTTAATGCCCAGACACATCTCTCACTGTACCATACACTGGAGTAAATTTTTATTCTAAGAAGTGCACCAAAAAGGAAACAAGTATTAGTTGTGCCTCTTCCGCTTAATTTAATTTCATCCCCCATTCTACAATCACCACGTTACACTGAAGGTTTTGGAAATGGTGACTCTTATTTCGAATTCAAGATTATAGTAACACTAGTCTAAAGTGTGGATTGCAAACACAAATTTCACCTTTTCCTTCATAAAAGAGTAATCCACCCGGTCCTCTAAAGTGGATGGTGTCCCCAATCTTCAGGTCTTCCAAGTATTGAGACATCTTGCCACCTTCTGGGAACTTGGGATGTACTCCTTTGAAATAGATCTTCAGAAAGACAATATCAACTTGAGTAAGCTGAGAAAACTAGTTTACACAGGTTCTCTATACTGCCATGTGGAATTAAAACTAGCATCAGCTCTGGCAAGAAATTAAAATAGGCAAGAGTGAATGGTTATCTAAAATGTAAATCCATCTCTTAAATGCTAAATTATACAGAAAGAGCACAGAATTGTGTAAATCAAGTGCTGCTTTAGGAATATTAGAACAGAGAATCCAACCATGGTCATAGCTTTCTGCTCTCTGGATTACAAATGCTTAGGCTAGTTTAATGCCAGACAATAGTTTTCATAGTGTTTTTAAAACAAGATATGCAAGAAGCCGCTGAGTCTGATGCAATCCAATTATTCCCATTAGTTACCCAACTACCCAGAATTTAGTTGTGTAAACTCATTAGTCTCAATGAATTAATAATCTGGATAATTTTACATTTATGACCAATGAACTGCAAGATTAATGTTAAACTGACTCCAGACAATGATTAACACTTAAATAGTGTCATGTTAATTTTGGATCATTTGTTTAAAAGCACGCTTTTACTTTGTCCTTTCTTTTACTCTGCTCCCTGAAGAGAATTTATACACAAACTTATTAAATATGCTGCAATTTTAATTAGTACATGCATGCAAAGAGAGCGCTAAAAACCTGTATAAAAAGAGCAACTTAGTTTTTTGACTATTTACCCTATCTTATTTTGGCTATGTGGTATTGGAGGTTCATGAGATTATTTGGAAACTCTAGTTTTAAAGGTGGATAAATGCACGCAGCATTAAGTTTAATTTGTATTACTATATTTTTAAGGAGTTAAAAGGAAGGATATAGCTTTTGTTTTATTTTGAGTTCTATGAATGATGCCAGGTCACTTTGAAATTTGTTTAAGTGCATTTAAATGAGATTTTGAAAATCTGTGAAGTGGATAGGCCAGTGCTTAGAAGGGTAGAAAGCAAACAAAAATAGACTAGGCATCCTATGATTCAGGGAGACAGACACAAAGTAGTTCTTTTAGAAATACAGAACCATCTAGGTGGTCAAGGGGAGTACAGGTTCACCATGAAAAAGTGAGATTTAAATTCAAAATCTGCAAATAAAAGCTAGCCTAATAGAGGCCATTTAAGTTGTTTTCTTGTTGACCAATCAGAACACAAGGCCTTTGTATAAGGCTACTTCCATGACACTTTCCAGCTAGAGTGGGAAAGTGTTGGTAATGTCACTGAACTAATAATCTAAACACCTCATTAGCCAGGAACATGGGTTCAAATCCAACAGTTGCAGCTGAAGGTCAGGTAATTAATAAATATAGAAAAGGAAAGGTAGTCAAAGTAACAATTGTAAAAAAAAAACAACTTTCTTACTCATGTCCTTTAGAGAAAAATCTGTCATTCATACCTTGTTTGGACTACATGTTATCTGACCCACAACGTGGTTGACTTGGAAGTAATGTAGCATGTCATTTAGTTCAAAGGCAATTAGAAATGGGTAAGAAATGTGGCTGTGCCAGTGGTCAGAAAGGTCTAATGCACTTCATTATTTTTTAACGATTATAGTACATGAAAAAAAAACCTGGATTTGTTTTGGTCTGTTTGCTGAGCTGACAGGTTTGTTGGCAGACAGTTTATCCCCTTTTTAGGTGATATCATCTTGATGAAGGAGGATGAAACGTCAGCCAACAAACCAGCTCAGTGAACAGACCAACAATGAATCTAATCAGCTCAAACTACAGATCTTCAAAAACTTTAAACATGAAAATTATCCAATTTAATGCACATTTTACCTTTCTGAAGGCAGAACAAACTTGGTTGTGCATGAGGGGTTACAGGACCAAATTTGTACAAGAGGTTTTCATTAGATTAGCATGAGAGGTGGTGATATCAGATTACTAGAAATTACGTAATAGCAGTAAACTGTTGTTTGTAAGGAATGCAGCAAGTGCTTAAAGAAGAGTCTAGACAAATGGTTAGCTATTAGGGTTGAAATAAGGGAAAGTTTTCACTCAAAGGATTGTGGATCTTTTGAATTCTCTAGAGGTTGTGGATCACAAGCCTAGAATATATTCAAGACAATGCAATACATTGTTCAATAGAGGTAATGGGGATGGTGTAAGAAAAGTAGAATTAAAGTAGATCAGCTATAACCTTGTTGAATGGTAAAGCAAGTTTATACTTGTATGCAACACTTAATATCAGAAACCCGAAAATGTAACAGGCACTTTGAAGCAAATAAGTCAAACAACTTGAGATGTAAGGACTTAGCTGCTCATAGATAAATAACAAATAGCAAGTTTCATTCTTGTTTAAATGATGAAAAAAATTCTTTAACCTGCCTACTTTCTTGTTCAAAATTCTACATTCACAGAGCTCACCATATTTAAAAGTATATGAAGTAACAAGTTGATTGGAGAATAAGGAAACAGGCATTACCTTGACAACAAGATCCACAAAGCCTTTGTCGTCATCACTGCTAACTGGAGTATATGGCCGTACAATAAGGTTTCCATCAATTCTTGCAGAGAGATACACATGTTTTCCTGTAGGAAAAGTTCCAAGTCAAACATCTGATTCAATACAAAATTAAAAACAGGTGAATGAATAGAATTTTAACTGAACTAGAAGATGTCCTGGGTCATTGCTTACAGAAGGAGAAGTTTAGGCTGTGTGTCTGGTGGGCCATAAGTACAATTTTTTCTTCTGTTGGGTATTTTTCTCACAACTTGTTAAGCAGAACACAGTATAAAAAGGGAGTGAGAACAGCTTACACAAGGGAAACAAGTATAGAAATGAGAGCATCTATGCACTGAAATTAGTTGGAGCAAACAAAAAGAAATGCTAGAAAAATAATGTTGGGAAAATATCCTTAAATCCCATCTGGGTTTGACTTTGCAGGAAATAGAAATCCAAGAATTTGAGTTGCTATAGCATTCAAAGCAACATCAAAAGCATTATTTTTCTTCCATTGATGGAACGTGGACATTACTGACAAACCAGTATTTGATCCCATCCACAACTTGCCTTGCATCAAGTGCCACTTTTGAGGACAGCTAAAGTAACTGGGTTTGGAAGAATGGCAAATTTCCCTCTTAAGGAAAAATTTCCCACCGGGCGGCACGGTGGCACAGTGGTTAGCACTGCTGCCTCACAGCACCAGAGACCCGGGTTCAATTCCCGCCTCGGGCAACTGTCTGTGTGGAGTTTGCACGTCCTCCCCGTGTCTGCGTGGGTTTCCTCCGGGTGCTCCGGTTTCCTCCCACAGTCCAAAGATGTGCAGGTCAGGTGAATTGGCCATGCTAAATTGTCCGTAGTGTTAGGTAAGGGGTAAATGTAGGGGTATGGGTGGGTTGCGCTTCGGCGGGGCGTTGTGGACTTGTTGGGCCGAAGGGCCTGTTTCCACACTGTAAGTAATCTAATCTAAAGTGAACCAAATAGCCGCTTATGATAACTGCTAACAGTTTCATGGTTACCATAAATGAGACCAGCTTTCCTTTCCATTTTTAAAAAATTATTTGACCTTAAATTCCATCAGCTGCCATTGGAGGATTTAACCCCACATCCTGAAAGTATTAGCCTTATCAGTCGAGTAATATTACCACTATCTTCCCACCCTTTAGAGCGAGCCTTTTTGGGAAGTATTATGGAAGTCATATCACTCCTTTCCCAACCCCCCCCTCCCCTTGCCTCAATAAAGGTAGCTGTAAACAATGGTGATCTGCTTTAATTGTTGCTGTAAGAACTGCTCCTTTGACGTATTTTAGGTGTTGAGGGTGATTTCCTCAAATTCTAAGAGCAGCATTACTGTTTTATATGCTGTTGCATTGTTTTGAAACTTTAGGGGAAAAAGATCAAAACAATAGCACTTTCAAAAGGAGGAAGACAAAGGCTGCAGCCACATGGTCAGTGAGGGGTAGAGAGAAAGTAACCGTTACTGCTGTCTGACAGCAGTGAATCCGCACAGTTACTGTCTTTGCTGTTTGAGTTCATGTATCTCTGAATATCGGAGTGCACCCAGGAAAAATTAAACATCAAAATTCACAGCTGATCTTGGAGAGATCTCTATGGAAGAGCTCACAGTACAGGACCTAAGGGAAAACTTTCACACAGAGGGCAGTGTGTGTATGGAATGAGCTGCCAGAGGAAGCGGTGGAGGCTGGTACAATTACAACAAAAAAACACATCTGGATGGGTCTATGAATAGGAAGGGTTTAGAGGGAAATAAGCCAAGTGCTGACAAATGGGACCATATTAGGTTAGGCTATCTGATCGACATGGACATGTTGGACTGAAGGGTCTGCTTCCATGCTGTACATTTCTCGACTAAAGATAAACAAAGACCTAGCTAATCAACAAAGATGAATCACTATACATGTTAACAATGAAGGACAGTCAGATACAAAGCTTGGATAAATAAACAGCATGCAATAGTACAAGTGACACAGCACCTTAATGTATTAATAAAGACTTCTGTTTTGGTTAGACCATGCTGGGAAAGACAGTGGTGTCGAACAAATGAATCCAGGACATGGTACAGCAATCAGCCAATACAGCTGTTGCTGATGCTCTAAGTAACTTACCTACAGGCAAACCAAGAATGTGTTCTGCTGAAGGAAGAGCAAAGCGAAACCGCCTGGTGTCGTGGTTCACAACCTGTTTTAAAAAAAAAACAAAAATGAGTACTTGCAGGTTCTCAATTTTTGAAAATACAGAATACAAAAAGGTGTCGCACTCACCTCCTTATCTATTAATCGCAGTGGATACTTTTCATTGTGATCTTTTAAAGTGATCGCAGGCTTCTTCTTTTTTGACAGAACATAATGTCCCACAACAACGCCAACTGTTGTTATGAGAACAGCACCAATTGCAAAGAGCACTCCTGAGGCCTATAAAAGAAACATTACTTTATGGCAACAGGATGCTATATTTCACAACAATTATAGAGTGTTCATCATAAAGTGAGTACCTTTTAGCATAAAGTGTGTCAGGGATACTCAATTTAGGTGAAAATTAATCCAGCAGCATTACTCAAATACAGGTTAAAGTTGCCACCACAGTCTTACTAGACTGTAAAGGTGCTCTCTCATTAGAGAGACAAGACTGGGGATGGTTTAACCAGAGGGTCACCACATCTAAGGTGAGGGATCAGGTTGGGAAGCAGAAATCTTCAGATGAACCTCACCTGGTGCATGAAATGAATCACAACGGTGGAATCATTGTACTGCAAACAAATCATCCAGCCAGATGAGATATCTTGTACTCTTAAGGTAGTAAGTTGAGTAAACCCTTAATATTAATACTACTGTATAAATAATTAAAATTAAAAGTAACAGCAAAATCTCCTTTATGAGAGATGTCAATCACCTTCAGTTATAGAATTCCATACAGTGTGGAAACAGGCCATTTGACCGATCAAATCCACACTGACCCTCTGAACAGCATCCCGTCCAGATACAGCCACTACCCTGTCCCAATAACCCAGCATTCCCCATGGGTAATCCACCTAATCTACACACAAATTGAAAGCAGTTTCACCTGGACATCACAAAATGATTATGTATCCAAAGTGCATGGCTCAACTGCAAGGAATCTGTTTTTTTTGGGGGGTAAATGGAGAAATCTACATACTTATCACACAGTAGTGTGCTCAGATACCAAGCAATCATGCAATTCCAGTTCACCAATGTTTACAATAGCTCAAAATCATAAATTGAAAGATTAGCTTTAAATGAGCTTTATTTGTAATGATTTACCTAAGAATCTTAAGTCACTGGACCGGAATCACTAACCCACAAATAAACAATACCTGACAGCCTTCAGATGTATTTTATTAGTTTGTAGGGGGGGGGGGGGGGGGGGGGGGGGGCGGTAGGTGGTGGAGAAAAGAAATGGTTACAGAAAGTAAAGAGGAACTACTATTAGTATATCTCAACTTGATTTTTTTTTCCCTTCCTCTTCTCCAGTCCCTTCTCAAATCACATCTGTGATTCTTCTGACACACTGTTTCTGAAGTTCCAGTTCACAGACACCAGCCACCTTATCTTCACCATGGTCATGCGATCCCTTTACACATCCATACCCCCATTAAGGTGGTCTCAGGGCTCTCCACTTCTTCCTCAATAAAAGGCAGCCCCCTCCACCTTGGCTGATATGGCCCTCAACCGTGCCCAACCCATTTCCTGCACTTCTGCCCTTAACCCTTCTCTTCCCTCCCTCAACTCCAAAAGGGTCCTCTTGACTTCGTTTATCACTCTAGCAGCATCCGCATCCAAAAGGATCACAGACCACCATTTATGCCACCTCCAGCAGAAGGCCACCACCAGACAGATCCCCCACTCCTTGTCAGCCTTCCTCCGGATCCATTCTTCTTCCATCCCAATATCTTCCCAAACTCCCACAAGACCTTACCATGTAATCACAGAAGGTGAAACACCTACCCTTTTACTTCCTCCCTCCTCTGCCCTAGACATACCTTCCAGGTGATGCAGGTCATACAATGTAATCCACTGTATTTTCTGTTCACGACATGGCCTCAGCTGCATTGGGCAGACATTCTGTCTGCAAAAATGACCCCGAGCTTCTGGTTGCTTGCCACTTAAACACACCACTCTGTTCCCTGGCCAACATTTGTCTCGGGCTTGCTGCAGTGCTCAGCATCTCACTTTTGCTTGTGGACTCTGAAGCCGTCAGGACTCAGTATCAATTTCAATAATTTTAGGGCCCACGCACATTCTTTCATGCCCTGACCAAATCATCAGCATATGTACCAACATTCAGTTCTGAAGAAGGGTCATTGGTCTCGAAACCTCGAGTTTGCTTTCTCACCACAGATGCTGCCAGACATGAGTTTTCCAGCTATATCTGTTTTTGTACAAGAGCATTGGGATCTAGCTTGCACCTAACTTGGTTCCAGTTTGAAAGTTCTATGTCCAGACATCTTACGCATTGCCAAGTATCAGATTGGCAGGTTGTTATTCCCACTGACATTTAAAATAAGATTCTGACACAGCAAAGCGGCCCTTTACTCTGCCAATGTTTAAAATTTGACTCTATGGGAGGAAATTGAAACTTTGAGCAATAGATTTGCTGGAACATTCAACAGATACATCCAAAGGAAAATTGTATGCTCAACTTTTATTTGTAAACTAGCCATATATTTTCTATCTGACAGACATTGCCAGTATGGTGTCAGAACCTATTCTAATTAATGAAAACAATCCTTGTATAACCTTTCCCATAATAGTATCAGCTCATGGATCTTTTGTAAGCAGCTGGATCAGTTTCCTCCATTTATTCTAAGTTGCATCCTTGGTTTTAAAACTGGTGGATCCAAACCCAAATCTTAAAATTGCAAACAGTGCAAGTATTGAAAAGTCCACTTTCCATGACTAATTCTGATTGTGTATTTAACTTGACTGCATTTTATTTTTAAAATCCTCCCTAAGTACTAGACTTGGACAAGACTCAAACCTTGATACAATCTCCCTGCAACCCAAATCAAATGAATTTCAAGTGGTTCATCGGGTTCTGCCATGCCACTCAACTTCTCACCATAACTTCAGTCCAACGAGAGACAAAAACAGCCATATTCCAAAAGGTGACTGACCACCCTTGGGATCAAGACAACAGGTGACAAAAGTTAGATCAAAATCAAGTAGTTTAGTAAAATTTGGAATTAATTTGATGTAACCCAGGAAAACCTCTCCAACGAATGCAGTCATACCTAACATGAGAAGCTGTGGTGGTTGGAGGCCAACCAGATAGTGTACTAGGCTTCACCATCTTCAGCTGCCTTAATCAATGATCTTCCTGCCAAAGTTAGAAATGGTGATGTTTGCAAATGATAGAGAGCATTGTGCAATGCTTCAGACTGCAGTGGCAAGGAC
This sequence comes from Chiloscyllium punctatum, assembly GCF_047496795.1. NCBI lineage: Eukaryota > Metazoa > Chordata > Chondrichthyes > Orectolobiformes > Hemiscylliidae > Chiloscyllium > Chiloscyllium punctatum. The sequence continues at coordinate 12,064,039 of NC_092783.1, read as the reverse complement.
CCAGTCACACCAGACAAATATCAGGTAATGACTATCCCCAACAGAAATCTAACCATTCTCTTATGTTCAATGGTACCAAATATTAACAGCCTGGAGCTAACACTGACCAGATAATTAACTGGATCAGCCACATATGTACTGTGCCCACAAGAGCAAGGAGGAAGCAAGGTGAATTCTGTAACTCACCTCCTGTTCATCAAAGCATGTTCATCATCCAGAAGGGGCAAATCCAGAGAGTGATGTAATAACTACCATTTGCCTTGATGAGTACAGCTTCAACAATACCAAGACAGTTACAGTAAGCTGGACAGGCCTCCCACATCCTTAGAAATTCACTCCTCCTACCCCTATCATATGATGATAGTGTGTTCCATCTAAAGGATACACTGCATCAACTTGAGGCACCTCCTACACCCATAACCTCAGCAAGGACTGCAGATGCTGGATGCCAGAGTCAATAGATATTTAACTGGAAAAGCACAGATCAGACTGCACCTGAGCAGGCAAGTTAACAGATCGGGCCAAATCCCTTTGTCAGGGCTGGGGCGAGGGGAGGGTGTGCATGTGTATATTGAAAGGGTAGGGGGGTGAGAGGGATGGTGTTAGGTGGGGGCAGTTGGGGGTTATAGTGAATGGTCAGTGGGAAGGGCGGAATGGATAGGCAGGCAGGAAGATGGACAAGTTAGGACAGGTCAGGCAAGTGAGGAGGGATGGGGCTAGACATGGGATAAGGCTTTTTGGGGTGGGGGGGGGTGGTGAGAGAAGAAGATTGACTTTGAAGCTGGTAAATGATGTGGAGGCCATTGGGCTGTTGGTTTCCCAGGTGAAAGAAAAGTGTACTTCCAGTTTTGGTTTGGCCTCACTGTGATAGTGGAGGCAGCCAAGGATGGACATGTCACTGGGGCAAATGGGAAGGGGAATTAAGGCAAATGGCAACCAGAAGATTGGGTTGGTTAATGCATACAGAGCACAGACGCTCAGTGAACTGGTCCCCGCATGCGTTTGGTCTCCTCAATTGGATACCATATCGGGAGCAATGGATGCAATAGAGGTAGTTGGATGAATTACTGTTGGATCTGGAAGGATTGTTTAAGGCCTTGGACAGAGGTGAGAGGGGAGATGGTGTGGGGATAGGTGTTGCACCTCTGGCGGTTGCACAGAAAGGTACTGGATGTGGTGGAGAGGTCGGTGGAGAGTGTAGACTTGGCGAGGGAGTTGCGGAGTGAACGGTCCCTGCAGAAAGCAGACGGATAGGGAAGGAAATATCTTTTGTGGTGGCGGAAATGTCAGGAGATGATATGTTAGATTTGGAGGTTGGAGGGGTGATACGTGAGGACTAAAGGAACTTTATCCTTATTGTCATTGGGGGAGGTGGTTTGAGACCAGAAGTGTAGAAAATGAAAGAGATATGGTTGAGGGCACCTTTAATTACAGAGAAGGGGAAAACAATGGTCCTGAAAGTAGGACAACATCTGGGACATCCTGGAGTGGAATGCTTCATCCTGGGAGCAGATGCAGTGGAGTCAGAGGGATTGGGATTATCAGCGAGCAATTTTACAGGACAGTGGGTGAGAGGTGTACTCGAGGTAGTTGTGTAAATCAGTGGATTTGAAATAGATACCAATGATGATGAGTCAGTTTCCGGAGATGGAGACAGTGAGGTCCAAGAAGGGGAGGGAAGTGTCAGAAATGATCCAGGTGAATTTGAGGGCAGGGTGGAAGGTGTTGGCAAAGTTGATGAACTGCTCAAGATCCTGAGGGAGCGCAAGGCAATACCGATTCAGTCATCAATATAGCAGAGGGAGAGGGGAGGGATGGTGCTGGTGTAGTTGTGGAAGAGGGACTGTTCCACAAATCCTACAAAGAGGCAAGCATAGCTCGGTCCCATGTGGGTGTCCACGGTTTTGGCTTGTAGGAAATGGGAGGAATCAAATGAAAAATTGTTGAGGGTGAGGACCAGTTCTGTCAGGTGAATGAGTGGGTCAGTGGAGGGGGACTTGTCGGGCCTACAGGACAGGAAGAGGCAGCAACCTGGTGGCTCGGTGGCTAGCACTGCTGCCTCACAGCACCAGGGACCCGGATTTGATTCCAGCCTCGGGCAATTGTCTGTGTGGAGTTTGCACATTCTTCATGTATCTGCATGGGGCTTCCTCTGGGTGCTCCGGTTTCCTCTCACAATCCAAAGATGTGCAGGTTAAGTGAATTGGCCATGCTAAACTGCCCACTAGTGTTCAGGGATGTGGGGGTTAGGTGCATTAATCAAGGAAAATGTAGAGTAATGGGATAGGGTATTCTTCGGAGGGTCAGTGTGGACGTGATAGGCCAAAGGGCCTGTTTCTAGATGGCGTAAAGGGCCTGTATGTTCATGGTGAAGATGAGGTGTTGGGGGCTGGGGAACTGAAAGTTTTTGGAAGAGGTGTAAGGTGTGGGTTGTGTCTTGAATGTAGGTAGGGAATTCCTTGACCAAAAGGTGAAAGAACAGAGTGGAGGTAGCCTTGAACACCTGGAAGGATATGGGCAGCAGATACACAGTGACATCAGGTGCATGATCTCCATGTCACACACCATCCTGATTTGCAATTATCATGCTGCTTCTTCGCTGTTGGTAAGTCAAACTCCTAAACACTGAGGGTGTAACTACACCCAGTGGAAGGCAGCAGCTCACCACTTCATTCTTTAAGGTAATTAAAGATAGGCTTTAAATGCTGGCCTGCTTACCTTCCACAAAAAATTGAAAATTGCTACTCGCTATTTAAGAGCGGGAAATACAGATTCCATTGTACCAAAACCTTCAAACTTGCTAAGGATAGGAATTTGCAAACAAAGTGCCCCACCCAATTGCTATTAAAAACTTGATTCTTTAGCCCCAAGTCCATGATTAACATTTCAAGACAAGTTTTGTGGTTCTCTAATGCATTAGATAGAGCCTAATGCCAAAAATAAAGGCTTGTCCAGTGAGTCAGATTTTATTTTAACCTAACGGCAAAACACTGCAGCCAACTTGTGAAATCAATTGTGCTCGTTTGCTACTCATGCCCAAGGATGTGATCACAAAATGCTGTCCTTATGATACAAGCTACTCTTGAACAAGTTGAAAATTGGCTTGAAGTCACATGTTTCAGATACAAAATTTTGTATACAACTAAATAGGATTTTTAAAAATAGTATAAATAGAAAGGGCAGTAATAAACTGCAATGATAACAGCACATATAAATGAGCAAGACAGAAAATTAAGGTGAAAACAGTGCAAACTTAGAGGAGGATAATTGTGTCCCAACCGCAAAGCAAAGCTAAAAAACAAGAATGCTCCACAGAGTGAATCATCATTCCCAGCTATACTGACATTGGGGCTAGATATATCTCCAAATGGGCAACAGTAAACTTGTATCCAGGGCACTTTTGCACAGCTACAGCCCAAAGCAATTACACATTTTGAATTCTGAATGTAGTAACGCCCAAAGTAATTCAGAGCATTTCTTGCGCTGTGGCTACAGAATAGGGCATTCTAACATGCAGGCTAGATAGCAAACATTACACTTATTTCTTACATGCAAAGAAAAATCAAGGTGCAGCTGTAAGACAAATTTGTAATAGCACGGTGAGGCAGAGTAAGTCTGCTTCTACTTTCAAAGCCCGAAATAGATGTTGGTCAGGAGACCAAAGTTCAATGTGCAGTCAAGTAAAACAATTACAGCAGCTCAATGCCAAACATAGACTTAACATGCTGCTATATCAGAGGGGCTTTGTAAATGCTTTGCTCATTACCTCAAAAATATATACTTGCAAATATGACACAATATTTGCATTACCCCTACCACCCTCTGGGTGAACCGATCCTTCCTCAAATCCCTTCAAACTCCTGCCCCTTCCTTAAATCTGTGTCTAGAGGGCTATTGACCCCTCTACTAAGGAGCCAAGTTCTTTCCCATCTAACCCCCTCAATTTTGTAAATTTCAATCAGCCTTTTCTGCTGTAATGAAAACAACCTCAGTCTATCCATAATCTCTTCACAGTTGAAATGCTCCATCCCAGGCACCATCACAGCGAATCTCCTCTGCATCTGGTCTGGTGCAATCATATCCAGATCAGCACTCCAGCTGTGGCCGAACAAACATTTCATACAGCTCCATCTGGACTTCCCTACTTGTGTACTCTGTGCCTTAACTAATAAAAGGCAAGTGTCTCATTTGCCATCTTAACCACCTTATCAATCAGCCCTGTTGTCATCTTGGATTATCAGCATGCATACCGAGATCAGTTATTCTGAACTTATCATTCATCAAACATTTCCTTGCCTTGTTAGCCCTTCCCAAGGTGTATCAGCTCTCACTTTTCTGGATGAAATTTCATTTGTCACTGTTCAGCCCAACTGACCAGCCCATCTGTATCATCCTGTAATCAAAGGCTTTCTTCCTTGCTATTTACCATATGGTCAATTTTTGTCTCAATGAGCTTACTGATCATTCTTCCTACATTCATATCCAGATCATTAACATGCACTACAAACAGGAGATCCAGCACTAAACCCTACATATGCTACACATTTCCAGTTGCAAATATCAGCTTTGAATCATAACCCTCTGCCTCCAACCTCTGAAACAATTATGTATTTAAATGCCAAAACGTTGTGGATCCATGGACTCTTACCTTCCTGACCAAATTCCCATTCAAGACCTTGGCAAAATCCTTACTCATGTCCACGTATAATATATCAACTGCACTGCCCTCATCTATAAACCAAGTCCCCATCTCCCAATATTTGACAGACATGATTTCTCCTGACAAAGCCACACTAATTATCCTTGATTAATCTTCACCTCTCTAAGCAGAGATTAATTCTATCCTTCAAGATGTTTTTCCAATACTCTCCCTACTACAGATGTTAGACTCACCAGCCTGTTATTTCCTGGTTTATCCCTGCCACACCAGAATGATGGTACCACATTAGCAGTCCTCCAACCCCATGGAGAATTCAAATCTCTATTTCTGGTCTATCTTTTTCCATGACTACCTCAAATTTAACTGAGTTATGGTCATTAACACAAACACATGTCACACTTGCATCACTTAGCCAGCTTATTCCTTAAAAAGTTAGGTCTATAACCACTCCCTCTCTTATAGGGCTTTCTACATGCTAGATTTAAAAGCTCTCATGGATGCAGTTTAAGAATTCCACCCCCATTAAGCCTTTCACACTTTGTTGAAGTTAATATTGAGGAATCTAAAGCAGTTTCTTTTACCACCCTATTTTTAGACTTCTGATATTTGCCAACATACCTATTCTTCTTACTGTCCCTGACTGTTATGGGGTCTGTCATTGACTCCCAATGTGATCATGGCTTTTTGAAATTCTACTCATATGGCCTCATTTGAAGGGCATTCCAAGATATCATGTCTCAACTTATTAACAGACACCTTAAATCAAGACTGAGACAGACTATCAACTCCACTTTTACACCAATTCCCATCTCACCTGAAAATTCTATATCCTAAAATATTGAACCTGCCAGTTCTACACACTATCAACCAAGACTCGACGATAGCAATGTCATATTTGTACAGTTCATCAACACTCAGTTTTTGCTTTTCTTGAGATTCCTTGCAATAACGCAAACGCAATGGTAATATTCAGTGCCCCCTTTGCCTTAAACTTGAGTATATATGCTACACCTTCCAGACTGACTTGGATTTTCTATACTTGTTTGTGCATTAACCCTTAATGGACCTCCACTCAATACCTCATTCCCTGCCAAATTAGTTAAACCCCCCCCCACCAACAGCACTAGCAAACCATCTTGCAAAGATGTTGGACGTGTTATGGTCCTGGTGTAGCCTATATAAATTTGTTCAGAAGCAGACCTAGTGATCCAAAATCTAAAGCCCTCTATCTTGTACCTATTCTTCAGACTTGCATTAATCTGCTCTGTTAATTCCTATACTCACCAATATGAGACACTGGGAGCAATCCAGAAACTAGACATTGAGGTCCTGCCTTTCAATCTGCTTTTTAAATTCCAAATCCCTAAATTCTTATTTCTGGACTTCATTCTTATCACCTATATTGTTGGTACCTAGATGAACAACCATCACTGACTGTTTGCCTTCACCCTTCAGAATACTCTGCAGCCAGTAATATATTTGGCTCATGGATAATTAAATAACATTCAGCTCCTCTATTCTTGCTGCCAAATATCATAACCTCACATTTTCCCATATTAGGTTCCATCTACCAAGTAGGTAACATCCTGGAATCATGTCTATGGCTTTTGTTAAATTGATAAAAGATAATCTTAAACACAACACCTGCACCAATGTCTGTACATTTTATGGTTTTGAAGATTTAGAACTTGAATATATTTGGATTTGCAGAAGGCATTTGATAAGATACTGCATGTTGATTATTTTAGAACATTGAATAATACATCTCAGGAACTGGCTCTTCAAACCATCACATCTATGCTGAACATATCACCATTATAAATTAATCCCATATGTCTATGTATGGCCCGTATCCCTCTATTCCCTGCATGTGTCAAAGACAAGAGCCCATCAGACTGACAGAAGATTGACTAACTAATAGAAGCAAGGGAGTGGGTTAATGGGAGTCATTTTCAGGATGGCAAATTGTAACTGGTGGAATGCCACTGTGGAAATATATTAATGACTTGGATGAGCAAAGTGAATACACTTTAACCAAGTTTGCAGATAACACAAAAACAGTCAGCGTTATACAGCATGGAAACAGATCCTTCAGTCCAACTAGTCCCACTTGCCTACGTTTAGCTCATATCCCTCCAAACCTTTCTTATTCTTGTACTTATTCAAATGTCTTTTAAAGATTACAACTGCACCTGCATCCACCACTTCCTCTAGCAGATTGTTCCACATGCGAACCACACTACAAAACAAAGTTGCCCTTGTTCTTTTTAAATGTCTCTCCTCTGACGTTAAAAATATTAGATTAGATTACTTAGTGTGGAAACAGGCCCTTCGGCCCCACAAGTCCACACCAACCCACAACCCACCCATACCCCTACATTTACCCCTTCCCTAACACTACGGACAATTTAGCATGGCCAATTCACCTAGAGGAAACCCACGCAGACACGGGGAGAATGTGCAAACTCCACACAGTCATTCGCCTGAGGCAGGAATTGAACCCGAGTCTCTGGCGCTGAGGGGCAGCAGTGCTAACCACTGTGCCACCTTGCCGCCCACAAATATCCTCCAGAGTTTCAAACACCCCACCCAAGGGAAAAGACCCCTGCTATTCACCATATCTAAGCCCCTCATGATTTTATAAGCCTCGATAAGGTTACTTCTCAATCTCTGACCCTTCAGTGAAAATAGTCCCAGTTTATCTTTATATCTCAAACCTTTCATTCCCAGCAACATCCAAGTTAATATTTCTGAACACTCGAATTTAATAATACCCTTGCCAAAGCAGGGCAACCAGAACTGAACACAGTATTCGAGAAGAGGCCTCCACAATATCATTTACAATTTCAACATGACATCCTAACTCCAATTTTCAAAAGGAGTGAACAATGAAGGTAAGTGCACTAAGTGCCTTAACTATCCTGTCTACAATTTGACACAAATTTTCAAGCTGTGTCCTTGAAACCCTTGGTCTCTTTTCCGCAACACTACCTAGGGTCCTACAATAAATTGTATAAGTGCAGCCCTTGCTTGTTTTACCAAATTCCATACCACAAATTTATCCAAATTAAACTCCATCTGCCACTCCTCACCTGATTGAGGAGATTAATCAAAATCGCTTTTAATCTTAGATAACCGTTTTCACTGTCCACTATACCACCAACTTTGGTGGCATCCGCAAACTTACTAATCAAGTCGCCTGAAGTCTCGTCTAAATGCTTACATAAGTGACAAACGAAAGTGGACCCAGTACTGATACTTGTGGAATTCCACTGGTCACAGGCCCCTCAGTCCAAAAAAAAAAGCCCTCTGCCAACCTCCCTTCTACCATAAAGCCAATTTTGTATCAAATTGGTAAGCTCTCCCTGAATTCTATATGATTATCTTTAGGAATTAGTCTACCATGCAGAACCTTATCAAAGGCTTTACGAAAGTGCATGTAAACAACATTTACTACTCTGCCCTCTCTTTTTTTTTAAAGTTACCTCTTTAAAAAAACTCAATCAAGTTTGTCACCATGTCTTCCCACCACAATGATACATTGTCTGCAGAAAAATTGACATTAATTGAGCAGACAGAAATTTAGAATATAATGTAGGATAATGTGAGGTTAAGCACTACAGCAGGAAGACATGGAGGAGCTGAGCATTATTTAAAATGGAGAAAGACTGCAGAATATTGCTGCACAGAATTCTTGCACACAAAAAGAAACTACCATGTAGGCTTAGCAGGTAAGAGGGATGGCAAATAGAGTGCTGACCTTTATTTCTAAGGGAATCAAATATGTAAGTAAGGACATCCTAAAATTTAAAGCACAGCTGGACTACTGAACAGCATTGGAAACAGTGCAAAGAAGGTGCATTAGGGTTGATCCTATGTATGGAGGAATATCCTTAAGACTTTAAGTACTTATTGACCTATAGAAGAAACGATTCTGTAGTTGTCACTTTTACATTCAATGGTAGTCATCACAGTTATTTCATTGTACTGTCTTCCCGGTCAGTTTGAGGAGAAACTGTTAATCACGTGGGAAACCACTTTGCAATCCAAAATAGAACCAATACATCTGAGGAAAAACACCTATGACTTGCCAAATAGAAAGAAAGAATGTTAAAATAAAGTAAGTTATCACTGAGTTTAACCAAGGTAGAAAAGACCTCAAAATGCCCACACTCAAGACTAGGCTTGAGTTAGGAATGTGGGGTGCCTGGCTAAACAGGCTCAAGCTACAGCATTAACCAAATCAGGAGAGTGAACTGGGTCCATGACATGGAGACCTAGCAATAAATATCAAAGAGCTGCTTTGTGGAACAGAAATAATTGACAGGATATTTTCTCACATGATACACAAACTAGGATTTGAAACAAATGGAAAAACCATAAATCTCCCCAATGTCAATAAGAACACTAGGGGAAAAAAGTGCACCAGATTGCATAGAGCAATTTGAACAAAATATGGTAGAGTGATGCAAAGTCTAATTGTTCTTTGTTCATACTGGCACATTTTCTCCTCACTTCATGTAGTCAGCACTGTCTTCAATAATTTTCAATGGCAACAAGCCATGTCAGCCCTTCACCCAAAAATACAATTTAGTAAAATAGCTGAAGTGCAGAATGTTTCAATATTGAACTTAAATTGAAAGTAGGGTATTTTTGGCATCAATGATTCTACAAAGCACTTGAAGCAAGCTACTGCAGTGCAATCAAGCAAACAGTATTGCAAAATCCAACTGTTCTAAGTTAACATTAACTATAAAACTATTTTCAGATACATGCAATGACATTCCTTAAGGACAAAGAACTTTCAAGGACACACTGCCAAAGGGTCATTTTTAAACCCTCTAGCATTTTAGCAATATTCTCCATTATGATCCACCCACTAGTCAAATATGTGTGAATGTATATGAATGCAGGGTGTATTCCACCCCCCCCCCCCCACCCAGTTAGACGAAATCAGACATGAAAGTTTTTGTTCAAATGTACCAACATTTTTCCAGTGCATGGATCAGCTTCACCAACAGCAAAAACAGTAACCCAAAATAACCATGGCAAGTTTTACAGACCTGATTCCAAGTGGGCATAAACAACATAGCAATGAAAGGAAGACATTTTGCAACAAAAAAAAGCAGCAACTTGCTCACAACTAGCCCAGGGTTATATTCACTGAGGACTATTTACAGACGAACGTCTCCAGCAGAGACCAGCCCCACCCTCACTGACTCTACAGTTAAAGCCGGTTGTGCTGTTCCACTAGTTTCGACTGAAAGAAGTTTGTTAATTCATAAACTAAATACCCCCCGAAGATACAAATATCACTAACCAGTGAATATCCCATTGCCAGGAGAAGCTAAGACAGCAGGTCCACACACACCAACAACTACCCTTCACTCTCCCAACACGCATGCGCACGTCGCCCACTTAATAATGACGCCGGGGACAGTGCCGACCAGCGGCCGGGAAGACCATCGCTGTTCATTGACAGCGCCGACCAGCGGCCGGGAAGACCATCGCTGTTCATTGACAGCGCCGACCAGCGGCCGGGAAGACCATCGCTGTTCGTTGACAGCGCCGACCAGCGGCCGGGAAGACCATCGCTGTTCATTGACAGCGCCGACCAGCGGTTAGGAAGACTCATCGCTGTTCCGTGACAGCGCCATCCAGCGGAGGGGACGACGTATCGTTGCCCAGGGAGCAATATGGGGTGATCAACTGGAGTAATCAGTACATCTGCAATCAGAGGATCTCTTTGTGGATGTCAGCCAGGGTCAAGGCTGTGGTACACTGGGTGGTCTGGGGGTGTGAGGAAGAAATATGGAAGGACAATAGTGGTCGAGAATTCATTAGTGAGAGGAGAAAACAGGCACTTCTGCAGCTGTAGACCAGACTCAAGGATGGTATGTTGTCTTTTGGGTGCAAAGGTACAAAATGTCACAGAAAAGCTCAGGGCATCCTGAACGGCAAGGGTGAAGAGAGTCAGACATTGTAGTCCTTGTCAGGCCCTTTTATGGGATATAGGTAAAGCAGTGTTACTTCTGCAATCATAATTGCTTATACAAGGTAAATGAACTCACACCAGAGCTAAGTTAACAAGAATGAAAACTATGTGAAGGAAATATATAATTGTTTTTGTATTAGCTAAAATGTGCATGCAAGAATGAAATGTGCCTGCAGACAATGGTAGATGTTACAGACAAATAGATAAGGTGCTGTGAGGGGAGGGGTGTAGGTTAAGCTAGATATGCTTGTACAAGCAGTAGTTATAAGCATCTGTTTCCCACTTCTGCAAGGACAAAAAAGACCACAATCAAGAGGTCATAAGGCTCAATATGGGCAAAGAATGGAAGGAAATATTGCTTTAGCAAGCAAGGAAGCAGATGGCAGTGGAGGAAGATATATAACAATGGACCACAGCAGGATGTGGTGAAATGGCCAGGCAAAATTTGTACTTTGTTATGCACAAGGCCGGATAAGGCAAGAGATAAACAGTAATGGGCGCTGGGCTGAGAGAAGTGGGAGATGTAAACAGGGGAGGAGCAATGGAATAAGCAGGGGAGGAGTAAAAGAGAAATGAATTGTATCTAAGATATGTACTTACTAAACTCTGTGTGTCTATTTTAGACACCATGCTTGCAATCGTATAATAAACGATACTGCTGCTTCAGATCTTGTCTTGGAGTGACAAGAGTAAAGAGGTCCTACAAGCAGACTTCAGAGAGTTACATAGGAAATTGAAAAACCACAGTTCAACAATTACTTCTGGTGTTATGCAGTAGTGAATACAGGAACAGAAGGGTACAGTAGAGAATGTGGTGTTGTATGGAATTAGGTGGCAGAGGAAGTGGTGGAGGCTGGTACTATTACACCATTTAAAAGGCATCAGGATGGGTATATGAATAGGAAGGGTTTTAAGGGATTGGGGTCAAGTGTTGGTAAATGGGACTAGCTTTGGTTAGGATATCGGGACGGCATGGATGAGTTGGACTGAAGGGTCTGTTTCTCTGCTGTATTTCTATATCTCTTTGACTGTATGAATGTGTCAGTGGAGAGATGGTGCAGGAAGGAAGGATTCAGATTCCTGATGTGGGGTGGGACCATTTTCGGAGGACATGGAAATAGTACAAGTTGAACAGGTTACATCAGAACAGAAACAGGACCAATATCCTCATGGGGAGGATTTTTTATGCTGTTAGAGCTGATTCAAACTGGATTAGCAGGGAATTTGTGCTGGAGTTGTATAAAATGATAGTCTGCAACAGTTCTGTCTCCTCATTATAGGAAGGATGTGATTGCATGAAAGACGATGGAAAGGACATTTTGATTTTATTGTCAGGTGTATTAAGTACAGAAGTACAGGAGTACAGTGAAAAATGTACAATGTTACCACACATAATGCCATCTTAAAACAGTAAGACATAGGAGTAGAAATTAGGCCATTCAACCCATTGAGTCTGGATTAGTGGTGCTGGAAGAGCACAGCAGTTAAGGCAGCATCCAACGAGCAGCGAAATCGACGTTTCGGACAAAAGCCCTTCATCAGGAATAAAGGCAGTGAGCCTGAAGCGTGGAGAGATAAGCTAGAGGAGGGTGGGGGTGGGGAGAAAGTAGCATAGAGTACAATGGGTGAGTGGGGGAGGAGATGAAGGTGATAGGTCAAGGAGGAGAGGGTGGAGTGGATAGGTGGAAAAGAAGATAGGCAGGTCGGACAAGTCAAGGAGACAGTAACTGAGCTGGAAGTTTGAAACTAGGATGAGGTGGGGGAAGGGGAAATGAGGAAGCTGTTGAAGTCCACATTGATGCCCTGGGGTTGAAGTGTTCCGAGGCGGAAGATGAGGCGTTCTTCCTCCAGGCGTCTGGTGGTGAGGGAGCGGCGGTGAAGGAGGCCCAGGACCTCCATGTCCTCGGCAGAGTGGGAGGGGGAGTTGAAATGTTGGGCCATGGGGCGGTTTGGTTGATTGGTGTGGGTGTCTCGGAGATGTTCCCTAAAGCGTTCTGCTAGGAGGCGCCCAGTCTCCCCAATGTAGAGGAGACCACATCGGGAGCAATGGATACAATAAATGATATAAATGAAGAGGTCGAGGGCAGGTAATAGGCCAGCGCGGGGTGTCCAGGTGGATGCAGTGTGTTGGAGGTGGGCGAAGGGGTCCTCGGAAGGTGGGCGGGAGTCCTGATTGTGAAAGTAAGCTCGGAGGCAGAGGCGACGGAAGAATTGTTCGATGTCCTCACCCTTAACAATTTCTCCTTTGAATCCTCCCACTTCCTCCAGACCAAAGGCGTAGCCATGGGCACACGTATGGGCCCCAGCTATGCCTGTCTCTTTGTTGGCTATGTAGAACAGTTGATCTTCCATAATTACACCGGCACCACTCCCCACCTCTTCCTCCGCTACATTGATGACTGCATTGGCGCCACCTCGTGCTCCCGCGAGGAGGTTGAGCAATTCATCAACTTCACCAACACATTCCACCCTGACCTTAAATTTACCTGGACTATCTCTGACACCTCGCTCCCCTTCCTGGACCTCTCCATCTCCATTAGTGACGACCGACTTGACACTGACATTTTTTACAAACCCACTGACTCCCACAGCTACCTGGATTACACCTCTTCCCACCCTATCTCTTGCAAAAATGCCATCCCGTATTCCCAATTTCTCCGCCTCCGCCGTATCTGCTCCCAGGAGGACCAGTTCCACCACAGAACACACCAGATGGCCTCCTTCTTTAGAGACCGCAATTTCCCTTCCCACGTGGTTAAAGATGCCCTCCAACGCATCTCGTTCACATCCCGCACCTCCGCCCTCAGACCCCACCCCTCCAACCGTAACAAGGACAGAACGCCCCTGGTGCTCACCTTCCACCCTAAAAACCTTTGCATAAACCAACTCATCCGCCGACATTTCCGCCACCTCCAAAAAGACCCCACCACCAGGGATATATTTCCCTCCCCACCCCTTTCCGCCTTCCGCAAAGACCGTTCCCTCCGTGACTACCTGGTCAGGTCCACACCCCCCTACGACCCACCCTCCCATTCTGGCACTTTCCCCTGCCACCGCAGGAACTGTAAAACCTGTGCCCACACCTCCTCCCTCACCTCTATCCAAGGCCCTAAAGGAGCCTTCCACATCCATCAAAGTTTCACCTGCACATCCACTAATATCATTTATTGTATCCGTTGCTCCCGATGTGGTCTCCTCTACATTGGGGAGACTGGGCGCCTCCTAGCAGAGCGCTTTAGGGAACATCTCAGAGACACCCGCAACAATCAACCAAACCGCCCCGTGGCCCAACATTTCAACTCCCCCTCCCACTCTGCCGAGGACATGGAGGTCCTGGGCCTCCTTCACCGCCGCTCCCTCACCACCAGACACCTGGAGGAAGAATGCCTCTTCTTCCGCCTCGGAACACTTCAACCCCAGGGCATCAATGTGGACTTCAACAGCTTCCTCATTTCCCCTTCCCCCACCTCATCCTAGTTTCAAACTTCCAGCTCAGTAACTGTCTCCTTGACTTGTCCGGACTTGTCCGACCTGCCTATCTTCTTTTCCACCTATCCACTCCACCCTCTCCTCCTTGACCTATCACCTTCATCTCCTCCCCCACTCACCCATTGTACTCTATGCTACTTTCTCCCCACCCCCACCCTCCTCTAGTTTATCTCTCCATGCTTCAGGCTCACTGCCTTTATTCCTGATGAAGGGCTTTTGTCCGAAACGTCGATTTCGCTGCTCGTTGGATGCTGCCTGAACTGCTGTGCTCTTCCAGCACCACTAATCCAGTATTCGGTTTTCAGCATCTGCAGTCATTGTTTTTACCATTGAGTCTGCTCCACCATTCAATCATGACTGATAAGTTTCTCAATACCATTCTCCAGCTTTTTCCCCGTAACCCTTGATACCCTTGACCATCAAGAGCCTATCTATCTCAGTCTTGAATATACTCAATGACCTGGCCTCCACAGCCTTCTGTGGCAATGAATTCCATAGATTCACCACTCTCTGACTGAAGAAATTTCTCCTTATCTTCGTTCTAAAAGATCTTCCCTTTACTCTAAGGGTGTGCCCTCGGGTCCTAGTCTTTGCTAACAATGGAAACATCTTCCCAACATCCACTGTGTCCAGGCCATTTGGTACAGAGGAACCTCGATTATCGGAATATCAATTATCTGAATATTGGATTATCCAAAGAAGATCTCAAGGTCCTGACAGAAACGACGTGTTTCCAATACTGATCGCATCTTTTGTTTACAGCGATTAAAAGTAAACTCAGTTTACTGACATGCTGCCGAGAACAGTCCTGGACATCAATGAGAGCCCAGGCACTGTCTCCAAATGATTGACCTCCCGCCCTCTCGCTTCCTCTCCACACTTTCCCTGGAGTTCTACACAGGGGTGTATCCCAAACCCCCCCCCCCTTCCCCAGATAAATTTCTCCAACATTGTCTGTACAGGGCAAAGGTGGAACCTGTCAAAAAGTTGCAGTAGAAGATTGTGTGTGTGCACGCTATTTGGAGACTCACTCCTCCCAAAAGGCAGCAGCAGCGGTTTTGTTGGTGTCCAGTCTGCCCTGGAGAGGAGGCGGGGGTGGACGTGGATGGGGACACACAGGAGCAGGTAGGAGGGTGATGTTGGGTGGTGGGGATGCACAGGGGGCAGGATTGCACGGAGGTGCGGGGGCTTGCGCGCTGTGTGCTGCTGCCTAGTCTCCTGAACGGGGAGCAGACTTAACAGAAAGCTCAGAGCCCCAGAGTTAAGGCATTGAATCGATTAACTGAATAATCAATTATTCGAACGAAATAGTGCCCGCCCATCTCGGTCGGATAATCGAGGTTCCTCTGTATCCTGTAAGTTTCAATTAGATCCCCCCCCTCATCCTTCTAAACTCCATCGAGTATAGACCCAGAGACCTCAAACACTCCTCATATGTTAAGCTTTTCATTCCTGGGACATTCTTGTGAACCTCCTCTGAACACGCTCCAGGGTCAGCACATCCTTCCTGAGAAGGAGAACTATTTTTTGTACCTAGGTACAAAAAACTTAGGTACAAAGTAAGAAAGGAGAGACACAATGTTAAAAGGTTAAGTATTACAGGCCATCACAATATAAGTAGAAAAATAAAGAAATAAGGTAATAGTTAACATTAAAGTCTTTAATTCATTTAAGATTTACAAGGGGTGGAAGCTTTGAGCTATGTGGAAATATTGGAGAGGCTGGGGTTGATTTCTTTGGAACAAAAGTCGAGGGGGCCTTGATGGAGATATAGAAAATTAGGAGGAGCATGGTTACAGTGGGATAGGAATCCACACTTCAAGCCTGGTCCTCCAATTTACATTCCTGAGCGAGACTCCATTTTAATAGGGTGTCAGTGAACAGGAGGTATAGATTTAAGGTCAGACCTAGAAGGCCTAGAGTAGAGTTGAAGAGAAATCTTTTCACCTAGAGGGTGATGAGAGTCAGGAACCTGCTGCCTTTGAGGGTGATTGAGTCAGAAACATTGAAGTAGTATTTAGATATTCACTTGCATTGTCAGAGCTTCAAAGGTTATAGCCAAGAGCTGGAAAATGGGAAATGTAATCAGATCTTTGACCAACACAGAAACAATGGACTGAATGGCCTCCTGTGCTTTTAACTATGAATCTATGATAAAACGCATTGAATACAGTACACGCCCATTCTGGGAAGGGAAAAATCTAATGGAACTCGAGGGTAAATTTTCGCGCATAAAAAGGGACTTACCTCAGGAGTTGGGCCTCCATTTTGCCAGAGCGGCGAGGAGAGAAGAAGGAGTGAAGTGAGGGCTGCCGGGAAGGGCTTAATTTTTATTTGGGCAGTGGCTAAACCCAAGATACTATACATGTAGTGTCTCCCTCCCGCCCCCCCTCCTCTAACCGAAAGAAAAAGACCCTTATCTTTCTTTTTCATTTATTTAAGTGCATTGTTTGGTTTTAGTTAGTTCATATAAAGCTAAGCTTACAATGGCAGGGGACCTCAGACCCATGGCATGTGTCTCTTGCTTGATGTGGGAGCTCAGGAACGTGTCTGACATTCCTAACTCTTATACTTGCGAGAAGTGTGTCCAGCTGCAGCTCTTGTTTGACCACATGACGGCTCCGGAACTGTGGATGGACTCACTGTGGAACATCCGCAATATTGAGGAGGTCGTGGATAGCACGTTTGGTGAACTGGTCACACCGCAGGTTAGGATTGCTGAGGGAGACAGTGAATGGGTGACCAAAGGGCAGAAAGATTAGGAAGGCAGTGCAGGTGTCCACTGCGGTCATCTCCCTCCGAAACAGGTATACCGTTTGGATACTGTTGGGGGAGATGGCTCACCGGGGGAGGGCAGCAGTTGTCAAGATCATTCACCGTGGCGGGCACTGCTGTTCAGATGGGCGGGAAAAAGACTCATAGGGCCATAGTCATAGGGGATTCTATTGTGAGGGGAGTAGATAGGCAGTTCTGAGGCTGAAGACGGGTCTCCCGGATGGTATGTTGCCTCCCAGGTGCTCGGGTCAGGGATGTCACTGATCGGCTGCAGAGCATTCTAAAAGGGGAGGGTGAACAGCCAGTTGTCTTGGTGGATATAGGCACCAACGATATAAGTAGAAAGCGAGATGAGATCCTGAAAGAAGAATTCAGGGAGCTAGGAGAGAAGTTAAAGGGGAGGACCTCAAAGGTAGTGATCTCGGGATTACTACCAGTGCCACGTGCTAGCCAGCATAGAAATGAAAAAATAGGCAGGATGAAAATGTGGCTTGAGAGATGGTGTAGGAGGGAGGGGTTCAGATTTGTTGGACATTGGGACTGTTTCTGGGGAAGGTGGGACTATTACAAAAGGGACGGTCTACATCTGAACCAGACCGGAACCAATGTCCTTGGGGGAGTTTTTGCTATTGCTGTTGGGGAGGTTTTAAACTAATGTGGCAGGGGACTGGGAACCAGAAGAGAAAACAAGTAGGCAGCGAGGTGGACACTGGAGACTGTAAGAATCATGAAGATAGCATTAATAAAGGGAAGAATAGGCAGAGAGCAGGTGAGAGCAAAAGAACTGGTGGCCTGAAAATGCATCTACTTTAATACAAGGAGTCTAGTGTGTGAGGCAGATGAACTTAGGGCTTAGATTGGTGCCTGGGAGTATGACATTATTGCCATCACAGAAGGAAGGGTATGATGATTGGCAACTAAATGTTCCAGGATATAGACACTTCAGACAGGTCAGGGAGGGAAGTAAAAGAGGGGGTGAAGTTGCATTGCTGGTCAAGGACGATATCACGGCTGTGTTAAAGGAGGACACTATGGTGGTCTTGGGTAGTGAGGTTTTATGGGTGGAGCTGAGAAATAAGAAGAGTGCAGTTACATTGTTGTGGATGTATTACAGAACTCCCAACAGTGAGCGTGAGGTAGAAGAACAAATAGGTAAACTGATTATGAATAGATGTAGAGGCAATAGGGTAGTGGTGATGGGAGATTTTAATTTTCCCAACATTGACTGGGATACACTTAGCCTCAGAGGTCTGGATGGAGTAGAATTTGTATGAAGCGTCCAGGAGAGTTTTCTAGAGCAGTATGTCAATAGTCCGACGAGGGAAGGGGCCATATTGGACCTAGCACTGGGGAACGAGCCAGGACAGGTGGTAGAAGTTGCGGTGGGGGATTTCTTTGGGAACAGTGACCACAATTCTGTAAGTTTTAGAATACTTGTAGATAAAGAAGAGAATGGTCCTAAGGGAAGAGTACTAAACTGGGCCAAGGCCAATTATATCAAAATTAGGCAGGAGCTGGGAAATGTGGATTGGATACAGCTATTTGAAGGGAAGTCCACATTTGAGATGTGGGAGGCTTTCAAAGATAGGTTAAAGATAGTGCAGGATAGGCATGTCCCATTGAAGGCAAGGGATAGGAAGGGCAAGATTCGTGAACCGTGGATGACAGGAGAAATTGTACGACTAGCCAAGAGGAAAAGGGAAGCGTACATAAGGTCTAGGCAGCTAACAACAGAACGGGCCCTGGAGGAATATCGGAAGAATAGGATAAGTCTTAAACAAGGAATCAAGCGGGCTAAAAGGGGTCATGAAATAGCTTTAACGAGCAGAATTAAGGAAAATTCCCAACGCATTTTATACTTATATAAGAAGCAAGCGGGTAACTAGAGAAAGGATTGGTCCCCTAAAAGATAATGAAGGAAGGCTGTGTGCCGAACCTGAGAGAATGGGTGAGATTCTGAATGATTACTTTGCATCAGTGTTCACTGAGGAGAGGAACATGATGAATCTTAAGATTAGAGATAGAAGTTTGATTAGTCTGGATCACATTGGCATAAGTAAGGAAGATGTGTTGGGTATGTTTGAGGTTAATAAGGTAGATAAATCCCCAAGACTGGATGTGATCTATCCCATGTTGCTGAGGGAGGCGAGAGAGGAATAGCTGGGGCCCTGACAGATATCTTTGTGGCATCCTTAAATATAGGTGAGGTGCCGGAGGACTGGAGGATTGATCATGTTGTCCCCCTTTACAAGAAGGGTAGTAGGGATATTCCGGGTAACTGCAGGCCAGTGAGCCTGACATCGGTGGTGAGGAAGTTGCTGGAGAGATAGGAAAGGAATGAACTTATCGGGGATGGGCAACATGGTTTTATGTGGGGGAGATCACGCCTTATCAACTTAATAGAGTTCTTCAAGGAAGTGACCAAGTTGTTAGATGAAGGAAGAGCTGTTGATGTCATATACATGGACTTTAGTAAGGCGTTTGATAAAGTTCCCTATTGTAGACTAATGGAGAAAGTGAAGCCATATGGTGTGCAAGGTGTTCCAGCTAGGTGGATAAAAAACTGGTTGAGCAACAGGAGGCAGAGAGTAGTAGTTGAAGGTAGTTTCTCGAAATGGAGAAAGGTGACCAGTGGTGTTCCACAGGGGTCGGTGTTGGGGCCACTGTTGTTTGCAATATACATAAATGATCTAGAAGAGGGCACTGTTGGTATGATCAACAAGTTTACAGATCACACAAAGATTGGTGGTGTAGCAGAAAACATAAGGGACTGTCAGAGAATACAGAAGGATATAGATAGACTGGAGAGTTGGGTGAAAAAGTGGCAGATGGCTTTCAATCCAGACAAATGTGAGGTAATGCATTTAGGCAAGTCTAATTCTAGAGCGAATTATACAATGAATGGAAGAGCCTTGGGAAACATTGATGGGCGGAGAGGTCTGGGAGTGCAGGTCCATTGTACCCTGAAGGTTGCTGCAGAGGTGGATAAAGTGGTCAAGAAGGCATATAGTATGCTTGCCTTCACTGGACAGGGTATTGAGTATACTGGATTAGTGGTGCTGGAAGAGCACAGCAGTTCAGGCAGCATCCAACGAGCAGCGAAATCAACGTTTCGGGCAAAAGCCCTTCATCAGGAATAGGATGAAGGGCTTTTGCCCGAAACGTTGATTTCGCTGCTCGTTGGATGCTGCCTGAACTGCTGTGCTCTTCCAGCACCACTAATCCAGTATTTGATTTTCAGCATCTGCAGTCATTGTTTTTACCAGGGTATTGAGTATAACAGCTGGCAAGTCATGTTAACATTGTACAAGACATTGGTTTGGCTGCATTTAGAATACTGTGTACAGTTCTGGGCGCGACATTACCAAAAGGATGTGGGCACTTTGGAGAGGGTGCAGAGAAGGTTTACGAGGATGTTGCCTGGTATGGAAGGTAGCTAGCTATGAAGAGAGGTTGAGTAGGTTAGGTTTATTTTCACGAGAAAAAAAGAGATGGGGGGGGGGGGGGGGGGGGCGCCTGATTGAAGTTTACAAAATCATGAAGGGTATAGACAGGGTGGATGGAGACAAGCTTTTTCCCAGGGTGAAGGATTCAATAACGAGAGGTCATGCTTTCAAGGAGAGAGGTGGAAAGTTTAAAGGGATACACGCGGCAAGTACTTCACACAGAGGGGGTGGGCGTTTGGAACACGTTACCAGCAGATGTGGTAGATTCATTTAAGATGCAGCTGGACAGATGCATGAGTAGGTGGGGAGCAGAGGGATACAGATGCTTAGGAATTGACCAACAGGTTTAGATAGTACATTTGGATCAGCTCAGGCTTGGAGGGCTGAAGGGCCTGTTCCACAGCTGTAAATTTTCTTTGTTCTTCTTTGTTTGTTATAGTTTTTCAAATTGTCTTAGGGATCTAGACACTGCTGACAAGTTTGTAATTATTGACCAACCATGTTTGCCTGTTTCTTGTTTCTGGATCCTTCTGCCAATGGGAATCAATTCTCACTATATATTCTGTCCAAACGTTTTATGATTTTTGAATATCAAAAGTCAGGTTAAACTTCTCTTGTCCAAAGAGAGCAGCCCCGGCTTCTTCAACCTATCCATGTAACTGAAATTACACATATAACTATTATTGTGATTGTTTCTCCCCCCCTTTTTGCTACAGCTTTCACATTCTAGGTGCCCATGAATTCACTGTCTGCATTATCTTCATATCCCTTCATGTCTAAAGCAACTTTCTCTATTATATATTCTTCTTCTTGCCCATCAATCCACTGCCAGTTTTCCTGCTATTTCCTTCATGCCACTATTCATGTACAACTGTCAGAGTGCTGGCCATAATTTCTAGCACTTTCTTTTGAACCCCTTCACCTCTTCATGTGTTTAGCAGTTTTAAAATCCCACTTTCAAACTTGACTCTGCTTATGCTCTGCTTATTCTCTTTTGTTCTTGAGCATTCATCATTAATATTTTCTTACCTCTAGCATTTCTCTGTGAAATTCCTTGGGGTTTTTTTTCTGTAAGGTGCTATTGATGTACAAGTTTCTATTGATATATTAACTGGTAAAAGCCATATGTTATGTGGCTTCATAGGGCAAAACATGCCCAAAGTGACTCAAAGTTGAAATATTGTGGAGTTTGAACATCTGACTCCAAGCCTGGTCCTCCAATTTACATTCCTGAGTGAGAGTCCATTTTAAGATTACCCTTGTAACTCTAGCAAAATGCTTT
The DNA here is from genome assembly GCF_047496795.1 of Chiloscyllium punctatum. Taxonomy (NCBI): domain Eukaryota; kingdom Metazoa; phylum Chordata; class Chondrichthyes; order Orectolobiformes; family Hemiscylliidae; genus Chiloscyllium; species Chiloscyllium punctatum. The sequence continues at coordinate 12,042,392 of NC_092783.1, read as the reverse complement.
TTGAATTTGTTGAAAAGCTGGAATTTAACTTCATTAGCATGACAGCATCAGGGAAAGCGCATAATGTTCTGTTGATTTAATAAATTTGAAGATTAAATATAAACTAAAATTATGTGGGCAAGATAAACAAACAATCCGAACAGCCCCTTTACTTATCCTAGATACCACTTGCCAAGCCTGTACTATAGCAATGAAGTTCACCTTGTGTTGTGTAAGTTAATGGTTCTGAAAGATGTATTGTTGAAGTTGCATTCCCTCCACCCAATCTGGTGATGTAACACAGTCTTTGGGCGGTGAATCAAGCAATCTGACAGTACCAAGTCGCAATGGATAAACTTGATAAAAACTGAAAGAAGTGTGAATGCTGTAACTCAGAAACAAAAACAGAAATTACTGGAAAAGTTCAGCACGTCTGGCAGCATTTATAGAGTTAATATTTTGGGTCCAGTGATCCTTCCTCGAACAGAAATGTTAACTCTGATTTCTTTCCACACATGCTGTCGGACCTGCTGAGCTTTTCCAGCAATCTCTTATTTTGTAATGGATATAATTGTTTCGTCTCTGGCCCCTGATAGCTGTCATTAGACATAACGAGCTTATGTTAGTTATGTTAATAAAGCTATGGCACTGGAACCTGATGTATCTATGATTGCCATCTGTAGCCGTATTTAGTATGAAAGTAGAATGGGTACGGTTGCTTTGAAGTTCAATCCTGAGGCTGGTTCTTAGTTTTGCCTTCTCCTCGGCCCATCTGTTGACTTGAATTCCAGCTGATAATGTGGCATCAAACCACATGACAAAAGTATCCCTTTCCAATAAAGGTCATCACCATCTGTAGCTTGTCCCAAGAGCCAGTCATCCAGCAATATTTAGTATTCAAATCATTTCAAATGGTGAATTTGAGTTTAACCCTTTCACTCCATTGAGCTTTATTCTGTGGTGATAATTTCAGCCCATTCTCCTTCCATACTAAAATCACATCAGTGTAACTAAACTTAAGGAAGAATGTTTGCTGTAATGAACAATTGTAGTTCATTCTATCAACATGAGATGTCGCTGTTCAGCTTTTATTCTTTGGATTAGTGGTGCTGGAAGAGCACAGCAGTTCAGGCAGCATCCAAGGAGCAGCGAAATCGATGTTTCGGGCAAAAACCCTTCATCAGGAATAAAGGCAGTGAGCCTGAAGCGTGGAGAGATAAGCTGGAGGAGGGTGGGGGTGGGGGGAAAGTAGCATAGAGTACAATAGGTGAGTGGGGGAGGGGATGAAGGTGATAGGTCAGGGAGGAGAGGGTGGAGTGGATAGGGTGGAAAAAGAGATAGGCAGGTAGGACAAGTCATGGGGACAGTGCTGAGCTGGAAGTTTGGAACTAGGGTGAGGTGGAGGAAGGGGAAATGAGGAAACTGTTGAAGTCCACATTGATGCCCTGGGGTTGAAGTGTTCGGAGGTGGAAGACGAGTCGTTCTTCCTCCAGGCGTCGGGTGGTGAGGGAGCGGTGGTGAAGGAGGCCCAGGACCTCCATGTCCTCGGCAGAATGGGAGGGGGAGTTGAAATGTTGGGCCACGGGGCGGTGTGGTTGATTGGTGCGGGTGTCTCGGAGATGTTCCTTAAAGCGCTTTGCTAGGAGGCGCCCAGTCTCCCTAATGTAGAGGAGGCCACATCGGGAGCAACGGATACAATAAATGATATTAGTGGATGTGCAGGTAAAACTTTGATGGATGTGGAAGGCTCCTTAGGGGCCTTGGATAGAGGTGAGGGAGGAGGTGTGGGCACAGGTTTTACAGTCCCTGTGGTGGCAGGGGAAGGGACCAGGATGGGAGGGTGGGTTGTTTGGGGGCATGGACCTGACCAGGTAGTCACGGAGGGAATGGTCTTTGCAAAAGGCAGAAAGGGGTGGGGAGGGAAATATATCCCTGGTGGTGCGGTTTTATTCTTCTCTTCCAACTACTTTTCATAAGTCCCTTAAACTGCACTAATGGATAAGGCAAATGATTTATTATATGATGTTAGTTCTTCACGCTCTAATCTTAACACTGCATTTGGGACTAATTATGCAAAATTACAGAATTGATGCTCTTAATACTGATCTGGATACTGGCTCTGATGACATTTACCTTATGGTTCTCTAATACATAGAGACTATGAAAAGAATGGCATTAATTGCTAAAGAGTCAGAGTCTAAAAGTAGGAAAGTATTGCTGCAGCTGTACAAGGCATTAGTGAGATCACACATGGAGTATTCCACACAATTTTGCTCCCCTTACTTGAGGAGGGATGGAGTTGTATTGGAGGAAGTTGTAGAGTCATAGAGTTCTACAGCATGGAAGCAACCCCTTTGGTCCAACTCGTCCATGCCTACCAGATATCCTAAAGTTCGGAGGAGGTTCATTGGATTGATTCCAGAGATGAGGGTTTACCATTTGAAGAGCGATTGAGCAGTTTAGGCCGATACTTTCTGGAGTGTTGAAGAATGAGAGATCTAATTGATGTATTCAGATGCCAAAGTGGCTTGACAAAGTAGGTGTAGAGCAGATGTTTCCTCATGTGGGGCAATCTAGAATGAGAGGTCATAGTTTTAGGATAAGGGGTAGCAGATTTAAAACAGAGATGAGGAGAAATTACTTCTCTCAAAGAACCGTGAATGTGTGGAATTCACCTATCCCAGAGTTCAATGGATGCTGGGATATTGAGTAAATTTTAAGGAGAAGATAGATTTTTAATTAGTATTGGGTTGAAAGGTTGTGAAGAGCAAGCAGGAAAGTAGTGGAGTTGAGATGAGATCAGCCATGACTATAATAAATGGTGTAAAAGGCTCAAGCAGTTAAATTGCCTACTCCCACTCCTAACTCTTATGTGTTTTTATGTTCTGTGAATCATTGCTTACTGAACTCTGTAATTACATTCATACAGTGGAGGAGCCGATTTGGTAGCTATATTTAAAAAATAACTCTATTCTGGAAAATTACAGTTCTTCAGTTGTGTGCATGTTGCTAAAGAAAGATCAAATGAAAATGTACCCTATGATTCCTTTGCAAGGAAATGATATTTACAAATCAAAGCATGACAACAAGAAAACAAGGATAGAAATCATAAGGTTAGTTTAATTTTGGGAATAAATTACCAAGTGTGGATGATGGAAATCCAATGGATATTGAGACTTTTACAAAGACAAAGCTGTTTTATTCAAGTTCTACACGGTGTAGTGAAGTTGATTAAGGGTCTGTGAGCACTGGCGGAGATATCTATAAGTTATATCACCCAAAGAGATGTATGCTATCAGTCACTTGGTGGTCCAGAATGTGAATATTGTTGAAAATAGAGAGGCATGTCGTTGAAGATTTTACTCTTCCACTCCTCCAGACAAATACAAGAATGCCAAAATTTCAAAAAAAGTCAGAACAATTTATACTATAGAAGAAAAAGGTGCTGATTGGTTGGCAGGTTGATGAGTTGCCATTGAGAAAGCAAGACGGGATATCGTAGGCTCCCCAAGCTTCAAAATAATTCTTAAAAAGTAAATGGTTTGAACATATTCCTTTTGCTTGCAGATGATGTGTATATAAATACAAATTATATCACTTTTGGGAAGTATAACTCTGTCATTTTATAAGCTGGACTGATAATATTAAATTGTTTGAGTTAATTAGCAGACTCATGATTGTTCAGCAACTGTTGCCAAATCATGGAATTACATCTAACAGTAATTATTTTGTTTTGGGTTTTGCAAGCATGGATGGTTTTCGTATAGTTTGTACTCTGTTATATGAATAGCTGGAACAACAGGCTTTTTGATTCAATCATCCAGTCATATGAAGTACAGCCAATGTAATTGGCATTACACGAGCACTGAAATTTGACTTGCCAATCAACACCTTTTCCTCAAGTGTAATAAATTGCTGGATAAAGAAGATAATATTTTTGAAGCTTTTCAGCTTGCATCATCAGGACAATTTAAAAGAAATACAAATGCAAAGAAAAACAACAATTATATTGTATGATTGGTTGGCAAATGGACTGTGACTGGTAGAGATATTGCCTTTGATAAGGCATCAATTTGATGATGTCCGACAGTTGTGGCTTTAAGAGATGAATGTTGTCCTGTTTTTACAGAGAGGTTTTAAGGTAGAGGTGATGAGCTATCTACTTGAAAAAGCTGTAAAGTAAACAGCTTGTGAAGCCTTGGATTTTCTTTAAAGTTGGAACAATAGAAGCAGCCTGAATGGGTGAGACTGTTCTCACAGATCAGAATTTCTAGTTTTTTTCAGTTTTAGAGTTAGCTTTAAGCAGTTGCTGTTGGAATCTGAACAGGGCAGAAGGTGCTGGAGGTTGGAAGAAGTGGAAGCTATCTTTTCCCTTTCTTGGTTACAGCTAGAAGCTGGAGTTTCTCTCTGCTGTTTGTTTGCTTGTGAAACAAATCTATTTTCTGAATTTGCCTTTATGCCAAGAGATGTGGTTATGGGATGTTACTATATTGGAACAATTATTTAGTAATTGTTATTGTTTTTCTTATTTCCAGTAGAGTTAAGTAATTCTAAGTCATTCTTTCTTTTGTTGTATTTTAACTATAGTGTTTAAATAAATTGTGTTTTGCTTAACATCCAGTAGTTGGACCAGTCAAATTGAATCTGGAAAACAGCAAATTATATTTGCTTTCAAAGTTAGGAAAAAGGTCTAGGCTACCTTCTTAAAATATTCTGGGGTGGGAGGGGGAGTTCTGGTCTGATCCATTACATAGTTACCCCTCTTAGTTTGTTTGAATTCTGATCTTGGCAGGTTGTTTGTCAAGACAATGCCCTCAGAGATGAACCAGAGAATTTTGTTGAGGTTGAAACAGATGGATTGTGTACATGTCCCTTCTGTCTGCAAAGAACAGGGCTGAAAATATGTTGCTGGAAAAGCGCAGCAGGTCAGGCAGCATCCAAGGAGCAGGAGAATCGATGTTTCGGGCATGAGCCCTTCTTCAGGAATCAAAGAACAGGGCTGTACTGTATTAATACGTACAGTTTCTAGCATATTGAAGCACACCACATTGAGACCCTGACTGAAAACGTAGAATTAATTGTCAGTGTAATTTCTTGCACGCTCAGTACTTTTTAGCACATATTATCCAATTATGGAATCACACTTAATGTTGGACACTGTGTTTTGAATTTTGCATGTGCAGGCTGGTTGGGTACTGTTAGCACCTTGCTTGTTGTAAACAGTTAAAGGGATATGCTGGTTGCTATGATCCACCAGTCAAGATCATGAGGAGTCTGGATGGAGAGATAGGGAGAAATTATGCCTGTTAACGGAAGAGGTATGGGGCAGAGAGGACCCAGAATTGGGCACTGGCATTTAAAAGAGTGAGAGAGAGGACTTTGTGCTTCTCATACAGAGTGAGAGAGAACAGAGTCAGCAGCTTCTCAAATAATATGAGAGAGCAGGGACAGCAACTTCATAAAGAGAGCAGCAGATCTGTGAGAGAAGGGTAGTGGCAGCAGGAGCTAAAATCCAACAACAGAGAGTCCCTTGAACAGGAAACAAGTGATTGTGGGTATTGTGACCACTTCTTATTGGTTTGGTCAAGTGGATCTAATCAGGTGACATTACTGCAGCTGAAGAGTAGTTAATATGTTTACTTTGAAAATATGTAACGTACAAATTAATTAATTACATTAGAATAGAGACAGCTGGAAGGGCAATGTGTTGTAGCTGTAGTATGTGGGAGCTAATGCATGCTGGTGCAATCCACAATGGTTACATCTGCAGAAAGTGTGGGCTGTTTAAGGAACATCAGCTCAGAGTTAGCAGACTTGGATTCGATTCCAGTCTTGGTCAACCGAGCATCTGGAGTTTCCACGTCCTCCCCATATCTGCATGGGTTTCGTCCAAGTGCCTTGGATTCCTTCCACAGCACAAAGATGTGCACGCTCGGTGGATTGGCCATGCTAAATTGACTCATAGTATTTCAGGGATTAGCAAAAGTAAATGCGGGGTTAAGGAGATAGGATGGGATGCTCTTCAGAGGGACTCAATGGGCCAAATAGCCTCCTTCTGCACTGTAGAGGTTCTAGCGCAAGGGAGGTACCTGGACATTGTGTTTCTTGAGACAGTCACACCCCTTAAATTAATTACTTCAAATTTGGTCTTTGGTCAGGAACAATAACATGAGACTGAGAGTGAGGATGGTATGGGGATCCAGAATTTAGCTTTGGGGAAGCCTTAGCCTTGTTCAATAAGTACAAGACTGTCTTCTTGCTATTGACAGGGACACAAATCCTGTAGGGAGGATGAGTGAACTGACCACAGCATATTGGTTCAGAGCACCATTCAAGTGGGGGTAGAAAAGAGAAAGGTCAGAGTTTGAAGGGATAGCATGCTTAAGAAAGTAGATACTATTCTCTGCAATAAAGACAGAGAATACTGAAGTCTGTGTTGCCTACCTGGTGCCAAGGTTTAGGACACCTTTTCTGAGCTAGAAAGAAATTTGGATTAGTTGAGGAAGGATCCAGTTCATAAAAGGATCATAGAATCCCTACGGTGTGGATGCAGGCCATTCAAACCATTCAGTCCACACCGACCCTCCAAAGAGCATCCCACCCTGACTCACCTATCCCTGTAACCTACATTCCCCATAGCTAACCCACCTAGCCTGCACATCCTTGGACACTACGGGCAATTTGGCATGGCTGATCCACCTAACCTGTACAACATTGGACTGTGGGAGAAAATGGAGCGCCCAGAAGAAGCCCACACAGACACAGAGAGAATATGTAAACTCCACACAGACAGTAAGCCGAGGGTGGAATTGAACTTGTGTTTCTGGCACTGTGAGGCAGCAGTGCTAACCACTGAGCTACTATGGGTACAAAATATAAATCAAGAATAATGGAGATGTGTAAGAAGTGCAAATTAATTGTCACAGTGAACTATAAAATGTACATTGACTGGACCAAACAAGTGGGAAAGTGTAACATAGAAGATGAATTTGTAGAGTGCATCATGATTGTTTCTTAGTGCAGGATGTTGCAGGATTTACCTGAGAACAGATTATTTTGGATTTAGTAATGTGTAATGAGGTGAGATTAATTATAGATATCATTGTTAAGGATCATTTGACGAGGAAGGGTTTGCTACATGATTAAATTACAACTTCTTCTGGAGGGAGAGCAACTTGGGTCTCAAATCAGTGTTCTCAATTTAAATAAGGGCTTTTACAAAGAGATGAAGAAGAGTTGTCAACAGGGGGCTAGGAAAGTAGACAAAAGTCTCATTGACAGTCAAGGAGATTATCCAATCAAAACCTAAACCATAAAGCATTGAAAACTAATTGTAGGCTAGAGAATTGGGATTTTTTAAGAAGTAAAAAGCTATTAAAGAGGGAAAAAAATTGAATATAAAAATAAATAGGCAAGAAATATAAAAACAAATAGCAAGAGGTTCTGCAGATATATAAAAAGTGAGTAAGTGTGGGAACCTTGGACGAGGCAATTGGGAATTAATAATAGGAATTAAGGAAATGGCAGCTAATTTACATCAATATTTTATATTGTTCTTAACAGCAGAGGACAGTAAAAAAATTCTAAAGATAGCAGCGTCTAGGAGAAAGTGAGGACTGCAGGTGCTGAAGATCAGAGTCAAAACGTATGGCATTGGAAAAGCACAGCTGGTCAGGCAACATTCGAGGAGCAAGTCAATCAACATTTTGGGCATAAGCCCTTCATCAAGAATGCATTTCTGATGAAGGGCTTATGCCTGAAACGCTGATTTTCTTGCCCCTTGGATGTTGCCTGACCTGCTGTGCTTTTCCAGTGTCACACTTTTTGAATTCTAAAGATAGCAGGCAAGCAAGGTACTAGCGGGAAGAAAGATCTTATAACAGTTTCTATCATGAGTACAAAGTTTTGACAAACTCATGATACTGAAGGCAGACAAGTCACGGCCTGTGTCCAAAAGTTTTAAAGGAAGTGACTGCAGAGATAGCAGACGCATTGGTCAAAATATTCCAGAACTCACTGGATTCCAGGAAGGTCCCAACAGATTAGAAAACTGCTCATGTGACTCCTTATTCAAGAAGGTAGGAAACTAGAGCCTGCCACCTGTCATATGAAAAATGCAAGTGTCCATTATTAAGGAAAAGTAGCAGGACATTAAGAAAAGCTTTACATAAACAGTCAGCATGGTTTCATGAAAGGAAAATTATCTCTGACAAAACTTGCTAGAGTTCTTCAAGTAAATAACAAGCAGATTTGATAAAGGGGTACTGGTAAATGTAATGTATTTGGATTTCCAGAAGGCATTCAGTAAAGGTTATTGCACCAGATAGGAGCTCATTGTATTAGGGATAATGTATTAGCATTAAAATTCATTAACAAACAGAAAACAGAGAGTTGAGATTAATTTTTTTCAGGTTGGAATGATGTAACTAGTGAAGTTTCATAAGGATTAGTCCTAGGGCCTCAACTATACTATCTATATTAGTGACCTGGAGGAGGAGGTAGAATGTAAAATTCTGGAGTCCAGATTTGCTAATGAATCAAAAATGGTGGAATATTAAAGAACCAAAACCAGCAAATCCATTCTAAAAGATGAAAGACTTAACAATCTAGGTTTGTTCAAAGTATCATTGAATCACTGTAATCTTTTGCTATAAATTCTGTGTCTAATGGTCTTGCTTCACAACCACCTGATGAAGGAGCAGCTCTTCAAAAGCTAGTGCTTCCAAATAAACCTGTTGGACTATAACCTGGTGTTGTGTGATTTTTAACTTTGTCCTAAATGGGACAGACTTTGAACAGAATTCAAGACTGTGCTTCCATGAGGTGTTGTAGGCCATCAGCAGCCTGGAGCAAGCTGGTGGGACTAGTTTACTTTGGGATTATGCTTGCCATGGATTGGTTGGACCGAAGGGTCTGTTTCCGTGCTGTATGGCTCTATGACTCAATCATTACTGTCAAGCCAGGGGATGAACCCTGATTCAATGGAGAGTGCAGGTAGGCATGCCAGGAGCAGCACCATGCAGACCTACTCGCAGCCAAACAGTATAAGTAGCAAGTGATAAAAGAGCTCAGCAATCCCACAACCAACACCTGAGGTCTGCGGTCCTTTTACATGCAGTGATGAATGGTGGTGGACAATTAAACAACTCATTAGGGGGGGAAGTTCACACATATCCCCATCCTCATTGATGGAAGAGCTCAGCACACTAGTGCCAAAGATAAGGCTGAAGCATTTGCAACAATCTTCGGCCAGATGGGTGATCCACCTTGACCTCCTCGAATGGTCCCCACCATCACAGTTTTCAGCCAATTCGATTCCACATGATATCAAGAAACAGTTAGAGGTACTGGACAGTGCAAAGACTCTGGGCCCTGACAACATTCTGGCAATAGTACTGAAAGCTTGTACTCCAGAGAGCTTGATGTTCCCCTTGCCAAGCTGTTCCAGGACAGTTACAACACTGGCATCTACCCAACAGTGTGGAAATTTGCCAAGGTATGTCCTATACAAAAAAAGCAGGACAAATCCCATCCAGCAATTAACATCCCGTTAGTTTACTCTTGATCACAAATAAAGTAATGAAAAATGTCATCAGCAGTGCTATCAGGCAATAATCTACTCAGCAATAGCCTGCTCGATGATGCTGAGTTTGGGTTCTGCCAACACTGCTCAGCTCCTGACGTCGTTGCAGCCTTGGTTCAAATATGGACAAAAGAGCTGAATTCCAGAGGTGAGGTGAGGGTGAATGCCCTTGATATCAAGGATACATTCGACCAAGTGTGGTATCAAGGAACTCTAGCAAAACTGGTATCAATGGGAATCAAGGACCAAACCGTTTGGTTGTTGGAGTCATACTTGGCAAATAGGGAGATGGCTGTGGTTGATGCAGTCAGTCATCTCAGCTCCAGGTCATTTCTGCAGGAGTTCCTCAGAGCAGTGTCCTAGGCCCAACCATCTTCAGGTGCTTCATGAATCAACTTCCCTCCATTATAAGGTCAGAGGTGGGAATGTTCGCCAGTGATTGCACAAAGTTCAATAGCACTTGCTTTTTCTCAGATATTAAAACATGTTCAAATGCAATAAGCTCTGGACAATATCCGGGCTTGTGCTTACAGGTGGCAAGCAACATTTGCGTCATACAAGTGCCAGGCAATGACCATCTCCGTTAAGAGACAATTTAACCACCACCCTTTGACACTCAAAGGTGTTATTGTCACTGAATCTCCCGAATCAACATCCTGGAGGTTACCATTGGCCAGAAAGTCAACTGAATTTGCCATATAAATACAATGGCCAGAGGAATAGATCAGAAGCTAGGAATACTGCAGCAAGCAATTCATCCCCTGACACCTCAAAGTCTGTCCACCATCTACAATACACAAGTCATACAGAATACTACCCGTGTGCCAAAAAGCATAACAACATCCACGACAAGCAGTCCATATGATTGGCACCACATCCACAATATCTACCTCCTCCACCAATGATGCTCGATAGCAGCAGTTTGTAGCAGCTACAAGGTGCACTGCAGAACGATCCTCAGACAGCTCCTTTTCAGACAACTACTTCCATCAAGAAAGACAAGGGCAGCAAATATTTGGGAGCATCACCACCTGCAAGCTCCCCTCAAAATCATTCAGCATTCTGACTTGGAAATATATCCTGGAATTCCATGCCTAAGGGCACTGTGGGTCTATCTACAGCCTGTGGACTTTAGCGGTTCGAGAAGGCAACTCACCATATCTTATCAAAGCTAATTACGATGGGCAATAAACACTAGCCAGCCAGTGACACCATGTTCAATGGTTGAATTTAGAGACAAGAGATTCACTTGGCTAATTCCTGGGATGAAGGGGTTGAGTGTGATGAGGTATCGGAAGACTAGAGGTTAGCTAACAGGCTGCCATTGTTTAAGAAGGGTGGTGAGGACAAGCCAGGGAACTATAGACTAATGAGTTGACATTGGTGGTGGACAAGTTGTTGGAGGGAATCCTGAGGGACATGATGCACATGTATTTGGAAAGGCAAGGACCGATTAGGGATAGTCAACATGGCTTTGTGCGTGGGAAATCATGTTTCACAAATTTGATTGAATTTTTTGAAGAAGTAACAAAGAGGACTGATGAGGGCAAAATGGTGGACATGATCTATATGGACTTCAGTAAGGCATTCGACAAGGTTCCTCATGGAAGACTGGTTAGCAAGGTTGGATCTCATGGAATACAAGGAAAACCAGCCATTTGGATCCAGAACTGGCTCAAAGGTAGAAGACAGGGTGGTGGGGGAGGGTTGTTTTTCAGACTGGAGACCTGTGACCAGTGGAGTGCCACAAGGATCGGTGCTGGTTCGACTACTTTTCGTCATTAATGATTTGGATGTGAGCATAAGAGATACAGTTAATGAGTTTGCAAATGACATCAAAATTGGAGCTGTGGTGAACAGGTTACCTCAGATTACAACAGGATGTTGATGAGATGTGCCAATGGGCTGAGGAGTGGCAGAGGGAATTTAATTTAGATAAATGCACAGTGCAGCATTTTGGGAAAGTAAACCTCATCAAAATTTATACACCTAATGGTAAGGTCCTGGGAATTGTTGCTGAACAAAGATACCTTGGAGGGCAGGTTCATAGCTCCTTGAAAGTGGAGTTGCAGGTAGATAGGATAGTGAAGCAGGTGTTTGGTATGCTTTCCTTCATTGGTCAGAGTACTGAGTACAGATGTTGGGAGGTCATGTTGCAGCTGTACAGTACACTGGCTAGGCCACTGTTGGAATATTGTGTGCAAATCTGATCTTGTTCCCATCGGAAGGATGTTGTGAAACTTGAAAGGGTCCAGAAAAGATTTACAAGGATGTTGCCAGAATTGGAGGTTTTGAGCTATAGGGAGAAGTTGAATAGGCTGGGGCTGTATTCCCTGGTGTGTTAGAGGGCGAGGGGTGACCTTATAGAGGTTTATAAAATCATGAGGGGCATGATTAGGATAAATAGACAAAGTCTCTTCACTGGGGTGTGGGAGTCCAGAACTAGATGCCATAGGTTTAGAGTGAGAGGGGACAAATATAAAAGAGACCTACAGGACAACTTTTTCACACAGAGGGTGGTACTTGTATGGAATGAGCTGCCGGAGAATGTGGTGAAGGCTGGTACAATTGCAACATTTAAAAGGCATTTGGATGGGTATATGAATAGGGTTTGGAGGGATACGAGCCGGGTGTTGGTGGGTAGGACTAGATTGGGTTGGAATATCTAGTCAGCATGGACCAGTTGAACTGAAGGGTCTGTTTCCATGCTGTACATCTCTATGATTCTATGACTCTATGACTAATCAAGAACAGCTAAATGGATTACACTTGTATTCAATAGATTTTAAAAGAATGAGGGAGGATCATTTTGAAATGTACATGACTTTGAGGGTATATGTTGAGAAGATGTTTCCACCTGTGAGGAATTTCAAACTAGGGTCACAGTTGCAGAATAAGGAGACACTCATTTCAAACTGAGATGTGAAGATATGTTCCATTATTCTAGATTCAGTGTAGTATTTAAAGAGGAGGTAAATCGAGTTTTGACATATATGGAGTTGAGGGCTATGAGGAGCTGATACAAAAGAGGGGTTGAATCCAGGGCAGTCCAGCTATGATCTTGTTGAATGGTGAGACCTGCTTAAAGGGCTGAATGGCCTACTCTTACCACTATTTCTAATGTTCTACCTATCAGAAGGAGACCAGAATTGCATGGAATATTCCAACAGTAGCCTAGCCAATGTTTTGTACAGCCGTAACATGACCTCCCAACTCCTATACTCAATACTCTGACCAATAAAGGAAAGCATACCAAACGCCACCTTCACTATCCTAGCTACCTGCAACTCCACTTTCAAGGAGCTATGAACCTGCACTCCAAGGTCTCTTTATTCAGCAACACTCCCTAGGACCTTACCATTAAGTGTATAAGTTTTGCTAAGTGAAGTTGGCTACAAAGATGCTTTAGCAAAAGAATGAGAGGCAGCATTTAGAAAAAATGCTTTTGCACAGTGAGTGATTAGGATCTGGAATACACTGGCTGAGAATAAGTGGATTTAACAGGAATTGAGTGATAATCCAATGAGAAAATATTTGCAGACATTCAGTGGAAAAATGGCTGAGTGGTCTAGCTGAGTTTCTCTAGCAAAGAAGAATGGATACATTGGACTGGATGGCTACCTTCTGTGCCATAACCCTTCTGTGATCTGCTAACAAGTAGCAGGCCAATTTAATCTTAGTCAGTAGCATTAAACAAGTAACATTGCTTCAACTGTCTGCTTTAAAGCTCTCCTGATTTAACTTCCCAGCCTTCCAATCATTCAGATATCTTATCACCAAGACCAGGAGTAAACATAACATTTGGATGATTAGTGACACTGCCAGACCATTTGAGTATCATTTAGGAGATGTCATTCTGAAATTGTACAGTACTTTGGGTACTCTGTTGAGTTTTGGTTACCAAGATATAAATCATTCAAGTTACAGAAATATTGCAGAGAAAATCAATAATTCTTAATGTCCTTAAAAGTGATTGAAAGTGGCCTTTTTTAAAATTGAAAAGGATCTGAAAGGGTAAATCTGTAGGACTGGATCATGGTACGTCAAAATATTAGGTCAGAAAGAGGCTTAAGTCAAAACCAGTGAAAAGGATGTTTATAGTAGACAGCAGGAAGCACATTTTCACGCTAAAATTAATCAACATTTTTGTTTTATCCCATAGCTTGTGGGAGTACAGAATTTAGGTTAATCCAAGAGTTATTGACAGAGGAATCTGAGGTTTTCTTTATTTGGAGTTGTGAGCCAAGATAGGCTTGACTTGCCTTCTTCTGCTCTATTTCTCCTTTGACATTGCACAGGATGATTAGATAGTGTTAGCAAGAAATTCCTGAAATCTGGAACAGAGTCAAGGAACATTAGGAGAGAGTCCCAGCTATCCTGAGATACTTTTGAGATAATTTAGGGGATATAAATTGAAAAAAAAACTAATATTGTCAAGTGTCTGTTTGAAAACAAATGGCACATACGCGTTTGAAGAGAAGTCTGGGGGTGTCAGGTCTTTATTTTTATTAATTCATGGATATTGGTATCATTGACATGACCAATATTTATGCCTTATACCTAACTCCCTTGAGAAGAGTTGCCATTTTCTTCAGTCACTGTAACTCATGGATGTAGGTACACTGACAGTACTTTTAAGGTAATATGTTCAGGATTTTAACTTATGAAGGAACGGTAATCTAGTTCCAAATCTGAATAATGTGAGACTTGGGTGACAAGGTGATCAGCTGCAAACCCTGTCCATTCTACAGGTCCCTACAATTGGGTATGAAAACTCCTGCCCACAGTTTCAACTCTCACCACACCGATTTGGGAAATTTAAATTTAGTTAAATAAAGCTATCAAAAAAAAAAAGCCAGTACCTATAACAGTGAATATGAAACTACCAGATAATTGTAAATAAACCATCTGGATCCCAAATCTCCTTTACGGAACTGTAAATGTGCCACTAATATCTGTCTCCAGATCCACAGCAATATGATTGACTCTTAACTGCCCTTTGAATTAGCTACTAAATCACACGATTATGTCAAACTTATATGCAAAACTACTGTAAGAATAATATCACATGACACACAAATCTACGAGTACATGAACTTGAAGCAGGAGTAGCGTTGTCTTCAGCACGGGACATGATGAAGGGACACACTGTCCAATTAATTGTTATGGGCCTGCTGTGCATTCCCTGTATTTTTAGAGCTCACTTTATAATTTTTATATTAGCCTGTGACAGTGCAAATCATTTTAACCTTTATGATTATTCAATCTGAGCAATAAAATTGAATCCATTCACAATGAGTTTTGGATGAGGGATATAGTTGCTGTTGATCTGATACTGTTTGAATTACACTATCCCCAGAAATTAGTATTTTTCTCAGTGTGTTTAACTCCAATCTAATTTACCCACCTGGTCTTTGAAATAGCCTACCAAATCACAGAGTCGTATCAAATATTTCTGCAAAACTAAATTAAGAAGAGCACTTTCTCATATAGATGTGACAATGTATGAAGTTGGAGCAGGGGTTAATAGATTCAACTTAATGAAGTGAACAGGGGTCATATACATGCTCCTCCCAAAGTGAAAACTTAGTGTGGAAATAACCAACATCTCCCACTGTGTGATTCCACTTGTCAAAAATTGAAAAGGTTCTACAATAGATAGTCAACCTTCTCATCTTATCTGTCCAGTCACCAACACAGAAGATCAGCTTCAGCACATATGACTTTTAAAGACAGTTATATTTAATCAACTGCTCCTTTCAGACAATGTAAGCTGGGGAAAACAATAATATTCAATAGATTAAAAATAGACCAAAGTGCCAATCCATATTATTCTTGCTGAGAAAGGACAAGATAGTAATCTTAAAACTGAGCCTGCTGCTAAACAAAGATAAATTGCATGTTCAGTTCAGTGACTTGCTATGTAGTTTTTGGCATTGGTATTACTTATTCCATTCAGCTTGTGCTCAGTTATTTCATATCCCACAGTCAATAGGAATCAAGACAGTAGTAATGAACCACAGTCTGGAATCCTGTTTGCAAAGTATTCTGCTTTAAGAAATGTGTCTGCTTTAATATCACAGCTAAGGAATAGTTGAATTCTGCAGTCATTTCTTTGAGGTTGGAATTGCACTGAATCATTTCCTGTATCACGTGCCTTCCCCACACTATCCCAGTAGTGAGCAAGCCAAACAAATCTATTTTATGGCACTGCTGATTTCCCAGATGCTGTTGGAGCCAGTTATGGCACAGATGAACTCAGGCACTGGTGGAACATACAGGCAAACGGTGAGGTGCCAAGAGAAATCTGATGTTCAACAGAGGCCTGAATTTAACAGAAGTAACTGTGCAGGTGAGTTGAATGTTTGTCATTCTCACCAGAAGCTGTTGATTGTGTGTATTTGTTAACTTTAATACTCATTGTTGTGGCTGAATGGGAAGCTTGCTGCTGTGGGACAGGGTAGGCAGCTTGTGAAAAGCAAACTGAAACTTTTCATAGATACCTCCATAAGACATTTCCTTCTGTCAGCGTAACAGAAGACAGATGTTTAAGTAAAAATTTCTTAGACATTGCAACCCAAGCCCCTTATTTTTATAAATCTGCTTCTGTATGTTTGTATCCTAATTTGGCCCTAAACAATTCAAACTCCTGCCACTTTTCTCTTTTACATTATTAGATTAAAAGCGTTTAATTCCAAAGGTTTATAATTTCAAATCAAGATCCCAGGGGTGAAAGAAGTAAGGTTTTAAGGACTGAGCACAATTGCAAAACGGATGTTTAAAGGGGCTGGATGGTGAGAATGTTCAGCTTAAAATGATATTTGCTGTAGCCCATACCTACATCATTCCATTCTTGTCAAGTTCCACTGGCTTATATGCCCTCGATCCTCATCCTCACTTGCAAATCATTCCATGGACTCACTGCTGCTGCCTACTGCAATCTCCTCCAGCCATATAAAATTGTAGAATCTTGCAACAAAAAAGGAGGTCATTTGATCCATCATGGCCCGTACTGACTTTCTCATTACTTTAAATAATGCTCTGTGCCTTCTGCACACTGTTATTGCTGTCTGTTTCCTCTTAGTTCAACGGCAATGTTCCTTCAAGCACAGTATTAATACTCACTGGAGAAGCCTCTCTATCTTGTTCGTTGTCACCTTCTTTCTTGCTTTCATCAGTCTCCTAAAATAAAAAAAAACTTTCTAACTGTATTCTTTCCCAAATCCTTTTTTCCAGTGTGCATCTGTTGTTCACCAAAAAGCCCATAGCTCTCTGGTGTCTCTATGAATACGATGGGTGCATGTAGAAATGCAACCTTTGTTTTTGTGGTCTTGATTAGCCTACTGAGTGAAGACTTATTGTTGAAATAACGGAAAACCTAATTGAGCTTAATGTTTCTCCATTAAACGTACAGTGACTTCAGATTATGAGCAGTCAAGTTGCATCACTTTGCTGTTAGCATTATGAAAATGGCACTTCTTCATCAACTTCACCTTTGAAATGCATTGAATGTTGTGAATGTCTCTGTATTTGAATGCTAGATACAGACTAAACCTGCTACAGGTAGTCATGATTTGGAGGTGCCAGTGTTGGACTGGGGTGTACAAAGTTAACAATCACACAACACCAGGTTATAGTCCAACAGGTTTAATTGGAAGCACACTAGCTTTTGGAGCGACGCTCCTTCATCAGGTGACAATCAGGTAGTTAGGCATTGTAGTGTAAATACCTTTTACATTGTTGTTAGACTTATTAATTACTGCCAATCAACAACTCTGACACTGCAAAAACTAATCACTGCAAATCTCATTTAATCAGATTGTTGATTATTTTGTGGAGAATTTTTTTAAAAAGTCAAATGTGGGCAGCACGGTGGCACAGTGGTTAGCACTGCTGCCTCACAGTGCCGGAGACCTGGGTTCAATTCCCGCCTCAGGCACGTTCTCCCCGTGTCTGCGTGGATTTCCTCCGGGTGCTCTGGTTTCCTCCCACAGTCCAATGATGTGCAGGTCAGGTGAATTGGCCATGCTAAATTGCCCGTAGCGTTAGGTTAGGGGTACGGGTGGGTTACGCTTCGGCGGGTCGGTGTGGACTTGTTGGGCCGAAGTGCCTGTTTCCACACTGTAATGTAATCTAATCTAAAAAGCTTAACCTTGTTTTCCTTAATTTTCTTTCTTATCTTTCTTTCCTCTCTAATCCAATCTGCATTTCCCTGCAGTAAAAGAACTGCAGGTTCTCAAGAAGAGTCTTATTAGACTCGAAACACTAACTCACTCTAGTTGAGAATATCTCCGGTTTTCTCCCTCCACAGATGCTACAAGACCTGCTGAGTTTCTCCAGAATTCTCTGTGTATGTTTCTGCATTTCCCTCTCTTTATTCACTTCTCAATACCTGATTTAACATTAAAATCACATCCTTCTCAGTCCTTCCATGATTTATTTCCCAATCCCCAAATCTCATTGGTTGAAGAGATATACTGTCAGTTACCCTGTTCACCTTGATCCCAGATACTCTGGTTCCCTTTCTGCCAAAAGATTGGCTCACACTTTCATCAGTCGAAAAGTGTGGCACTAGAAAAGCACAGCAGGTCAGGCAGCATCCAAGGAACAGGAGGGAGGGACTTTTCTCCACATCCAAACACCTGTGTCTGTTGCTCTAGATGTGGTCTCCTCTACATTGAGAAACCAAAAACATTTCAGAGAACTTGTGGAACATTTCAGAGAACATCTCCAGGACACATGTACTAAACAATCCCACCACCTGCATCTGACCACGTTAACTCCCCCCCTCCCACTCTATCAAGGACAAGCAAGTCCTAGACCTCCACCACTGCCAAATCCAAGCCACCTAATGCCTAGAGGAAGAACGCCTCATCTTCCACCTTGGGACCCTCCAACCACATGGCATCAATCTTGATTTCACCAGTTTCCTCATCTCCGCTCCCCCTACTTCATCTCAGATCCAACCCTCCAACTTGACACCGCCCTCTTGAACTGTCCTACCTGTCCATCTTCCTTCTCACCTATCCGCTCCACCCTCCCCTCCGACCTATCACCATCTCCCCCCCCCACCTGCATCTACCTATCACCCCCACCCCTGCCCCTGACACTCCTGATGTCTCTCTCCCCCTTTCATCATCTTTGCGATTAAATTATGTTTGAGTTGAAGGATCCAGGGACGAGTCCAACTGCTGGGAGATGGTATCACGTTGCAATTTCTGGCAAAGAGCCAGCAATTTCAATTTCTATTTCAGATTTCTTTTTTTCTCTTTTTTGTCTCCTTGATTCAACATTAAATGTTCTTCTTCGCCATCAACTGCAGCAACCCCCGTTCTATAAATTTTAAATAATTAACTATTTACAGATTGCCCAGTGACTGCTTGAAGCAATGAGGTGTCACTGCATTAAGAAGGTGGGTAAATAACAGCCTCTTTAAATGTTTAAGGTGTCAAATTGTAAAAGGAAGAAGTCCAAATGTAGCAACATATTTCACATCATATTTCCACCTCATTTCTTCATCTGCATACTGTGTACAGTGACAGAAACTGGAGACATGGAACTAGCTTTCCTACATCTGCTTATGAGACCCATCTCTATCTTTCCACTCTTTCCTTCAACTCCTAGACTGTCAGATTGCTGTGTCAGCATTGAGTGTTTGATAATTTACAGGCTTCTGCAACTCCACGTTAGGGAGACTGTAGCCGTCATCGTTTCTAGCTACAAATTCTACTTTCTTGGTTCTGTTTCAACCCTGCTGTGGACCACTCAGACTGAACTAAACTTGGACTTTTCTCTGCTCTGATCTAAACTCAAAGCTCTGTAACACCTCAAGCGCAATGACTGCGTACTTTGGTCTCTGCGATATCACCTATACTTTACTTCAACTTTGCTGTCATGAAAAACTTGTACATGTTTTTGTCATCTCCAACAGTCCGACACTGATATTTGACCCTGCACTATCTATTAATCTTTGCTCCCTATTTCTTTCAGATGGTACTTCAGTCCAATCTGACCTACTTTTGCTCACCATCACATTAAATTAAATACTCTCATCCTAGTCTGTACATTGCTGCGCAGGCATGCCTCACGTTTTCTGTGCAAGCTCCTCCAGCTCTATTACCCCCATCTCAAACTCAGTTTTTTCCTCATTCTATCCTTTTGTACATTTCTCTCATTTTATCCCCAGAACGTGTTCTCAAGGACTCCTTTTGTAATCCTTCTTGACTTTCTGCCTCTGTCACATTCCTTAAAAACCCATTTCCTCAACTCAGGTTCAATCTTAATTCCTCTCTTCATGTCAGGCCATCTACTTTCCTCAAGACTTTTGGTGAAGATTCTTGCGACCTTTTCTTTTCAAGTCACAAGGTGCAATATAACTGTGGGTACCTGTTGTGCAATACTCATTTTTGTTTATTTATCTGGAACTGGGGTTAAGAGTATGTAAAATGTTTTATGAGAAACTCAAGTGGTCAGTCATATAAATACTATATTTATAAGAGCAGATCAGAAGGTAGGAGTTTTGCAGCAAGTAACTCACTACCCAATTTTTTAAAGCCTGTCCACCATCTAGAAGCCACAAGTCAGGAGTGTGATGAAACACTGTCCAATTACCTGGCTAGATGCAGGTCCAATAGTATTCAAGAAGCTTGACACTATGAGTGGCACAGTGTGTCAGTGATTAGAACTGCAGCCTCACAGTGCCCAGGACTTGGGTTCAATTCCAGCCTCGGGTGACTGTATGGAGTTTGCACACTCTCCCTGTGTCTGCGTGGGTTTCCTCTGGGTGCTCTGGTTTTCTCCTACAATCCAAAGATGTGCAGGTTAGGTGAATTGGCCATGCTAAATTGCCCATGGTGTTCAGGGATGTGTAGGTTATGTGCATTAGCCAGGGCTAAAATGTAGAGTATTAGGTTAGGGGAATGGGTTTGGATGGGATATCCTTCAAAGGGTTGACGTGGACTTGTTGGGCCAAAGGGCTTGTTTCCACGCTGTAGGGATTCCACAATAAAACTATCCATAACCAAGGAGCCTATTTGATCAGCATCCCATGATTCACTTTAAACTTTCCATATTTATATGACAACAGTATGTACCTTGTGCATTGGATAAGTCATTAAGCCACATTTGATACTACCTTTTTATACCAGACCCCAGCTAACGTTCCTCAGTTTGTTACGGTTCCAGATGGGATATGCCAACTCATTAAGCTCCCAGCTGAAGGAAGATGAACTGACTCTCCTTGGTCATTCACCTTCATTCTTCGGTGGCACAGTGGTTAGCACTGCTGCCTCACAGCGTCAGAGACCCGGGTTCAATTCCCGCCTCAGGCGACTGACTGTGTGGAGTTTGCACGTTCTCCCCGTGTCTGCGTGGGTTTCCTCCGGGTGCTCCAGTTTCCTCCCACAGTCCAAAGATGTGCAGGTTAGGTGAATTGGCCATGCTAAATTGCCCGTAGTGTTAGGTAAGGGGTAGATGTAGATGTAGGGGTATGGGTGGGTACGCTTCGGCGGGGCGGTGTGGACTTGTTGGGCCGAAGGGCCTGTTTCCACACTGTAAGTAATCTAATCTAATCTAATCTAATTCTTACTTGGTCATAATAAGGTTAGTTGAAAAAAGTTCTCTTCTCTAGTGGATGCCTTCCTGCCAGATCCAATTAAACTTATAAAATGAGCCAATTTAAGCAGGTATTTTTGAATTTACAAAATGAGGGAGTTTATTAATTACAAATCGAGATCAGTCTCTGAATTGTTTATGAAGAGCAGACCAGATGGTGTTGCAGACTTTGTCAGATAGCACCAATAACTTTGGCTGTTGAGCAGAAGATTTTGAGATTTTTAGTTTTTACTAGTTGGCA
Source organism: Chiloscyllium punctatum (assembly GCF_047496795.1). Taxonomy (NCBI): domain Eukaryota; kingdom Metazoa; phylum Chordata; class Chondrichthyes; order Orectolobiformes; family Hemiscylliidae; genus Chiloscyllium; species Chiloscyllium punctatum. Next base: position 12,020,976 of record NC_092783.1, on the reverse strand, counting down.
GTAATAAGGGTATTTAAAAGGTTGTGGTTCTCATTGCACTCCAGTCCACATACCAGGATGTCTGACCAATAAAACCCACAGGCTAGTGTTGCAGTCAGTTTTTAACTTGTTGTTCAGTACATTTCCTGAATGGTGAAACAAGCATGTCTGCTTGAGATGGCTTTCTGCTGGGGTCAGGGGGTTTGGACATTCAGCCCTCATGTTATCTCTTGTTAAATCTCTCCTTTTTGATGTTTCACTGACACTTTACAGAAGGAACATACATGGGACTTTACACAGGACTTGGCCAGACACTTGTACACAATTTTATTTTCCCCCTGTAGGAGTATATTCTTTTTCTTAAACAAAAGGACATTTTTTTGGAAATAAAAGTAAAAATGCCAATATTGACATTTTGGAGCACTGACCCATTGTCATACAAGCCCATGACCTACCATCTGTAAGGACAACAGCATCAGAGAGATGAGAATGCAAGTTCCCTCCAAGCCACTCATCAGCATGACTTCAAACTATATTGCTGTCCCTTCACTGTCAAAAACTTGGACCTCACTTCCCAACAAGGCTACAGATGGTGATGAGCCACCAGGTCCATTGAGAGATAGGCAACAAATGAGAGTAAATCTCACATCTCATGTTGGAATAACAACAATGAAAGACTTGACAGTTGTGAAAAATGGAAGGTTTTTTCTCCAGGATGCTTGTTTAAGAAGTCTGCCTGAATGCATGAAGAAACCGCTACATTATTCATGCAGATGTAAATGCAGACATGCCAACAGCAAAACACTTCAAACATATTTTCCCAATATTAGCTCATCTGGGCATGGGAGTGAGGTGTTTTGGGGGGACACTGTTGTCAAGAGGGTTGGAGACAGCAGTGGTGGAGTGTATGTCTTGTTAAAATCTTTACTGGGCTATTTTCTCAAGTGCCAACTTCAGCTTTGTTTGTGTAGATGCCTACACCGAAAGGCCCCTGCTACAAGAAGCAACTTTACAAACTATGCAACTTGGTGCTAAAATGTGCTGCTCCTGCCATATCATTTCAAAACTATTTCCTGCCTGACTGTTTTGTATGCAATTCTAAAATAGTTACAGATGTTGAAGTGGATGCCAGATCTTCCAGTCTTGTGATGAGAAATGTATATACTTTGGAAACTCTTAGGGGAGAGTGAAAACATTCTCGAGGGAAGTGTTCATAATGTTCATTGGCACACATTCAGAAAACCCTGGCCAAGGAAATTATTTCTCATTATAAGCTTCTCTTAACATGCTCCTTCCTAACATTAAAAGCAAAGAAAGAACTACACAAAGGCACAGTCATTAACTCACTGCATGGGATTAAGATAATTTCTGCGATCACTTATGTATTGTTTTATAAACTAATAATTTTTCAGCTTTGGGATTGGGTCAATTATTGGCCTGTTACAGATGTTGGGCTACCTCAGTTATTCACACTTGTTATGTGAATTGACGGGTGGGTCTAAGGGAGAGCAGAGATCAGCTCTGATCACTGTGTGTAGCAGTACAGTATGGAGATGCTGCTTCAAAAGGACATGCTTGTGAAATCATTGAGCATAACCAGAGCAGTTCTTTTCCATAAATTAGTGGATTGTTCAGCCAGATCTAAGATTTTGATTTTCCTACCCATACCTGCAAGATATTTCGATTTGAGCCTATTTTTAAATAAACATTAGCTTATACAGGTACATATCACAGAGATGTATAGCACAGAAACAGACCCTTCGGTCCAACTTGTCCGTGCCGACCAGTCTAGGACTGATTTTTGTTGAGGTCATTAAGTGAGTGAATGGACCCCAGTATACTTGGGTGGGGGGTAAGGAAGCACATATTGGGATCTAGTGGAGTGCAGGCTCCTGAAAGCCTTAGGAGCAGTTTCTAAATGAAAGATGTGCAGGTTAGCCATGTTAAATTGCCCCGTAAGTGTCCAGGTATGTGTAAGCTAGGTGGATGAGACCTGGTTAATGCGAGGTTACAGGGATAATGTAGGGGGGAGCTGGAGCTGGGTCTGAGTGGGATACTCTTCAGAGAGTCAGTGTAGACATGATGGGCCAAATGGCCTGCTTCCGCACTTTAGGGATTCTATGATTCCATAATCAATGAATGTGACTCGTACCTGAATTTAAATTGAAACAAGAAGTGCCTGATTTTTAGGCTATTTGACAACTCACATTTATATAGTACATTTTAAGCAGTAGAACCTCACAAGGCATTCCTTAAAGAAAATTTGACAGGAAATCCCAAGGTGAAATACCTGGACTGAAGGAGCAGGTTTTAAGCAATATCTGAGAAAGAGAGTGTGGTGAAGAAGTTTATGGAAGCATACAACTCATGCCACGAAAGGTGCAGATGAGAATGGTGAAGTCATTTAAATAAAAGGATCTTCAAAGGGCCAGAGACTTGAGAAGTTTGTATGCCCGCTGAAGATTGCAGAGATAATGATGGACCAGGGAATGAAGGAAACAAGGAATTAAATTTTAAAACACAGGCATGGTTAGTAGAGCAGCTAATGTAGGCAGCATACTTTTTGATGGATTCAGATTTCTGGAGGATGGAAGACGTGAAGCCAGCCAAAGAAGTACTGGAATAGTCAACATCAAAATATATTTTAAAAAATGGATGATGACACGAACAGCTAACGAGTAGAGGCAGGATGGTTGGACAAGATCAGCCAGATAGAAGTAGATGGTCTCGATGGTGGTGCAGGCAAGTAGGAGGAAGCTCATATACAACATACGTATGAGTGGGCTGATTCGGCCAAACAAACAATTGCAAGGGATAGAGGTGACATGTCGGTATTTGTAGTGGGGACTGAGGACAGTCTTCCCAACATTTAGTTTGAAGAAATTTTGTACTCATCCAATTCTGTTAAATAAGCAGTCTAATCATTCAGACCTTGGGGGTATCAAGAAAGTGCAGCTTGTGTTGGCTTCCAGATGGTGACACCTAAGATACAAATGAAAAGTAAAAGTTGCCTAAGCATGGATATTTGGGGGCCACCTGAGATATAGAGTAGCAAGAGGAACTATTGCACTTGATATTCTGGCTTCAATTAGGAGGCAATATTGGGATGAAGTGTGTATGTTTCTACCCAGGAAGATGGTGGAGGCATCGTGTTAAAGGATGACAGGAGGTCAACCATGATAAAAATCTGCAGACAGGTTGAGAAGGACAAGGATGGATAGTTTACTACAGTCACAATACTATAGAGGGTCATTCATGGCTTTGATCTTGGCCATTTTCATATTGTGACAGGGCAGAAATCTGATAGGCTGGCTTCAAACATGGAATTCTGGGTAAGATGGCATGTTTTGTGAGATGTGAAGATGTTCAAGGGCTTTGGATTTTGTATTTAATGTACCAAAATGGCAGATAGGAAGTGTACACACACTTCCAAATGTGAATGTTCTGGCCTTCACAATGGGAAAGAAGAGTGCTCACACATGAAGGACATGTATTTACTTATACCTCCCCATGCTTTAAGTTCATTTCTGGTGCTGCTAACACTGTGTTGATATGATGTGGTAAAAAAATTTTCTAAATTGATGCATGCACAAATTTTGTGATGGTACCTTGAGATAATAGTTTTATATTGCGTCACATTGCCGCTAATTTAAGTGCCAGACAGTTGTAACTGGTATGAAGTTTTTTTTGGTGTTATCAGAATGCTAAACTAAATGTTTCAATTCAGTTTGGATTTAAATCTAAATCTGTTTGTCAAATTGCAATAGTGCTCTATGATTCTGTGCTCTGGGGGAATAACACAGTGTAGCCATGTGTTGCCATATCCTGAGAACATGCCCTTACATTGAGGACAAATAAACCTCGCAGTCTCTACTATGTGAATCCTTCTGAACACTATAATGTTCAGAAATAACATCTCTGATTCTTTTAAGATGCAGCATATATCAAAAGCTAATGATTCTGAAAGGATTAATGTTTGTGACTGCATTAATTCTATTCAATCTGATGTCACACAGCTTGGATGGAAATAAGACAGAACACCTAAGGATCTTGTGGAGTGGAGACCTATTTCCATAAGCATTTACAAAGTCTCCGTAACAATGTTTATCTTGAACTCGTTACTAATTGACATCATGTGATAAACAACATTTTCTTTAAGATAAGAGCCTGTAAATGAAATAGACTCTTAAACTCAGTCAAGGGAAAAGCAATGGGTGCAGCATCCTTTTATCTAGAACTACCACAGTACAGATCAAATTCTCACAGTGTCTCATGCTGGGAATCAAACCACCCCACTTGTGGCATAAACATTCTTAAATATAGAAATACCACATGCCATTCACCATCATAATTGCTTGTTTTTCTGCAAGTTAACTTTTTTGCAATTCGCTGATTATCAACATCTAAAAGTTTCATGCATTTCAAAATATATTTTGTTTTTCTGTTCCTACTAACAGTGAATAACTTCACATCTCTCACATTATATTCCATCTGCTGTTGTGTTGCCAGTTGGTTAAATTGTCTCTCTTTGCAGCTTCGTTATGTCTTCACAGCTTACTTTGCTACCTAGCTTTGCACCATCAGTAAATGTAAACACATTATTCTCGGTCCCTCATCTGAGTTGTTAATACGTTTGTCAAATAGCTGAGGCCACCTCTGATCCTCGACCAGCTATATCTTGTCAATATGAAAATGCCCCACTTATAACCACTTTCTGCTTGTCATTTAACAATCCTCTATGCATGCTAATATATTACTGCCAACTCCATGTGTTCTCATTTGTATGTTAATATTTTGTATGGCATCTCATTGAATGTCATCCTAAAATACATGTATACAACATGTACTTTTCCCCCTTCATCTAACCAATCAGTTGTAATTTCAAGAACCTTTGATAAATGCATTACGCATGATTTTACCTTTACAAATGATTTTGACTTTGTCTGTTTATAGTATTATTTTCTAAGAGTCTTTTTATGACTTCTCTTAATATATGATAGTGTTGCAGGCAGCATGTGAGTTTTACAGTGAACCTCTCCTTATTCTCACCATCTGTGCATGAGTGTGAATTAATTTTGTCCTATTTTTAAATAGTGGGTGATTGAAGGTTGACTTCTAAGAAAGTCCTATTTCTTCTGTTTGTGGAGTCTTATCTTATGAGGCTTACAACAACATTGTGGTAAACCAGAAAGTAGAGTTTATTTTACACACTCTTAGATAAAGACACTGGGAGAGAATGTCATCACACAGGCACACTCACTGACATACAAAAGAAGAGATCAAATCAAAAAGAATACAGAGGTTAATCAACTAGCAACAACATATATACAAATCACCAATAGGATACCAGTTTAATCAATATCTTCACTTTGAAGATGGAGTCTATACTTCTCAGTCTGGAGTTAGCAGTCTGTGATTCCACTTTGGTGGTGGGTGATTGGCTAGTCACAGTACAGGAGTCACAGACCATTACTTTTGTTTCAGAATCTCTCCAAAATTCTCCTGAGAAATTTTGTCAAAACATCACCTCCACTTTGCTTTTTTAGTGAGAGAGAGTTTTACTTGCTAGGATCACAAATGGAGGTTGTTAGCTGAGTTTTGCAGGCCAAATGCTTTTCCTTTGTAACCCGGAATTAGGGTTTTGCTATTGCCAGTAGATGTTATACGGAGCAGCCCTGATCGCTCAATTGTTGATTATATCAAAATCCTATGATGAAAAGGCAGTTGGGTTTAGCACTGTGGGAGTCATGTGACTAGGCCATCTTGTTTGGGAGAAGGAGAAATGGGCTCAATTGAGATCCACACTTGAATTGCAGATAACCTACTATCAACAGCCCATCTGAAAAGTTAAGTGAAAAACCATGAACACATCTTACAGGATAGGTGTACCTTACAATCTAATGTTTATTATTTCTTTCTTGGAGATACCTTTGCCTCTGTAACAGATTTTTAACACAATTTTTAGCATTCCTGACCCATCAGGAGGTACATGGACTTTTAAGAAACTTCAAAGATTATTGCGAAGTCACTCCATAATTCTAGACATCATTACCTTTAATGGACTCTTTATATTAAAAAAGTTGCTACAGATAGATGTCGATTAATATTTTATATTTTAAAATCCATTCACGACAATAACATTTTACCTATGACTGATGTCAGGCTAAATGGCCCTATTTTCTATGTTTGCTCTCTCCTTCCTTTCTTGAATAGTGATGTCACATTTGCCAGCTTGCAAGTTGCTGCGACCATGTTATGGATCAAGGAAACTTGGATCGTCATAACCAGTGCATCCACTATCACTCTGTCTCCTTTTTTTTGTACCATGGCTAGCCACATGGCTGAAGTCTTTGCCTGTTAAAGGTGTGGAATGATATTGCATTGAGCCAAATACTTTTCTGATTCCTTTCCACTGTTTGTAGATTTATTAATTAATAGCTCAGTCCAGTTCACTGCAATCAATTCATTTTGTATTCCTTTGAAGTTTTTTGTACTTAGTTTGAAACCTTGATATGACAACTCCCTTTAAAGTTGTTAATATTATCAGCAAAAAATATTTAAGAGACTTAAGGGACAAATTCCCAGGACCCTGAGGGACAGTTGGGTGTCAAGCTAAAAGAAAGGCTTACACAAATTCAGTGTAAAGTAGAATCCCGTAGGCAGGGCATGATTAAAAATGCTACGAAATGATATAAAGAAAGTATTAAACACGCAAAAAAAATGGAAGGGTAATCAAAGATATCGTTAATATTTCGAGTCCAGTGACCCTTCTTCTGAAGAAGGGACTTTTATTTTCTCTCCCCAGTTGCTTTCAGACTTGCTGAGTATCTCCAGTGCTTTCTGTTTTTGTGTGCATCAGAAAGAGAACAGCTTGCTTTGTCATTATCACATACTTACTTGCATGACCTTGTCGTGCATAAATTAACTGCCAATTTTCCTACATTACATCAGTGACTATGGCTCAAAAGTTCTCAATGTCTAGAAAGTACTTTAAGATTGCTGATGGTTGTCAATCTATCCTTCTTACAAATCATATGTAAGAGCCATATTCCACCCATTAATGACACTAATACAATGCAGTTCAGAAACAATTATTAACCCTTTTCACATCTCTGTAAACATCAGTCATCGACAATTTATTTCTTCCCTTTTGTCAGCACATAACTGAAAATCCCATTTGCCTCTCAGTAACCACTGGTACAATTTAATGGAGACAATGGAGTTCTTACTCAGGAATCCAGTGAGAGCCCTGCCATTCCTTTTATTTAGGAAGGCCTGGTGCATTCTCTGTCATTAACTGGGTAGCAGGAGACCTTCTGGGATCAAGGGCCCTAGGAGGTACTAAGGCCAAAGGTGACTGATGGCAGGACTGGGATTACAGGGCAGTGGAGAGGGGAGGGGGAAAGACAGGACCTTCTCTGCTCCCATTCTCAATGCTTGGCTTGTCAATTGGTCACTGAATATGCCTGAACAAGGGATTCCCTGAAATATCTGTGGACAACCCTGACAGTGTTTGGTATTTGGGCCTCCTACACACTGATAGACCCATCCAGCAACTGAGGGACAAAGTCCTTAAGTAGACATTAATTGTCCACTTGAAGGCCTCAATTGGTGGTGGAGTGGGAAAACCATCCAATGCAGGCTTCCCAATGTAGACTTCGTCAGAGCAAATGTAGGATGATAGTGGTGCCCTCCAGTACCTCTCTTTTATCTGATTAAGAGGCTCATATGCCACTGAGCGTACTGTAAGAAAAGCTTGAAATTGTGCCCTAAAAATGGGCCGAACAGGGTAGTAATTGTCATCATCTCTCTGATGGCCTAGCTGCATATCACTGCTTCCTACTGGACAGTAGTCTGCAGTGGATCAGTAAGTGATATAATTATGTAGATATAGGGTTATGGTATCTGTCATCTTTTGCTCAAGCCCTCCATGGACTCCTGTGATAGCAAAACAAAATCCTTGTATGCGTATGTGACATCAACTCATTCATTCTTAAGGCAGACTCCACCAACCTATTTGCAATTATGAATTGTTTGTTAGCAAGGCCTGTCAATATTTTACACATTCTCTGCCTATGCTCAGTGATTATTCACTTACGGTTCTTGAATTTGTCATTGACTCCTAGGTTTGTACCCAGCTTTTCCACAACTCACTGTTTGATTGCATTGAAATCTGCTTCCTCCCTGCCGACAACAATGAGACCACCCTGTTCAAAGTGAGCAGCAATACCTTCTGTGACTGGAACCAAGTTATCTTATGCTCTCTTGACATCCAAGACCTGGCTGCGTCATTAAACATGGATGATTACACCATCTTCTTCCATCACTTCTCTTTTGTGATCCATATCAATGGGATTGTACCCATTCATTCTTGTCCCATTACATCACTTTCAATGACTTCTTCTCTATATCCTATATAGCCTCCTCTCAACTTGCTCAGAAATCCATCCTTACCTCTTCCTTTTCATTTCTTACATGTTGTCCTCTGTAACATTTATCATAAAGAATCAGTTTCAGGACCATAGCTAACTCAACATCCTTGCCATTAGCAGATGACCACAGGAATAATCATTGGATCAATGATTATCCATTTAATCAAGGACTATTTGTGTGCAGCTGAGCAGAGCTAGGAGACAGCAGTGTTTTCAGATGCTCCTCTCCCTACCTGTTCCTGTCACTATCATTTGAGTCGCATAAATCCAACTGTCTTTCTTTTACTGGTGTCATTAGATTCCAACAATCTGAGTTTATGTATGAGTCCTGTGATGGTGCAACTTCCTTAGGAACAGGAATCTTTGCCCTTGCCCACCACTAACATCTGCTGCATGTCTGCACACATTGGCTTGGATTACAACTGGCAATGTAGGAATTTCTGAAATACATACATCAAAGAACTGCAGATGCTGGACATCTGAAAGAAAAATAAATGAGTTTTGCCAACAATATCTGTTTCTAATTTAGGAATTTTGCAAGTTGTCATTATGAACATGATTACATTTCATTCACTGTTGATATAAAATTGACATGGTTGAGTGCTTTATGACATATAGCTGTCTGATTTTAAACATTCACCCAGTAGCTGGGTGATTCTCATCCTCCCATTTCCAACAGTTAGGCACACTGACTTTTCTGTCCTCTAACACCTTATCCTCTACAGTTCTGACTTACAGAATAATTGAAGAATGACCACAGATTCCCTGTCTCTCCCTGACTGATTTGTTCTATGTATCTCATCTGCATGAACTGATCCATTCCTCTGAACACTAGCCAGCAGTATTCTACTCTCATGGATTCGGCTGATCACTGCCTGGGTTAGGGTTAGCATTATTACATACTTGAAGCTGAGCTACTTAGTGACACTGCCTCTCCCCTGAGTCTGCTGCACCTCTGTCTCTGCCTTACTGAAGAGTAACTATTTTCTAACTCTGAGGAGTTCTGGTAAACACTGCATTTTCATTCTAATGTATAGAATACTCATTTCAGTTCTCTAATACTGTCATTCTTCCATTCCTCTCTCTTTAGTTTCAATAGTATGACTGTTTATGTAGAGTTACATGATCTTGTGCAGCATCATCATTAACATATTCATTCCCATTTTTCTACACTGGTGTTCTGTGCTCTCTCTGCAAAGCAGGGAAAAAAATCCTCTGCTTGAGTGTAATGGGATGTGTTCATCTGATGGATTGAGAGCATTTTGTAACTGTGACAATGAGGGAGATTAGATTCCCTACAGTGTGGAAACAGACCCTTCAGCCCAACAAGTCCACACCGACCCTCCAAAGAGTAACCCACCCAGACCAATTTCCCTCTGACTGATGCACCTAACACTATGGGCAATTTAGAATGGCCAATTCACCCGACCTGCACATCTTTGGACTGTGGGAGGAAACCAGGGTACCTGGAGGAAGCCACGCAGACACGGGAGAATGTGCAAATTCCACACAGTCACCCAAGGCTGGAATCGAACCTGAGTCCCTGGTGCTATGAGGCAGCAGTGCTAAACACTGAGCCACTGTGCCGCCCTGTGTCAGCATGACATTGTGTATAAGGATGACAGTGGGTACAAATGGTGGGTGATGGATGGAGATATGAAGAACAGAGAGAAATGGGTGCAATTGAAAGATGAATAAGTGTGAGGAGTTAGCTTGGAAAGATACAGTGAGGGAACAGGAGAATACAGGTTGAAGATGAATTGTAGTGATTGCAATGAGGCCAGCCAGGTAGACCTCATAGAATATGAGTTCTCTGATTGGGGCTGTTAACCTAGTCCAATCAGGGAGCTCTGGCTGACAGACAAGAACAGGAGTGTCAGACATCCTGAAACTCTGGCAGCTAGCTCTGAGGGAGCTGAATCAGTGTCAGAGACTTTCCACATATAAATAAAGGGTGACTTGGTGATGGAACACCAGACTCTGTGGAGTTATCTTAAATAGGCATCAGGACTCCACTTTCATGACCTGTTTTGGTCATAAAACACATCTGGCACTGCATTCGAGCACATGGACACCAGGCTCCTGCTGCTCCCTTCCTTGGTAGCTTCCAATGATATCTTCATGGCCTTTGAGAAAGGTTTCTTCCCATTTCTGGGCAATAGAATCATAGAATAATTACAGTTCACAACAAAGTCATATGGCTCATTGTGTCGATGTTGACTTTTAGGGAGTAATTCAGCAAGACTCACTCTCCTGCCTTTGTCCCTGTAGCAGAAATATTCTTCTTATCTGATAGTTATACAATTCTCTTTCAAAACCCATGACTGAACTTGCCTCCAGCATACGTTGGATTAGTGGTGCTGGAAGAGCACAGCAGTTCAGGCAGCATCCAAGTAGCTTCGAAATCGATGTTTCGGCCAGCATACACCCATTTGCATTCCAGATCTTAACCACTTGCTGCATGAAAAGAAATTTCCATTTATATTTTGCTGTTGACCCTGTGCCAACGTGGTGATATCCCCCTGCTCTCAACTCTTCTGCTAATGGTAACAGTTTCTTTATCTAATCTTTCCAGACCCCTCATAATTTTGAACATCTTTATCAAGTCTTACTCTTCTCTAAGGAGAATGGGTTCAGCTGTGAAAATCTATCCAGAAAACTGAAATTTCTCTGGTTCCTCACAGTCCCAGCAGCATATCCAGGAATTATTAAATCAGTTTTTGCACATCTCCACCCCTTCTTCCTGCTTGGCTTCTGAATTGTAACACCTTCAACTTTCATCCTTGCATTGCCCATTTAAATACTGCATAAGATTGGGCCATATGATCCTCAATCATGTCTGCTACTGTTTGAATGAGAAACACCAAAGTAAAATTGAAAATCACGTGGTTGCATTAAAAAGCCACTGATAGACACACTTTGTATAATCTGGATTTCCCACATAATATCAGAGCAGGCTGGTCCCAGTCTGTTTCCCAGATAAGGTGAAGCCAACTATGAGCTTGTTCAACAAAACCTTTGTGAATCTGTGAGGGGTGAGTCAAATCTGGCCATTCTAATAATTCTTTTTTGTAATACGGTTGATAGGAACGTACTATGAGATTTTGTCTAAATAGACTTGCATAAAGCATTTGAGAAGCTTTGATAAAAAAAAAGAGATTATTGGCAAAAATTGAAGCACATGATCATAGGTAACTTTGTGAAGTGAATAGGTTATTGGATGAAAAATAGGAGGCAGTATGGATAATGGAAATGGACTCTGCTTTGTGAGATGTGACAAGTGATGTTCCTGGGGATCTATATGCTTCTCAAAAATCCATCTATACTGCATCTGCAAAGGTCAGCCATCAATGAATTGAAGGACAGGTCAACAGGCTAATGGTCAACTCCTGTCCTTATTTACCTGCAGAGCAGCAGTGACTACACTTCCAAAGTAATTAATTGGCTGTGTCGTGCTGTTGGTTATCTTGAGGATCGAATTGATGCTGCCTGTGTGTAAATTCTTTCGTGACATATTTTGAACATATGTTGCTTCCTTTTGACTGTTATAAATAGAAAGTTTTTTTTTGCTTGGTTTTTGTTGCCTGTTAATAGAATTAAGTTTTACTCAAATCAAAACCTCTACAAAGAATAATGGTAAAGCTAGCCAACTGGAAATCACTAATCTGGCTCCTAAACTAACTGGAGCTTAGATGGTTCCAAATTAAAATCAGTTCCCAGTTTGAACAAAGTCAGTTCCACAGCTGAAGAAAAATTAGAGCCAAAGGTTAGCAGTCAATTGATGAGAGAACAATTCGAATTACATGTACATTGAGTTCATGGCTGTGTAATTGCGTAAACATGACCCTGCAATGTTGACAGTGCGTTCTACCAGAATAGGAGTAGGCGATAAGAAATTTATGGTAGCAGTTGTTTCCAGTACGTTCTGAATGTTTAGTCGTGAAAGTTATGAACTTCCCTTGAGAATGCCTCCCTCCTCTTCTACATTTCAAGTGAGATTGTAGTAACAGTCCAAACCAGCTGGAATTGTCACCAAGGCAACTATATCAGCTAAAAGTTAAGCAAATACACCATGGAATGCAAATCAGATGTGTCTTACAAAGATTTGCAATTTCACCTCCCACTAGTTTATTTTCTGTCCCTTCGTTCGCCATCCCTACTGAAACTGGTACAAAGGCACCTCACTCCTGAGTAGGTAACCTACTCGTGAAACAGATTGAGAATTTCAATACTGGGCATCCAGGAGGTGCTGTTAGCCATCAGTGACAGCAGAATTGTATTCATCCACAATCTGCAGCCTCATTACCCAGTATATCCACACTGGGCCCTGACACTTTTCCCGCAATCGTACTGAAGACTGCTCCTGAACTTCCTAGCTGTTCCAGTACAGTTATAACACTGGCATCCACCCAATAATGTGAAAAGTTAACTAGGTATATTCTGTGAACAAAAAGCAGGATGAATCCAACCTGACCAAGTACTGCTCCATCAGTCAAATTTCAATCATCAGTAAAGTGCTGGAATGCATAATTGATATGCTATCAAGCAGCTCCTACTGAACAAAAACCTGCTCACTGAGTTTGAGTTCCTCCAGGGTCAATCAGCTCCTGACCTCATTACAGCCTTGATCCAAATATGGACTAAAGAGTTGAACCACCGAAGGGAGGTGAGAGTGACTGCTTTTGATATGAAGGCAATGTTTGATCAAGTGTGGCATTGAGATGCTATCGAAAAATTAGAGTGAATATAAAACGTTCTGTGGGTTATAGTCATAGCTGACACTAAGGAAGATGTTTGAAGTTGTTAGAGGCCAATTGCTTGGTCCCTGGACATCTCTGCCTGAGTTTCTCGGAATAGTGTCCTTGGCCCTATAATATTCGACTGCTACATCATTACCCTCCCTTCATCATAAAGTTTAAAGTGGGGATGTTCTCTGATGATTGCACAATATTCAGCACCTTTTGCAATTCCATAGGTAATGAAGCAGTCCGTATCCAAGCAGCAAGCTTGGATACTATTGAAGGTAGGTTGTTAAGTAACATTAATGCCAGACAATAGCTATCTCCAACAAGGAAGAATCTAACAATATTCCTTTAATGTTCAATGGCATCATTATCGTTGAATCCTTTACTATCAACGTGCAGGGATTACTGTTGACCAGAAACCAAACTGGAACAGCTATATAAGCACTATGACTACATGAGCAGGTCAGAATTTGAGGTGAATTCATTTCCTGCTTACCCAAAACCTGTTTCCCATCTACAAGGCACAAGGCAGGAGTGTGATGGGATACCCTCCATTGCCTGAATAAGTGCGTTTCCAAAAATATTGAAGGTGACTAACACCATCAAGGACAAAGCACCCGATTTGTTTGGAACTTAATCTTCCATCTTGAACATTCATTCCCTCTACCATTGATGCACAGTGTACAAGATGCACTTCCATAAATCACCAAAACCACTCAACAGCACCTTCCAAGCTGTGATTTACACAGCAAGGTAGACAAAGGCAGCAGAGGCATGGAACACTGACACCTGCATTTTCCCCTCTAAGCCACAAACCACTCTGACATGGAACTATCTCACTATTCCTTCATTGTTGCCAGGTCAAAATTCTGGAACTCCCTTCCTAATAGTACTGTGGGTGCACCCACCTCACATAGACTGTGGTAGTTCAAAGTTGCTTGGCATTACCTTCTCCAGGTTAATTAGTAATGGGTTAGGAGTGCTGGGCTATCCAATAATTTAAAACTTGTCAGATTGAATGGTATTTTGACTCAGCTCCCCGTGCTCTGAGCCAATGTCTATGCCACTCTTGCTCAACTGCTGACCATTCGGCTTCCTTTCCCTAGCTCAGTGTTCGCTAACGGATTTCTCTGTCCTAGCAAAACCACTAATGTCATATTCTTCCTTATGTGGTCCACTTCAATGGAATTTCCCATGCATGTTTCCATCCCAATACATCACAGAATCAAAAGGAAGCAAAAGGAAGCTTTTTAGCCTATTGTATTTGCATTTGCCCCCTCACATAGTCCAAAACTCCAACCTTCTCTCTGTAACCTTGCAAATTCTCCCTCTTAGATAAGAATCTAATTCCGCTTTGAACATGACTCCACCACATTCCAGACAATGACCACTCTTTGCGTGAAAAAGCTTTATTTCATGTTTTTACTACATTTATCCACTACTTTATATGTGTGCTGTCTCATTGTCAATCCTTGCACAATAGGGGACAAATTTGCCCCTTTCTTCTCTATTTTAATCTCCTATGAGTTTGAATATTTCCCCTTAGCCTTCTTTTCTCAAAGGACTACTTCTAACTTTTTAACTTATCTAATTTATCTTCAGAGTGGAAGTTCCTCATTACTGGCACTATCACCATCAACTGCTTCTGCACTCTGTCTGATGATTTCACATCCGTCCTAAAGTGTGGCACCCAGAACTGGATGCCACATTCATTGGCGTCACCTCGTGCTCCCGCGAGGAGGTTGAGCAATTCATCAACTTCACCAACACATTCCACCCTGACCTTAAATTTACCTGGACCATCTCTGACACCTCCCTCCCCTTCCTGGACCTCTCCATCTCCATTAATGACGACCGACTTGACACTGACGTTTTTTACAAACTCATCGACTCCCACAGCTACCTGGATTACACTTCTTCCCACCCTACCTCTTGCAAAAATGCCATCCCGTATTCCCAATTCCTCCGCCTCCGTCGGATCTGCTCCCAGGAGGACCAGTTCCACCACAGAACACACCAGATGGCCTCCTTCTTTAGAGACCACAATTTCCCTTCCCACGTGGTTAAAGATGCCCTCCAACGCATCTCGTCCACATCCCGCACCTCCGCCCTCAGACTCCACCCCTCCAACCGTAACAAGGACAGAACGCCCCTGGTGCTCACCTTCCACCCTGCAAACCTTTGCATAAACCAAATCATCCGCCGACATTTCCGCCATTTCCAAACAGACCCCACTACCAGGGATATATTTCCCTCCCCACCCCTTTCCGCCTTCCTCAAAGACCGTTCCTTCCGCGACTACATGGTCAGGTCCATGCCCCCAAACAACCCCCCCTCCAATCCTGGCACTTTCCCCTGCCACCGCAGGAACTGTAAAACCTGCGCCCACACCTCCTCCCTCACCTCTATCCAAGGCCCTAAAGGAGCCTTCCACATCCATCAAAGTTTTACTTGCACATCCACTAATATCATTTATTGTATCCGTTGCTCCCGATGCGGTCTCCTCTACATTGGGGAGACTGGGCGCCTCCTATCAGAGCGCTTTAGGGAACATCTCCGGGACACCCGCACCAATCAACCACACCGCCCCGTGGCCCAAGATTTCAACTCCCCCTCCCACTCTGCCGAGGACATGGAGGTCCTGGGCCTCCTTCACCGCCACTCCCTCACCACCAGACGCCTGGAGGAAGAACGCCTCATCTTCTGCCTCGGAACACTTCAACCCCAGGGCATCAATGTGGACTTCAACAGTTTCCTCATTTCCCCTTCCCCCACCTCACCCTAGTTCTAAACTTCCAGCTCAGTAACTGTCCCCTTGACTTGTCCGGACTTGTCTGACCTGCCTCTCTTCTTTTCCACCTCTCCACTCCACCTTCTCCTCCTTGACCTATCACCTTCATCCCCTCCCCCACTCACCCATTGTACTCTATGCTACTTTCTCCCCACCCCCACCCTCCTCTAGCTTATCTCTCCACGCTTCAGGCTCACTGCCTTTATTCCCGATGAAGGGCTTTTGCCCGAAACGTCGATTTCGAAGCTACTTGGATGCTGCCTGAACTGCTGTGCTCTTCCAGCACCACTAATCCAGAATCTGGTTTCCAGCATCTGCAGTCATTGTTTTTACCACATTCCACCTGAAGCCAAACTTTTATAAAATTTAATACAACCTCTTGTACTCTATGCCCCTATTAATAAAGTCCAAAATGCTGTGTACTTTATAAGCCATACTCTTAGCCAGTCCTGCTACCTTCAATGACTTATGCACATATATACTCAGGACCCTTGTCTTTTGAAACTCCTTTGGACATTTGTCATTTAATTTGTATTACCTCTTCATGTTCATTCAATTAAAATGAATCACTTCACATTTCTCCACATGCATCTTTATCTGCTATCTGTCCCACCTCTAGTGGAACTTCACTTTAAGTTCTACACTATGCTTCTGACAGTTTGCAATGCTTCCAAGTTTTATATGGTCTGAAAATGTTTCAATAGTGCTCTAAAGTCTAGATCATGTATATCATGAAAAGCAAGGGTCCCAACACTAACCCCTGAGGAACTCCATTACAAATCTTTTTCTCACCTGAAAGACATCCATTAGCCAAAACTCTGTTTCCTGTCACCGAGACAATTCTCTGTCCATGTTGCTACTGATCCTTTCATTCCATACATTATCATTTTGCTCACAAGGCTGTTGAGCAATGCTGTATAAGACACCTTTTGGAAGTCCATGCACACAACATCACCTACTTTGTCCCCATCAACTTTCTCAGTTAACTCATCAAAACATTCCAGCAACTTGGTTAAACATGACTTTTCCTTGCGAAATCTGTGCTGGCTTTCTTTACTTAACCTGCAGTTGCCCATGTAACTATTAATTTTGCTTTGGATTATTGTTTCTAGATGTTTCTTCATCACTGAAGTTAAATGACTGGCCTCTAGTTACTGGATTTACATTTACACCCTGTTTTGAACATTGGTGTAACATTTGCAATGCTCTAGTCCTCTGCCACCACCCCAAGTCTGAGCAAGACTGAAAAATTATGACCAGTGTCTCTACAAGCTCTAATCTCATCAATCAGTATTCAATATTTGTGCCTTGCCCACTTTAATTGCCAATAACCTATTAGATACCTTCTCTGCAACAAGTTAAAATGTCTAGTGACTGAATTACCTCCTCTTCCACATGGCCCAGGTAGAATCTTTCTCATTGGTACAGACAGATGCAAAGTATTCACTTAATATCTCAAATGGGTTTTCCTATATAGATGTTCCATCATAAATGCTGGCTGCACATTTGCATACAAGCTTCTGGATGCCATAACCAGCTGTGTATCCTTAAACCTAGTCTTCAATTGCTGGGTCATTGAGTCTTTCTGTCTTCTCCTGAAACTATCCAGCTTCTTAGTCATTGGCAAGAAGAATATATGACTAGGAGTACAAGCTTCCTTCCTCCTTTATATCAAGGGAATGCACATGGAGAGCTTCTGCCTGGGTTTGGCCCAAAGGTCCACTTTTGTCTGGCAATACCTGAGCCTCTGAAGATCCCGAAGCAGCTTTGGTCTCCCTGATGGACATTGCCAGTTTTCACTCCAACTCAGCCTGCCATCTTTCAATCTCATCACCATGACTTGATATCTGTGTTATGGAATCCTGCTAACCACAAGAAAAATGTAGCTGAAAATGTGTTGCTGGAAAAGTGCAGCAGGTCAGGCAGCATCCAAGGAACAGGAGAATCGACGTTTCGGGCATCAGCCCTTCTTCAGGAAGGGTTCCTGAAGAAGGGCTGATGCCCGAAATGTCGATTCTCCTGTTCCTTGGATGCTGCCTGACTTGCTGCGCTCTTCCAGCAACACATTTTCAGCTCTGATCTCCACATCTGCTGTCCTCACTTTCTCCTACAAGAAAAATGTAACATGGGATTTGAACAGATGGAATGCTGAATGATCATGAAGCAGGTATTCATGAAGGGAAATTAAAGTTAAAGAAAGAAATATTGACAATATTTATATGGAATGAAGGCTGTGGTTTACATTGGCTTGAGGAATTCTTTGTCTGTCTGCTCCCTCTTCATATGAACTTTCCTTCCCCTTCCCTTTTCTCAAGAGAAAGTCAGTTCTATTGCTCCATCTGCCTCCCTCACCATCACCACCTACTGTTGGAGGTCCTGGCTCTTCTGCTCACTGTCCCTCTCATAATCACCTCCTGCTGCTGAAGGTCCCATTTGAATTGAATTAAGCATAAATAACCTATAAAAACAATGAAAAATGTGAGGATTTATGACCAACACCAAAACCCATATGTCAATAAATGGTCTAATAATTAGAAACAAGGCAGTTGAATGACACAAAATGAAATACAGGCTAATGCTGCTGATGATAATAGTGATGATGAACAGGATGTAGATGGGCCCTCTTTTTCTTCCAGAGCATTTGAGGTTGCAGTAGGATGGTTTGATCAATTTTAAAAAGTGTTTGCTTTATGTAATATGAAGCTGGTGGGGGATACAGTATCCATAAATCAGGCAGCTACAGAAGAGTTTCTGAAAGAGCCGAATAGATTGTTGACACAGGGTACCAACCAGAGAAGGTCTTTAACACAGAAAGAACAGGTCTGTTCTGAAGAAAATATCAAGCAGGACCTAAAATAGAAAGGATATTATTAAACCAGAAAGAGTGCAGAAAAGATTACTCAGATACTACTTGAACTAGAAGGTTTGAGTTATGAGGAGAGGTTGGATAAGCTGGGAGTTGAATGTATGAGACAGAAGGGTGACATTATAGCAGTCTATAAAATCATGAGAGGCATAGATAAAGTAGATTGCCAACAGCTTTACCCCATGGTAGAAGACATAGGTTTAATGTGAGAGGGGAGAGATACAAAAGGGTCTAGAGAGGCAGTTTTTTCACACAGAGTGTGGTGAGTATCTATAACGGGCTGCCAGAGGTAGTGGTGGAAATGAGTATAATTTTGTCATTTAACAAACATTTTGACAGGTACATGGATGGGATAGGTATGGAGGGATATGGGCCAACTACAAACAAATGGGACTATTTTAATTGTAAAACTGGGTAGTATTGGCATGTAAGGCCAAAGGGCCTGTTTCCATCTTGTAGACCACTATAACTCTATGACCTACATATCAAAGGAAGAAAGGACAGCCTTTAAAACAACAAAGGACAGGCTAACACTATCACTATGTGCCATTGTGCCCCAATGCTGGTTTATAGGTCGGAGCACCATTAAACACAAAAAGAAAAAATGAACCTCATATCCAGTTTTATTGGAAGGCAGTCTAAAGTGATTTGGTCACGGCAGTAATGATGTTCAGCTGGTTTAAGAATTCCTTTCTGCATAATGTCAGGACTTATTTAAGAGAAAAATGTAATTTTAAAGTCTACTTATCCTTAATAATGCAACTGGACAACCACTCACACACAGATTGGCATCTAAACATTGAGCTTGTACTTGCGCCTCCCAAAAAACTGACCTTGCACATCCAGACAATGGGACAAGAATTCATTGCAGCCATACCAGAAGAGCTTTCAGCCACAAAGTCTACCTCATGGAAGCAAGTCTTTCAATGCTGTCTGTGTTTGTTGGAAAGAATTCAACATCCTGACATCAATTGGGATAATTAAGGACCCTCGAAATGAGGTTAAAGAATTAACTGGATCCTATGCCTGCTGGAGAAAAGTTCGGCCTATGGCTGTGAATGATTTTTCAGGGTCTTAATGTGGACACTGAAGCAGTCAATTTTGTTGAATTGGCAAAAAAGGATGGGGGGGAGGGATTCCAAATTCTGGCCATAGATGAAATGGAGGAGTTGCTTCAGCCTCATCAGGTGGAGCTCTTGACAAGAGAGTTAGTGGAGCTGATGAAACCTTATTTTGCATCTCAAAGAAGGCAGACCTCATGAGAAAAACTGAAAGAAAAAGTGGCAGACTATGATACAAACATGGAAAAAAGCATGATCTTTCACAGAGTGATTGACACTGCTATTGCTCCTTACCTAGAACATTGTAAAATTCCAAAGTAAAAGGCAAAGCAATCAAAATTAATGTCTTTTTTTTATCTAATGCCACATCAACATTGTTAGAGACACAAAAAGTGCAGATGCTAGAATCCAAGGTAGACAAGCAAGAGGCTGGGAGAACTCAGCAAGCCACACAGCATCAGGAGGTAGAGAAGTCAGTGTTCCCGCTATAACCCTTCTTCAGTTCCTTCCAAAACATTAACTTCTCCACCTCTTGAGGCTATCTGCCTTGCCTTCTTCCAGCCTTCTGCTGGTCTGCATCAATATCAACATGTATCTCACTCATTTTCTCAGTTTCCACCTTCCAGCTGAAACTTTAGAGAGATGACTTGTGGTTGGTTCTCCTCCAATATCATGCACAGTCTCCCTTCAAATTCCTCAGAGATCCATCCTTAATCCTTTTCTTGTGCATTTTGTATATTTTATTTCCTGTAACATTATTCAAATGCATGCAATCAACCATCATACATTATGTAACACCCAATTCAATCTTTGGGCTTTGACCCAATGGCCATATACATTTGTCTGACATTAGGACTTAAAAATGCCAGCATTTAGTATAATCAATCCTGGTATAACACATATGGTTTGCTACTGAGAATATCAAAGCCACAATTTTCCACTCTCAACCTCAACACTATTTTTGATCCAGAGTTATGCTTGAAGCTCCATGTCCCACCCAGTAATAGACTGCTTGCTTCCACCTACCTTGCCTTTTTCACTCTGTAGTTCCCTTACAGCTGCTAAAATACATTTTATGTCTTTGAATGTTATATTTCCAATGTCTCCCAGCCTCTAGCATAAACTGTGTAAGGTTCTGCTGCCCTTACCACTAAACCACTGTAATCCCTATCACCTTTATACTAATTGATTTAAAAACAAAGATTGCTGACATAACTCAGCAGGTCTGGCAGCATCTGTTGATCGAAAGCAGAGTTAACATATCGAGTCCACTGACTGTCCATCAGAACTGATAGCAGCTGGGAAGAACTGATATTTATGCTGAAGATGTGTTTGGCGGTGGCAGGCAGTAGAGAGGTGAATGGATCGGTGGAGATGGAGCCCAAACAGTGACAAATATGAAAGGGCATCCCACATACCGTCTTCACCACCCTGTGTACCTATGCTGACATATTCGGGGATATATGACCTTGAACAACAATGTATCTTTGTTATTCAGTACTCTCTAGGGATTTAGCATTCATTGTGCATGTCCTTCCCTTCTTGGATTTCCCAAAATTCTTCTCTTTGCAGTGATCAGGATTAAGCTCTATCTGCCATTGCTCTGCCCCATTTACGAATTGATTAATATCAGACTGCAGCTGAAGACATCCTCCTCAGTATTAACAACACCAACTATCATACTAATTCTATCTTTGATGTTCACATTTGAGTCATTAATGTACATGAAATGAATTGAATTTATTGCCACGTGTACGGAGGCACAGTGAAAAGCTTTGCCTTGCGAACAACACAGGCAGATCACAGAGTTAAGTAGCATAGATAGTAAATAATAAGTAAACAGCGGCAAAAATAAAACCACAGGTACGGGCGAATGCTAAGAGTTTGTGAGTCCTTTCAGTATTCTAACAACAGTAGGTAGAAACTGTTTTGTGTGTGTTCAGGCTTCTGTACCTTCTCATCGATGGTAGAGATTATAGAAAAGCATTGTCAGGGTGAGATGGATCTTTCCTTGACAGCAGGCCTGGTAAATGGATTCTATAGGTGGGAGGTTGGTCTTTGTGATTGTTCGGGCCACGTTCACCACGCTCTGTAACTGTCTCCGATCTTGAATGGTACAGTTGCCATACCAGGTAGTGAGATACCTAGACAGAATACCTGGATGCCGTACCTATAAAAGTTGGCAAAGGTATTCGCCATCATGCCAAATTTCCTCAGCTGCCTGAGGAAGAAGAGACGTTGTTTGGCCTTTGTACCCACTGCATCCACATGGAGAGTCCAGGAAAGCTTGTTGTTGATGACCACTTCCAGGAGCTTGACACTGTCCACTCATTCCACCTCTGTGCTGTCAATGTGTAGGGGGGGCATGAGATACATCCTGCCGAAAGTCAACAATGAGTTCCTTGGTTTTGCCAGCATTGAGAGCTAGGTTGCTCTCAGTACATAGCAAACATCAAAGTTCTCAGCATCGATCCCTGCAGTACGCCGCTGGTCACAGGCGTCCAGTCAGAAAAACATCCCTTCACCATCATCCTTTACCTCATATTGTAAGCCAATTTTGGATTCACTTTCCAAACTTGGCTTAGATCCCATGGGCCTACCTTTTGGACCCATCTTCCATGTGGGACCTTTCTGCCAGTTCCTTTAAGACACAAGGATGCAAGTATTCAGGCTGTGGGGACTTGACAACTTGCAATCCCAATAGTTTGCTCTGTACTATTTCTCTAGGGATGATGATTATTCTAAGTTCCTCCCTTTTTATAACCCCTGCACCATGGTCTGACACAACCAAATGCCTTGGTAGGCTCTTCAGAAGATGGTTATGAGTGACCCCAGTTTGTGTGAGATTCGAGGAGCATATCAGCTAGACCATGGATGGACAACAGATCACTTTCCATGAAGTACATTGGCGAACTGGTTGGGCTTTATGGCATTATGACAGGTTCGCTGTCACTTTTACTGACACAATGTTTTTATTTAGAGATCTTATTTTCTTTGAAATTAAATTCTTAGGCAGTTGTGGTGGGATTCGACCTTGCTTTCTCTGGGTATTGGTGTTCCCTTCTTTGAAGTCATCCTAATAACATAATGGTGAAAAGTAAAGGCACGTCTTGGTGGGGCCTCTCATATCCAAAAACTTTGAAATGCTTTTTGGATTTTACTAACTGTTGAGAAGTTATGAAGCTGGAAAGAGCTCTTTGCTTCAATACAAATTCGGTCTATTTATTTTTACTGCAAGAGCAAAAACATTAGTAAGACATTTAATTTTACAAAAACAAATAATGGCTGCATCCTTCGCAGAATTTCAAAGCCATCGGCTTTGAGGGAATCATGGGATAACCTCACTGGAATTCAAATCATCACAACAGCAGAACCTTACTCAGATAAAGTGGTCCGCGAATCTGCTATCTCCTTGTATTCCTACCTCCTTTTATCACATCTGTCATATTCAAGCAGATGTGGAGCTTAAACGCTAGCATAGACTGAAAAACAGAGTCACATTGTCTGTTTCTGAACTTTAAACTTCTCTGTGACCCTCTATATCTAGGTTTAAAGGAGGATCAGTCATACATCTTCAGAAAGTCACAATTTTCAACTTGGTCCTGAGTTTTGTATTGCGGTGGCGCCACTCCTCTCCCCAATCTACCAGTTGAGGCTTCAGGACAAACCCACAGTGATACAACAACCATCCAACTGTTAATTGGTTCATGTGGGACCTCCATCCTCATTGAGAGAACCATCTGCCTGTGAGAGTTGCTGGGATTGGTGGACACTGCTGAGGCCGTGGGTATTCCCAGTGAATGGAAGCCATGTTGCCGGACAGCCAGTTAGGTTTGGAGTATTGTCAGAATCAGTCCAGCAGGCCCCAAGGCGGGTGGAGTTAGGTTTGTGAAACCACGTGAAAAAGGGTCCATCTTTGGAGGCTGCTGCCATTGGGCAATGGGACCCCCCAGGCAAAATTTCAGCAGCAATGGGAAGATGCTTTTTGGTGGCCATTCATTTGGCCACAATAGCCTCAACCTATCTAAGGGTGTGTCAGCCTCACTTGCCATTGGTAAATTACCAGAGGAGGTGGTGTGGTGATGGGGTGAACCTTCTGCTGCCATGTTAGTCAAGGAACAACCTCCCTACCTGCTAGCCCAATCCTGAGGGGGCCACGAAATGCCGCACTTGGATCAGGAATAATGGCAGGGCATGGTTCCTGACTGACCAATGAAGCAGATTATTGCTGGGTGTGAGTTAAATCTTGTCTATCTCAGCTAAGGAAGTGGTACAGGAGAAAGCCCAGAGGCACTAATTTAAAAACATGTATTTTGTGTGTTTGTGTGTGTGTGTGTAAGTAATGTGTCATTGGATCTTTTGTATATTTTCATTCGTGGGATGTGGCTGTAACTGGTGAGGCCAGGATATATTGACCATTCCTTATTGTCCTTGAAAAAGATGGTGGTGAGTAATCTTCTTGAATCACTGCAGTCAGTGTGTGTGTAAGGTCCTTTGACAGTGTATGTACCATGGGAAATTTCAGTTTATGACCCAGTGATGTTGAAGGGATGGAACTCTGCTGCAGCTTTCAATTAGGATGCAGAAATCATGGTTTGGATGTTGATGCTGCAGGCACCTTGATGATTTTCTTCAGTACACCTCGTAGACTAGTACTCACTGGAGTCACGTCGCATCAGTGGCTTATGTGCTTAAACTTGGTGGTGGATGGGGTATCATTCAAGTGACTGTTTTTCCCAGGTAGTGTAAAAGAAAATTGAGAGGTTTTGGAGCTGCACTCTGCCAGTTAAGTTAAGAGTGCTCTCACACACTTGGGACATTTCTTTTGGAGATGGTGGACAAGCTCTGGTGAGCCAGGAGATAAGTCAATAGCCATAGGATATTTAGTTTCTGATTTGTTCTTGTAGCCTCAGTATTTTTCTGAGGGATCTAGTTGAGTTTCTGCTCATGTCGACCCCCAGCTCTGGTATAGAATGTTGAGGGATTTGGAGAATTCAGTGAAGGTGGTATTGTTTAATGTTGTGGAGAGGTAGTTAGACTCTCTCTTGTTGGAGATACATTGCACTTGCATGCTGTAGATGTCACCACTTATTCATCCAAGGTTGGATATTAGAAGGAATTATAGAGCAATACAGCACAAAAGGATGCCTTTTGTTCCATTGTGTCTCTGCTGCTTCTTCGAAAGAGTGATTACTTTGACCTGCTGCTCTTTTCTTTCCTTATAGATCTCCAAGACCTTTCACCTCAAATATCTGTCCAATTCTCTTTTGTAATTTACCCATAAAATTTGCATCCAGCACCTTCTCAGGCAATAGGTTGTGTGTTATTTTGTGATCTCATTCGATGCATCCAACTGTCTGTAATACATGAAAATCTTGTAGTGCAGTGGGAGATTGTCCCTGTTTATAAGCCAGAAGGTCCCAGTTTGAGTCTCACTTGATTGTCAAGGAAAATATATTCAGAATGTAAGAGTGCGAATGTCAACTGCAAATCTTTCCAAACATGCTAAACGAAGATAATAGGGGGTGGTGGAGTAAGATTCCTGGTCAGCTGTGTATAGATAGAAAGTTGGACCCTCTATCATCACAATTTGCAATGCTGGGCCAGAATATGAGCATAAAAGCCAGACTCCCGGCATGAACAATGTGTAATCCTGCTGTGAAGTGTTGGTTTATTTTCAAATGTTAAAAGTCCATATAGATACGTGTTTTGAGTATATGGTGTATGGTATGTGCCTGGTGAGTATGATATCAAATCAATTTACTTCAATGTCAATCAAAAACTTACTACTTCTATTCTCTCACCTCACCCCACATTGCATAAACCATTAGTTTCTATATAAAGTGACAGTACATAACATTTGAACAGTAATCTGGTGAGTAATGAAACCAGATCAGTAAGATTCCAGGTTCAGTTGTTGATCTTTAATGGGTTAACTAATTTCAGTCAGAGCAGAGGAGGAGTTGATATAATTAATTTTAAATCCCATTGTTTATGGATTGGCATTTGATGACCCTTATTTAAAATACATGTTTTTAAAATATTGGATGAAGACAGGTTGAAGGTCAGTGATAATATTTCCCACAGTAGTATAGTCTGCCAATATTCAATGCTAAGGCTTACAGAAACACACACACACACACACAACAGACAGAAATACACACCACACACACATACACCACACACACAAACAGACACAACACACACAGATACTGCACACACACAGCTCATACGGAGCGGACACAAAAATACACACCATAACACAAACAGATACTATACACAGACACTGCACACACACACACACAGCACAAATGCACGGCACATACAGAGCACACACAAAAATACACACCATACACACAAAAAGATACCACACACACAAACAGACACTACACACAGCACACACACAAACAGACACCACACACACACACACACACACACACACACACACACAGAGCACACTCAGAGCACATACAAAAATACATTGTACAGGCACAAACACACAAACAGACACCACACACACAAACACACAGCACACACATAGTTACACCCCACATACAAATACAAACACACAAATGCACACCCCACCCCAAACACACACACACAAACACACAACACATAAACTAACATTGCACATAACCATTCTCCAAACTAAAGCATACACAAGCACCACACACAATCCCCTCTTCCTCCGATTTTCTCACTCCCACCAGACGCACATAACAACATGGTTCATTCTGCAGAGATATTACATCCCAGTGAGGTGGAAAATAATAAAACTGAAAGTGCCAAATTGTATTTGGGAAAATGTTACTCCTTAGATTAAACTGTACATTCTGTTCTTGTTGAACTATCCCACAGATGATGCCTCAAATTGATTTTGGTGGTATCGCTTTTATTGTTCAGTTAACAGCAAAATTCAGTGGAATAGATTACATTGAAGAATATGAACAATATCACCTCTAAAGCAATTCATACTTTGACGATAATTTTGGCTTTTAAGACATAAATCATGACTGGTCATAAATTAAAATATATTGTATGTTCAGAAAATTGCATTTGAAAAAATACCTCTGTACCTCTTGGGCCCAACTTCAAGTTTAGACATTCATTCCCCTTGATGTGGGAAATGTAGGACTCAACAAACAGAATTATTTCTTTATTGTAACAACTGCTTGAATGTCCCCAGAAGACAGCGAGGAATTTAAGAACATAAGAAATTTGGACAGGGGTTGACCATGTGTTACTTGAGCTGCCCCGCCATTCAATAAGATCAAGACTGACTGTCAGTCTCATCTGAACTTCTCTGCCTGTTCCCATATCCCTTAGTATCCAAAATTGAAAACAGCAGATTGTTCTGGGACTAACTCAATGGAATAAGCAGAATTCAGCAACTTGTCCACTTGAAGTGAGCACAAGTGGCTGGCAATCTTGATCAAAATTAAGTTCTCAACCTCTTAACAATAATGAAACTTTCTCCCAACTACTTTCGACACAGTAGAAACATTTTGACTTTGCTGTAAAATGTACCGAGTCTTGAACACTGGTCGGCTGCAGTGCCATAAAATAATTTTACAGAGGGCTGCTTCAAAGATCATTCTGACAGAACTAGTGTATATTTTGCCAAAATAAACAAAGTAGACAGGAAAATATCATTAAACATGCTTCGAAGTGAGTGCCTAAAACCTACAAAGCTGGCCAAGATTTCCCTGACATTCATACACTGTGCACACAGGAGCAGCAACTGTTTTTCTACATCTCTCTGAAAATGTGTGTGATGTACGCCTCCTTCAGTTACTGAGTTACCAGGTTAGTGAAACCATTTTAAGGTCTCTCTGCTCAGTTATTATGGTTATGAACTGTTCTAAAGTGGGTGCTTGATGATGAACGGGACAATTCTGAGACTAATCATGAAAGATTAATCTAACTATTGTAGAGGGGAACTGAGTTGGAGTGAAAAACTGCACATTCTTTGGCTTTTCATAGCCAGTATTAGAACAGCAAAAAACATGAAGCTTGTGTGACTTAATTCAGGTTTACCAGCTTTTATCAATTCCAAGTATAGAATGTAGCTTTTTTTTCTGGAAAATAGATTATATAAAGAAAAATGAATTCCACGATTGTGTGGTCTTAAACTTCAACTGTGATGTTATAACAGCGACTACTTCATTGGTTGTTATGTATTCTGAGATGTCCTGTGGTCATGAAAGGTTCCACTTAAATGTGAGGCTTTCTTTGGATTACATTTCCTTCAGCTTTACTCTTTGCCTTGCTGGTTGTGCTGAGCTACTTTGAGGATCAAATTGGTAGTGTAGCAGGAGACGTAATTCAAATCACGCTGATATTTACATTTCACTGTGAAGACTAATAATAGATTTTTAAATGGTCTATTGAAAACAGTCCAATAAATGGACCTAACCTTAGAAAACCAGAATTTAACTGCTCTCTTTCGCATAAGCTCAATAGCCCGCTGATAGAATCCAGCAGAAAGCTAGAGGGGTGGGAACATCATCATCACTGTCATTTTTGATAACTTTAATATACTGTCCTGAGATTATCAGTGTCTGACCATGTTTTTTAAAGTACTGTGATCAAAGATAAAATATGAAAAATTGAGATTTAAAATTTCATCTTAACACAGGTTGAGCAGTTACCAGATACTGATTACTCTGCTTAATTTCCATTGAATTTAAATGTCAGTAGGAATGATTCGACTCCTATCTTATGTTGACAGTAGAATGATGGTTTAGATTGTGGAAAAGACTTGCACCTATCTTTACCATACCTGGAAAGCAGAAAGAGAAAATTCACCCAATATATCTTCGTCAGCTTGATAAGTGACAGTACATTTGGAATAGCGCATTCAATTCTGAGTCTCCCTGCTACAGGAAAGACGTTGTAAAAATTGAAAGGGTTCAGAAAAGATTCACAAGGATGTTACCAGGGTTGGAGGGTTTGAGCTGTAGGGAGAGGCTGAATAGAATCATAGGAACATCATAGGCCGAGGGTGACTTTATAGAAGTTTATAAAATCATAAGGGGCATGGATATGCTGAATAGTCAAAGTCTTTTCCTAGGGTAGGGGAATCCAAAACTAGAGGGCATAGGTTTAAGGTGAGAGAGAAAAGATATAAAAGGCACCTAAGGAGCAGCTTTTTCACGCAGAGGGTAGTGTGTGTGTATGGAATGAGTTGCCAGAGAAAGTGACGGAGGCTGGTACAATAACAGCATTTAAAAAGCATCTGGGTGGGTATATGAATAGAAAAGGTTTAGAGGGAAGTGGGCCAAATGCTGGCAATTGGGACTAGTTTACTTTAGGATATCTGGTCAGCATGGACGAATTGGACCGAAGGGTCTGTTTCTGCGCTGTACAGGTCTATGATGCAATGACTCTATATTTTTGCACTAGAGGCTCTGCAAACAATTATTAATCCTATTTGGCAGAATCTTCCCAGCCAGGAGATAGTGAGCACTGCAGATACTGGACAGTCGATAAGCTGTGGCATTGGAAAAGCGCAGCAAGTCAGTCAGCATCTGAAGAGCAGAAGAGTCAATGTTTCAGGCAGGACCCCTCATCAGGACTGGGGAGGGGGAAGATGGCTTTGAAATAAATAGGAAGGAGGTGGGGCTAGGAGTAAGGTAGGTGGGATGGCGATAGGTGGGTGCAGGTAGGAGGTGATTTTGATAGGTCGGTAGGAAGAGTGGAGTGGATAGGTGGGAAGGAAGATGGACAGAGAGGTCAGGTCAAGACGGCGATGCCAAATCAGAGGGTTGAATCTGGGATGGGGTGGGCCTCCTTCACTGCCTAAACAAGGCCACTTGCAAACTGAAGGAGGGAAACCTCATTTTCTGCCTCGGTAGCCTAAAACTGCAAACCTCAACATTGAATTCACTAGTTTCCGAATCTCCCCAACTCCCCACCCCATCCCAGATCCAACCCCCCCGACTCGACACTGCCCACTTGACCTGACCTCCCTGTCCATCTTCCTTCCCACCTATCCACTCCACCCTTCCCACTGACCTATCACAATCACCCCCTACCTACATCCACCTATCGCCAACCAACTACCTTTCCCCCAGCCCAAATCCCCTACCCCAACCTATCTCTCAGCCCCCTTCCCCCTCCCGAGTCTTAATGAAGGGTTCTACCCGAAAGGTCGACTCTCCTACTCCTCAGATGCCACCTGACCTGCTGTGCTTTTTCCAGCACCATACATTATTGACTCAGAATCTTTGCGGGCACTGAACGATGTGAGCCTGGGCAAGATATTAGAGCCCGGTAGTACTGGAAAACCTGATGACTTTTGAAGACTCTTATTTTTAACTCGCAATAATTAAGAAAAGGCTGGCTTTGAATGAAGAATTTCCAGAATGTGCTGCAGAATTGTCTCTGAGAATATCTTCAGAAGTACAATTCTTAAAAATGAAAATAAAGGCAGTAACAAGTGTTGTCAATCAGGACCTGGAAAAATCAGTGTCCAATAGAATGTTCAGTCAGCAAGAAAACTTAGGTACTTTTTCTCACTGCTGGGAGCAATTGGACAAAACACACCAAGAATATGAAGGCACAGCTACCCTGATAACTCAATCAAGTGGTGAGTGTATTATTTATGGGACAAGAATGGAAAGCTGCTAGTTGGAAATGAGCCACCCATTATACACCTTATTCTATTGTTTTATGTGAAGTGCTTTTAAAGTGTTGCCTATTATTCTGAATTAAGGCAAATGCTGACAATTATAAAAGTTTGCAAGAGCCGAAAGCATTATCTCGGTAATTACATTACAAGCTGTGGCCACTCTTCACCCTGACCTGAAGCAGAATTTCAGGGCCAATATAATTAATCTCCTGAGGAAACGCCTTTCAAAACACGTAACTGTGTGAACTTTCTCTATCATTCCCTAAAGAAATCTAGCAAAACTTTAGAACATCGATCTAACAGTGCAGGTTATATTATTCAACCCTGGCCAGCTGTATTCACAGATGAATTTTCCATCATGGGAACCAAAGTTTTCCCTAGAGCATTTATTTAGTCTTGTTCATGCTTATTATAACTTTTCATCCTGTTCTTAATCAAATATTTTCTCATATCCTTATGTAAAGGAATGAAATGAAATAGCATTAAATATATCTATAGATTTTTGAAATGTCTTCATATTTTTCACTTTGCTTGTAGTTTCACTAATTTTGTTACTCAGCTCATGCTGTTTTGAAATCATTTCAAGCATTGATTTCATATGCACCTTTCAAATCTTGTCTGGATTGTCTTCAATGAAAACTAATTTAAGTTCTTACCACATGTTGGTCAGTGGTGAAAATTGCTCGTATATCAGTGATGAGCCATCGGCTTGTACCACAGCAGTGGGTGGAGGTACATTCATTGTGCTGTGAGGAAAGCAATTGCAGGATTTTGAATGAGCTACAGTGAAGGAATAGTTTGAATATTCAGAATATTTTATGGTGACTTTAATAATAAATCAAGAATATAATGTTTCGATTCTTCTCACTTTAATGTTTCTTATTTAAGTATTTCATGAGATACTTCCAAGACAGGATGCTGCGTGGCTTGGAGGTGGTGGTGATGTTACCTTGCAGATGCTGACAAGCAAATTGGACAGTTGGGAGACAGCCTGAATTGTAACAGCCTTTGCTCAATTTACAAGTCCTCTTGCTTGACGGATATCAAGGAGCTTTCAAATCCTGACTTTCTCTATGTACAGTCAAGCTTGGTGTCAATCATAAAGTGTTTCTGGTCGTGGTGAGTGTAGATACTTTGTGGGGATTGTAATTTTCAACTTTGTTGATTTTCCTCAGTGATTGCAATTTAAATTTAAACCAAACACTAGGTTTCCCAGATAGTTAAAATCTTCTGAAGACAAATGTAATCACTTATTGTATAGATAATAGTTAATTATCTTCCAGTAAATGTCATCTTTAATGCCTTTATTATGTCATGAACCTATGTCAGGTGCTCAGGTTGCAATTTAGTAAAGATAACTAGGTGGCAGTTTGAAAAAGTTTTAAAATGATCTTGTGACAATTTTATTAGTTCTTGTATGAAATATGAGCCAAAATTTGACACAAACATTACTCAGATAGTGAATAGACGTGTTTGTAATGTGTTACAAAGTTAACGCATGAGATAGAAATCAAATGATGGTGGTGCACACAGTTGTTATTTTAGATATATTTCTGAACATTTTTACACTGACTCTACTAAGAAAAATAAGAAGTTTTGAAACATATTGTTCCAGCTCTTCCCATTTTAACACAAGTAATTGAAGTCTTAAAGGGAAAAGGTGCATTCAAGTTTCATGTCTGGAAACTACCTTCAGTTTGTCTGCCACAGGAAATGTATTCTTCACTTGCGTGTTGAATATCACACAATTAGATTTTGACTGTAAAGAGATTTGTGGATGCAGAGTGATCCCAGTGGAGTCTCTGTCCAAGAATGTTCTTTTAGACAGTGATTAATTTTGGCAAGGGAATGATTCAGAGGTGCTGATAAAATGCAATGTCTTCCATTCGTGTTCTTGCTGGACCTGTAAGATCTGGTTAAATGATTTTGGATGCTTGGAAACAACATGTACAGATTACAAATTCTATAAGGCTGAGACGCAGTCCCATGGAGAGAGACTCTTTCCCTCCCCCCCCTCACAGAGTAGAATTTTGTTTGACATTTTGGTTGAAAAACTCTTGTCGGTACAATGATCAAGTTGTGTTTCCCTCCTTGCTGGATGTGACAGTAATGTTACGTACAGAAAGTTCCTTGTGTCCCACTTGATTCTTAGAAAATGGTGAAGTGATGACAGTTTGCTGAAGATGTGGAACCTGCAGCACTGAGGGGTTTTGCTGTTTTGTATGGCACTGCTACAGGCCGCATGGGATAACTTCCTATTGGTGGCATAGTAAGAAACGAGACCTTATTCAAGAGATTCCTTAATTGATGTGTCTCTGCCCATAGACAGTTTGATGGCTTGTCATCTGTAAATACTTCATCTGAGGTGTTTCCTTCATTTAACAGCTTTTGTCAGTGGTGGTTTAACATTGCTTTCCACTCATAGTGAACAAATCTGGTTCAGGCAGAGTGGGAATTGAACTTGTAACTCTGGCATTGTTTTGACCAGAATGCTAGCCATCTAGCAATCTGATCTGACCAGTCCCTGAGGAAAATAGCTTTATGGAATAAAATTCTGTTGATTATACTATTTTGTACTATAAAACAAGGAATTACTTTGAACAAAAAAACACTGATTAGCTGTTTTAAAAACAATTTTGGCACTTAATCACATTAAGTAAATCTGTTTACATAGCCCGTTGTTTGCCAGTTTCTAACTATTAACTAATTTTGAAAAGTTTTGATTTAAGAGGTAGATACAAAGCCAAAAATGTAGTTGTCTAATTGGGGTCTAAATGAAAAGATTTATGTGGCAGCTTCTATGGTTAGTGAAAGAAAACAATTAAAGGCAGGAAACTTAACATTCAACTCTCAAATTCAGTTATCTGGATGAGTGACACATTTGATTGCAATGTTCTCAGTAGATTGGAAAAGATACAAGACATAGAATTGGGCCCATTTTTGACAGTACCATGGGTTCTTTAGCCTTAAAACACCATCTATGATGAATGTGCACATGTATAGTTCCAGTTGCATTTTGGTGAGAGGATCTTCCACTGGAAGTATACAGAGAAGGCAGATCATTACATTGTTAATTTATCACCATTCAAAATTAATGCACAACAGCAGCAGGGAGAATCCCACCTTCTCATTATCTTTGCAAGAACCAATCAATTACTTGCAGAATATTTGCTGATTTTGCTGTGATGTGGAGGTTTGTGGTACTTTCTACAGTTATCTTAAGCCAATGAAAGCCTTTGAGAAATGTGTAAGAGTGGCTGTAGAATCTGGTTCTACCTTTCAAGATGCATGGGAGCAGTTCTTTGCATTACCTTTGGACCATGGCATGACTGGGTGAATGATCAGAGGTGACACAGAGAAGGACAAGCTGCTTGATGAGTGAGGGGGAAGAAGGGATGTTGTTGGCAGGAAGCCATTTCAGCTTTGGTTATTCAGGGAGCATGGCAGCAAGTTGCATTTGAATGAAATCATTCTTAGCTTTTACAGCAGCACTCATGAGTGACTTCTGTTTATGCTCCATTAGAAGCTGAGAGATCATCCATCAGATACTGTATCATGGCTGGATTAAAAGTGTTCTCAGGAGGTTGGACATCACTTCTACAGTGCAGAGGCAGGATTCCACATTCTGTGCAAAGTCGATGCTGGGTTCCTCCATTGTCTTTGACAAAAGCTTTCTGGCAGATCAATGAATCAAGCATTTCAATATGAGTCCCTTTCTGCCTTCATCTGTAGATCGTCCCTGAGGTGCTCACTTGATTCCTTTGCCCCTGTTTTTCTTGCCCCTGTTAAGCTAGCATCTGCACCATACTTAGACCCAGCTCTTGTTATAGGCTACTTGCACTTGGTGTCTTACCACATGAAAATCTCACCTTTAGGTTATCCTTTAAAGTAGACACATTGTCAACATGTAGACTGGTAACTAAAAATGACAATGTTCCTTCTTCATCACTACCTTCCTTTGACCGCTTCTTTTTCCGCCGAATCCTGGCCAGGGTGGAATTTCTGGTTGTCACCAAAGAGAATAGTGCAAGGTTGGAGCAGCCTTGAATGAAATGGAGGCGGTTGGGTTGGGGGGGGGGGGGGGGGGGGTGGTGGTGGGGGGAGGTGGGGGGGGGGGGTGGAAATTGGTGGGAGGAGAGGAGGGTGGAGTGGTGGGGAGGAGGGGAACGAAGTTTGGGGTATTTTCAATTTGTAAATCAGAAGAGGGTGTGGGATGAAAGGGAAGTGGGATCTTAGACAAGGATTATGTCGGAATACATATTTACCTTCCTTGGTCTCATCATAAATGCAGTTTTGATTCTGAGTTTGAACTTCTCCGTGCAGGCAGATGGGTAGGTGCAGCTTTCATTGAACAATTAAGGGCCTCAAACATAAACGGTATGTGCTGGACCAACTCAGCAGGTGTGGCAGCATCTGTAGAGAGGGAAACAAAGTTAACATTTTGAGTCCTGTGACCTTTCATTGGGACTCAATTTTTTGAGAATTTTCCTTTATAAAGAGCTTTCACTTTCTGTTTCTATCAGCTCTTCAGTGAAAAATCCAACATGTGGCAGCGCATAGGAAAGTTTCCAATGCTCCACAATCTGGAAATTTCAGTTCAAAGCTAGTCACTAAAGGATTTATTGGTTGATCATATAAATATAACTGAGTTGGACAACCATGAAGAGATAGTCACAGGGCCTGAAAATTGGCTGAATTGAGTTCAAATGCCTTTTATTTCATTACTTTCACTTCATTGATCTTTATTGTGATCCTTTCTGTAGTGATGCAAATTTTTATCATGTTCTTCTCAGCCCCGTCATGTCTGGAGCCTGCTGAGCTGATCTGCACATTTATCTTTCAATGGTTCACTTACATCTACTACACATGCAGTTTCAGATCAGTGACACCATTGTCTAATGATTTGTTGCACTGCTTGGAATAAATGTGCAGACATTTTTTTCAACTAAATATCAAGAAGATAAAAACCTTTTGCTTCAGTCTTCTTCAGAAACTCAGTTTCCTTGCGAATGATCCATTCACCTTCCTGACAGGCTGAACCAGATTAACTGCAAACTTGACATTGTATTTGACCCCAAGGTGAGCTTTCCAACACACGCTCACTACATCACTGAGACCAACTATTTCCAACCTGATAATAGTGATCGATC
The DNA here is from genome assembly GCF_047496795.1 of Chiloscyllium punctatum. Classification (NCBI taxonomy): domain Eukaryota; kingdom Metazoa; phylum Chordata; class Chondrichthyes; order Orectolobiformes; family Hemiscylliidae; genus Chiloscyllium; species Chiloscyllium punctatum. Next base: position 11,985,319 of record NC_092783.1, on the reverse strand, counting down.
CAAGATGGAGGACGGGAAAAATTTCTGGTTGTAACAGCTGCTCCTTTTTTGAGGTATTTTAGGTGTTGGAGGTGATTTCCTCGGATTCCAGGAGCAGCAATTACTGTTTTATATGTTGTTGCATTGTTTTGGAACTTTGGAGAAAAAGAAAGTCAAAACAACAGCACTTTTAAAAGGGAGAGGAACAGACAAAGGAAGCACATGGTGAGGTCAGTACAGGAGAGAGAGAGAGAAAGAAACCCACATTGCTAACTGACACAGCAGTGAACCTGCACAGTTACTGCCTTTGCTGTTTGAATTCATGTATCGCTGGACATCGGAGTGCATCTGGGAAAATTCACTACGCGTATATAATGAGCTGCTAGCAGAAGTGGTGGAAGCTAGTACAGTTGCAACATTTAAGAAGCATTTGGATGGGTATATGAATAGGAAGGGTTTGGAGGGATATGGGCCAGGTGCTGGCAGGTGGGACTAGATTGGGTTGGGATATCTGGTCGGCATGGACAATTGGACCGAAGGGTCTGTTTCTATGCTGTTTATCTCTATGACTCGATGACTCTACCCTTTTTTTCAGCTTATCTGCTGCTGAGACCTTCACCCATTCCTTTTTTATAACAGATTCTGACGTTTCCCTGGTTAGTCTCCCAACTTCTGTTCTCCATTAGATTAGATTCCCTACAGTATGGAAACAGGTCATTTGGCCCAACAAGTCCACACCAATCCTCCGAAGAGTAACCCAACCAGACCCATTCCCCTGCCCTATATTTACCCCTGACTAATGCACCTAACACTATGGGCAATTTAGCATGGCCAATTCGCGTGACCTGCACATCTTTGGATTGTGGGAGGAAACTGGAGCTCGCAGAAGAAATCCATGCAGACACAGGGAGAATGTACAAACTCTGCACAGTCACCTGAGGCAGGAATTGAACCCAGGACCCTGGCGCTGTGAGGCAGCAGTGCTAACCACTGAACCACCAGGCTGCTCATTAAACTCATCCAAACCTGTACCATTCATGTCCCATCTGGCACCAAGTCCAATCCCCCCAATGCTGGCTGACTTACTCCTGAATTCCTCAATTTTAGAATTCTCTGCCTTGTTTTCAAATCCCTCCAAGGCGCTGCCCCTCTGTATCTTTATAACCCTCTCCAGCCCGAAACTATCCGACATATCTGCACTACTGTAATTGTGGCTTCTAGCATCTCTTTGACATTAATTGTACCATCATTGGTAGGCACATTAACTGCAAGTTACTCATCTCTCCACTTATCTACCACTCTCCTGTTTTAAAATGTACTTCTTTGATTAAGCTTTTCGTTATTTATTCTGATTTTTCCCTCATGTGCCGTGTGTCAAGGTTTGTCTACGAATGCTCTAATAGAGTCATAGAGTCAAAGAGACGTACAGCAAGGAAAAAGACCCTTGGTTCCAACACATCCATGCCGACCAGACATCCTAAATTAATCTAGTCCCACTTGCCTGCATTTGGCCCAAATCCCTCTAAACCCTTCCCAATCATGTATCCACTCAGATGCCTTTTCAATTTGTATTGTACCAGCCTCCACTACTTCCTCTGGCAGCTCATTCTATACACGTACCATCCTCTGCATGAAACGTTGCCCCTTAGGTCCTTATTAAAACTTTCCCCTTTTACCTTAAATCATAGAATCTCTACAGTGTGGAAGCAAGCCATTTGGCCCATTGAGTCTACATTAACCCTCTAAAGAGCATCCCACCTACTCCCACCCCTACCTAATACCCATAGCCCTGCATTTGCCATGGCTAACCCACTTAACCTACATTTCCTGGAGACTGTGGACAACATGGCATGGCCAAGCCACCTAACCTGCACATCTTTGGACTGTGTAAGGAAACCAGAGCACTGGGAGGAAAATCCTCACAGACACGGGGAGTATGTGCAAGGTCCACACAGACAGCTGCCGGAGGCTGAAATCGAACCCGATCCCTTGCACAACAGTGAGGCAGCAGTGCTAACCGCTGAGCCACCGTGCCACACCTATGCCCTATCCCCTCCGGTTTTGGACTCCCCAGCCCTGGGAAAAAGACCTAAGCATATCCACTCCTCTCATGATTTTATAAACCTCCATAAGGTCACCCCTCAATCTCTGATGCCCCAGGGAAAATAGCCCCAGCCATTCAGCCTTTCCATGTACCTCAAACCTTCCAGAATGGCCTTAGGATGTTTCATTATCTGGAAAGGCATTATATAAATATTAATTGTATTTTTGGTGAGATAGACTGATGCATAACATCATTCACTCTTTGGAGTAGTTCAATTTCAAACTTTCTGAACCTGGAGGTCAACATCAGCAAGGACATTTGAATGTATTCATTTTTGTGAAGCCATCGCCATTCTGTTGGCTTGAGTTCTCATGACATTATGGGTGGTAAATCACATATTCTGGTTTATTATTAGAAATCCATTTCTCAAAAAAGGCTGGGATTCAGAGAACCATCCACTTCCTTTACATTGTGTAACATTTGGACTGTGTATTGCTTAAAATCTTTTAACTTCATTCACCTCACCTGGCAAACTGGTTATCAAACCTCAACACAGCTTAATCCATCTGGCCAAATTCAGAAATGTCTGAATTTATCCAAGAAGATTCAAATGAGATTTGCAACTGACTGGAGAGGGGGATTCTGGATAATCCAAGGTAGAGGACAGGAAAGAACTTGGCTGTGAGAGCTGCTCCTTTTTGGGGTATTTTCAGTGTTGGAGCTAATTTCCTAGAATTCTATGAGCAGCAACTACTGTTTTATAAGCTATTATGCTGTTTTCAAACTTTAGGAAAAAAGATCAAACCAATGTACTTTAAAAAGGAGGAAGAGAGATAAAGGTAGTGACATGTATAAGAAGGACAGATTGCACCTGAATTCAAAAGGGACAAATATACTGCTGGCGAAACCTGCTAGAGCTGCCAGACAGATTTAAACTTGTTGGGGTGGGGGGAGACCAAGGCAGATAGTGAGGAATGACATCAGACTGAGGCCAGTACAGTTGGAAAAAGGAAAAAGTCAAACAGTCAGGGCAAGGAACAAAGCAGACAACAAGGTAGGAATTTATAAATTAATCTGAATTTATTTCAATGCAAGAGGTAAAAGGCAGATGATCTCAAGACATGGTTAGAAGCATTGGACTGGTATATCACAGCAATTACAGAGATGTGGCTCAGGGATGGTCAGGACTGGCACCTTATCCAAGGTAAAGATGCTATAAGAAGGATAGAACAGAGGACAAGAGAGGAGGGGTAATGGTATTTCTGATTAGAGATAACATTACGGCTGTACTTTGGGACGATATTCTTGGGAATACATCCAGGGAGGTTTTTTAGGTGGAACTGAGAAATAAGATTGTATTAATGGGATTGTATCATAGACCCTCTAATAGTCAGAGGGAAATTGAGAAACAAACTTGTAAGGAGATCTCAGCTAACTGTCAGAATAATAGGGTAGTTATGGTAGGGGATTTTAACTTTTCAAACATCGACTGGGGTTGCCATAGTGTCAAAGGTTCAGATGGAGAGGAATTTCTTAAGTGCGTACAAGACAATTTTCTGATTCAGTATGTGGGTGTACCTACTAGAGAAGGTGCAAAACTTGACCTACTGTTGGCAAATAAGGCAGGACAGGGGAGCACTTTGGGGCCAGTGACTGTAATTTTAAAATAGCAATAGAAAAGGATAAACTGGATCTAAAAGATAAAGTTCTAAATTAGAGGATGGCCAATTTTGATGGTATTAGGCAAGAGCTTTCAAAAGCTAATTGAAACCGAATGTTTGTAAACAAAGGGATGGCTGGAAAATGGGAAGTTCAAAATGCAATAACGTGAGTCCAGAGACAGTATGTTCCTGCTAGGGTGAAAGGAAAGGCTGGTGGGTGTAGGGAATGCTAAATGACCAGAGAAATTGAGGTTTTGGTTAAGAATAAGAAGGGAGCATATATCAAGTATAGACAGCAGAGATTGAGTCAATCCTTCGCAGAGTATAAAGGCAGTGGGAGCATGCTTAAGAGGGAAATCAGGAGGGAAAAAAGAGTTCATGAAACAGATTTGGCAAATAGGGTTGAAGAGAATCCAAAGGGATTCTACAAGTACATTAAGGACAAAAGGGTAACTAGGGAGAGAATTGGTCAGCAAGGCCGCCTATCTGTGGAACTGCAGGAGATGGGGTAGATAGTAAAAGTGTATTTTTCATCAGTGTTTACTGGGGGAAAATATGGAAGATAAAGAAGGTGGCGAAATAGAAGGTGGCATCTTGAAAAATGTCCATAATAGAGAGGAGGAGGTGCTGGACATATTATAACGTATAAAGGTGGATAAATCCCCAGGACAGGATCAGGTGTATCCTAGAACTCTTTGAGAAGCTAGGGAAGTGATTGCTGGGCCCCTTGCTGAGATATTTGTATCATTGATAGTTACAGGTGAGGTGCCAGAAGACTGGAGGTTGGCTAATTGTAGTGCCACCACATAAGAAAGGTGGTAAGGAGAAGCCATGGAGCTACAGGCTGGTCAGCCTCATGTTGGTGTTGGAGGGAATCTTGAGGGAATCTTGAGGGATAGGATCTACATGCATTTGGAAAAGCAAGGACCGATTAGGGATAGTCAACATGGCTTTGTGCGTGGGAAATTGTGTCTCACTAATTTGATTGAGTGATTTGAAGAAGTAACAAAGAGGATTGATGAGGGCAGAGAAGTGGACATGATCTGTGTGTACTTCAGTAAGGCATTCAACAAGGTTCCTCATGGTAGACTGGTGGGAAAGGTTAGAACACATGGAAAGGTTAGAACATATGGAATACAGGGATAACTAGCTACATGTACTTGGATACAGAATTGGCTTAAAGGTTGAAGGCAGAGAATGGTGATGGAGGATTGTTTTTCAGACTGGAGGCCCGTGACCACAAGGATCGGTGCTTTTCATCATTTATATAAATGATTTGGATGTGAATATAGGAGGTATAGTTAGTAAATTTGAAGATGACACCAAAATTGGAGGTGTAGTGGACAGCAAAGAAGTTTACCTCAGAACACAATGGGATCTTGATCAGATGGGCAATGGGCTGAGAAGTGTCAGATGGAGTTTAATTTAGATAAATGTGATGTGCTGCATTTTGGAAAGGCAAATTAGGGCACTTAATGGCAAGATCCTGGGGAGTGTTGCTGAACAAGAGATCTTGGAGTGCAGGTTCATAGTTCCTTAAAAGTGGAGTCACAGAAATATAGAATAGTGAAGAAAACATTTGGTATTTGTGTCTTTATTGTTCAGAGCACTAAGTACAGGAGTTGGGAGGTCGTGTTTGGCTGTACAGGACATTTGGAATACTGCATTCAATTCTGGTCTCTCTGCTATAGGAAGGATATTGTTAAACAAAAAAGCTCAGAAAAGATTTACAAGGATGTTGTCAGGGTTGGAGAATTTGAGCTATAGGGAGAGGCTGAATAGACTGGGGCTGTTTCCCCTGGAATATTGGAGGCTTAGGGGTGACCTTTTAGAGGTTTATAAAATCATGAGAGGCATGGATATGGTGAATAACCAAGGTCTTTTCTCTGGGGTGGGTAAGTCCAAAAATAGGGGGCATAGGTTTAATGTGAGAGGGGAAAGATATAAAAGAGACCTGAGGGGCAACTTTTTCATGCAATGGGTGGTGCATGTATGTAACGAGCTGCCAGAGGAAGTGGTGGAGACTGGTACAATTTAAATGCTTAAGTATTTAAAAGGCATCTGGATGGGTATATGAATAGGAAGGATTTAAAGGGATATAAGCCAAACGCTGGCAAATGATATTAATTATTATAGGATGTCTGGTCGGCATGGACGAGTTCGTCTTAAGGGTCTGTTTCCGTGCTGTAGAACTCTATGAATTTGACTCTATGAGTGCTGAACTTTAGTATTTTTAATACTATAAATCTGGTCACAGCCTCATAAAAATCTTCTCAACAAAATAAAAACTATTTTTATAAAGCGCTTTCATGGGAATAATAAATTGAAAGCATTTTCAAATTACAGAATCTGACATTAATGTCCCAGATGAAAAGACCGTGGGTGACTAGTTCATGGATAATTAAATTCAGTGTTAACAGATGATAAGGTAAAGAGTCTGACATTCCTGTAGAAACATGTCATACCAATATGCCACAGAGCATTAAAAAAAGCAACCATGCTCAAAGGGACAGTGAAGGCAAATCTCCAACAATCATGAATAAAACTCCCAGTGAGTTCAGATAATCAAAGTTTTGGAGAAGATTTGTAGCTCGGGTGCTCATTGTTGTGGTTCTGTTCGCCGAGCTGGGAATTTGTGTTGCAGACGTTTCGTCCCCTGTCTAGGTGACATCCTCAGTGCTTGGGAGCCTCCTGTGAAGCGCTTCTGTGATGTTTCCTTCGGCATTTATAGTGATTTGTATCTGCCGCTTCCGGTTGTCAGTTCCAGCTGTCCGTTGCAGTGGCCGGTATATTGGGTCCAGGTCGATGTGCTTATTGATTGAATCTGTGGATGAGTGCCATGCCTCTAGGAACTCCCTGGCTGTTCTCTGTTTGGCTTGTCCCAGTCGAACTCATGTTGCTTGTCATCTGAGTGTGTGGCTACTAAGGATAACTGGTCATGTCGTTTCATGGCTAGTTGGTGTTCATGGATGCAGACCATTAGCTGTCTTCCTGTTTGTCCTATGTAATGTTTTGTGCAGTCCTTACATGGGATTTTGTACACTACATTGGTTTTGCTCATGCTGGGTATCTGGCCCTTCGTCCTGGTGAGTTGTTGTCTGAGGGTGGCTGTTGGTTTGTGTGCTGTTATGAGTCCTAGTGGTCGCAGTAGTCTGGCTGTCAGTTCTGAAATGTTTTTGATGTATGGTAACATGGCTAGTCCTTTGGATTGTGGCATGTTCTCATTCCGTTGTCTTTCCCTTAGGCATCTGTTGATGAAATTGCGGGGGTATCCGTTTTTGGCGAATACATTGCATAGGTTGAGAAAGATTTAAAAGGGATCTAAGGGGCAACTTTTTCACCCATAGGATGGTACATGTTTGGAATGAGCTGCCAGACAAAGTGCTGGAGACTGGTAGAATCACAACATTTAAAAGGCATTCTGGATAGGTATATGAATTAGAAGGGTTTAGGGGGACATAGGCTAAGTGCTGGCAAATGGGACTAGATTATTTCAAGTTATCTGGTCAGCATGGATGAGTTGGACAAAAGGGTCTGTTTCCGTGCTAACTATCTCTATGACTCTATGAGTTTGGGTTTGTGTATGAAAAATATTAAGACTATTTCATTCATTCCAATTAGACAAGGAAAAAAGACCATTTTGAATTAGTTGTGACAGTCCTGTATCTTATACTTCTTTGGTGTGGAAACTGATAAATACCTATCTGTTATTAAATAAGTGTTAAAGCTTTGCAGGGGAAGTGTAATTATTACAATCTGAATCATAAATAGTTCTGCTATGTGGAATACTTGTTGTTTTACAATGTGCTGTTGGTAAGACTTTTCCAAACAAAAAAGGTGCCATTGATTTGGGTAGAATGCAGACATGTTCAAAACCAGAATCCCAACAGCAGCCTACCTCTAGCCCATACCTTCCAGGTTCTAATGGAGGTGGGACTGATGTAGCAACCAAGCCACGAATAGGAAGTAGAGTTGGCAATTTAAATGTTCTATTGTAAACTACATATCCCCAGTTTATTCACCACATCAAATTTAGCTCTGGCTAGCTAAGTCTCACCAGACAGGATTGCTGGGTGTGAGAGGAAAGTGTTCTCCAATCTAACTGCTGGATCTGCCTTCCCCAACTTTCAGCATCTGGACAACCTCCTAACTCTTTCTTCTCTTCCCAAATTCCTCTCCCACCCCTCAACTCCCCCAAAAGCCACTTGTTTGTCAATCCCTCAAACTTCAATCTTCTACTGAAATGCACCACCTCTAATTGGATTTGCTTCCTGGGCTTAAACCTTTTGAATTAAACCCACTCATTGTAACTGGGATCAGTGACCAAATAGGCACTTCTGCTTCAACTTTTGGATCAGTTAGAAACCTGCTAATGGTGCTGCATGTGTGCCACTTAGGTAGAACTTGATGTTGTTGGAAAAGTTCTGGCTTACAGCTTTCCTGGACAGCCTGCTCTCAACAGGACAATAAGTTAAAATTCTTCTCTTTGTTTTTAAGCTGCGTTCTTTTGTAAAATTTCTACCAACTCTTAGGGTTGCAAACCCTGGATATATTCCTGTCCAACCTTTTATCCTCATGCCCCCATCTTCCTGCTCCTGGTTGCCAACATTTTCATTCTCACAGTGCTGTGCCTTTGTACTCACAAAGCAAATGGACTCCCCATCAGCCTCTTAGATGATTCTTGACTGTAAATCAAACTTTTGTTCTGCTACCTCCTATAGTTCTATATCTCTAAAGGCAAAGAAAAAGAAACTCAATTTTACTCCCCCTCTGCTGAGTTACTCAAAACAGGGTGCTGGAAATTGGCCTGTAATTCCTGGAAACTAAGAGTAAACCTGGAGGATTAGCAATCTCACTCACTGTTCATGGCCAAAGACCAACTCCAGGCCACATCCCATGTTATACAAGGGCTTGAGCAAGCATAGTCTGGGAAGAGTATTGACTCTCTTTCCATGTGGGAAGGTTCTTGACTTTGCGATATGGACCATCAAGCTATTTTGAACAATCATCCATAATTCCTAATATTGGAACCATGTACTTAAAAAAGGAAACTAATAAAGACATAATGCATTGTGCGAATGTACTAAATAATAATCTTTAAATGACTGGGACATTATTGGTAATTATTATTGTATTATCATACAGTTAAATAATTTTCTCAGTACAGAATAGCAAGAAGTAGTTTTCTACCCCAAAGTATTATATATGAGTTTCTACAAAGTGTATACATTTTTAATTAACCTGTTTAGACTTGTTATGATACACCTCTAGAGCATGTCTGATATACTGCTGACTCAGAAGTAGGGACACTAACACTGAGCCCCTCAAAAGTGTGAACTATTGATAATTATGCATCAATTATGGAAAATTAAGTTATTACTTAATTGTTGAAGATTTCACAAGAAAAATTAAATAACAGGCATTTACTCCACCAACTATTTTGTATAGATCCGTAGTTTAAAAGTATACAAAGGCAGAAATGTGCAGAAGCTGTTTTTTTAATTGTAAGCTTTAAAGAGCGTAATCCAGCAAATGGATAAAACTTAACTTAAAATGAGCTGGCGAAAATAAGACATTTTTATTTGACTGACAAATTTTTAAATTAATCACATTCCATTTACTGAAATGCTTGCTTTAAGTTTATAAATGGATGGAAAGGCATATGAAATGAAGTGCAGTAAACATAAAGAAAAGAAAGATTTGCATTTATAAGTCTCTTCCATGACCTCAGGACATGCTTGAAATGTGGTTAATGTTGTCACAATGTTATAATATAAGGTTTGTTTCTGATACTTACATCAATTCAGTTTCACGTTTGTTGATACACAATTGTAACCAGCCATTAAAGGCTCCTAGGCTGTCCATTGGAAAACTTGAAAATTGTAGAAATATTGAGCATGAAATTTATCTGATTGGTAGCTCTCAATGGATGATAGGTATAGCACTGCACTGTTTTGAAATTGTGATGCTATATAGTGTTCACTTCAAGCTACCACACAGAGCAACATCAGTACATGGAGCTGTGCGAAGAAGCAGGATATGAATCAACAACTAGTTTGAACAGAAGAACCATTGTTAAAGTTTGTACACATTTGTATTCTGGGTCTTTTTCTGGCTGTGTCAAGTTCCAAGTACCTCAGACTCAGCCAAGAGCATCACAATAGGGAATTGCTAGCCTATTTCATAATCCACACAATTTTCCTTTCTTTTCCATTACTTTTTGGAGGAATTTGTATTGCAAATAACATAGGATAACATGGAGGTGCTGGTGCTGACTGGGATGGACAAAGTCAGACGTCTTGGACTGAAGAGTCTGTTTCCATGCTGTATGTCTCTATGACTCTAAATCACTGGGTTATAGTCCAACAGGTGTATTTGAAATCACAAGCTTTCTGAGTGCTGCTCCTTCATCAGGTGAAGAGGAGGGAAGCACACATAAATTCCGTGTGTGTGCACTTCCCTCTAATTTACCTGACGAAGTAGCAGTGCTATAAAAGCCTGTGATTTGAAATGAACCTGTTGGACTATAACCTAGTTTCATGTGAAATAAAATGGGCCATACAAATTTCCAACTGACCTTAATGCACCAAAACATGTTTTTGTTATTGAAAAACTCCATATAGAGTCACAGAATCATGTAGCACTGAAAAAGATCCAACTCGTCCATGCCGACCAAGTTTCCTGGCTCCACTTGCCTGCATTTGGCCCATATCCCTCTAAATGTCTCCCTTTCATCTGCCTATCCAAATGTCTTTCAAATGTTGTAACTGTACCTGCAGTTCCCACTTTCTCTGGCAGTTCATTCGACACATGAACCACCCTCTGAGAAAAGTTGCCTCTCAGGTCACTTTTAAATCATTCTTCTCTCACCTTGAAAGTATGCCCTCTAGTTTTGAACTTCCCCATCCTAGGGAAAAGACCTTTACTGTTGCCTTTCCCTATGCCCTTCATGATTTTATAAACCTCTATAGGGTCACCCCTGAAACTCCTAAGATTAATTTCTATTATTGTTTAATTTTAACATTAGCTGACCCAGTTGAATACCTCCTTTACCATTAAGATGGAACAGCACTCTAGATACCATGGAGCTAGTTATATAACTCAGGTCTGCAAGGATCATACTAGTTAGAGTCATAGACTCATAGAGATGTACAACACAGAAACAGACCCTTGGGTCTAATTTGCCCATGCGACCAGACATTCTAAATTTATCTAGTCCCATTTGCCAGCACTTGGCCCATATCCCTCTAAACCCTTCCTATGCATATACCTGTTCAGATGCCTAGTAATTGTAGCAGCCTTCACCACTTCCTCAGAAAGCTCATTTCATACATGCATCACCCTCTGCATGAAAAGGTTGCCCCTTAGGTCCCTTTTAAATATTTTCCCTCTCACCTTAAACACATATCCTCTGGTTCTGGACTCCCCCACCCTCAGGAAAAAGCCCTATTTACCCTATCCATGCCCCTCCTAATTTTATAAACCTCTATAAGGTCACCCCTCAGCCTCTGACACTCCAAGGAAAACAACCCCAGCCTATTCAGCCTCTCCTGAAAGCTTAAAGCTTAAATGCACACAATATTCCAAAAGTGGCCTAACCAATCTCCTGTACAGCTGCAACATGACCTCCCAACTCCTATACTCAATGCTCTGACCAATAAAGGAAAGCATAACAAACACCTTCTTCACTATCCTATTTACCTGCAACTCCATGTTCAAGGAACTGTGAACCTGCCCTCCAAGGTCTCTTTGTTCAGCAACACACCTCAGGACATTACCATTAAGAGAATAAGCCCTGTCCTAACTTGTCTTTCCAAAATGCTGCACCTCACATTTATCTAAGTTAACCTACATCCGCCGCCCGTTGGCCCATCTGATCAAGATCCCATTGTATTGTACTGTAAGGCAACTTACAAAACTATTTGCCTCAGATTAGTGATGGGGTATAACAAAACATTGTGTGCAGGCGCCTTAAAGAATTAACAAGGAGTTACTGTTATTTTCATGTTGTATTATCATTGCTACTAGTTTCTCCCTTCAACTGCCTATCATAACTTTCACAAATATAAACTAATAAAATGCTGTCCCCGACTTCGTTTTTTTTATTTTTTCATCAAAGGTGATATTGATAACAAACTGAGAATGCTGGAAATACTCTACATGTTAGGCAGTATCTGTTTGTGATAATGATATGCATGCACCTTCAAGGAGGTATATTGCAATCAATATCCACCTTGACAAGATGTGATGTGTTAGAGCCTTGCATTGAGGGGCAGTCTGAAGTATTTGTGATAAGTTATAATCTGTGAGGCTGATACAAAATTCATGTATCTCTGGACGTCGGAATGTGTCTATGAAAAATTAACAAAGCAAAATTCACAATTGATCTTGGACCTGTGTGGGAGAGCTCACAACACAGGAACATGTAAGTGCATAGTTTTACTGTGTAACCTTGCTGTAAGTTTACAGTAGTGAATACAATGGTTCTTTCTTGATTATATGTTTTATTGAAATCTGTCTCTTGATTAAATTTTAAAAATATAAACCGTAAGTACAATGTTAGCCTCGAGCACTGTTTTTTAGAGCATAACAAAGGTGCTATTTTTGGGTCTGTAGATTGTGAAGGAGCAAAGGTGGTCTTTAGTAGAGTGATATGCTCTTCTTGTTGAATGTGGGAGTTTAGGGAGAGTTTACATGTTACTGAGGATTATGACTGCAGGAAGTGTCTTTGATTGTGAATCCTATCAGATCAAATGGATTGGTTGGAGTGACAGTAAGAGGCAATGAGGGATTTACAAGAGCAAAGGGGTGTGATGGATGGCAGTTATAGGAAGGAAGAAAAGCCGCTGATACGGTCGGAGAGATGGATTAACTCCAGGAAAGGTAGGAGAGGCAGGCAGGTAGTGCAGGAGTCTTCTGTGGCTATCCCCATTTCAAACAAGTATGCTGTCTTGGAAAATGAAAGGGGTGATGGACTTTCAGGGGAATCTAGCACAAGCAGCCAAGTTTCTGGTATTGAGACAGGCTGTAATGTAATGAGGGGTACATTGGGTTCCAAATGATTGATTGTCTTGGGGGACTCTCTAGTCAGAGGCACAGACAGATATTGCTGCAGCAAACATTGAGAATGGTGTGTTGCTTCCCTGGTGCCAAGATCAAGGATGTCTCTGAGAGGGTGAAGAATATTCTCAAATGGGAGAAGGACCAGCAGGAGGTCATTGTACACATTGGAACCAATTACATAAGAAGGCAAAAGGATGAGGTTCTGAAGTGAGAATATCGAAAGTTAGGCAGGAATTTAAAAAGTAGGTTCCCGAGGGTAGTAATATCTGGATTACTCCCATGCTACAAGCTATTGAGGGTAGGAATTGAAGGATGGAGTGGATGAATGCATGGCTGAAGAGCTGGTGTATGGGTGAAGGGTTCACATTTTTGGATCATTGGAATCTCTTCTGGGGCAGAAGTGACCTGTACAAGATGGGGGGATTACACCTGAATTGGAAGGGGACTAATATACTGACAGGGAGATTTGCTAGAGGTACTCGGGAGGACTTAAACTAGTAAGGTGGGGGTGGGACCCAGGGAAATAATAGGAAAGAGATCAATCTAAGAGTGATACAGTTGGAAAATGGAGCGAGTCAAACAGTTGGGGCAGGAAGGAACAAAGCAGAGAACAGGATAGGACTGACAAATTGAACTGTTTTATTTCAATGCAAGAGGCTGAAGGCAGATGAACTCATAGCATGGTTAGAACATGGGACTGGGATATCTTTAGGAATTACAAAAATGTGGCTTAGGGATGGACAAGACTGGCAGTTTAATGTTCCAGGATACAAATGTTATCGGAAGGATAGAATGGGGACAAGAGTGGAGGGAGAGTGGCGTTTTTGATAAGGAGTAGTACTACTGCTGCACTTCGGGAGGATAATCCTGGAATACATCCAGGGAAGTTATTGGAACAGAGAAATAAGAAAGGGATGATCACCTTATTGGGATTATAATATAGGCCCCCTAATAGTCAGAGGGAAATTGAGGAACAAATTTGTAAGGAGATCTCAGCTATCTGTAAGAATAATAGGGTGGTTATGGGAGGGGATTTTAACTTTCCAAACATAGACTGGGACTGCCATAGTGTTAAGGGTTTAGATGGAGAGGAATTGTTAAGTGTGTACAAGAAAATTTTCTGATTCAGTATGTGGATTTTACACTAGAGAAGGTGCAAAACTTGAATTACTCTTGGGAAATAAGGCAGGGCAGGTGACTGAGGTGTCAGTGGGGGAGAAAACTTTAGGGCCAGCGGCCATCATTCTATAAGTTTAAAAACAGTGATGGAAAAGGATAGACCCAATCTAAATTTGAAGTTCTAAATTGGAGGAAGGCCAATTTTGACGGTATTAGGCAAGAACTTTCAAAAGCTGATTGGGGGCAGATATTCGCAGGTAAAGGGACGGCTGGAAAATGGAAAACCTTCAAACATGAGATAATGAGAGTCCAGAGACAGTATATTCCTGTCAGGGTGAAAGGAAAGGCTGGTAGGTATAGGGAATGCTGGATGACTAAAAAAATTGAGGTTTTGGTCAAGAAAAAGAAGGAAGCATATGTCAGGTAAAGACAGGAGAGATCAAGAGAATCCTTAGAAGATTACAAAGACAGTAGGAGTATATTTAAGAGGGAAATCAGGAAGGCAAAAAAGGGACATGAGATAGCTTTAGCAAGTAGGATTAAGGAGGATCCAAAGGATTTTTACAAATACACCAAGGACAAAAGGATAACTAGGGGGGGAATAGGGCCCCTCAAAGATCAGCAAGGCAACCTATGTGTGGAGCTACAGGAGATGGGGAGATACTAAACGAGTATTTTGCATCAGTGTTTACTGTGGAGAAGGACAAAGAAGATATAGACAGTAGAGAAACAGATGGTGACATCTTGAAAAATGTCCATATTACAGAGGAGGAGGTGCTGGATGTCTTGAAACACATAAGTGTGGATAAATCCCCAGGATCTGATCTGGTCATAGGGTCATAGAGAAGTACAGCACAGAAACAGACCCTTTGGTCCAACTCGTCCGTGCCACCCAGATATTCTAACCTAATCTAGTCCCATTTGCCAGCACTTGCCCCATATCCCTTTAAACCCTTACTAGTCATATACATACCCAGATGCCTTTTAAATGCTGTAATTGTGTCAGTCTCCATCACTTCCTCTGGCAGCTCATTCCATACACGTACCACCCTCTGCATGAAAAAGTTGCCCCTTAGGTCCCTTTTATATCTTTCCCCTCTCACCCTGAACCTATGCCCTCTATTTCTGAACTCACACACCCGAGGACTCTGGGATGCTAGCGAAGTGATTGCTGGGCCTCTTGCTGAGATATTTGTATCATCAATAGTCACAGATGAAATGCCGAAAGACTGGAGGTTGGCTAACGTGGTGCCACTATTTAAGAAGGGTGATAAGGAAATGCCATGGGGCTATAAACCGGTGAGCCTGACATCAGTGGTGGGCAAGTTATTGGAGGGAATCCTGAGGAACAGCATTTACATACATTCGGAAAGGCAAGGACAGATTAGGGATAGTCAGCATGGCTTTGTGTTTAGGAAATCATGTCTCACGAACTTGATTGAGTGTTTTGAAGAAGTAACAAAGAGGACTGATGAGGGCAAAGTGGTGAATGTGATCTATATGAACTTCATTAAGGCATTCAACAAGGTTCCCCATGGGAGACTGGTTAGCAAAGTTAGATCTCATTGAATACAGGGAGAACTAGCCATTTGGATACAGAACTGGCTCGAAGGTAGAAGACAGAGGGTGCTGGTGGAGGTTGCTTTTCAGACTGGAGGCCTGTGACCAGTGAAGTGCCACAAGGATTGGTGCTGGGTCCATTACCTTTCGTCATTTATGTAAATGATTTGTATGTGAACAAAGGAGGTATAGTTAGTAAGTTTGCAGATGACACCAAAATTGGAGGTGTAGTGGACAGTGAAGAAGGTTACCTCAGATTACAATGGGATCTTGATCAGATGGGCCAATGGGCTGAGAAGTGGCAGATGGAGTTTAATATAGATAAATGTGAAGTGCTGCCTTTTGGGAAAGCAAATCTTAGCAGTACTTATACACTTAATGGTAAGGTCTTGAGGAATGTTGATGACTAAAGAGATCTTAGAGTGCAGGTTCATAGCTCCTTGAAAGTCATCACAGGTAGATAGGATAGTGAAGAAGGTGTTTGGTATGCTTTTCTTTATTGGTCAGAATATTGAGTATAGGAGTTGGAAAGTCATGTTGTAGATTAGCTGTACAGGACTTTGGTTAGGCCACATTTGGAATATTGTGTGCAATTCTGGTCTCCTTCCTATCAGAGGGATGTTGTGAAACTTGAAAGGGTTCAGAAAAGATTTACAAGGAAGTTGCCAGGGTTGGAGGATTTAAGATTTCGGGAGTGGCTGAATAGGCTTGGGCTGCTTTCCCTGGAGTATCAGAGACTGAGGGGTGACCTTATAATGGTTTATAAAATCATGGGAGGCATGGATCGGATAAATAGACAAAGTCTTGCCCGTGGGGGTGGGGCAGTCCAGAAATAGAGGGCATTGGCTTTGGGTGAGAGGGGAAAGATATAAAAGAGACCTAAGGGTCAACTTTTTCATGCAGCGGGTGGTGCGTGTATGGAATGAGCTGTCAAAGGAAGTGGTGGAGGCTGATACAATTGCAGCATTTAAAAGGCATCTGTATGGGTATATGACTAGGAAGGGTTTACAGGGTTATGTACCAAGTGCTGGCAAATGGGACTAGATTAAGTTAGGATATCTGGTCAGCATAGATGAGTTGGACCGAAGGGTCTGATTCCGTGCTGTACTTCTCTATGACTCCATGACAAATGAAAGCCAACACCTGAAGCACCCCTGCAAGCCACACGCCATCGTGACTTGGAACTATATCGCTGCTCCTTTATTGTTGCAAGTTCAAAATCCTGGAACTCCCTCACAAACAGCATCGTGGGTGAATATGGCAAATGGAATATTACAAGGAAAGGAGTGAAACATTTCACTGTTGTGGAAGAAACAGATGAGCAGAGGACAGCACGGTGGCTCAGTGGTTAGCACTGCTGCTTCACAACGCCGGGTTCAATTCCCGCCTCGGGCAACTGTCTGTGTGGAGTTTGCACATTCTCCCCGTGTCTGCATGGGTTTCCTCCAGGTGCTCCAGTTTTCTCCCACAGTCCAAAGCTGTACAGGTTTAGTCAATTGGCTATGCTAAATTGCCTGTAGTGTTAGGTGCATTAGTCAGGGGTGAATGTAGGGGTATGGGTCAGGATGGTCTTCGGAGGGTCAGTGTGGACTTGTGCCGAAGGGCCTGTTTCCACACTGTAGGGAATCTAATGTAATTTTTAAATGGGAACAGGTTGGAAAATCAAGTATCTGGATATCCTTGTTGATAAGTCACTGAAGGCTAAGATGCAGGTGCAGCAAATTGTTAGGAGCATTAGTGGAATGTTAGCCTTGATTGCAAGGGGATTTGAGTATAAGGACTGTGAAGTCTTGTTTCAGTTGTTTAGGAACTTAGCTAGACTGCACTTGGTGTACTGTGTGAAGTTTTTATCTTCTTATCTTAGAAAAGACATTATTACTGCAGAAGCAGTACAGCAAATGTTTACCAAACTTGTTTTTGGGACAGTAGGACTGTCCTATGGAGAGAGATTGGGATAAACTGTGACTTTATTCTCTGGAGATTTGAAGAATTACAGGTGATCTCATTGAAACTTACAAAATACTTAAAGGGATACACAGGGTAGCTGCATGTAAAATATTTCCCCTGGTTTGGAAGTCTAGAACCAGGGGTACAATGTAAAACAAAGGGGAGGCTACTTATTACAGAGTTGAGGAGAACAATTTTTTCTCAGAGGATTGCAAACCTTTGGAATTCTCAACCCAGTGAGCAGTGGAAGCTTAGTCTCTGAATATGTTAAAGGTAGAGATTGATTGATTTCTGATTACCATGACATTCAGGGTTATGGGGATGGAGTAGAGAGAAGGCATTAAGTGTTTAATCAGCCATGATCGTATTGGATAGAAAGGCAGGCTTGTTGGGCTGTATAGTCTATTCCTGTTCCTATGTTGCTATGCTTCAACTACAACCTAAGAACTGTAGCTGTACAAGAAGACATGTCACCACCAGCTTTTGCAGGGCAATTGAAGATGGGCAATAAATGCTGGCTTAGCCAGTGATGCCCAAACCCCAAGAATTAATTAAAAATACTTAAAGTAAAGAATCTGCATCTTAAGTTTTACTTACCCTTGTGTGTGATTGGTGCATTTCTATTTAAGAAGATTTTAACAATGTCAGTGGAGAGGTCATTGACTTGAAACAGAGTCAATGTTTCAAGTCAATGACCTTTCACCAGAACTGAAAAAAGGTAGAAATGAAATGGGCTTTATGAAATTGAAAGAGGTGAGAGTTTGGTAAAGATCAAAACGCAATATCTGTGGTTGGATGGAAGATGTGGTGAGATTCAGTGTAAAAATGGTTGGTGGCACACAATCAAATAGAGTTGTATGGAAGAAGTGAAACAAATATTTGTCTTGAGGAGGTGTGAATGGCAGAATCATGAAAAGCGGGATCAGAATAATTCATGATATCATGACTTCAGAATCACAAAGAATGGAAAAGCAACAAAACAGAAAAAGAAAAAAATCAAAAGCAGCAAAGAAGGAAGAAAAAAACAAAATGGCACCCCATGACAAACATAGGAAATAGATTCAGGTATAGACCTTTCAACACACCAAGCATGCTTTGCTATTCAAACATATCATCGACCTCTAAACTATTTCATCCACTATCCACTAAAGTCATTCCATTTCAGAAATTTCTCAATTTCTCTCTTGAATATAATCAATGTTTGAGTTTCCACTGCTCCTTGGGATTGATAATTCCAACGATTTACCACCCTCTGAAAGAAGACATTCCTCCTCATCTCTTTTTCAACAGCCTTTTTTGAAACTGATCTTAACTTCTTATGGTCAAATTCAGAAACTACAATCTTTTGACTCTAAAGTAAGCATGCTGCCCACTGAGCCAAGATAGGAATTTCAGGTCAGGAAGACAGTAAATTGCCTAATTGTTAAATAAGTAGTTGTTCCTATTCACTAGATCACTGCAGGAACTGAGGACAGAGTGGGACCAATGCACAGAATTAAAATGACAGGTCATTGGATGCTCTGGGTCATGCTTGTGGGTTGAACAAGGAGAAAAAGCAAATATTATTAGAGTTCTGGCAGCATAGGAACAGAATTGTGGGAGATGGGACAGATTCGGTCCACTATGCAGAGAAATCCTTTGTAGAAGGAAAGGAAAGGCACATCTGAATCTCTGGTATAGAGAATCTGGAATTAAGGTGGGAGATGTGAATCACAAGCTAAGATTGAGTATATCCCAAGGTGACACTTTCTATTTCCCACATTAACCATTTGTGTCTTCTGTGCCTACTGATATGATGTCAATTAATCCTGCTTTAAGATAACTGTTGTGTTGCAAATCCATGAATCTCTACGAATTGGATTGAAACACCAAAAGTATGTATCCTTGTAATCACCTGATTACCTCATCACTTCATTTCATTGTTTTTTCATCAAGATTGATGTAATAATGAACCCTCTGCACTAATATAGCCCTCTCCCCTGCACATTTAGTTTTATTATAGAGTTTTTGAATATTTTAATTTGGATCTGGTTTTAATGAAACTCTCATCTGTTTCTGCCGAAATAAGCACCATGACTTGATAAATGGATAAGGGGCAGCCAAATTCTTTGGATATCTCAAGGCTTTTGTTCCCTGTAAGTGGAATGCTTGTTGTAAGTGGGGCACAGTGAGTGAAGAACTCCTGCTGTACTTACTTCAGGTTGTTCTGGTTAATGGTGCTTTATCATGGAATCCCATCACTCATTTTAATTACCTATTTTTTGGTGAAATATGTTGTTGTTGCAGGTGTTCTCTTAATCATTCTTGTGGAGGCTGCTCAGGAACTGGCTTCTTACTTTACTATTAAACACATTAATGGTTGGAGGAAGGTATGCATTGCCTTTTGAACTGGGGTAGTCTGGCTGAGCAGTCTAAGGTACTGGATTTAGGTTCTAGACTCAGGTAACAGGTAGCTAGCATTAAGGGCTTTTCTGGTGCAGTGGCAGCATCTCTACCTCTGGACCTGCTGGTATGACTTCAATTCCCATCTGGTTAATTAAAAATCTTTTTCAGACCTTCTATAGTTTCCATCTATTTGTTTTGAGGCTGCTGGGAAAATTAGAATTTGTTGCGTAGGTTCTTGAGAACATGGTCCTGAGTGGCTTTCTTGAAATGCTGAGGGGAAAGGAATTCCAGAATTTTGATACAACAGCAAAGGCAATATATTACCAAATGAGGATGGTGTGTGCCTTGGATGGGAATTTGCAGCTGTTAGTGTTCTCAGGTACCTGCTTCCCTTGTCTTATAAGGTGGCAGACATTGCAAGCTTGGAAGATGCTGTCAAGGAAGCCTTGGGCTAGTTTCTGCACAGAACCTTGTAAAAGATACTGCTACCACTGCACACTGCTGGTGAAAGGAGTGAAGATTAAGGCAGTGCATGGATTTCAATCAAATTGGCTGTTTTTTTCCCAGATGGTGTCAACATCCTTGAGTTTTCTTGGAGCAGCACTCATTCAGACAAGTTCCATTACACTCCTGCATTATGTAGAACAATATTCATTTCTCAGCTACCATCATAAAATTGAGATTGACTGGTCAGTCATCCCATTTTGTAACCCAATAGCAGTTTATGGTACTAGGCTAGTAATCCGGAGATTGTGAGTTTAAGATCCCTGGAAAATTTACCAGGTCCCAGCATGGGAACCTGGCTAGTCTACCTGCTAATCCAGTCGTCCATTCCATATATGTTCATTTTTCATTCTTTCTGAAAGCAAACCATATAGTTATAAAAACAGAATCACCACTCATGGCAAGATGCACAAACACATTTTCAAGCAATAACTTCATCTATATCTTCAGAACCAATATAAAGAATAGACTTGGCAGAAATATAGATTTTTCACCTATCCATCTATACAACAGCACTTTTACCAGCACTACATCAACATTAAAAGTATTTTATAGGATCTATGGTGCTTTGGAATACACATTAAATGTATTTTATTAGTTGTCAGACATGTTCTAAGGTTGTGAATAGCGCTAATTAATCAAAACCTTCTTTCTTGGAACATCCTGAGATGATGTGAAAAGCTACTTAAAAAAGTAAGCAGCTGTTGCTGAACAAAACACCAAAACATAGGTACAAACATTATGAATCAGATATTGAGATCAATTAAAGTATCACAATGGCATTAAGATCAACACTGTTCAGAAATGCTCAGTTTAGGGTTGCTCCAATTTGATGTGTTTGTACTGAACAAAATTTCTTGCACTTTGGAAAAGATCCTAGTCAATAAGAAACAGGTTTAACAAGTGCTGCCATCCATATCTTGACAGGACTAACGTGGTCTCATATGTGATATAGGTTAAATAAGATGGAGTTTATTACATCTTTGCAACTATATAGAGAGTATAAGCACACGCTCTACAATACTGCGAAGACTGTTGGGAGGATCAAGCCTTAGGTCTCCCATGATGTGATAACCCCTGCAAGGTTCATGGGAAATCAATTAAGTTTTCTGAGTATGAATTCTCTTGGTAACTCACAATGGCTTGTCCAGCTGGAACTTATCAGCTGAGCGCTTTATATGGTATTGTCCCTACACCTAGACCAGGAGGCCAAGATTCAAGTCCCACCTGCACCAGAGATGTATAATACCATCTCTGAACAGGTTGTTGAGAAAATTAGGTCAAATTTTTAAAAATTAAACAAAAAATGTATAATGTAGCTCTTCAGGTTGGTTAGCTCAGTTGGCTAATTTATGATGCCAACCGAGTGGGTTCAATTCCCATCACCAGCTGAGGCATGGTGACCTTCAGGTTAAGCCACCATCAGTCCTCTCTCTCCATTGAGAGATACCCTTTTGTCCAGTAGGAGTATGGAGTATGGCTTCTAGGAAGGCTATGAAGTATATAATAGTATCACAGAGCAGGTTGATTGGAAAATAGATTAAGAAACAAACATAAAGCATACAGCAGACCTTTGTCCATCCCACTATCCCTAACTTCCCCCATACCTTTGATGGTTTGAATTGACCTTAATCAGCTTTGCATGTAAATATTGAATTGGCTACATGGGTGTTTTTTTTCCTTATATCAAGAAATGTTATCACGCACAACTGGATGTTCTTTTCCCACAACCAAATCCCATGACTTTTTTTGTTTTTAACTATTAACCACCAGGAACTCTGTAGCGCTGTCACAAAAGCATTGTATCTTCCATGGTGTCCACCTCATAGGTCTGCTTTATTTTTGTTTTTCACACAACTAAACAACTTTGCCACCACCAAAATCACCATGATTTTTTTTAAAAAACTACTAACCACCCCCACTAATTACTCTTGTAGTCAATTAAATATCTACAAGCAAAGCCCATTATAGGTAAAGCAAACCACCATGGTGGTGTTTAATAGTTTTAAAAAAATACAAAATCAAAAGTCCTGGTGATTTTGATGATCGGAAGATTGTTCAGTTGTGTGTGGTAACATTTCTGGGTAAAATAAAAATAAAGCAGCCATTTACAAAGTAGATCCATGTCCATTCCCACTCTTCCTACACAATATCCCCCTGACTTTTGATGGTTTGGGTCTGCAAAGCTATCTGTTCTAGGCTGGGATTAGCCTATTTATGCCATGATTTGGTTTTTAACAGAAGTGATATTCATTTCTAATCAATCCTATTTTACTCTTCCCCAAGGTCCTCATGATATTATCACACTGCGTGATGCTTATTCCACTCAGGCAAGTATTAACCCATTCAGATCCATATACAATATCTTATGCCAAACTTTTTCCTGATAACTACTGTTGATGCACACAAGTGTATGTAATGACACGTACCAGTATCCTGCGTTCCCATGAATCTTCAACTTGCCAAATTCACATAGAGATTTCCTTATACTTCCTGAGTATGTTCTCATCAAACTGGATAGAATGGTAGCTTGTTAGCTTAAAAGATAGTTGTCTTGCACTGCTTTTCTTTCACAGAGGAAACTTTCCCTGCCACGTCAAGCAGTTCTTTCTTTCCAGCATAGTCATAGAGTAATAGCGATGTACAGGATGGAAACAGACTCTTCGGTCCAACTTGTCCATGCCAACCAGATATCCTAACCTGATCTAGTCCCATTTGCCAGCACTTGGCCCATATGTCTTCTGAATGGTGTCTTCTATGGAGTTGTGGGTGTGACATTTTCAGATTGTGCCAGTATATTTTTGTCCTCAATCCAGATGTGAAGTTGGTATTTGGTAGACCTTTACTTCAGTTTTTTGATTAATTTGGATTTTCTTGTTCACTGTCACCAATTGAACTTTGTTTTCTTCCCCAACAGTGTTACCTGAAGGTTTCTTCTTGTATTATATGATATCCATAATGGTTACTTTTTAGGAAGGTAGAGAGGTCAAATATTCTACTTGAATTTATCCCTTCCCGGTTACCTCAGCACCTAATGTGTGATGTAGATTTGTCATAACTAGTTTTTCACTGTATTGTGTTGCAATCTAATACAAATCATTTGCAGATGCTTCAGTTGTCTTGAGTGGGATATACTGATCAGTTACACCTCTTTTCCTTTCTCTCATAGTTTGTTGGCATTTGGAATCTGAACTGTCTTCAGTGTTGTTAGCAGTGGAAATAAATTGTTGTCAAACTTGTAAAGTCACAGCTTTCACCTCATGGACAGAATTGGACAATTTTTGCATTCCAATTCGCCTCAGGGGATTCTACTTTTTTGTTTAGATGCCATCATGAGCTTATGGAGCCTTGTTAAATCTTTTATTGGCTATTCTTTGACCAGCCATTCCCTGATCTTTTCTTGTTTAATCCCTTCCAGTTTTTGAATGAGATTGAGGTCAAAACATGCCTTCCTAATCAGGAATTAGAATTCCCAGCAGAAAGGTGCATTTAAGGCACCTAGTACTTGGTGTCCACTACGTTGGAGGGTTGCTTGTGGTGAACCTTTAACATTAAGTGTAGTTGAGCTTCTGTTGACTAAAAACTGTGTACTGTCAGCAAAGGCTTGCAATCTGAGAATATTATGACACCTACTACTGTGTCTAATTTGAAACTTGTGAGATGTTCAGTAACATATCAGTTTTTCAAAATGTTTGGCCTGGGTCATCAGTTTCACTAAGAAAAATTTTAGTTTAATTTCTGTTGGACACTATTCTACTTCTCTTATTGCTTTGTCTGGGTAATGCTTTAGTCTTTTGCCTTTTTGTAGCTGCTCCTGCTTTAGCATGTTGACATCATTTTACAATAAAAGCATTCATAGAATCCCTTCAGCGTGGAAACAGGCCCTTCAGACAAGTCCATACTGACACTCCGAAGAGTAACCCACCCAGACCTATTTCCGTAATCGATATTTCTCCTAACTCATGCACCTAACCAACACATCCCTGAGCACTATGGGCAATTTAGCAAGGCCAGTTCACCTAACCTGCACATCTTTGGACTGTGGGAGCAAACCAGAGCAAACCCATGCAGACATGGTGAGAATGTGCAAACTCCACACAGACAGTTTCCTGAGGCTGGAATCAAACCTGGGTCCCTGGCGCTGTGCGGCTAACCACTGAGCCACCGTGCCACCCTTTTGATCACTTAACATTGTTTGCATATTTGCTTCTAAACATTGGCAAGGACTTTTAGTGTCTAGTGTCTGTCTTATCCACTGTGTTAGCTTTCCATGTGTGGCTTTTGTGTTTCTTTACCATAAAAATCGAATGGATTCTGAAACTCTGCTATGCAAATTCTGAGCTTCCAGACCACTGCTTCACTTATTATCTGAATAGCATTTTCTGGAGTTAGGTCTTCTTTACACTATAATACATCTTGTATGATTCTCCAGTAAAGGTTACAACTACTGACTCTTCTGAATTCTGACTTTAAGGTACCATTGTTGCATCATTCCACTAGGCCGCCAGGTTCAATAATGAAGTGATCTATGGATTCCCCAGATGCTATATTTTTCTGTTAAATCTTACTGATTTAAAAACTTCATTAGCTATAAAGTTGAAACAATTGTCAAAAGAACAGTTTACCTGTAACAAGCCAAAATCAGATTGATCAGGGAATCTAGTGGGTTAATTAGAATATTAAAAAGAATAAATAGTTCGGAGGCCATGGGAAGGGACCTATGTTTGATAGCTTATATTGCACTCTGTATAGGCTCATGATGCGAGGAAAATAACAAATGGATTCACAATTTCCAATTAACTGTAATCTCTCCATAGCATTGAAACCTGATTCTGATAAACACTAAATGGAGTTTTATTTGCATGCTGGATTAGTGGTGCTGGAAGAGCACAGCAGTTCAGGCAGCATCCAACGAGCAGTGAAATCAACGTTTCGGGCAAAAGCCCTTCATCAGGATGAAGGGCTTTTGCCCGAAACGTTGATTTCACTGCTCGTTGGATGCTGCCTGAACTGCTGTGTCTTCCAGCACCACTAATCCAGTATTTGATTTTCAGCATCTGCAGTCATTGTTTTTACCTTTTTATTTGCATGGACAGATTTCATTAATGGGGCTGTTGTACTTCAGAGTTTTTTTTTCTGTCGAAAGCATCTGGAAGGACGTTACACATCAGAGTGTGCTAAAACCAAATGGGTTCTGCAGATTGAAAGAAAGACAAACTGCTGAAAGGAAATATTTCAGGACTACAGGGCAAGGGAAGGGGATTGGGACTAGCTGAGCATTTAAATGTATACAGCTGGCATAAAGGCTAATGCCCGAAACGTCGATGCTCTTGCTCCTCGGATGCTGTCTAACCTGCTGTGCTTTTCTCAACTCTGATCTCCAGCATCTGCAGTCCTCACTTTCCCCTATCTAGCATAAACGTATCAAGTTGAAAACCTCCTTTGTGTGTAACTATTTTCTGAATCTGTCTGTGATTGTAAATGTTTAGCGTGGTTGTCATAGCCCTGAAAGTAGGATATTAGCATCACTTATGATATTGGCTGATATCACTTAATCTAGATGGATATTTAAGGCAGATCCTGGATTTTAAAAGGGGTAAATTGCACTCTATATGTAAGAGCAGTAATGAAGCTAATTCTTCTCACTCTGCTCCTTTTGCACTGGACTTTTGTTCAGGCTTTTGGTTTGATACTGAGTCCTGTGTGCTCCTCCACCTTTCCTTTAGACTGGCTCACATAAATAACAGAAGGACAATCAAATCATTTAACCCCATTCTTACATGCTCCACCATGAATGAGTTACATTTCAAACTCAGTCAGCATTGAAAATGATTAGACCAGGAAAAGTTCTCTAAGATGGACAGATACATCAAAAATCAAGGTAGAAATGACGTGCCTGCTGATTCCTATTGGTTAGATTCTTCTTGCTTAGTTCACCTACGACCAGACCAGATACAGAGGACAAGAGCTCTTCCATGAAGAGGGACTTTTACTCAGGAACAGTTTTATTCTGTTCCTCTAATCTTCCATGCAAAAGAATCCTGCAGCATTGCCAAGGCATTTGTCTGAGGATCCATTGTGCACCATTGATTTCACATGAGCTCATGGAGATAGTCCTTGGCCTGTTTCAGAGCACTGCATGTATCTTGTATCAATTATTTAATAAGGGCATAGTCTGGGAAAATAACATTGCACCAATTGTTTGCTACCAAACATTTTTCTTTAAAGCAATACTTGTGGGATTTGCTAGACAATGGGTAGTGGAGTAACATAGCCAAAGTCACAGAAGCACAGAAGTCTTATGGTGCAGATGGAGGCCTTTGAAACATCATCCCTAACCAGTTCTTCTAATTAGCAACATTATCTAATGTCAATTTACTTCTTTTTTCCCATGTCGTTGCATATTATTTTTATCCAAATAACCATCCACAGCCCTCTTGAATGCCTCAATTGAATCTTACATCGCCATTCTTTCAGGCATTGCATTCCATAGCCTAACTACTTTCTGAGTGAAAAAGATTTTACTCACAATACAATTGCATCTTTTGCAAATCATTTTAAATCTATGTCCTTCCATTCTTGTTTCCTTGTTCAAGTGGGAAGAGCTTTTCCTTATCTTCTGTATCTAGTCCACTCTTGGTTTTAAAAGCCATGTCAGATCTCCTCTTAGTCTTCTTCTCTCTGATGAAGACAGTCCTGATTTCTTCAATCTATCCTCATAATTGAAGTTTCTCATCCCCAGAATCATTCTTGTCAATCATTCCTGCTCTCTTTCCAATGCATTCACATCTTTTGTATGATGTGAACTGTACACAATACTCCAACTGACAACTAATAAGCCTTATACAAGTTCAACATCATTTCCTTGCTCTTGCACTCTAAGCCTCTATTAATAAAATCAAGAACATTGTATCCTTTACTCACTGCTCTCTGCACTTCCCTGGCCACTTTCAGTGATTTGTGCACATAGACATCCAGGATTACCCCCTTTAGAATTTTAAAATTATCATATATTTTGGACTTCAAGTTAGTTTCAGCCCAGAAATATGAAGCTATTTTGTCTTTACCCCATTGACATGGTAATGAGACATATTGGGGTAGTGGGGGAGAAGAGGTATAAGTTGAAGAGCTGTGTTTCTAGTGTCCCACTGCTTTGGGTTTTTCCTCCAAATTCACATCATGCAAACTATGTCCATTCATATTAGGGTGGGTCAACTCAAATAGAATAGCAATGAAATAAGTATGTTATTTGAACCTGAGAACCATTCTATACCAGGAGAGATGATGATATTTTCTAACTACAGTGTTGAAGTTTTATTCAAATCTGTTAGCTCTATATCTAGGAATGGCAATCTTGCTACCTTATGACAAGGTAATTCCAACAATTAACGTCCACCCCCAATCTGTGACAGAAGCCCCCAGTGGCACATCAACAATATCCACAGTTATTGCTAAAATATCATTTATCCTGACCCAATCACTGGCAGGTTTTCCTATCACCCTGAAGGCCTCCCATCATTACATCTGAGATGCAGTGAATTCATGTTGCAAAGGAGTGGAGGTATTATCTACTTATTTTCTCATAAAAGAGGACCAGCAGCATAAAACTGATGATATTCCAACACTGAATGCTTTTACTTTGGTTTTGTCAGCATCACAGACTGACATTAGCCTTCTATTCTGGTGTAGAAATGTGATTAACAGTGTGCCAATGATCAGATAGCCTGTTTGCAATGTTGATAGAGAAATAGAAATTAGTCGGGACACCAGGGATAACTCTTCCACTCTTCTTCAGACACAGTGCCATAGGACCTTTTGCATTCATGTGAACAGGCAGGTTTTTTTTTAATATTCATTTGTGGGATGTGGGCATCGCTGACTTGGCCAGCATTTATTGCCTATCCCTGGTTACCATGGAAAAGGTGGTGGTGAGCTGCCTTTGTGAATCGCTGCAGTCCTCAAGATGGGACCCCAGATTAATGTCTCAACTGAAATACGACACCTCTGACAGTACAATACCTGCTCAGAACTAGTAGCAAAGGGAAGGAAACAATAACTCAATTTTTCTTGGTTGAGATTGTAGTCCAAGAGTAGAAGGTTATTGTTATTCAACTGCTCTAAGAGCTCTCTTATTACATTCATTATCTAGCAAATCTTACAAACATTTTTCAAAAAGACATCTTTGGAAACAAACAATTAGTGCAATATCAAATACTCAAACAATGTTCTTTTAAAATAGTTGATACAAGATACATGCAACTAAATGCCAGCTTTGCATCATAAGGATAGCTGGTATGGAATTTGGAAGAAAAAAACTCTTGCTCCTGTAGTATTGATAGGGTTCCTTTTCTGCATTTGAACTTTAAAGAACTCTTTTGGAGTAAAGCACTCCATATGTACCACAAGAAACCAACTCCACATATATTTCAGAGCTGAAAATGTGTTGCTGGAAAAGCGCAGCAGGTCAGGCAGCATCCAAGGAGCAGGAGAATCAATGTTTCGGGCATGAGCCATTCCTCATTTCCTGAAAAAGGGCTCATGCCTGAAACGTCGATTCTCCTGCACCTTGGATGCTGCCTGACCTGCTGCGCTTTTCCAGCAACACATTTTCAGCTCTGATCTCCACCATCTGCAGTCCTCACTTTCTCCAGGTATATTTCACACTATCCATTACCAGAAATGCTGAAAATGTTCCACTCCCCAACAGTAACGTATTTACATTGGTAAGCAGAAGAGAAAAAGCTAAATATAAATCAACATTATGGTCATGGTTTTTTCTGAATCACATATGAACATTTGAATTAAATGCAGGAGTAGGCAGTTTGGCCCCGCGAGCCATCTCTTCTATTTGATAAGATCTAATTGTGGTATCAATTGTCTCCTACTTTTCCTGTGTTCAGAACAAATCCTAATTCCAAATGTGATGACTGTTCTCATATTGTAGGCTGGCCTTCCAAACATCAATGTGCCAACAGTTTTCACCTCCATTTGTAGGCCCTTTCCTCAAACTTAGCTTCCAATTTTGTTTTGTCTGATGTTACCATCTTGTCGCTAGTTTATCAGCATTATTATGAACATTGTTTTTCTCTCCTTATTTTACTTCTAGGGAAGCTGAAAGCAGAAAAATTCTAAACTCTTTAATGCTGGCTGTCTCCTGGTTTATCTCTTATAACATGAGGAACTCTTTACCCTTCAATGGGTCTCTCCTTCCTATAATCCTCAGGCCTGACACCACTAACTATGATTTGTGATTTACCCTGCTACTATTTTCAGCCATCATGGCACCTAATGTGGTTCAGTGATAGCGCTCTTTTCTGTGAGCCAACAAGTTGTGGGTTCATATTTCCACTGCAATGACCTTGCATCCAAATTCTTGATTGATTTTCCAGTCCAGTACCGAGGGTATGTTGAAATGTCAGAGGTGTCGTTCAGATGATACATTAAACCAACATCCTGTCCACCCTTCCGACCTTCATTCATCCTACTTTCAGCAATATAATTAAAATAGATTACTTAGTAATTATCATAATGCTGTTTTGTATAATTTTGTGTGCAAATTGGCTGCTGCGTTTCCTATTATTATAACAGAGACTAGGATTTATTTGCTTTGAAGTGTTTTGTAATATCCTGAGGTCATGGAAGGCCCTATATAAATGCAAGTTGTTCTGTCATAATGTTGTGCTTTACGCTCTTTGTATATTTTAAGCAGTAATAATTAGTAAAGTCTGCAATTGTAATCACCTCGTGGACAGTCCTTAGAACGTATATACAATTAAAAATAGATGGCATGTTTTGAAAAAGTCAATACTTCTCTGCCTCAATGGAATGTGTATGAAAGTGAGAAGATTCAGCTGCTGTATCGTGACACGTAAACATGAAGCAGTTGCAACTTTCGACAAATTACAAAATAGGCTCATTGCAAGTACATCGAAACACACTACTGGGGGTACTTTACTGGAGTGGAGGCATCGAAACTAACTCAATTTCTTTTCCTCACAGAAAAGATATAATAGCTTAATTCAGTGTTACTGCATTGTGTTCAAATTGTCAGGTCAGTTTCAAATACCCCTGAGATTAAAGTTAGTTATAACTATCATAATGATAAGCGTTTGTTAAATCATAACTTATGTGAGTCAGCATGTTGTATATAAGCAGAAAAACAATCATTTTAGCAGCAAGAACTAATTTGCAGTAATTTAGCAATGAGAATGGCAGGACAAAAAGAAAAACAAAGGTGCATTATTTAAATATCACTTGTCATTATCTTCTACAAAATGTAACTTTAGATGAAAAAAATTAACAAGTTATTAGTGAATTGAAACTCAAAGCTACAGTTAATGGAATATTGCAAATACTTTGTAGTTTCCATTTCCTTAAAAGATATATTTGTGTGTCCATGTGTGTGTCTGTCTATATTCCATCTCCAAACATTTTAGAGAGAGTTGGAAGGGAGATTCACAGAGTGAACCAAGAGATTAATTGAATTTCTACTAGGTAGAAATTGCTGGAAAAGCTCAGCAGGTCTGGCAGCATCTGTGGAGAGAAATAAACATGACCCTTCTTCAGAAACATTAACTCCGCTTTCTCTCCAGAGATGCTGCCAGATCTGGTGAGTTTTTTCCAGCAATTTCTGTTTTGTTTCTGATTTCTAGCATCCTCAGTTCTTTGGTTTTTCTACTAATTAAAGTTTGCTCCACAGTCATAAAGTCATGACAGATCCGAGTGATCTTAACTCACTTCCCTTTTCACCTTCTACACCCTTTGACTCCCTCATCAATTGATAATCTATATATCCAACACAGTCTTAACAATATTTATTGACCTTGTATCCAATGGTCTCTGAGGAAGAGAATTCAACACACAAATTACCGTCTGAGAGGTAAATAATTCTCTTCATCCCTGTTATAGATGATACATCCTTTCTTTTAGACAGTGTTTTGTAATTCAGATTTGGAGGTGCTGGTGTTGGACTGAGGTGTACGAAGTTAAAAATCACAAAATGCCAGGTTATGATCCAACAGCTTTACTTAGTAGCACGAGCTTTCAGAGCACTGCTCCTTTATCAGGTGGTTGTGGAGTATAAGATTGTAAGACACAGAATTTATAGCACAAGTTTACAGTGTGATGCAACAGTGCATACTTGCATAATTGCATTTTATTTTGCTCAAAAAACTGCATGAATCCATGTAAGATTCTGTAAATCCCATTTTTAGAAATAGAATCAGTCTGAACACTGGGGCACCTTCAATGCATTATCTGGGCCAACATGGCACCTATTGTTAAAAGTTCACTTGAGAATGTAACTTTTTTAAAAAAAGTTCTGGGATTTACATATGAAAGAACTGAAACCAACATGGTCATTCTAAAAGATGAGAGACTTAACAAACAATCCAGGTCTTTTTCAATGTACAATTTCAGTTGCATCACACTGTAAACTTTTGCTATAAATTCTGTGTCTTACGACCTTGAACTCTAAAACCACCTGATGAAGGAGTAGAGCTCTGAAAGCCAGTGCTTCCAAATAAACCTGTTGGACTATAGCCTGGTGTTGTGTGATTTTTAATCTTGTGGTTCTAGCCCCTCCCACAAGGGGAATCATCCTTTCAATAGCCACGCTGTCAATTTCCCTCAGGAACCTGATTCCATAAGATCGCCTCTCATTCCATTAGGCCCTTCAGTAGGTACAGGCACAACCTGACCAACCTCTCTTCAAAGAGTCTTCTGCATCGGTAGACTGAACCTTCTTGGAACTACTTCTAATTATTTTAGCCTTTTGCAAGTAAGAATACCAAGAAACACCCTCTAGCTGTGGTCTCACTTATATTCTGCAAAATGAATGCAAAATTATTCTATTCCCTTTGCGATAAATACCAACATTTCAATTAGCCTTCCTAATCGCTTACTTTACTTCCATGTCACATTTAAGTGAATCATATACCAGGATACCAAATCCCTCTGTACTGCAGTTTTACAATCTTTCTTCATTTACATTACATACTACTTTTTTTCTGACAAAATGGATGAGTTCACATTTTTCCCTAGATATCCCATCTGCTGATGAAGGATTTCTCAAATTTGGCAGCTGTAATTTAACATATTTACATCCCTTTGTAGACTTTTTGTGTTTTCCTCACAACTTACTTTCCTATCTCCATTTATGTCATCAGCAAATTTAGTAACATACATTACACATGGTCCTAGAATGTAGGGCAAGAGCCAAAGTCAGTCATTCCCCAATAATACATGTGCAAGGCTGCTGTTGGCCCTTTGCAATGTAAACACGTTTACAAAGCATTGCAATTTTTAATATTTACTTTTGAAATGTACCCATAAATGTGACAGACATCACTGCTACAAAATGGGAAATGTAGCCATTTATATCTTTTTCTAGGCAATTTTCTCTCTTGTTAAGAACATTAGCTTTTCGACGGGCACCCTTCCTTGGAGTTCCTCTGATATGCCAATATGTTTTCAGATGTGAATCATTGAATAACAATGTGGAATGGCTGCCTGGTTAATTTTCGTCTTTCCAACTCAAAGACATTAAGTTAATTATAAAGCCCTGACTGCTGATTTCAACTAACTTAGAGTAGTCGTGGGCCATCCTGACCTGTATACAAGCTGCTGTTTGAAATAATTAAAAGGCAATAAGGCAACATACTTCTCCTGACTCTGCACAGCAGCTTTGGAACTTGGCATTCTAAAGATATTGAGCAAAGCACTATTGCTGGTACTGCACCAGATAAGTAAACTCTTGTGCAAATAGATAGTGGAGGATCTAGGCAAGATCATTTTTTGCTTGAAATTAATTCGACATAGAAACCGTGTTTAGCTTTAAGCATTGCAGCAAAGAATTTGCCCTATTTTATTATGTGTTGTCAATGAACGTGTAACCATGTCAAATTTACATCTCCAGGCAACTTCAGTAGTTAAAACAATTGTAACGCAAGACTGAAAATTTCATGAAATTCAAAAGAATCGTATATTAAGTCAACATTCTTCCCAGCTATATAATGAGAAAATGGACTACTGATTATCACAGTGAGCCATACATCAGCTGATTAGTTGATGTTAACTCAAGAAATAATTGAGAGACCTATTAGCAGCTTTAGGCTAGGCAGCATTTAAATTATTCGGAGTTTCCACTTTTAATTATGATCCAGTGACTCCTGTTAATAAATGCGCAAGTGTGACTTGCTAACTACTTGCTTGTTGAACCAGCTGATTGTAACATTAGGAGAAAGTGAGGACTGCAGATGCTGGAGATCAGAGCTGAAAAATGTGTTGCTGGAAAAGCGCAGCAGGTCAGGCAGCATCAAAGATGCAGGAGAATCGACGTTTCGGCAGAAGGGCTTATGCCCGAAACGTCGATTCTCCTGTTCCTTTGAAGCTGCCTGACCTGCTGCGCTTTTCCAGCAACACATTTTTCAGCTCTCTTTGTCACATTACTTTTGTTGTACCGAATTTTAGCTTTCATTGAGTGGATTCCTGATGAATGCTCTCAACCATGTTAGAAGGTAGGCCCTTTTTTCATCTAACGGTCATTCAATAATCTTGCTTGCCAGACCAATGAGATCAGGGAGCTTGGGCTACTAATGGGATGAAAATCTCACAGCATCTCCTCGTGTATCTGGTCCCATCTTCATACACCTGTGGTTGCACACCAACTGAATATTAATGAAAATGACCTTGTGTTATTTTAAACACTCCTAGTTGCTCTGCAGGGATGTGGATTGCCATTTATAACCCAAACTGTGGGAAGCCAGCCAGAGACAGAAGTTGAATGTTTACTTATTTTAGTGATCTTCTTCACAGGCAGAGTTCACACACAGTCTGCCTTGGCAAACATGATGTAGCTGATCTGTCTTATGTATTTACATACAGATGCCCAGCAGTTTCTACCATTGCTCTGGAAGTGGGACAAAGTCAAAATATTGAGCGAGATGGTCACGTTCATGGTTGCTGATCCTACTTGTCTACTGACTTCAACAGGAGTAGGTTGTCTTCTAAGATGCTGCAGATGATTGACACCATCTAATGGGACTATCTCAGATGCTGGAAGTACAACTCTTTTGAGAGGTCAGGGCAGCTGAACATTTAGTTTTTCCCTCTGTTTAATGGATAGTGCGTCCATTGATCTCCATCCCACCTATACTCCTTTCTCTGCTGATTGCTTTCAGATCTCTCTGTTGTAGGCTTTTGCTGCCGAATGTTCTCACCATGTTCACTGTCTGTCGAGGCACCAGCTACCCTGATCTGAAACTGACTTCACATCCAATACTCTAACGAGACCCTTTGCCAGTGGTAGCTATGAAAGCGATTGTGAAATCTGTGTATTTATTACTGTATTTGCTGATTTATAGTGAGGCCAAAGACCTGTTCTCACCTTAGTTTCCATGGCATGTTGGGAAATCTGCGGGTGTATTGTTAAGTTCAAATATCAAGCTATGGAGTGATTAATATATTTAAGTATCAGCGTTGTAATAGTTTTGAGGTCTGAATTGATGTTGTCCTGCAATATTGACCTGAATGGAATTTGGGCCAGTTTAACCCCAACCCAATCAAAACAAGCACACAAACTCATAGGCTGCTCCATATTAAAATTCACTCCCAAGTGACTGTTTACCAGAAGAGGGGATTCTCTTTTGGGGCAGTATTCTATCTTTCAACACTGTCTAATGGAAAATCTCAAAATTATATATCTCATTGTTTTGCAAGAGGTGCTTGAATTAGTCAGCAGAGTTCACAGCAACAGCAGAGGTTATTTCTAAAGGATTTTCAGATGAAGTTCACCTTAAAGATGTACCACATTAAGGTAAAAACAATGACTGCAGATGCTGGAAACCAGATTCTGGATTAGTGGTGCTGGAAGAGCACAGCAGTTCAGGCAGCATCCAAGTAGCTTCGAAATCGACGTTTCGTGCAAAAGCCCTTCATCAGGATTGCCTGAAACGTCGATTTCGAAGCTACTTGGATGCTGCCTGAACTGCTGTGCTCTTCCAGCCCCACTAATCCAGATGTACCACATTAGTCCAGCTAAATATCACTTAAAATATGCAACACAGAAATTTAATTGATTCAGCGTAGAGTAGATTCAACACCTTAATATAGCCAAAAAATGGAATGTTTTCGTCCGTATGGCTCAATAACCCAGGTTAAAGTCTTTGCTTAGTACAATGAGGCAATATATTTGAGTTTGAGGCAATGGGCAGTGTTTTGCTTTATTGAACCAAAAGCATTCAGGACCAATGAGCTTTCTAGTGATTAGACAGTTCCACTTTTGACCCCATTTCCCAATGGATCAATTACTGCTTTCTTCTTGTTATGGATGTTGGAAGGAATATTATTAAAGAGATTGTGTACGGATCATTAGAGTTGGAATAGCCAGTCAGCAGGAGTGTGTGCAAACATACATCACAGGAGCCAGTAGAACCAGACAGCTAGTCTCACAGGCGGGTGCTGTAAATCACAGTTTGTTGAGTTCTGATATTGCTGAAGTACAATGGCTTTGAGAACAGCATGGTGTTAGCTTTAGCTTTGGAGTTAGAAGATAACATGGGAGGAGGATGAATTGTCCTTTATTTTTGCCTTAGAAATGCAAAGAAAGTTCATCTGTTTCATAGAACCATATAAAAGAGGTCCCATTTCTTTGCTGTCTTTCCCATTGGCCTGTAATGCGTTCCTTGGTTAGTCAAATAATAACACACAGAATGCTATTAGAATTGTAACTTATGACGGTGTGCAGTGTCACCCAATGTTAGAAAAAAAGCTTAGAGGCAGGTAAGTCACAGCTCTTAGTTTATATGCAGTGTTTAAAATATATTTAAGTTTATTCATTGCTTCAAGACTTGGATCATTGTCTTTCCTGTGTTAAAATTAGTCCTTTTGATCCCAAGGTAAGATTGTTTGAATCATGAGGTGATGAGATAAATGAAACTGGAGACTCCCTATGTGCGCTGGTAAATCAAACAGGGAGAGGCAGGATGTAGGGGAAAAGTTAAAGAGGGAAAGGTTTTGTGGATATCTGTATAGCCTTCTCTAACTAACTATATTTTATATAGAGAGAGGCAGAAGAATACAGACAAAGAAAATTACTTCACGTTGTTTCTATATTATAGACTTTAAGCTGCCACACGCTGCTTCCTGGCTATTTTTATTAACCCATCTGAAAATGTTTTATAGTATCTCAGCCCCCCTCCAACTGAAGATTTGTAATTACATTCTCTTCATTACTTTTCTTTTTCTTGAGTGCCGGGCCAGTTGTATCATGGATTGAATTCATTCAGCCTTCTGTGGTGAATAAAATGAGTATCTTGTATAAACTACGGGGGAGGGGAGAACTGACTGCAGGGATTGTGTCGGGGTATCAGCCAATGTCCCAAGTATAATTTTCCAATGTTCCTGACCATTGTCAATATAAATGGATTTAGGTGACATCTCATGGTACCACTGGTGTTGATTAGGTAAATTTCCGCTCTAATTATTGTTCCTTTTATAGATTTTCTGAATTCTGTTTGTCACAGACAACTCTACTTCTGACCCTGAACTCAAATCATTTGTTGTATCGTTACCTTTTTTCTGTATTGAAGAAATTAACCAGAAATTGACAAGACAAATGGATTATTGAAAAGTGAAGATGGCAGCTCAGATTTATTGTAATATTTCACATTTGTACCTCCATTTACTAGAAAGCGATTTTCAATTGGATTCTGCCTGATTGGAATCCTGAGCTCTCTAAATAATAAGACAATCCATCTATGTAGCCAAAATTAAACCAAGGTGAATTATATTGTTGGGACCAAAGTTTCATCTCTTTTGCCAGCTGTAAGAGTTCTTTGGGAAATAAAGTTGAGCAGTTACAGCCCAATCTTAATGAAGAAAAAGGGAAATACCTAAACATATGTGGCATCTTTGATAAGCACCAGACTCCTCAAAACACATTACAGCTAATTAAATATATTTGACACTGTTATAAAGTAGGAAGCATGGCTGACAAGGTGTGCACAGTAGGATCCCACAAACAGCAATGTGATAGTGATCACATTTTTTTGGTGACGATGCTTGGGGGTTAAATAGTGACCCAACTGCTCTGCTTTGCAGCAGTGCCACAGGATCATATACATCCTTCAAAGCAAGTAGATGGAGTCTCAGAGTAATATCTCATCTGAAATAATTCCACTGAGTCCAATAATCCATCACCAAGTCACCCTTTATTTATATATGGAGAGTCCTTGACACTGATTTCGCTTCCTCAGAGCCAGCTCTCAGAGTGAACAGTACCTCTGGACCATGTTAACAACTCCAGTCAGGAAACTCATATTCAATGAGATCCACTCGGCTGACTTTGTTACAATCATTACATCACTCCCCCTCTAAGTACAGTGACAGAGGCCTGTTCTTTTCCTTGTAGTTCTCCTGGGGCATTTTTGCACTGGGTCCAGTTCCTGTGACTCTGCCTTGGATACCGGACCGTAGCCCACGTCTTGTGCTCTCGTGCCTCGGAAGAAATTCATCTTCTCCTTCAGTTGGTAAAGGTGTTGAGGCTATGACATCCATGCTGTCCATCTCAAACGGTGAGGTTTCTTCAACGCTAGATGGAGGAAGGGAACTCTTGGGTTTCGACTTCCTTTGCGGCTGTCCTGAAGAGTTGTGTATGTTTTGCTTCTGCCCTGTTTGTGAGTTTGCAACTTTCATGTGGTCCATGTGCTTGTTCAGGACCGCCTCATCTTCCTGCACTTTGTAGGTCACAGGACCTGACCTTGCATTGACCATGCCTCTTACCCACATGGGGCCATTTCTGTGGTTTCAGAACCACACCTCCCCAGCCTGAAGAAAACTGTCTGTCTTGCTTTGAGGATTCTTGAATCCAGCATTAGTGTTCATGATGCCATTTCACTGCCCCCCATCTGCAAAGGTCAGATTTAACCTGGTGTGAAGTCCTCTCCCCATGAGCAACTCTGCTGGAGCTGTTCCTGTAGTTGCGTAAGAGGTGATCCTATAATCAAATAGGAACCGGGACAGTTTGGTATTGAATGAAACCATAGGCTGTTCCTTTAAGCCTGCCTTCAAAGATTGGATTGCTCTTTCCACTAGACCATTGGACAATGGATGGTATGGAGCTGTCCTTAATTGTCGAATGCCATTCGACTTTAGGAAATATTTGAATACCCTGCTGGTAAATGATGGCCTGTTGTCTGCGAACAACATTTCTGCAGTCGGTGTATTGCAAAAGATGCTCACAGCTTTTCTATTGTCATTGCTGTGTTTGACGAATGAACTCTATGTATGTCCAACCATTTTGTGTGGGCATCCGCAATGACTAAGAACACTGAGCCCATGAAAGAGTTGACATGTTGACATGTCAACTCATGTGTAGGGTATACCTGGTCATTCCCACAAACATAGGGAACCTCTGACAGTAAATTTTGTTCTTGTTTGCACTCCAGACACTGCCCCACCAACACGCCTATGTTGGCATCCAGTCCTGGCCACCAGACAAAATCTTCATTTTGGACACTTCTAGGTGACCCTGATAGTTTTCAGCCAGTATCTGGTGGCAACCTTTGCTCGGAACAATCACTCTTGCTCTCCATAATAAAATGGCATTGTCTATGGTGATCTGGTCACACCGGATCCAGAATGGTTTCAATTCTGATTTGATGGGGTTTTGTTTCCTCCATTAGCACCAGCTGTTTTAGTTTTGTCAGGACTGATCTTTTAGCATTCACAGTCTTATATTGTCAGCGGTGACCAGAAAGGTGCCCACCTCTTACACTGCAACACTTTCATTATTGCATTGGAACAGCAGCATAAATTTCTAGTACTCACATCCTAGAGGGGTCTTCAAACTGGACATTTATGACTCAGAGGTAGTATGTTTTGTGGCTTTCTATACATTTAGTCCACATAACATTTACCACAAAGTTGGGGTCTTGTTGAGAGAGATGTCTTGCAGTTTATTAGTATCACAAACTATTTATACAATTACATTATCACATATTTATACTCATAGTCTGGGTTCTATGCTTCCTGATGTTACTATACATTACTTTCACAGATCTGACTGACTGAAGGCACTCCATTAGCTCTATTAGACACAGAGTTACTGAAGCCGAGGTGGGTAAATTTATATTACTGACATGTCATGATGTCGGTGTCTTAAAGGTACATACCTTTCTAGTCTGGAATCTACGCTATAATACAATCACATCCTTTTCTCTTTAAGGAATGGGAAGTCTTTTCTGATAACATATACAAGGATGCATGTGGATATATTGTCTTTATACTTTCAAACAATATTTTGTTGACTAGGTTTAGTCCTTGTAACTATCACAACTTGGTTGTATGATATGGCTTGCCTTTAGTATTTGTCATCACGAATTAATGTATGTCATTTGTCATAGCCATGTGACTGTTGTCTGGCATGTTATCATCCGTTTCCAAATTGTCATTCTCTGTGAATGACGATTGATCATGTGCAGTCCAGATATGTCATCTATTTCTTTTCAAGTAGCAAGCCAGAAATATCACTTAGTACAATGTCATAACCACAACCTACATTCAATGTAGCAGCATCTTTGTACAAATCCATGTGTTCATATGAAAATTTCAAACTCATATGATCTATCCCAATGGATTGTTGGGAAAAACCCATGTGGGTCACAAATGTCCTTTAGGGGAGGAAACTACTATCCTTATCTGGTCTGACCTATTTGTGACTTCAGACTCACAGCAAGATGGTTGACTCTTAACTGCCCTCTGGGCAATAAATGCTGACCTAGCCTGTGATACCCACATCCCATGAGTGAATTTAAAAAAGATAATATAAAGTATTGTTTCAAGACTTATTTAATACCATTTTGGGAGGTTTTCCTCTGGTTTCTACTTCTACAGAATTAATTAAACTTCTTTCCAGGCAGTTTTGTTTTACTCTTTCATCTAAAGTAATGAGCAGAGAAAATCTTCCTGTTATTGTTACAATGTCATTTTTAAATTGCAACCTGATGTAAACTTCCCCAATGGAAGATACATTTTAGTATTCAATAGGTCAATTGCTCTCTGTTCAAAAAATGTTGAGTCTGTTTACTATTGTTGTTCACTGTGCTCTATTGGTTAAGTCTGGATTTAGCCTCAGATAAATAAAACTAAAAAGAGTTGGAAGTGAGAGTTAGAAACTCATTGTAGATGCTTTGAAATGTTGTGAATAAAACCAGTTTCACGTGTAGAAACTCGGGTTATGTATGCATGGATCTGAGATGTGAAATTGACAACACTTTTCATTTGATCTGTGAAGTATCTAACTTGGGAACACCTCAGGTTGAGATTAGCATCTAGTAGGAATTATTTTCTGCATTGAAACCCTTCATTTTGAATAACAATAAAAGGTATAATTTTAATCAATGTCATGATATATGCAAGGAGCCTGAACTTCCTTGAGCTAAAATAAAGAGCTAAAAGTGCTGGAAATCTGAAACAAAAACAGAAATTGCAGGTGAAACTCAGCGGGTCTGGCAGCATCTGTGAGGAGAAAGCAGAGTCAATGTTAACCTGGTCCAATCATGGAGCCCTGGCTGACAGATATAAACAGGAGTGTCCTACTGCTGTTAGGCTGTAGTGTGGGGGAAAAAAACAGGAGTGTCAGAGGTTCTTTTCACTCTGAGAGCTGACTCTGAGGAAGTTAGAGCAGTGTTAGTACTGTGCATGTGTAAATAAAGGGTGAATGGATTCCGGCCTCTGTCGATATATTTCAGAAATGTTAATTTTCCTTTCTCCGCACTGATGCTGCCAGATGTGCTGTGTTTCACTTGAAATTCCTTGATTTACAGTTTGCCTTTTGTTGCCATCCTCCTGGCCGTGATCTTGTCAGATTTGGCACCTAGTTGACATCATGATGGCAGGTACTCATGGCACTATTGTCATATCTCTGGTGTTTACCTGTTGTATATGGCTAGAAGATCTATCCGTGGCTGAGTGACCTGAGTGGTGATGAGTTGCAGAATGCATGTCACCCTCAGAGGGTAAAACAGTGATACTAATTGGGATAGCTCTCTTAAAAGGTTAACACAGGTATGAGGGGCCAAATGTTTGCTTTCTCTGTGCTGTAAGATTCTATGTTTAGAGAACTCACCACTTGGGGATTTCTTAAAAGTGCATTCAAAGGATGTGGGCCTTCAAGGCTGACATTTACTGTGCCTTGCTACTTAAAATGGAATGGCTTGTAAGAACTCTTCAGAAGTCAGTTGAGAGTAAACCACAATGATGAAGAATTGGTGCCATGTATATGCCAGACCTGAGAATAACATTCTTTTAACAACTTGAGTTTCTCTGACAATCCTGTTTATTGATACTATTTATACTTTATTTTATTTTCAGATTTACTGAACTAAATTAAAATACTCAAAATACCTTGGCGTGAACCTATAACCTCTGAATTATTAGCCCAGACCTCTGCATTACAAGTTCTGGAAGGTAAGTATTTTGTAAGTATTCTAGAAGTTAACCCACAAGCAACTCTCCTTATCTTATGCTTTGTCAGACAACTGCAATGGACTACTAAGCTGGATGCACAAACACCTTAAAAGAACAATTCTCCCCCAATGTCTG
Organism: Chiloscyllium punctatum; assembly: GCF_047496795.1. Lineage (NCBI taxonomy): Eukaryota > Metazoa > Chordata > Chondrichthyes > Orectolobiformes > Hemiscylliidae > Chiloscyllium > Chiloscyllium punctatum. Next base: position 11,943,454 of record NC_092783.1, on the reverse strand, counting down.
CCCACTATCATCCAGCTGGATGGCACTGTGTTCACTTGCTTTAATTCTGATCACAGCCAGACTATCACTTGCAATGGATTCTCATCCTGCTCTTGCACCACTCCAGCTTGTGGGGGGTTGTGCGGGTGTGGGGGCAATGGGATGGGCTTCTCTTCTATTTCTCACGTACAAGGCAACTCTCACCAACATCCCCTAAAAAGAGAGTCTAGGTTTTCACACGCATGCTGATCATTCCCACATTCACCATGGCACAATGTATTCTGACCCTCCACTATTACCAACCTATCAGATGATTTATCCAACATCTGGAAGTGAATAAGAAGAAACATCCTTCAATTAAATTTTGAGAAGACTGAAACCATTGTCTTTGGTGGCCCCTATAAATTCTGTGTGTAACTACTAACTCCAGCCATCTCACAGAAGATGACTGACAGTTTGAAAACTTGATATTCCATTTGACTCAGAAATGAGCTTCTAACCACTTAAACCTTTACTCAAACCACCTATTTCTATCTCCTTAACATCATCTGGCTTCACATGTCTCCAATTATCTGCTGCTGAAATCTTCAATCATGTCTCTGTTCGAGACTTCACTAATCCAATTTGACATGTACCAACCTCTAAGACCCCCACGGTACATCTCTGATCCACTAACATGATTCTTCTGCAATTAAATGCTGCATTTTCGGCTGCAAAGGGACATTGTGTGCTCAGGGGCATACACCCAGCTTCTGGACTGGACCAGGCTGTTCACTTGCTGTCATAGCATTCACTCACTCAGATCCTGCCAGAGAGCTGTGATTTGGAGATGCCGATGTTGGACTGGGGTGTACAAAGTTAAAAATCACACAACACCAGGTTATGGTCCAACAGGTTTAATTGAAAGCACACTAGCTTTCGGAGCGACGCTCCTTCATCAGGTGATACCAGAGAGCTGACAGCATCCCTGTCTTACCTCTCCTTTGTTTGCACTTTTAGCCCTCAGCCAGAGCTACCAGTCCCAGAGTACTGCAGTATTGCTGCGTCATTCAGGCCCAGTGCTGGAAAATGGGATTAGAATAATTAGGTAGTTGGCTTGAATAGCACAGTTTCGAGAGGTCGAAGGGCCTTTTTTTTGCTACAGACCCTAACCTGACACAGCCAAAAAAAAATAAGATTCAACCTTTAGTGTTTTGACCCTTGAAAGCAGCCCTGAGCTTTGTTCCTATTGCTGGTGATAATTCCTTATTTTGCTACAGTCCAGTAAAAAACAAATTGTAACCATGAAGCTACCTTGATATCTTGCAGTTTAAAAAGTAGCATAATGGGAAGTGCTCCCAAATATAATGGGAAGTGCTCACAGCGCCTGAGACCCGGGTTCAATTCCTGCCTCAGGCGACTGACTGTGTGGAGTTTGCACGTTCTCCCCGTGTCTGCGTGGGTTTCCTCCGGGTGCTCCGGTTTCCTCCCACAGTCCAAAGATGTGCAGGTCAGGTGAATTGGCCACGCTAAATTGCCCATAGTGTTAGGTAAGGGGTAAATGTAGATGTAGGGGTATGGGTGGGTTACGCTTCGGCGGGGCGGTGTGGACTTGTTGGGCTGAAGGGCCTGTTTCCACACTGTAAGTAATTAATCTAATATAATTATTTTAAATCTTACTAATTTAAAGTTGGTCACATGTAAATTAGTGGTGACAGGGAAAAGGACACAAAAAAAAGGAAATAGCTGTTTGGTGTGCTTTCAAAATATTCACAAATGCAAGCCCGGAAAACGTTTACAGTGATGCAATTTAAATGTCTTTAAACTGCTTTGTTAGTGCTTTTCAATGGCCAGGCAGTGAATTAACTCACAGTTAGAGATGGCCCTAAAGAGCACAAAGTTCAATTTAGTCAGTGGTAATGTCACTGGATTGTGAATCCAGAAACCCAGGCTAGTGCTTTCGGGACATAAATTCAAATGTTGCCGTGGCTGCTGGTTGAATCTAAAATCAATTAAACAATTTGGAATTAAAACCTCATCTCAGTAATGGTGACTGCAGAACTACCATTGAAAAACCCATCTGGTATACTAGCAATCTTTCAGGAAGGATATCTCTCATCCTTACCCTCTCAGTATACATGTGACTCCAGGCCCACCACAATGTGATTGACTGTTAACTAACCTGTGCAATACCCTAACAATCAGTTCCAGGTAATTAGGGATGGGCAACAAACGTTGGCCTAGACAGCGATGTCTACAATCACAGAAGAGAGTAAAGAACAAACAATTTCATTGCTCCTAGTTGGGACATCATGCAGGATGTCATGAAGATGGCTTCAATGCCAGGGAGGCAAACCATTAATCCCTGCTGAAAAGAGTAAATGCAAGCTGATGAGTAAGATCACTCACTGAGCCTGACTTCCTATTGCAAGATGTACCTCACATACATCTTGTAGCCTGGTGCATTAGATAATGATGGTAGAGACCACATTACGGCGACACAGTGGCTCAGTGGTTAGCACTGCTGCATCACAGCACCAGGGTCCCAGGTTTGATTCCAGCCTTGGGTGACTGTCTGTGTGGAGTTTGCACATTCTCCCTGTGTCTGCGTGGGTTTCCTCCGGGTGCTCTGGTTTCCTTCCACAGTCCAAAGATGTGCAGGTCAGGTGAATTGGCCATGCTAAATTGCCCATAGTGTTAGATGCATTGGTCAGATGGAAATGGGTCTGGGTGGGTTACTCTTCGGAGGGTCGGTGTGGACTGATTGGGCTGAAGGGCCTGTTTCCACACTGTAGGTAATCTAATCTAATCTAATTATTATGAAAGCACCACCCTAGGGAGGGGGTAATGTTGGAGGGTGGGATAAAATAGGATGTGACCCCGGAATGTCTGATTCAGAGGCAGGGTGACTACCCACAGTGCCATACGACATATGTGTGAACTTTGGTAAAAGGTATGGGGGTTGGTTAGCTCAGCTGGCTGGACAGCTGGTTGGCAATGCAGAGTTACACAAAATTGTTGAATGTTTTTAAGGTAAAGATTGATATATTTTTGAACTGTAAAGGAATTGAGTGTTGTGGTGAGAGGCGGGGAAGTGGACCTGAGTCAATGAAAAGATCAGCAATGATCTTATTGAATGGCAGAGCAAACCCGACAAGCCAGATGGCCTACTCCTGCTCCTGTTTCTTATGCTCATTCAATTCCTGCATCAACTAAGGTTATCACCTTCTTGACCTGACCCCTCACTGAAGCGTGAGGACCCTCAGGTTAAACCACCTTCAGTTGTCTCTGTTTAATGGGAGAGCAGCTCTATGGTCTGGTAAGACTATGGCACCTTTACATTTAAAGGTGTGATGAACTACAGATGATGTGGTTCCAAAGCTCGTTAACAATCAATGACTAAACTGACACAGAAATAGATATGTACTGAATGTGGCATTTGATCGCCGTTTTGATCATGGACTGCACATCACCAAGACTCAATGCCTTTGTAGAAGGAGAAAGGTCATAAAACGTATTTATCCCTCAATCAAGACTACCAAAACTTGAAGTCATGCTTTGATTGAGAATAGGAGAAAGTGAGGACAGCGGATACTGGAGATCAGAGTTGTAAAGCACACCAAGTCAGGCAGCATCTGAGGACCAGGAGAATCATTCCTGATGAAAGGCTTATGCTCAAAATGTTGATTCTCCTGCTCCTCTGATTGAGAATAGTTCACCCACAACAGCTGAAAGTGCCACATTATAAAACATACTGATGCATCTACCCACTGAACTATGATGTGGAGGGGACACTTGGTGGTGGTTGGAGATAGAGTTCACGTTCTCTTACTTACCACAAAGGACACTATATTTGAATTGGAAATCAGTTGTACAATATCACTAAACATAGCTGGAGAAACAGCACCATTGGAACCCATATACAAAAGCTGAACTATCTGGGGATAGTTACAATGGCTGGTTATTATTCCCACCATTCCCCCCACCCCTTGCTAGGCATGTTTTTACTGGTGGGAGGTGGGGCACAACAATAAAATGCCAGTCTACCCCCCTCCTACCATCCCTGAGCCATTCCCCATTATAAGGAGAGTGAAGATGGATCCAATAGATTTTCTGCCCTCAGGCCTATTGAGAACCTAAACTGCCTCATTAATTGGCAATTAAGCCACTTCCACTGCTATACAATGTGGAGTTCTGTGATATGGGTAGTGTCCCAACCTCTGTGCTTGGAGTCCTGGGTTTGAATCCCATCTGCTTCAGAGGTCTGTCACAACATGCCTGAACATGTTGATGAGAAAATAAATTAAAATGTTGGGGAGTGACAAGTCGGCCAGAATATGACGGCCGTTTCTTAAAGTTTTCTTTAAAAGGGCCAGGGGGCACATAAATTTGAGGTACCCTCTGTGAACAGGAGGCATCCTTCAAGATGTCACGATCTACTTTTTTCTTCTCTGTCTGCCTCCCAAAAGCCCCGTCTTCCCTCGGAGCCCTCCCTATGCTCTGCAACCTCTCCCATCCTAAAAGTCTGGGATATAACTGTCTCTGATGGCTATTGCTTTCCGTCCTGTATCTTGCAGTCCCAGCACTTACTACTGAGTTCTTGCCTTGCCGGCACTGTTACAGTTATTAGCCAATCAGATTGACCAGTAGATCTCAATGATGAGGCTTCCAATTCACTGAGGGGTGGAAGTCTAATCCTAAACATGTTCACCCTACTCTTCCTCCCTCAACCCCGGTCATATTGCTGCAACACTTCCTTTTTAAAAACCAACCTATTCCCCTCCCTGACCTTCTAACCCAGCTAAACCCACCCTGAGATCTATGTTTGTGACCTAGGTTTGTAAAGGTGTGCAATCCCTACATCAACTCAGTATGTAAGTTTATTTTTTTTGAATTGTGTAACATTGCTGTTCAAAACTCAAATGTCAAGAGTTTATCAACAATGTCTGACTAAAGCTGATTCATATTTTATTTAAGATGTGAACAGTTCAGGATAAAATGGAGCAATGAATGTATCAGGGACACCATGATTGAAGATTGTGTGTAAATTCTATAACATTGGCAGTGCATCAGAATTATTTTTGCAATTTGCAGAAGTTCATTACTTCAAACCTTATAACTGTATATGGACAGCCGTGCACAGGAAGAAAAGTCCAACTAGATCAGAAAAGCTGATCTTTTCAAACCTTCAATCTATCTTTCTCCATAAGTTACCTCGTCCACTAAATGTCCTGAGGGACAATTCCATTCCAGTGCTCCCTTCATCACCTCTGAAGTTACCACAGTATACTCTGAAATTTTCCTCCATCTCAAAATGTGTGTGTTTTAGTCCTGGTTTAACTCCAGAGCTATTTCTTCAGACAATAATTCAAAATAACAAAAACTGTTGACAATTGAAGAAAAAGTGGAGGAAAAAATATTAAATTTGTAATGAGATGTTTGGTCTGTCGTTACTTGATGAGATATGTTTATTGAAGATGATGTACAGACCCAACAGATTTTATTTAATATATTTCAGATTTCCAACATTTCTAGTTTGTTCTTTTCTTTATTTGAAAAATATTTCTGATCTTATGGCCAACTGTCCTCTGATTTTTGCCAAAGTAGTATTTGATCCAATTCCTTCCCAATGACTCCTGGAAAGCCAATGTTTTCCGTCAGAAATTAGCTGTGTGTTCTGTAAGTTATTCTAACTGTGAAGAAATTATTACTGAGGAAATGGATTGGCTTAGGAAAGCAATGCAGTCTCTTCCAGAATAGTTCAAACCTTCGAGGATATTAGTGCAAGGTACTGCTCAATGTGTAATCTATGCCATCATCTTTTAAAACAAACTGGGACAGTATTTAGGACAGAGTGCATGACCCAGTATACCCAACTACTGACTTGTCTTCTCCAATAACTTTACCTTCTACTCCTTTAGTTTGTTAGATTCTCTTGATGAACTGTAAAGTGTATATCGACATACACATGAAGTCTTTTTTCCTCTCTGAAAGAGTAACTGGGATCTCTTGATAGGGTGCAGCTACATAACAGATGACTTACTAACACCCATGCTGCATTAGTGGCCTGAGTCAGAGGAACAGATCAGAAATGGGATTGCAGGAACAGGATTAGGTTAGTCAGTCCCACGAACATTTTCTGTCATTCAGTTCGATCAGGGATAATATGCATTTAAATGTCTTGGTTTTGTAGTGCTTAAACCCTTGCCTAATAAACGCCTATCACTCTCTGTTTTGACTTTTTCAACTGACCTAACCTTAGTAGCTCTTTGAAGAGAGAGTTCCAAATTCCCATGACCATTTACATGAAGTTCATTGCCTGTGAAATGGTTATGTCCACTTGTTGTGGACTTCCCCACCAGAGGAAACAGATTCTCTTTCTACCTCTCACTCTCTAGTCTATCGTGGAGTTGCACTGCTGCCTCACAGTGCTAGTGCCAAGGTTCATTTCTAACCTTGGGCAACTGTCTGGGTGAAATTTGAACATTTGCCCTGTTTACTCCAAGTCCCCCTTTTTCTCTCACAGTCCAAAAGTGTGCAGGTTAGATGGATTGGCTGTGCTAAATTCAAGGGATGTGCAGGCTAGATGGACAAGCCACGGGAAATACAGGGTTACAAAGGTATGGTCTGGATGGAATGCTTTTCGGAGGGTCAGTGTGGACTCGATGGGCCAAGTAGTCTGCTTCCACATTGTAGGGATTCTATGAATTCCTTGGTTCCGCTTAAGCAATCATCATTACATGATCCTTCAATCTTCCATACTCCACACACACCATTCTAAGCTGTTGAACACTACAACTCTCTGGTTTGTCTTGGTGCTGCTGTGGGGCCCGAGTGTGGAGAGAAAGTGAACAAATGGGTTATGTCAGCTTCTTGGGCTTGTCATTCCTCCAGGGCCATCTGAATTGAACATAATCTTGAGGCACCGCTGTGAACACTCTGTGTGAAAATTCACTGGAGCGTTTAAAATAAAGAATACTTTCATTCATTTTCTCCTAATACTTTTGTTTAACGGCTATAAGATATTAGTGACGGGGGAAGAAGGATGTTTGGTTAGATACAATGGTTGAGACAGAAGATTGTGTGATGACCTCCAACAATATGATGCAGTGTGATTGGCCACAAGGTGCCAGCTGTAGACCTTCCCCCAGCATCCTGCTCTCTAGAAGAGACACGGACTTACGAATAAGGAGCAGAAATAGGCCATTTGGCCCCTCTAGCCTGCACTGCCATTCATTAGGATTATGGCTGATCTCATTACAACTTCAAATCCACACCATTGATAACCTTTCACCCATTTGCTTCACCAGATCTATCGTCCTCTCCCTTACGGACTCTGCTTCCATCATCTTTTCAGGAATTCAGTTTCAAACACTCACAACCCTCTGAGAAAAAGATTTACCTCAAATCTGTTTTTAATGGGTGACTCCCACTTTTTGAACAGTGACTCCTCGTCTTGGATTTTCCCGGAAAAGGAAATATCCTCTCCGTATCTAAGCTGTCAGGCCCCCTCAGGATGTTTCAATCAAATTGCTTCTTACTTTCCTAAACTCCAACAGATACAATCTAGCCCTGACTAATCTCTGTGCCTAAGGCAACCTGCTCAATCAAGGTATCAGAAAACCTTCGATTATTTGTTTCTCATGTTTATTTCCCCGCACTTGCTACATTGCTAAGTTTTACACAAGAATAATCATCACATGGATGATCAGGGAATGGCTAGTACCTGTGGAAATGTATCCTGATAAGAGTCAACATCTTCAGGAAGGCAAGAGAAATCCTGTCTGCTTTCCTTAATTTTTCAGTACTTCAAGAAGAACAGACTTCCCATCTTTTGTCTCTCTTTACAGCTCAACAATGTGAAACATGAAAGATACTGTACACTGCAAATTCAGGTTTTGATGTCAACGATTTGTCATGTTGGAAAGAGAGAGTGCATATTGTGGACGAATATAAAATCCACCCCAGGCCATGAGGAACCTTTTCATGGCAGATTTGAATGAAACTAATTATCAGAAGATTTATGCTTTGCTCTGCAGGATCCTTTATCTATACATCCTCTGCAATACCGTCATGCTATGCTGGTTTCAAAGATGATCACAAATCTTATGAAGCTTTTGCAAAGGCCAGCAGAGCAGGAGGAAGGCAGGGTTTAGCCCAGAGTTGCCATATTGACACTGCTTTGATTAGAGCTGGAAAAACAAGTCAGTGGTAGCTGCACTTTTTTTTAAGCACAAAGTTGCTTGGTCTCAAACTTCAATCAGTACAAACCTTGAATTTTGTTGTTAAAAAAAAAGCTTTGAGCAAATCTCCCCTGAGCCCCATATAGAGAAACCAACTGCAAAGAGAAAACACAATTCCTTCTCTCCAGGGATAAAAACATTACTCACTTTAATCAAATAGGTCAGTTGCTATGTCCTTTTGCATTAAGAAAAAAACACCTTGTAAAGTCTGTTTTCATTTTTATTACTGTTAATGAAAGGCTTGAGCTCACAGCAACTTCCACCCTTATCTCTTTATCTCCTCCTCTGCATATTTCTCTCTGCAGAATGCCTTGCGGTGGGCTTGGTCACTGAGTACAGCAGCACTGAGGGAAAGGGCTGCCCGCTTCCCACCCTTGATGTTACTCCATGTCGTGTTCTATTACAATGTGACGGATGGTTAACATTCTGTGTGTAGCTAAGTGTTATGCTTGCTAAGTGTTCAAAACTGTGTGAAAACATTAAGCTTCCAGCACCAAAGACACGTACTGGCAACAAAAAAGGTGAGTTGAACTGAATGCCACTTGGCTGTGAAGCATCACGCATTTGTAATAAACTGTTTGTCTGAAGCTTTTGTTGTTCTAAATGGCATATGGCTAACTGTTGATCATAGATTTGATTCTTTTAGTCTCTGGTTGCCAAACACAAACTGCTTGTATAGACTAAAATAGTCCCTTTATCTCAATATTCCTATGAATCAAATTTTGTGACTGCAGAGGGATTTTCTGCTGATGCTGATTCCGTTACTGTTATGATTCATGGCAACTGATTTTCTCCAGTGCAAATACTTGGATATTTCTGTAGTTTTGCTCTTTTGACTGTATTTCCCTAACTGCCAGTATTTCAAGGCTAAAGAAGTGTGCCTGGAGAATGAGTTGAGATGATGAGTTCAGACAAGGTTGGACAAGTTTACCTATTTAAATGAAGGAACAGTGAAAACCAAACTGTGCTCGAAAAATCTAGCAGTGACTACTGTAATTATCAATGAAGCAATGTTTTTGCTGTCAGTCGATGACAGGGTGTGAAATGCTGGTGTTGTGAGTGCTAGTCACTGAAGCAATCACTGTGTGCTGCTTCCAATCTAGTAATAATATCTATAGGCTTTCACTGCTGAAGGGTAAGCATTTAAGACTGGAAGTTGTGGGACTGTGAGTTGCATGGGGAAGTGACGAAACCTGTGATTGCACAGGTAGGGGTGCAGGTAAGAAGCTCTAATCTCGGTGAGAGCTTTACACAGTGGTACATAATCAGATACATCTCTGCAAGGATCTTAGGAAAATTAAAACATGCCTTCAATAATAGGTGTAAGAAATCAGCATTTTTGGATAAATTCAAAATAAACAGGAATCTTTGTGTGTCTGAGTTCTGAGTCCAATGTTAATCTCACTCTTTATGCATCTTTTCTGCCACCATAACATGGTGTTCTTTGTTTTGTTCTATTACCCTACTGCACCTTCTATTGTATGATAGGAAAGGAAAGGCTGGTAAGTATAGGGAATGCTGGATGACCAAAGGAATTGAGGGTTCGGTTAAGAAAAAGAAGGAAACATATGTCGGTCTCGACAGGATAGATCGAGTGAATCCTTAGAAGAGTATAAAGAAAGTAGGAGTAAGAGGGAAATCAGGAGGGAAAAAAGGGGACATGAGATAGCTTTGGCAAATAGAGTTAAGGAGAATCTAAAGGGCTTTCACAAATATATTAAGGAGAAAAGGGCAACTAGGGAGAGAATAGGGCCCGTCAAGGATCAACAAGGCAACCTTTGTGTAGGGCCGCAGAAAACGGAGTAAATACTAAACAAATATTTTGCATCAGTATTTACTGTGGTTAGGACACAGAAGACATGGAATGTAGGGAAACAGATGGTGACGTCTTGAAAATTGTCCATATTACAGAGGAGGAAGTGCTGGATGTCTTGAAATGCATAAAGGTGGATAAATCCCCAGGGCCTGATCAGGTGTACCCTAGGACTCTGTGGGAAGCTAGAGAAGTGATTGCTGGGCCTCTCGCTGAGATATTTGTATCATCGAAAGTTACAGGTGAGGTGTTGGAAGACTGGAGGTTGGCTAACGTGCTACCACTGTTTAAGAAGGGTGCTAAAGACAAGCCAGGGAACTATAGACCGGTGAGCCTGACGTCAGTGGTGGGCAAGTTATTGGAGGGAATCCTAAGGGACAGGATGTACATGTATTTGGAAAAGCAAGGACTGATTAGGGATAGTCAACATGGCTTTGTGTGTGGGAAATCAAGTCTCACAAACTTGATTGAGTTTTTTGAAGAAGTAACAAAGAGGATTGATGGGAGCAGAGCAGTAGATGTGATCTATATGGACTTCAGTAAGGCGTTCGACAGGGTTCCCCATGGGAGACTGCTTAGCAAGGTTAGATCTCACAGAATACAGGGAGAACTAGCCATTTGGATACAATATTGGCTTAAAGGTAGAAGACAGAGGGTGGTGGTGGAGGGTTGTTTTTCAGACTGGAGGCTTGTGACCAGTGGAGTGCCACAAGGATCAGTGCTGGGTCCATTACTTTTTGTCATTTATATAAATGATTTGGATGTGACCTTAAGAGGTATAATTAGTAAGTTTGCAGATGACACCAAAATTGGATGTGTAGTTGACAACAAAGAAGGTTACCTCAGATTACAATAGGATCTTGATCAGATGGGCCAATGGGCTGAGAAGTGGCAGATGGAATTTAATTCAGATAAATGTGAGGTGCTGCATTTTGGGAAAGCAAATCTTAGCAGGACTTATACACTTAATGGTAAGGTCCTAGGGAGTGTTGTTGAACAAAGAGACCTTAAAGTGCAAGTTCATAGCTCCTTGAACGTGGAGTCGCAGGTAAATAGGATAGTGAAGAGGTATTTAGTGTGCTTTCCTTTATCGGTCATAGTATTGAGTACAGGAGTTGGGAGGTTATGTTGTGGCCATACAGGACATTGGTTAGGCCACTGTTGGAATATTGCATGCAATTCTGGTCTCCTTCCTATTGGAAGGACGTTGTGAAACTTGAAAGGGTTCAGGAAAGGTTTATAAGGATGTTGCCAGAGTGGGAGGATTTGAGCTATAGGGAGAGGCTGAACAGGCTGGGGCTGTTTTCCCTGGAACGTCGGAGGCTGAGGGGTGACCTTATAGAGGTTTACAAAATTATGAGGGGCATGGATAGGATAAATAGACAAAGTCTTTTCCCCTGGGTGAGGGAGTCCAGAACTAGAGGGCATAGGTTTAGGGTGAGAGGGGAAAGATATAAAAGAGACCTAAGGGGCAACTTTTTCACACAGAGGGTGGTACGTGTGTGGAATGAGCTTTACAGTGTCTCTGGAGCCATGTTAAAGCTCAGCTCCACTACACTTCACAATCTATAAACCAAGGACAACCCCTTCAACATCACGGCTTGATCCTGAGGACCCTGTCTCAGAGGAAAGGAAATCTGCATCCCCACTTTCAGTGCAGGGATCTGGCGGGTCTGGTGGCAGGGCTGGTGGAGATTACAGTGACAGACACAGGCAGCCGGGAGGAAGTGAGGACGGCAGATGCTGGAGAGTCTGGTCTAAAAGTGTGTCTCTGGAAAAGCACAGCAAGTCAGGCAGCATCTGAGTAACAGCCCGGACATAGATAAGAGTAAAGATCAATGCTGTATCCTGCATCAAAAGACACTCCCAGCAATGCCGCAAGGAGGTCAATCTCCTGTGCTATACTAGGATAAGTGGCAGCATCTTCTGTCTGCTACATCACCAAGTGTAACGGACTGTGGGATTTCCTCCAGTGGTGTATTTTACCTGATGTGGCTAAGCTTACATTATTCCCCATACCATAGGTAACTAAATGTGCATAACATGGCATTGGAGAGTCCAATATTCATTTATTACAGCTTGCAAGAAACACTACATTCACAGTCACGTTAAATTACATCAAACAGCATACTTTAACAACATGCCATACTTCAAGTGATCTGAATTAAGCTTCAGTATGCTATCTTTATACCTTAGTCCACATGCCGTGATATAATAATGGTGTCATTAGAATATCTCTTAAAGTTGTACAAACATCAGACCAAGAGACTTAACAGAACATCATCCACCTCATCCTCTGAAACTACTAACCCTTTCTGCCCTTTGAGGTTAATGCTCAAATCACGTGGAACACCTTCCCACCTCTCCCACTAATGTGTGACTACTAAATGCTCTTGTATCCACAACCAATCCCTCCCTTTCTCTTCTTGCAGGAAAAGTTAGACCATCTCCAAGTCTGATATCCCACCAACTTCCTGACTGACATGCCTGTAATCCTTGGACTGCATTGCAGGACTGACTATAGCTCAATCCCCTTCAACAACGAGGATCTCAGGATTCTAATAGGACCAAGTGCCTGACTGTGAACCTCCTGACTGAATGTAGTTCTCCTTCACCCCACTGAGCACTCTTTTCCTTTTGATTTTCACACATTGCCATTTACTTGAAGCACATCCAGTGTATTTGCCACATAAGCTGCTGGCACATGCTGCTGTTGTGATATTGACAGAGCACCATTGCTGACCAGTGTACAGAAGATAGTGAGGATTGCAGATGCTGCAGTTCAGAGTCAAAAGGTCACTGGAAAAGCACAGCAGGTCGGGCAGCATCCGACCAGCAGGAGAATCAACATTTCAGGCATACCTGATGAATGGCTTATGCCTGAAACGTTAATTGACCAGTGCACAAGCTGACCTAGATCATAAATTTTGAAAGCGGAAGAGCCATCAGAGAAAAGAACTTCTCCCAAACTTTTCTAACTTGGGATTCACCCAAGAACAAATCTCTTGGAAATACATCTACAAAGAGCCCTAGAGCTTGAGAATCCTTCCCTTTGTAAGACTTCTACCTCAACTTTAAAGTTCCATCTTCATCTGAGAAACTATAGGTCTGCTATAAAAAAGACTGGGATAATTATAAATTGTAACTATTTTATCTTCATCTGTATTTAATCTTTGTTTATGAGACAAGTGTTTTAAAACTCCTGGCCAAACATGTAATAAGAAATAACCTTGTTTGTTTTAGAACTAAAAGATTTGCTGCTGGAATTATTTCATTTTGAGAGTAAGAAAACATGCATATTTTAAATACCAAAATACTGACCAAAGATTTAAAAAACAGAAATTCTGTCTACCATTAATGTCTTTGCAATGCAGAGTGACACCAACAGCATGAGTTAAATTCCTGTATTGGCTGAGGTCACCATGAAGGACACACCTTTTCAATCTTGTCCCTCACTTGAAGTGTGGGCACCCTCAGGTTAAACTCACCATCACTTGTCTCTCTGTAATGAGAGGACAGCCCTATGGTCCTATGGGTGTATGGCAACTTCACCTTTTTACTTCTCCTTCACCATAACCACATAGAAAATCCATACAAAGTGTCCCGCTAACAAATGCTAATTGTCATTGCAACTGATTAGTTCTCCATGTTTTTTGTCTGATTAGAATTTGCCGAGTGATCCTTTGACTTTTTTCCATTTTAAGCCTGGTTAGGTGATAAAAGCCATATTATAGTGGGTAAAGGTTGAAGATCGGAAGGCATAATTGAAGAAGGATAGCTCTTTTGTAAAAGATAATTGTTCTGAGGGTTATTGTGCATGTTACATTGGCTCCTCCCATTCTAATGATGTCAACAACAATCTTTAGGTGGAGACAAGGACACAGGTTATCAACATTATGGGGAGCCGAAGTCAAACATCCTAAGTCCCATTCCCAAACTTGGCAGGTCTCATTTTCGCAGGGGTGAGACTTGTGGCAGTCTGTAGTGCAAGTGAACACATATTCCTGGAGGCAGCCAGCCATTTTAAATGATCAGTTGCTTTTCAATGAATGCAAATGGTGAAGTGCCTGCCTATGTAGGACCTGGAGTCTGGAAATTAGACTCAGTAAGAGCAGGTATGTTCTCAGTGCATTTATTTTGGATAATCAGTATACATCTTTGGAGATGTAACATATCTCTTTGAATCTGGTCCCAAGATATTTTTGGGAGAGGTCAGAGACCCTTTGGTGGAGGTAAGGGACCCTTTAGGATTGTGGAAAGTAAGCATCCTTGTGCATAAAAGGTAGATAAATGTAATTTGTTTATTTATTTGTGTCGACGTTGCTGGCTGGGCCAACCTTTATTGCAATCCCAAATGGCCCCAGGTGCGTAGGTCCACCTGCAGTACCGCTAGGTAGGGAGTTGCAGGATTTTGACCCATTGAAGAAAGAGCGACTTAGTTCTAAGCCTTGGAGATGGTACACACTGCTGCCACAGTGCATTGATGGTGTAGGGAGTTAATGTTGCAGGTGATCCATGGGATTACAATCAAATAGGCAAACGTGAGGATTGCAGATGCTGGAAATCAGAGTCTAGATTAGAGTGGTGCTGGAAAAGCACAGCAGGTCAGGCAGCATCCGAAGAGCTGAAATTGATGTTTTGGGCAAAAACCCTTCATCAGCCCATTACAATCAAATAGGCTGCTTTGTAATGGATGGTCATGAGCCTCTATCATATTGTTAGAGCTGCACTCATTCAGATAAATGAAAAGAGTTTCATCATTCTTCTGATGTGCTTTGTAGATGGCATTGGGAAGACATAGGATGAATTACTCTCCACAGAATTCCTAGCCTCTGACCTGCTCTTGTAGCCACAATATTTATATGGCTAGTCCAATTTGGTTTGCAATGATTGTTAACCCCATAGAATATTGATACTTGAGGATTCAAAAGCGGTAAAGCCATTTAATTTGAAAGGGAGATGGTTAAATTCACTCTGGTCGGAGATGCATGTTGCTGAGCACTTGTGTGGTGTAAATTTAATTGTCACTTCCCTGATTAAGTGTGAATGTTGTCCATGTCTTGCTGCATATGGAAATGGACTGCTTCTATATTTGGGGAATCATAAGTGCTGCTGAACATTGTGCAATCATCAGCAAAACTTCCCCTTCTGATCTTACAAAGAAGGGGAGGTCATTGATGAAGCAGCTGGAAATTGTTGAACTGTTGCAGTGATGCCCTGGAACTGGGATAGTAGAGTTCCAACAACCAGAACCATCTTCCTTTGTGGTTAGGTACAAATGTAACCAGTGGAGAGTTTTCCCTATGATTTTCATTGATTCCAGTTTTGCTAGGACTCAACTAAATGCTACCTTGTCGTCTTGACCCTCTCACTTTGTGGATCTCAGCTCCTTTGTCCATGTTTGGACCAAGGCTGTAATGAGGTCAGGAGGTGAATGTCCCTGACAGACCCAAGCTGCTCAGTAGTGAGCAGGTTTTTGAGCAAACACTGCTTCGTTATACTGTTGATGATTCCTCAAGTCACTCTGCTGATGACTTGAATAGATTGCAAGAGCTGTTACAGAACTGTCTATAAGAATATGTGGAGTTAAAAAAATAGTTTGTGATACTTCAGCCTTCTTGATGACAAAAGTCATTATAGGATTTGTGCTGCATGACTGATTTCCCAAACGAATATTTTCACATTGAGTGTCTATCAAGTAAGTATTTTGGTAGGCAGTTCTTTGTGCTGATGGAATAGAATTGTTTTTTTTATTCACTCATGAGATGTGGACATCATTGGCTGGCAGCATTTACTGCCTGCCTCTAAGTTGCCCGTGAGAAGGTGGTGGTGACTTCATTATTGTTTGTTTATTTATGTTTATTTACATAAGGGATTGAGCATCTTACTGAGATATTAGTTTCCATAAGGGCATAATTAAATACATTTCAATGTTCTGAATGTCTTTTTGTATCAATTAGAGATTTATTTTCTCAGTAGTGATATCTTCAACATACAGTTACTTCTGGAAGCAGGCTGACAAACATAAAGTTATGCCCATGCTGGGTAATAGGTGAATTAGCATGGAGACAGAAGGGCAAAGGGTGATGAGAGGGGTTATGGATTGACACTGAATTGGCTTTGGCTCTGTAAAGGTCCAATGGTGATTATTTGGGAATAAGAAGCGTGAAGACTATGGGCAATATGCCTCTGAGATTAAGACTGAGTGTATTAAGGGCCATAAGGATTGGGTAGATGGGTATTGCTTGGCACAATGGTTATGAGGAGCCCTGGGATCACTTTTGGCATTGGTTGGTAGGGAGGGTGTGGGGACCATAAGAGTGAGTACAAGTCATTGGGATAGGTGCCAGCCATTATGTGGGATGGTAGAGATCAGGTAATGAATGCATTGAGAGTTTGCGAGCAGGAGGAGTTGTTTTATGTTGTAATTTTTATTTTTAAACTTTGAAAAGTGCTAGATTTCCCAAGCATTGTTCTGTATAGCTAGTCCACCTTAGGGACCAACAGCGTCCTTCAGGTCCAAGCCCCCCAACAACCCACCCTTCCTTCCTGGCACCCTCCCTGCCACCACAGGAATTGCAAAACCTGCGCTCACACCTCCTCCCTCACCACCATCCAAGGCCCCAAAGGAGTCTTCCACATCCATCAAAGTTTTACCTGCACATCCACCAATATCATTTATTGTATCCATTGTTCCCAATGTGGTCTCCTCTATATTGGGGAGACTGGATGCCTCCTCGCAGAACGCTATAGGGAACATCTCCGGGACACCCACACCAATCAACCCCACCACCCTGTGACCCAACATTTTGACTTCCCCTCCCACTCTGCCGAGGAGATACAGGTCCTGGGCCTCCTCCACCACTGCTCCCTCACCACCCGATGCCTGGAGGAAGAACCCCTCATCTTCCGCCTCAGAACACTCCATCCCATGGCATCAATGTGGATATCACCAGTTTCCTCATTTCCCCTTCCCCCACCTCACCCCAGCTCCAACCTTCCAGCTCAGCACTGCCCTCATGACCTGTCCTACCTTCCTTTCCACCTATCCACTCCACCCTCCTCTCTGAACTATCACCTTCATCCCCACCCCCATTCACCCATTGTACTCTTTGCTACCTTCCCCCCCACCCCCACCCCTCATTTATCTCTCCACTCTGCAGGCACTCTGCCTCTATTACTGATGAAGGGCTTTTGCTTGAAATGTCAATTTTCCTGCTCCTTGGATGCTGTGCTTTTCCAGCTGTGCTTTTCCAGCACCACTCTAATCTAGACTCCAGTTTCCAGCACCTGCAGCCCTTATTTTTACCTAGCATCCTTCACTATGCCCAGGTCACCCGGCCTGTCTCCCTATCCAACCCACACTCCCGGACCAAAAATGGGAAATGCAGGCCACCATTTTTAAAAGTTTTGTTTGTGGAGCTGGGGTTTCAGTCACCTCTGTGCATCTGCATCTCTGTGAACAAAAACCAGGGTCAAGGTAGTTTACTCTGGCTTTTGGACAAGCCGATGTATTTATATCAGCTCCTGAAGGTCCTAGTACCTATGTCTGACCAAACGTGGTTCTACATATTGCCGCCATTAAATAAACCTTCTTGTTATCTATGAGCAGGACTGCAGACACTTTATTCCAGTGTACTCTTTATCCATTAGTCACTAGAAAGTCACATGACAAAACAAAGACACAAAAAATACTCACTAGTCCACCTTCAAAGTCTGTTCATTTTGTTTTGATGGGATCTTGCTATTTTTAAAGTGTAATAGCAATGGCACTTCAAAGTAATTTATTGAATGCAAAGAACAGACAGTGTTTTGGGACATTTCTCAAACACAAAGCATGGGTTTATTCATTCTAGAGATTGGACTGGCACGAATGCGATATCCTAACTAGGCTCCTTCTATGTGGAAAATCCTATGGTCTTTGTGTACAGTATTGATTTTGTAAGATTATTTTGAAATAACTGTTCACTTTGAAATGGAAGGATCAATTGAGATCCTTAAACTTTTACTTCTGTCTTACAATTGGTATATTGACGATATGTAGCTGTGGGATCACAGCCATATTTCTCTTCGCATGCTTTCCAACCCTGTGAAATGAATGAGGTTTTATTTCTCTTTTTTTGTGGAAGTAAATATTACAGAAAAGTCCACATTTATTTCTGTTCAGAAGAAGAGGAGTGAGTCACTTTTCTGGACTGCTGTAGTATGTGTGCTGTATGTACATGAGACGTGCTGCTGGATGGGGAATTCCAGGATTTTCACCCTGTGACAATGAAGGAATAAGAACGTGTGTTGATATCAGGATAGTCTGTGACTTAAAGGCAAACAGGCAAGTTATGGTCTTCACATGCATTTGCTGCCTTTGCACTTCTCAGTGAAATGGAAGCTATTCCTTGTAGAATAATTCGAGAAAAGGAGTAGGTCAATGCATCAGTGTGCTATCATGGACCATCAGCAGCTAACAGGGAAGGCCTGACTTAATGTTAAAAGATAGGAGGAGTTATGGATATTATTTTTAAGGCAAGAGTGGGGTAAAACAGCTTGGTGAGCATATGTGATATAATACACAAACCAAAGATAATCCAGGTGGATTGACCCCCAGAGTATCTCATCCTCTTTGGGTTCATTATTTGCCTGCAATGACATCCTTGGCATTATTGTGTTATTGGCTCTTAATACATATACTAAACACTACACAATGATTGGTAATCTAAACAAAGGGTTCTTTCGTGAAGAGTAACAGGTTTCCAGGAGCCCTCTTCATCCATGTTACCTGCTGATCAACGCTGCTCCAACATGTTCATTTTCATCTATTCCTGAGATGATATATACCCAAATCCAACAGCACGTTAGGCAGTATATATGAAACTATGTGTTCTTCAGAAGTAATAAAAAAACAACTAGTCGCCAGGAACTGAACTCAACTAGCCATATAAATACAGTGGCTACAAGAGCAGGAAGAGGCCGAAGATTAATATGTACATACATATAACCAGATGCATTATGGGAAGGAGAAGGCTATTCAGCACCTTGAGACAGTTCTGCCATTCAATAAGATCAAAGCTGATCTAATAATGGCCTCAACTCCCATTACTGACTGATATTCTGTGAATCCATTGTTAGTTGAGAATACATTAAAAATACATTATAAAAACATTCAACGACTCTGTCTCCACCACTTTCTGCAGAACTCCACACACACTCATGACCCTTTGAGAGAAACCTCTTCCCAGATCCAACCCTCCAACTCGGCATCGCCCTCTTGACCTGTCCTACCTGTCCATCTTTCTTCCTACCTAAGCACTCTACCCTCCTCACTGACCTATCACAATCACCTCCTACTAGTGAGCACCTATAGCCACCCCACCTACCATTCCCCCTGCCATACCCCCCAACACGCCCCATTTATCTCTCAACTCCCTTCCTCCTCCACATTCCTGATGAAGGGCTTATGCCCTAAATGCCGACTCCCCTGCTATTCTGATGCTGTGCTTTTTCCAATGCCATACCTTTTGACTCTGACTCCCTAGCAACTGTGTGTTTTTACAGGAGGGGGTTGGGAGGAGATGTAGCCTAGGTAGCCGTGGGAGTCGATGTGTTTGAATTAGATGTCTGTGTTGAGTCGGTTACCAAAGACAGAAACGGAGAGGTCTAGGAAGGGGAGGGGGGTGTTGGAGCTGGTCCATGTGAACTTGAGGTCAGGGTGGAAGGTGTTGATGAAGTTGATGAACTGTTTAACCTTTTCATGGGAGCAATACTTGCACAAGTTCTTCCTGTTTGCAATTGACAGGGCCCTGCATAAGAATTACGTCCAGCAACTCAGTGAGCTACCTTACAGGTCCACCTGAAAATCCTGAATTGATTGTTATTGTAGTTCTTAGATCTTTAATGATTGTTCAGCAAATAACAGAGATATATCGTTTGCTGGACACGATGTTCTGAGTTTGAAGGTTGGCTGAAAGTGGTCATATTCTTCCAGTTAAGTATGGTCAAAGGGACACATTGTTTGATCCGATCCACCAGCCATTGGGTCATTCTGCCCACCAACAGGCATCACACCAGCACTGAAATTCATACACCACATTACACATTAGTGCGATAGGCAGAAGATTTCTTTGGCTAGATGGCAGTGTCCTATTAATGGAGAGTTCAGCTCATTTATGAGAGTGTACAAAATATAGGGAGCAATAATTTGATCAGGATATCTACTATCCTACAGCTCCCTTTTTCTCCAGCAGTAGCAATTAATGTTTTCTTTGAACTTTAGTAGTCTTGTATCTGTGCTAGTGAATACAAGGTGAAATACTTCGGCAATCTGTCTCTTTTTTCATAATACTCAAGCTCTGAAGCAGCTGTATTGATATAAAACAGAGAATCCTGTCGTAACACTAATATTGAGTTTCCCACGTGTGTCTCTTTGCCATTTGAGTGCTGGTATCTCGAGTGATCATCTTCCAGTCTTCTCCACCAGCCTGCTATTCAAAATCCCTTTTGGAGGGACAGGACCCTCATCAACATAAACTGATGACAGATGGTCTGTCAGATCATCATCACATAGCTCCTGTGGGATCTTGCTTTGTAAAAATTGCCAATCCCCTTTTTCCAATATTATACTTCAAAAGTACTTAATTGCCTGTGCAGCATTTGTATATGTTCTGTAATCATAAAATAATCAATAAAAAGGCAAATTCCATCTTAAATACCTCTTATATAACCAAATAATGAGATACTAGCAAAAAACAAAATTTAATGCTTTAAATGGCAAAGTGTATCCATCATTTATAAAGGTGAGATTAAGGATTGGGTACAAAACTAAATTGACATTTTAAAAATTGCCCTCCATATTTTCCAAATTGCCTGCTCAGGGCCAATGCATGGGATGGAAACATTTAAAAATGACTGTGTTTGATATCTTGATCCTAGCATCTGCATAGCTGAGGAATTGTATTGCTCCATCTTTGCCAAATAATGAGGTTTTGATTATTTCAAGCTATTGAAATATAATATATTCTGTCTGAAAGGCACTACAGGACTGAAAAAAAACATACTCCCCAGGAACTGATACCAGCCTAAATAAATGGCTACAACTGTCATGTATGCCAATTCACAAAAACTTGAGCCAAAACAATTATCCCCTGTAAACAGGTTCACGAATTTCCCAGAAAACATCAGGGAACAGTAAGTAACAAATGCAGACAATTGCTGTAAGGCGTGTGACAGAAACTTGAAGTAAATACATTCCAAAATGAAGCACAATTAACATAAACTGTAGATTATGTTGATAGCACACACTTTAAATGGATGATAAAAGTAAATATATTCAATGCAAGATAGGTATGTGAAAATATATTCAAGATTATCCAGTTCTGAGAATATAGAATAGTGTTTCCTAAGCATGAATGATAATAAATTCTAGTCAATTTGTTTTAGTGTTGTTCCTGGATAGAAATGGAAAATACATTTGTATTCTTCTTTTTGTTTTTTTCTCACCTTCAGTCCCCCTAATGTTAAATCCTTTTTGACCTTTTCAGTTTGATTTCCATTTCCATGTCTATCTTCTTGGTTCTCGACCATTATTCACAGCTGCTCTATACCCTCCAATTGATCTGGGAACATTTTCAGGCTTTCTCCCTTTCTTTGTTTTGTCTAGATATTCCCATCATGCTTATCTTCATCTGAGACATGTTGCTTTGTTGATCAGCACTGGTAGACATTGCTTGTACATTAAGGATTGTTTGACACAAGGTGGGCGAGAATCCAAGATACAACAGTTTTGGAGAAACAGCATTGTGACCCCAAGGATGCTGAGCCTGAGAGCAGAATAATATAGGAAAATAGGGAGAGGTATAGGCTATTTATCCCCTTGAGACTGTTCTACTATTCAATGAGATCATGCTCATCTGTGGCCTAAATTCATACATCTGCCTTTGGCCCATATCCCTTAATACCTTTGCTTATTAAAACTTTATCTACTTCAGATTTAAAATTAACAACTGATCCAGCATCACTCTTGTTTGTGGAAGAGTGTTCCAAACATCTACACCCTTTGTGTCTAGGAGTGCTTCCTAACATCTGTCCTGCTCCCTGCCTCATTCTGGATGAAGGGATTTTGCTGAAACATCGATTTTCCTGCTCCTCGGATGCTGCCTGACCTGCTGTGCTTTTCCATCATCACACTCTAGGCTCTAATCTCCAGCATCTGCAGCCCTGACTTTAGCCTATCTATCCTGAACAGTCTGGCCCTAATTCTCAGACTATGCTCCCTACTTCGGGAATTCTCAACTAGTGGAAATGGTTTATCTACCCTGTCCTTTCCTATTAATGTCTTGAAGACTTCAATCAGATCACCCCTTAACATTCTCAATGCTCAGGAAAACAGATCCAAGTTGTGAAATTGCTCCTCATGAATTAACCCCTGAAGTCGAGATCAGTTTTATATAGCCTCCCTCTGAGGCTAATATATCCTCCCGAAGGTGTGGTGCCCACATTTGCTCACAGTACTCCAATCGGTGTCTAATCTGAGCTTTTTATAACTGAGCTCCAATAACTTCTGCCTCCTTATACTCCAATCCTCTAAATATAAAAGCCAACCTTTCATTAGCCATCTTGATTATTTTGGGCACCTGTTTGTGATATTTTAAAGATCTATTCCAGGTCTGTTTGGACATCCACTGTGTTTAACTTCTAGAAAGTACCCTGACCTATCTTTGTTTGGTCTGAAATGGCATGGAGGGAATGTTTGATCTTGTGACTTTGGTCTCACTGGAGAACAGGAAACTATTGCAACTAGTATGAGGTGGGAGTCAAAGCAGATTACAGGTTTTAGATCAGCTACAAAAACATTGCTCATGGGGAACAAAACAGCAGTGTCACTCTGATAAAAGCAAAATACTGCAAATGCTGGAATTCTGAAACAAACACAGAGAATGCCTGAGCTAAATATTTCCAGCATTTATTTCTTTTATTTCATTCTGTTAAATTAAGGCTGCACTCCCTCCAAGGTTAATATATATGTCATGTCTAGAATTGATTATAGTAGTCTGGGTGTGGCAGCTTGGGTTTTGTAGAATGGCAGCATGGCCTCCTTATAATCTGTCCCTCTTATCAACTGTGACAGAAGCCTCTCCTGGAGATTATTCCCCTGAAAATGTTAATGTTATTCATTGACTTGTCAGCTGAAGCCATGCACAAAAGCAGAGGTTCAGAGCCACACTGGCACTGCCCTTGCCCTGTTCTTGCTGCTGCTGCTATCATTGGTCTGCCACAGCTCTCTCCTGTCCACCTTCGTGAGGCTTAGTGTCAGTGAGAAAGCAGGCAACAGTGTTCATGACTGCAGTATGCAATGGGTGACACATGGTACACACACACTCCACTCACTCCTGGCTTAAGTGATCATGATTCATGTCAACACAACACTGCTTGTAAACTCTGCTCGCAATACAATGGGAACACGAGTTTGATGAGATTGAAATTCTGACAGAGGCTTCTGCATGAATTATGTAACAGATTTGCTTCAAATTTTTTTTTTTACAAATCACTCATCCTGCTTTGGTCACTGAAAGATTGATGGCAGAACCTGGCTGTTGTGGGAGAGTGGGTAAGCCTAACCTCTCTAATTATAATAGAGAGCATTCCATTTACTTTCTGATTGTTTTCTGTACCAGATCAAAAACTTTTACTGATCACAATATCTGGAAACCCTAGTATTTTGCAAATCCACTGTATGTAAATTTCTGTGCATTTTGTTTTGCATTTTAATGCTTTTTTTCAGTTTTAAATTGATCCTTACCTCTTTGGTTGTCCAGAGCTCTCTTCACTTCCTTTTGGGATATGAACTGGTTTTGATCATGTTTGCTTTTTTTTTTGAACACCTCTCACTGATCATTTGTGATTTTACCATTAGCAGACTTGTCCAGTTTACTGGAGACAGATTCCATCTCATTCAGCTGAAGTCAGCCACATCTACATCAAGAATTGTTTCGCATTTCTCGCTCCACACTGACCTCAACCATATGACGATCATAAGATAAACGCTGAAATACCATTGGGCTGATAATTCAATCTGATTTATTACTCATAACTAAATCCAATATTTCTTGCCCTCTTGCTAATTTTCACATGGTGACCACGAGCTTTTTTAATTTTACCAGACAATACTTGAAACCATGTGTGTAAGAAGTGACACTGATAATCAGCAAAAACTTTTAACAAACCCAGGACTGGAGGCAATCAGTCAGATCCATCAAGAGAACACATCATTCATCTTTTGGAAATCATCATTTTGCATGTGCAACTGACAGCAATAACAGCAGGCAAGACTGTCTCCTACCATGAACTCAAATACAAAGGGCTGGAATTTTGCCATGAAAGTGGAAAGCAAGAGCAAGGTCTGTTTTCTGTGGCTAATAAAACTCCACTGTTTAAAAATGGAGAGAGAGAGAGCTCATCTTCCGCCTCGGAACACTTCAACCCCAGGGCATCAATGTGGATTTCACCAGTTTCCTCATTTCCCCTTGCCCTACCTCACCCCAATTCCAAACTTCCAGCTCAGCATCGTCCCCATGACCTGTCCTATCTGCCTGTTTTCTTTCCCACCTCTCCACTCCACCCTCCTCTCTGACCTATCACCTCCATCCCCATCCCATTCACCTATTGTACTCTATGCTACTTTCTCCCCACCCCCACCACTCTCTCATTTATCTCTCCACCCTGCAGGCACCCTGCCTCTATTCCTGATGAAGGGCTTTTGCCTAAAATGTCGATTTTCCTGCTCCTCGGTTGCTGCCTGACCTGCTTTGCTTTTCCAGCACCACTCTAATCTAAACTCTGGTTTCCAGCATCTGCAGTCCTTGTTTTTACCCAGAGAATTATAGATCTATTCTCGTAACATCAGTCGTGGGGAAAATGCTTGAGCCGATCATAAAAGACACATGATGTCTTTTGTATGTTATGATCTGCCTGTACTGCACGCAAAACAAAACTTTTAACTATACTTAAATACATGTGACAGTGGTAAAATAAATCAAATCAAAACAGAATACTTGGAAAGCATAGACAGAATTAGACAAAGTCAGCATTGGTGTATAAAAGACAGATCATGCTTCACAAATCTTCTGGAGTTTTTTTTAAGGATGTAGCTAGTAGAGTAGATAAGGGAGAGCCAGTGGATGTGGGTTCCCCAGAGGGGCAGTCCTGTATTCCCCTGCAAGTTCAAGGTTACCATCATCGGAGGTGGTGAGGAGCTGAATGTCTGGTACCCCTCCACACATAAGGGCCCCCTGTGCCCTGTTCTGGAGTGAGAGAAAGACAGGGATTGAGTGATGTAAAAGTATTAGCCCCAGTTCAGGCAAGTGAAAGGTAGTGAGGTATTGAGGAGGCAGTGCACAGGTCAAGCAGGGTTTGAGGCATAGGAGGTTATTTGGGGTGAGAGCGAGCAAGGCAAGTTTTTCCAGCAAATAGTAAATTTGTCAAAGTACGAGATGCTGTGGGAAGTTGGTGCAGTAGCACAGAGAAGATGGTTGAACTCACCTTTGCACAGTGGAGAAGGTCATTGACCTTCTCACAGCACTGCTGGCTGATTCCTCCTCACCACAGACAGGGCATTGAACAGATTGCCAACCTCAGACCAGGCAGCCAGGATCGGGTGGCATGGCCTCTTTTGCCACTCGTCTGAGAAGAAGATGATCTTCCTGTGCATCACCCCTCTATCAGGGCCTTCAGCTTCCTGTTGGCAAATTCTGGGACCATCTTCTCCTTCTCTGACATGTTCAGGATCTGTTCATGACCAAGGCAGCATTGGAGTGCCAGATGCACAGGGCCCTTTTAAAGATGGCATGGGCCAAAGGTGTATAGGTCTTTTGGTGGATATCTGCTGAGTGGTGAATCGTACCGTGAATGGTGTGTGAGTTGGGGGCCAGAATCAGACATGGCGAATGCCAGGGGGAAGGATTAGAGTTAATGCTATGCATTTGCTTAGATATGGCAAGCAAACTTGCTAGGCCTAATGGAGGAAATGCCTTTGAAAAAATTCTACGCACCTTGAATTTGCCAAGATAAACATAAGATTCTGATCAATAGCTTGGCATAGTTCTAGCAGCAAGTGGCCTTGCCGACCTGAATTGACTCTCCAGATTAAAGGGAAGATAACCTACCTGTTCCCATCCTCCTTTGCAGAATGTCTCTGTTCCTATGTCTCCTTCAAAAGAAACAAGGACACATGAGCCAGACTAATTCTTTCCACTGACTTAGAGAGTGTGAAATTGACTTTGGCAGATGTGGGGAGAAGGAATAGAAATGAAAATGTAGATAGTCTGTGGGTCACCTAAGAGCAGTGGTATGGCATAAGGGGTTAATAGGTATTATGTTAATTATTATAGTGCATTACCAGTGATATCAGATAACGTCTGATTACATGTAATTGGAACTTGAAGGAAGAAGAATTTGTTCAAGCTAAAGTCAGTCTCTGTAAATAAAAGTCACTAAATGCTTGCTAGTTTATGCCAAGGTAGACAAGCAGGAGGCTTGTCTGCCTTGGAATCCAACATCTGCAGTTTCTTTGTCTCTGCTAGCTTATACCAGCATGGTTTTTAATTTTTTTCTATCAAGGGCATAATGAAGCCACTCATGCTATTCATACAGAATCCAGCAATGCCAGTGAAATTCAATGACATCTCCTGCTGGATCAGTTGCAAACAGGATGTGTTATCCAGCCTTGGTAAACAGGGCATTGCTCACCCGAGCTATACCCTTCTGCAGCTGCCTCACTATCTCTGGAACGCTGCAGCTGTCTCTTGAAAGGATATAACTGTGAAGAATTTCAAGGCTGCAGTTACTTTGCCTGCTGGGGGAAAGGCAATGTTGATGCGTGCTGTGAGGGTTGTACTTCTGAGCACCATCTTCCTCAAGAGTCGCAGTCACCTTCGGCACTGGTTTTCTGCACATGACATAAACCCACCAAGTGTTGTTTCCTTAATTATTACAGACCTGCACATGCTGATGGTTAAATGAAGGATACTTCATCCTACCCCATGATCAAAGAACTGGTAGCATCCCCCATGATGTTAAATTAGTGGACACAAGTTCAATCTGACGAGATTAATAAAGTGGAAATAACAAGTGAAATTCATACGTGACAGTAGTTAGAGCCTGAAGATATTGCTTAGCTGGTCTAAAATGCATGAGTTGATTCCTTGAAACTAAACAGCAAGCAGACACACTCCCAAAACCATCAGTTGGACTGATGTTTTCACAAATTTCTTCCTCCTTTGCTTTCTCTCCATAACTCTATTACTTGAGCAATAGTGAAAACAGCTATTATCTTCCACCGCTTCACCCTGGGCCTCTGGCCCCCTCACTTCCCTCTTCGAATCCCTTGCTTACTTCTTACCCTCCCTCCCTGAGTCTCACATGCAAAGATCCTGTTCCTGGCTTCACTATTTCCACTCTCTGAATGACCCCTTCCCAACCCCATGTGGTTTGGAAGGAAGAAACGGAAAGCAGGAGAGGTGCCAAGCTAGAGGTTTGGAAAGTAGCAGGGATGTTTTGAGCAGGAATGTTGGAGAGTGTGATGGTGATTCGGGTGTGACAGCGAGTCAGAGATAATGTCAAAGAGTTAGTAAGTTAGTAAGAGTTAGTGAGAAGATTTTATAGAGTCAGTTACTACTGACATTGTTATTTGGATGAGCCTGGTTTTGTAGAATTTCAAAGGATTCCTAAAACACAATGACAGTTCTACTAAATTTGTAAAGTGGATTCCTAGCCCAAGTCTCCAAAGGTACTCGTAAATCTTCCAGTTTTGTCTCATAGCAACGAGTTCAACTTGAGCTCTGTTACTAAAATTGAAGCTGCAGTATTAATCTAACATGTATCTCACATGTTTGTTAGTTGTTATGGTTATTGTTCTGAAATGTTGTGAGTTCTATTACACTGTGGTAAATGGAAGAATGAATTCAGTAAACCTGGTAATTTGTGGGCTAGGATGTTACCACATCAATAGCCAGGGGTAATATTCTTTCCTCTTCTCCCATATCTATGGTAACAATTTTGAAAAGTACATATATATTGTTATGGCCAGTTAAGGAGTACCATGGTTCCCCTCTGTTTTAAACCCTCTCTTGATCAGTCATAATAAACATGATTTATATTTCTTTTTCAGTACCTAGCTACCACATTTCAGCTAGACTTAGCTAACTATATCACAAACGAAGGAGAGTCAATTCCAAGGTTTTCTTGAGTGAAGAAACAGCATTTTATTATCTATTACTAACTAACAAAGTTAGGGATAGGTATCTGGTACAGGCAGGGAAGTAAAGACAGTTACAGTTTATAAATAATTAATAATTAATCTGAGCCTCACCTGCTGAGCTGTAGTCCTGTTTCCTTAGGAGGGGTGAATTTTGCAGATCTTCTTGATTTATCAGGCAGTGGATTTTTCAAGTTGATTATTAATTAATGCTGTTTTCGAGATTCAGATGCAAACTCTGTGTTTGTGAGTGTGTTTGAAAGAAAGAGATAGATAGAGAGAAGAGCTTCCAGTGTCCTGACTGTTATCAATCCATATTGCTTTCTCTTTGTGTGTTGTTACTCAAACTAATCCCCTGAAGTATGGTTTGTTTCTGCATTCCAAATCTAGCTCTTTTTTTTTCAAATTGAACACCCTACTGATAATCTTTTATTTCTAATAAGTAAGGTTTTCATGCAAGTTTGAGTAAAACGAAAGATGAGAATTTCTTCATACTTCACTGAGACCTAATGCCTCTTGATAAATTGGTAATTCTGAGGCAGACCATTTTATATCTTCCTTGTGGTTGCCTGGACTTCTCAGCTCATCACAGCAGCCATTTTAGGCAAGCAGTGTACTTTATGAAATCAGCTTTAAGTCCCTGAAAGACTCAGATATTAAAGTAAGGAAAATTGAACATTCATAGTTCATTTTCACAACTATTGTAACAATACAGATTTCTACAGATGGCACATATTCTTCCATTTCCTCTGTAACAGTGAACATGAAATGCATTCAGTATACAGATGGAAACATTAAGGGAAACTTTGATTCTCAGTGATGCCCAGTGCATTTGCCTCTCTCCATCTTTTGCTCAGGGTGGTGTCTTCTTCTCTTACCTGTCCCTTGTTCTTTTGGCTCTGGCTTCCAAATCACCTTGGGTTTGCCCTTTGTGCAGGTGGCATGATGGCTCAGTGGCGGCTCTGTGTGGAGTTTGCACATTCTCCCTTTGCCTGTGTGGGTTTCTGTTGTGTGCCCTAGTTTCCTCTCACAGTCCAAAGGTGTGCAGATTAGGTGGATTGCTGGTGGGGAATGCAGGGTTACTGGGATGGGGTGGGTCTGGGAGGATGCTCTTCAGAGGATTGATGTGGGCTGAATGGCCTCCTTTCACACTATAGGGATTCTATGAGCAAACTGGAATGCAAGAAATTGCCATTGAGACTTCTCTGCCATTTTGTTAGATCATGGCTGATGTAATTGTAAATTCAAATCTATTATTCTCCTGCTCCCCATAATCCTTCACTCCCTTATCAATCACCAACCTGTCTAACCCTGCCTTGAATATATTCAAAGCCTAATCTCCACTGGCTTCTCATGTATGATCGTGGGTCTTGGGTGGGTGTTGTGTTGCAGCAACAGACATTACCTCCCTGGGATCCTTGATCCTGGGGAAGATCTCCTGCTAGGCTGTCAGTGCCCGCGTGGCACCTAATTTTGCAGCCCTTCCCATTAGAGTCTATGTGCAGATCTTACATGCTCTCAATCTGGCAGATCCTTGATGCCCCCATTGGCTCCCACTCTTTATTTATATATTGCTATTTCTCAGTATTAGGAAAAGAATAATAGTGGCTGAAGTAAACATGTTAAATGAAACGTGTATATTTTTTCCTTGTGTGTTTTTGCTTAATCCATGTCCTAACACAAGGTGGGCAACCTGATTCCTCATTGCCACCAATGCTCCTGTGAACCAGCAACTGAGGACAATACCGAAGTTTTCCACTTTTGTCTCATGGATAAAGAACTTGCCTTTCATTGTTGTTTCCATCAGAAGAATGCACTTGTGTCCCACTTTACCATGTTTCTTGATTTCACTGGTCAAAGCACAAAGTCACTGCACTCCCTGAGGATTGAGTGTTTGACTGAGTGGTAGCATTCTTTTCCTGGAGTCAGAAAGTGTGAGGTTTGTGTTCGGCCCTAAAAATCCCATTAAATAGAATGAAAGTGGGAATGTGTAAATGTTTTCCGAATCCTAAGGTGACATCCAGCACACTATGCATGTATGGCATGTTTAAATGACCCCTTCTGTTATGGACCAGGCCAGACCCCCTAAAAACATTTCAAGAAAGTAGCCCAGACTCTAACTTTGCAAGTTGTTTTAAGCAGGTGTAGAGTGGATATTCTAGGAGTGATGCAGGTGGTCAAACCACTTAGTTTTAAACTAAAGAGAATTTATTTACAAGATTACTGAATGAAAAACAAATAAAAGAGAACAGAATATAGAATAACTTAACCTATCCAAAAACCCAACCGATTATCCTAACTTAATGACTCTGTTCCAAATACTTGCAACAATCCCCATAAACATCCCTTGGCAAAAAAGGTAAAATCAAACACAGATTCTTATAGGAGAGATGTCAGAGAGAGGGAGGATCAGCATGGACCTGCTTCTTTGGTCCAGCAGCTTCACAACGACTGACTACTTTCAGTGAACAGCCAGATGCTAAAAACCAAACCAAACCAGAGAAAAGCTGAGCTGGGAAAACTAGCCACTACTCTTTCATTGTACAAGTTTTTTTTAAACTTTAAAGCCTTTTTCCTGAGACAGTATTTGTTGGTTGTAATCAAATTGGCCCTAAAATCTTTCAAACCTAGACCTCCCGGAGTTTCTTAGTTTACAAATCCTCTGGGGATTTGTTGTCCCTCTCTATGGGTTGTGGGAATCCACAACACCTGTCCACTATATAGGGCTGACATCCTATTGGTTAGTGTAAAGATGTAAACAGGCAGTGTAAACAGGCAGTGTTCATGTCATATACTGGATTAGTGG
This sequence comes from Chiloscyllium punctatum, assembly GCF_047496795.1. NCBI lineage: Eukaryota > Metazoa > Chordata > Chondrichthyes > Orectolobiformes > Hemiscylliidae > Chiloscyllium > Chiloscyllium punctatum. Next base: position 11,912,393 of record NC_092783.1, on the reverse strand, counting down.
TGCTGGAAGAGCACAGCAGTTCAGGCAGCATCCAACGAGCAGCGAAATCGACGTTTCGGGCAAAAGCCCTTCATCAGGGATAAAGGCAGTGAGCCTGAAGTGTGGAGAGATAAGCTAGAGGAGGGTGGGGATGGGGAGAAAGTAGCATAGAGTACAATTGGTGAGTGGGGGAGGAGATGAAGGTGATAGGTCAAGGAGGAGAGGGTGGAGTGGATAGGTGGAAAAGGCGATAGGCAGGTTGGACAAGTACGGACAAGTCAAGGAGACAGTGCTGAGCTAGAAGTTTGAAACTAGGATGAGGTGGGGGAAGGGGAAATGAGGAAGCTGTTGAAGTCCACATTGATACCCTGGGGTTGAAGTGTTCCGAGGCGGAAGATGAGGCGTTCTTCCTCCAGGCGTCTGGTGGTGAGGGAGCAGCGGTGAAGGAGGCCCAGGACCTCCATGTCCTCGGCAGAGTGGGAGGGGGAGTTGAAATGTTGGGCCACGGGGCGGTTTGATTGATTGGTGTGGGTGTCTCGGAGATGTTCCCTAAAGCGCTCTGCTAGGAGGCGCCCAGTCTCCCCAATGTAGAGGAGACCACATCGGGAGCAACCTCAGTGTTCATGTCATGTCTGGTCTGACTGTCTATCCATCTGTGATTGAACTGACTAAACTAAAACCCTGATTTATTGGATCAGGGAATAAATGTAGCAAAGCTCAACATACTCTCAGAGGTCAGGTTTGGAGGTTGTTGGAGATGATTAACGAAGTTGACCTGCTTAACATATTTAAATACTTGCAGATACACATTAATAGTTTGGGTGACACTTTTACAGCTAAAGGGGTACATATTGAGCATTCATGAAATGGGGCCTGATTTTGACACTGTGCCAGTGAATAGGTTTTGGATGAGTTAAAACCTCACACTGTGAATGGGTTCTACATATGATTAAATATATTTTCTCAAGAGAGAAGGGGTTGTTGTACATGAGAGAGGCTGGTGGGTGGAACCAAGTTTTGGATTCTAATGTCCTTTGTCTGATGTTAACAAGTTCTGTGTTGTCTTCAAAAACTAATCCCAGAATTCTCAATTCCGTTATTCAGTTGTTTGCTTTGCTGTAGCATAGTAAAGTATACTGACCTTGCAATCAACTCAACTATCACCTAAAATCTCACAGGAGAACTAAAATCTGATACTGAGAATCCAAACTCCTCATTGCATGAGAGGCAAGCAGGATTTCAGCAATTTGCTGTCAGAGATTTTTGCAGTTTTGATGTAAATCTAGAGAGACTTTTTCACTTCAGGTACAGAAACAAACGCCCTCCAGTTCAATTAATACTCTTTATTTTAGTAAAGATTGCTCATTATCCTTTGTATGCTAATGAGATTTTTATGAAGTTTTCTGATGTTTTACCAGTGTTCTCCTCGTAGCTTTCATTTTGTGTATGTAAAACTTAAATTCACTTTCTAAAAGATAAGCTTTGCTGATTAGGTATACAATTTTACTTTTAATGGAATCAGCCTGAGGTCTCCATTCCTCAGATTGTTTTTCTATAATAAACGTTTTGTCGTTACAGTGCAAGAGCACAAAGGATGAAAAATGTTTATCTAAAAGCCATTTCAAAAGTACATTGAGTGCAAAAATAAAGTTGACAATTTTATAGTTGCACAACCATTTTGCTCATATTAGCAGAGGAAAATGTACTATACAATTCTAATCTAAGAATAATGTTTCAAATCATAGGTAAACATTAAGTATTTGCTTTTAAAGCATGGTTAGTGCCAATAAGAATACAATATGATTAGTTGTTAGTGATTATAACAGAGCATCGGTATGATTTGAGAGGTCATGGTGAATTACATCATGGTTTCTTGATTGTTCTTCAGTTCACTGACTGCATGAGCATCCCAGCTGCTAAGGAACCTTGTGATACTAGCAGCACAGTTCAGTACCTTCCAACATCACAGAATTTTCAGTGTGTAGAGGAGAATCTGTTTCCTTTTGGGACCATACCAATACTACAGCAGCCATGTGAGTCATACACAATTTAGGAATACTGGGCTCAAGACAGGGTGGAGATCTATGCTTTTGAGTATGAATTGACTACTGATAACAACCATGAATGAAAAGGATAGATACATTTAGGAACAGAGCTCAAAAGCTCAACAATTACAAATATTTCAGGCTTCAGATAATCATTAGCAGAAGTTGATGGAAAAGCTAGCAGGTCAGAAGGGTCACCTGAAATGTTAACTCTGATTTCTCTTCACAGACGCTGCCAGACCTGCTGAACTTTTTCAGCAACTTCTGTTTTTGTTTCTGATTTACAGCATCTGCAGTTCTTTTGGTTTTTATTCAGACAATCTTTGTCTGACAAGGGAAGACATTTGAAGCTTCTCAGAAACTTGTTTACGGTCAGGCAAGGAGGGAAAAAGATTGTTTCTTGAATTTTTTCCAGCTTACTAGAAACTGGCCTAATATACGAGCCATAGATTTGTTTTTCAATGAGCACTTTCATTGGGCAAGAGATGGAGGGAGTGAGATCCACTGAATGCCCAGTGGAAAGAATCTGAGGCTTCAGACTTATCCATAGTCAGCCTTTACTAATGATTCATCTATTAATTGGACCCTCTTAGCAGGATGCAGGGAATAGGAAATCTGTCCAGTAAAAGCGTCAGACCAAACCAGTAAATGAATGTGGGAGCAGGCTGAAGGGATTCCAGAGGACAGTCATGCACAGCATGGGAGGAAGTGGGGAACACAAATGGTGGAGAGTCAGAGTTAAAAAGGGTGGTGCTGGAAAAGCACAGCAGGTCAGCCAGGATGCACAGTGGGAAAACTGATTTTGTGAGGCCATGAAGTCTGTAATTGTACCTCTGTGCTCCTGTTGGGGAGACAGCTTGCCTCTTGCTTTGGGCCTTTGCAAATATTATGGCTGAAATCAGGAACGCACTAAAGGCAAACCACTTGGCACAGAACTGCATCGAAGGAAAGTGCATCTGTTCTGCTCTGTTCACCCGCTCCTCCAAAATCATCTGAAAATAATTCACCTTTCATATATGTTTGGTAAGAATTATGATTATGAATGGCTTGTGTTATGTCTTTTTTTTTGACTGGATGTCAGACATTTGAGAACTAGCTATCCAATGTATTAGCACTTCATTTTGGAGGCTGACATTTCACAGTTTTAGGTTTTGTCGAATGTACTTTAGAACTGAAGAATATTGCCAGATGATGGAGCTTTACAAGTCATTTTTAATTTCATGTATTGTTATTCCTTTGCGATGTTTTCTGTGGAATTCTGCCACTAACCAGCTGAACTGTAACATGTTCAGCTCTGTGTTTCATAATCTGTGTCCCTAACTGCATTGAAATCCAGTTAGTGGCAGGGAATTCTATGGTGATTAATTCATCTCCAGACTTCCCAAAACCTGTCCACAATTCACAAGACACAAATCAAGTGTTAGATATTCATGAGTCAGATGGAATACTCCCCACTTGCCTCCATAACACTAAAGAAGCTTGACACAATCTAAATCTGCCCACTTTACAGGCATCCTATCCACCACCTTCAATATTCAATCACTCTGTTGTCATCGCAGAGTGACAACAGTGCGTATTATCTACAAGAGACACTGCAACGACTTACCAAGGCTCCTTTAACAACAAATCCAAAAGGACAAATGCAGCAAATTCATGGGAGATCACCATCTGCAATGTCCCAGGCCATTCTGACTTGGATTTATATTTCTGTTCCTTTGGCTTGAATCCTGGAATTCCTGTTTTGAGTGTACCAACACCACATGGATTGCAGTGATTCATAATGGCATCTTCTGATGGGCAATGGGGAGGTATGTAGTGGTATTATCGCTGGACTGTTAATCCAGATAATGTTTTGGGGCTCCGGGTCTAAATTCCACATTGCCAGATAGTGGAAAAAAGTCTGGAAATAAGAGGCTTATGATGACCATGAAACCATTGTTGATTGTAGAAAAATCCCATCTGGATCGGAAAGGAAACTTCCATCCTTACCTGGTCTGGCCAACATGTGACTCCAGACCCACAGCAATATGGTTGACTTTTAACTGCCCTCTTGGCAATTAGGAATGGGCAATAAATGCTGCCTAGCCAGCGACATCCACATCCTGTGAATGATTAAAGAAAAAAGAAATATGGAATGGAAACAAATACTGGCCAGCCAGTGACCTCAACATCCCATGAATTAATGAAGATTAAGTTAAAGCTGGACAATTGATTTACTTTTCTTTTACCACTAAGTGTTAATATCTATTTTTGCTATCATGGTAATTCAGCTACTTGAAGATTGATGCAAAGGCATTAACCCAAACTAAATTTGCAATTAAATGATTGCATAGTTTAAACTGCGGTTCTCTTCCAATTGTTATTTCAGACTGAAAGCTCCTTAAAACAATTGAAATGACTGGATTTCAAACGGAAAAATCACGGACCTGTATAAAGTATCTCATGTTCCTGTCCAATACTTTAATTTTTGTAAGTAACTGCTTGGTCACATTTGTGAACATTTGAGAATGGCTGTTTACATGAAACAGGTACTTGGAGGGAAAACTCTGAGAATATTCATGAGATTGGTAATTACAAGAAATTATATTAAAACCTGTGTCCATGGCAACAAGCATTGTTATTCAATAACTTTAATCAAATACATACCGCGTAATTTTATTAAAGTCTCAAATGTGGTTTAATTGTATTATGAGATAAAGAGTACTTTATCTTAAGAATGGTTATGAAATAGTGTGCAGGAGCAGAGGAGATTATTGCAGGATTCTTGATGAATATTAATGCTGGAGGCTTCAACCATCTGTAATAACCTCATTGTGGTCTTTTACAGACAGGAGGGATATGTCTGCTGGGAGTTGGCATCTGGGTTACAACAAACCCCAATGGCTTCAAGAACATTGTGACTGCAAACCCATTCATCTATACTGGGGCTTACATCATCCTGTCAGTCGGGGTAATTCTCTTCTTCCTAGGGTGCTTAGGTTGCTGGGGAGCCATCCGAGAGAGCAAACAACTGCTTATGATTGTACGTAACTTGAAATCTTCATTCTTTCAGATTATTTTTGTTTTATAATCAAAGGTGTCAGAATGGTTAAAATTCAATCTATATTTCTCCCTCCCCGACCTGCATTTCCAAATTTAAGAGGTTAATTGTACAAATGCATATTATATTCTCATTAGGATAACATCACCAAATTATCATAGAATCCCTACAGATGTAAGCAGACCATTCGGCCTATCGAGTCCACATCCATCCTCTGAAGAGCATTCCACTCTGACCCACCCCCTCCAACCTATGGCTAATTCACCTAACCAGTACATCCCTGGACACTATGGACAAGTTACCATGGCCAATCCACCCAACATGCAGATCTTTGGACTAAAATAGGACATAATATTTTTCTTCATCCATTTTGGGAGCTGGCAAGGGTTAGGGTCCTTTGTCCAGTATTCATCATATTGGCCTGGCTGCATCTGTGGAAAGAAAGCAGTGCTAATGTAATGTGTTCAGTATCGTGCTCTGAGAAAGGGACACTGGACTTGAAACATTAACTCTGCTTTCTTTCCACAGATGCTGCCAGACCTGTTGAGTTTCTCCAGCAGTTTCTGTTTTTGTCTCAGGTCTCCAGCATCTGCAATACTTTGTTTTATTCATTGCTTCGGTACCTGGTGTGTGGTGGCTAGCATTTGGCCTCTGGAGCAGCATAACCAAAACTAATGATCCTTTTGTTTGCAGTCCAAACCTTCACTTTTTCCAGCACTCATGGGGTAGTGACATGAGTCAAGAACATTTCCCACTCCACCGTGCAGACACATTGAGACTATTCTCCATCAGCATATTGTTGAGATTAACTCCCTACTGGCTAGTTTAAAACCCCATCTCAAATGCTTTCTTATCTCAGAAAATCAAAAGCTAGTGGAAGAATATCTGCATTTTGCATGGTTGGATGGTTGAGATGCTATCTGAAGAAGAACAGGGATTTTCTCTCCACTACCCAATATTTAATCGCTCAGCTAATATCATTAAGGCAGACTATGTGTCCACCATCACATTGTTGTATATAAACTGGCTACTGTGTCAGTCAAAATAAATGGTATGGGGAGAATGTGATGTAGTGGCAATGATATCAATTGATGCTCTGAGAACATGGGTTCAATTCCCATCATGGAAACTGATGGAATTTAAATTAAATTAGTTCATTTAAAAAAGGAATGAAAACTAATATCAGTAATAGTGACCGTGAAACTATAAAAACTAATCTGGTTCTTGGATAATTATTGCAGGTATCCCTTCAAAGTTTGCTATCTAGAATCCTCTGTAAAATAACGATCTGTACAAAACATAATTTGGAGATGCCGGCGTTGGACTGAGGTGTACAAAGTTAAAAATCACATAACACCAGATTATAGTCCAACAGGTTTAATTGGAAGCACATGAGCTTTCGGAGCACCGCTCCTTCATATGTTGGTACCGAAAGCTAGTGTGCTTCCAATTAAATCTGTTGGACTATAACCTGGTGTTGTGTGGTTTTTAACTTTGTACAAAACATAGACTCTGAAGGACTCTTAACCTGGTCTGTCAACATGTGACTCCAGGCACATTGCAATGTGCTTGACTCTAACTGCCCTCTGAAAGGCTATTTAGTTGTCAAGAGTAATGGCTTCCCCAGTGACACCCACATTCTGTGAAAGAATAAGTTACAATACGATTTAGTCTTCAAAATAATTCATTGCAATTGACTGCAAAGCATGTTGTTATTTCCTGTGAAAGACAACGTAAATACCATTTTTTGTTTATTTGTAAATAGTAATAGACCTTTTTCAACCTGTGGTTTAAAGAATTGTGCCACATTATGTTTACAAGCTGTTATTGAACCTGATTTTTTTTTGCAAGCTGCCCCAACATAAAAGTCTATTTTAAAGCATTTTGTATCAATTTTCCATGTAAAGAGATTCCCTCACATATATCAGCATGGATTTTTTTTCCACTTCTCTTTCAAGTTTACTTAAAAATATTTGTGAATTTGTTATCCTCAAACTCCTTTACTGTCCAGAAATGAAGACTAATTACAAGTTTTTTTCTATACGTAATTCGTTACTTCACGTCAGCGGAGCTCCCTCTCCTGCTTTCCCCTCAGTACGCCTCCCTTGAACAATGAACGAGATCTAAAACAAATTAAAAACCACACAACACCAGGTTATAGTCCAACAGGTTTAATTGGAAGCACACTAGCTTTCGGAGTGAAGGAGCGATACTCCGAAAGCTAGTGTGCTTCCAATTAAACCTGTTGGACTATAACCTGGTGTTGTGTGGTTTTTAACTTTGTACACCCCAGTCCAACACCGGCATCTCCAAATCATAAAACAAATTAGGTCTTCTTCACTTTTCATTTTCAACTCTTCTATGATAGTGCTCAGTACAGGGGCTCCTGACTCTTCATCTAAGGTCCCGGAAGATTCAATGACCCGAACTAAATGGCAAACTTGATTGGCAAAAAATATGCAGAGAATCCGGTTATATTTTTGTGAACAATTTACAAAATAATGGAGTTTCTCATTGAGAACGGGTTGGGAGCGGCCTCTGCTGGTCATTTTCAATTCATCTACTCCATGCAATACTGTCGGAATATTTTTGAAGAATTAGAATCACTTTATCTTTAATGTGCCACAATCCACTGAATTCAAATTGTGTACTTTTGAATTTTAAAAAAAAATCAATTTTGTGCACTGTAGCTGTAATTTGATTCGGTTCATACATTTAAGTTCTCCCTTGCTAATTGTGACGAGGCAATGCTGGTCTGTTAACATATGAATTTCTTCAGTTTGACTCTGAATTTACAGAACCGCCCAAACTGACAGATTTGTGAAAATCGAAGACCAGTTGCCTGCGTAAGGCATTTTTAAAAAAGTAACAATGTTTAAAATGCCAGATCAGATGTCTATAGTATTACTGAAATCATATACAGTTTTATGTGCATTCATGAATTTGCTGTAAATGGCAAAATTCGGAATTCTCCTCACTGTTACTCAAAGAGGCAGTTGAAGGGATAAGGAATAACTGATGGTGTTGTGTTATTTACAGTTTTTGCTATTGATTCTGATCATTTTCATCTTGGAGTTAGTTGCAGCTGTCCTTGCGTTAGTCTTCAGAAAACAGGTAGGTACAATGATCACAAATAAAATATTTTTCAGCTATTTGAGAGCAACTACTATGTGGCTGAATATGAATCCTGTAAATTTATATTCAGATACGAAAGGATTATTTCTTAAAGGAATTGCAGATGAAATACAAAGGAGACAATTCCACAGATGCATTTTCAAAAACCTGGAATGCCATTATGATGGACGTAAGTTTTCAAAGAAATTCTCTTCTTCCGCACATTCCTCCTGGATATAGGCTGCCTATATTTGCACAGCCATCAGCTGTCAACTTATGCCTTACCCAAGTGACTGTTGACATGTTGCTTTACTATTAGTTGCTTCACAATACGAGACTAGGACCCGTGGACACAGCCATAGAATTAGAGGGGGTAAATTCAGAACAGAAATGCGGAGACATTTCTTCAGCCAGAGAGTGGTGGGCCTGTGGAATTTATTGCCGCAGAGTGCAGTGGAGGCCGGGACGCTAAATGTCTTCAAGGCAGAGATTGATAGATTCTTGTTGTCTCGAGGAATTAAGGGCTACAGGGAGAATGCGGGTAAGCGGAGTTGAAATGCCCATCAGCCATGATTGAATGGCGGAGTGGAACTTGATGGGCTGAATGGCCTTACTTCCAATCCTATGTCTTATGGTCTATGGTCTTATGGTCTTATGAATATTGACAAATAGCTTGACCATGTGATGCACCACACTTCCCTTAGTTGACTGCATTAAAAACCATCTTGTGGTCCCTGGAAAAGGAATAGCAGACCAGGTTATAACAAATTGACTTAGGCAAAGTCAACCAGTTATCTGGAATTCCATCTGGTCAGCTTGACCTGTTGGCTTACCCATGTTGATTGTTATAGTACACACAGTCTTGGCAACATTATAGAGTGAGCTGTTTCGTAGCTTGTTTATGTTGCTGAACCTGTTCCACTGAGTTCATTGTTATTGTTCAGTCACCATTGTTATGGACCAGATCCCCTTAAAATATTTTAAGAAAGTAGCCTACGCTCTAATATTTTCTTATTTTAAAGGTAGATGTGAAGTGCCGTGTTCCAGATGTGACTGATCAAACAACACAACGTTTAGCAAAACAATTTAATTAAACACTATTGTTAAAATAAAAACAAAAGAAAGATCAATAAACTTAATCATAGGAAAACTTAACCAAATAATAAGGAAAGCACCTATTACTGATTAACTATTCCAGTATAGTAACTTCCCATAAACACATACCTTGGCAAAAAGGCAAATGCAGACAGAGATTCTTTCATGTGGTTCTGCAATTCAGGAGGAAAACTTCAAGAGTGTAGAGCAGCTAGGAGTCATTCGCTGATGCTTCCAACTCTTGAGATCCCAAAGACCTCTGAGTTACTGAAGAAACCAAATTCCAAAAATCTGGATCTGTGAGAGCTGTCCACACCCAGGCTGCTTCCTTTGTTCCAATTCTGAAAAACCTGAAGGCCTCACAAGCTGTTTACTGAAGTCACTTCAAGTAGCCAGTTTGGTGCCTCTGTCTTACAACCTCTCTTCAAAGAAAAAGGACAAAATGACTTTTAAAGGTGACAGCGTCATCACACCTCCTACTCCGTTGAGGCTCAGGTGATGATTGGTGTTGTTTGCATCACTCATCCACCCTAATTCTGCTCTTCTTCTGGCTTCCCCTGTCCTTTAATATTCAATTCGTGGCAACGTGGAATTTGCATCAAAGCCATCATATTTATTTCTTGTCATTTCAGTTTTCCTGCTGTGGTGTAAATGGGCCTCAAGATTTTGGACAGAATTCGTCTTTTCACGAACTCTTCCCCAATATGCTGCTACCTGAAGCGTGTTGTAAGAAGAACAATACAGTCCTTGTCTTCCTCGACAAGAATCGATGTTTTCAGGGAGATGCTGGCTACATAAACAGTAAGGTAAATAGAAAATGTACATGGAGCATTTATTGTGTAAGGGAATTGGTTGCAACTCAGTGTGATTTCTGGATTGATTTTTTTTAATCACTGAAGTCACTCAAACATGATTATAATTTTGATGTAGTGTAATAAAGTAAGCACCAATCTTACGGATTGGAATATGGAATTGAGAGACAAAATTTCTTAAGTTCCTATGTGGACATAGCATCACTGGAATGGCCTGTCCATCATCATTGTCCTTTGAAAAGGTGATGGTGAGCACCTTCTTGAACCATTGCTGCTTGTGCAAATATGATGTCATTGGATGGTGGACCAGACATGGGGACTGTGACTGGCCTATTACTATTCTTGCATCTGTTCCAGTGAGAGTCCAAGTTGAGTTCATAGAAAGGAGGCCCAGAAGGAGGGCATATAGCCCACCCTGCATGTGATAGCTCTTTGGAAGTGAAATTCAATTAATTCCATTCTTCTGCTCTTCTTCCATTACCCTGAAAACTTTCCAGTTCTAGAAAATACCCTAGTCTATTTCCAAAGTTACTAATGAATTTGTTTTAATTGCTCTTAATTGTTCTTTCAGTCAGTACATTCCAAATCATCACAATTCAACATATACAGGAAATATATGTAGTCTTGAAGGCATTCACTGAATTTTAGGTCATAGCAGTGTTGAAACTTGCACAGGGTAATTGCTAATGTTTCTTGTTTCAGGGATGTTTCTCAATGATTGCAGAGAATTTTCGGAATTATGTTCATCTGGTTGGAGCATTCAGTATAATAGTGCTTTTAATTGAGGTAAGGTCGCATTTGTCCAGATTTAAATGTTTGAAAGCTTCATAAAATACAGGGATAGGGGATTTATTTGTGGTGAAATTGCTTGTGCTGAAATTGCAAGCATACTTTTCAGAGCTAGGATTACAATTGAGGAAATCTCCTACCGTCACTTGATGGCACAAAAGGAACTTTCTCATTGTTCACTAAACATGTACCTTTTTACCACAAGCTATGAAAGTCTTTCAATGTTTGTGCAGAAGAATGATGATTTGAGGCAGGCAGAATAAATGGAGTATGACCCAATAGAAGCTTCAAACCACTTACCGGATTGAGACTAGGTAGCTAAAGCATACATGATCCAAAAGACAATTTTTGGGTTATTATGCTCCAAACTATCACATTGAACAAAGTACTTTTTTCAAAAGCAATTGTATCAAGGGAAGGGAAGATACAGGAGTGTAATTTCTGCTCTTAGTCATTTCCTCCCAATTCTGTCTGAACAACCATGATCTTAGGTATGTTTATGTTGGAGCAAGTTGAGCTTTGCAATGGCCCCTGAGACACACAAGAGAGTGGCTGATTCTAGTCAAAGTGCAATAAAACTTTGTGTCCTCGAGTTAGGATGTGAGAAAGATTGGTTATGTAACTCCCACGAATTAGTGGCTCAAAACATTAAATGAAAATGTACCTTTAACTCAGTCTTTTGTGTCTGAAGTGGATAAATTTTATCCATGTGGTAAACTAAATATCAACTGTGATGTTGATTTGTACAAACTGAAGGGAAGTACAATAAAACCTGCCTGAGAATGGAAGGGACGGACAAACATGTGGATATGGGTCTTGACTTTGGCTAATAGTATGAAATGGGCAATGTCACCTGCATTATGCATGTCAGCCTGTTTACGAAACTGTGTTTTGGACAGCTGATCTAATATCATGCATTGAATACTAGAAAACCCACGAAGACTTTCAACAGGCCAGAATGAAATTATGGTCTGTAGCAGGAAAACTACAAGGTGAAGCTGAGAAATAAATTAAAACGTAATACTGTCTGAAACTTAATTTTATCAATCCTGTTTTTGAAAAATGTAATTACATCTGATTGAAATTGAATTCCTCTTCTGTAATTAAATCTTTGTCCCATTATTTCTTGTCCTGCACCACAAACTACATGCTCTTTCACTCTCGGAAGATCTGTGTGGGAAATGTTTAATAAGGGGGCAGAAACAAGAGGCTTTAAATTCAAGGTAATTGGCAACATAATCGAAACGGAAAGAAGATGTTTTGTTTTACTTATGGGGAGTTGTGACCTGAAATCCTTTGCCTGAAAAGTTGATGTTACCAGAAAATAATACTTTTCAGAAGGTATTTGGATTAAATGCTTGCAAGGGAAAAAAGATTATGGCTGTGGGGAAAGGGCAGGCAAGTGAATCTAATTGGATGGCTCTTTAAAAGAGTCAGCATGTGCAAACTGGACTGATTGACCTTCCTTGTATGCTGTATCATTTTATGTTTCAATGAACTTGGACTAAAATTCATGTTATCATGTTGAGCCAAAGTTGTTTATTTTTGCTTTTGCAGCTTGGCGCTATGGCTTTTACTATTTTTGTGTACCAGACCTATAACTAATACTGACCATTGTCAGGCAGAAGACACATACTAATCATGACTGAACAAAGAGGAGAAAGCAGTCAACAAGAAACACGTACTGGACAATGACTGGGTGGATGTGCAGAGCCAGCTGTGATTTAGCAAGAATGCATTTAAATGACACGTGAAATTGTTTGAAAAGGAATGAAGCGAACCTTAATAATGAAAATAATGAAAAAGGACAGTCCAGCCATTTTATATTGTCCACACAATTATTATAATTGTAATTATTATAATTATATTCTGTTTTGTCCTGTTAAGAATGTGCTACTTAACCTTTTAACAGTGTTACTGCCCATTTTGAAATGGTTGTGTAATGAGGTACAAATGTAATGTCGAGCTAATTATATTACAGTGTAATAGATATGTATTGTGATATGAATATTCATATTTCTTCTATTTGTGATATCTCAGTTGTATTTTTGACTTTAAGGATGAAGGTCTGCAGCTTTCCTTTTAATTTATTATACCCCTCTAGTTTGCAAATTAAACCTCCCCTGAATCCCTCTTCCCACCTTTGTGCTTTTGAAGTGGTTGTGCAAACAACAGGCATTATATGGGTCACCTGATTCATTTCTGTTTTCATGCAACTCCCAAAACCCACACTCCAAATCCCACTCCCCACCATCGTGCCAATCCATGCCAGCCCTTCTACCTGTTAGTGAAAATTTACTTTGTCAACCTCCCCATACCAACTTGTTTGTTAGGGTAGAAGGTTGTTATGTAATGCTTGATTTGTGACAGCAGTAACAAGCAACAACAACCCCAGTGTATATTTCCTGTTGTCATTGTGGAAGCTGTGTTGTTTTTCATGAACACTTTCTTAATAGAGGGAGCTGTTCTATTATTGAGTCATGCACTGGTCGTATGTCACTTCCTTAATTTGTGGAAGCTGGCTTTTCTGCCATGTGTATGTAAGGTGGCATGGTGGTCAGTGGTTATTACTGCCGCCACACAGCACCAGGGGCCCAGGTTCGATTCCACCTCAGGTGACGATCTGTGTGGAATTTGCAGATTCTGTCTGTGTCTGTGTGGGTTTCCTCCAGATACTCCAGTTTCCTCCCACAGTCCAAAAATGTACAGGTTAGGTGGATTGGCCATGTTAATTGCCACCTAGTGTCCAGGGATATGGAGGCTAGGTGGGTTAGCCATGGGAAATGCATGGTTATAAAGATGGGGTGGGTCTGGGTAGGATGCTCTTATGGAGGGTAGCTGTGGACTCGATGGGCTGAATGGCCTGCTTCCACACTGTAGAGATGCTATGAAAGGCAACAGTGAGGGAATCACTTTTATTATAAGTGTTGATATTATTTATTGTGCTATGCAAATGGGGATCCTGTTCCCAAAGCTGGAGAGTCCTTCACATACTGAACACTTCTTAAAATATCTAAAAAAAGAACTGGGCCAGAATGAGTAAATTCCACTGCTCACGGTGTGTAATAGCATTAAGAGTGGACGTGTGAAACTTATTATTATTTCCAGTGAAATCATCAATAATGTCTTTTGAATATTTATCACAACTTTTTTTAATGATTTGTGCACCAGAGCTAGAACACTTGAGTATCTGATGACAGAGTCATCAAATGGACTTTTATAAACTTAGAACACACTAGATGATGGTACAATGCTTCTCTTTTCTTACAGCAACTTGCCTATAATTAGTTTAACTTATGATATCTTACTTCTGACCTATTGCCCTTTTTAAAAAACAGACATTTCTCCAGTCCATTCAAACTATTGGAGATTCTGAATGTATGGGCCAATAGCACATAAAATACAAACCCTAACTTTATAAGCACACATACTGTTAGGGCCTGCAGCTTGGTCTATTATAGAACTACTCCTACATTCAATTCCATTTTACATCATCTCTATCTAACAGCACTGGGTCATCATCTAGAGTGGTGGAAATCAATTCAAAGTAACCATTGTTAAATTCAACCATATCTTGAAACTCAACCCTATCTTGAAACTCAACCCATAAATGTCCTGCAGTGACCCTATATCTTGCTATCAGTTATCCATGAACTTCATTTCCACTAATAGCAAGAGAGTGGTCTATTATTAATATCCATGGATCAGAAATCCAGGCTAATTTTCTGGAGATGTGATTCAAATCCCACCATTGCAGCTGATGGAATTTTAAATCAGTTAATAAAATCTTAAATCTAAAGCAAGTCTCAGTAATGGTGACCATGAAACTATCATTGATTGTCAGACAAAAAAAAGATTAGTTTACTGATATTCTTTAGGGAAGGGAATCTGCCAAACCTACAATGTTTGGTCTACAGATATCTCTAGATCCACAACAAAGTAGTTGGCTCTTCATTTAAATGACCAGCAAGTCACTCCGTTCAACAGGCTTTAGGAATGGGAGACAAATATTGGGCTGGTCAATGGTACTTAAAGAATAAAAAATAACAGCAAATTTTGATGCCCTTAACTGAATGGTGTGCCATAGAAACACATGAAAAGACTACCATAAGCCATTGTCCTGTCCTTGGACAAAAGATACATGTTGATGATGATGATAACAAAATTAATTGGGTTTTATTAATGGTTTGAAGCTACTTATGGGCCTGTTCTTTCTAAGTCTTCAAAAAGTGAAAAAGAAAGAAGGCTTTACATGAGAAAAACACTGTAATCATAATTTCATACTGCAATTGCAAACTATTATATTTTATTATATAAGTGCTAACTAAATTCACTATCAATTGTTTAAAAAAATTACTGCTCCCAATCACTTGTTTTTGCTATTCAATAAATCCATGAAGTTGGTAAAGTTGAAGTAAAACATTGTGGAACATTATTCTTTTACTTTTGAAAGGTACCTTGAAATTATGGGATTGAACCAAATACTGAAGTAATCTTTAAAGCTTCTCTGTGACCACAAAACAAGTTACAATGTAAAAAATCATCATTCAGTGCAATCAGTCCATGTCTGTATTTACCTTTGACAGGAATAACTAACCCTAGTCATAATTATTCATCCTGCTATCACACCATTTTAATCTTTCATAAACAGGTTTAAAGGGTTTGGTTATACTGCAATTGACACAAAGTCAAAACCTGCAGTTATCCCTGAACTAGATTTAGCAAACTTCAAGTGCAACTGCTTTGGCTCAAATCAAGGTATGTAGCACAACTAGCCTAAATAAGAAATTATCCCAAAGTTTATTAGTACCTGTATTTATTGAGCTGCCCATTCTGACCTTGATCAGTCCAATAAATACAACAGCTGCAAGTCCAATAACTCATGTTACAGGGGTTGGATTTAAGGAACTGAGAAGCGTGTGGTGGTACTCTGAGCTATCAGAGCAAGGAGGTGTTAGAAGTGAGAATTATGATTAGAAAACGAAGAGTGACACAGATAGTTATCCCACTTTGACTTTTCATGGCAGTGGAAAGGGATGACATTTTATAAGCTGTCTCCTATCCAGCCTGTGCCTTAGTAGGAAATGAATTCAAAGGTTCAGATATCTACTGTAACTACCTATCTATTTTAACAGAAAGTGCCAACAGTCCGCCCACCATCTGAGGGAACCCTGTTCTTAACTGATATACTTGCTTTCATGTTAGATCATTGCATAAGGATCAGCTTCTGGCTGATCTCCCAATCTCCAACTTAGTGCTGAGGTCAATTACAGCATCTTGGAGATAAAATGTGAAGCTGGAGAAAGCACAGCAGGTCAGGCAGCATCAGAGGAGTGAATGTTCCAGGTCAGAACCTTTCATCAGGACTGGGGAGGGGGTTGAGAAATAAATGGGGTGGGTGGGATGGTGATAGGTGGATGCAGGTAGGAGGTGATTGTGACTGGCGAGTGGAAAAGGTGGGAAGAAAGGTGGACAGATAGGTCAGGTCAAGGGAGTGGAGTGGAGAGGGAAGACTTGGCTTGGGATGAGGTGAGGGTTGGGGAGATTTGAAAGCTGATGAATTCTACGTTAAGGCCACATAATTGTCCATTGCTGAAATAATTAAAACCATCTGAAACACAATAGACCAGAGATTGAACTATGGACTTATTTGATTGATGAGCCTTCAGAGAAGTGTGACTCAATAGATTGCAGACTAAAATGAAATGGTCCTGCACTATGTGCAAAAATTGGCAAGTCTTACTATTGTTAACTGGAATCTCAATATCCTTAATTTCAGTGAACTCTAAAATTAAGTCATAATATTGCTATGTGAAGTAAGTTACAATTGTAACTTTACACAAACAGTAGAATTAGAAGACTCATAGGTATACAGGAGTTCGGCTATATGGAGAGACTGGAAAAGGCTGGGTCTGTTTTTCATGGAAGTTAGAAGGGACTTTTAACATACACACCGCCAAGGAAGACTAACATTGGATCCAGCAAACACATCCTCACCCAGCCTGGCACTGAATCTAGCAGGAATTCTGTGTCCTAATCCTAAATCTCCCACGCAGCCTCCTGTTCCATCCACTTTTTGTTGCAATCAGCTTTGGAAGCCCTCCCTGTCTCACGTTAAATGTAATTAAGTGTATCATTCATCTCCCTCCAGATTGTGATCACTTTTATGATCCTGGTGACTCGAAATTCATTTGGGTTCATTTTAAAGTCTTTCGTGTCTAATATTTGTAATCAAGATGGTATTAATTAAACAGTTTTTAAAGGTTGCAATAATTTTTTGCTATCTGTACACAAGTAAAACAAAATACAGTTGACCAATAGATCCCAAAAATCTCATTGCCACACGTTTAGCATGAACTAGTTTAATTCATCATTGTGCACATAGGAACCCAGGATAAGTTTCATTCCTCTCATTCTATCACTTTCCTTTTCTTTCCCATCCTATTCTCATCTTCCCAATTTTGTTCCATCCTAGGGTATGGGCTTTCCCAGCTCCAGATCTTATTACCAGGTTCCAAGCTCTAAGTCAAGACCGCCATCTTCCATTAGCCAAATGCCTTGATGTCTGTTTCCCTCTTCCCATTCTCCCTCCCCCCAACCCCCATCTTGGCACATACCCCTGGCTTGAGTTGGCAAAAAGCTTCATTAATATTTCATAATGTTAAAGCCCTATAATCACACCCAGAGGTAAAGGAGAGATACCAAATGCACAGGGAGTAGAGCAGCATCAACCATATAGAAAAACAGTGACAGCTAAAGGGTGGGGGGGGGGGGGGTGCGCGGGGTGGGGAGAGCCAGAGTGAGAGAGAGAGAGAGAGAGAGAAAATGCAGAAGGAATGATTGAACTTTGAGAAGTATACAGATACTAAGAGACACCCAAAGAGTAAAGACAAACAGAGATCAGGACAAAGACCACATGCCAACTGCCACTTTATACACAGACATACTGCAGTCTTTTGGTTTCAGCAGTCAAGAATAGTGGCCTAAACAAAAGCCTCAGTCAATCGGCCCATTCTGAGTCTAGCTACTAGACTGAGCAGTCCCCACTTTCCCTATCCATGTGTTTTCAGGGTGATTGACTCTGATTGCCAGTTTCCTTACCATAACATGATGGCAATGTTAGGCCATAAGCTTTGGGACATACAAAGAAGAGAAGGGCTGGAAGAGACTTTGCCTTAGCTGTCAAACTGCACTCAGAACGGATGTAGCATGATAGAGTGGTCATATAAATGTCAAGCAGAACTGGAGTTCCTTTGGCTAAGAGAGATGTGCTGAATGCAAATATATTTACTTTCCAATGAAATATCCTATTGTCTCTGGATTCACGTCAAATTTGACAACTTGATGGACAAGGAAAATCCATTCATGACATGGCCAAACAGGTTGATTTATCAATCTGCAATATCCTTCCAACACATGCCAATGGCAGGTAGCAAGAACAGAAGAGATTCCCTTTCCGACAGTGATGTGGAGAATGTTTGAGCCTCTAGCACCAATATGTGTAGCTCCAGACCACAACATGCGTAAAAACACATGTTCCCACAGCAACTCAGACTCCCTGAATGATCTGTAACAGACCACCACTATTATTATGTTGATTTAAGAGTGGAAAGTGGGGAAGGGTCAACTTTAGGCATTACCTATTTCCTTGGTATATATTAGTTGAGATACCAGATCTCTAAATACTTCAGAATTGTATCCAATTGATAATGAACAGTTAAGGTCCTTTGTGTGGGGGCTAACAGGAGGTAATCTTGCTTTTGAAACAAATTCTTGGCATTAAAATTTTTCTTTTTGTTTGAAATAAAAATGAATTTTGTTCTGACTCTGTAGTAATTTGCAACTTTTATTGTTTTCTCCAGATATATTTTCACACAATTGAAGGAAAAGAAAGGTTTAACTTCATATAGCATCTTTCACTATCTCAGGCCATCCCAAAGTATTTTCATTTTTATTCCTCTGCATTTCCCCATTCACTAGCCTGTGGTCTCTGTTGTGAGGAGATCTTGTGGTGAAGACGTAACATTTCTACCTCTGGATCAATGTGTCTGGGTTCATGTTCCACCTCAGTCCTTGATGGAGCAGAGAAAGTGAGCACTGCAAAGGCTGGAGACCAGAGTCGAGAGTGTGGTGCTGGAAAAACACAGCAGGCCAGGCAGCATCCGAGGAGCAGGAGAACCAACGTTTCGGGCATAAGCCCTTCGATTGGCTCATGCCCGAAACGTCGATTCTCCTGATCCTTGGATGCTGCCTGGCCTTGATGGAACAGAGGTAAAAACAATGACTGCAGATGCTGGAAACCAGATTCTGGATTAGTGGTGCTGGAAGAGCACAGCAGTTCAGGCAGCATCCAAGTAGCCCTGGGCTTTTGCCCGAAACGTCGATTTCGAAGCTACTTGGATGCTGCCTGAACTGCTGTGCTCTTCCAGCACCACTAACCAAGAGCCATACAGTATTTATCAATCTGTAAATCTATAAGAACTATAGAATATGTGAGCACTGGTAGACCAGACAACCCAGCAATTCTGTTCTGCCAGTCAATGAAAGCATGGCTGATCTGATAATCTACCACTCCACTTTCCTGCCTTATTCTTGTAATCCTTGATTCCTGTACTGATTAAAAATTAGCCTTTCTCCGTCTCCATTGCTCTCCACAATAAAATTTCATGGATTGATTACCTGCTAAGAGAAGAAATTCCTCCTTATTTCTATCTCAGAATGGGCAACCTCTTACATTTCATTTGTGTCCTCTTGTGTGAAACTCTCCTATAAGGGAAGCATTTATCTTATCAAGCCTGCTAAGAATCTCACATGTTTCAATAGGTTTCCTCTCATTCACTATTGATAAGTATTCTACAAATTTAAATGATATATTTTGGGAAGCAGAAATGTGTCATATCCAAATTGATAAAGACTTCAAGCCGTTAAAAGAAAATAATTTTAGTTTCCACAGAAAATAGGTCCATAGGTCGGAAGAGAGATGGGGACTTGAGGCAGAAATTCAGGGAGCTAGGATGGAAGCTTAGAGCTAGGACAAACAGAGTTGTTGTCTCTGGTTTGCCGCCCGTGCCACGTGCTAGTGAGGTGAGGAATAGGGAGAGAAAGGAGTTGAACACATGGCTACAGGGATGGTGCAGGAGGGAGGATTTTGGGTTTTTGGATAATTGGAGCTCTTTCTGGGGTAGGTGGGACCTCTACAAGCAGGATGGTCTTCATCTAAAGCAGAGGGGTACCAATATCCTGGGGGGGAAATTCGCTAAAGCTATTAAGGTGGATTTAAACTAATCCAGCAGGGGGATGGGAACCAAAATTGTAGGACAGGTACAGAAGAGGATGAGAGTAGGGAGTTCCAAAATCTAGTATCTGACACTGGCAAGCGAGAACCTGGTTTGAAGTGTGTGTACTTCAACATGAGGAGCATCCGAAATAAAGTGGGTGAACTGGCAGCTTGGGTTGGTACCTGGGACTTCGATGTTATGGCCGTTATGGAGACATGGATAGAGCAGGGACAGGAATGGCTGTTGCAGGTTCTGGGATTCAGATGTTTCAGTAAGAACAGAGAAGATGGTAAAAGAGGGGGAGGTGTGGCATTGTTGATCAGGGACAATATTGCAATTGTAGAAAGGATGTTTTGGGACTCGTTAACTGAGGTAGTATGGGTTGAGATTAGAAACAGGAAAGAAGTCACCATGCTGTGAGTTTTCTATAGGCCTCCAAATAGTCCTAGATATGTAGAGGAAAGGATAGCAGAGATGATTCTCGATAGGAGCGAGAGAGGCAGGGTAGTTGTCACGGGGGACTTCAACTATCCAAATATTGACTGGGATCATTACAGTACGAGTACTATAGATGGACCAGTTTTTGTCCAGTGTGTGCAGGAGGGCTTCCTGACACAGTATGTAGACAGGCCAACAAGGGGCGAAGCCACTTTAGATTTAGTACTGGGTAACGAGCCTGGCCAGGTGTTAGATTTGGAAGTAGGTGAGCACTTTGGAGACAGCGATCACAATTCTGTCAGGTTTACTTTAGTGATGGAAAGGGATCAGTGTACTCCACTGAGCAAGGGCTACAGCTGGGGGAAGGGAAATTACGATGCAATTAGGAAAGATTTCGGAAGCGTAGAATGGGGAAAGAAACTGCAGGGGATGAGCACATTAAAAATGTGGAGCTTATTCAAGGAAAAGCTCCTGTGTGTCCTAGATAAGTATGTACCTGTCAGGCAGGGAGGAAGATATAGAACGCGTGAGCCGTGATTTACTAAGGAAGTGGAATCCCTGGTCAAGAAGAAGAAGGAGGCTTATGTTAGGACAAAATGTGAAAACTCAGTTAGAATGTTTGAGGGTTACAAGGAAGTCAGGAAAGACCTAAAAAGAGAGCTCAGAAGAGCCAGGAGGAGACATGCGAAGTTGTTGGTGGATAGGATCAGGGTTAACCCTAAGGCTTTCTATAGGTATGTCAGGAATAAAAGAATGACGAGACTTAAATTATGGTCAATCAAGGATAATAGTGGGAAGTTGTGTGTGGAGTCAGAGGAGATAGGTTAGTACTAAATAAATATTTTTCGACAGTGTTCACAATAGAAAATGAAAATATTGGCAAGGAAGATACAGAGATACTTGCATTTAGACTAGAAGAGATTGAGGTTCACAAGGAAGAGGTATTAGAAATACTGCAGAGTGTGAAAATAGACAAGTCCCCTGGGCCAGATGGGATCTATCCTAGGATCTTCTGGGAAGCAAGGGAAGAGATTGCCAAGCCTTTGGCATTGATCTTCAAATCATCACTGTCTACAGGAATAGTGCCTGAGGACTGGAGGATAGCAAATGTGGTTCCCTTGTTCAAAAAGGGTAGTAAAGACAACCCTGGTAATTACAGACCAGTGAGTCTCACTCCAGTTGTTGGTAAAGTGTTGGAAAAGGTTATAAGAGATAGGATTTATAACCATCTAGAAAAGAATAATCTGATCAGGGACAGTCAGCACGGCTTTGTGAAGGGTAGATCGTGTCTAACGAATCTTATTGACTTTTTTGACAAAGTGACCAAACAGGTAGATGAGAGTAAACCGGCATTCGATAAGGTTCCCCACAGTAGGCTATTATGCAAAATGTGGAGAAATGGGATTGTGGGAGACATAGCAGTTTGGATCAGTAATTGGCTTGCTGAAAGAAAACAGAGGGTTGTAGTGGATGAAATATGTTCATCTTGGTGTCCAGTTACTAACAGTGTACCGCAAGGGTCAGTGTTGGGTCCACTGCTGTTCGTCATTTTTATAAATGACCTGGATGAGGGCTTAGAAGGGTGGGTTAGTAAATTTGTGGATGACACTAAGGTCGGTGGAGTTGTGGATAGTGACGAAGGAAGTAGTAGGTTACAGAGAGACATAGATAGGATGCAGAGCTGGGCTGAGAGGTGGCAAATGGAATTTAATGTGGACAAGTGTGAGGTGATACACTTTGGACGAAGTAATTGGAATGCAAAGTACTGGGCTAATGGTAAGATTCTTGGGAGTGCAGATGAGCAGAGAGATCTCAGTGTTCATGTACATAGATCCCTGAAAGTTGCCACCCAGATCGACAGGGTTGTTAAGAAGGCACACAGTGTTTTGGCCCTTATTAATAGAGGAATCGTGTTCCGGAATCAGGAGGTTATGTTGCAGCTGTACAAAGCTCTGCTACGGCCACACTTGGAGTATTGTGTACAGTTCTGGTTGCCGCATTATAAGAAGGATGTGGAAGCTTTGGAAAGGGTGCAGAGGAGATTTACTAGGATGTTGCCTGGTATGAAAGGAATGTCTTACGAGGAAAGGCTGAGGGCCTTGAGACTGTTCTCGTGAGAGAGAAGAAGGTTGAGAGGTGACTTAATAGAGACATACAAGATAATCAGAGGGTTAGATAGGGTGGACAGGGAGAGCCTTTTTCCAAGTATGAGAACGGCAAACACGAGGGGACACAACTTTAAAATGAGGGGAGATAGGTATAAGACAGATGTCAGAGGTAGTTTCTTTATTCCGAGAGTAGTAAGGGTATGGAATGCTTTGCCTGCAATGGTAGTAGATTCGCCAAGTTTAAGTGCATTTAAGTCGTCATTTGACAGGCATATGGACATACATGGAATAGTGTAGGTGGGATGGGCTTCAGATTAGTATGACAGGGTGGCGCAACATCGAGGGCTGAAGGGCCTGTACTGCGCCGTAATGTTCTATAAAAGAGTGAACATTATTCCAATTTGATGGCATTCATTCAGTTATACCAATAGCTTGAGCATACTGCCAGCTAAGTTAAATGGAAGAAAGCTGATTCGCGGAAACACCCTAACAATTGTTATGGATCAGACCAAACCCCCTCAAAGATATTAAGAAGATAGTCTCGACCCTAACTTTTTTATTTTAAAGATAAGTGTAAGGTGTTACATTCCAAGTGCAAGTCAATTGTCAAACTACTCAATTTTGAGCAAAATACACTTTATGGTTACACTACAGTTAAAATATAGACAAAATAAAAAGTGGCTTAACTGTACCTCTATTGAAATGCTTAACAAAATAACATATGCTGCTAATTAACTGTTCCAAAATAATAATAACCAGTAGACAAACCTTTGGAAATTCTGTAAAATAAATTGTCTCACATATAATTCTGGCAGCTGGAAGAGAACCTGAGGTTTTAGCTCCAACAGGAAAAGGAGTATGAGCTTCCACATTCAAGACCCCAGCAACTGTAGAAAGCTAACACGAAAAATCCTGAATAAAAACAGAAATTGCTGGAAAAGCTTAGCAGGTCTGGCAGAATCCATGGAGAGAAAGCAGAGTTGACTTTTCAGGTCGAGTGACTCTTCCTCAGACCTGTTTTTGTTTTGGATTTACAGCATTCACATTTCTTTCAGAGTCTTATTAAAAATCCTGGTTATGTGGGAGCTTGACCCATTCAGGCTGCTTCTTTTGTTCCAACTTTAAAAATAAGACTCCAAGGCTTCACAAGTTGTTGTCTTTATTAGCTTTGAGTAGACTGCTTGGCACATTTGTTCAACATTTCTGCATTAAAAAAACCGGGACAAAAGTCATACCTTGCCCCTTAAAAAAATGAACTTTCAATATACAAAGATAGCTTCATTTTTAAAAGCTTTGCCACCACTGTATTAGTACTTCACAATGCATATGTATTACAATGAATCTAACCATGCAAACATACACTACCACAGTTCATTTCAATTTGTTTCTTCCCTGCCACTGAACATCTCTGTCCTTTGGTGTCCTGAAAGCCAAAAATTTCCTTCTCTCTTTCAGACAAAGGGAACTGCCAGTATCCTCTCAGTAAGTCTAATTTATAAACATAATTTGCTTGTCCCACCTTCTTGATACAGTCCTCAAAACCTGGAATAGAATATTAATCCGCTTTTGTAATTATGTCGACTTTCTGATAGTTCATACAGATTCTTTGAGTACCAGCTGGTTTTGGCACCATTACTATGAGTGAGCTCCATTTGCTGCAAGTCACTTCAATAACATTAAATGCATGCTCCAGGACAATGTATTTTTAAACATGTGAAAATTTGAGAGGGTTAAGTCTACAAGAATGTTGCTTAACTGGAACAGCATTTCCTCTACCTACATCATGCATAATCAGAGTGGTACGTTCCAGCTTATTTCCATGTATCTCCCCTTATGATTATAATAACTCTTTCAGGTCATTTCAATTTTCCTCTGGAAGGTATAACTTAAACATTTATCCCCATTTTTGAGAACTGCCTCATTGTCCAATTTAATTTTAGGTATGTCTAATTCAAAACCATCTGAACTTAGTTCTTCACGCTGTTATAATCAATAATACATTCTCCTTTTCCTTTCTTTCCCTATCAAAATACTTTTTGACCATATTTCTGAATCACTGTGTGAGATTTCTTTCAATGTGGCATTCATATCAAATAATTCACCTCACTCAATTTCATTTCAATTTGACGAAGTGCACTAAATCTTGCCTGTAGAAGGTTCACCTACCACTGGTAGTAACACTGCCTCCACTAGCAAAATTACAAATCTTTGACTAATTGTCTGCTTCTTCTTTCATCACATGCTATAATGCTTTCAAATTCTGTCCAGCCAACGTACCCACTCTATTTAATCTTGCCCTAAAATTTGACACATCATTCAAATATGTTGTCTCTGAACTCTTCCTTAATTATTTTTGGTAATCCTTTCACCTCATGCCCCAAAATTAATTCAGATGGATTGAATTTAGTTGATTCATTAGATGCAGTCTAATGTTTTTTTCCAAATAACTGCAAGAAATACAATTAGAATTCCTTTATCCCAATCCTCTGGATAGTGTTGACTATAAGGCCTCAACATGTTCTTTAAAGTTTGATACTACTGTTCTAAAACTCACTGTGATTCTGGAATGTTCTGCAATAGATTTGAATTGTTTTATTCCTAAGCTATCTGTAACTTCCTTGAAAAATTTTCATGTAATCTTTGAAACTTGATCCAATTGTATTTCTGTGGGTAGACTGTATTTTTTTTTTAAATGAGTAACTCTTCCATAAATCTGTTCACTTGTGATACTGCATAATGGAACAGCGCTGGAAATCTAGTAGACACACGCGTTACGGTCAATAAATGCTGATTGCTTAAGACCCTACCTAAGACAAAATGTGGCAATCAGTTAAGACTTGTGTAAAACATTCCTCAAATGTGAGAATGAATTTTATCACTGCATGAGGTTTTTCAATTATCTGGATGTACCTATTAGAGAAGGTGTAAAACTTGACCTACTCGGGAAATAAGGCAGGACAGGTGACTGAGATGTCATTGGGAGAGCACTTTGTGGCCAGCGACCATAATTCTATTAGTTTTAAATTAGTGATTAGAAAAGGATTGACCAGATCTAATAGTTGAAGATCTAAATTGGAGAAAGGCTAATTTTGACCGTATTTGGCAAAAGTTGCTTGGCAACAGATGTTTGCAGGTAAAGGGATAGTTGGAAAGTGGGAAGCCTTAAAAAATGAGATAATGAGAGTCCAGAGACAGTATATTCCCGTTAGGGTGAAAGGAAAGGCTGATAGGTATAGGGAATGCTGGATGGCTAGAGAAATTGTGGGTTTGGTTAAGAAAAAGAAAGAAGCTTTTGTCAGGTATAGACAAGATATGTTGAGTGAATCCTTAGAAGAGTATAAAGGCAGTAGGAAAGAGGGAAATCAGGAGGGAAAAAAAGGCGACATGAGGTAGCTTTGGCAAACACAGTTAAGGAGAATTCAAAGGAATTTTACAAATACATTAAGGACAAAAGGATAGCTAGGGAGAGAATAGGGTCCCTCAAAGATCAGGGTCAAGATTAGAGTGGTGCTGAAAAAGCACAGCAGGTCAGGCAGCATCCGAGGAGCAGGAAAATCGATGTTTCGGGCAGGAGCCCTTCATCAGGAATGTGGCTGGGAGCCTCTGCTGGGGAGAGATAAATGGGAGGGGGTGGGGCTGGGGAGAAGGTAGCTAAGAGTGCAATAGGTAGATTGAGGTGGGGATAAAGGTAATAGGTTGGAGGGGAGGGTGGAGTGGATAGGTGGGAAGGAAGATTGGCAAGTAGGACAGGTCACAAGGATGGTGCTGAGCTGGAAGGTTGGAACTGGGGTAAGGTGAGGGGAGGGGAAATGAGGAAACTGGTGAAGTCCACATTGATGCCCTGGGGTTGAAGTGTTCCGAGGCGGAAGATGAGGCGTTCTTCCTCCAGGCATTGGGTGATGAGGGAGTGGTGATGGAGGAGGCCCAGGACCTGTATGTCTTTGGCAGAGTGGGAGGGGGAGTTGAAATGTTTGGCCATGGAGCGGTGTGGTTGATTGGTGTGGGCGTCTCAGAGATATACTCTAAAGTGCACTGCGAGGAGGCGTGCAGCCTCCCCAGTGTAAAGGAGACTGCATTGGGAGCAACGGATACAGTAAATTACATTTGTAGAAGTGCAGGTGAAACTTTGATGGGTGTGGAAGGCTCCTTTGGGGCTTTGGATGGAGGTGAGGGAGGAGGTGTGGGCGCAGGTTTTACAGTTCCTGCGGTGGCAGGGGAAGGTGCCAGGATGGGAGGGTGGGTTGTTGGGGGTGTGAACCTGGCCAGGTAGTCACGGAGGGAACGGTCTTTGCAGAAAGTGGATAGGGGTGGGGAGGGAAATATATCCCTGGTGGTGGGGTCCATTTGTAGGTGACGAAAATGTCGGCGGATGATGCGGTTTATGCGGATGTTGGTGAGGTGGAAGGTGAGGACTGGGAGTTCTGTCCTTGTTTCAGTTGGAGGGGTAGGGTTTGAGGGCTGAGGTGCAGGACATGGATGTGATGCATTGGAGGGCATCTTCAACCACATGGGAGGGGAAATTACGGTCTTTAAAGAAGGAGGCCACGTGGTGTGTTCTGTGGTGGAACTGGTCCTCCTGGGAGCAGATACAGTGGAGGCGGAGGAATTGGGAATACGGGAAAGCATTTTTGCAGGAGGTAGGATGGGAAGAGGTGTAATCCAGGTAGCTGTGGGAGTCAGTGGGTTTGAAAGAAATGTCAGTGTTAAGTTGATCGTCATTGATGGAGATGGAGTGGTCCAGGAAGGTGTCAGAAATGGTCCAGATGAATTTAAGGTCGGGGTGGAATGTGTTGGTGAAGTTGATGAACTGCTCAACCTCCTCGTGGGAGCACAAGGTGGCGCCGATGCAGTCATCAATGTAGCGGAGGAAGAGGTGGGGAGTGGTGCCGGTGTAACTCCGGAAGATGGGCTGTTGTATGTACACTACAAAGAGACAGGCATAGCTGGGGCCCATATGGGTGCCCGTGGCTACCCCTTTCATCTGGAGGAAGTGGGAGGATTTGAAGGAGAAATTGTTAAGGGTGAGGACCAGTTCAGCCAAACGAATGAGAGTGTCAGAGGAAGGGTACTGTTGGGGACATCGGGAGAGGAAAAAATGGAGGGCTTGAAGGCCCTGGTCATAGTGGATGGAGGTACCGAGGGACTGGATATCAATGGTGAGGATGAGGCATTCGGGGCCAGGGAAACGGAAATCTTGCAGGAGGGGGAGGGTGTGGGTGGTGTCTCAAATATGTGTGGGGAGTTCCTGGACTAGGTGGGATAGGACAGTGTCAAGGTAGGTAGAGATGAGTTCGGTGGGGCAGGAGCAGGCTGAGACGGGTCGGCTGGGGTGGTCAGGCTTATGGATCTTGGGAAGGAGGTAGAATTGAGTGATCTGGGGTTCCCAAACTATGAGGTTGGAGGCTGTAGGTGGGAGATCTCCTGATGAGGTTGTGTATGGTTTGGGAGATGATGGTTTGGTGATGAGGGTGGTGAGGTCATGGTCGAGGGGGCAGTAGGGGAAGGTGTCTTCGAGTTGGCACCGGGCTTCAGCAGTGTAGAGGTCCAAACTATTACTGCATCCCTTTATCCGCTGGTTTGATGGTGAGGTTAGCATTGGAGCAGAGGGAGTAGACGGCTGCATGTTGTAAGGGTGAGAGGTTGGAGTGGGGGAGGGGGGTAGACAGGTTGAGGCGGTTAATATCCCGGTGGCAGTTGGAAATGAAGAGATTGAGGGCGGGTAATAGGCCAGCGTGGGATGTCCAGGTGGATGGAGTGTGTTGGAGGTGGGCGAAGGAGTCCTTGGAAGGTGAGTGTGAGATCTGATTGAAAAAGTAAGCTTGGAGGTGGAGGCAATGGAAGAAGTGTTCGACGTCATGACACGTATTGAATTCATTGGTGCATGGACGGAGGGGGAGAAAGGTAAGGCCTTTGTTGAGGACTGATCATTCGTCCTCTGTGAGGGGGAGGTCTGGGGGGATGGTGAAACTTGGCAGGACTGGGAGCTAGGACCTAGGACCTAGGACCTGGTATAGGTGTGGAGCTGGGAGTGGGGGCGGAGCCTGTACCTGGAGTGGGAGTGGTGGTGGAAGGCTCCGCCTATGTTTGGAGCTGCAGGAGATGGGGGGGATACTAAACGAGTATTTTGCAGCAGTGTTTACTGTGGAAAAGGACATGGAAGTTATTGAAGGTTGGGAAATAGATGGTGGCATCTTGAAAAATGTCCATGTTACAGAGGAGGAAGTGCTGGATATTTTGAAATGCACAAAAGTGGATAAATCCTCAGGACCTGATCAGGTGTACCTTAGAACTCTGAGTGAAGCTAGGGAAGTGATTGCTTGGCCCCTTGTTGGGACATTTGTATCTTTGATACTCACTGATGAGACACCAGAAGATTGGAGGTTGGCTAATGTGGTGACACATTAAAGAAAGGTGGTAAGGATAAGCTAGGGAACTATAGACCAGTGAGCCTGACATCGGTGGTGGGCAAGTTGTTGAAGGGAATCCTGAGGGACAGGATGTACATGTATTTGGAAAGGCAAGGACTGATTAGGGATAGTCAACATGGCTTTGTGCGTGGGAAATGATGTCTCATGAACTTGATTGAGTTTTTTAAAGAAGTAACAAAGAAAATTGATGAGGGCAGAGCAGTATACGTGACCTATACGGACTTCAGTAAGGTATTCGACAAGGAGACTGGTTAGCAAGGTTAGATCTTATGGAATACAGGGAGAACTAGTCATTTGGATGCAGAACTGGCTCAAAGGTAGACGACAGAGGATGCTGGTGGAGGGTTGTTTTTCAGACTGGAGGGCAATGACCAGTGGTGTGCCACTACCTTTCATCACTTATATTAAAAATTTGGATGTGCGCATAAGAAGTACAGTTAGTAAGTTTGCAGATGACACCAAATTTGGAGATGTAATGGATAGCAAAGAAGGTAATCTAAGATTACAATGGGATCTTGATCAGATGGGCCAATGGGCTGAGGAATGGCAGAAGGAGTTTAGTTTATATAAATGTGAGTTGCTGCATTTTGGGAAAACAAATCTTAGCAGGACTTATACACTTAATTGTAAAGTCCTAGGGAATGTTGCTGAACAAAGAGACCTTGGAGTGTGCCTTGGAGAAATTGTAGAGAATCACCAGGAGATGCAGAGAGTTTTTCAAGAAGTAGGTCTTTTATTTGCAACAAAAAAACCGTGACACGGAGAAAGTAAATTCTTGAATACCCATGAACCTCAGGGTCCGTGGTTTTTTAATTTTTTTTATATCATGGTTCTGTTAGCTTATCAGCATGTCCAACTATATTAATCAAAGTACCTCACTCTAGCTACACAATAAACCAGTGATGTTCGTTCCCATTGTCTCTTTAGTTATAGATTCTACTTAACGTTATTCGAAAGTCACGGTTAGATATTTATTATTACCTCTGCTACAGTGATCTTCCATTCCAGACTAACCTGTCATGATTAGATATTTAGCTATTCCATCTATTACAATAGTCTCCTGTCTCAAGCTGACTACTAACTATTAATTAGATATTTAATGTCATGTCCCAAATATTAACGGTCTCAATCTTGTCGTAATGACATTTAATAGGGAGACTACCTTTACCAACTGTTATCTCATCGCACAATCGTAACCTTTCAGCCTCAACCTTACTCAGCTAATTGGTGGAAGAGCATTCCACTATTTTTATCCCATCCTGCACACCACAGACCACAGATTGCCAGTGGTCTTCATGCTTCAACCCTTCCCATGCTTTTAGGCTCTTTATTTTCCATAAGTGCAGGTTCATAGCTCCTTGAAAGTGGAGTCGCAGGTAGATAGGATAGTGAAGAAGGCATTTGTTATGCTTTCCTTTATTGGTCAGAGTATTGAGTACAGGAGTTGGGAGGTCATGTTACAGCTGTACAGGACATTGGTTAGGCCACTGTTGGAATATTGCATGCAATTCTGATCTCTATCAGAAAGATGTTGTGAAACTTGAAAGGGTTCAGAAAAGTTTTACAAGGATGTTGCCAGGGTTGGAGGATTTGAGTAAGAGGGAGAGGCTGAATAGGCTGGGGCTGTTTTCTCTGGAGCATCGGAAGCTAAGGGGTAATATTATAGAGGTTTAAAAAATCATGAGGGGCATGGATAGGGTAAATAGACAAAGTCTCTTCCTTGGGGTGGGGGAGTCCAGAACTAGAGGGCATAGGTTTAGGGTGAGAGGGGAAAGATATAAAAGAGACCTGAGGGGCAACTTTTTCACACAGAGGGTGGTACATGTATGGAATGAGCTGCAGATGATATGGTGGAGGCTGGTACAATTGCAACATTTAAAAGGCAACTGGATGGGTATATGAATAGGAAGAGTTTGGAAGGATATGGGCTGGGAGGCAGGTGGGACTAGATTGGGTTGGGATATCTGGTCAGCATGGACAGGTTGGACTGAAGGGTCTGTTTCCATGCTGTACATCTCTATGACACAATTGACATGTTCAGCAAAATTCAACCAATCCTTATGCAGTCCAGACCAATAAAAATGTTTTCGTATTTTGACTTGAGTTTTTTTTTCTCCTAAATGATCTCCGAATGGCAATTCATGTGCTACCCACAACACCTCCTTTCTATAACCTGCCAGTATAACAACCTAATGAATTTCTGCCCATTGCTTATCTACCTGAATATATGACAGTCTTCTTTTCCTCAAGGCTTCATTTTTAAGATTGTAACATTCAGGTATACACTCAGATTCTCCTTCTGTGTACGCTTTTTGATATAACTGCTTTAGCTTTTCATCTTTTCTGTTGTGATTCAGCTAATTTCTCTGAACTAAAAGTATCCAGTTTGACCTCCACTTGTTCTTATTTTCTCTCAACCATTTGTTCAGAATTCTGAACTTCAGTTTCTTTATCTCTATCCTTTGATTTCTCCTCTGGTTTCTTCCTGTGGCTTTGTGGCCTTGCTACACAGTCAGGGGAAATCCCAGGATATACTTCCTGTAACATCTCAGTTGCCTGATTTTTCACTGGCTTTTCAACGACAGTCAGCATTACTCCCGTTTGTGATCTAGCTATATCATTATGAAGGATAAACTGTATTTCCTGAACCAAGAATTTCACTATTACACCTACCACCACTTTACCACTATTCACCGGACTCTCCAACCTCACCTTATACAATGGAACATTGCTCTTCTCACCATGAATTCCACATATTGCCATGTTTTCTGGCAATACTCCTTCTGAAATACACATCTGCTCATCTTTCACCAAAGATTGACTTGCTCCTATATAACTTAGAATTGTAATTTATTTACCTACTCCTCCTGGAATACATGACTCACAAGTAAATTATTTACAGAGATCTGGCACTTTATTCTCAAATAAATCCCTGTTCAGGCTTTTGCAACTTTTCAGCTTCTACTGTACTTTCCTTTACCACTTCAACAAAACTCATTGGAACATGTCCATCTGTTTGTAAACCACCAACACTGTGACTTCACGTGGCCTACTTTATTACAGTGAAAACATTGGTGTTTTTGAACTTCTTGCCCCCTCATGGGTTTCCTTTTTATCTGGTGGTAAAGTATCTTTACTGTCTTCAACTAAATCTCCTTTTCCCTTACCATGAGAGGATTTTCCATGTCCCCAGTTTGTGGCCTTGTTACACATTCAGAGCAGATCCCAGGTTATACTTGCTGTGACATCTCAGTTACCTGATTTTCCACTGGCTTTTCAATGACAGTTGGCATCACATCACATTAAATTCCTCACAGATTGAAATTGGTGTCGGAAACTAAACTTTGATTTATGAATGAACTCAATCAGCACTACATGCCAACTCTGTTTGGATCAACAATACCCACACGGTCACCAGCCATTACATATGTTTAGCCACTTGCTCAAATGAAATGAAAAAGGCTTCTTCATCCTTCTCTTCGAACTGAGGCAACACTTGGGCATATTTAACCAGATCCCCACCAGGCCATTGGCTACAATGAAATTGCTCTCCGTCACCGTCCTCATCACTACTCCGACCTTCCATCTCTAACTCTGCCACCTTAAGTCGACTTTGAATCTTCATTTCCAACCTTTGAAGTTCAAAAGCTCTCCACAAAGCCTCTGTCAGAACAGTTTTAAGAATTTTCAAGGTCAACATCTTTGACAGTAGAAGTATTTTCATTGAATTCAGCTGTAACTTGAAGTGTGCCGACAGGAGGGTGAAAAGGTTTAGCAACCATCCTTAGTAACTCAGCAGAATTCCTTTTCTAAAATGCACAGTCCATTTCTCAGATTACAGCTTTGTCCTTACCAATCAAACAGTTTCTTCTTGCAAGATGGGAAAAGGACATTTAAAATTCATGCGGTTTTCTAATTGAATTCTAATATTCAGCCAATTATCTCATTTGCATTTCGGCTAAGTGCTGCTAAGGACTTTGGTGTCTTGCCGAATCCCAGTTCCATAAAATAAATACCTTTGCGTTTTCATACTTGAATTAACAATAAGCTCCTGTAATAACGCCCCTGAACTTTACACCTTTCATGCCTCCTGGGATGAGATGTTTGAAGAATGCTCATTAAATTATTGGGTAATCTGGAAACTGCAAATCTTTGACTAAAGTTTTTGTTGCCTTTTCCTTGAACTGGCTGCCTATGCAGTCAGAAATTGACTTGTCCAAATCAATTTGGATTTTTGTTTTAATATAAGAAGGTCTTTCTTTAGTCTAATGACTACGAATTGTTTTTAAGAAAACTATATGAGACTAAATTGCTGGAATATCTTAAAGTTTAAGCTGCATTGCATTTAATTCATTCAGCAAGATACCAATTACTTTGCAACCTGACCTCAGACATGCAGTGCGCATACAAAAGTAATAGCACTTATTAAGAGGTACCCAATGATTTAAAATTGTGAATTGTTTTTGAAAGGACAGTTAAATGCATAGGAAAATTATGTCTCACATAATATCTTTAAATAAACGGTTAAGTTCCTAACCTTGACCACAAGCTTTGAATAATGAAAAGTAGTTTTAAAATATTAATTTCTTCTCTTCCCCGTATTCTATAAATAGTTATTCTACAAATTTAATTAGAAATTTGCAAAACAGGATGTATCATATCCAAATTGATAAAGACTTCCAGCAATTAAAAAAATAATTTTAGTTTCACTGAGGAGAGTGTTCATTTGGATAATTTGATGGTAATCATGCAGTTATTACAATAGCTTAAGTTTGCAGCCAGTTCATCTGAATGGAAGAGAGCTGATTTCACCGATATTCTCTAATAATGAATGGATTTCATACTTACACAGCATCTTCCACAACTGCATTATGTCCAGAATACCAGCCTGGATAAAAGGTTGGCTGGCTGGCAGAACGTAGAGAGTGCGCATAAATGGGTAATTTTCCAGTTGGCAGGAGGTGATGAGTGAAGTGCCACAGGGGTCTATGCTGCGGCATAGCTTTTTATAATTTACATCAATGACTTAGATGAGGAGAGTGAACACATGATATCTACATTTGCAAATGACACAAAAGAAAAGGTAGGAAAACATGTGGAGAGGACATAAAGATAATGCACTCAGTATACATTAGTTGATTGAGTGAACAAAATTCTGCCAAATGGGGTATAATGGGTGAAAATTGAAGTTGTTCACTGAAAGGAAAAATAAAAAAAAACAAAGTTTTATTTATATGGAGAATGGAGACAGAATTCTCAGGTGCAGCAGGATCTGGGTGACCTAGGGTGTATGTGTCTCATAAAGTTAGTATGCAATTACAACAACTAATTAAGAAAGCTAATAAAGTGTCATTCTTCATGAAGACAGGGATTGAACATAAAGGCAAGGATGTAATGTTCCAGTTATGCACGGCATTGATAATGTTGCTCTGGGCTTGTTATGACTGCTTTCTTAGCTGCCTCAACTGCTCATCGATTACCTAATTGAATGATGTCTGTTTCCTTCTGATGTACTTTAACCTTTATACTGCTGCCCACAGTGGTAGTCTAACAGCTCTAGTAATTGATTCCTTAACTACTATCTCAGGCTGCATTTACCCACCTCCTGAAGGGATGTACTCCCTTCAACTTCACTTTACTGTATAATCATGTCAAATTTCAAAGGCTTCCCTATTTTCCAGTTTCCCACAACCTTGGAAAATGTGATTTATGCTATTTTGCATTTTGCTTTGATTTGAATTTAAATCATGTATCAGTTCAATTATTTAATAAAAATTATAATTCTAAAACATTGTTATAAATGTGAACTGTTATCTGTGAAATTCAGATCCCTTATTTTAGTGCAGAGTGTAGAACAGCTATAGGACTTTGAATAGTTAGTTAAAGGTCAAATTGAGCAGATTTTGGAAATGTGGCTGTGTCCACAGTGACATTTTTTGCTGGTGGATTTGAAACATCAGTGCATTTGATTCTTGTTTAACTTGTGGTAGGCACTATGTTTCAACTTTCTCCAGTAAGATTGTAACTACAGTCATGCAAGTAAATGAGCTGTCAATTCCACTGAAAATATGGGTGTGGAATTGTTTGTCACATTATAGCATGCCATGTTACTGAAAATTGTTGGGAACCATTGAGTTAGGGTATGGAATGTATTATCTAGAAATCTTGTGGATGCAGGTTCAATAGGATATTGGAAGATTATTTGGGCAGACATCATGGGCAATGATATGGGGGAAAAAGCAGGAGATTGGCATTAGGTAATAAAACTGGTTCAAGGCACACACTGGCCATCTTCAGAATTGGGAATGTTGCCAGAGACTTGCACCACATATGTGTAGATGAGGTTTCTAAATTTAGCTCAGGGACACTCTGCCATTTACAGCTCAAAACAACATATTTATACCTTTTAACGCACAAAGATTACATGCACCATTGGTATCATTTAAGCTTGATATCAATCAATTGCTTGTTGGTTCCTAATTGTGGTTCTCACACCCTATTTTCCTTACAAGGCTACTCTGTTTTCACCAACTGTTGTCACCACCTATCCTCTGCATCCCACATTCCTATCCATAGCTGACTGTATGTTGTGATGTTAATGATCTGTGGACGAGGGGTCATATAGCATGATGATCTTACTCAATGCAAATAACAGCTGTTCCTTCAGTTAACTGCTCATTGTTCCCTTTCTAGGTCCCTGGGTTAAATTGCCAAAACTGCATTAGCTATTTCCTGATATGGATGTATTTTGCTCTTAGCCCCTACCCTCTATCGCTGGTTCAAGCTTATTTTTACCATGTATTTTGTTGTGGAGCATTCCACTCTTTTCCTTGTATTTTCCCGTTACAGTCTCCTATCCTCTTTCACAACTTAATACAAATATACTTACTGTTATCATACAATAAACCGTTGCTTGTTATGTAAGATGTTATGTTCAGCATAGAAATGAAGACTAGTGGCAACATTGTACCTCAGCAACAAATTGAGAAAATGAGTCAATGAAAACCACATGAAATGTTAAAGACAAATCATATTTAACTAACTTGTTCGAGTCCCTTGATAATGTAACAGGCATGGTGTGTAACAGTAACATGTGTGTATGGATATTTAAAACGTCATTTGATAAGGACCACAAAGGAACAGGAAGAAGATTCATGTCAACAAATGTTTTTCAGAATGGAACAAAGTATACAGTTGAGTTCTCCAGGGTTCAATACTAAAATCAATGCTCTTTTGAATTACATTAATGATGTGTACTTAGGTATACAAGGCATTAGTTCAAAGATTGTTCATGATACAAAATTCTGAAATGTAAGAAACAGAAGAACAGCAACAGATTTCATGGGGACAAGACAGGCTGGTGAAATAGTATGTACACAGCAGGTGAAATTGAATAGGTGTCATTATGAAGTGATTTGTTTTCGTACGAAGAAAAGAGGTAAAGTCAACTGAGGGGCGCTATTATAAAGAGAGGCAGGAACACCAGTATACGTACATAAGCCTTTGAAGGTAAGAAGGTTTTAAAAATTCATCTGTAATCCTCGGCTTTAGAAATTAAGGCATAGAGATGTAAGTTAAGAATTGTGCTGAACTTGTATAAAATGTAACTTGGATCCAGGTGGATTACTCTGACCAATTCTGGGCATGGCTGTTCAGGAAAGGTATCAAGCCTTTTGATAGCATCGAGAGAAGATTCACTATAATGGTCTCATGAGTGAAAGACTTCAGTTACATGGAAACTGAAGAAATTGGAGTTATTTTTCTTGGAATATTGACATTACGGGCAAATTTAGTGATGGGATTCAAAATTTTGAAGGCTTGGAGTGAATAAGGAGGAGCTATCGCCAATGGCAGTGGCTTCAGTAAGTGAGACAACAGGATTTATTAAGTATCTGGCAAAAGAAGCAAAGGTGATATTTGGAAAAGAAAAATGTAAAGTTACAAATTAGATTAGACTGTGTAATAGATTACTAGAAATAGTGTCAGTAATAATTTTCAAAAGGAATAGGTAAATACGTAAAAGGGAAACAAATTATACAGCTCTGGGGAAAGGGTAGAGGTGTGGCAATAGTTAGATAATTCCTTCAGAGGGTTGGCATTTGTACAATGGGCTGAATAACCTCATTCAGTGCTGTATCAGTCTATGAATCTAGGACAAAACATCAGAAACTGCTGAAGAGAATCTCAACTTATAAATTCACAAATCACAAAAGGGCCACATTCTAAATACTTCCAATTTGTTTTGGGATTTTAATTCATTCCAAAAATTTGGAATCATTAGTAGTAATGAGAGATGTTGAGGACCTCAGCACTTACACTACATTTCAGAATAATGATTGGCAAATAGTGCTTTATGTAGATGAATGCAAAGTGACTGGAATAGATGTAAAACACATTAACAGTGATTATGGGATTAATAACTTTTCTTTAATGGAGTGGCTGCTGGAGCTGATTACCAGGGTGTACTTAAGAATATAGCCAAACCTGTTTCCCAAGTAGCGAGTGCAGAATGTATGAGTATCAGCCTGTGAATCCTGCAAAGCAAGATGGTTTTATATTGAGCCAGAGTGATGTACAGCACAGAAACAGAGCCTCCTCTGGCAGCTCATTCCATACACATACCACCCTCTGTGTGAAAATGTTGCTCCTTAGGTCCCTTTTATATCTTTCCCCTGTCACCCTAAACCTATGCTCTCTACACAGGACTCCCCCACCCCAGGCAAAAGACCCTGTCTATTTACCCTATCCATACCCCTCATGCTTTTGTAAACCTCTGTGAGGTTACCAGTCAGCCTTTGATGCTCTAGGGAAAACAGCCCCAGCCTATTCAGCCTCTCCCTATAGCTGAAATCCTCCAACCCTGGCAACATCCTTGTAAATCTGTTCTGGGCTCTTTCAAGTTTCACAACATCTTTCCGATAAGAAGGCGACCGGAATTGCATGCAATATTCCAAAAGAGGCCTAACCAATGTCCTGTACAACTGCAACATGACCTCCCAACTCCTGTACTCAATACTCTGACCAATAAAGGAAAGTATACCAAATGCCTTCTTCACTATCTTATCTACCTGCAACTCTACTTTCAAGGAGCTATGAATGTGCACTCCGAGGTCTCTTTGCTCAGTAACACTCCTTTGGACCTTACCATTAAGTGTATAAGTCCTGTTAAGATTTGCTTTCCCGAAATGCAGCACCTCACATTTATCTAAATTAAACTCCATCTGCCACACCTCAGCCTGTTGGCCCATCTGATCAAGGGTCCCGTTGTATACTGAGGTAATCTTCTTTGCTGTCCACTACACTTCCAATTTTGGTGTTATCGGCAAACTTACTAACTATACCTCCTATGTTCATCTCCAAATCATTTATATAAATGACAAAAAGTAGTGGACCTTGCACTGATCCTTGTGGCATTCCACTGGTCACAGGCCTCCAGTCTGAAAAACAACCCTCCACCACCACCCTCGATCTTCTACCTTTGAACCAGTTATGCCCGTAATAACTAGTTCTCCTCGTATTCCATGAGATCTAACTTTGCTAACTAGAACTGCTACTGTTAGATCTGGTCTATTCTTTTCCATCACTATTTTAAAACTAATAGAATTATGGTCACTGGCCCCAAAGTGCTCCCCCACTGACACCTCAGTCACCTGACCTGCCTTATTTCCCAAGAGTAGGTCAAGTTTTGCACCTTCTCTCATAGGTACATTCACATACTGACTCAGAAAATTTTCTTGTACATTGTTAACAAATTTCTCTCCATCTAAACCCTGAACACTATGGTAGCCCCAGTCTATGTTTTGAAAGCTAAAATATCCTATCATAACCAACTTAATATTTTTACAGATAATTGAAATCTTACAAACTTGTTTCTCAATTTCCCGTTCACTACCAACGATATAGGAAGGGAAAAGGTTGAGATTCTGAAGGGAGATTACAGAGAGTTAGGCAGAAATTTAAAAAGGAGGCCCTCAAGGGTAGTAATATAGGGATTACTGCTAATGCTACGAGCTAGTGAGGGCAGGAATAGGGGGATAGAGCAGATGAATGCATGGCTGAGGAGCTGGTGTATGGGAGAAGGATTTACATTTTTGGATCATTGGAATCTCTATTGGGGTAGAAGTGACCTGTACAAGAAGGACGGATTGCACCTAAATTGGAAGAGGACTAATATACTGGCAGGGAAATTTGCTATAACTGCTTGGGAGGATTTAAACTAGTAAGGTGTGGGGTTGGGGAGGTGGGACCCAGGGAGATAGTGAGGAAAGAGATCAATCTGAGACGGGTACAGTTGAGAACAGAAGTGAGTCAAATAGTCAGGGCAGGCAGGGACAAGGTAGGACTAATAAATTTAACTGCATTTATTTCAATGCAAGGGGCCTAACAGTGAAGGCAGATGAACTCAGGGCATGGTTAGGAACATGGGACTGGGATATCATAGCAATTTGAAAAACATGGCTCAGGGATGGGCAGGACTAGCAGCGTAATGTTACAGGATAGAAATGCTCCAGGAAGGATAGAAGGGGATGCAAGAGAGGAGGGGGCGTGGCATTTTTGATAAGGGATAGCATTACAGCTGTGCTGAGGGAGGATATTCCCGAAAATATATCCAGGGAAGTTATTTGGGTGGAACTGAGAAATAAGAAAGGGATTATAACCTTATTAGGACTGTATTATAGACCCCTAATAGTCAGAAAGAAATTGAGAAACAAACTTGTAAGAAGATCTCAGCTATCTGTAAGAATAGTAGGGTAGTTATGGTAGGGGATTTTAACTTTCCAAACATCGACTGGGGTTGCCATAGTGTTAAAGGTTTAGATGGAGAGGAATGTCTTAAGTGTATACAAGACAATTTTCTGATTCAGTATGTGGATGTACCTAATAGAGAAGGTGCAAAACTTGACCTACTCTTGGGAAATAAGGCAGGGCAGGTGACTGAGGTGTCAGTGGGGGAACACTTTGGGGCCAGCGACCATAATTCTATTCGTTTCAAAATAGTGATGGAAAAGGATAGGCCAGATCTAGAAGTTGAAGTTCTAAATTGGAGAAAGGCCAATTTTGATAGTATTAGGCAAGAACTTTTGAAAGTTGATTGGATGTTCGCAAGTAAAGGGACGGCTGGAAAATAGGAAGCCTTCAGAAAAGAATCCAGAGAAAGTATATTCCTGTCAGGGTGAAAGGGAAGGCTGATAGGTGTAGGGAATGCTGAATGATGAAAGAAATTGAGGATTTGGTTCAGAAAAAGAAGGAAGCATATGTTAGGTATAGACAGGATAGATGGAGTGAATCCTTAGAAAAGTATAAAGGAAGTAGGAGTATACTTAAGAGGGAAATCAGGAGGGCAAAAAGGGGACATGAGATAGCTTTGGCAAATAGAATTAAGGAGAATCCAAAGGGTTTTTACAAATATATTAAGGACAAAAGGGTAACTAGGGAGAGAATAGCGCCCCTCATAGATCAGCAAGGCGGCCTTTGTGTGGAGCCACAGAAAATGGGGGAGATACTAAATGAATATTTTGCATCAATATTTACTGTGGAAAAGGATATGGAAGATACAGGTTGTAGGGAAATAGATGGTGACATCTTGCAAAATTTCCAGATTACAGAGGAGGAAGTGCTGGATGTATTGAAACGGTTAAAGGTGGATAAATCCCCAGGACCTGATCAGGTGTACCCAAGAACTCTGTTGGAAGCTAGAGAAGTGATTGCTGGGCCTCTTGCTGAGATATTTGTTTCATCGATAGTCACAGGTGAGGTGCTGGAAGACTGGAGTTTGGCTAACATGGTGCCACTGTTTAAGAAGGGTGGTAAAGACAAGCCAGGGAACTATAAACCAGTGAGTCTGACCTCGGTGGTGGGCAAGTTGTTGGAGGGAATCCTGAGGGACAGAATGTACATGTATTTGGAAAGGCAAGGACTGATTAGGGATAGTCAGCATGGCTTTGTGTGTGGGAAATCATGTCTCACAAACTTGATTGAGTTTTTTGAAGAAGTAACAAAGAAGATTGATGAGGGCAGAGCAGTAGATGTGATCTGTATGAACTTCAGTAAGGCATTCGACAAGGTTCCCCATGGGAGACTAATTAGCAAGGTTAGATCTCATGGAATACAGGGAGAACTAGCAATTTGGATACAGAACTGGCTCAAAGGTAGAAGACAGAGGGTAGTGGTGGAGGGTTGTTTTTCAGACTGGAGGCCTGTGACCAGTGGAGTGCCACAAGGATCGGTGCTGGGTCCTCTACTTTTTGTCATTTACATAAATGATTTGGATGCGAGCATAAGAAGTACAATTAGTAAGTTTGCAGATGACACCAAAATTGAAGGTGTAGTGGACAGCGAAGAGCTTTACCTCGGATTACAACAGGATCTGGACCAAATGGGCCAATGGTCTGAGAAGTGGCAGATGGAGTTTAATTGAGATAAATGCAAGGTGCTGCATTTTGGGAAAGCAAATCTTAGCTGGACTTATACACTTAATGGTAAGGTCCTGGGGAGTGTTGTTGAACAAAGAGACCTTGGAGTGCAGGTTCATAGCCCCTTGAAAGTGGAGTCGCAGGTAGACAGGATAGTGAAGAAGGTGTTTGATATGTTTTACATTATTGGTCAGAGTACTGAGTATAGGAGTTGGGAGGTCATGTTGTGGCTGTACAGCACATTGGTTAGGCCTCTTTTGGAATATTGCATGCAATTCCAGTCTCCTTCTTATCGGAAAGATGTTGTGAAACTTGAAAGAGTCCAGAAAAGATTTACAAGGATGTTGCCAGGGTTGGAGGATTTTAGCTATAAGGAGAGGCTGAACAGGCTGGGGCTGTTTTCCCTGGAGCGTTGGAGGCTGAGGGGTGACCTTATAGAGGTTTACAAAATTATGAGGGGCATGGATAGGATATATAGACAAAGTATTTTCCCTGGGGTCGGGGAGTCCAGAACTAGAGGGCATAGGTTTAGGGTGAGAGGGGAAAGATATAAAAGAGACCTAAGGGGCAACTTTTTCATGCAGAGGGTGGTACATGTATGGAATGAGCTGCCAGAGGATGTGGTGGAGGCTGGTACAATTGCAACATTTAAGAGGCATCTGGATAGGTAAATGAATAGGAAGGGTTTGGAGGGATATGGGCCGGGTGCTGGCAGGTGGGACTAGATTGGGTTGGGATATCTGTTCGAAATGGACAGGTTGGACCAAAGGGTCTGTTTCCATGCTCTACATCTCTATGACTCTATGACTCTATTAAGAGATCTATAGTACAATCCCAATAATGTGATCATCCATTTCTTATTTCTCAGTTCCATCCAATTAACTTCCCTTGATGTACTTCTGGGAATATCCTCCCTAAGTACAGTTGTAATGCTATCCTCCACGAAAAATGCCACTCTCCCTCCTTGCTTGCCTCCCTTTCTATCCTTCCTATAGCATTTGTATCCTGGAACATTAAGCTGCCAGTCTCGTCCATCCCTGAGCCACATTTCTGTAATTGCTATGATATCCCAATCCCATGTTCCTAACCCTGCCATGAGTTCATTTGCCTTCCCTGTTAGGTCTACTGATGTCTGTCTGAGTTGACTGATGCCAACCAGAATGGAGCACTGGGATTACAAGTAGTCTCAGTTTGCCTGCTAGCAAGTGGAGAATAGATCTGACAGGACCCCTCTTAGAATACTTATAACTGTACAGGGTTGGAGCTAGCTGTAACTCATTGTGACATTTCCCATATTGGTTCACACTTATCAAATTCTTGTTTTGGTAAAATACCAGCAGTGTCCAGAATCTATAG
Organism: Chiloscyllium punctatum; assembly: GCF_047496795.1. NCBI lineage: Eukaryota > Metazoa > Chordata > Chondrichthyes > Orectolobiformes > Hemiscylliidae > Chiloscyllium > Chiloscyllium punctatum. The sequence goes on along the minus strand of NC_092783.1, from coordinate 11,869,498 downwards.
GGCAATATAGAGCATGAGTCACCAATCTCAAGGGATGGACATGCAGAAATAGAAGTAAAAGTTAGCACATTTCAATTACAGTAAATGTTATACAATAAATTGAAAACTGGCAGTTAAATGTCAATCATCAATAACTAGTGCATTACTGGGTGCATTAATTCTAAACAGGGTCACTGACCCATCAGGATTGTGCTGGACTCTGTAGTAATTAAAGATTTATCTCTAGGACCACCAGGTCATCTTCCAGTACAACGAGTTTGAGAGAAACATTGTACCAGGTTTAAAAAGGATGGTCTTTCTCTAAACTTTTGCTTTTTAGTTTTGAAAATGGTGGTAATTGCATGATTGGCTCGGGAAGTTGTAGCTGACATGAAACTTCTAAGAAATATCCAACCAGAGCTGGCAACATTAATTCTAAGAGATAGATGCTGCATTGCTGTTTACTGCTCCAAAACATCAAAGTAAGGGAAGAAACAAGTTCAGTGTTCAGGAGATTGAACAGTCTCAACACAAGCCTGAATTTTCTGGGGACCATTCTCACTGGGACATGAGACTAGTAAAGTAGGAGGAGGAGGACGCAATTATAATAGTGTCTGCTGCTGTCCCACTGCCATGTCGTTTACCCAGTAATGGGAATGGTACCAGATGAAATGGTCACTGAGCTCTCTTTTGAGTCACCTTAAGTGCCGAGTGAAGTGTTCTTCATGCCTCTTTTAAAATTTTTCCAGTGGTAGTATGTCCATCGCTGCACTGGGTAAATACCACATCCACAATCTCTCAATCAGGAAAGGAAAGGACTCTCATTTTTTAGGCCATAGAGAAGTCCCTTGGCAGCGTGGCTGCCCTACAACAATGGTTAGAGAGTGTTGCGGGAAAAGCACAGCAGGTCAGGCAGCATCCGAAGAGCAGGAGAATCGATGCTTTGGGCCAGAGCCCTTCATCAGGCTACAACAATGGTTACCTGTTTACGGTGATTCCTTTCCCTCACTATGACATACCTGGCCTTGTGCCCCAAGCCACACATACTTACCTTTGAGAATGATTGCTATTGATCTGCTGCTATTCTCCAGGTGCAGTCCCAGGACTGACCACTTCTAGTGATGGCACTGATGAGCTAAGAAACCTCTGAATTTGCTGACAGCTTTTAGGAACATGTCACTTTTCTTCAAAGGGACAGTTGCTCAGTTGCAGTTACTCATTTGGCTGCCACTGGCAATAAAATAGTCCTATTTTCCACTATTCGCCAGAGCAGGGTCATCAACCTTTGCCCTTGAGGGCAGGACCCTTGCACCCTCCGCAACATGCTGCCTGCTGACTGTGACTGTCCAAAAACCTGCTCTGACTCTGAAAATCAAAACACCATCCTAAGCTCCAAATATAACAGGGCCCTTCTCTTATCCTCTCTCTGTTGCTTTTGCCCCTCAGACTCCAATTCTGTGACCCCAGAATGTGGGTTAATGAAGGTTCCACAATGAGGACCAGGATTTGAGACTGTCTTTGTAACTAAGCTACTGGCATTTAATTCTCAACCTCCTCACTCATGTGCTCTCACTTGTGTGTGTTACGATAATTCCCAGAGATAGTACTGCGGGGTCACAAATCTCGATTAATTGTAGATTATGACCATCCAACCTACTGAGTAATGCTACCATTCCAGATTCACCACCTTCTCTTGGAGCACGTGGATATGCTTCATCTCAGATCTGGCCCCCAATCTGAAATATCGCTGCTGTGAGTTCAGCTCTGTGTGGCTACCTCCAGCTGGCTCAGATCAACAGTAGTGGCTGGGGCAGGGGGTGGTGCAGACTGGAAAATCACTGGGACCAATGCCTTCAGCGGGTTATGATTTGGGCAACATTCATTTGGCAACTCACGCTATAATGTATTGGTACTATGTGACTGTGTCACTTCATAAATAAGTTAGTGAGAATGAATAAGGAACCTCTGAAACCAAAAACTAGCTTCAGAAAATAATAAAGCAGCCCTCAAGAAAATCTTATGAAGAACCTTGAAAAGCATTATTTTGACTTAGTGTGAGCTGCATCTTGAAACAGCAGAGCTGATTGCATAATACGAATGACAAAAGTTGAGTGCAATTGTCTGACCAAGTTGTGGTTGTAAATGATATCTATAATGAGAACTGAGCTTTTAGTGAGCTTTACAAATAGAGGCACAGAGTACAAGAGTAAATAATGTTTGCTGAATTTATTTTTGCTGAGAAGTGGGGCTACCTCCCAGTGCCAGGCACCCTCAGGTGACTGCCTCTGTGGAGTTTGCATGTTCTTCCTGTGTCTGCGTGGGTTTCCTCCCACAGTCCAAAGATGTGTAGGTTAGAAAGATTAGCCATGTAAATTGTCTGTAGTGTCCAAGGTTGTGTAGGCTAGGTGAATTAGCCATGGCGAATGCAGGATAGGGTAGGGGGCTGGGTTTGGGTGGGATGGTCAGTGCAGACCCTATGAGTTGAATGGCCTTTTCTGGCACTGTAAGGATTCTATATTTCTTAAACAGTTCAATCCCACAGTAACTATGGTTTCCATTTCTGGACACTGGAAGAACATGAAGATAAAGGCTTTGCAGAGAGTTGAGAAGAGATTTACTAGAGACAATGGATTACAGAGAAGCTATGGATACTCTCCTAAAAGCCAGAGAGCCTGAACAAGGTGATGAAGGTGTACAAAATTATGAAGGACTCAGGTAGAATAAAATAGGATTTTGAATGCACTCCCTCCTTAATATGGAGATGGATACAGATTTCAAATTAGTTTTTTTAAAGGAAATTGTATAAATACTTGGAGAAAGAAAATAGGGAAAGAAAAGGAGGGAGGCCATTCTGCACTGAATGTACTTCTCTTTGAAAGAACTGGCACAGACTCCATGTGTTGGCTGGCCTCCTTCTTTCCTGTATTATTCTTTTGGCTCCAAAACACATCACAGAGGTACATGCCAAGTAATGGGAAGGAGATGATAAGGGGCCCAGAAACAGAAGAAGCATCACGGCCCAAGATTTTTCCCACAGTATGAAATTAACCAAAATACAAACTAAGCTGGATATGAGAAGCATTAATAAACAAAAACATAGAGAATACTTAATTCAACCAGACCATAACCATTGCATACATTTCGATCAGATAGATACTTGTGATTACTTCAGCATTGCCCTTTACAAAGCGTCTGCACTAATCTTGCTTTTAGTTCAATCTTTCACCTGATCAATCCCTTAGTCATTTAACCTCTCCAGTCTGCTAAGCTTCCTTCTTTGTCCCGAATTACTTACAACTTGTAAAATCTCTAATTTCTCTCAGCTCCAAAGAACACTTCTGACATGAAACATGCTGCTTTGTTGAAGATTCCCAGTTATTTCTAATTTAATTTAGACTTAGTTCTGTTATCAGATCAGCTGGACAGGTGTTGCAAGATGTATAGGGTTCTACTTCACCTTAGACACTGTTTAATTCTGATAACAAAGGCATTTTCTTTTATTCATTCTTGGGATGTGGCGTTGAGAGTGTGGTGCTAGAAAAGCACAGCAAGACAGGCAGCATCCGAAGAGCAGGAGAATCGACGTTTTGGGCATAAAGCCTTCATCAGGAATGTTGCTTTACCTGCTGTGCTTTTCCAGCATCACACTCTTGACTCTGATCTCCAGAATCAGCAGTCCTCAGTTTCCCATATGGGATGTGGTGTCACTGGTTAGGCCAGCATTTATTGCCCAACCCTAATTGCCTAGAGGGTAGTTAAGAATCAACCACATTGCTACGTGTCAGGAGTCACATGTCGGCCAGATCCAGGAAACGATGCCAGGATTCCTTCCCTAAAAGATATTAGTGAACCAGATGTTTTTTTTTTCCTGACAAGTTTCAATGCTTAGTCGTCCTTAGATTCTTGTTTCCAGATTATTATTGAATTCAAATTCCACCATCTGCCATGGCAGGATTTGAACCCAGGTCCCCTTTACCTGGCTGTCTAAATTAATACTTTACTAGCACTATATCATCGCCTGTCCCTAGTGAACGTATTCAAGTCAGGAGCTACAAGGCTGAGCAAAGAGCACTGAAGAGGGATCAGAGAAACTGGACAATGGAAGATTGGGAGAGGATGTTGTAGAAATATAGAAATCATAATATGTAGCACAGGTATAGTAAATCTATATAAAGTAGATTCAGATTCAGGGCCTTAAATCTGAAGAAATGAAACTGTAAAGATATGGCTCTGGTGGCTTGTGAAAATGCGCTAACGTTTCATGGTACGTAGGTAATGGCTGGCGTGTTAAAGAAATACTACATGGGAAGGGTGGCATGGTGGCTCAGTGGTTAGCCTGCTGCCTCACTTTGCCAGGGACCCTGGTTCAATTCTATCCTCAAGGTGACTGTGTGCAGAGTTTGCACAGTCTCACTGTGTCTGTATGGGTTTCCTCTGGATGTTCCCATTTTCTCCCAGTCCAAAGATGTGCATGTTAGGTGGATTGGCCACGCTAAATTACACATAGTGTCCAGGGATGTGTAGGTTGGGTGTGTTAGCCATGGGAAATGCAGGGTTACAAGGAGAGGAAAGGGGATGGGTCTGGGTGGAAGGGTTGGAAAGGACTGTTTCCAGACTATAGAGATTCTATGGTTGACAATAGTTATAGATTGTTCAATAACACCCTAAGGTAGGATAAATCAGCACTGGTTGGTTAATGAATGGAGTGAAAGATTGTATTAGATCAAAGGGAGTGGCTTAAAAAGGATGCTTGAAGATACAAGCCTGAGGTTTGGGAAAAGAAATTAGGGGCCAGAAGAAACTGATTAAGAAAGGGAAAAGAAAATACAAACTGACAAGGAACATAAAAGTGGACTATAAAAGCTCCTTTAGGTATGTGACAAGGGAAAGATCAGCCAAGACAAATGTGGGCCCATTATAGATATGTTAGGAAAATTTATAATGGAGAACAGGGAATTTGTGGAGAAAATGATTGATTACTTTGCATCTGTCCTCATGTAAAAAAAATAGGGAAAAGTTCCTAAGCATGCAGGTGTCTAAGAGATTTGTGGAACTGAGGAACTAAAAGAAATAATTATTCAAGAGATAGTGCTTGAAAAGTTGACTCAATTGAAGGTTAATTAATCGCCTTGACCAGATATGTGTCATCCCAGGTTGTTGAAGGAAGTGGGTAGAGAGAGAATGAATGCAATAGTGGTTGCCTAATCAAATTCTACAGATTTCAGAAAAATGACCATGGATTAGAAAATAGCAAATGAAACATCACTACTTAAGAAGGGAGGAAGAAAGAGAGTGGAAAAGTATAGATCTATTAGTTTGATGTTTGTAATCAGGAAAAGGGTGGGATAACAGGGCAAATTGGTCAGATTTGATATAAGTTCATGCAAAATATGTTGTATTGGATCAACTTGGTGCTCTTTGGGGATATTATTTGTAGTATTGATAAAACAGAACCAGTAGCTGTTGTGTATTGGATTTCCTGAAGGCTTTTGATAAACTTCCATGCAGGAGTTCAGTAAATAACATGCAATGGGTAGAAATGTCTGATATCAATTGAAAATTAGTTAACAGCGAGAAAGCAGAGGCTGGGAATAGACAGATCATTCTCAGGATGGCAGGCCGTTTCTATTGGTACACCTCAAAAAACAGTGCTTTGTCCATTACTGTTCACAATCTACATACATAATTTGGATTTTGGGAGCAATATCATACTTCTAAATTTAGTGATGACAGCAATCCAAGTGGGAAGGTATGTTGCAAAGACGGTGCAAGGAGTCTTCAAGATAGCTCGGGCAAGTTCAGTGAAGGGTTAAAACCTGGTAGCTAAACTATATTGAATAAATGTGAAGTTATTCATCTTCGAAGAAAAAAGTAGAATATTTGTTAAATGTCATCCATTACATCCTGAGTATCCTTGTTTAGGAGTCAATAAAAGTACACATGCAGGTGCTACAAAGAATTAGAAAGACAAATGTCGAACACAACAAGGGGATTTGAGTAAAGATGTCTTCCTTCAGTTGTAAAGAATTGATGCCACACCTGGAATACTGTGTCCAGTTTTCATCCCATGCTCTAAGCAGGGAAATATGTACCACAGGAGGAAGTATAATGGAGATCCATCAGATTAAAACTACAGGGGCTCCAAAAGCTCAATTATTCAGCATCTTTATGGTAGAAGTCATTAGATTAATAATGACTAATGACGTCAAGAAATATGGAGATAGTGTGGGAAAGTGGCATTGAGATAAATGATTAGCCATGAATTAATTGAATGGCAGTGTCAAAAAGCAAGGCAGACCTTTATTTGAATGGTCATAAATTGGAAAAAGGGGAGGTACAAGACCTGGGTGTACCAGTCACTGAAGGTAAACACGCAGTGAAGGCGGCAAAGGACATGTTGGCCTTCATAATGAGTACATGGGCAGAGATGCCTTTCTGCAACTGTACAGGACATTGGCAAGACCACACCTGGAACACTGTGAGCAGTTTTCCTCTCCTTATCTGAGGAAGGATGTTCTGGCCATTGAGGGAGTGCAAAGAAGGTTTACCAGCCTAATGCCTGGGGTGGCGGGACTGAGATACAGGAATAGATTGGATCAGTTAGGACATATTCACTGGAGTTCAAAAGATTGAGTGGAGAAATTTCATAGAAACCCCAAAAATTCTATCAGGATCACACAGAGTAGATGTAGGAAGGATGTTCTTGATGACTGAAAAGTCCAGAACCAAGGGTCATAGTCCAAGGCTAAGGGCCAGGCCATTTAGGACTGAGCTGAGGAGAACTTTCTTCACCCAAAGAGTAGTGAGCCTGTGGAATTCTCTGCCAAAGGAAACTGTTGATGCCAAAACATTGAAGACTTTAAGAAAGATGAAGATATCACTCTTAGGACTAAAGAGATCAAAGAATTTGGCAAGAAAGCAAGAACAGGGTAATGAATTGGATGCAAGTGTATGGTGCTGGAAAAGCACAGCAGGTCGGACAGCATCTAAGGAGCAGGAAAATCGACATCAATTTTCCTGCTTCCTGGATGCTGCCTGACCTGCTGCGCTTTTCCAGCACCACACTCTCGACTTTAATCTCCAGCATCTGCAGTCCTCACTTTCGCCTAATGAATTAAATGGTCAGCCATGATCATACTGAATGGTGGAGCACATTTTAAGGGCCAAATGGCCAACTCCTCCTCCTATTTTCTATAGTTCTGTGATGGGCTGAATGCTCCTACACTCTCAGAGGTAGAACGTGGAACATAGAATAGCACTGCAAAAAAAAAAGGAGTTTCAGATGGTCAGGTGGAGAACGGAAGCAAAAGTCTAAGATTTTCAAAAGGCGGAGGACTTGGTGGAGTATTGTTATCTTTTAGAACTCCTGTTGAGCATATTTAGGTGAGAATTTGACCTATGTGTGGCAATACCTGAGTGTCTTTCTCTTTTGTTACAATTCTAATACAACTGTCTTTAAATAATGTCACTTTTTTTGACAAATCTTTTTTTGTAAATCGAGATTGTTCTTTCACAGTATTTTCCGTACATATCAAGTGAATATCAAGCTGCGACATTTGTAGTCAGTATTTTGCATTTAAACATGAGTTAATCCTACTATTGTAATCCTTTTGCTTAAATTCTGTTTTCTGTACTCTGTACTAAACTCCATTAAACAATTTATGTTCAAATACAATTGAGCAGAGTCTTTGGCTCATGTTGCTTTGTTCTGTAAATAATACCAGGTTTGAATACAAGGTTTGTTAAAGTAGAACAATTGGCCTTTGTATATCTGGTCAAGAGTTCACAATCCTCCTCCAGAAATTCTTGTTTTAAAGTTTAGGATAATTATGTAAAGGCAAGATCAAGTTTGGTTTTGATTGACTTTCTGCCTCAACAGCTTTTTGACATTCAGAATTGAGGCTGACAGGTTGTTTGATGGAGATACTGATGGGGAAAGAATTGAATTACCTTTTAAAGTATGGTTCTACAGTTCAGTCAAGTGTTCTGGAAATCACACTGAGCGTTGAGTGTTTTTACTTTGATCTTGGAAATTTATAAAATCTGGATTCAAGACAGGTAAAGCTCTTTGTACAGTTGGAATCCAAGTGCTTTTTAATTTAATATTAGAGCAGACATTTTATTGTTATATTGGAAAGGTACTTTGTAATTTAAGTTTCACATGTTTTTCACTCTGTTTGACAATTTCCCTTTCTCTCACCGTTAGCTCTAAAACTTCCAAGTAAACAGTCTCTGCTATTGCCCTCTTACTATTGTTTATACAGTAAATGTTAACAATTGGCTGGAAGCAGACAGCGTGATGTCATCATCAGTCAATGTTGCTATGCATACACCTTCCAATAGGGAATGCTGGAGTGATTAGAATCGAGCAGAATCAATTCTTTGCCTTCCCCAGCCTGGGTCCGGAGGCCTGCAAATTTAGCACAAATTGAATTATACCCATCAAGTAGATGGTTAATCATTCATTGAGCATGCAGAAGTTGTTATAGGCAAACTGCTGTGGTCAATTTTACATCTTGCAATAGTAGATGTAATGGCCACAATTGTGATTGTAAAATCATAGGATCCCTACAGTATAGAAGTAGGCCATTCAGCCCATCAAATCCACACCAACCTAGTTACTGACGGTAGTTAAAAAGGAAAAAAGAGATGCTAAAGAAAGACAGTAATTTTGACGGTTGGAAAGCCGCTTAGTTATATGTGATAGCACTTTTGGGTATGAAAACAAAAATGTTTTTCAGATGTGCATGGCATGGGCGGGTCTTGTGGCACAGTAGTAATGTCTCTACCTTTGGATTAAGAGGCCAAAGTTGAAGTCCCAACTGGTCCAGTGTGTATAATATCTCTGAAGAGGTTGATTAGAAAAATATCTAGTCATTGTGTATAGGAAGCGCACGTGATCCAGTGGCAGTGATAGAGTTCCTACTGGCCAGTGTAGTTTCCATTTTTAAATAATCCACTCAAATTCCAATGTTTGTTTGTATTACTTGTTTAGTTAATTGACAGGTGTATAGATATATAGCCCAAGCATCATTGGTTACCAACTTGAGTTCTTTAAGACCATCATCAAACAGACACTCTGTGGGTATCCTTGTATGGAGTATTCTTTAGTTGCAACTTGGATAGTTTCAGTAACCCACAGATGTCAGTGGCTGCTCAGAACTCTCAACCAATCTGGAGATTGTTGGAAAGGGCTCACTATCCCCATGAGATATGAAAGCCAGTTGGGGAAGCATTATAATCTACGAGGAAGTGATTGCTGATGAATACTATCTCCTGCCAAATCACCCTGTCTGATGTTTTCAACCATTACTCCTTGCTGCAGTGGGTTTACCATATGGGGTGCTGAGAGGGAAGGTGTTTTGCTGTTGCGTTGAGCAGGTCATTGAATAAAGACAGGATTGGTTTGAAGTTGACCTTTTCCAGCAGCTCACCTGAATAATTACCCTTCTGATGTGAGATGGTGGTGGCTTTTACTGGGGACGGGGAAGGGTGGCGATTACATTGCTCAGGCCTGGGAAGCAGCAGAGTGGACTTGACCAGAAATGACCTGTGATAATGCACATCATTGAACTGAGATGCACATCACTGAAATTGATGTGGACAGATAGGTAGCATTCTGGGACACAGCTTTCTTTAGCTGAGTACGTGATGGCAGTAGCAGTCCCCATGTGACCTTCATGAGGTACCAGCCATGTCGATGAGGAAGCTATTGCAAGCTTTAATTGCTGTTGCAGTCCTATTGGAATACTGTCTGTTTTGTCAAACATTACAAATGAGGATTGTACTTCAGTGTGTGGTCATCCAGGGTAATGTTCACATACCTCTTTGCTCTGGTATTGTCAAATTGCTTATTTATTGTGTTGTTGATTAATAAAGTTCAGAAAGTAGAAAAGTAACATATAGGATTTTTAAAAATTGTGTGTTTGGGCATTGGAAAGGGAACTTGAGCTTTATTTAGAAAGAATAAGTTACACAGCGATTATTGATCTTAGCCAAAGCCTATAGCATTTAGCTGTTCAGTCTGATGAGCTAGAATTAATATCATCTCTCCCTTTGTGAACAGTGTCTTACAACAGTGAGTGCACAAGATGTACGTTGGCTGCAAAACATTTTGAGTGCTCTAAATTGGGAAAGGTGTTATGCAAATGCAAATTTCTTTTGGTTGCTTCCTACGGATCGTTAATTAACTTTTTGTATTCAAGAAAGGGCACAAGACATGCCCAGGAAATTGTAAACCAGTTTAGCATGAGTGGTAGGAAAAAGAATGGAATCTTTGCTCAAGAACTACTAGAAATGCAAAATACAGTAATGATCATTTAGCTTGGACTGAGGTTGCTTAACTAACCTTACTGCATTTTCAGAAGAGGTAACATACAGTAGCTATAATTTACCTGGATTCCCAAAAGCAAACCTTTAGTAAAGGTGCCCCATTATACATTAATGAATACGGACAAATGGTGTGGATTCAGAGGATGTATGGCAGACGGTATTCTTAGCTGGTTTCAAGCAGGAAGTTGTGTACAGGAGAAAAGTGTAGTAATTCAGAGTGAGGGTGAGTCCACTGCTGTTCAAAATTTACATTACAACAATTTGCAGCTTTTATGTGAAGGAAAGAAAGTTCCAGCCTCTACCATCACTCTTCATAACTCTGGACCACAACATTCACATTGAAGTGCTTGCTGCTATCGCGGTAATTTGAACTCCTTGGGCAGATCATTCCTCTGGTCAACTTGATAGTAACAGCATAGGACTCAAATCTCTTGGGCTGGGGACAGTACAGAATATCTCCTTGCCCTACCTGTGGTGGAGATCACAGTGTTGTGGTTCAGGTCCTTTAGACCATCAGGACGAACAAGAAACGAGTGGAGATTGTAGAGGATTTAGTTTGAAAACTTTTTGATTGGTAATATTTTTAAAAATCATTAATATTAGAACAAATACAGTTGCTCAAAAGAGATGGCTGACAGCAGGTCACCTAGTATCAGATTCAATGCCTCTTTTTCTCTGGTAACCTGTTTTGGTGTTTTGTGTAGTTATCTTACAACAATGTGCACTATTTAGCAAAGCCAGTTGTAGAAAGTCAATTCTCTGCTATTGAATGTTAGAAACAGTGGAGAGTTGCCAATTACCTTGCAATTGCAAAACATTCATTCAAAATACTATTATTGTGAAAAATTTACATAGGTAAGGCTCCCCATGTACAATCAGTACATCTGCCAAAAAAAACTTTAAAAAGGAAATAAAGTCAAAACAGCAGTGAGGAGATTCTGTTCCCCCACCCCACCCCCATTTAAAATTTATCCTGTCTGATTAATACCAAAATTCAGAATCCAAAAGGATGGTGGAGAGCAAATGCCAATATTGAAATTATCCCTAACTAAAAACACTAGGAAGTCTCTAATCAAAGTAGAACATTTTTGTAGAACCATAATACTAGTAAATTAAAGCTAAGTAATGCAGATGCTGGAAATCTTGAAGAAGATCAGGAAGTACTGGAGAAACTCAACAAGTCTGGCACCATCTGTGTAGATAGAAACAGATTAACATTGTGATGTGACTCTTTTTCACACCATTTAATACTAGTTTGATCAGATCTAGGGCAAGCTGTTAGGGGGAAAAGAAGTGTTTTTCAATGGAAGAATTTTCCACATCAAGGTAAGGTGGGGAAATCAGGTCATGGCGGTGGGGGGGGCAGGGAGGTGATATTTGGGAGGCAAATACACAATGTTGGAGAGCAAACAAGAGATTTGCAAATTGTGGGAGAAATCTGTGCTATATCCTGATTGGCAGAATGAGGTTAAGTCAAGTTTGTTTCAGTTGAATGAGGATAGAATTAGTCACATTCTTGAATTGTAAGTTGAAGAAAATTATTCAAGTTTGTAATTTTTCTGACTATCTTACCTGTCAAAGAGAAGTACAAACACAATAGAGTCATAGTGATGTATAGCAGAGAAACAGACCCTTCGGTCCAAACCGTCCATGCTGACCAGATATCCCAACCCAATCTAGTCCCACTGCCAGCACTTGGCCCATATCCCTCCAAACCCTTCCTATTCATATACCCATCCAGATACCTTTAAATGTTGCAGTTGTACCAGCCTCCACTACTTCCTCTGGTAGCTCATTCCATACATGTACCACCCTCTGCATGAAAACGTTGCCCCTTAGAGCCCTTTTATATTTTTCTCCTGTCACCCTAAACCTAGGCCCTCTAGTTCTGGACTCCCCTACCACAGGAAAAAGACTGACTTTTTCTCCTATCCATGCCCCTCATTATTTCATAAACCTCTATAAAGGTCACCCCTCAGCCTCTGACACCCAGGGAAAACAGCCCCAGCCTGTTCAGCCTCTCCCTATAGCTCAAATCCTTCAACCCTGGCAACATCCTTGTCAATCTTTTCTGAACCCTTTCAAGTTTCACAACATCTATCTAATAGGAAGGAGACCAGAATTGCACGCAATATTCCAACAGTGGCCGAACCAATGTCCTGAAGAGCTACAACATCACCTCCCAACTCCTGCACTCAATACTCTGACTAATAAAGGACACTAAGCAAATGATTTCCTTCCAATATGTCATCGCTGACAATTTATAATCTCTTTTATATGAAAGTGAATTTTACTGGTAAGATTTTTTAAAAAATTTCCAAAGTACAATTGTAAACACGAGTCAGATAAAATGGTCACTCTATACCCCAGGGCACAAAATACTTCGAAATAAACAGACAAATCTTAATGGATTAGAACAATTTTTTATTAACTGTGCTTATCCTTGAAAGGATATTTTAGTAGTGTATGGAGAGCAGAATTTATCCCTCAAAAGAACATGACACTGCACAAACTATTCAGTACCATTTCCCAATTTCTCATAGCCCCACTCTATTAAAAATGAAAGAGTTTACAAGATAATAAATCCTACAAAATCATACATTGTAACTTCTGGTTTCAAATTATTTTCATAGGAGCTTAATTTGTGCAGGTTCCAATTTTTATACAACACAGACAGCATTGCCTTCTTGAGGATTAAGTAAATTGTTTGGAGCTGGGCTGACAAGTAATGTAATTCTAAACGGGATGCTGGACCACTGTCAAAAAGAATTTCAAAAGAAATAAAGAAGCTGGTAGAATTACCCAACGGATCTGCTATGTAGGCAATGGCCTACTGATATTATCACTGGGCTGTTAACTCACATTATGGGTCTCTGGGTTAAGAGTCTAATGATGACCACAAAACCACGTTGTTTGTTGGGAAAAACCAGCACTCATATCCTTTAGGTAAGGAAACTGCTGTCCTTATCTGGTTTGACCTACATGTGACTCCAAACCCAAAGCAATGAGCATTGAAAATAGGAGTTGGGAGGTCATGTTGCAGCTGCATTAGACATTGGTTAGGCCACTTTGGAATATTGCACGCAATTCTGGTCTCCCTCCTATTGGAAGGATGTTACAAAACTTGAAAGGGTTCAAGGAAAGATTTACAAGAATGTTGCCAGGGTTCGAGGATTGGAGCTACAGGGAGTGGCTGAATAGGTTGGGGCTGTTTTCCCTGGAGCAGAGGCTGAGGGGCAACCTTATAGAGGTATACAAAATCATGAGGGGTATGGATAGGGTAAATAGACAAGGTATTTTCTCTGGGGTGGGTGGAGTCCAGAACTAGAGGGCATAGGTTTAGGGTGAGAGGGGAACAATTTAAAAAGTACCTAAGGGGCAACTTTTTCACACAGAGGAGGGTGCTTTAATGGAATGAGCTGCCAGAAGAAGTGATGGAGACTGGTATAATTGCAACATTTAAAAAGCATCTGGATGGATTATGAATAGGAAGGGTTTAGAGAGATATGAGCCAAGTGCTGGCAAATGGGAATAGATTAGATTAGGATATCTGGTCAACATGGATGAGTTAGACCAAAGGGTCTGCTTCCATACCGTACATCTCTATTACTCTGACTTTAGTGGACAATGAAGAAGGTTATCTCAGAGTACTACAGGACCTTAATCAGATGGGCCAATGAGTGGCAGATGGAGTTTAATTTAGATAAATGTGAGGTGCTGTATTTTGGAAAGGTAAATCAGGGCAGTACTTATACTGGGGAGTGTTTTTGAACAAAGGAACCTTGGATTGTAGGCTCATAGCTCCTTGAAAATGGAGTCACAGGTAGATAGGATAGCGAAGGCAGCATTTGGTACGCCTGCCTTTATTGGTCAGACTATTGAGTACAGAAGTTGGGAGGTCATGTTGCAGCTGTAGAGGACATTGGTTAAGCCACTGTTAGAATGCAACGTTCAATACTGGTCTCCCTACTATAGGAAAGATGATGTGAAAATTGAATGGGTTCAGAAAAGATTTACAAGGACTTGTCAGGGTTGGAGGGTTTGGCCTATAGGGAGAGGCCCCAGGTTATTTTCTCTGGAGCAGAGGCTGAGGACTGACATTATAGAGGTTTATAAAATCACGACGGGCCTTGGATAGGGTAAATGGTCAAGGTATTTTCCTCGGGGTAGGGGGGAAATCCAAAACTAGAGAGCGCAGGTTTAAGGTGAGATGGAAAATATTTAAAAGGGACCTCAGGGGCCACTTTTTTCACACAGAGGTGTGTATTAAATCGAATTGGATTGAATTTATTGTCATGTGTACCGAGGCACAGTGAAAAGCTTTGTCTTGTGAGCAATACAGGCAGATCACCATAGATAAAAGCATAGATAAGTAAATAATAGGTAAACAGTGGCAAAGACAAAAACACAGGTACAGGCGAATGTTAAGAGTTTGAGTCTCCATTCAGTATTCTAACAACATAAGGTAGAAACTGTTTTGAAACTGGCTGGTGTGCACGTTCAGGCTTCTGTATCTTTGCGCTGATGGTAGACGTTGTAGAAAAGCATTACCAGGGTGGGATGGATCTTTGAGAACACTGGAGGCCTTTCCTTGACAGCGGGCCTGGTAAATGGATTCTATAGATGGGAGGTGGCCTTTGTGATTGCCCGGACTGAGTTCATCACTCTCTGTATATGAAATGAACTGTCAGAAGTAGTGATGGAGGCTGGTACAATTACAACATTTAAAAGGCATCTGGATGAATATGTGAAAAGGAAGGGTTTAAGAGGGATATGGGCCAAATGCTGCTCAATGGGACTAAATTAATTTAGGATACCTGGTTGGCATAGACGAGTTGGACTGAAGGGTGCCCAACCGTCCTTATCGTCAAAATATTAAAAGGCAAATATTGAGTAGTGTCAAATAAAATTGAACTTTGCTATTAGCTCGTTAAAATAATATTTTTACATGTAATGCCTTCCTGGTTGTATCTAATGCTGTCAGACTAATTTATTACCAGGGCTTATATTTAACCCCAATATTTTCACGTTTTGCTCATTGAGGCTAGTAATGTATAATTAACTATGGCAATTTACAGCCAAGACTGCAAATTATTGACAAAAGTACACACAACATTTACCAACAGTATTGTAAGGCTGCAGTCTGAGAAAGCCAAGGGTAACGACGGATTTAACGCTAGGATTGCGATTTATTGTGCATGTTTGGGCATTCTTAAATTTAAAAATTTAACTTTTAAAAAAGGTCTGATATTTATTAATGGGAAATCATCAAAGTATAGCACCACAGATCTTGGGTGAGGTACAGTACATACAAGAACAAGTGGCAGGTCAGGCATTAATAGTGTATGGCATTACAGATCACATGTAGCGACATTAAGTTTTGGATGATAGGTAGTTAGAAGCCAGTTAGAAACAGGATGATTTGATTTGAATTTGATACTGGGTAATAGTTAGTTGAGGGATAGTGTTGCTTTTATGAATAATAACAAAATTTAATTTCTGCAAATACACTGCCAGTCAATTAGAGCTCTGATGCATTAGTATATTCAATAAGCTGATTGCCCATGATTGCTGTGTGTGCTTTTTCTTTCCATTTCTTTCAGTGATTTTTATTGCCTGAACCAGAAACAAATCTCAAACCCCTTCTTTTTGTAGTATCCCTTTGCATGATCTGACAATGGTCAATTCACCGAATTTTAAATTAGTTTTTATTTAGACCTTCCCCAACCTCCAGCAAATTGAAACCAAAATTGTAGCCATTTCCCAGCAGAAATGTGGCAATGTATTCCAGTGGCTTGTTTTCTGGATTCCAGAAGATCAGCATGAGCAAACTAATCAATTCTGACCCTTTAATTGCTGCAGACTCGTGGTCACAAATTTTATTGTAAACTGTATGGAGCTTTACTTTCTAAGCAAACCTATCCGAGAAACAACTATTATAGCCTAACTTATTACTCCTCCCTATTGCTCAAATCTTTTCTGAACCCTTTCAAGTTTCACAACATCCTTCCAATAGTAAGGAGATCAGAATTGCATGCAATATTCCAAAAGTAGCCTAACCAATGTCTTGTACAGCTGTAACATGACCTCCCAACTCCTAAACTAAATGCTCTGACCAATAAAGGAAAGCATAACAAACTCGTGAACCACATCTGAGGGGAAGTTGCGGTCTTTGAAGAAGGAGGCCATCTGGGTTGTTCGGTATTGGAATTGGCATCTGCTCCCAGGAGAACCAATTCCAATACTGAACAACCCAGATGGCCTCCTTCTTCAAAGACCGCAATTTCCCCTCAGACGTGGTTGACGATGCTCTCCACCGCATCTCCTCCACTTCCCGCTCCTCTGCCCTTGAAACCTGACCCTCCAATCACCGCCATGACAGAACCCCACTGGTCCTCACCTACCACCCCACCAACCTCCAGATACATCGTATCATCCTTCGTCATTTCCGCCACCTCCAAACAGACCCCACCAACAAGGATATATTTCCTCCCCTCCCCGATCAGCGTTCCGGAAAGGCTACTCCCTCAGCAACTCCCTCATCAGGTCCACAACCCCCACCAACCCAACCTCCACTCCCGGAACCTTCCCCTGCAACCGCAAGAAATGCAAAACTTACACCCACACTTCCCCCCTCACTTCCCTCCAAGGCCCCAAGGGATCCTTCCATATCGGTCACAAATTCACCTGCACCTCCACACACATCATTTACTGCATCCACTGTACCCGATGTGGCCTCCACTACATTGCCTACTTGCAGAACGTTTCAGAGAACGCCTCTGGGACACCCGCACCAACCAACCTAACCGCCCTGTGGCTATACACTCAACTCCCCCTCCCACTCCACCAAGGACATGCGGGTCCTTGGCCTCCTCCATCGCCAGACATGGCAACACGACGCCTAGAGGAAGAGCGCCTCATCTTCCGCCTAGGAACCCTCCAACTACAAGGGATG
The DNA here is from genome assembly GCF_047496795.1 of Chiloscyllium punctatum. Taxonomy (NCBI): domain Eukaryota; kingdom Metazoa; phylum Chordata; class Chondrichthyes; order Orectolobiformes; family Hemiscylliidae; genus Chiloscyllium; species Chiloscyllium punctatum. The sequence continues at coordinate 11,852,232 of NC_092783.1, read as the reverse complement.
AATGCAGATTTCTCCAGCTTCCTCATTTCCCCTCCCCCCACCTTATCTCAGTCCCAACCCTTGGACTCAGTACCACCTTCTTGACCTGCAATCTTCTTCCCGACCTCTCTGCCCCCACCCCCTCTCCAGCCTATCACCCTCACCTTAACCTCCTTCCACCTATTGCATTCCCAACGCCCCTCCCCCAAGTCCCTCCTCCTAACCTTTTATCTTAGCCTGCTTGGCACACCCTCCTCATTCCTGAAGAAGGGCTTATGCCCGAAAAACATCGATTCTCCTGCTCCTTGGATGCTGCCTGACCTGCTGCACTTTTCCAGCGACACATTTTTCAGCTCACATTTGGAGTATTGCAGAGTGTTCTGGTCACCGTATTATAGGGAGGATGTGGAAGCTTTCAAAAAGGTTCAGAAGAGACTTGCTAGCAAGTTGCCTGATTTGGAGGGAAGGTGTCATGAGGAAAGGCTGAGGGAATTGAGGTTGTTTTCCTTAGAGAGGAGGTTGACAGGTGACTTAATCAAGACATATACTATAATCAGAGGGTTAGATAGGGTGGACAGCGAGAGTCTTTTTTTTCCCCCTCAGATGATGATGGCTAGCATGAGGGGCCATAGCATTGAGGGGTGATAGATATAGGACAGATGTCAGAGGGAGTTTCTTTACTCAGTCGTAGGTTGTGTGGAACGCCCTGCTTGCAACAGTAGTAGACTCACCAACTTTAAGGACATTTAAATGGTCATTGGATAAACGTATGGATGAAAATGGAATAGTGTAGGACAGATGGGCTTCCGATTGGTTCCACAGGTCAGTGCAACATTGAGGGGTAAAGGGCCTGTACTGCTCTGGAATATTCTATTTTATGACTAATAGAATTATGGTCACTGGCCCAAACGATCTCTCCCACTCACACCTCAGTCACCTGCCCTGCTTTATTTCCCCAACAATAGGTCAGGTTTTGCACCTTCTATAGTCAGTACATCCACATACTGAATCAGAAAATTTTCTTGTACACACTTAAATTCCTCTCCATCAGAGCCCTTAACGCTATGGCAGTCCCAGTCTGTCTGAAAAGTTAAAATCCCCTACCATAACTATATTATCCTTACAGATAACTGGGACATTCTTACAAATTTGTTTCTCAATTTCCCACTGACTGTTGGGGATCTACAGTATAATCCCAATAAGGTGATCATTCCTTTCCTATTTCTCCGTGCCACCCAAATAACTTCTCTGGATGTATTTCCAGGAATACCCTAAATACAGCCATGATGTTATCCCTCATCAAAAACGCCACTCCCCCTCCTCTCTATCCTTCCTGTAGCATTTGTATCCTGGAACATTAAGTTGCCAGTCCTTTCCATCCCTGAGCCATGTTTCTGTAATTGCTATGATATCCCAGTCCAATGTTCCCAACCATGTCCTGAGTTCATCTACCTTACCTGTCAGGCCTCTGGTGATAATGATTTTGTATCACCTGACTCTTTATTAACTTAATTTGGAGGGAGTCATCCCTTCCATTACGAGATTCAAGTCTAAAATTCAGCCCTAGAGGGAGAATTACAAATCACAAATGTAAGACAATTTAATTGAGCTGTTAGCCAGGTAATCATCTGAATGATAAAAAAAAACGCTCATTCTAATCTTCTGGTTGTACAAAGTTTTATTCTTTCCCACTCCCCTCAGAGTATCCATACTGTACACATCTATAAACTTTGCAAAATGCTTGTTTTGTTTGCGCACTGTAAAAAGAGGTTTCTAGTTCAGTACATACACACAATGTACCTCTTCAAGAGCTACATAAATGGGCTCCACCCATATTCATGGATTTATATTTTCCTTTGAAAAATAATAATCATGGAAATGCAGAATAGAACTTCCCAAACGCTGGCAAAACTAAACAGGATTTTTACATGATTTAATTACGTAAATCAGTGGACTTGTTCATGCCCATTATAAACATAATTGATAATCGTCCTTTACACAGGTCACTTAACAGCTCATTAATTCAACATCTGCAAGAACTCGCTAAGTGCAATTTGTGCAATGGGCATAACTCCAGAAGTCCACCTAAACCACAGGTTTTGCAGTGCCATGGAATTGCTGCTGGCACATTGCTCTGACACTTAAAACTCTTCCACCATGCAAGGTCTGCTCTGGCTCCCAATACAAGACACAAATATGAAGGCTTTTCTGGTGCATTGGGCACATCCCTCTCCTAATATACTCGAATACGTCGATTAAAATGCCTACAAGGCTCCATTGTAACTGGGCCAATGGTAAAGCAAACTTCCCAGTTATAACAAATTTGACAGTTGGCACTCAAAGAATCAAACAATTCCACTTGGAGATTGCCACCAGCTGCACAAGACTTGGATGTCAGGGGTATGGAGGCAGGAGTGCGGATTCAAGCAGTGTAAAATGAACTTTTAAAGCACTTTGCAATCTGACCTAGTAAATCTGGAATTGCTGAACAATTAAAAGACCCATCAAGATGGTCTCCCAGCATCCTGGTTCCACCATCCTGGTAGGTGCATAACTTAATGATAATGGGGAGTTGTTGACTAATCATGATCATTAGGCATAATTAGTCTACAACAGAGCACAAGGAAGAGCAGAGGGTGGAAAAGCTTTGGGACCCACGGATCCAGAATAACCTGTTTCACACTGGCAATGCAAACTATTTACAAATGATCAATGCATTGCAAAGCCTTCATTGTGAACTGATTTGACTAACTTAACCAAAATATTTAACAATCTTTCTAGTGATGTTCCTGTGGGCACCTTTAGTCACGTAATTCCATAAAAAGTCAACTTGGGCTAGCATGCAAATCAACCAATTTGGATGGTTTCCTATACAATATTCTGGATTAGTGGTGCTGGAAGAGGACAGCAGCATCCTGATGAAGGGCTTTTGCCTGAAACGTCGATTTCGCTGCTCCTTGGATGCTGTTTGAACTGCTGTGCTCTTCCAGCACCACTAATCCAGAATCTGGTTTCTAGCATCTGCAGTCATTGTTTTTACCTCCTATACAATAATAACAGGGCACATTACTTCCTTGTTATAATTACTTTCAGTTCTAGCACACTTCATGTGTTTGCAAAACACCACATTCTGGTTAGTGAGGAAAAATTACAGAAAATCTCTATGCTTGAACAGAATAGATTACATTTGGTCGGTCTATCATTTTAACTTGCATCCTTTGGAACAGTAGAAATTCAGAAGAGGTATATTTTGAAAACAACTCATGAAAATATATTATGACGTTTCTAATGGTAATGGATCATGGTTGTAATTACTACTCAACCATTCAAACAAGTCTTCCTTCACCTTAAAAAATAGCACAAGAGTAAACATTTCCCTATTTATAGGTATTCATAAATAAAAGTTCATATTCAAAGTTTCTTTGAAAACAGTAATAATCACATTCTTTATCAATTTATACAATACATCAAAGTAAAGGCATTCTTTGAATTATAGTACAAGGGTTTGTACAAATATACATAACGCCTTATCAATAACCAACATTACAGAAGACAGTGAATCTCCCTCAGGCAGTTAATGGTTTGAAATTCCACCTGTCACCCTTGCTTTCTCAATACAGACACAAACAAACCTCTATTCAGAAGCAACTCACCTTCCTGGTACAAAGTTAAAAATTACACAACACCAGGTTTGTAGTCCAACAGGTTTAATTGGAAGCACACTAGCTTTCGGAGCATCACTCCATCAGGTGGTTGTGGAGGACACAAATGTCAGGCACAGAATTTATAGCAAAAATTTACAGTGTGATGTAACTGAAATTATACATTGAAAAATACCTTGATTGTCAAAGTATTTTTCAGTGTATAATTTCAGTTACATCACACTTTTGCTATAAGTTCTGTGCCTGACAATTGTGTCCTCCACAACCACCTGATGAAGGAGCGACGCTCCGAAAGCTAGTGTGCTTCCAAATAAACCTGTTGGAATATAACCTAGTGTGGTGTGATTTTTAACTTTGTACACCCCAGTCTAACACCAGCATCTCCAAATCATGTCCTTCCTGGTAGCTCATCCTGATTCACAGAATTATGTAAGCTGCCGATATTCTCCTCACTCTGTTCCATTCTGTCTTTCCATCAACATGATGGCAGAGTTTTCAGGCCCTGGTGAGGTGTAGAACAGAGATGGATATGCCAGCTTCCTGACCCTGGTTGCCCATTTAGAGGGGTTGAGGTGGATTTGGAATCTGAAGGGGTTGGCTGCAGCCAAGTAGGCTAATTAAGAGCCTTGTTAAGTAAGGATAGTCCAAGGAGACTAAATGGGAGTTTCCATTCAGCCTTCAATCTCCTGGTAACCGTTTTCTTTTGGTGGTAGGGGAAGAAAGAAGTGAGGGGGAGAAAAAAGTAATTTAACTGACTGAAGGTGGGCAGCAATTGGCAGAATCTGTGCCAGTCATCCAGGGGAGTTCACATGTTTTCCCTACCTGCCTTGATGAGGGTACAGCCAAATGGCACCTTCCAGATGCATTCTCCCACTGGCAGTAGCCTAGCTGGTTTCTCTATTTTTTAAACCAATTTTCAAAGAGATTGGTCAGAGGGTGCCTTCCTGTTGAAATACCCTCTCAGCTATGTATTCTTTATTACAGTTTGCAACACCACTCAACCCAAAGTCCCCTGTTAATTCTTCAGTTTGGAGAACACATCTATCACTCTTATTTTGGCACAGAACCTCTCTCCATGTCAATTAAGTGGTTAACCTGCATCCCTGTTCTAAGTGATTAAAGACTTAACAGCCACCTAGGTTTGTCTAATACATTATATCAGTTGTATTACACTTTGATCTTTTAATTATAAATTCTGTGTCCTATGATCCTGCTCCACTAGCGACCTGATGAAGGAGCAGTGCTCTGAAAGCTTGTACCTTCAAATAAACCTGTTGGACTATAACCTGGTGTTGTGTGACTTTTAACTTTGTCCACCCCAGTCCAACACCCACACCTCCGCATCATGAACTCAAGATAGCTTTGTTCAGCAATCTAAACTTTAGATTTTAAACCATTTACACACAGAATAATGCTGCATTCTCATTGTGCTTGTTAATAGCTGGTGTTGGGTAGAACAGATGTCCCAGATATAAAATATTTTGTGGGCACATTGGATGATTCATGAATTTCCATTTCAACTTGGCCCTTGACAGAATAAACTTGTTCTGGCTCCTGCTTTTCAGCACCAGTTAGGTTATTACATCAGTGGGCAGAAATGGAGGATGTATATTAGACCTCTGTTGAATGCCATTACATTCAAATTTCTGGTCAGACCACTTACTTTTGAGGGAGAAGGGTCATAATGCAATGGTGGCTTACACACTGAAATTGTATAGAAACAAACAGGCGCACAAGAATTAGAGAACGTAAGACTTGTTTTGAAATAATTAATTTTTTGTGCTATATATTTGGAATGAATCATTTGGTATGGAATGCTAGTTGGCAGCAGGTAGCCTGGTAATCAAAACATCATACAATCCTTTGGAATTATTTTCATTATATATTAAAAGTTTTTATCGATCTGAAAAAATAATGAATTGGTAGGTGTTCAGTTCAACTTAGTAAGTGAGACGCACTAATATAATTTCAATTGGCTTTGAAAACAAACTTCGCATTTCAATATCCTTGGACTGAGATAAGGGCAGGAGGTCCAAATCAACCAAGGCTTTGTTCCCAATCGCCATTTACCACACTCCTAAGGACATGAGTGAGCTGTGGCACTGTTTCAATGAATAGGCTGACATCATTTACTGTCTAAGCTCACCCACAAACAAGAAACCATTTAGTAAGATACACTCTCAGAACTATGTCCCAGCACGAGTCACTGAGGAGAGCAAGGAAGAGAATGATACTTGGGGATATATTGTCGTCATAGAGGGTTGTTGTGCTTTACCCAAATACTGATGCTTCTAATAATTAGCCAGTCTTTTTGACTGTTTGTTATAGATATTCGCACACAGTCTACACTGAAATCAATGATGGTATTGATATCTTTTTTATCAAACAGTCCTTTTTGGAACTCATTTAGTTTAACATAGTCTGAGCAATCTTTACCCTTCTGCATTATTTTTGGATTCTTTCCAACCTCAAGGATGCCAGAATGAAGAATATCATTATGCCTATCTTCTGAACCAGTGACAACATGGATTCTGGTAACATTCATTGGCTTCATGAATACAATACTGAAGTAGTCTCCAGTGGAGGGTGATTTTCCCCAAAAGTACGCATCACCATTACTGTAAGCTTTGCTGGGGTCATAGTTCTCAAATACTTTGAGACTTGTGTAGATAGTCGCTGGCGGGTTGTCAGGAATATCAAAGAAGTCCTCTTCAAAGTCATCATCCTTTAACCTATTTTCAGTCCCTCTGAAAGAGGAATAATATCCAATATGCTGAAAAAGGGAGGGCTTAAAGCGGATGACATCTTTTTGAGTGAGAAGGCCTCGAAAATGAATCAGTAACCAGTCACATGGCATCTCCTGATAAAACATCAGGAGAAAGTGGGCCAATCTTGGAAGGTCAGTCGAATGGTAAAGTTTTCCGATATAACCCAACTTGGAAAACTCCAACGTCACCCAATAGGAACCCTCCTTCGAAGCAAGGACTTTCTTGATTGCTGTTAGGAAAGAACGGGCACATTGAACGTCGTCTTCCAGCATTAGATAATATTCGGATAAGTTTGCACAGAAATTGAGCAGGAAAGCATAGTCGACATTTTGTTTTGACCTGAAAGTCACACGATCAGCTGGGTCATTATAATTTCGTTTCAGACCTTTTAGAGATGGATAGTACATTTGGGGAGCATGAATGATAACCAAGTGGCCAGCGATAATATGGTGAGCAAATTTTCTGGAAACCTGTTGAACTATTTGTGCATTCCATGCCATGTCAAAGTCTGCTAAGTGTACAACCACCACCATTTCAGTGAGCTCTTCATTTGTGGACTGATCAAATATGGATTTTAACGTTTCAAAGAGATAATTCCCACGTTTTCGTTTCACTGAAGACAGTCCTACTGTAAGATATTCTGCAAGTAGACAGATAAAAATAAGTTTATTCAATGGTCAAAAGTCTAAAGATATGCACTAAAAATTTCAAAGCAAAAACCAATCCAATCTACTTCCATTTCACAAACAATGTAGGAGGCTGCATTCAAACGGTTTCATACAATAAATGGCTGGTCAAAGCCTATGGTTCGGTTGGGATATCAGGTCAACTTTACATACCATGATGGTATACAATAAACCAATTGATCATTGAACCAGATGATGAAATTCAATACCTGGGGCATTCATGGACTGAAACGTTTTTAAATAGGGGCCAAAAACACATTTAAAATAGTCGCAGGCATCACCTGATCCAGATACCTTGGCCAAGTCTCACAAAACCAATACCAACTAAATGAAAGAAAGCCATAACTGAAATTAACAGTTTTCTCCAAAGAGATTGGAAAAAAAAAGAAGGCTCCTCACAACCCACTGAGGGATGTGAAAAGACCTGCATCTCCTAATGCATTTATACCATGAGGAGAAATGGACTACAGTTATCAGCTCTGACATCAAAATATGAGCAGATGGTAGACTGGTTAGCAAGGTTAGATCACACAGAATAGAGGGAGAGCTAGCCATTTGGATACAGAACTGGCTCAAAGGTAGAAGACAGAGGGTGGTGGTCGAGGGTTGCTTTTCAGATGGAAGACCTATGACCAGTGGTGTGCCACAAGGATTGGTTTTGGGTCCATTGCTTTTCATCACATATATAAATGATTTGGATGTGAACATAGGAAGTACAGTTAGTAAGTTTACAGAAGACACCAAAACTGAAGGTATAGCGAAGAAGTACAACGGGATCTTCATCAAATGTGCCAATGGCTGGCAGATGGAGTTTAATTTAGATAAATACAAGGTGGTGCATTTTGGAAAAGCAAACCAGGGCAGGACTTATACACTTAATTGTAAGGTCCTGGGGAATGTTGCTGAACAAAGAGACCTTGGAGTGCAGGTTCATAGTTCTTTTGAAAGTGCAGTCGCAGGTAGGTAGGATAGCGGAGGAGGAATTGGGTATGTTTGCCTTTATTAGTCAGAGCATTGATTATAGGAATTGGGACATCATGTTGGAGCTGTATAGGACACTGTTTAGGTCACTATTGGAATACTGCATGCAGTTCCAGTCTACATACTGTAGGAAGGATGTTGTGAAATCTGAAAGGGTTCAAAAAGATCTACAAGATGTCGCCAGGATTGCAAGATTTCAGCTATATGCAGAGGCGGAATAGGTTGGGGCTATTTTCCCTGGAGCTTTGGAGGCTGAGGGATGACCTCATAGAGGTTTATATGGACAGGGTGAATAGACAAGGTCTTTTCTCTGGGCTGGGGGCATCCAAAACTAAAGGGTACAGGCTTAAGGTGACAGGTGAAAGATTTAAAAGGGACTCAAAGGGCAACACATGTATGGAACGAGCTGCCAGAAGAAGTGGAGGCTGGTACAATTACAACATTTAAAAAGCATCTTGGATGGGTGTATGAATAAGATTTTGGAGAGATATGGGCCAAACGCTGGCAAATGGGACGAGATTAACTTAGGATATCTGGTCCACATGGACAAGTTGGACTGAAGGGTCTGTTTTCATGCTATACATCTCTATGATAGAAGAACATACAGCCAGTTGATATTGCTGGGGCTTCTGTGGTAGATTAGGGGAGATGAAACTAAAAATGCAGACCTAAATATAGGTTGAGAACTCTCTCTCTGTCCCTCAAGATGAAAGGTTTCCACGGAAAGAAGAGAAGAAGCAACAGGGAGCTGGGTATTTTAAAAATAAGTGCAACTTTACTATAGCTGATGATCCAACAAGCTAACTAACCAACTGTGGTCTCAGGTTAAACTGATGCCTCAAGGACATCAAAAGGATTAGCTTCCTTTGTACTGAAAACTATCGCCTTTTAATGTTGGGTGTGAGAGACTGACAGAGCAAGCTCATGTGACTGCCCAAAGCTTTAAGCTCTACTTTCTACCGCTATTATTGAGTTTCAAGAGAACAAAATTGCTCTTTCTTTTACTCAAGAAAAGCCATGTAATTGGCGGTCTTGCTTATATTGAAAATGATTAACCATATTTTAGTGGAGAAAGGTGTAGCTGTTTGTTAAAACCAGCTGGGAGGGTGAAAAGAATGTCTTTTATTTACCCTCCCTCTGGTTTAGCTCTCTACTCACTGACCTCTGAAGATATCAGGTGGAGTGATAATATGCATCCTCCTCCTGTTGTTAGTGAGCAGGTTGATGTGATGTGGTCCATAGTTCAGGATTCTCAGCCACAATCAGCATTGAAGGTTGATTCTCAACTTTCACTTCTGGTGAGAGTGGCCACATTGTCCCTGGTCAGTGGGCATTTGCTGGAGTGCTATCCTCTCCCTTTGAGGGAGCTTTCCGTGAACGAGGAGAGGGGCTTTTTTTTTGGTTACACACACTGCAGATGGCTCACAATGCTCTCTCCCAGGAAATTGCATCGAATATTAGCTGCTGTTTAGCAGATTGGTCAGTGTGATTTGAAGTACCTTCCTGACGGATTTCTTCAAAACTTCATAAATGGAAAGTGTAGAAACCACTCACAAATAAAGTGGCTGGAGCATCCCTTTCCCCTTTCTCTTGGCAGCAGTTAGCCACTGGCCCAAGGTCTATGTGTGGCTGTGAACCTGTCCTGCATTCTGCAGAACAGAGAAGGGCCACTATTAGAATACACAATGTTCTGGCTGTGCTTTGGAGCAGTTATAGCCTCGATATTATTGATATCTGGGTATCAGATAAATAATCTTAAATCGAGCCTTTGTGCATTTTACATTGGATTTTCTCCTGTGACTTGCATAAATTTTGATTTTCAACGGCAGCATAAATTGCTCCACCAACAGAATGCACAATTCAGGACTAGAATATGTAAATGTAGGGGAATGGGTCTGGGTGGGTTGCTCTTCGGAGGGTCGGTGTGGACTTGTTGGGCCGAAGGGCCTGTTTCAACACTAAGTAACCTAATCTAATAGTTTGACCAAAAAATCTGATGAAATCATTTAAGTAACACAATTCATTCAAGGCTTATTGTGTATTTAAATATTTGTAAACACATATATATTGTAAAGGTAAAGTCACCATCATACCAGAGAATCATAGGGCTGCTCTCTACTAGACAGTGGAGACTGGTAATGGTTTAACCCAAGGGTCACTGCATCTTAGATGCTGAGTGAGGTTGAGGACACACAAGTTCCATGGGAGTGTCAGTTGGTGCAGAAATTGAACCCACACTGTTGCATCACAAACCAGCTGTCCAGCCAACTGGTGTTTGAGATAAGCCAATACAACATTGCCCTTATTCATTTGATAATACACAACTTGAGTTTGCCATAAAAAAAGACATCTTGACAAAGTGTTTCATCTTGCACTCAATCAGGATAATTTGCAAGAATACCAATGTAAAGGGAAAATAACTTTTTCATTGTAGGAGAGAAGAGTAGTGACTGACTCAAAAGAGCCCTTGATTGGGAGAGACATTACCATGTAGAATTTATCAGTTAGATGACTGACAGTTAATTGCCTTGCTTGGTTTAATTTCTAAACCAAACAAGTTGACTATGATTGGTTTTGAAATTGCTCTGAAAAACATACCAAAGAATAGCTGTCACCTATTTTTCTGGGTTGAAGCAGCGTGTACATTTATTTCTGTTTGCATAGAACAAGGCCCCATGTATTAATTTTTGTAGTTTCCGGTAAGTGCATATGCTCCACAATGTCTCTTGGCTAATAATCCCAAATTGATTGTCAGCATTTATTTCTCACTGTATATCACACAAACCCATAAACAGACCCAAGGCCATCACTTTTGCTGCTGAGAAGTGTCCTGCCTACCTCACATTATCCTGAAAGTAAACGTTTGATGACACTAACTGCTTCACACTGCTATAGGTAGTAACAAATAATGTTCATCACTAACAAGATGTTTCGATAAACATGTGGACTATATGGAAGCGTAAGACATCTCCAAGTTGGAGACACAAATTTCTTTTTTTTGGGTCAGTGCAAAATTATTCACAATAAAATGGAATTTTTAAATGTAACTTTTGTTAATTTGAAACTCCAATTACAGTTCAGATGATAGGTCTGGCTTTAGGAGACTTTAGACCAAGATTACTAACACTTAAATGCAATTCCTTCATCTTACAGCTAACACACACACGTGAAAAACGTCAAAGAAAATGCTTTTCTCTTACTCTTTTTCAGTAAAGGAAAACCTGCTAAATATTGATAGGTGACATTAATAGGTGCAGAAAAGTTTATCAGCTCCCTGAAGTTCTGCACATTCCTCTCGGAATACAACTGCTGTACAGCTATTTCTTTGGCCAATCTCTTTTCTTCTTCTTCCTGAAAGACAAATGTCAGCAACTGTAAATTGCACCACCAATAAGAAATCATATAATTATCACAGTCATATTTTTCAGTAATCCCTGCTTTACATGTCCAGCTAGCAAGCTCAGCACTTTCACACATCCTGAGTGCAAAAACTCCTTACAGTATGGGGTGCTCAACATGGGCAAGTAAACCATCTTGCTCTTTATTAAAAAGATGCAGAAATATTTATTTTATGTAAGGTGTTGGTGTCATGGTTGAAACCACTAAAATACCATATCTGCAAGAACTCCCTTTGTTACAGTCATATTTTAATGTAAGATGATAGGGATTTCTCCCCACCACCTTTCCAGTGTTTGTAAATGCTTGCTTTTCATTTACAAAGTACTCACATTTTAGAGATTTCAAAATGCCATTATGAAGGGATAAAGGTGGGGTCATGGTATTGGGTTTGCTGTAATTTATATTCAAAATAGAGTTATTGAGGTAAATGTTGATCTCAATGGATCCAATTTGCAGAATAGCATGGCTGAGTTTGTGGAAAGTGATTAGAATATTTCAATGATCATTCACACCCACATTCTGATGGAGTTAGTTCAATTGATTCGTACTCAATGGTGCAGTTACCATGACAACTTAAAGAATTCCTCCTATGGCGATAATTTTAAAAACTACAGAAGACAACCATTGTTCAGATTCAGTCTTGGTTTAATAATGGCGATGTGAAGGGGAGATATGGGGCTCCGAGCTGAGTATTAAAATACAGTAATATTTAAAGTGAACGTTGTGTCTACTGTACTGGAAAGTTTTGTTGTTTATTGCAATCAGACAAAGTGTTAAGGGAAAGGAAGTATGGAATTGCTATTTTAATTCAGGAATAAGCATACTACAAAATAAACCAGTTGCTTGAGTTCCTATTAAATTTATTTTATTTGAGTGTAGGGATGGCACTCAGTGGCTCAGTGTTTAGCACTGCTGCCTCAAAGCATCAGGGGCCCAGTTTCAATTCCAGGTTCGGGCGACTGTCTGTGTGGAGTCTGTACATTCTCCCCATGTCTGTGGGGTTTCCTCCCATAGTCCAAAGGTGTGCAGGTTAGGTGGATTGACAACGCTAAATTGCCCAGGGATGTGTAGGCTGGGTGGATTAGCCATGGAAAAAGTGGGTTGCAGAGAAAAGGTGAATTCTCCTTGAAGGGTCGGTGTGTACTAGATGGGCCGAATGGCCTGCATTCACACTCTAAGGATTCTTTGATTCTATGTTCATCAGTCCTGCCGAAGGAAAGATTTGACAAATATTTGAATGGGTCCTGTATATTCATGGAACAGATTGGTATTGTCACATGCCTTGGGTTACACTAATTCTGGGTTAATATGGGCAGTGAGAATTAGGGACAGAGCATAGCAGCTTCTCACAGGATTAACCTGCACTAGTGAACCTACAAGAATATCTGTGGCCCACTCAATATTTACAACTGGCCCTTGTATTCTTGAACTATTTCATGTCCAATTTACCAGTGTCAAAGAGTAACAAATGGCAGCCAGTGTACAAACAGCATGGTTCTTTGACCAGAAAATGAGATTAATATGGTGCATACACACGCTCAATACCAGCCAGGACAAAGCAGCCCACTTCAGTGAGTTTCAGGTTCCATAAATATAAACAAGACCAATGGCAAATTGATGTTTTCTCTTAATAGTGATGGTTGAATGAAAAAACAATATTATAGATTTTTGGCAACCACCTGAACAAGGAAAACATAGAACATTCCAGTGCAGTACAGGCCCTTTGGCCCTAGATATTGCACCAACCTGTGAAACCTTTCTGAAGCCCATCTAACCTACACTATTCCCTTTTCATCCATATGTCTATTCATTTAAATGCCCTGACAGTTGGCAAGTCTACTACTGTTGCCAGGCAAGCCGTTCCATGCCCCTACTACTCACTGAGTGAAGAAACTACCTCTGACATCTGTCTTATATCTATCAACCCTCAATTTAAAGCAATGTCCCTTCATGCTAGCCCTCACCATCTGAGAAAAAAAAGACTCTCACTGCCCTCCCTATCGAACCCTCTTGATTATCTTAGGTCTCAATTAAGTCACCTCTCAACCACATTCTCTCTAACGAAAAGAGCCTTCAGTCCCTCGGCCTTTCCTAATATGACCTCCCCTCCATACCAGGCAACATCCTATGAGGAACCCTTTCCAAAGCTTCCACATCTTACCTATAATGTGGTGACCAGAACTGTACGCAATACTCCAACTGCAGCCGCACCACAGTTTTGAAGTTTAGCTTCACATCTGAAAGATGATACCTCAGACAATGCCACACCCTCTTAGCAATGCATTGAAATGCCAGGCTAGGTTATGAGCCCAGATTCTGGATTCTGTCTTCATCCATGAACAAAATGTTATATCTGACTCATTATCATATTTGACTCACTCACCTGGAAAGTGTGGCAAAGTACTACAAAAATGAATAGCTTATAAATGTCCCTCCTGTATAGAGAGTAGAATTCATTCATTGATGGCTGAGTTACAGACTTGGAGTTCCCCTTAAATGAGAAGACTTAAAATAAACATCTCTAATATTCTGCGGGTTCCAGATCAGAAAGTGAACTGGATCAAACCTGAGTACTCTGGCTGCAATAACAAGTCAGAGGCTGGGAACTCTATGATAAGGAACTTACTGTATGACTTCCCAAAGCCTGATCACCATCTACAAGATACTGGTCAGGGGTTTGATGGAATATTCTCCACTTGTCTGGATGGGCGAAACTCCAACACTCAAAAGGCTTGACACCATCCAGAAGAAAACTGAAAAATGTGTTGCTGGAAAAACACAGCAGGCCAGGCAGCATCCAAGGAGCAGGAGAATCGACGTTTCGGGCATAAGCCCTTCTTCAGGAATCCTCAACACTCACAGACCTGCAAAGGACCTCTACTGTTCTTCATCCACAGAAGAATCCATACACTAAACAAACAGTTCTTCCTCGCCATATCGGAAATTAAAGACACTAAGTACCAATTTTTCAGCTCTGATCTCCAGCATCTGCAGTCCTCACTTTCTCCCACCATCCAGAACAAAACAGCCTATTTGATTCTCACCCCATCCACCATATTCCCTCCCTCCACCACTAACACTGTGGCAGTACTGCATGCCATCTACAAGAAATACCGTAGTAATTCATCAAGGCTCCTTCAACAGCACCTCTCAAACTCGCAACTTCTACCATCTCAAAGCAAGAGGCAACAAATGTTTGGGAAAACTACTACATGTAAAGTCCTCTCCAAAACCCCCATGGAACTACATCACTATTCCAGTGTCAGAAACCTGGAATTCCCTCCCCAATAGCACAGCAGTGCACACATACCACATGAACTGCAGCTGTTCAAAACAAGGTTGGCATGTGATTGGCACTACTATCTCACAGCACCAAGGTCCCAGGTTCAATTCCAGCCTCGGGTGACTGCCTGTGTGGAGTTTGCACATTCTCTCCATGTCTGTCGGGGTTTCCTCCCACAGTCCAAAGATGTGCAGGTCAGGTGAAAATTGGCCACGCTAAATTGCCCATAGTGTTAGATCTCCCACCCACAGCTTCCAACCTCAGTCCAGGAATCCCGCACTGCCCGGTTCTACCTCCTTCCCAAGATCCACAAGCCTGACCCCCCTGGCCGACCCATTGTCTCAGCATGCTCCTGCCCCACTGAACTCATCTCTACCTACCTCGACACTGTCCTATCCCCCCTGGTCCAGGAACTCCCCACATACGTTCGAGACACACCCATGCCCTCCACCTCCTCCAAGACTTTTGTTTCCTGGCTCCCAACGCCTCACCTTCACCATGGCTATCTAATCCCTCTATACCTCCATCCGCTATGACCAGGGCCTCCAAGCCCTCCATTTCTTCTTCTCTTGACATCCCCAACAGTACCCTTCCACCAGCACTCTCATTGATTTGGCCGAACTGGTCCTCACCCGTAACAATTTCTCCTTCGAATCCTCCCACTTCCTCCAGACCAAAGGGGTAGCCATGGGCACCCATATGAGCCCCAGCTATGCCTGTCTCTTTGTTGGCTATGTAGAGCAGTTGATCTTCCGTAATTACACCGGCACCACTTCCCACCTCTTCCTCCGCGACATTGGTGACTGCATTGGTGCTACCCCGTGCTTCCGCGAGGAGGTTGAGCAGTTCATCAACTTCACCAACACATTCCACCCTGACCTTAAATTTATCTGGACCATCTCTGATACCTCCCTCCCCTTCCTGGACCTCTCCATCTCCATTAATGACGAACGACTTGACACCGACATCTTTTACAAACCCACCGACTCCCACAGCTACCTGGATTACACCTCTTCCCACCCTACCTCCTGCAAAAATGCCATCCCGTATTCCCAATTTCTCCGCCTCCGCCGTATCTGCTCCCAGGAGGACCAGTTCCGCCACAGAACACACCAGATGGCCGCCTTCTTTAGAGACCGCAATTTCCCTTCCCACGTGGTTAAAGATGCTCTCCAACGCATCTCGTCCACATCCTGCACCTCCGCCCTCAGACTCCACCCCTCCAACCATAACAAGGACAGAACGCCCCTGGTGCTCACCTTCCACCCTACCAACCTTTGCATAAACCAAATCATCCGCCGACATTTCCGCCACCTCGAAACAGACCCCACCACTAGGGATATATTTCCCTCCCCACCCCTTTCAGCCTTCCACAAAGATTGTTCCCTCCGTGACTACCTGGTCAGGTCCACACCCCTCTACAACCCACCGTCCCATCCTGGCACCTTCCTCTGCCACCACAGGAATTGCAAAGCCTGCGCCCACACCTCCTTCCTCACCTCCATCCCAGGCCCCAAAGGTGCCTTCCACATCCAAAGTTTTACTTGCACATCCACCTATATCATTTATTGTATCCGTTGCTCCCGATGTGGTCTCCTGTACATTGAGGAGACTGGGCGCCTCCTAGCAGAGCGCTTTAGGGAACATCTCCGAGACACCCGCACCAATCAACCAAACCGCCCCGTGGCCCAACATTTCAACTCCCCCTCCCACTCTGCCGAGGACATGGAGGTCCTGGGCCTCCTTCACCGCTGCTCCCTCACCACCAGACACCTGGAGGAAGAACGCCTCAGCTTCTGCCTCGGAACACTTCAACAGTTTTCTCATTCCCCCTTCCCCCACCTCACCCCAGTTCCAAACATCCAGCTCAGCACTGTCCCCATGACTTGTCCTACCTGCCTATCTTCTTTTCCACCTATCCACTCCACCCCAACCTATCACCTTCATCCCCTCCCCCACTCACCTATTGTACTCTATGCTACTTTCTCCCCACCCCTACCCTCCTCTCACTTATCGCTCCACCCTTCAGGCTCTCTGCCTGTGTTCCTGATGAAGGGCTTTTGCCCGAAATGTCGATTTTATTGCTCCTCAGATGCTGCCTGAATTGCTGTGCTTTTCCAGCACTACTCTAATCTTTGCATAGTGTTGGTTGCATTAGTCAGAGGGAAATGGGTCTGGGTGGGTCACTCTTCGGAGTGCTGGTGTGGAGTTGTTGGGCCGAAGGGCCTGTTTCCACACTGTAGGGAATCTAATCTAAAATACACGTTTGTAGCTGAATTGCTCAGAGTTTCTTTATGGTTGGGGTGGCACGATGGCACACTGGTTAGCACTGCTGCCTCACAGCACCAGAGACCCGGGTTCAATCCCCACCTCAGGCAAACTGTCTGTGCGGAGTTTGCACATTCTCCCTGTGGGTTTCCTCTGGGTGCTCTGGTTTCCTACCACAGTCCAAAGATGTGCAGGTTAGGTGAATTGGTCATGGTAAATTGCCCATAGTGTTAGGTGAAGGGGTAAATGTAGGGGAATGGGTTGCTCTTCGGAGGGTCGGTGTGGACTTGTTGGGCCGAAGGGCCTGTTTCCACACTTTCAGTAATCTAATCTAAAACAAGGTTACTCACCACCACCTTCTCAAGGACAATTAAGGATGGGCAATAAATTCTGGTCTTATCAGATGCTCAAATTCCACAAGATGAATTTTAAAAAAAGATAACTTGAAAATCATTGTAAAAAAGTAAGACACACAGCCTTGTTCCTTCATCTGATTTGACTTTGACAATTTATATTATCATTGCAGGGAGAATACCATCCACCAGGGGGAGCAAGGAAAGAGAGATTGACAGTAATTGCTGAACATAAATTTTCACTCTGCCTCAGTCACAATACGACAAGGAATACATTTCTACATCATTTTGAAATTTGCTTTTGGTTCTACCTTCCATTTTTTTAAAAAAAACAGTGACAACACTTCAAACCCATTTTATGCATTGTGACAGAATCCCAATTGATGGAACGACTGCACAAGATCCCAGAATTAAGTCTGGCTTGATAGATGATGGTTTATTTGGTTAGTTCATCAACATGATTGTTAGTCACCAAGATATATTCAGATGAGGCTACAGATTTTCTCTAACACCACAACAGAAGTTTATTAAACAAAAAAGTTTAATAAAACAAAAAAGTTAGAATGATATCAAAATACATAGCAAAATAAAGTATCAATCTATTTTCCAAAATTATCCATCATAGACATTCAAGTCCAGAAAAAAATTACCTCACATTTCAACCCTTTAGGGTATTACTCTACTTTTTCCAGATTCTTTCCTGTGGACTATGAAGACAACTCGATGAGACCATTCCAAACGTCTACAAATCAGAGACCTTAAACTTTCTCCGTTCTGATAAACTTTATATTTTGCAACTAGGTTCTCCTTGCTTGGAAGTTTCACAAATTAAAACCCTTCTGTTGAGGTAACTTATTCCCTGAACCCTTCACGGAGAAAAGCTCATCTTGCTTCTAAACTCAACACTGGTGTATTTTGAACTGAATTTTCAAAAAGACTCACGCAAACCTAGATTCTCTGACCAGAAAAAAAAGGCTTACTCTCTGTCATAAATACCACGGTCCTAACACCTTTCCACAAACACAAGGATCCACAGTTCGCTGTTTTACAGACAGACAGACAGACAGACAGACAGACACACACACACACACACAAAATGTATAATATATAAATATTTCATTCATTGATGGGATGTGGACATCAATGTCTGGGTCAATATTATTGTCCATATCCAGTTGGGCTGGTGCTGGTGAACTGTGTTTTTGAACCTCTGCAGTCTATTTGGTGTAAGAAGACCCACCATTCCATTTGAGAGAAAGTTTCAAGATTTTGATCAGTGAGACTGAAAGTACGGCAACAGATCAAAAATACACCTTCATCACAATTGCAAAGTACATTTAGGTATGCCTGAGATTGTGAAAGGCACTAACATCATTGGAATTAAAGGAGTGGCTGCTTGGAATCCAGGTAAATTGTGCTAATCTTGCCCATTTTCTTTGCACGCACAGCCATTGTCTCTATGCCTCAGCCAGTTTTATGCATCACTTTAATCTGGTACCTACTTCCCAAATCAAATCCTAGTGAATGCAGATAATGTGTGTCATCTTTGGCATTTAAGTACAATCTAATGCATCACAGCAATTGACATATAATAAAACAGGTTAGGCAAGTGTACTAATTAAAAGGCAGATTAATTTACATCTCTCAATACAATATAGAAGTTTTGTTTTCCACCTGTTTTGAGTCTTGAGATTATATGCCATAGGCATTTCCCAACGTTATGGTGAAAGATTACATGAATGTGAATTCACGGGGAAGTAAAACTTGGTAACAATTGCCTGTATTGTTAATTTTCTTCATTTTTTATCAAGTAGATTTTTCTCTGTATTCCTAAATTCTCATGGATTTATAGGAGTTTTCCTAGTGAAAGCTCTATTTAAGCATGGGAACATACATAACTAAAGACATCAGTCCGCTACGTACTGGATCAGTAGCAACAAATGTGTTTTTAAATAGGACCCACCATATAAACTAAACTTTTCAAAGCAGATCACACACATTATAAAACAAAGTATACACTGAGCCACTTAGGAGATCAGGTTAGCTTATCAAAATCTTGGTCAATTTGGTGGGTTTCAAATGTTTTAAAGGAGGAACATTCAGTAGAGGTGAAAGGTGTCCCAGATCCTGGGACCTCCACAATGAAACACACAGCCATCATCAGTGGAGCAATGTTTTAAAAAAGATGATTCAACGGGATGTTAGTGTGGTTGGCCAGGTCAGTATTTGTGACTTATCCTGAAGTGTCCTCGAAAAGGAGGAGATAAGCTCTTTTTGTAAAACTACTGCAGACCATGGGGGTTAGGTACATCACATTGCTGTTAGGGAGGGAGCTCCAGGACTTTGACTCAGTGACAATAAAGCACAAGTGTATAGTTCCAAGTCAGGATGGTGCGTGACTCTCAGCAGAGCTTGCATCTGATGATGTTCCCATATATCCGTTGACCTAGTTTGGGGTGGTAGAGGTTGTAGGTTTGGATGTTTAAAATCAGAGATATTAAAGAGGCTAGGAAGAGATAAATGGCTAGAAACTACAGAGATAGGAAGGGATGAAGTAATTATTTCCCGATTAATGGAGACAGTTTACAAACTACTGAGAAAATACACAGCTACATAAAAGTTGCAATTTTGCTGCATCTGTACTTTCAGGAGCCGCTTGAAATAAGTGGCTTTCACTTAAAGATACATGAGGGTGGCCCTATTTCATCTACTGAGCTGGGGAGAAAAATTATTTTAATGACACATTTGATGAATGGCAAATTTAACCTGAACAACTTTCCACATCGTGAATAGTGTCAAGTTCCCTCGCCCCTTAGAGAAAATGACTCTTCACATTACCATTAGAATTAAAGATCTCAGATCACAACAGGAAAGCTTAAGTTTGGTGTCAGTGGAAGAATGTGGCAAACTTGACAGATATAGAGCTGTTGTACAAGGTGGTATAAATTGTTGAATTGAACACACATGAAAAACCCCCATTGTCAATTGTTGGGAAAGTGCTTACTCAGACACACTTGGTGCACAAACATCAAGACTGCTGAAAAGCTGATGCAAAGTGGACTCCTGTCTACCCGTATCACTGAGAATACTCACCAATATGCTCCCTTCTTCATCGTTCATAAAGAGGAACATGAAAAGACAAACAAATAGGAAGAAACCAACCACCATCACCGATCGTTTCCAGTAGCATCTCATTGCAGCAGAATTTTTCCAAGTTGATCATGAGTAAGGGCTGTTTTCAGTCTCACTCTGAAAACAAAACACAGACCACTTGTCAAATTGGAGTTTGAGTCTTCAGGTAGCTGCATCATTTTGAAAGGAAGTTACAGTATTTTACAAAGTCTAGTACATACGGACAGACCATCAGGCTTCACCGCGATGGGTACCATATTCAAACAGCCAGTGAATACTTACTGATGACACGTATGTATGAAGATTGAAAAAATTGGGCAAGAGAAGTGCCAAATCCAAGGACTCTTTCCAGTTCTTATACCAGTGTAATGGAGAGAGAAAATAAGTACTCCTTTTAAAAAGGAAAATAAATACTATCTGGAAAATCTTTGTGACGTTGTGTGCTTCTAAAGTTGAAAGAGAGTTTCTAGCACTCAGCATTAGTTGAGATCAGTATTCATTTAATCTCAAAGCTAACTGTATCGGTGCTCTTTGCTTGCCTCATCTCCTCCTGCTTTGGAGTGGCACAAGTGTTGGTTTGGGAACAGGAGACCCTTCTGCATTGAGGCTGCAAAAGTCACAATCTGGCAAAAATGGAATGAAACTAGCCAGAGGCATACTACTTAATTACTTCATGCCATTTTTTTACAACAATATATTAAGTGATATAATAAATTGATTCAGTAGACACACTAGTCTCTTGTCCCAGTGACATTCTCCTGAGTGTTCCTTTAAAAAGGATCAAACCAAGCTGGTTCACACACAAATTCCAAGAAAATTGTTGTCCATGCAATTCGTTTGTAGCTTAATCAGTACACCATTTTGTGCTGATTTGCTTTATCAAAATTACTGATGTAGTTTTTGCAATATTGGGCCCTAGATTAGAAATAAATATTCAAGCTATTAATTTATCTGACAGTATTCCAAATGTTGTGTAAAGGGATAAGACAACTTGATATAATACATATAAGCTTATTAAAGATTCTTTGAACCAAAAACACTGGAGCCTTATTTAATGCAATTGTGCTTGACATAATTTCCTTTCTATTCTCTTCTATTTTAAGCTAGATGATTGATAGTATGGGCAGGTGTAACTGCAGGGGCTGTTATCTCTAAAGTATTAGAGGCATTGTCACCAACCGAAGGAGAAGAGAATATCTATGAAGGGAGCTCATTCTATCTTCTACACTCAGGAGGCTGGTGACAGGTACATTTCATACTTTCCATTCTTTACACAGGTGAATTGTATGAACTCCCTGAAGTTAGAACTTTGCTTGCAGTATTGTGCCCACAGTGTATACTTTGCATCATAATCAGCCCATGATTTGGCTCTATTCTTGTGCTGTTTCAATGACTTCTCATTAGTCATTCTTCTTGTCCCAATTAATATGTCAGTATGTGTCTGCAACACAATAACTCAAACACCTCCAGTTTAATTGCATCAGGAATCACACAATATCTGGAGCAAATTTTAGCCAAAGCTTTTTTTTAAAACTTGCCATGATAGAAAAAGTTTCCTGACAGTAAGAGTTTGTTTCAACCATAGGGACTGGAAATTGTACAATTAATTGTTAAGATTGGAGAAGGAGGTGAGACCATTAACTGCAAGGATTAGAATTAACTGCTTTCCACTTTTGACAATTGTAGGTAACTGCACTAAAAAAAAACAGCAAATAAAACTCAAACTCATCGACAGATGTGCACACACCTGGCTCAAATTGACCCAGTCCTCAAATTGTTACTAAAAGCAGATTTTTGTCATGTTTGAATGGTTTCTCTTTTTAAACTATGATTATAGTCACATATTTTGAGTCATTTATGCAACCAAAAATAGGTTAAAATCATTAAACATGATGTTGCAAACTGATAAATGAACTACCCAATGTGATCTTAAGATAACTGCCTTGACTCTGTAATAGTGCGACCCCTCTCTAATTTAAAACCTCAGTTCATGCAGGTAAGCTGGGCTAACACTCACTGATGCGCTGGTCTTCTGGAGGAGACATTTAAAACCAGCCTCATTTACACTCTTAGGAGGATATGAAAAATCCCACAATACATTTTGAAGACAGCTAGGAGATGTCCCCAGGCCAACATATACAGCACAGGAACAGGTCCTTCAGCCCTCCAAGCCTGCACTGATCCAGATGCTCTATCTAAACCTGTCGCCTCTATTCTAAGGATCTGTATCCCTTTGCTCCCTGTCTATTCATGTATCTGTCTAGAAGCATTTTAAATGATGCTACCATGCCCGCCTCTACCACCTCTGCTAGCAACGCATTCCAGGCACCCATCACCCTCTGCGTAAAGAACTTTCCACACATATCTCCCATAAACTTGTGACCGCTAGTAACTGAGTCCCCCACTCTGGGGTAAAAGCTTCTTGCACCTCAATCAGGTAACGCCACCACCCTCACCCAACCTTCGTCTTTCTAAATCAAAACAATCTTAATCTAGTCAACCTCTCTTCATAGCTAGTGCCCTCCATACCAGGCAACATCCTGGTGAACCTCCTCTGCACCCTCTCCAAAGCATCCACATCCTTTTCGTAATGTGGCGACCAGAACTGTATTTAAAATATAGTATTTAAAACGTGGCTGAACCAAAGTCCTACGCAACTGTAACATGACCTGCCCCGTCCGATGAAGGAAAGCATGCTGTACGCCTTCTTGATCACTTATTGATCTGAGCTGCCACCTTCAAGGTACAATGGACTTGAACACTCCAACCTCTCTGTACATCAATTTTCTCCAGGGCTTTTCCATTTACAGTATAGTTCGCTCTTGAATTTGATCTTCCAAAATGCATCATCTCGCATTTGCCTGGAATTGAACTTCACCTGCCATTTCTCTGCCCAGCTCGTCAATTTACCTATATTCTGCTGCATTCTCTGACAGTCCCTTTCACTAAGTGTTACTCCACCAATTGTTGTGTCATCTGTAAACTTGTTAATCAGACCACCTATGCTTTCCTCCAGATCTTTTATGTATATCACAAACAACAGTGGTTGCAACATGGATCCCTGTGGAACACCACCACTCATAGGTCTCCATTTTGAGAAACTCCCTTCCACTACGACTCTGTCTCCTGCTGCCCAGCCAGTTCTCTATCTAGCTAGCTAGTACATACTGGATCCCATGAGACTTCACTTTCTCTATCTGCCTACCATGGGGAACCTTAACATCATATCGAAATCCATGTACATGACACCTACAGCCCTTCCCTCATCAATAAACTTTGTTACTTCCTCAAAGAATTCTATTAAGTTGGTAAGACATGACATTCCCTGCACAAAACAATGCTGCCTATCATGGTAAGCCTATTTTCTTCCAAATGGGAATAGATCCTATCCCTCAGTATCTTCTCTAGCAGCTTCCCTATCACTGACGTCAGGCTCACCGGTCTATGATTACCTGGATTATCCCTGCTACCCTTCTTAAACAAGGTGACATTAGCAATTCTCCATCCTCTGGGACCTCACCCGTGTTCAAGGATGTTGTAAAGATATCTGTTATATTTCCTCACTTGCTTCCCTCAGAAACCTGAGATAGATCTCATCCGGACCTGGGAACTTGTCCATCTTAATGCCTTTTCAAATACCCGTCACTTCCTCCTTCCTTATGCCTAACCTCAACATCCGTCATGTCCCTCTCATCAGTGAATACCGGTGCAAAGTACTCATTAAGAATTTCACCCATTTTCTCTGACTCTACGCATAACTTTCTTCCTTTGTCCTTGAATGGGCCAACCCTTTCTCTAGTTACCTGCTGGCTGCTTATTTAGGAATAAAAGGCTTTAGGAATTTCCTTAACACTACTAAATCTATTCAGCTACTGTCTTCATGATTGTGGAACCTTGCTGTGCACTAACTGGCCATCATATTTCACTGACCCTGACTTGGAAGCACTTAATTGGTTGTGTAGTAACTTGCTATTTCAAAGTATTATTGAACTACACTGACCAGCTCTGAAATGCAATCCTCTGACACTGCAGAGTTAGAGAGGCAAACTTGATGTTACATTTAATATTCAGCAGAGGAGCACAGAAAATGAACCAGTACTCCAACTTCTGATTGTGACTGTTCTGTGTCTGGGTTCCCTTAAACCTGAAATGGCAGCATGATGGCACAGTTGTTAGCATTGCTGCTTCACAGCACCAGGAACCCATGTTCGATCCCAGCCTTAGGTGACTGTCAGTGTGGAGTTTGCACATTCTCCCTGTGTCTGCGTGGGTTTCCTCCAGGTGCTCTGGTTTCCTCCCACAGTCCAAAGATGTGCAGTTTAGGTGGATTGGTCATGCTAAATTTCTCAGTGTCCAGGGATGTGCTGGCTAGGTGGGTTAGCCATAGGAAATGCAGGGTTAAAAGGGTGGGGGTGAGGGAAATCAGGAGGGTAAAAAGGGGACATGTGATAGCTTTGGCAATTAGGATTAAGGGGGGGGGGAGAGAATCCAAGAGGTTCTACAAATATATTAAGGACAAAAGAGTAACTAGGGAGAGAATAGGGCCCCTTAAAGATCAGCAAGACCAGCTAGGAGTAGAATTGCAGGTGATAGGTGAGATACTAAATAGGTATTTAACATCAGTGTTTACAATGGAGAAGGATATGGAAGCCAGACAATTTGGAGAAATAAATAGTGATAGCTTGAAAAGCATCCATATTACAGAGGAAATGGTGCTGGACATTTTAAAATGCATTATGGTGGATAAATCCTCAAGACCTGATCAGGTGTACCACAGAACTTTATGTGAAGCTGGAGAAGTGATTGCTGGGCCCTTTGCTGAGATATTTGTATCATCGATAATCACAGATAAGGTGCCGGAAGACCGGAGGTTGGCTTTCATGGTGGCAGTATTTATTGAACGTGCTAAAGAAAAGCCAGAGAACGAAGGATTTGTGAGCCTGATGTCAGTGCTGGGGAAGTTATTGGAGGGGATTCTGAGGGGCAGGATTTATAAGTATTTGGAAAGACAAGGACTGATTCTGAATAGTAAACATGGCCTCATGAGTGGGAAATTGTGTCTCACTAAGTTGATTCAACTTTTGGAGGAAGTAACAAAGAGGATAGATGAGGACAGAGAGATAGACGTGATCTATATGGACTTCAGGGAGGCATTTGACAAGGTTCCCCATGGGAGACTGGTTAGCAAGGTTAGATCTCACAGAATACAGGGAGAACTAGCTATTTGGATACAGAACTGGCTCAAAGGTAGAAGAAAGAGGGTGGTGGTGGAGGGTTGGTTTTTAAGACTGGAGGCCTGTGACCAGTGGTGTGTCACACAAATCAGTGCTGGGTCCACTACCTTTTGTCATTTATATAAGAGATTTAGATATGAACATAGGAGGCACAGTTAGTCAGTTTGCAGACGACACCAAAATTGGAAGTGTAGTGGATAACGAAGAAGGTTCCCTCAGATTACGAGGTCTTAATCAGATGGGCCAATGGGCTGAGGAGTGGCAGATAGAGTTTAATTTAGATAAATGCAAGGTGCTGCATTTTGGGAAAGCAAATCCTAGCAGGACTTATTCACTTAATGGTAAGGTCCTAGGGAGTGTTGCTGAACAAAGAGACCTCGGAGTGCAGGTTCATAGCTCCTTGAAAGTAGAGTTGCAAGCAGATAGGATAGTGAAGGTGGTGCTTGGTATGCTTGCCTTTATTGGTCAGAGTATTGAGTAGAGGAGTTGGGAGGTCAAGTTGTGGCTATACAGGACATTGGTTAAACCACTGTTGAAATATGGTGCTCAATTTGGGTCTCCTTGGTTTAGGAATGATGCTGTGAAACTTGAAAGGGTTCAGAAAAGATTTACAAGGATATAACCTGGGTTGGAGGGTTTAAGCTATAGAAAGATGCTAAATAGGCAGGGACTATTTTCCTGGAACATCACAGGCTGAGGGGTGACCTTACAGAAGTTTATAAAATCATGAGGGACATGGATAGGTTGAATAGACAAGGTAATTTTTTTCCCCCTGGGGTGGGAAAGTCCAGACCTAGAGGGCATAAGGCTTAAGGTGAGATGGGAAAGATTTTAAAAAGGGACCTAATGGGGAAATGTCTCATGCAGAGGATGGTGTGTGTATAGGATGAGTTGCCAGAGGAAGCGGTGGAGGCTGGTGAGGATGTTAGAAAGCCACAAAGGAATCAGTTCCATATTTTTCTTCTTTCAAGGCATATTGGGGACTCAAGGGTTAAACATTCCGCTACCAAAGAGACTCACTGTAGTATCAATTGCATGTCTGTCCTCTTACAATATAGAGGGAATATCTCAGTAGGAAGGAGGCTGACTGGATCCTAGAGAAGGAATCCAGTGGAGCCACACATGTGGATTCCTCTGCAGCCTCAGGCAAAGGTATTGTTCTCCTCAGACAAGGCTGATAGCCTTGGCCACAGCCCTGTTATTAAAGGCTCCTGCTCCCATAGTCTTGCCTCCCCTCCATATTGCATAGTTACGTGAATTCCTTATTGAGAACAAGCAAAAGCCCTTCTGTTTTAATCTCTTCCCATCAACACATGATCATGAAGAATGCGTTAATCACGCCATGTAATCCATTCACGTGTTATCACAGGACATTGACATTCACCGAACTTCGTAAATTTATAATTGCCTATCCTAAACTATGTAAAGACAATCAACTATGTGACTGATAGACCTTTTGTTTTATTCCTATCAAAAATACTTTCTTTGTGTCGAGGGCAGAGATTCGTGAAGAAGTGTCACCACAAATAGGCGCACAACTCCTTCTGGTCACATTGAGAATCTCTCGCCTGCTGTCCGATAACAAAACATCTAGCTTTGTGCAGAAACTTGTGTCGTCCGGATTTGTGGGAAAAGAGGACATCAACATTTGGTGCCGTGACTCGGACCTCAACATAGGGAACGTCTCACGGGGCTGAGTAAGTGGCATGAAAATCTGAATTGGGTAGAACAGAGCGGTAAGGGCACCCAGGGTGTTTTATCCCAGACTGCTCCTTATGTTCAGCCAGATGATCTGTCCGTCGCACTGTGGAACTGGTGCCATGACAAGGTCACACAAGCCACCTGGACTCAGCTTGTAAGGTAGGAAAGTTGTCCAGTTGCTCTAAATTGCTGCAGGGTGACATTGGCTACTCTGTATTGTGCACATTCTGGCTTGGGAGCTGCCTCTTTTGAATATGGCCAGTGGAAATTCATCTATAGATACGTAGAAGAGAGAGCAGGCTGGGTAAATTTCTTGCCCCACTGTACTAATATGGTCGGTGGAAATTTGTTCACATTAGAGCAGAGAAGCAGAAGGGTGGCACGATGGCACAGTGGTTAGGACTGCTGTCTCACAGAGCCAGAGACCTGGGTTCAATTCCTGCCTCAGGCAACTGTTTGTGTGGAGTTTGCACATTCTCCCAGTGTCTGCTTGGGTTTCCTCCGGTTTCCTCCCACAGCCCAAAAATGTGCAGCTTAGGTGAATTGGCCAAGCTAAATTGCCCGCAGTGTTAGGTGAAGGGGTAAAATGTAGGGGTCTGGGTGGGTTGCTCTTTGGAGGGTCGGTGTGGACTTGTTGGGCCAAAGGGCATGTTTCCACACTGTAAGTAATCTAATAATGGGACAATCACTGGGTGGCTGGGAAGGGGACCACCCCCCCCTTCAAAGTATGTGCGAATACTTACCTGATCAGGAAAAAGATGTATGGAAATTAAGTGCAGCACCACATAAAAGGCTAGGGCACAAAATTTGGCCTCTGGTGGAAACTTGGGATGTGGGCGCCTGTGAGCAAGCAGTGAACCTGATCCGGAAGAGAAACTGTGGTGAAAGGTGGAAATCCATTATTAAGGAATGGAAGGAGAGGACCGATAACAAATGGCAAGACATCTTCCTAGCCAGCTGGAGAAATAACGCCTGTGACAGGCAGATGGAGGTGTTAACAGCAGATGGGACTCTGAAGGGCTGGAAAGCGCTGAAGGCAGAATGTGAATGGGTGGATGGTACGTGACAAAGGGAACAGGAGAAACAGTGCAAAGAGGCTAAAGCTGGGGAAGATAAACTAGGAGGGGTTACAGCAGCAGCACTGCAAAGAGAACGAAAGCACTTCTCAGGATCCTGAGTTCAGGTCTGGCATACCTATTTAAGCAAGGGAGGGAATGACACGGAGATCAAGGAAGAATGGGGAGAGAGCCGAAAGCACCAGTTGAAACACCCCCCACCCCCTTCCTGCCACCATACCAAAGCCCCGAGAGATCTTGCATAGCCAACTGGGTTAAAACGCGCGCGCGCTGGGAAATCTGCGGAACCCTGTGATCTCTGCACTGGAGGTCACCAGCTCCATGTCACCCCCGAAAATATATTCCCCATCAGGCAGTTGCCAGAGCCCAAAGCAAATGAGGAAAATGAGCCACCCGCTGTCAGGGTTTACGTCCTGTGGAAACCCCAAGAGATGATCATGATTATGAATCAGGCACCAGACCGTAAAGATAAGCCTGCCCAATTCACTCAGTACTTCCAGCGCACCATTCAAATGTATAATGCAACACCCCGGAATCTGTTTGCCCTTTGCTGCATGACTTTGTCACCAGAAGAAGTAATTAAATGGGGCAGGAGCAGATGGGTGAGAGCAATGGAAAGGGCCAGGTCCTCACCCACGAGGATTTAAACGACAGATTCAAAGACGACACTCGGGTGAATCAAATTGTCCAGTCATTAGAACGCACCCTGCAACAGCCCCTTAAAAGGCTATACCCCTTGTCCTCCAGTGCAACTACAATTAAAAGTGAACCAGAGCCTGCCTTTGATCCCACAGTATCCCATTAAACCAAAGCCATTAGCAAGGTCCTAGACTACAAATCCAAGGTGGGAGATTCCAGGGAGACTTCTGGGAGAGATTTATTGCTTGCTTTGTTGGGGATCAAGTTTTTAACTCCGGGAAAGACTCACCATTGTTTAATTTGATGGTTCTATAAATGTGTCCCCTCAAGTCTTGCTGACACGATATACACGAACAATATAGACTGGTCTGAGAACGCCAGGTCCCAGATGAGAAGAGCCCTTATGTATTACTGGGAAGGTCAGAATGACCCCAAGCCATGCTCCAAATCTCACCCAAAAACAGAGTTCGTTCTGCTGCCCCACGAATGCTGTCAGTACAAATGAATTTGAGTGGAACCGGGATTGCCCCTGGTCACAAACTCTCCCCCAAATGCCGGTCCAGCGACACCCACCAAACCACCTCTCCCAATGGGGACGTTGCGGGGTTGATTCCCAGTGACACAGCCAGGCCAGTGTTTCAACTGTGGGAGGCCCAGTCACTGGAAGGCCAAATGCCCCCTTTGTCCAGAACCGGACTATCCAGGCCCGGACCTGCCGCCCCAGACTCGTTTCACCTCTAACAATCCATTTGCTTGATTCACAAACAGTAACCTCCCAGTTGTCAGCACGTCCCCTCAGTAGGAACCCTACATTACCCTGCGGACAGCTGGAATGCCAATCCTATTTATGACAGATACAGGGGTAACCAATTCCATCCTCCATCAGGCAGTTGTGATGGATAGGGAATTTCAGCTATCAGGCGAGACCATGGCACTCGCTGGGTTTGAAGGAACAAGCAGCTTTTTATTCTAAAACTTCCACTGGAGGCCGAGTTCTGCGGATGAGCCTGCTCGATTTCCTTCACAGTAACCGTAAAGATCAGATGGAACATAGCAGGCAGGGTTCGAGATCATCTGTATGGATGAGGGCATTGCAGTGGGACTGCACGGCCAGATGCAATTCCCCCAGTTTGCGGTCCCCCAGTGGGGACACAGCATTGAACAATTTGCCTTCATACTGCCGCTCCCAACCCCAGACCACCATGTGACGGTTTGCTATGACTCCACTGGAACATAACCAGTATTACACTCCATTTGAGGGCACGGGATTCTCCATTTTGGTTGTCGGTGAGGTCGAGGGTAAGGAAGGCTCTGCTTATGTTGTTCAAACCCCACAGTACCCGTGGTGACAGTAGGGGTTGGTAGTCCCACATCACTCGAACCATCGGCCCACGGTATAAACCTAAAGATGTGGGCCACCTTGCCTACACCCTGACATAATTCACTTCCAACACCAGGGGACTGTAGCAACACCTCACAGAGGGCCGTTTGAAATACTGGGAAAAATCCCACAACACAAGGTCGGCATCCTGGCCCACTACACATCCCTCTATAGACCCAACCCAGGATTTTGAAACCCAGCTGTGGGCTGCCTCGAACCATGAAGTTGGCTTGTCCTCTGCTGCAAATAGAATTAAAAGTGAATCAAAGCTTGCCTTCGATCCTACAGTATTCCATTAAACCTGAGGCAGAACAGGGAATCCACGCCCTCATTGACTCTTTTCTGGCACAAGGTATCCTGGTCTCAATGCAAATCTCTTTGCAACACCCAGATCTTTCCAGTTCCCAAACCAGGCCAACAGGACTGGAGGCTGGTGCAAGACCAGAGGAAGATCAATGAGAATGTGGCACCGTTACACCCGCTTGTCCCAAACCTGGTTACCATATTAAGCTGGAGGAGAAAGTGAGGACTGCAGATGCTGGAGATCAGAGCTGAAAATGTGTTGCTGGAAAAGCGCAGCAGGTCAGGCAGCATCCACGGAACAGGAGAATCGACGTTTCGGGCATCATTCCTGAAGAAGGGCTGACGCCCGAAACGTCGATTCTCCTGTTCCTTGGATGCTGCCTGACCTGCTGCGCTTTTCCAGCAACACATTTTCAGCTACCATATTAAGCTGCATACCTGCTGATGCCTGTATCTTTACCACCATTGATCTACAACATGCCTTCTTTTCCGTCCCTCTCCATCTGGATTCTCAATATTTATTCGCCTTTCTTCACTGGGGCCAGTAATATACTTGGACTCGCCGGCCCCAGAGGGTTGTTCACTCACCCACCCTACTCTCTCAAACCCTCCACAGTCAGTTATGGACCCTGAAGCTCCCACATGGATCTACAGTGAGTGGTGACCCATAGGTTAAACTACCACCAGTCATCTCTCTTCAGTGAGAGCTCAACCTATGGTCCTGGAGAGCTATAGCAACTTTACTTTTAACAAATTCAGATTGTGGCAGCTACAATAGAACAGTGTTTCTCATGGCTTGTTCCTTTAAGGCTACCTGTGGGGAAAAGCTAACATTCACATATGCCTATAAAACACAAAGACACTGTAGGCACAATCTTCTAGTAACTGTAACTCCTGTTAACCTTATTGCTGATTAATAACTCAATGTTTTGGCCTCTTGAGAAGTGGGCACTGGATTGTGGCATGGGCATAAGCGAACTTAGGAAAATAAATAGTGATGTCTTGAAGAGAGTACACATTACAGAAGAGGTGGTACTGGAAGTCTTAAAATACCTTAAGGTATATAAATCGCTGGGACCTTTAAGAGATGCATCCCAGAACATTGTGGGAGGCGAGGTAGGAAATTGCGTGGCCCATAGTGTAGATATTTGTGTCATCAACAGCCAAAGGGTGAAGTGGCTAGTATCGTGCCAATACTGAAGGAAGGCTGCAGAGAAATGCCTGGGAACTACAGACTGGTGAGCTTAACATCTTTGGGTAAGTTGTTAAAGGGGATTCTGAGTGACAGGATCTACAGGCATTTGGAGTGGCAAGGACTCATTTGGGATAGTCAGCATGGCTTAGTATGTGGGGAATTGTGGCTCACGAATTTGATTGAACTTTTTTTGATGGGGTGACCAAGAGGTAGATGAGGGCAGTGTAGTAGACATTGTCTAATTGGACTTTAGAATGACCTCTGACAAGGCACCACATGGAGGGTTGTTGAGTAAGGCTAAATTTCACAGGATCCAAGAAGACCTGGTCAATTGGGCTGTTTTTCCCAAACTGGAGGCCTGTGACCAGTGGTGTGTCACAGGGATCAGTGCTGGGTCCACTCTTACTTGTCATTTATATAAATGATTTGGATGAGAATTTAGGAGGTATGATTCGTCAGTTTGCAGATGATACCAAGAGTGGTGGTATATCAGACAGTGAAGGTTATCTGGGAATACAGCCAGATTGTGATCAGCTATGCCAGTTGTCTGAGGAATGGCAGATGGAGTTTAATTTACATAAATGTAAGTAGTTGCATTTTGGTAGATCAAACCTGGACAGGACTTATATAGAATATGGTTGGGCCCTGGGAAGTGTTATAGAAGAAAGAGAAGTCGGGGTACAGGTGTATAGCTCCTTGAAAATCAAGTCACAATTGACGAGGTGGTGAAAGCAGCTTTTGGCATGTGAGCTTTCATTGGTCAGAGCATTAAATATAGGAGTTGTACAAGACATTGGTGAGGCCACATTTGGAGTGTTATGTGCAGTGCTGGTCACCCTGCTATGGAAAGGATATTAGTACAGAAAATATTTACTAAGTTGCTATCTGGACTGGAAGGTTTGAGCTATAAGGAGAGGTTGGATAAGCTGGGACTGCTTTCCCTAGACCATAGGAGACAGAAGGGTGACCTTGTACATATCTATAAGATCATGTGAGGCATAGTTAAGGCCGATAGCCAACAGTTTTTTCCCCCATGGTAGAATAGTCTAAAACTAGAGGGCATAGGTGTAAGGTGACAGGGGAGAGATACAGAAGGGTGCAGAGAAGCAATTTTTCCCACACAGAGGGTGGTGAATGTCTGGAACAGGCTGCAAGAGGTCATGGTGGAGGCAAATACAATTTTGTCATTTAAGAAACATTGGTACAGGTATGTAGATGGGATAAGTATGGAGGGATATGGACCAAATACAGGAAAATGTGCCTAGTTTAATTGTGAAAACTGGAGAGGGGGGCACCATGGGCCAGCTTCCAATGTTGTAAACCTCTAACTCAGACTCTAAAAGTGAAGGGGTCTGCAAGAGAAATCAGTTTCAACCATCAAAGCATTGAGTTTTTATATTCAAAGACTGCTGGGCTCTGAAATGTCATGATATCATCAAACGAAAATTTGAAAAATACAAGCCCGAGTTCACCTGAAGTTTGCTTAAACCGAAGAGATGTGCATTGGTAAATTGGTTGAAATTGTATGCAGAATTCACCACCCTTTCAAATTATGTGCAGCATTTTGTGAAATGAATTGAGGTTTTCTTGAGGATCTGGTCAGCACATCTACTGACCTGCAGCAGCTTGGAACTGGCAAAGGCTGCTCAATAGGGAATTAATACTTGAGGAGAACCTGCCGCAAAAGCTCTTCAAATAGACAACTAGAACTTGATCGTATATTGGCTACAGGACTAAGTCTCCAATAACCTGTGAAAACTTATGAATAGGAGTGTATAAAGTGCATATACAAGGTATAGATACAAAGTCCACCTTTTAATATAAAGCAGAATTTCCTCATTGCAGCAATAAATCCCTCTTCAAGTCATAAATCAGTACAGACCAATAAAGTCACATTTCAATTTTCTGAGGTTTGGAATCATTAGGAGATATTTGAGTCCGACTACCAGAGTGCCTATAAGCACACAATTACTTCCAGTAAATATGGTGGCTCTCTAGTGCCTGCTGTAGACACACATTGCTGTGGATAAGATATGCATTACGTATAAAATTTCACTATCCAAGGGGGGGACATAAAAAAGGACAGGACATTATCTGAATTGTAAATCAGAAACACAAAGAGCACCGTGGTCATGATCCCTCTGCTGACAAAGTGATTTACAATATGCTTTGATGCATCGGATTTTTGATGTCTTCTGTACGATGAGGGAAATGCACAGCCAGAGTGCACACAGCTTCTATAAAGAGAAAATACCAATCATTCTCTTGGGCAGATCTCCAAAATGGATCGCAGTGACTGAAATCAGGGCTCAAAATATCTGCTTGCTGCCTCATCATGGCCAAAGCTCTCTAGATGGGGTGCATTTCAAAATGTCAAGCAACAAACAGGATTTATCATGAACACAACTCTTTTCTTTGGAAAAATGGTGTCTGATCTGGTGTAAGTGACATGGTTTGGAAGTCATCTTGTCTACTTTAAAAGTAATAGCAAATGTGAACAGACAGAAGCCTATCAGATTCCATCAGAAGACCCACTGAAAAAGTTGCAAGTCAACGATGCCAAAGAGGTAATAAACAATAATATTGTCTGACATTCACTAACCTGTACAAACTTGCCCAACAGCCTCCTGGAAATTCAATTATAAAAAGCCTCTCGGTTAATTAGAAACTTCTGCTTTCAAGACATTAAACTTCAACAAAAATCAACACATCTAAGAAACGACATGCCCACCATTAAAGAGCAATGGAGATAATTATACACTGTAACTCTATTGCTTTTCTCTTCATCTGTATCTAAATACTATGCCCTGATAATGTGAGAGAGTCAAACAAGTGAGACATTAAATTTTCAAACCCTCTAGGGCAGATATGGAATATTAAGTGGTTTCTTTATTTCAAACTCTGAATAAAGCTTGCTTCTGAAATTACTTTGAGCGATTGTCCAAACTGAAGTAAGAAAATACATACATCTCACATGCAAAATGGTTTCAAAAAGATTCTATAAGAAAAGGCAGATGAAAATGTTATTCACTGAATCTGCTGAGGTCATTTCAACGTGGGCCCAGTTTTATTCTAAATTGAGATGGAATGAAATGGAGAAGTTAACGTAACCTTAGAAGTTTATAAATATGTAAGAAGCTGGCATGTAGAATATTACTTGATGGCTTGGGTGGATTTGAATGATGCTGAGAGGCAGCAGTGCTAACCACTGTGCCGAAAGCAGAGACCTGGGTTCAATTCCCACCTCAGGCGACTCTGTGTGGAGTTTGCACATCCTCCCCGTGTCTGTGTGGGTTTCCTCCAGGTACTCTGGTTTCCTTCCATAACACAAATGTGCAGGTTAGGTGAATTGGCCATACTAAATTGTCCGTAGTGTTAGGTGAAGGGGTAAATATAGGGGAATGGGTCTGGGTGGATTGCGCTTCAGCAGGTCGGTGTGGACTTGTTGGGCCGAAGGGCCTGTTTCCACACTGTAAGTAATCTAATCTAATCTAATCTAATCTAATCTAAAATGTAGTCTGTTTGCAGTTAAGATTTAAGAAGTCATGGTTGCTATGGTAACAGTTGATGTCATTCAAACGTCAGATTACATCACTGACTAATGTGGTCTTCCTTTCATGTTCAGATCAAGTTACATGTGAAAGGGTGGTTGGGAGAGAAAATAAAAAGCTAGCAGCTAGAAAAAATACAGGACAGTGTGTGTTCAGTCACATTTAACATCTTGCCAAATGCACCCATTGTCACAATCAGACTTGTTTTGTACACCACAATAATTTTGCTATTTCACTTTTTATTTCCTCTTTCTCATTTCAACACAGATGTGGAAGTAATGAAATTGTTTCCATGGTTTCCTCACAATTATAGAAACTTGACTAAATTACAAATTTCAGGTCAAATGTAACACCTCACTTTCTTTTTTTTGGGACTTACAAGTGTATTCTGACCTACGTCCACTGATTTCTTCATGTCTCTCTGCCTGCTGCTTCTCTTCTGCTTCATTGGTCAATATTGATATCACATTACAAAACCCATCATACTGCTGCCATCCCAATGTATTTTTCATGAAACATTACTTCTGTGTCAGGTGGTTCAATGGATGTATGGTGTACATCATTGTTAGTAAGTTGAATGAAAACTGACATTCATTCTCAGATTTCACAAGATCACCACTTTACAACAGGCCATTTGATTTAAATACCAGCTGTCTTCAAACAGGAAAACTAAAGACTAAACCAAACTAATCTCGTACTTGTTGCCCTTAAAAGTAGATTTGCACATTTCTATGCAACAGGGAATTCTTTGCTATACTGTCTTTCTTTTCATATCATAATTTCTTTATCTTTACAGTTTCTTTTAGTTAAATGGTCCAGAATGGGGGGAGCTCCACACACTTTCAGTTGTGCCAAAGTGCTTTTTAAACTGAATGAAATATTTACTGAAGTGTAGTCACTGTACATACAGCTAGGTACCACAGTAATGTACTCATAGAATCACAGAATGTTGACTGCATAGGAACCCAGACAGCCCACATCATGTTTGTGTTGACTTTTTGCAAGAATCATTTCATTCTGTTACCACATCTTTTCTCTACAGTTCTGGAAAGTTCTCTGCTGATTCAATTTCCTTTTGAAAGCCACAGTGGACTCTGCTTCCTCTCAGGCAGTACATTCAGATCATAACTAAATGCTGTAAAAAGGTTTCACCTTAGGCTGGGCATCCCATTCTCCAACCTAAATGTTTTTTTCATTTGCCTGGTTGCCATGGTCTAATTTTTCAAACGGTTCTATAACTACTATAAAGCAGGACTTCCAGGATTAGGTCTTACCTCCAGAGGCCAGCAGCTCAGTGCCACACCAGGATCAATGGCCATTGCCGATTGCAGATGACAACGATATGAAAATTGGTAGGATGGTTGTGACAAAACTGCTCCTTTAACAAGGTTATGGGGTCCTTAGTTTTCCACCCCCCCACCCCGAGAGGTTGTGAATAAAAAGACTCTGAAAAGACTGGGATTGAAGGGTTTTAGGGCCACTTTAATAATAGCTAACAGATATTGCCTCAGGCAGAAGGCTTTCATGTTTTAAGAAACTCACTTGTACATTGAAAGGGGAGTGGCCAATTCTCCCTGCTGAGCTTTTCTCTGGTTTTTAGTAGTATTGTGGAAAAAGCTGCTGGACCCAGAAGTAGGTCCAGGTTGTCTGTCTCTTTGTCTCCGTAAGAACCTGTGTTTGGTTTTTACCTTTAGTGCCAAAGGTTCTTTATAGGGTTTGTTGCAAGTATTTGGAACAGCATCAATACGTTGGAGTGATCTGTTGGCTTTTCGGACAGTGTAAGTTATTTGATATTCTGTTTGCTGTTGTTTGTGTTTCATTCAATATTCTCATAAATAAATTCACAGGGAAGAGGAAGAGAGATACAGAGATAGAAAGAGAGAGACAGTGACAGAGAGGGGGAGGGAGTTTGAACTTCAGAAATTGGCACTTAGACAGGAACGTCAGCAAAAAGGATGGAGATGAAGGCTGAAGGCAAACTTAATGAGGGAGAGAGTGAGGTTGAGCAAACCCCATGGTAGTCAAAGACCTAGTGAGAAACTGATTAAATATATTCAAGCATTGCCTACATTTGATGAGAAGGATGTGAAAGCCTTTTTCATCTCATTCATTTGAAAAAGTGGCTAAACAAATGCAGTGGCCAGTGGGTTTGTTGATCCAAATAAAACTTGTAGGTTGAGGTGGTACGTTATTTGCACTTTAACAGGAGGTATCTGGGGCATATGAGGTGGTGAAGAAAGCTATCTTAAGTGCATATGAGCTTGTGCCAGAGCTTACAAACAACTTTTCTGGAACCTAAGCTGGGACCCTGGTCAAATCCACAATGCTTTTAGAGATATAGTTATTTTGGAGTTCAAAATATTACTTCCTGAAGTAGTGCAAACTCATGTGGAAGAGCAGGGACGGAAAACGGCAAGATTAGCAGCTAAAATGGCTGAGGATTATGAGTTGGTTCATGAAGCAAAGTTTGGCTTCCAAAATCAATTTCAATCCATGAGGGATAGAAACTGGGCAAAAGAGAAATCCTCGTGTGGAAAGGGAAAGGGAAAGGTAGATCTCAGTGAAGATCATAAGGGTAACTTACAACATAAAAAGGAAAGCCTTGAAGGGACAGTGAAGTTAAAAAGCTCAAGTGTTTTCACTGCAATAAAGTAGGCCATTTGAAATCAGTGTTGGTGGGTTAGGAAAAGCACTGGGAAGCCTGATGTAGGAAAACAGGATAAGCCAGTGAATTTTGTTGGAGTGGTAACAGAAAGCACAGTGGAGGCTAGAACAATGTACCAGAATGTACAAGCTGGTTAAGGAGGAAGTGTCGGGTCTTCTTAAACCATATACCTGCAAAGATAATGTTTATTCATGTAGGCCAGGAGCAGCAGGTAAAGAGGTTACAATATTAAGAGACAAAGAATCCTCTCAGTCTGTGATGCTGAAGGGGGAGGAGATATGTGCTTCTGAAGGACTATTGCCAGAAAAGGTACTAGTAACGGGAATTCATGGTGAGACAAAAAGCACTCAATTTTTAAAGAGAGTTAAGAGTGCTAACTGAGGAATGGAGAATTCGTGGTAGGAGTACTGGACAAACCTTCAGCTCCAGGAATACAATTTGTCCTTGCTAATGATATAACTGAATCACTGGTAGGAGTGCCACATACTCTGGTTGAAAAGCCAGAACTATTGCAGGAGACATAGCCTGGGATTTTTCCTGACTGTGTAGTAAAGAGATCAAAAAGTCACCAATTGAAACCGGAGAGATCAAAGAGTACATACAAGAAAGTTGAAGTGGAATTAGCAGAGAGCCTGTTTGATCAGATGGTTGCGACAAGCCAGGAGCAGATAATGTAGGCATCTTTAGCTCAGATATTAACTTAGTTACAGCAGGAAGATAAATCTTAAATCAATTGCATTAAAAGGCATACACAGAAAAGGAATCCAAATGTATCCCTTAATGTTAGTATCTTAAATTTGACACCTTACTGAGGAAATGGAGACGATCACATAATCAGGCAGATGAGAAATGGGCAGAAGTACATCAAATTGTATTGTCAGCAGGTTATAGAAAGGAGGTGTTGCGAGTGGCGCATGAGCTACCTCTAGGGGGTCACTGAAGAGTAAGAAAAATTAAAGCTAAAATATGAAAACATTTTTATTGGCCTGGACTGCACAAGGATGTAGTTGAATTTTGCCAGACACGTCATACACGTCAGGTTATCGGAAAACCACAAACAGGAATAAAACCCACAGCTTTAATCGCTAATCCTGAACTTGAGGAACCTTTTAAAAGAGCCGAGTGTGTGGTGCTGGAAAGGCAAAGCAGGTCAGGCAGCATCCAAGGAGCAGGAAAATCACTTTTTGGGCTTGGGCTCTTCAGCAGGCTCCTACCGTGAATATGCTCAAAAGGAATTTTGACAGGAGAACGTGTTATTGATTGCAACACAGAGGAAAGAACCAAGTTCAGAAGATTCTGCATTGGACACTCCTCAAATTAAATTGGACAATGAGGAAGTTGTCAAAAATTGTGATAAATTATGGAGTTACCTTCCAGTGGAAAATCAAAATGACCTGAAAGAGTTATTACTATCACGTGGGGAGATAAGTGGAAATAAGCCGGGAAGCACTAACCTAATTATACATGATGTAGATATAGGAGATGCTGTTTCGATTAAGCAATATCCTTATAGACATGACCCTCTAAAGTTGGCATAGGTCCAAAAGGAGATTGAACACATGCTTCGAGATGAAGTGAGTTACAGTGACTGGAGCTCAGCCAAAGTAATGGTGCCAAAACCAGATCGTACCCAACAGTTTTGTGTGGACTATCGTGAAGTCAATGCAGTTACAATGACTGATGCATATCCAATTCAGCTGTGGAAGGCTGTGTTGAGAAAGTGGGGCAAGCAACTTATATTTCTAAGTTGGACTTGCTCAGAGGATACCGGCAGATACCTTTGTCAGAAAAAACAAAAGCAATTTTGGCTTTCGTATCGCTGAACTGATTGACGGGCCTATGCTCAAAACATTGAATCTCCTGCTGCTCGGAAGCGGACTACTTTTCCGGCACTACACCTTTTGACTCTATCAATTTAAAAAGAGCAGTACCAAATTTTAGCAGCGCGGCTGCTTCACTCAAGGTGGCTATTGATGCAAGTGATGAGAATGTTGGTGCTGTGCTCTTTCAAGACGACAACGAGAAGATAGAAAGACCTATCGGGTATTCTTCCAGAAAGTTGAACATTCATCAGCAGAAATATTCAATGGTTGAGGAGGAGACTTTGAGCTTGGTTTTGGCATTACAACATTTCAGTGTTTGTGTTACCAATAACGTATCTGAGACAATCATATACACTTATCATAACCCATTGAAATTGGTGGAGAAATTGAAGGACAAAAATGCCAGACTGATGGAGCTTGTTGTTGCATGATTTTCAAATTGAATGGCTACAAGTGGCAGGACAGGAAAACATAATTGCCAATACAAGGTTAACAGTTGAATGAGAAATGGAGGCCTTTGTTGGCAACAGTACAACAGACCGAAATGGAATGTAGTTGTGCATGTTTATAGTCAATATAATGTGCCTGGGGGGGAGGGGGGGGTGTGAGGAGAGAAAAGGTGTAATAAAGCTACTCCTTTAACAAGGTTATGCTGTGCTCGGCTTTTTTTCCCAATGAGGTTGTAAATGACACAGATTCCAAAAAGTGTGGGATTGAAAGGTTTTAGGGTCAATTTGATAATAGCTAACAGTTACTACCTCAGGGAGAAGGCTTTCAAGTTTAAAAAAAAACACTTGTGCAATGAAAGTGGTGTGGTCAGTTCTCCCAGCTCAGCTTTTCTCTGGTTTGGTTTGGTTTTCGCAGTAGTGTGGAAGAAGCTGCTGGACTCTCAGAAGCAGGTCCAGGCTGGTACTCTCTCTTTGACTTCTCTCCTGTAAGACCTTGTGTTTGATTTTACCTTTTGTGCCAAGCAGTGTTTTTGGGGCCTGTTGCAAATATTTGGAACAGCATCATTGCGTTGGGATCATCTGTTGGGTTTTCAGAAAGGTTATCTTATTCGGGGGGGTGGGGGCGGTATTGGGTTTTCAGTTGTTTGCGTTTTATTCAGTAATCTTGCAAATAAACTCTGTTTTCCTTAAAACTAAGTGGTTTCACCAGTGGCATTTCTCCTGGAATATATACTTTCCACCTGCCTAACACAAACCAGCAAATTTAGAGTCTGCCAGTCCCTTATGGTACTGGAACAAGTGTGAAATAGCAAGATCTTGTCTGTGATACCCTCACCAGTCAAATAGCTAATAAAATCTCACAGATGAATGGATTCAGGGTGTGACTGGACTGTGAGACATTACATCAATACAGATCTTCAGGACAGATGATGCTCAGTGAAGAAGCAGGTTATGGGTTGTATTAAGCCGAGCTTTCTCCCTGTCAGAAAAATAGTTGAATAAAAACACTACTGTAAGACAGTATGCCTCATGCACTGTCTGGGAAAATACAATTGTTCAGCAGAGAAGTGTACTCCTCATTAAAGTCTAATTAGAGCCTTCCCTAGTAAAAACTCAATGTTCAATCAATTATGGCATTCAAAATAAGACACCAGA
Source organism: Chiloscyllium punctatum (assembly GCF_047496795.1). NCBI lineage: Eukaryota > Metazoa > Chordata > Chondrichthyes > Orectolobiformes > Hemiscylliidae > Chiloscyllium > Chiloscyllium punctatum. The sequence goes on along the minus strand of NC_092783.1, from coordinate 11,810,549 downwards.
TGAAATGTGTAATTTATACAGATTTGGTACATCACAGCAAAATTCTTAATCTAAAAGTCTTAATTGTCAGATTTTTTAAAAACCCTCAGTCAGAACTTCAATTTCTCTCTGGGCTGAGGCATTGTGCAATATAAGTGATTTTCAGGCGTTTAAGCTATACCACGCCACACTCTTTCCCAAAATCCCACCAGGCGGTAGGTTTTGCTGAATCAATTGAAGCAGAACCAATAATACAGTCACATTTGGGAAATGTGACTAACTACAAAAAGGCAAAATCAAATCAGGAATTCAATTTGGGATGGAGCCCTCCCCAGGGGTAGGGGTTGCTTTTTAAATACTGTGTGGCAGTCTACTTCAATTTTATTCTGTGCTAATTTAGCTGATCTGAAGCATTAGTACTATTGCATTATTGCATAGATTCCAGACCAGACATGAAGTGTACCTTCAAGCCAGTTACACAACATCACAAATAGGATATAAAGGGTACCCCCACCTTAGTGCAATGGAGTCATTGTAGTGTGTTAAGTTAGTCAGTTATTTGTATGTAGTGTAGAGTCACATCAATAAACACAGAATATTATAGCAATGTAAATAGTTAACATTGCTAATAAATCTCAAGACACCTGTCTCAAGAAGAACCCAATGTTATGAGTGCTTACAAATAGGGCATACTGGCAGTGGTGTTAACACAAGTACTACATGTGAACGGACCACATTGTTGGCTGCAGTGTTCCTTCCCTATGGAGAATAATTTATCAGATGTCTTCTCTGATCACTCTTAAGTGACTTGTATTAGAAACCATACATGCATTACGCAGAGGTGAAGAGAAAGTTACATTTAGCTGCAATGGTATCTGTCCTCCTCGGCCCCATGGGAAAAAACTTGGTGACACTCACTACCCAGGCTTACCTGCAAAAAAACAGCTGTTTGGGTGAGTTTCTGGTGGGCAGCTGCCACCTCTCCACATTGGCTGGCTGTGCAAATCTTACTCCTGCAAAATTGAAGGCCAGTGGGAGGGGAAAAAGAAAAAGCCTTGTTCCTTCATGTTTTTGGTGAGATACTTTGTGGCATAATCCTCTTTATAAACTGATCACTCTTAATTGCTAACTACCACCATCAGAACCTGACCACTAAAGCATGTTAGTTAACATTGAAGTTCATTGTTGTTGAACACAACAGGAATTGGCTTGAAATATACTATTTTGCACTAAACCCTTCACTGTAAAGAGTATATTTGACAGCAGCAGTGGAGTTTCATCCTCTGGTGAAACACCATGGAGAAAGGAAATAACAGGCGCATGAGTGAATGATTTACTAGAGATATCACAGCATTATCAAGCAACATGTAGCACAATTTTGCAAACACAATGCAGCAGCTTTTTAGGGTCACCTTTTTATAGCAAAAAAGAATATCAAAGGCATTTCATAATAATATTACACCTTTATACAAATCAAAGACTCTTCTGTCAACTTTGTTTAGCTTTATGTCATTGGATTTTACATCAATCACAAACCATTCCCCTAAACACAACCTGATGAGTATATCCCATTTCAAAGACTACAGCATAAATCTTATCTGTAATTCATATAGTTTTGGTCATTGTAAAGATCAGTTCCAATGTATCAGGCAAGAAACTTGAAACTAATGCAGTGTACTCAAAATGACCAATGCCACATTGCAAAGAACATAAATAAAACATAATGGGCAACTCATAATTTTGAGGGAGCACAGTATCTAAAAAATGACCACGTGTTCTACGGTCTATAGATACTGATCGACCTGCTACCTGTTTTGAAGTACCTTCTCTATTTGTTTCATCTATTTTTCCAAAAGATTAAATGGAAATTAGTTCCTGATCAAGGTAAACAGGGATGTTAATTCCCCATGTTTGCTCCATGAGTACACGAGATGGACACACACAATGACATTATCCTTGAAGGCATTTGGATAATAATGTACCAACAGTATATAGAGGAAATAATACCTGCAATACCAACTCTACTGATCAATTAAAACATCATTCATTTCCTAAATATTTCTGGTTAGAATAGATTAGATTAGATTAGATTAGATTACTTACAGTGTGGAAACAGGCCCTTCGGCCCAACAAGTCAACACCGCCCCGCTGAAGCGCAACCCACCCATACCCCTACATCTACATCTACCCCTTACCTAACACTACGGGCAACTTAGCATGGCCAATTCACCTGACCGGCACATCTTTGGACTGTGGGAGGAAACCGGAGCACCCGGAGGAAACCCACGCAGACATGGGGAGAATGTGCAAACTCCACACAGTCAGTCGCCTGAGGCGGGAATTGAACCCAGGTCTCTGGCGCTGTGAGGCAGCAGTGCTAACCACTGTGCCACCGTGCCGCCCTAAATTATAATAGTCAATGAATAATTCATTTGCAATATAGTCTCTAACATGAGTGACTCCAATTGGATTGGTCTCTCAGGGTAGGGGATGTGTGCAAAAAAATCAAAGATTTCCAGCAGTTGTTATGGTATCAGACCCAAGTCTGTCCCCTAATTGCAGTTTGTTTTTTTTTTGTTTATAAAGTTAAGCATCTTTATAGATTTAATAAAGATGTCACTATTATAATAACAAAAACCAAATATTGCATCTACATATGATATAATCATGGGAAAGAAATCGTATAATTTCAGCCAATGACCAGTCACTTTTATGTAAAATATTTCTTCAATATGCATCCATTCATTTTCTGCTACTAATTATCTTTCATGAATGCCTTTGTCCAACCAGAAAATCTTTGTAAAAATTCTTATTGAACCTTAAACAACAATGTTGTGTTCTGTCTCACAGTTAGTATGCTCAGGGGCCTTGAAGCCATCACGATGGGGAGAAAGAACAGGTACGCAATGATTTCTCAGTCCACCGATTTCTCAGCAACAAACCGTAGCCACTCTCCCTGACATCAAAGACATCTCAGAAATGACTGCCACACTAGTCAGACTCCTTGGCATCACGGTAGCCCACAAACTCACCAACACACTAAAACAACAGCTAATGAACTTGAAAGACCCTATACAGACAATGAGCAAAACTAATATCATTTAGAAAATACTTTGCAAGAACTGTAACAAACACGACATTGGACAAACAGGCAGAAAACTAGCCACCAGGATACATGTACACCAACTAGCCACAAAATGACATGACTCACTCTCACTAGTATCCTTACATACAGATGAGGAAGGGCACCACTTTGACTGGGGCTACACATCCATCCTAGGACAAGCCAAAAATACATGCACGAGAATTCCTAGAAGCATGGCATTCCAACCAGAACTCTCTCAACAAACACATTGACTTGGATCCCATGTGTCACCCCCTGAGAAAAAGAACTGGAAATTACATCACCATAGGAAATGATGTCACCACAGGAAATGACATCATCAACACAAGGAAACTCAAACATATGAATAGAAAGTGGGCAACACCACTAGTTGGCTCACTGACGATGTTACCTAGTATGGTGACGAAACGTCGGAAAATGAACCTTCCAGCTCAGCGATCAAACCCACATCCAGAACCTCAACCTGAGCTACAAATCTTCTCAAAACTCGCTGCATCATGATACCATAGAATGTGACTTAAGGTCTCATGCTCCATCTAACCCAGAGATCACTGGAGGTCTGAAAAGCTATTGGAAGTGTGCTGCTTTGTGTAACTTAAAAACTAAATATCATCCCAGATATTTATATGCCTGGGAGTATAATGTTTGTACAGAATAGCAAGTTGTAATGCACGTCTGTTGAATTGCTACTGCAATTCAATTACAACTGCAGTGAATTGGAGTTTCATTGTGCAAATATATTTAAACAGGAAGATTAAAATATCAAATTGTTTAGGTTTCCAAAATTAAATAAGGATTTTTGTGTTATACAAAAGAGCAAAATTGTAATTGTAGGTGTATTACTATGGGACTAATTCTTTCACTTTAGAGTTTTGTAAGTCCCTACTCTAAAACAAATCTTACCAAAAGCTAGAGATTTACAATAAATGGGAATACATTAATTGCCCATTTTTTAGGGGTAACTCTTTTAATGACAACTGAGCCTATAAACAAACTAATACCAGTTTGAAACAGCGCAAGAATGAAGGAGCTGCCTTTATAGTTTTATTTTGCAATCTTCTGGCTATTGAGTCATGACCTGAAGGTGCATCTCCATTTCAGTGTTGATTGTTTACCTTATGAACTATGGCTGGATGATTGTTCAGTAGTCAAGGTCATACACCATGTTCTGAACTGACTTGTTAGGATAACGTTTTGAATCTTCTACTTTATTAACCAGTGCCTTTTTAAATCAGAATAGTACGTTTGTATTTAGTTAAACCATTTAAATCCATAGGATCATGGCTGATTGGATTGTGGCCTTAATAACATTTTCATGCCATAACTTAACTTTGTCATCAATCAAAAATCTGTCGATCTCAGCCTTGAGTTTACTCAAGCTTCATCTTCAACTGTTGTGGAAAGGAATTCTCATGGACTGAGGATCTTTTGAGTGAAGAAACTCATTCCACGTAGGAATACACTATTTAGGAATGGAACAAGGCCACTTATACCCTCAAATTGACATTTCTATTCAATACAAATCATGGCCAATCGGATTACTCAACATTCTAGCCAACCCTGATAACCTTTCACCCCCTTCCTCCCCTCTGTCTTAAACAGAGAGACATTATTTTTAAACTGGGCGAAAGTGAGGACTACAGATGCTGGAGTTCAGAGTCAAGATTAGAGTAGTGCTGGAAAATTTACTTTGATTTTCCTGCTCCTCGGATGCTACCTGACCTGCTGTGCTTTTCCAGCACTACTCTAATCTTGACTACTTTTAAACTGTTCTATATTTTCACAAGAGGAATCATCTCAGCATCTATTCTGTCCAGCTCTCTCAGTCTGACATTTCATGGCTAATTACCTTTTGTATCAAATGTCATTGGATGCCACCATTAAATATCTTTATTTTTGTTCTCTAAAGTTAAAATCCCGGACTAATGACAGGTTTGTTGGACCAACACAGAGTATCGACAGAAGTAATCTTTTTCATTTATGGAGGTTAAAGATGCAGAATATTTCTTGAATGGTAAGAGGTTAGAAAGTGTGGACGTGCCAAGGCATCTTGTTGTCCACTTCAATAAGTCACTGAAGGCTAACATGCAGAAACAGCAAGCTATGGAATATTAGCCTTTGTCACAAGGGATTAGAGTCAGGAATAGTGAAGTCTTGTTTCAATGGCATAGGAGCTCAGTTAGACTGTTCCTGGGCCACTGTCTGTTACCTCACAAAAACATTGTTACTGCACCCCTTCTTTGACAAAGATTCACCATTCTTGTTACCAGGATGGTGGGATGGTCCCATGAAGATCCAGTTGGGTAAATTGGACCCATATTTTCTCCAGTTTCAAAAAATGACAAGTGATCTCATTGATACTTACAAAATACTTGAAAGAATAGACATGGTAGGTGCAGGTAAGATGCTCTCCTGGTTGGAGAGTCTAGAACCACGGGTATAACTTAAAAATAAAGGGAATGCCATTTAGGACTGAGATGAGAAAATTTTTTTTTTTTAAAACTTTAATTGTGTATCTTTGGAATTCTTGACCGCAGAGGAATAGAATCAGAGAGTCATGGAAATGTACAGCAAGGAAACAGACCCTTTGGTCTAACCCGTCCATGCCAACCAGATATCTCAACCCAATCTAGTCCTACCTGCCAGCACCCAATCCATGTCCCTCCAAACCCTTCCTATTCATATACTCATCCAGATGCCTTTTAAATGTTGCAATTGTACCAGCCTCCACCACTTCCTCTGGCAGCTCATTCCACACACATACCACCCTCTGTGTGAAAAAGATGCCTGTTAGTCTCTTTTATATCTTTCCCCTCTCACTCTAAACCTATGCCCTCCAAGGAAAATAGCCCTAGCCTATTTAACCTCTCTAGAGCTCAAATCCTCCAACCCTGGCAATATCCTTGTAAATCTTTTCTGAACCCTTTCAAGTTTCACAACATCTTTCCGATAGGAAGGAGACCAGAACTGCACGCAATATTCCAACAGTGGCCTAACCAATCGCAACATGACCTCCCAATTCCTGTATTCAATACTCTGACCAATAAAGGAAAGCATACCAAACGCTTTCTTCACTATCCTATCTACCTGTGACTCCACTTTCAAGGAGCTATGAACCTGCACTCCAAGGTCTCTTTGTTCAGCAACACTCCCTAGGACCTTACCATTAAGTGTATAAGTCCTGCTAAGATTTGCTTTCCCAAAATGCAGCACCTTGCATTTATCTCAATTAAATTCCATCCGACACTTCTCAGCCCATTGGCCCATCCTGTCAAGATCCTGTTGTAATCTGAGGTAACCTTCTTCACTGTCCACTACACCTCCAATTTTGGTGACATCTGCAAACTTACTAACTGTACCTCTTATGCTCACATCCAAATCATTTATATAAATGACAAAAAGTAGAGGACCCAGCACCAATTCTTGTGGCACTCCACTGGTCACAGGCCTCCAGTATGAAAAACAACTCTCCACCACCACCCTCTGTCTTCTACTTTTGAGCCAGTTCTGTATCCAAATGGCTAGTTCTCCCTGTATTCCGTGAGATCTAACCTTGCTAATCAGTCTCCCACGAGGAACCTTGTTGAATGCCTTACTGAAGTCCATATAGATCACATCTACCGCTCTGCCCTCATCAATCCTCTTTGTTACCTCCTCAAAAAACTCGATCAAGTTTGAGAGACTTTTTGTTCAGCAACACTCCTTAGAACCTTACCATTAAGTGTATAAGTCCTGCTAAGATTTACTTTCTCAAAATGCAGCACTTCGCATTTATCTAAATTAAACTCCATCTGCCACTTCTCAGCCCATTGGCCCATTTGATCAAGATCCCATTGTAATCGAAGGTAACCTTCTTCGTTGTCCACTACACCTCCAACTTTGATGTCATCAGCAAACTTACTAACTATATCTCTTATGCTCACATCCAAATCATTTATATAAATGATTAAAAGTAGTGGACCCAGCACCAATCCTTGTGGCACTCCACTGGTCACAGGTCTCTGGGAATGTAGAAGCTTAGGTTTTGAATATAAAAGTAGAGATTGATAGAATTCTGATTAGCAGTGTACAGGGTTATGGGGATTGTCTGTGTAAAAGGTATTGAAGTGTTCAATCATTCATCATCATACTAAATGGCAGAGGGGCTCAATGGATTGATTAGCCAACAAACTGGTTCCTTCATTCTTATATTGCTTAAATTGGCAAGGACTGCAGTTGTGTCCTGTTTTCCACAACACAATTTGTTGGACCTTGGGATATGAGATGAAATATTTAACAGATTTAAAATGCACAGGCTGCAAAATGATGTATTATGCACGAAGGAGACTAGACAGGATCCTAATCATTCCAGTAGCAGGAAAATAATTAGTGTTTGTAAAGATTCAATTACCCATATAAATTTACCATTAATCATTCAAAGAATTATTGAAATGGAACAGTGAACTTTGGACCAAGACTTAACCTGATTTATTAATTAAAAAGGAATTAAAATTCCTGCCAAAAAAGCTAATGAATCCCTAAAACTTACATATAGTTTTACAGCAAGGATATAGTCCAGTGGAACCATTAAGTTACCCTCCCTTTCACTTTATTTCATCTCTCCCATCAACATTACCCTATCTTTGTCTTGATTTGGTACTTATCTATCTTCCACATAAATACATCGATGCTAAGCATGTCATTTGAGATGTCCACAACCTTACACTCGGTATATCACGATACCGTGATAATGTCAAAGAAAAGCGAGTACTTTTCTTGTTTATGTTTGTAGTCTCTTTCTTGGATTATAATGGGTCTTCGACATTTAAGGAATATGTACAAATCAAGACAAATTATTTATTGGATACATTTATTTGATAATTATGGTGGATAAAACGTGAGATTTTATTAAGTTAAGGGCGCTAGATGAATGTAAGTTATTGTCGAGGTTATCTTTAGATTACTCTTCTGATTTATGGATTTATTGCAATAGTAAAATCTCATATTGGCAATATAATCAGGTTAAGTCAGAAAGCTGTACAGAAGAGATCCATGCACTATTCACTCTCTGCCGACTGTTTTACCTACACAGTAAAATAATCAATGGTCATTGACCTGAAACATTACAATTATTTCTCATTCCACAGAAGCCATTACACCAGCTTCTGACATTTTGTTTTTAATTCATATTGTAAATCAATACTGTTTTGGTGCGTTGATTTTGAAACTGCAAGCTATGTGTCATAATTTGGACAAAGTGATTAGCAATGAGTGCTCATTGCCAATGAGCAGTTAAGACAAGATCACAAAAGTACACCATACAAGAATGATACCAAACCTTGTTCAGCAAGGTTCAATCATTTGTTAGAACATGTTTGATGTGGCATCCTAGTTTGATTTTATACTTTACCTCCTCTCCCCAAATCATGGAAATAGATTTAAAACCTGTGACTGTCCATTCAATTTGACTGCTTCACTTCAGCCAGAAATTCATCAGCTAGTGACTGAGTGCTGTATCAGTTTCTCCAGCATCATTCCAGTCACTGAACTGAAATGTTGCTTTGCAGCAATAATATCAAACTATCTCCAGATGTTTAATTATTGCAGTGACCAATGCTCCTCAATACTATCCTCCTGAACACTTTTAATCTCTGATTATGTTCTCCTCAAGGGAGCAGGAACATGAGAGATAGAAATCATGTTGAAATAAATACAATCTTTATTTCAGAAGTACAGAATTCTTACCTTATCAGCAGGGACATTTTCCCTGGTGTTCTGGCTAATGTTTATCCTTTAACCACTATCAATAAAACCAATTATCTGGTCATTATCACATTGTTGCTTGCGTTGTATATAAATTGGCTGCTCTGTTTTCTACATTATAATAGCAACTACACCTCAATAGAGTCAGTTAATTCACTCTAAAGTACCTAGTTATGTCCAGACCTCAGAGGTACAATCTTAGGGCAACTTTTTCTTTTCTCTCTCATTCGGTTCTTCCCTGAGTGTGTTTTGGATTCTTGGCCTTACTTTCCCCACAAGGAAAACAGAATTACACAGTTTAAAAAGTGGTATGCTGACTAAAATTATACCTCAAAGGAAATTATGTCTTCATTCTCTGACAACTGGAAGAACTGAAGTTGTTGTCATGCTTATAAAATTTATAATTTAAAAATGTTGGCAACAATTCCATCCAGTAATATAGTAACCAGATTTTTTAATTTAAGTATCAGTACGTTATATTCCACAACCACTTGATGAAAGAGCTTCCAAATAAACCTTTTAGACTATAATCTAGTATTGTGTGATTTTTAACTTAGTATCACTTTAGACTGAGACGGACTTACTTACTAATATCACTTGCTCACTAAAAGATGATCAATGCCAAACCATTTGTTAAATATCAATGATAGGCATCAATAGGGACGGGTATCATTTGTAAATAAAAGTGCCCAAATTTATTTGGAAACATGCAACAAGGTTAGGCACCATTGATAAAGAGGACAAACTGAAGTAGGAGAATTCCAAAACTACTTCACCTTCATTGTGAAAACGTTTCTCCTCTTTTCAATTCTAAGTGTCTTACTCTCAGAGTAGAAGGTACGTCTAATGATTGATTCATGAACATTCAGTTTGCCTTCTGAATCGCTTGTTGCATTTGCATGCTCGAATTCATCGACTTGGACAAGGAGAGCTAGTTCCCTTTTGACATAAACACTCTTCAATTTATTACCATTGAAGAACTACTTTGCTCCATTATCTCCTACTAAAGTGGATAACATCACACTTATTCACATTATATATTCTTTCTGGTATGCTCTTGCATAGTCTGAGGTGTTTTGGCACTGCCTCATAACTCACATTCCCTCCAAATTTTGTATGATCTGCAAACTTGGAAATATTACAACTGGTCGCTGCATTCAAATAATTGATATGGAATATGAATAATTGGGGCCCAAGCACAAACACCTGAAAGGTGTACAGTACACCTTTATTGTCACCTCCTTCAGCACTCCACGGCACAGGACATCAAATGTTGCGAATTGTCAATTGTTGGAGGTGCTGCCTTTTGGAGGAGACATTTAAACAGAGGCCCTGTCCGTCTTTTCTCATATCTTTCCACACTTTAAGATCAGCATGGAAATTTTCCTCACTAACACAGCTCATATGTATCCCTCAAAACTACTTCATTGAAAAACAAATCTGGCCATTAGTGCTGTTAGTTGAGGAACATTGCTATCTGGATTAGGCTGCTGCATGTCTTACATTACAAGTGACTACACCTCATTTGTTATAAAACCTTTCAAGATGGCCCCAGGTTCTGGAAGGTTATAAAAAATGCATGCCCTTTGTTTCACTGTTTCCACACCTGCATCACGACTCTTATCTACTGAGTGAACAACCAGACCAAAACAAAGGAGGCCTTCCGCAGAGCGGGAAGAGGTGTGCCATTCAGCCCAAAGTGTCCATTTACACAGTTACACGCACTTCCCAACTCTGAGACTGAGATTTGTCTGAATTCCCTATGAAATTGAATCAATACACAATAAGATTGCCACATGACTGATTGTGCTTTGCGTGCATGTGCAAGTTACTTTAAAGCTTCTGTTGCAGGGGAAGCTTTTGATTTTTCACTTATTGCATTTTGACCAGATGACTTCAAGCTGTCTTGAATAATTCCTCTTCTCAGATTTCATCTTGGAAAATTTTCTTTACTTCTACTCGAGCAGAAGATTGATCACTTGACAAATTGACAGATGTAAAAAGACACAGCAGAACTACAAGTGTCACTGCGCTGAAGCAGTGAGAGAGTCTACATTGTAATACATCAGTGGTTGGAAAAACCCAGAGTCTGGCCCAGAGAGACCTCCTTCCCTTCAATAAGAACACAAACAGCTCCTTTCCAAAGAGTCATTTTCCTGTCAATCATTGCTTATACTCACTCACAGATGCTGCCCGTTAACGCCAGATGTTAAATGTGGTTGGTCCTCCTCATGGACCTGCTAAAGTAGGGCTCATGCCCGAAACGTCGATTCTCCTGCTCCTTTGATGCTGCCTGACCTGCTGCGCTTTTCCAGCAACACATTTTTCAGCTCTGATCTCCAGCATCTGCAGTCCTCACTTTCTCCTAAAGTAGCCATTGACAGGTCCAGGCAGTGGGCCATGGAGGGAGTTATAAATCCAAACTGCCTGCCTCTCCTCAGCAGTTATGTTCATGCCCAGATGCCTTTTCAAAACAGCACCCTGTTTATCTCCCCTCTGACCCTATTCTGATTTAATTCCCTCCCCCTTTTTCCTACCCTTCCTTCAGTCTGATATTGTCGCAGTGTTACTCTCTTCACATAGGGTTCAAGTCCCACTTGCTCCAGAGATGCATCATAACCTATCTGGACAGGTTGATCATAAACATCTAAACTTAATAAAGAGATGCACTGGAAAAATCACAGCAGATCAGGCAGCATCTAAGGAGCAAGAGTGTTGATATTTCAGGCAGGACACTTCTTCAGCACATCGGTCAACCAGAGTCGAGGTACATACCTTTCCAGCCACGAGTTTTATTTCCATTCATACACCACAAAGTCCAACAGTGATGGCTGTATATAATGGGGGAACATGTTAAGTGCTCACTCAGAGAACCTGCAACCATCAGCTGCTCCCCAGTTCCACCAGACCCTACTGGATGAAAACACAGCTCAGTCTCTGATATTTTGCTCAAAATGACCACCATTTATGAGTTTGACTACCCATGGGAGACTGGTTAGCAAGGTTAGAACTCACGGAATACAAGGAGAACTAGCCATTTGGATACAGAACTGGCTCAAAGGTAGAAGACAGAGGGTGGTGGTGGAGGGTTGTTTTACAGATGGAGGCCTGTGACCAGTGGAGTGCCACAAGGATCGGTGCTGGGTCCTCTACTTTTTGTCATTTACATAAATGATTTGGATGTGAGCACAAGAGATACAGTTAGTAAGTTTGCAGATGTCACCAAAATTGAAGGAGCAGTGGACAGTGAAGAAGGTTACCTCAGATTACAACAGGATCTTGATCAGATGGGCAAGTGGGCTGAGAAGTGGCAAATGGAGTTTAATTCAGATAAATGCGAGGTGCTGCATTTTGGGAAAGCAAATCTTAACAGGACTTATATACTTAATGGTAAGGTCCTAGGGAGTGTTGCTGAACAGAGACCTTGGAGTGTGGGTTCACAGCTCCTTGAAAGTGGAGTCGCAGGTAGATAGGATAGTGAAGGTGGTATTTGGTATGCTTTCTTTTATTGGTCAGAGTATTGCGTACAGGAATTGGGAGGTCGTGTTGCAGCTGTACAGGACATTAGGCTACTGTTGGAATATTGCATGCAATTCTGGTCTCCTTCCTATCGGAAAGATATTGTGAACTTGAAAGGGTTCAGAAAAGATTTAAAAGGATGCTGCCAGGGTTGGAAGGTTTGAGCTCTAGGGAGGGACTAAAGAGGCTGGGGCTGTTTTCCCTGGAGCGTCGGAGGCTGAGGGGTGACCTTATAAAGGTTTACAAAGTTATGAGGGGCATGGATAGCATAAATAGACAAAGTCTTTTCCCTGTGGTCTGGGAGTCCAGAACTAGAGGGCATAAGTTTAGGGTGAGAGAGGAAAGATATAAAAGAGACCTAAGTGGCAACTGTTTCACGCAGAGGGTGGTACGTGTATGGATTGAGCTGTCAGAGGATGTGGTGTTGGCTGGTACAATTGCAACATTTAAAAGGCATTTGGATGGGTATATGAATAAGAAGGGTTTGGAGGGATATGGGCCGATTGCTGGTAGGCGAGACTAGATTTGGTTGGAATAGCTGGTCGGCATGGACAGGCTGGACCAAAGGGTCTGATTCCATGCTGTACATCTCTATGACTCTAAATGCAGATGACACCAAAATTGGAGGAGTAGTGGACAGTGAAGACAGTTACCTCAGAGTACAATGGAATCTTGATCAGATGGGCCAATGGGCCGAGGAGTGGTAGATCGAATTTAATTTAGATAAATGAGAGGTGCTGCATTTTGGAAAGGCAAAATCATTTAATAGAAAGGTCCTATGGAGTGTTGCTGAACAAAGAGATCTTGGAGTGTATGTTCATAGCTCCTTGAAAGTGGAGTCGCAAGTAGATAGGAGAGTGAAGGTGGCATTTCGTATGCTTTCCTTTATTGGTCAGAGCATTGAGTTTAGGAGTCAGGAGGTCACGTTGCGGCTGTACAGGAGGATGGTTAAGCCGCTTTTGGAATACTGCATTTCTGGTCACCCTCCTATCGGAAGGATGTTCATAGAATCCCTACACAGTGTGGAAACAGGCCATTTGACCCAATAAGTCCACACCGACCCTCCAAAGAGTATCCCAGCCAGACCTATTCCCCTACCCTATTGCTCTACATGACTAATGCAGCTAACATATGACCAATCCACCTAACCTGCACATCTTTGGACTGTGGAGAAAACTGGAGCACCTGGAGAAAACTGGAGCACCTGGAGGAAACCGGAGCACCCAGAGGAAACCGGAGCACCCAGAGGAAACCCACGCAGATATGGGGAGAATGTGCAAACTCCACACACGCAGTCGCCCAAGGCTGGAATCAAACTTGGGTCACTGGCACTGTGAGGCAGCAGTGCTAACCACTGAGCCACTTTGCTGCCCGTTTTAAAATTCTTTTTTATGTTGTGAAACTTGAAAAGGTTCAGAAAAGATTTACAAGGATGGTGCCCAGGGTTGGAGGATTTGAGCTACAGGGAAAAGCTGAATAGGCTGGGGCTGTTTTCCCTGGAGAGTCGGAGGGGGAGGGGTGACCTTAGAGGTTTATAAAGTCATAAAGGGCATGGATAGGATAAATAGACAAAGTCTTTTCCCTGGGTTGAGGGAGTCTAGAACTAGAGGTCATAGGTTTAGGGTGAGAGGGGAAAAATTAAAAGGAACCTTATGGGCAACTTTTTCACACAGAGTGGTGAGTGTATGGAATGAGCTGCCAGAAGAAGTGGTGAAAGCTGGTAAAATTACAACATTGAAAAGGCAGCTGGATGGTTTTTGACAAGGAAGGGTTTGGAGGGATATCGGCCAAGTGTTGGCTAAAAGGACTAGATTAGTTAAGGATATCTGTTTGGCAAGGATGAGTTGGACTGAAGGGTTTGTTTCCGTGCTGTACATCTCTCTGACTATAAATTACGTCACATCTCAAATCTGTCTTCAACTCACCTTACGTCAGACATTGTTATAGTCACATTTAAAGCCTGAATGAACCTCTTTTTATATCTGAGGTGGATATAAAAGATGCTTTTTCAATTCAATGCTTAACTGAAAACGTATGAAAAGTTATAAATAAACCATGTTTGCTTGATCACAAGTTAGCAAGTACATGAATGTGTTTTACTTCAGCAGTTCTGAAAAAGATTCACATTAAACTCAAAACAATAACTGTTCCTTTCTCTTCAGATGCTGCCAGACGTAATGTTCATCATCATTTTCGGCTTTTTATTTTAGATTTCCAACATCTGCAGTTTTTTGTTAAATTGTTTTAGTCTTATACTTTATTATAATGTTCAAACACAGAGCATAGAGTCATAGAGACATACAGCACAGAAATAGACCCTTTGGTCTAACTAGTCCAAACAGATATCCCAACCTAATCTAGTCCCATTTGTCAGCACTTGGCCCAATCCCTCTAAACCCTTCCTATACCCATCCATATGCCTTTTAAATGTTGTAATTGTACCAGCCTCCACCACTTCCTCTGGCAGCTCATTCTACACACGCACCACCCTCTGCGTGAAAAAGCTGCCCCTTTAGGTCCCTTTTATACGAGATTAGATTCCCTACAGTGTGGAAACATGCCCTTCATTCCACTAAGTCCACACTGACCCTCTGAAGAGCAACCTACCCAGACCCGTTCCTCTACATTTAACCCTGCACCTAACACTACGGGCAATTTAGCATGGACAATTCACCTAACCTGCACATCTTTGGACTGTGGGAAGCAACCGGAGCACCCGGAGGAAACCCACGCAGACAAAGGGAAAATGTGCAAACTCCACACAGACAGTTGCCCGAGGTGGGAATTGAACCCAGGTCCCTGATGCTGTGAGGCAGCAGTGCTAACCACGGAGCCACCGTGCCTTTCCTCTCTCACCCTCAACCTATGCCCTCTAGTTCTGGACTCCCTGATCCCAGGGAAAAGACTTCGTCTATTTATCCTATCCATGCCCCTCATAATTTTATTAACCTCTATGGAGGTCACCCCTCACCCTTCGACGCTCCAGGGAAAAGAGCCCCAGCCTATTCTACCTCTCCCTATAGCTCAAATCCTCCAACCCTGGCAACATCCTTGTAAATCTTTTCTGAACCCTTTCAAGTTTCACAACATCAGGGCGCAAGTTTTGCATTTCTTGCGGTTGTAGGGGAAGGTGCCGGGAGTAGAGGTTGAGTTGATGGGGGGTGTGGATCTGACGAGGAAGTCACGGAGGGAGTGGTCTTTTCGGAACGCTGATAGTGGAAGGGAGGGAAATATATCCTTGGTGGTGAGGTGCGCCCACACCTCCCCCCTTACTTCCCTCCAAGGCCCCAAGGGATCCTTCTATATCCACCACAAATTCACCTGCACCTCCACACACATCATTTATTGCATCCGCTGCACCCGATGTGGCCTCCTCTATAGTGGGGAGACAGGCCGCCTACTTGCGGAACGTTTCAGAGAACACCTCTGGGACACCCGGACCAACCAACCCAACCACCCCATAGCTCAACACTTCAACTCCCCCTCCCACTCTACCAAGGACATGCAGGTCCTTGGACTCCTCCATCGCCAGACCATAGCAACATGACGGCTGGAGGAAGAGCGCCTCATCTTCTGCCTAGGAACCCTCCAGACACAAGGGATGAACTCAGATTTCTCCAGTTTCCTCATTTCCCCTCCCCCCACCTTGTCTCAGTCAAATCCCTTGAACTCAGCACCGCCTTCCTAACCTGCAATCTTCTTCCTGAACTCTCCGCCTGCCCCCCCACTCTGGCCTATCCCCCTCAGCTTGACCTCCTTCCACCTATCGCATTTCCAACGCCCCTCCCCACCTTTTATCTTAGCCTGCTGGACACACTTGCCTCATTCCTGAAGAAGGGCTTATGCCCAAAACGTCGATTCTCCTGTTCCTTGGATGCTGCCTGACCTGCTGTGCTTTTCCAGCAACACATTTTCAGCTCTGATCTCCAGCATCTGCAGTCCTCACTTTCTCCTGCCAACTCCAATACTTAATGCTCTGACCAATAAAGGAAAGCATACCAAATGCCTTCATCACTATCTTATCTATCTGGAACTTTTCTGCACTCCACGGTCTCTTTGTTCAGCATCATCCCTAGGACCTTACCATTAAATGTCTACATCTTGCTCTGATTTGCTTTCCTAAAATGCAGCACCTCGCATTTATCAAAATTAAACTCCATCTGCCACTCCTTTGGCCCATCTGATCAAGATCAGAGGTTTACTGAGGTAAGCTTCTTCACTGCCCACGACACTTCCAATTTTGGTGTCATCTGCAAACTTACTAACTATACCTCTTATGCTCACGTCCAAATCATTTATATAAATGACAAGAAGTAGTGGTCCCAGCACCTATCCTTGTGGTCACAGGTCACAGGCCTCCAGTTTGAAAAACAACCCTCCAGCACCACTCTACCTTTGTGCCAGTTCTACCCGTAATGACTAGATCTCCCTGTATTCCGTGAGATCTAATCTTGCTAACCAGTCTCTCGTGGGGAACCTTGTTGAATGCATTATTGAAGTCCATTTAGATTATGTCCACTGCTCTGCCCTCGCCCATCTTCTGTTACTTCTTCAAAAAACTCAATCAAATTTGTGAGATATGATTTCCCACACACAAATCCATGTTGACTATCGCCAACTAGTCCTTGCCTTTCCAATTATGTGCAAATCATGTCCTTTAGGATTCCCTCCAGAACTTCCCCACCACTGATGTCAGGCTCACTGGTCTATAGTTCCTTCGCTTGCCCTTACCACTTTTCTTAAATAATGGTACCATATTAGCCAACCTCCAGTCTTCTGGCACCTCACCTATGACTATCGATGATAGAAATATCTCAGCAAGGGGCCCAGTAATCACTTCTGTGGCTTCCCGCAGAGTTCTGGGGTACACCTGATCAGATCCTGGGGATTTATCCACTTTTATGCGTTTCAAGACATCCAGCACTTCCTCCTCTGTAATATGGGCATTTTTTGAGATGTCACCATCTATTTCCCTACATTCTATATCTTCCATGTCCTTTTCCACAGTAAATACTGATGCAAAATACTGGTTTAGTATCTCCCCCATTTTCTGTGGCTCCACAGAAAATCCACGTTGCTGATCTTTGAGGGGCCTATCCTCTCCTGATGAAGGGCTCCTGCCCAAAATGTTGATTTTCCTGCTCCTTGGATGCTGCCTGACTAGATTAGCTTACTTACAGTGTGGAAACAGGCCCTTCAGCCCAACAAGTCCATACCGACCCGTCGAAGCGCAACCCACCCAGACCCATTCCCCTACACCTAACACTAAGGGCAATTTAGCATGGCCAATTCACCTGACCTGCACATTTTTGGACTGTGGGAGGAAACCGGAGCACCCGGAGGAAACCGACACAGACACGAGGAGAATGTGCAAACTCCACACAGTCAGTCGCCTGAGGCGGGAATTGAACCCGGGTCTCTGGCACTGTGAGGCAACAGTGCTAACCACTGTGCCACCGTGCTGCCCACATGACCTGCTGTGCTTTTCCAGCACCATTCTAATCATGACTCTTTTCTCAACTGTACCAGTCTAAGACTGATCTGTTTCCTCAGTATCTGCCTGGGTCCCATCCCCCTTCCTTATTAGTTTGAATCCCCGAGCAACTCTAGCAAATCTCTCTGCCAGTATATCAGTCCCCTTTCAATTCAGGTGTTATCCGTCCTTCTTGTACAGGTCACTTCTACCCTAGAACAGATTCCAATGATCCAAAAATGTGAATCCATCTCCCATACACCAGCCCCTCAGCCGTGCATTCACCTGCCCTATCCCCCTATTCCTACCCTCACTAGCTCGTAGCACAAGTAGTAATCCAGGTATGACAACCATCGAGGACCTCCTTTTTAAATTCCTGCCTAACTTTCTATATTCTCCCTTCAGAATCTCATCCTTTTCCTTTCATATGTCATTGGTTCCAATGTGTACAACGACCTTCTGCTGGTCCCTCTCCCCTATGAGAACATTCTGCACCCTCACTGAAACATCCTTGATCCCGCCACCAGGGAGGCCACACACCATGCTGATTTTTCATTGCTGGCCGCAGAAACGTCTGTCTTGCCTCTCTAGTCAGACAGTCCCCATACACAATCAATTGCTTGGAACCTGATATACCCCTCATTACATTAGAGCCTGTCTTGATACCAGAAACTTGGCTGTTCGTGCTACGTTCTCCCGAAAGTCCATCACCCCCTCCATTTTCCAAAATAGCATACTTGTTTGAAATGGGGAACAGCCACAAAAGGCAGCACTACCTGCCTACCTCTCCTGTCTTCCTTGGAGTTAACCCATCTACCTGACCATACCTGCGGCTTTTCTCCCTTCCTATAACTACCATCCATCACACCCCCTAGCACTTGTAAATTCCTCATTGCCTCTAACTGTCGCTCCAAGCGATCCATCTGACAGGATTCGTAACCAATGGCATTTATTGCAGATATAATCCTCAGTAATCTGTAAACTCTGTTGAAACTCTCATATCTGACAAGAAGAGCACATCACTCTACTAAAGACCATTTTGCTCCTTCCAATCTACAGACCCAGAAAATAGCACCATCTTATTGCTCTACAAAACACTACTCCAGGCTAATTTAATATTTATGGCTTATATTTTTAAAATTTAATTAAGAGACAGATCCAATAAAAACATAATCAAGAAAGAACCCACTCTCCTCACTATTGTAGATTTACAGCAATGCTATACTTAAAACTATTCACTTATCTGTTTCTGTGCTGTGACCTCTCCAAGCAGGTTCCTCCAAGATCAGTTGTGAATTTTGCTGTTAGGTTTTCCTAGACCTACTCCGTCCTGAATCTAGCCTCGAACACAAACACTTGGAATCGGTGGACTGGACCATATTCAAGTACTCAGCGGAAGACTTACACGGGTATGTCTCCACAGTCACGGACTTCATTAGCAAGTGCGCGGAGGACTGTGTGCCAAAGAAGTCATTCCAGGTGTTTCCCCACTGGAAATCTTGGATGAACCAGGAAGTTCACTGCCTACTGAAGACCAGGCAGGCAGCATTCAAGTTGGATGACCCAGACCTATACAGAAAATCTAGATATGACCTTTGCAAAGCCAGGGAAGCCAAGGGACTGTACCAGACCATGTTAGAGGCCCAAACCAAATATACAGATACCTGCCACCTGTGGCAAGGCCTACAGAACATAATAGAATACGCAATGAAGTAGAGCAAGATAGTGGACAAAGGCATACCTCTCCATGATGTTCTCAGTTAGCTCCCTCCTGTAGACATCAGATTGGGCTTTCCAGAGTCATACCGAGGAAAGCACTGGACCCGGATGGTTGCCCCAGCTAAGCTGGCAGTTATTCACCGACATCTTCAACCTCTCCCTCCCACAAGGAGAGGTCCCCACCTGCT
This sequence comes from Chiloscyllium punctatum, assembly GCF_047496795.1. Lineage (NCBI taxonomy): Eukaryota > Metazoa > Chordata > Chondrichthyes > Orectolobiformes > Hemiscylliidae > Chiloscyllium > Chiloscyllium punctatum. The sequence continues at coordinate 11,790,805 of NC_092783.1, read as the reverse complement.
TCAAGACCACCATCATCCCAGTACCAAAGAAAACACGTTCAATGTGCCTTAATGACAACCGCCCAGTGGCTCTGACCTCCATAATCACTGCTAGGACCAATGCTTCAAGGCGCTAGTCATAGTCCATAACATTAGCCTCCCAGCCTGCAATTTGCCTACTGACGAAACAGGTCCATGTTTCATTTCCCTCACCCTATGCTCATCCCTGGAACATCTAGATTGCAAGGACACCTACATTAGACTCGTCAACTACAGCTCTACCTTCATCACCATTATCCCTTCCAGACTAATCTCAAAAGACCTAGACCTAGGTGTTGGCTCCGCCCTCTGCAACTGGATCGTCAACTTCCTGACCCACACACCGCAATCAGTGAAAATAAACAACTGCACCTTCTCCACGATAACCCTCAACACTGGAAACCTGTACCTTCACCCCTACCCGATTAAGGATGCATTCTCAGCCCCCCCACTATACTCCCAGTACACCCACGACAGTGTTGCCAAATTTCAAACGAACGCATCTACAAGTTTGCTGACAACACCACCATGGTAGGACAGATATCAAACAATGATGAATCAGAATACAGGAAAGAGATAAGGCTTGGCATTGTTGTGCAATGATAACAACCTCTCCCTCACCATCAACAAAACTAAAGAAGTGATCATTGAATTCAGGAAGAACGGAAGAGGACATGCCCTGCACCATCTACATCAACAGAACGGAGGTGGGAAAAGTTGAGAACATCAAGTTCTTCGGAGTGATGATAACTGACAACCTGTCCTGGACTTTGCACCAATCTTTACAGATGCACCATAAAAAGCATATTGTCCAGGTGCATAATAGCCTAGTACAGTAACTGGTCTCCCCAGGGCATAATGAAACCATAGAAGGTTGTGTGCATAGCCCAGTCCATCATGGAGGCCAATCTTCTATCCATGGATTCCATTTACACTTCTCATTACTGCGGAAAGGCTGCCAACAAAGACCCCTCCCACCCCTCAGACAGAAGATACTGAAGCTTGAACATGCACCAACAGGTTCAAGAACAGCTTTTTCCCTGCTGTTATTAGACTGATGAATGGACTCTCTGACTTTAAATAATGTTGGTCTTGCTCTGCACACTTCCCATGCAGTTGTTACTTGTATGCCTCATTCTAAGCACCCTGTGATCTGCAGGTCCTTGTTTGCTTTGAGCTGCATGTACTGCTCACAAAACAAAGCTTTTCACTGTACTTAGGTACAAGTGACCACAATAAATCAAATTAATTCAAAGACGAGAATAAATTTACAGGATGTGGGAGGTGGAAATGAAGTGATCAAGTCCACAAGACAGAAAGAAATATATGTTCTGATGTTGGTCGTGAAGTTCTGATAGGGCTGCAACCATGTTCAAGGAGGAGACACGTTCTCTTTTACTCATTGTCCTTTTCTGGAGTCGATTCTTTGGCACTTGAAGTTTCTTTTAATTTTAAAATCTCTGATGTATTCCAACTTGTGAGAAAGATAGGGTTAGAACTTGAAAAACATCTATTCAGAGAGAACTGGTTATTGTCCCCCGCAGACGAACTTGACGTAACCACTTTGCCATAACAAACAGACAAGTTTGTAATGATTGCCCTTCCCAGGAGGCACTTCAATCATAGGACAGCTGAGCATCAGCACACAATGGAGATAATTCATACAAATTTCATGGTTTGGATCTTCTATTGTGCAAGGCTGTCAAGATGCCATCGAAACAGAAAGGGTGTTGTTGGCACTCTTTTTGCCTTATGGATTCCCTTTGTTTCAGGTACTTTCGACAGAAGAAGTGGCTGTTGCTCATTGTCCTTAGGCATCTTCTAGATCAGTAAAACAATAACAAGCATGAAATTCTGAAAAGGAAAAGGAAATAATGTCCAGACATGAAAAGGGTTCAGTTGAACAATGATCACCTCCAACTCAAAATGTTCACAATTTCTCTCCCCACGGATGCTGCCAAACCGATGGAGTTTCTCCAGCACTCTTTTTATGTAAGATTTCCATCTTCTACAGCGTTTTACTTTGTATTATGCCCAGATATGTCTCCTATTAATCGAGGGGTTTATGGAAACAAGGTCTCTCTTGTGGATCAGATCATCTCTTCAGACATGTTAAAACATAACGCATTGGCTCATTCAAATGGCTTTTAAATAAAGGCCCAGTTGATAGAATTAAGACGATAGTGCATATTTTATAACCTTGTGACAAGATATACTTTCCACTTAGATCACAATTTTAATGGGCTCATTTCAAATCCTAACATCGATCAGGAAAGCTAGCAGATCTCCAAAGTCCATGCATCATCGACAAACGTCCATTTTAATATCTCAGATTTCACATAATATTAATTAACCTGCAGAGTGCATGTCCAGCCACTGTAATCCTGAACACTGATTTAGACAACAAGCCAATAGCAACAGATCAGCATGGTAACTGAATGATGTATATCAATCTCTGGCATGGAAGGAGGACTCAAGAATTTACTTGAAACTTGCACTAAACTCTGATGGATTTTGCCCTCCTGATGTAGGGCAAACCTGTGTCTGGGGACCAAAACTGATGGTGTGAGGAGTTCTGATTATAAAGTGGTCCGGCCACTCTGGACAACTGCCACTGGAAAATAGCCCAACTCTTCCTCCGTTATTCAAAGCTAGCAAGAGATGGTTTATTTATCTAATTTCTACACTCACAATTAAATGTAAAACCACCAGTAAAAGAGAAAACCTGTCCAGAATTCATCTCCACGCCCAACAAACACATGTAAGCAAACCAAAGGGATTACACGATAGCCTGTGAACTTACCTTTTGTAGCTGCAGGCTGATTTGTTGTGCGTTTACTGCAATTCCTATTTCTTAACTGCATTATTACCTTTTTAACTGTTGTCCGGTTCTCTTATTTTCTAAAGTAATGTTAAAATGATGCTGCTTATTAAATATCTGACAGTAACAAATAGCTCAGTAATTGCCTGCTAGTTATTTTAAGGGTAACAGTTAGCATGGTGAAACTGTGACAATCCATATCCAGTTAATTGGGTGATAAAGCTCTTGATATTCTGCTGACTGCAGCTAGGCTCTGGCATCTGTTAGTTTCATTATGTTGTACCCAAAGGAGACAAAAAGCTCTTATCTTTGGATAAATCATCTCAATGCAGCTTCATTTCTGCAAACTAGAGCGGCATTAATCTGTCAGTTTATCAAGACTTTTACCGTTGTTGTTCATCACTGTGGGGCACACCTCGAATTTTACCCACTTTTTAAATTTCTTTTCCCCAATTTTTCTTTCCTTCCTTCAAGCCTAAAAGACTCTTCCATTGGGAAATAGTGGCACCAGCAAAGGCTTATCAAAGCACCTTGCCTCTGAGCCACATGTTCATGCTTCCTAAAACAGTAGCTCACCTCAGCTGACTCCAAAGGTGCTGCATTGAGGAAGTGCAGCACTATTAGAGGAACTGGTTTTCTGGCGAGATGTTGGGTGTAAGAAGATCCCTATGTTCTACATTAGGGACAGTAGATACAATCCTGCACAGTTTGGGGCTAATGTTGGTCTCTCAAACATCACAAACAGATCACCATGTCAATATTACATTGTGATTTGATGACATAGAACATAACAGCACAATACAGGCCCTTCAGCCCTCGATGTTGCACCGACCTGTGGAATCAGCCTGAAGCCCACCTAACCTACACTATTCCATTCTTGTCCATATGCCTATCCAATGACCATTTAAATGCCCTTAAAGTTAGTGAGTCTACTGCTATTGCAGGTAGTGCGCTCCACACCCCTACTACTGAGAAAAGAAACTACCTCTGACATCTGTCCTACTTCTATCACCTCTCAGTTTAAAGATACATCTCCTCTTGCTAGCCATCGCCATCAGAGGAAAAAGGCTCTCACTGTCCACCCGATCTAACCCTCCGATTATTTTATATGTCTCAATTAAGTCACCTCTCAACCTTCTCTCTAATGAAAATCACCTCAAGTCCCTCAGCCTTTCCTCCTAAGCCCATCCCTCCATACCAGGCAACATCTTAGTAAATATCCTCTGAACTCTTTCCAAAGCTTCCACATCCTTCCTATAATGCGGTGACCAGAACTATACGCAATACTCCAAAAGTGGACGCACCGAAGTTTTGTACAGCTGCAGCATGATCTCATGGTTCCAAAACGCAATCCCTCTACCAATAAAAGCGAACACACTGTATGCCTTCTTAACAACCCTATCAACCTGGGTGGCAACGTTCAGGGATCTATGTACCCTGGACACCGAGATCTCTCTGCTCATCTACACTATCAAGAATCTCATCATTAGCTGAGTACTCTGCATTCCTGTTACTCCTTCCAAAGTGAATCACCTCACACTTTTCTGCATTAAAACTCCATTTGCCACCTCTTAGCCCATCTCTGCAGCTTATCTATGTCCCACTGTAACTTACAACATCCTTTGTCATTATCCACAACTCTACCGACCTTAGTGTCATCCGAAAATGTACTAACCCATCCTTCTATAACCTCATCCAGGTAATGTATAAAAATGACAAACAGCAGTGCCCCCAAAACAGATCCTTGCAGTACACCACTAGTAACTGAAGTCCAGGATGAATATTTCCCATCAACCACCACCCTCTGTGTCCTTTCAGCTAGCCAATCTCCGATCCAAATCACTAAAGAACTTCCACTCCCATGCCTCTGTATTTTGTGCAATAGCCTCCTGTGGGGAACTTATCAAACTCCTTACTGAAATCATATACACCACATTAATTGTATTACCCACATCCACCTGCTTGGTCACCTTCTCAAAGAACTCAGTAAGGTTTGTGAGGCACGACCTACCCTTCACAAAACCATGTTGACTATCCCTAATCAACTTATTCCTTTCTAGATGGTTATAAATCCTGCCTCTTATAACCCTTTCCAACACTTTATCCACAACCAAAGTAAGGCTCTCAGATCTATAATTTCCAGGGGTGTCTCTACTCCCCTTCTCGAACAAGGGAACAACATTTGCTATCCTCCAGTCTTCTGGCACTACTCCTGTAGACAATGATGATGTAAAGATCAAAGCCAAAGGCTCTGCAATCTCCTCCCTGGCTGCCTAGAGAATCTTAGGATAAATCCCATCCAGTCCATATTTTTCACTTTCCAGAATTGCTAACACCTCCTCCTTATGCACCTCAATCCCATCTAGTCTAGTAGCCTACATCTCAGTATTCTCCTTGATCACATTGTCTTTTTCTAGTGTGAACACTGATGAAAAGTATTGATTTAGTGCTTCCCCTATCTCCTCTGACTCCACACACAACTTCCCACTACTATGTTTGATTGGCCCTAACCTTACTCTAGTCATTCTTTTATTCCTGATATACCTAGAGAAAGCTTTAGGGTTTTCCTTGATCCTACCTGCCAATGACTTCTCATGGCCCCTCCTAACTCTTCTTAGCTCTCTCTTTAGGTCTTTTCTGGCTAACTTGTAGCTCAACGCCCTATCTGAGCCTTCACATCTCATCCTAACATAAGCCGCCACCTTCTTCCTCTTGACATGAGATTCAACTTCCTTAGCAAACCACGGCTACTGCACTCTATAGCTTCCTCCCTGCCTGACTGGCACACACTTATCAAGGACCCGCAGTAGCTGTACCTTGAATAAGCTCCATATTTCAACTGTGCCCATCTCTTGCTGTTTCCTTCCCCATCCTATGCATCCTAAATCTTGCTTAATCGCATCGTGATTGCCTTTCCCTTAGCTATAAACTTTGCTCTGCGGTATATACCTATCCCTTTCCATCACTAAACTAAACATAACCGAATTGTGGTCACTATCACCAAAGTGCTCACCTACCTCCAAATCTAACACCTGGCTGGGTTCATTAGCCAGTACCAAATCTAATGTGGCCTTGTCCCTTGTTGGCCAGTCTACATACAGTGTCAGGAAACCCTCCTGCACACACGGAACAAAAACTGACCCATCTAAATTACTTGAACTATAGTATTCTTATTGGAAAGTAAAAGTCTTCTGTAACAACTACCCTGTCAATCTCGCTCCTATCGAGGATCATCTTTGCTATCCTATCCTCTACATCTCTGGAACTATTTGGAGGCCTATAGAAAACTCCCAATAGGGTAATCCCTCCTTTCCCATTTCTAATCTTAGCCCATACTACCCCAGTAGATGAGTTCTCAAACGCCCTTTCTGCAAGCATAATATTGTCCTTGGCTAACAGTGCCACACCACCCCCTCTTTAACCATTTTCTCTATTTTTACTGAAACATCTAAATCCCAGATGCTGCAACAACCATTCTTGCCTGTTTCTGTGCTGTACATCTCTATGACTATATGGTGCGAACCACAAAATTTTTTTTTAAAACGTGAAAGTGAAATCAACTTTGCACAAAATTTCCCCAATTCCTCTGCTTGTTTTTATCACTGTGCATATATTAACATTGTTAGCTTATTGCACAATGTAATTAATGAGCTTGAAAAAGGCATTTACAAGTTAAGGCAGCAACAGAGCAAGACATGGGATTCAAACTCGAACAATAGAACCATACTGCATCTTTAACATAGTAAACCATCCCAAAGCAAGTCTTAGGAGTTATTACAAACCAAAAGATGTGACACTGAGCTACGCAAGGGAATCCCAGGGCAGAAGTTAACATTTAGGAGATGTTTGAAAGGAGCAAAAAAAGTGGTACAGTCATGGAGAGATTCAATGAGGGAATTGCATAACTTAGGGCCCAGATAACTGAAGGTACAGTATCAAACCACAAGAACACAACAAGGGGAGGAATGGATCTTACAGTCAGTCGAAGCTCCTTTGCTATTCAATATCGAAATGGCTGACTAGAAGCTGATTTGCCCACTCCTCTTATCTCTTGAATCTGCAAGACACCAATAAACTGCTTATCCAAGCCCGAATGTATTCAATGATGGGAGATTCTAGCAACCCTCCGGTGCTCAGAACTCATACAATTTACAACCCTTTGAGTGAAGGCATTTCTCATCTCAATCTTCTACAACCAGCACCTTATCCTGACATTTTGCCCACTATTTTAGATTCCCTATCCAGTGGAAACAATCGCTCAGCATCTACCCTAACAAGTCCCTTCAACACCCTATGCAGTGATGAGAATGGAGAAAGTTCCAAGAGGCCAGAAATAGAGAAACACATATGTCAGCATAATGTGGGACTGAAGGAGTTTACATAGATTGGGAAGGGTGAAAATACAGTGGGATTCAAAAGCAAGAATAATAATTTAAACAAATAGGCATGTTGCTTCACCAGGAGCCACTGTCAGTCCGGAAAGACATGGCTGATGGGTGAATGGCTTGGTGCACGTAAAACGATGTTCAGCAGTGTTTTGGATACTGTCAAGTTTTGGATACTGTCAAGTTTTGGAAGGGTAGAATGTGGGAAGGCATGTTTGAGAATAGGTAAGTCTAGATGGAACAAAAGTTTACATGAGGACTGCAGCAGCTGACGAACTGAGACAGGGAGCAAGTCAGGCGATTATTATAAAGGTGGACGATATAAACATCATATTAATTGTGTGGATGAGGTTGAATGCTCATTTCAGGATCGAAGATACCACAGTTTGCAAACCATATGGATCAACCTTAGACTCCATCTCTATCCTTAGCAAGTATGTGTGACTGAGGTGTTTACAGCAGCAATCGTAGACAATGGCTTCAGTCTACCCAATAATTAATTGAAGAAAATTCAGATAAAAGCAAGGCGTATTCCTTTAAAGGTAAAAGGCAGAACATTCACAGCTAATATGTCCTGGATAATAAAAAAAAAGCTTACAAAAATTAAAACTGAGAAAGAAAAGTTTGAACAAGTAGCAGGAGCAGGATTCAGTCAATAGCCTGGAGATTATGAGAAATACAGTTGAGAACTGAAGTTAAAATGGGAGCACAAGTGATGCTGTGAGAAACAATCAAAAAGGCAAAACCTAAACTAAACACTAAAATGTATTACTAACGTGCAGGGTAAAACATGATCAGGACCAGTAAACAGATATAGTCATTGTTATCGACAATTAGCCTGTGACTGTTTGTGGCAATGTTGGCAGCACACTAAAGCATTCAGCCCAACAATAGCGTGCTGTTAAATGGCTGCAAGACTCAGCATGAAACCTATCTTCACAGGAGGTTAGAATAATTTAAAAGCAGTCTGGGCTTCTATATTTGAATACACACCTCTTAAAAGAAGAAATGCATTTTGGTTGCAACAATTGGTTTCTGAGCAGGAAGAGGATTGAACATGGCATGAACTAACCAACAAGCATGCTCCAAGGCAATAACTGTAGAGTTGAAGGCCACAAACTTTGAATCTTATTTGAATATAGAAGGCTCAGTGCAAGTGACTGCCCTTACCATCATAGCAATATCTAACTGACTGTGGATCAGGGTGACTTAGCACAACTGAACTCAATTAGAATTAAAGGAAAAATTCACCAGATTTTTAGATATTTCTAGTGCAAAGGCTATGTAGCTTGAAGCCAATTATCTCAGCCCAGGACATTGCTAAAGGTATTCTTCAGGGCAAGGTCCTAGCCCCAAGCAATTTAACTGCTTCACCAGTGACTTTCCCTCCAACCTATGATTAGAATTGTACAAAGTTTAGTACCATTCGCAAATCCTCAGATATTGATACAGTCCAAGCCAATACGCAACATGAGAAAAACAGAAATTGCTGGAAAAGTTCAACAGGTCTAACAGCATCTGGGGAGAAAAATCAGAGTTAACGTATGTCGGTCCAGTGAACCCTTCCTCAGAACTGATGGTAGCTAGGAAACAGTTGCAGAAGATAGGGTGGGGGAAGGGGGTAAGGAATAAATGATCAGTGGAGATAGAGCCCAAAGAGAGAGAAGAACAGTTCCAGGAGTGAACAATGATCAGCCTGGGAGAATGAAGAGGCTACCAACTGGGACAATTAACAGCTAACAATGGGTAATGGGTAGGAACATGGGGGGAGGTGCCTCAAGTTGTGAAATTGTTGAATGTGATGTTGAATCCAGAGGCTGTAGAGTTCCCAAGCAGAAAATGAGATGCTGTTCTTCCAGGCTGCACTGGAGCATTGCAGAAAGCCTGAGACAGAGATATTGGCTGGGGAACAGGGTGGTTTGTTGAAGGGACAAGCAACTGGAAGCTCAGGGTATTTATTTTTGTGGACAGAGCATCACTTCACCTGGAAGATGTGTTTGGGAACTTGGATACTGAGGGAGGGGGAAATAAATGGGCTGATGTTACAGAAGGAGCCATAGGGCTGTGGACGGGTGGGATACCAGGAGTGGACCAGGACATCCCAGAGGGAACAATCCTTGCAGAAGGCTGACAGGGGAGGGTAGGGGAATGTGTGTTTGGTGGTGCGTTCTCACTGGAGGTGGCAGAAACGGAGGCTAATGATTGAGGATCATCCATAATGCCAGATCATTAGCTTGTGGATGAATAACTAACCAGGATATGGACAAAATGAAATGATGTAAGATGAGGTAAGCACAACCTCCAGCACAGGTAAGATTGGCTGAATGGCTGCCTTCTATTCTGTAAGTTTCTAATCATTCAGAAAATATCCTCCAATGCAAAGTAAACATTTGTGATTATTCTGGAATTCCTCAGTCACGTCCAAAAGAGCTGCAGTGAAGAATAACTTTTCTACTGTGTGGCATGCCTTCACATTTTCTTTGAGTATCCTCCAGTATAATGCCTTGGAATATTTTGCTACATTAAAGATGCTATATAAACACAGTTGCTCTTCTTGTTGCAACATAGCATCACCAAGGTGATACAGTGCAAAAAGTGTTGTCAACATGTTGACAGTGACAATGTTCAGTGCCCACGCCTGCATTGCTGGCTGTGCTGTGCATGACGATGTACAGAAAGATAATGATGACAGGCTTTTGATTGAGGCTGTGGGCAACAACAGGGCAGAGATACCAGCAGGAAGCCCAATGTTGAGGGAGACAACCTCAGAGACTCAGGTTCATAATTCTTTGAAAGTTGCGCCACACGTGGACAGAGTGGTTAAGGCGGCATTTAGCATGATTGCCCTCATCGTTCAGATGTTTGAGTATAGGAGTTGCGAGTTCATGTTGAGAACGTGCAGGAAGTTGGTGAGGCCTCTTCTGGAGTAGTGTGTGTAGTTCTGGTTGTCCTGCTATAGGAAGGATATTATTAATGGGAGAGGGTTCAGAAAAAAATTTACTCTCCATTCTTAGTAATATCCTGGTATCAGTTATAAGCAGAGGCTGGGACTTCTTTCACTGAAGCATAGGATGTTGAGGGGTGACCGTATAGAGGTTTATACAGACATGAGGGGCACATATAAGGTGAAAATTGCAAGGGTCTTTTTCCCGATGGTGGATGGGGGAGTTCAAAACTAAGGGACATATTTTTAAGGTGAGAGGAGAAAGTCATAAAAAGGACATGAGGGGTGACTTTATTTTGTTATTTTTACAGAGAGTGGTTCATATGTAGAATGAACTGCCAGAGGAAGTGATGGATGTAGGTACAGTTACATCATTTGAAGATGTTTGGATAAGCACACGAATAGGAATGGCTCGGAGGGATATAGGCCAAACACAGCTAAGTGGGACTGGTTTAGTTTGGGATACTTGGTTGGCATGGACTAGCTGGACCATATATGCTATATGACTCTATGACTGTGTATGGGGGAACATATGACAGAGATCATGAGTGAGAGGGACGGGGGAAGTGAAAGTACTGCAGGGGAGTGGGGTGTTGGGTGGGAGGAATTCCAAGAGGAGCCCTAAGAGTTTACAGAGGAGGAGAAATCCCCTGTTGATCCAAGAATCTGCCCTAACTATGCCAGGGAAAATGAAATACATTGTAACTTCCAAAGTGTTACACTGAGCTGAGCTCACTCGCTACAGCAAAGTGCCCCAGCTTGGAACAGCATTCCTGTCGATGTGACCATGGTGTACTTACACAGCCCTTTGCTGTATCTCCCATGCTCCAAGAAATCAATAGGTCCTGCTGTTAGTCAGCATTTAAAATGGTCAGACCCGGAAAAGGGTATCATTTTCAAAAGGAGTGTAATAATACTTAATGGGGCTGTAAAAAATGATGTCGTTTACACTAATTTAACTTTGTCATTGCATTAAAAATTTTAACCTCAGGCAGCATGTTAAAAATTAAAGACAACTCATTATTAATTCAAACCAAGGCAATCAAGATCATGATTAATCCTTCCACAAAGGCTGGAAGGTTTCCTGTGACAGCAGAAAAGTACATTTAATATTAAACAGCCAGGACCTACATATGCTGTACTACGTATTCAGCTGCATTCATCACAGTTCACTTCTGTAGCTGTTATAGATACTTGGTCCACCACACCCAACTAATCATCACCAAAATTGCTATTCACTGGCAATGCATTGTTACCTGAAAATAGAATCCCGACAGTGTGGAAACAGCCCTTTGGCCCAACACGTCTACACTGACCCTCTGAAGAGTATCCTATCCAAACCCATTCCCCATTAAAAATTTACCCCTGATTAATGCACTTAACCTACACATCCCTGAATACTCTGGTTAATTTAGCACGGCCAGTTCACCTGCCCTGTGCACCTTTGGACTGTGGGAGGGAACCGGAGCACCCGGAGGAAACCCACGCAGACACAGGGAGAATATGGAGAAGTCGGTGTTGGACTGGGGTGTACAAAGTTAAAAATCCCCTGATGAAGGAGTGACGTTCTGAAACCAAGTTGCTTCCAATTAAACCTGGTGGACTATAACCTGGCGTTGTGTGATTTTTAAAGGGGAGAATATGCACACTCCACAGATAATCACCTGAGGCCAGAATCAAACCCAGCCTGTGAGGCAGCAGTGCTAACCAACGACCCACTGTGCTGCTCCAACGTGTCCCATTAAGAATTATTACAATCCTTTTGAAAACAATACCCTTCTCTGGGTGTGATCATTTTAAATGCTGACTAACTGCAGGAGAATGGGAGATGCAGCACTGGGCTGTGTAAATACACTAGGGTCACATTCTCCATCAACTTTTGCACAACTTGAGTGGTAACTTGAGTGTCAACATAACTAGTAAATTCAATGTACCCTGTAATGAAAGATTGCAAAAAAAATTACAGGATCGTATGAAATGAATTTAAGAATTACTTAAGAATCCAAAGTCACATGACATCAGGCTGTAGTCCAACAGGTTTACTTACCTGATGAAGAAGCAGTGCTTTGACTTAAAAAAAACCTGTTGTACTATAGCCTGGTGTTGTGAGACTTCTGATTTTATCCACCCTAGTTCAACACAGGAATCTCCACATTATTATTTAAGAAAGTCAGATTTACAAAATAATGGCCTACATGTTGCAGTCATCAATGAGTGAACTGTGTTTGCATTTCCAGCTGCACATGAACTATTAGTAGAGTTTTGCAATGGCAATTTATAGTGACTAGAAAGTCATTTCAGCATGGTGTCCTCAAAGGATCGGAGGCCTGTGTGAACAGCAGTTTCTCTTCAAGTGGTAAGATTAAAGAATCCTTACCAGACTTGTAGAATATCAAGTAGGGCATTAGAATATTTAATTCAATGGAAAATCATGTGCAGACAATGAAATAGACATTGGAAATACACAATTAAGAGCAACCAATGAAAGCAACAGAAAGATAAAGTATTCTTATTAAATCTCCAACAATAACGAAATAAAGAAAGAGACTCCATATTTGTTAAAAGCTAATTTTCAGCAACAAATTGTTGGGGAGATCATAGCGTCAAGTTAAACCTCACTGGAAGTAGTAATTCACAAACTAAGGACATAGGTTCAAATCTCTGTACGTCAATTATCGGAATTTAAATTCATTGATTAGACGGAAATAAAAGTTTGCCTCAATAATAGTGACAGTGAAACTATTAATTGCTGCATCTCTGAAGCAGTTGAAACAGGCATTTTAACAAGGGAATATTTTTCCCTGGAAAAATGCCAAAATATATTTTTCAGTCTAAACAGCAAGTGTTGCTTGCTATACACACCAGGGAAAACCTACCGATGTGTCAAAGCAATTACAGTGTTTAAAGAGGCTGTGTTTACATTTATACTAACGCAACTTGTGAGAAAAAGAGGTGTTGAGACATTCCTAGAGGGAACTTGATAAATTGTCTCCAGCTATTTGAACAAGACTCTGCAAGGTTAACACTTTTCATTCAAACTTGAAAGGAAAACTTGATTGAACATTTCCTTTGTACATTTTAAAGCATTTTCAAACAGTTTATTTTATCTTTGCTCCTGTTAAGAACAGAACTGCCCTTGAAAATTCATTCTTGACTAAATCTTATCACAAGACCATTATTTACCTCAAGATAAAACACTGATTCATTTTAAACAGATTATCACAGCTGTATCCCAGCATTCAAATTAACCTGACTACATTTTCTGATCACCATACCTTATGAACCATTGTCATAACACATTTAAATTGCTAACTTAGAGTTTTGCAACTCACCTGGAGAGGTTGCTGATCTGGTTTTTCGATTTCTGGCCGTAAGTTTCCACCCCTGATAAAGAGGAAAGATGTGCAGTCATACTGGGAAACCAAATACAAGTTTACATACCAGGATAGATGAATCATAATAAATATAAAGGAAAGGAAGAAGAAAACCAAACTATTGTTGCTTTTCGCTAATGCTTTAAGCATGATGGAACTTTGCTGAACTACTAATAGTGAGTTAAAAAAAAATCACACAATACCAGGTTATAGTCCAACAGGTTTATTTGGAAGCACTAGCTTTTAGAGCGCTGTTCCTTCATCGGGTGGTTGTGGAATATAAAGTTGTAAGACACAGAATTTATAGCAAAGGTTTACAGTGTGATGTAACTGAAATGATATATTGAAAAAGACCTGGATTATTTGCTAAGACGCTCATCTTTTAGAATTGCCATGTTGGTTTCAGTTCCTTCATACATAAATTGCAAAACGTTTTTAAAAATTTACATTCTCAAGTGAACTTTAACACTTGCACCTTAACGGCTTGCACCTTAATAGAACAGGGATCGGCATTCTGGCAGGCAGGTTTTCTGCTGCAACACCGGTACATTTAAACTAAGTAGCGGGGGGGAGGGGACAAGCTGGATGTTTAAAAAAGAAATTGAAGGGGTAGTTAGAACAAGAGAAGTCAAGAAAGACAACTGTATCAAGGAGGCAGAAAACTGGAAAAGGCATCATGCTGTAAAGTTGAGTGAAATAAGGGTTGAGGGGAAGGGTGAGAGCAGTAACAAATTAAAAATTCTATATATGAATGCACGAAGCATTAGACACAAGGTGGATGAGCTTGAGGCTCTTTTGGAAATTGGCAGATATGATATTGTGGGGATAACTGAGACGTGGCTTCATGGGGACAGGGCCTGGGAAATGAATATTCAAGGCTACACGTGCTATCGTAAGGATAGACTGACGGGCAGAGGGGGTGGGGTGGCCTTGTTGGTAAGGGAGGATATTCAGTCCCTTGCGCGGGCGGACCTAGAGTCAGGGGATGTAGAGTCAATGTGGATAGAGCTTCGAAACACTAAGGGTAAAAAGACCCTCATGGGAGTCATCTACAGGCCCCCAAACAGTAGTCTGGATGTTGGAGGTAAGTTGAATCAGGAGCTGAAATTGGCTTGTCGCAAAGATGTTACTACAGTTGTTATGGGGGATTTTAACATGCAGGTAGACTGGGAGAATCAGGATGGTATCGGGCCTCAAGAAAGAGACTTTATGGAGTGCCTCAGAGATGGATTTTTAGAGCTGCTGGTGCTGGAGCCGACCAGGGATAAGGCGATTCTGGATCTGGTATTGTGTAACGAACCAGAATTGGTCAGTGACCTCGAAGTGAAGGAGCCATTGGGAAGTAGTGACCATAATACAATAAGCTTCAATCTGCAATTTGAGAGGGAGTGGTACAATCTGAAGTGACAATATTTCAGTTGAATAAAGGGAAATATGGAGCTATGAGGGAGCAACTGGCCAAAGTTCAATGGTTCAATACCTTAACAGGGAAGACTGTGGAGGAACAATGGCAGATATTTCTGTGTATAATGCAGAAGATGCAGGATCAGTTCATTCCTAAAAGGAAGAAAGATCCCAGGAGGAGACATGGGCGGCCGTGGCTGACGAGGGAAGTAAAGAAACATATAAGGTTAAAAGAGAAAATGTATAACTTAGTGAAGATAAGCGGGAAAACGGAGGATTGGGAAGCTTTTAAAGAACAACAGAGGATTAGTAAGAAGGAAATACGCAGAGAAAAAATGAGGTACGAAGGTAAACTGGCCAAGAATATAAAGGAGGATAGTAAAAGCTTTTTTAGGTATGTCCAAGGCAAAAAAATGGTTAGGACAAAAATTGGGCCCTTGAAGACAGAAGCAGGGGAATATATTACTGGGAACGAAGAAATGGCAGAGGAATTAAATGGGTACTTCAGATCTGTGTTCACTGGGGAAGACACAAGCAATCTCCCTGAGGTAACAGTGGCTGAAGGACCTGAACTTAAGGGAATTTCTTTTTGCCAGGATTTGGTGTTGGAGAGACTGTTAGGTCTGAAGGTTGATAAGTCTCCGGGACCTGATGGCCTGCATCCCAGGGTACTGAAGGAGGTGGCTCGGGAAATCGTGGATGCGCTGGTGATTATTTTCCAGAGTTCAATAGAATCGGGGTCGGTTCCTGAGGATTGGAGGGCGGCTAATGTTGTGCCACTTTTTAAGAAGGGTGGGCGGGAGAAAGCAGGAAATTATAGACCAGTTAGTCTGACCTCAGTGGTGGGAAAGATGCTGGAGTCTATTATAAAGGATGAAATTACGGCACATCTGGATAATAGTAACAGGATAGGTCAGAGTCAGCATGGATTTATGAAGGGGAAATCATGCTTGACTAATCTTCTTGAATTTTTTGAGGATGTAACTCGGAAGATGGACGAGGGAGATCCAGTGGATGTAGTGTACCTGGACTTTCAGAAAGCTTTTGATAAAGTCCCACACAAGAGGTTAGTGAGTAAAATTAGGGCGCACGGGATTGGGGGCAAAGTACTAGATTGGATAGAGAATTGGTTGGCTAATAGGAAACAAAGGGTAGTGATTAACGGCTCCATTTCGAAATGGCAGGCAGTGACCAGTGGGGTACCGCAGGGATCCGTGCTGGGACCGCAGCTTTTTACAATATATGTAAATGATATAGAAGATGGTATCAGCAATAACATGAGCAAATTTGCTGATGACACAAAGCTAGGTGGTAGGGTGAAATGTGATGAGGATGTTAGGGGATTACAGGGTGACCTGGACAAGTTAGGTGAGTGGGCAGATGCATGGCAGATGCAGTTTAATGTGGATAAATGTCTGGTTATCCACTTTGGTGGCAAGAACAGGAAGGCAGATTACTACCTCAATGGTATCAAATTAGGTAAAGGGGCTGTTCAGAGAGATCTGGGTGTTCTTGTCCACCAGTCAATGAAGGCAAGCATGCAGGTACAGCAGGTCGTGAAGAAGGCTAATAGCATGCTGGCCTTCATAACAAGAGGGATTGAGTTTAGAAGCAAAGAGGTGCTTCTGCAGCTGTACAGGGCCCTGGTGAGACCACACCTGGAGTACTGTGTACAGATCTGGTCTCCAAATTTGAGGAAAGACATTCTGGCTATTGAGGGAGTGTAGCGTAGGTTCACGAGGTCAATTCCTGGAATGGCAGGATTGCCTTACACGGAAAGACTGAAGCGACTGGGCTTGTATACCCTTGAGTTTAGAAGACTGAGAGGGGATCTGATTGAAACGTATAGGCTTATGAAAGGACTGGACACTCTGGCAGGAGGGAACATATTTCCGTTGATGGGGGGGTGCCGAACCAGAGGACACAACTTAAAAATATGGGGTAGACCATTTAGGACAGAGATGAGGAGAAACTACTTCACCCAGAGAGTGGTGGCTGTGTGGAATGCTCTGCCCCAGAGGGCAGTGGAGGCCCAGTCTCTGGATTCATTTAAGAAAGAATTGGATAGAG
Source organism: Chiloscyllium punctatum (assembly GCF_047496795.1). Lineage (NCBI taxonomy): Eukaryota > Metazoa > Chordata > Chondrichthyes > Orectolobiformes > Hemiscylliidae > Chiloscyllium > Chiloscyllium punctatum. Next base: position 11,773,789 of record NC_092783.1, on the reverse strand, counting down.
CTCTTAAAGATAGTGGAGTCAAGGGGTATGGAGATAAGGCTGGAACAGGATACTGATTAGGAATGATCAGCCATGATCATATTGAATGGCGGTGCAGGCTCGAAGGGCAGAATGGCCTACTCCTGCATCTATTGTCTATTGTCTATTGTCTATAATTGGTGTCATGTCAGCCCAGATAATGCATTGAAGGTGTGAGGTGCCCTGTGTGATACTGTGCCACATTGTTCAAACTGACTCTAATCTAAAAAATTGATTTAGAGACTCGAACATGGATTCATGCAGTTTTTGAGCAAAATAAAATGTAATTCTGCAAGTACAAATTCACCCCATAGACTCATATGTGTATGTGTGCATGTGGGTGTGCGCGCATGTGGGCTGCAAACGACAGGGTACATTTCGTTATCCAGTACTTCCCAGGAGCCGAAAAACTATGCCATGTTCTTCGTGGCCTGCAACACATTATCAATGAGGATGAGGATGAGCACCTCACCAAGACCTTCCCCACACCTCCACTTCTCGCCTTTAAACAACCAACAAACTTCAAACAGATCATTGTTCGTAGCAAACTGCCCGGCTTTCAGGACAATACCAAACAACCTTGTCATGATAGACGCTGAAAGACACGTCAGAGTGTCGACATGGATACCACCATTACGTATGGGGACACCTCCCAACATGTACACGGCAGTTATTCATGCGAGGAGAAAGTGAGGACTGCAGATGCTGGAGATCAGAGCTGAAAATGTGTTGCTGGAAAAGCGCAACAGGTCACGCAGCATCCAAGGAGCAGGAGAATCGACGTTTCGGGCATGAGACTCAGCCAACATTGTCTATCTCATAAACTGTAGGCAAGGATGCCCCGAGGCATGATACATTGGCAAGACCAAGGCAACGGATGAATGGACACAACAATCAACACATAGGAGTGTTCTCACCCAGTTGGAGAACACTTCAGTGGTCTGGGACATTCAACCTTGGACCTTCAGGTGACCGGCCGTCAACGCGGACTTTGGAACATGCAACAACAAAAAGTGGTTGAGCAGGGGCTGATAGTCAAGTTCGGTACCGATGGGGATGGCCTTAACTGGAACCTTGGATTCATGTCACACTACAGGTGACCCCATTGCACTACACACAAACACACACTCACTCATATACTTCCACATTCTCTCTCTCACACACCCTCTCGCACATTTATACCCCTTTGCACTTACACATACACACTCTCTCACAGACACTCATAACCACCCCCCCCCTCCCCCCACTCCCACTCCCTCTCTCTCACACACAAGTTTGTGGGGTGAATTTGTACTTGCAGAATTACTTTGCTCAAAAACTGCATGAATCCATGTTAGAGTCTGTATAACCATTTTTTAAGATTAGAATCAGTCTGACCATTGCGGCACAGAGAGTCCCACACAGGGGAGCGCAAACCTTCAATGCATTATCTGGGCCAACATGACACCACTTGTTAAAGTTCACTTGAGAATGTAACTTTTTAAAAGTTTTGTGATTTCCATATGAAAGAACTGAAACCAATATGCTCATTCTAAAAGATGAGAAACTTAACAACAATCCAGGTGTTTTTCAATGTGTCATTTTAGTTACATCACACTGTAAACTTTTGCTATAAATTGGGGGGTTATGAGTGTCTTACAATGTTATACACCACAACCACCTGATGAAGGAACAGCACTCCAAAAGCAAGTGCTTCCAATTAAACCTGTTGGACTATAATCTGGTGTTGTGTGATTTTTAACTTTGTACACCCGAGTCCAACACCGGCATCTCCCAATCATTACTAATAGTGAGGATACGGCTATTAACATGGGCTAAATCTAACAGCAAGTTCTTGTGTCTACATATGCACAATTAAGTGCAGAACTCCAGGTGTCCCTGTCAATAAAAGTCTATTCTGATGCAAACCTCATTGTTCAAGTCTTCACTAATATAACTTGAGGTAATTAAATATTGAGTTTGCAATAAAGCACAAAGAAAAGAATTAGAGTTGGTAAAATCAGTAGTGAATGAGCTTTTAAAAAGCATTACATGATAACTGCTGCTGACAATGTTGGTCTGGGAAAACAATTTTACATGCATGCAGTCTCATTGTCTTGGAAGAAAACTATTGTACAACAGTTTTTTTAAAATCAAGATTTTTGTTTATCTTTTTGCTCTCTCTTTTGAAACAGAAGTATGTTTCAAGACAGGCAGTTCCAGATTACAGAGAGATTCTGTTCTGGATTCTGGATTAGTGGTGCTGGAAGAGCACAGCAGTTCAGGCAGCATCCAAACAGCTTCGAAATCAACGTTTCGGGCAAAAGCCCTTCATCAGGAATAAAGGCAGTGAGCCTGAAGCGTGAAGAGATAAGCTAGAGGAGGGTGGGGGTGGGGAGAAAGCAGCATAGAGTACAATGGGTGAATGGGGGAGGGGATGAAGGTGATAGGTCAAGGAGGAGAGGGTGGAGTGGATAGGTGGAAAAGAAGATAGGCAGGTAGGACAAGTCCGGGCAAGTCAAGGGGACAGTTACTGAGCTGGAAGTTTAGAACTAGGGTGAGGTGGGGGAAGGGGAAATGAGGAAACTGTTGAAGTCTACATTGATGCCCTGGGGTTGAAGTGTTCCGAGGCGGAAGATGAGGCGTTCTTCCTCCAGGCGTCTGGTGGTGAGGGAGCGGCGGTGAAGGAGGCCCACGACCTCCATGTCCTCCGCAGAGTGGGAGGGGGAGTTGAAATGTTGGGCCACGGGGCGGTTTGGTTGATTGGTGCGGGTGTCCCGGAGATGTTCCCTAAAGCGCTCTGCTAGGAGGCGCCCAGTCTCCCCAATGTAGAGGAGACTGCATCGGGAGCAACGGATACAATAAATGATATTAGTGGATGTGCAAGTAAAAATTTGATGGATGTGGAAGGCTCCTTTAGGGCCTTGGATAGAGGTGAGGGAGGAGGTGTGGGCGCAGGTTTTACAGTTCCTGCGGTGGCAGGGGAAAGTGCCAGGATTGGAGGGGGGGTTGTTTGGGGGCGTGGACCTGACTAGGTAGTCACGGAGGGAACGGTCTTTGCGGAAGGCGGAAAGGGGTGGGGAGGGAAATATATCCCTGGTGGTGGGGTCTGTTTGGAGGTGGCGGAAATGTCGGCGGATGATTTGGTTTATCCAAAGGTTTGTAGGGTGGAAGGTGAGCACCAGGGGCGTTCTGTCCTTGTTACGGTTGGAGGGGTGGGGTCTGAGGGCGGAGGTGCGGGATGTGGACGAGATGCGTTGGAGGGCATCTGATTCTGTTCTGGAGTCCATTCACAGGTTAATTTGTATGCAAATTGGAACACTATGCAGAACAATATAAAGTAATTGATTGTAAGCACAGGAAATGTTATGTTGGATCTTTAAAACCCCAGCCCTGTACTTACGAACACGATCCCATACAAGTGCTTGTAAATTGGATATTTGTAAATCAGAAACTCGCTGCAGTTATTTCTTTCCCCTGTGCATTGATTTAACTGTAATTTGTGACAGTTACATCCTACAAGTTCCGATTAGGATTCATCAACTTCATTGGTTGAAGGGCTTTGCTGCTGCTTATCTTGCTCACAGAAGTTACCACTTTCATTTGGAGTACACCCCTCTGGATCAGATGAAGTTGTCAGTGGGGGATTGGGGGAACAGTGGTAAATCCACCATACTATTTGGTTTTTCTGCATAATCAGGCAAAATTATGGACACACATGTGGAGGAGGCTGGCACAATAACATTTATAGGGCATAGGGATGGGTATATGAACAGGAAGGTTTGAGGAATATGAGCCACGTGCTGGAAAATGGCACTAGATTAATTTAGGATATCTGGTCAGCATGGATCAATTGGACCAATGGGTCTGTTTCTGTGTTGTACTGCTTTATGAATTCTGATAATATTTCTCCACAACAATTGCCAGTTCATTTGTTCACAAGATGTGGGCATTGCTGGCAAGGCTAATATTCGCTTTCCGTCTCTATTTGTTCATTGAGAAAGCAGTGACATGCCATCTTCTAAAAGTCTGGCCATCTACATAGATTAAATACTTTTGCAACAGCTTTGATGCAACTAAGTGACTTCCTGGGCCATTTAAAAACCCCATTTAAAAACGAGATACATGGAAAGGATGGTAAAGTTACCTTCCCCAAAAGATAGCTGTGAACCATCTGGGTTGATTCATGGCATAATTCTAGTTTTTTATTCCCAGTTTTCTTTAATTAACTGGAACTCAATGCAATGATCCAATTTGAATTCATGCCTCTGTTGTTACTTCAGGCGTCTGGATGAATCAACCTGGTGCCAAAACACATGCTACCTGTTGAATGTATAAAAAATATGCATAGACACAATGGCCCTGGTTTTCCCTTCAGAGTCAAAAAGTCATATTTCTAACACTGATCCAACAGGGGGAAAAAAATCTATTTTTATACATTGATCAGTTCTACCTACAATTTACAGTTTTGTGGATAGCAGTCTCCTGCTCTGAAACAGTGGAGGCCACTTCAAGAATCAGTAGAGAGAATCAGCAAAGATTCAGCAACCACACCTCAGTCAGCTAGTAATAAGTGCACCAGATTAAAACATCCCACAGCCAATTTGATAGCTACCAAGGAAAGGCCAAGGACTGAAGGTTAACGTGTCAGGTGGATGTGGGTTATGACAAAAGGCAGATTGAGATATCGGATTGGGGGTGAGCAGAGGTCAGGGCGATGGGGATTGTTGAAGTGGAGGTCTCTGGAAGGAATTGGGAAGGGTGTTGCTGGCAGGTCATTGTGGTGGTTGTGAGTTTATGTGGTGTTGTTAAGTGGGGGAGAATGTTAGGTTACGGCAGGAGCAGGCAAGGGTGGGGGGGGGGGTGGGGGGGTGCACTGTTGATGTATAGAGGCAGACAGTTAAGATCAGATCTGGTGACTGGAGCAGTGCTGGGTCCAAAATTGAGGGTGGGTGTGAGAGAGTGGGGGAACAGGCATTTTAAAAAAAAGGGAAGTGGCAAGCTTAATGGGACAGGTAGGGGTTTTCAGTCCCGTGAGATTTAATTGGGTGGGGATGGAATGGGGACGAGCTGGGAATGAAAAGGTTAGATGGTATATAACAGGGAATGCGGTCAATGGTAAGTCAGCTTTTAATTTAATAGCTAACTAAGAGTTACAGCAGGTTATTAAACACCATCTTTTCATGGAAAACTATTAAATTTAAGTGAACTGAACCCTAAAAGAAAATTTCAGAAGTTGAGAGATTTTTTTTAAACAAACAAAAATGAACATGCAGGAAAATTGCCCAGAAGTAATTTCAACCCTGGGCAATTCTTGCAGTCAGCTGGCTTTAGGATTTCTGCACGGTCCCAGCGAGCAACCAATTGCAAAATTAGGTGTTCGGCCTTTGAAACGTTTGCGCTATTAAGTTGAAAGTAGCAGACAACCAGCAATCCGCATTTATGAACATCAACCAGCCACTAACCGCCACAATCAACTGTCTCCAGTAGCTATAGGCACAGATGACAAGAACCACAAATTCAACTAGGACAACATAACAATAATAGGATAAGCTAAACAGAGCACAGCTAGAGGATTTCTAGAAGCATGGCACTCATTCACAGACTCCCATCAGTAAACACATTGATTTAGACTCAATATACCGACCACTGCAACACACGACTGCAACCAGCAACTGGAAACAGTTGGAAGAAAACCAAATAAATTCCAACCAACACAGTATAGCAACACTTCACAGGAGGCTCCACAGCACAGAGGATGGCCTAGAGAGAGGGTGAAACATCTACAAACCAACTTCCCAGCTCAGCGAACATACCCACAACAATTGCAACCCAGCACATGAGCTACAAATCTTTACACAGACCTTGAGTTGAAAATATTGCTTCGCTTTCGCATAGTAACACAATCCCTGATCAACAGGCATTCAACTGTATCCAAGTCTGTTCACATTCAAACACCTCATCTGAAAGCTAGTTTTGCAACAAAAAACATTTCCAAAAGAGACAAAAATAAATGATTTTACGTCAGACCATTTTCTTTGACTAATTTTCTTCCTTTTACAAAATCTTAACCTGATATAGATAATGACAATACAAAAAGAATGCTCAGTATGGTTTGTGTTTCCAGACCTATAGTTATGATTGTGAACAGGCTGACATAGAGGAATAGACGTAAAGGCTTAATAAAACCCAATAAAAGCAGATAGTGGAAAAATATTGAAATACATGAAAACACATTACAATTAAAACAAAAGCATTCAAAACACTTTTGGAAGATGAAACCAAAGGCAAACATTCACAAATTTTCCATTTGCCACAAGATGATTCTACCTCCTTAAACAAAATAAAATTAATCAAGTCTTATTCACCCATTAAGCATGATGGACATGTAAGGAAGCAATCTTGTTGGGAAAAAAAATCTAAATGCTAGGGAGCAGACTTTATCCCATGCAGATCAGTGGAAATGTGCCATTGTGGTGGTGAATCATTCAGATAGAAAGAATCTGAGAATTGAACTGTGATTTGTTTGGAGTGAATTGATGTTAGCCAGAGTAATGCTGGCTGCTAAAGTCTGTCTTGGAGTCTCTACACTAAAGGAAGGGGAAAGAAATATCTATTTTTGCGTCTGTTCCAGAGTGTGCACATCTGTGTATGTTATGACCAAGTCCAGGATGATGAATAAATTCAGCAAATATACAAAAAGGACACGCCTTCTTCAATTTAAATTGAATGCAGGTAAAGTTGTAAGGAAACAAGACAACCAGACTTCAAGTAAACAAAGAAAAAGTTCAGTCTACCTTTAAAACTCAGTTAAAAAAAATTCAGAAGTAAAGCTTGTGTCCGAAGCCCATGACGTGCTCACATTTGCACACTGGCATGCAAGCAAAAGAACTTCAGATTTTTGGGGAGGCGGGGGCAGTGGAATGTAAAAGCGAAAGTACATAAATTTTGGCACTCGAAGTCTGTTTTAGTTTTAAATTCTTCACCTCTTTGATGTACTAAAACTTATAACAGATGGGGCCAGAGCTTGACAAGAAATGTTTGGTGAGAAGCAGCTATTCTATCCCACAGGTCCTTTTAATATCTGTTTGGGACAGAAAGACAGTTACAAGCTTATAAATGTTAGCTCGTCCCAGGTGGTGTTTTGAACTACTGGCTATTGGCACAAAATTGAGGCAATCCACATTAAAGGGATTTTGATTCTCCCCCACATTCCCATTATCAAAGCTTTCAAGATACCATCAAAACAGAAGGTGGTACTCAGCATTCCTTTTGGCATAATAGGTTTGTTCAGGTTTCTTTCACACTGGATATTTGTTCACGTGCACTGTGTGTACTTCCCTTATGGAAATACAGTCCATCCCTCAGCAATGTTGTTTTGTCATCCATTTTGTATCCTGGCTCATTTAAAGGTTGTCGTCTTTCAAGTAAAATATTGGTACATCTATAACATCAGAGGTCTGTGTGTGCATGCTGTTGACTTTTCAATTGATGTGGAAAGGCCATGCATCAAGATAATGAACATTCATTTACAGGATGTGAATTCAGGATTTATTGCCCAGAGGGCAGTGAAGAATCAACTACGCTGCAAGATGTCTGGAGTCACGGTCATCACAGAGTCAGGTACATTAGGGATATTTAAGCGACTCTTGGATAGGCACATGGATGATAGTAAAACAAAAGGTATGTAGGTTAGTTTGATCTTAGTGTAGGATAAAAGGTCGGCACAACATTGAGGGCCGAAGGGCCTGTACTGAACTGTTCTATGTTCTAAATTCCACCAGTACAGGTTTTGAACATGGGTCCTCGGAACACTACCTGAATCTCTAGGATTAATAGTCGAGCAATAATACCATACACTATTGTCTCCCCTGTGACGGTATTTCTGGGAATGGGTCCAACCAAGTGAATTTCTGAGTGAGAGAAAAGTATGAGGTAAAAGCAATGGAACCACTTGCTGGCTGCTATGACCATAGGTTTATTTGGACTGTGAATGGAGATGGGAACAAATGGTCATCCTTATCTATTTAAAAGTGCGGTGCTGGAAAACCACAGATCAGGCGGCATCTGAGGAGGAGAATCGACGTTTCGGGCATAAGCCCTTCATCAGGAATGTTCATCACAAATTCCTGATGAAGGGCTTGTGCCTGAAATATCGACTCTCCTGCTCCTCAGATGCTGCCTGACCTGCTGTGCTTTTCCAGCACCACACTTTTCGACTCTGACTCTCAAGCATCTGCAGTCCTCACTTTCTCCTAATCATTTTCTGTCTAGTGTGACAGCTTCTGATTTTGGAAAATGAATATGAACATCACCAGGAAAAAAAAAAGCTACAAAAGCTGAAAATGAGCTGAGAATTTGAAAACATTGAAATAATCAATTAGTAAAAAATAAATGAAGATTCAAGTTGATGTGGATAACCTGAATTGTATTACCACTGCAACAATACTAACATACAATTTGCAGCAAGTCTCAATTCAGTATATTATCCATTTCTGATATGGACAATGGCAAGGCCAAAGTATTTGCTCTAAGTCAGGGAGCAGTTGACAGCAGGAAATGAAGTCACGCACAAACACTGTAAACCCACTTCCCCTTAGGTCAATGTAACCTGATATACATAAAACAGATATGAACAAGTCACATTTATATCTAAAGCAGTGGTACGTTCAAGCTTCCAAATGGTGACTTTGAAAGAAGAAATATGTTGGATCTTTAAAGGGTCTTCTGAATCACAGGGAAGAAAAGAAGTGGGCTATCTAGGAGGCTGTGCTGTCAGTGCTGTTGGTCTCCATGCTTCTGACAAGCTGAGCATTAATAAGGCAATGTCTAGAGGAGAGCGCACAAGCTTGGAGGTCTGATTACCTGCTCTCAGATGGAGCAGAGCGAGAGCTGCTGTCAGTGGAAGGTCAAGCTGTTTATTGCAAATTGCAGCACTGAACAAAAGCCTGCTATTTGACAGTAGCATCAATTTCAGGCTTCTCTCCAAAATGGTCTCATGATGTTCTGTTTGACTCTCTCATGCAGAATTGTGATTTTCCCAGCCTGTACACACACGTACGCTGGCTGATCATTTAACAATTTGCCCCTTTCATGCAATTTTACAATTAACTAAAGAATCTATTTTATTTTCCATGCTGTTAATTTTCCGACATTGAGATATCCAGGAGAAAGTGGGAAAATTGACAAATCAGGAGGTGTCTGCGTGGGTTTCCTCCGGGTGCACCTGTTTTCTCCCACAGTCCAAAAATGTGCAGGTTAGGTGAATTGGCCATGCTAAATTGCTCATATAGTGTTAGGTGAAGGGGTAAATTTAAGGGAATGGGTCTGGGTGTGTTGCTCTTTAGAGGGTCGGTGTGGACTTGTTGGGCTGAAGGGCCTGCTTCCACACTGTAGGGAGTTCAATCTAACCTTGAGGGTTATGACAGCAGAAATTTCACTAACAAACACTGCCATGTTGAGAATAACAAATTCAGTAGAGACAAGCCTGGGACTTGGGACTCTCCTGGTCAGTTGAATCAGAGAAAAAAAAACAATTATTTTTCATTTCCTTCTCTCTTCAAGACGGCTGGACGGAATAGTCTGAGACTTCAGATTCCATGCACTCTCACTGTTCTTTAGTACTCCAAGTTCTACAGTTCTCGGTAGCAGCCCTAAATTTGGTGGGTCAGCCGCAATGGGAAGTTAAAACAGAAGCTTACCATAGGGAAAGGTCAATCAGTCGGATGGTGTTCTAATCAATAGGAATCACTGGACTATGTCTTAAGCACTTTTTAAAAAGGGGTGCATATGTGTGTTCTGTAACTCAGCAGATGAACTGAACTGGTTACACAGCACATCTGCCTGATGGTCCAAGTTAAAACTGATTCAGACCACTAGATGTGTGATGTACCATTTGTCAGCAAAACAGAAGTGTTGTCATCATAGGAGGTGTGCTGTATAAATATACATTCTGGATTAGTGGTGCTGGAAGAGCACAGCAGTTCAGGCAGCATCCAACGAGCAGCGAAATCGACGTTTCGGGCCTGATGAAGGGCTTTTGCCCAAAACGTCGATTTCGCTGCTTGTTGGATGCTGCCTGAACTGCTGTGCTCTTCCAGCACCACTAATCCAGAATCTGGTTTCCAGCATCTGCAGTCATTGTTTTTACCTCTGTGTAAATATACAGTCAACTGGATGCTCAGAAAGATGCAAGGAATCAGCACATGTAACAATATGAACAGATGGGCCTGAGATCAAGGTTCAGAGATAAAATCCAGAGATAAGCCTCTTTCCAGGGAAAACAGTAGTTGGCCTAAGGAATTAATAATCCGACCGATGTGGTACACAGCACATTTGTGATGTGCGCCAGTAGTCAAACTGTTCAATTATTGAAGACTGGAAATGTCAAGGATTGATCACAGACTGCTTGCAAGATTGAAAAAAAGAGTATAGGTAAATGTGCCTCAGTGAGAAGTAGCTCAGTTAAGAATGTCTGTCGTTTGATCAATGGTTGGTGGTTAGGATTGAGCAAGGTGATCACTTGTTTTAATCTCATCCTTGGAAGGCCACGTTAATCAGGACATTGGTGACTGTAAGCATGTATGAGTAAGCCGGCGATGTAGCAGTGTTTTGTAGTGTCTCTTGTTTCAATTAAGAATTTGGTATATCCACTAGGATATTGCCTTGGGTTACTGCTATCCATATTAATCCTGACAAAACAGGAAAAATAGGAATAAAAGCCTTCACAGTAAAGAGAACTTAACCAGGAAAATAATTAAAATGGAGATCATGACAAGACTTTATACAGTGGATAAGAAGAATGTGGAATGCTCCATCACAATTGCACACTTGGAACAAAGGCTATGAAGCCTCTAAAAGAGGACTGAATGTGAGTGAAAAATATTAAAGTATGGAAAACTGGTGAAGAATGGAATTAAAAACTGGGTGATGTGCTTGAGAAAAAAAACATTACATAAACTTATAGGGCAATAGGGAGGGTGGGGATAATAAGTGTTTGAATCTTCGTTACCTGCGATATGTAATGATTTCAGACCCAATAGTGCAATTCAATACACATTACTATGTCATGACACATTCTGGAGAAAAATGGGAATCAGGTATTCCATTGACATTACAAGTCCTAAAGCTCTAAGCAAATTTGAATTCATACACCTAATTTTATAGCCCACAGTTAAGATGGTAATTGAATAGAGAGAAAGCACTCCCATCTAAATCACTATGGCTATCTATCACGATGACAGGTATGGCTGTCCCATCTAAAATGTGAAAGGCTTTAAACTGAAGAAGATTAAAGCAATTTTTGTAAACTACACTTACCCAAAGTGTTTGTGCACAGTAAGCTTAAAAGTTACAAAATATTCTGATTATGTAAATAGACCTTTATTTAATTCTTACCCCAACAAGCAAAGTCAATTCCTGGAGTGACTGTTTCAAAAAAATTGCATTGCACAGCCACATTGATGGTCCCCTGGTAAACTTACATTAACAAACAGCCTATGAGGTGCAAGTGTATTTTTGCAACAATGATACTTCCAGTTTAGTTTTAATTCTGTGTTAACAAAGACAAGGTAACACATTTTTTTTTAAAGTTCAGGTAATCTTTATTGCGACCCAACTTTGTTACAGCTACAATCCCCCTCAGCAAAAAAGCATTGAGAGCGTAGCTTTTTCTTTTAAACAGCTCAAGGTCCAGTGGACACACTCCCCCCACCCCCCACTTTCTTTACTAGCGGTCAGCACCAAGCTGTCCCTTTGTAATTGGATCCTTGGTACAGCCTTAACCTATATTGCATCACTCAGCAGTTTCAACCCATACCCTGTAAGGGTAACACTTTTATTGTGACATAGACCATCAGGATAAATATAGCACACTCACTATTTAGTGAACATTTGGTAAATAGTGCCTCTTAAAAAGGGCAGGAAAAGAAAAGACAAAAACAGAAATTGAAGAAACTCAGGAGGTCTGGTAAAGTACGTGGAGAGAAAGTACAGTCAACATTTTGGGTCCAGTGATCCTTCTTCAGAACTGAGTTCTGTTAAGGACAAAAATAAGTTTCATTAAAATAAAATCTTTGGATGTATTGATTTCCAAACAATGGTCTAAGTTCATTGCAGGTGTGACAATTTAGAATACAGGTCGTTGTGCTATAATGCATGTTTCATTAATGCAAGTTAGCTGTAATGCCATTGACAAATTGGGGACACTGTTTCTAAAGCCTGAACTTTTAAAACATGTGTTGACTATAACGCAATTACATCGCCAACACTTTAACCACTGTTTCTAACCCTGATGACCTGACGAAGGAATGGCGCTCCAAAAGCTATTGTGCTTCCAATTAAACCTGTTGAACTATAACCTGGTGTTGTGTGATGTTTAACTTTGTACACCCCAGTCCAACATCGGCATCTCCAAATTGTTTCTAAAGTGCAATTTTTCCAGAATGCGGTGTTGCACAAGAACCCAACTATCGCATTATAGAAGAAATACCTATAGATTTATAATTTAAATCAATGTGCAATTTGAAAACAATACAGGGTGTGAATCAGTAATCATGGGAACCTTGTAGATAGATAACTGTAGTTACAATGAGCTCAGATAAGCACCTAAGGAGCTCCTAATTTCCTCAAAATAATATAATTCCTTTAATTGTTAAAACAATTGACATTGTATTGGGTTTATTCCCAGAGGATATGCTGAAAATAGAATGGATAATTTGTCTGCAGTGCTGGTCAATTAGAGAACAAATCACAATTCAACTGTGATCAGAGATTGATGTGGGTATCCCAAATGTTTGCCTTGTTTTCCCAACTCTCCTGTTGAATCTTCACATGTAACAGCCACTTGGCAAGAAAGCAAACAGGAAACCTGTTTTTAGATTTGTGCAAATACCTCCTCTTAAAATCAAGCAAATAGAAGCATAGTGGTGTCCTGCACATTCAACATCCCAAATGCCCCAAAGGTGTAGTGATGAGGGTATTACATCAAATGCACTGATCAATAGAAGTTGGTTGGTACAATAGTTAAGCACATATTATTTTCACTTCTGTATCTGAATACAGCCCTGATGGATGATAGACTCTCCATTCAGCCATCAGCTTAAATTTATATGGTGCTTGGACAGTTTAAACGTTGGCTTTATTAACTACACAGCAAAACAGCACCCACATTGAGGTTACATGGGAAAATGCATCCAAGATGATCAAGAAAATGTTAGATTTTTGAAATGAGTCATTTCAATGAAGTGAAATGTCACATGGTGCTTACCAGCTTTGTCAATCACCACAGAGAAAGCTTGGCTGTATCCAGTTGGAGCATGTGCAGTTTCCATTCCTAACAGTATAATCCCTCAACGAGCAAGTGGAATTTCACCCTCCCCCGAAATGCAACACTAACAAGTCACTAATACTGATGCATCATCCCAGATAATAAAAAATAGGCAGTGCAAAAGTTTGATAAACTCAAAAACTCAGCCAAGCTGTAATGTGCGTTTGCCTTGTAGTACTTGGAATGAAATGCAAAAAGTGGAACTGTTAGAAAGAGGATTACTGTAATAGCTTGATTTAATATCCTCTGCACGTTGAACTAGGAAAATGTGTTTTCTAATAACCATAGGATGGCTTTTGTTTAAAAAAAAATACAAATCATAGCCTGTAGTCTGTCCTCATCCATTTTTGCATTCCATTTCATGAGACTGAACAAGCTGGACTTGGAGAAACTTGAGATTTTCTTATTAGTTCAAAGGAATTTACATTATTCCTCTTCCTTGCAAACGCTTGGAACTGGGTCATGTTTGCTATAAATTCTACAACTTTCTCATATTTTGTAGGTTTCCACAGATTGTGTAGTACAGTACATGAGGGGAAACCATTCACATCGGTGACTTACAAATACTTATTTATACAGAAATGACTCTTCTTTGTTATTTACTTCCATTAGTTGTAATTACCTGTAAAAATTAACTATAATCAGGTTCTGGTGTGGAGCATCTAACGGATTAGCAGTTTAGTTGGTCAATCTCCCTTTCCTTCATGTGCAGTGGAGAAAAAGGAGAGAAAAAAATAACTGATGGCACAAAGAACATTTATGCAAGAGTAAAAATAAGGATTGTGAATGCCCTCTCAAACCACAATAAAGACATTGCCGCATTTCCTGCTTCTTCTCAATGTTCCTGGCAATGCAAGCACCAATGAATGCAAACAATGATTTAAGGGCGTTGGAATTCAATAAGTCTCTCTAAATACTTAACAAGTTGAAAGCTCTCTGTTCAAATGTGGGCATGGAGTTTGCTTAAGTATCTAAGCAAACTCCAGGCCTGCATTTAAACAGAAAACTTTCAAAATGTTAGGTCAGCTTAATTCTTCAATTTTCACACAACAAACGTTATGCTAACTACCATCTGATTTGCCCCCTCATGTCTCTTAAGTAGTAGAGTGAGAACTTTGCAAATTAAAACAGTTTCTCAATCAAAGCTACTTTAAAATATTATAATTAGGCCATCTGCAAAGCACGGTGACCCAGTGGTTAGCACTACCACTTCACTGCATCCTCTGGCAACTGAGTGGAGTGGAGTGTGCACCCTCTCGCAGTGTTTGCGTTGGCTTCTTCCCACAGTCTAAAAAATGTGCAGGCTGGGTGGATTGGCAGGGCTAAACTCCCCATGGTGTTCAGGGGCATGCTGGCTAGGTCAACTGGCCATGGAAAATGCAGGGTGAGTCTGGGTGGAAGGATCAGTGTATCCTGATGGGCCAAATGGCCTACTTCCATGCCATAGGAACTCTATGATTCTAAGGCTAACTGGTCCTGAAAACTGGTCATTCTTTTGTGCTATTATTTCCTTAATTATTAAAAGATTAGGGAGAGATCTTAAAGTATTACTCAACAGGAAAGCACATTTGGATATATTTGACTTTCTATCTGTTGAGGACTTCAGAATAATCGTGAATGGGCAAAGGAATTACTGTTGGCGTTCAGGTAACACTAGTTGAAAGGTCTGTGCTTGGTTATCCAAATCTGGCCATTTTTGGACAGCTCCATTTAACACCAGACTGTCTGACTGAAAACCAGATGTGTGGCAATATCAACTAGGAAGCAGTTAATAGTAATAACACAATCTAGACGATCAGATTACTGCTATCTAACCCTTCAGAGTTTAGCACTCAGGGTCGCCTCATCTCATTTTTGTGACTTTTTAATTTGTTTTTGTTGGGATATAAAAGCGAAGCTGGTTTTATGACCTTCTGTTGCTCATTGCAACTGGTCTTTCAACTGTTACGTTGAACCTTAATGGAGGGTTTTCTGATTAAAACACTCCGAGCTTCCTTCAGCCAGCTTCAAAACACTCCCTGGAGTATTTATGGATAGATCGATAATTGAATTTCAGTTATTAAGCCTTTATGTTGCATTAATGCCCAACCCCAGGATCACCCAAATTCAATAATCTTCTCAGCATCTGCAGGTTAATCTGATGCTTTGTATAACTCTTCAAAAAATTCACCAAGTCCAATTGCAACATTTAAAAGGCACCTGCATGGGTATATGAATAAAAAGGGTTTGGAGGGACGTGGAAGCAGGCCATTTGGCCCATCAAGTCTACAATGACCCTTCCACCCAGACCTACCCTGCACCTTCCATGGCTAGTCAACCTAGCCTGCATGTTCCTGGACACAATGGAAATTTAGCATTTCCAATTGGGTTGGGATATCTGGTTGGCATGGACGAGTTGGACCGAAGAGTCTGTTTCTGTGCTGCACATCTCGATGACTCTATGACTCTAAGTCATGCCATTTCCAAACTACCAACTGAAGAGCTGTTGGTCCTTCAATCGCAATGACTCTCAGATCGGCTTAATTATACTCTTGGCTCCGTACATGATGAGTTTGTTCCCAGCAAAATAATGACTCTGTCCCATCTGAGTTGTTCCCCAGAATGATTCTGACATTAGATTAGATTAGATTACTTACAGTGTGGAAACAGGCCCTTCGGCCCAACAAGTCCACACCGCCCCACCGAAGCGCAACCCACCCATACCCCTACATCTACCCCTTACCTAACACTACGGACAATTTAGCATGGCCAATTCACCTGCCCTGCACATCTTTGGACTGTGGGAGGAAACCGGAGCACCCAGAGGAAACTCATGCAGACACGGGGAGAATGTGCAAACTCCACACAGTCAGTCGCCTGAGGCGGGAATTGAACCCAGGTCTCTGGCGCTGTGAGGCAGCAGTGCTAACCATTGTGCCACCGTGCCGCCCACAATTTGCTACTTTAAGTCTGAAGGTTACACAAAAGATCTTTAATTGTTATACTGTACCACCTGGTTATAGCCATTTATTGCCAGACTTCACTGAACCACTTAAACGCTATTTCCAAACCATTGATTATGTTCCACACTTTTGGAAGTGCGGTGAATAGCAGATGCTGCTGCAGAGATGTCTTTGCGTCAATCGGTACAAGAGGAAGCCAGTAAGTATAGTTCTGTCAGAGTGTGGGAAAAACCAGGAGATTACACAACTGCGTTGGGCAAGTGAGTAGCAGCAACAAACCTCACAGCATTTCTGCTCCTGGCTGCTTGGCTAGCAAAGGCAGATTGGAATATAAAAATGTTTCTAGCACAAAATATACAGACATTTAAAAGGAATCGAGGTTAAGATCAGTAAATATTGAAGGAAAGGGGAAGAATGGGTAGTTGGTGAGCTGGGATGGGTTTCACTCCTGTGTTTGAAGATTCCTTTTTTAATCACAAAAGGAGCAGATGTAGGCCATTTGGCCCATCAATTGCCCTGCCATACAATTAGATCATGGCTAAATTGCTATCCCTCAACTCCATTTTCCTACCTTTTCCCCAAAACTTTTGATTCCTTTATTGATTAAAAAGCTGCCTATTTCAGCTTTGAACCTCAGCCTCGACAGCCCTCTTGGTAAGGTAGTGAGATTTCCATAGATTCATGATCCTCAGAAGAGATTCCTCCTCATCTGACTGAAATAGGAGATTATACCCTCACGTCCTAGACACACTTAAAAAAAGGGAAAATACCTTAACTTTTCACCACTCCTTTTCTCAGAGGCACTACCCCCACCTTGAGCCTTTTCATGAGTTCAAAGACCCGACTACATATTTTAAATGGTTTGTTAAAGAAGATTAAATTTATTCTTACTGATGATTTTAAAAAAATAGTCAGGCATAAAGTGCCTAGAGTACCAGAGTCTAAACATTGGATTTCAGACTGAGGGAATGCAACCACTGGCACCATTTAAATTTTCCCAGCCCCAGTTGTCTGCTCTGGAAGGTAAAAACAATGACTGCAGATGCTGAAAACCAAATATTGGATTAGTGGTGCTGGAAGAGCACAGCAGTTCAGGCAGCATCCAACGAGCAGCGAAATCGATGTTTCGGGCAAAAGCCCTTCATCAGGAATAAAGGCAGTGAGCCTGAAGCGTGGAGAGATAAGCTGGAGGAGGGTGGGGGTGGGGAGAGAGTAGCATAGAGTACAATGGGTGAGTGGGGGAGGAGATGAAGGTGATAGGTCAAGGAGGAGAGGGTGGAGTGGAGAGGTGGAAAAGAAGATAGGCAGGTAGGACAAGTCAAGGAGACAGTAACTGAGCTGGAAGTTTGAAACTAGGATGAGGTGGGGGAAGGGGAAATGAGGAAGCTGTTGAAGTCCACATTGATGCCCTGGGGTTGAAGTGTTCCAAGGCGGAAGATGAGGCGTTCTTCCTCCAGGTGTCTGGTGGTGAGGGAGCGGCGGTGAAGGAGGCCCAGGACCTCCATGTCCTCGGCAGAGTGGGAGGGGGAGTTGAAATGTTGGGCCACGGGGCGGTTTGGTTGATTGGTGCGGGTGTCTCGGAGATGTTCCCTAAAGCGCTCTGCTAGGAGGCGCCCAGTCTCCCCAATGTAGAGGAGACCACATCGGGAACAACGGATACAATAAATGATATTGGTGGATGTGCAGGTGAAACTTTGATGGATGTGGAAGGCTCCTTTAGGGCCTTGGATAGAGGTGAGGGAGGAGGTGTGGGCACAGGTTTTACAGTTCCTGCGATGGCAGGGGAAAGTGCCAGAATGGGAGGGTGGGTCGTAGGGGGGTGTGGACCTGACCAGGTAGTCACGGAGGGAACGGTCTTTGCGGAAGGCGGAAAGGGGTGGGGAGGGACATATATCCCTGGTGGTGGGGTCTTTTTGGAGGTGGCGGAAATGTCGGTGGATGATTTGGTTGTTGTGAAGGTTTGCAGGGTGGAAGGTGAGCACCAGGGGTGTTCTGTCCTTGTTACGGTTGGAGGGGTGGGGTCGGAGGGCGGAGGTGCGGGATGTGGACGAGATGCGTTGGAGGGCATCTTTAATCATGTGGGAAGGGAAATTGCGGTCTCTAAAGAAGGAGGCCATCTGGTGTGTCCTATGTTGGAACTGGTCCTCCTGGGAGCAGATACGGCGGAGGCAGAGAAATTGGGAATACAGGATGGCATTTTTGCAAGAAGTAGGGTGGGAAGAGGTGTAATCCAGGTAGCTATGGGAGTCAGTGGGTTTGTAAAAAATGTCGGTGTCAAGTTGGTCATCACTAATGGAGATGGAGAGGTCCAGGAAGGGGAGCGAGGTGTCAGAGATAGTCCAGGTAAATTTAAGGTCAGGGTGGAATGTGTTGGTGAAGTTGATGAATTGCTCAACCTCCTCGCGGGAGCATGAGGTGGCACCAATGCAGTCATCAATGTAGCGGAGGAAGAGGTGGGGAGTGGTGTCGGTGTAATTACGGAAGATCAACTGTTCTACATAGCCAACAAAGAGACAGGCATAGCTGGGGCCCATACGTGTGCCCATGGCTACACCTTTGGTCTGGAGGAAGTGGAAGGATTCAAAGGAGAAATTGTTAAGGGTGAGGACCAGTTCGGCCAAACGAATGAGAGTGTCAGTGGAAGGGTACTGCTGGGGACGTCTGGAGAGGAAAAAACGGAGGGCTTGGAGGCCCTGGTCATGGCGAATGGAGGTGTAGAGGGATTGGGTATCCATGGTGAAGATGAGGCGTTGGGGGCCGGGGAAATGGAAGTCTTGGAGGAGGTGGAGGGCGTGGGTGGTGTCTCGAATGTATGTGGGGAGTTCCTGGACTAGGGGGGGATAGGACAGTGTCGAGGTAGGTAGAGATGAGTTCAGTGGGGCAGGAGCATGCTGAGACAATGGGTCGGCCAGGGTGGTCAGGCTTGTGGATCTTGGGAAGGAGGTAGAACCGGGCAGTGCGGGGTTCCCGGACTATGAGGTTGGAAGCTGTGGATGGGAGATCTCCTGAGGTGATAAGGTTCTGTATGGTCTGGGAGATGATGGTTTGGTGATGGGGGGTGGGGTCATGGTCATGGTCGAGGGAGCAGTAGGAAGAGGTGTCCTCGAGTTGGCGTTTGGCTTCAGCGGTGTAGAGGTCAGTGCGCCAGACTACCACTGCGCCCCCTTTATTCGCTGGCTTGATGGTGAGGTTGGGATTGGAGCAGAGGGATTGGAGGGCTGTGCGTTGTGAGGGTGAGAGGTTGGAGTGGGGGAGGGGGGTCGACAGGTTGGGGCGGTTAATGTCCTGGCGGCAGTTGGAAATGAAGAGGTCGAGGGCAGGTAATAGGCCAGCACGGGGTGTCCAGGTGGATGCAGTGTGTTGGAGGTGGGCGAAGGGGTCCTCGGAAGGTGGGCGGGAGTCCTGATTGTGAAAGTAAGCTCGGAGGCAGAGGCGATGGAAGAATTGTTCGATGTCACGTCGTGTATTAAATTCATTGATGCGTGAACGGAGGGGGATGAAGGTGAGTCCTTTGCTGAGGACTGATCGTTCGTCCTCTTTGAGTGGGAGGTCTGGAGGGATGGTGAAAACTCGGCAGGGCCGGGAGCTGGGATCTGGTGCAGGTGTGGAGCTGGGAGTGGGGTCGGAGCCAGTACCTGGAGTGGGTGTGATGGTGGGGGGAATGGGGGTGGAGGCATGAGCTGGAGTAATGTTGCCCTCGGGGTTCTGGGGTGTGGGTATAGTGACAGGGGGGTCTGTGGGGGGCGTGTCAGCAGAATGCAGGTGAGTGGCGCTGGTGGGGGCGGACGTGGTGGTGATCATGGCAGTAGGGGTGGCGGAGGTCACTGAGCATGTGGCATCAGCGATGATGTGAGGGCTGGAAGTGGCTGTGGGAGTGGCCATGATGTGGGTGGAAGTGACATCATCACTCACCGTGGGGGTGGTAGCTGCGTCAGCCGCATGGCTAATGGCGTTTCCGAGGCCAGGGGAATCTTCTGGAATGTTTGAGGAGTGCTGGTTATGGAGGTGGGTGGATAAAAGTTTGTTGTACTTACAGTTTTTGATGTTTGAGATGGAATTGAAATACTGTTTGTTGAGAGTATGAATTCTCCTGAGGATGTAGTACAGAGCGGGTCCTTTGCAATTCTGAGAGAGTGTGGCCCTCAGCTGAGGCAGGGCTGACTGGAGAGAGGTTAGGTGACGGCGCATTGCTGCAAGTGTGGAGCGGAGGATCCTGAAGGAGAACTGTTGCTGGTGTTTTTGAATCTGTAGTCTGTACTGTTTGTCCTGTTCGGGTCCGAACTCTGCTGGTTTAAAGGTGGTCCGGAGTCTGTGTGGGATGAGTTGGTTACGGAGGCATGCACTGAGGAAGCAAATGTGGCTGTGGTACCGAGTTTGTTTCACAACATGGTTGAAGAGCTTCCGAGCAGAGGAAATGACCTGGGAGTTGCAGTGGGAGAGGGACTCCCTGAGATTCTTGTAGAGAGAGGAGGAAAACTTCTTCAAGGCAGGCATCCTTGCAAGAGGATTTGCAGTAGGGTTAAAATCAACAAGGTAAAAACAATGAAAGGTTCAGACACAGGGTGTGGACTTGGATTAGAGCAGTTAGATCCAGTTAAATACTGGATAACGTCAGCTACTGTAATTACGGCATTCACATACTGTCCTGTCGTTCACGCAGCGCCAAGAACCAGTTAAATGCTCTTCATTTCAACTCATGAAACTGAAACTACATTGGGGAATCAAGTAAAATCAATATATATAGTGAATGTGAAGGAGCTAAATGCATTGATAAACTTGAAGTAATTCAGCGATCATAATTTCAACTGTGGGAGAAAGCCGATCTAACAATATATCTTCAATGTTTGAAAAGCAAAAACGAATTCTTTTCAGAAAGGAGTATCAATGCTGAGAGTAGAACTTAAGTGTGGCATACTGTGCTTATAGTGCACATTGCACTTTTCTGGGTTTGAGATCAAAATATATCTAACAGCTTATACATGTTTTGGTTGTTTACTCCTTAAGATTCTGGGGCTTGTACCTGGCATGCCAACCCCAGGCTGATGGGGTTGGTGAAAGAGGGAGCTGATTATTGCATTTGAAAAGATGGAGGAAGATTGGCTTCACCATGTCTTCTGTCACCTGCGAATATAAAGAGCTTAGCTGATGTCTACATGTTGTAGATTTTTATACATAATCTATTGTTATTTGTTACTCTATAAAACACAAATGGTAATAATTATAAACAACGTTACTATGTTGCTTTGGTTTTATTAGCTTGGAGTATCCTGTTCATTTTGAAATGTTAAAATGGGTGGTCGCATCAGGAAATAATCCATGAGGCACCACTCTACTGGTTTCTGCTTTCACTGGATTAGTGGTGCTGGAAGAGCACAGCAGTTCAGGCAGCATCCAACGAGCAGCGAAATCGACGTTTCGGGCAAAAGCCCTTCATCTTCTGCTTTCCTTTGGTCGAATCAGCACACTATTCCAGGACCATATTGAAACGCAAAAAGTAATCATGAGCTTCTCTTTTTCCACTAAAAATTGTGTCCTTAAGCACATCCTCCCAGCTCTTCCATCCTCACCTCAAAAAGTGGGGTACAGGATCTCTTCCACACTATTGAGACCATTTAGTTACCTATTTCTGCCATTTTCTTCTTCTCCCTTTGCTCTTCAGGTCAAAGCACCCCTCTTGTTTCCCCTGCTCAAATCATGAACTTGCAGGTTTCTCTAGTTTCCACCTCAGATAGGTGGGAAGGAAGATGGACAGGTAGATGACAGCAAGAGGGTGAAGCCAAGTATGAGGGCTAGGGTCAGGTCAAGAGGGAGGAGCCGAGCTCTGACTTAACCTACCTGTCCATCTTCCTTCCCATCTATCTGCTCTAAACTTCTGACCGACCTACCACAATCACCTACTTTCTCCCACCTTTATCATCCCATCTACCATTCCCCTTATTCCAACCCCCCCATTCATTTTTCAGCCACCTCCCCCCTCTCCAATCCTGAAGAAGATTATGCCCAAAATGTCGAGTCTCTTGCTCCTCAGATGTTGCCTGAACTGCTGTGCTTTTTCCAGTGCCACACTTTATCGACTCCATTCTTATCTACCCAGTCAGATTCACCATCAGAAAGTGGTCAGGGAATGAGTTGAATTGGCAACCTTTAAATTGTGCTATGTAAATGCAGGCTGTTGCTGGTTGCTCAACTCATTCTTCTAAAACAAAAAAAAATTGCAAAATTGAATTCAATATAGCCATGACATGGAGGTGCTGGTGTTGGACTGGGGTGGACAAGATCAAAAGTCACATGACACCAGGTTTTAGTCAAACAGGTTTACTTAAAATCACAAGCTTTCAAAGTGCTGTCCCTTCGTCACTTCACCCAATGAAGGGGCAGTGTTTTGAAAACTTGCAATTTCAAATAAGCCTGTTGGACTATAACCTGGTGTCATGTGACTTTTGACCTCAAGTTCAAGATGGGGGAAGAGAATGTGAGGGAATATTATTAATTCATATGATTCTCTGCTTACTAGCTCTACTTTAGGTTTCAATAAAGAGGAAAAAAAAACTTCTAGGCTTGATGATGGTTAGAATTGGTAAATTTCCAGTTATTAGGATTGATGAAAAAGTGGGACTAGCTCTGATCAGAAAAGCAAGGGGATTGAGGAAGGTGTTCCAAATCATGATGAGAAGCTGTCATGGAATTGACAGTGAGAAATTGTTCCCATTGACAAACGTGTCACAAACCAGGGGACATTAATTCATAGTGAAGGTAAAAGAACGAAAAGGTTTCTTGAGGAAAAACGCCTTTATACAGTGAGTGCTTAAGGCATGCAATGCATTGTTGGAAATAGTGAAGTGGCAGATTCAATTATGGCTTTCAAAAAGAAAGTGGATAACTATCTGAAGAGAAAAGATTTATACGAAACTGGGAAAAAAATGTTTAAAAATCATACAACACCAGGTTATAGTCCAACAGGCTTATTTGAAAGTATTGGATTTCAGAGCATTGCTCCTTCATCAGGTAACTAGTCGGTCAGAATCATAAGACACAGAATTTATAGCAATCAGTCAGTGTCATGCAATTAAAGTGATATTGAATAAACCTAGATTGCTGTTAAGTCTTTCATCTTTTAGAATGGGTTGCAGGTTTTGGTTCATTAATATGTAAATCCCAGAAATTCTTTTAAGTCACATTCCCGAGATAACGTAAGGTTTTATAAAAAAAAGTGACAGCTCAGCTCAGACGATGTATTAAAGATGTGAGGCTAGAGGCTGTCTGTTTCCCAATCTTGAGTCAGGCTGGTTCTATTTCCAAAGTAGGAATTTATAAAATGTTATATAGACTGACTGCCTGGAAGTTGTGCTTTTTGAGCAAAAATAGAATAAATCGAAAAGCACACAATATGGCATGATGGCTCAGTGGTTAGCACTACTGCCTCACAGTGCCAAAGACCCCGGTTCGATTCCAGCTATGGGGGACTGTGTTGAGTTTGCACATTCTCCCTGTGTCTGCTTGGGTTTTACCCAGGTGCTCCAGTTTCTTCCCACAATCCAAAAGTGGGCTGGTTAGGTGAATTGGTTATATTAAATTTCCCATAGTGTTCAGGGACTGTACGTTAGGTACATTAGGTAGGGGTAAATGCAGAGTAATAGAATGGGGGGGGGGGGGGGGGTGTATGGGTTACTCTGAGAGTTAGTGTGGATTTGTTGGGCCGAATAGCCTGTTTCTGCACCGTAGGGATTTTAAATTCTAAAATTCAAATAAACCTGTTGAACTATAACCTGGTGTTGTATGATTTTTAACTTTGTCCACCCCAGTTCAACATTGGCACCTTCACATCAGGACAAGAATGCGACAGTGAGACCAGGGAATCGTAATGTACCTCTCCTCACAACCAGGACCTGCATCACCTACCTTTAAACAAGGAATGGTACACTGGAGTTTAATTGGTTGGTCCCACCTGGAAAGATTTGGTCATGTAGAGGTGGAGGGTGACAGTGATCTTGATAGCCACTTCAGGAATGGTGTTTGCCAAGATACAAGCCTATAAATTCCTATTGTATTCCTGTTTTCTTAACTCAGTTATTGCTCCTGCGCAAGGTCAACAAGGGTAGGGTCAACTATTTGGTAGCATTAACTTTTCACCTATTTACTTCTTCAAAGCAACACTGGCAGCTTTGCTCACTACCATTCACTTCCCTCTTTATACTTTTACCATCCATTCTCCCCTTCTCACATTCAACAGCCAGAACTGTCTTGTTACTACCCCTCAACCAGCCTCACTGCTAATTTTGAAGACGGGGTTGCACTCAGTGCTATTGACAGGATTATAGTCTTTGAGCCCTGGTTAGGAACACATGCAATAATAGGAATAGAGCAGTTGGAAATGTCACATTCTTTGGCATTAACACAACGATTAACACAAAACGTATTATAGACACACACCCCGACATTTTATTAAATGTAACTGGAGCATATCATGCGACTGACAGGGCATTGAATATATTGTAATGTACACAGTGACCTCACTGGTCAGTGTGAACTGCAGTTAGTGCATACTTTTTCTGAAATAACTGGGGCATAATTTTATTTTTAAAAACAGGTGTTCTTGGTTTAAGAACCAAAAGATACGTTTTTATTCTTTGTTACTACCCGGTGATTTCACTTTAAAAATTCAATTCAATTAAAAAAGTACGAGGAATTGGAGGTGAAACTTGATTAGATTTGTTTGTGATAGCCGTCAATGCATGGCAGCTTACGAACACATCAAAAACCGGTTTGCTTCAGTGAATTACTGGAATCAACATGAATCTTTAGCACAAACTGGATATTAGAAAGCATTTCAAATATTCACTGAAGGTCTATATCAAGTAGGTCAATATGACAAAACAACACTAACATAGCATCAAGCCCACTTGCTGAAAAAACGTTATAAATCGATGGCATGCAGCGCAACCTTTAGTAATTGTTTTCATAGGTAGTCTGAGATAGACACCAAATTACTTCATGGAGAGATAAGCTAGAGGAGGGTGGGGGTGGGGGGAGAGTAGCATAGAGTACAATGGGTGAGTGGGGGAGGATATGAAGGTGATAGGTCAAGGAGGAGAGGGTGGAGTGGATAGGTGGAAAAGAAGATAGGCAGGTCGGACAAGTCAAGGAGACAGTAACTGAGCTGCAAGTTTGAAACTAGGATGAGGTGGGGGAAGGGGAAATGAGGAAGCTGTTGAAGTCCACATTGATGCCCTGGGGTTGAAGTGTTCCGAGGCGGAAGATGAGGCGTTCTTCCTCCAGGCGTCTGGTGGTGAGGGAGCGGCGGTGAAGGAGGCCCAGGACCTCCATGTCCTCGGCAGAGTGGGAGGGGGAGTTGAAATATTGGGCCACGGGGCGGTTTGGTTGATTGGTGCGGGTGTCTCGGAGATGTTCCCTAAAGCGCTCTGCTAGGAGGCGCCCAGTCTCCCCAATGTAGAGGAGACCACATCGGGAGCAACGGATACAATAAATGATATTGGTGGATGTGCAGGTGAAACTTTGATGGATGTGGAAGGCTCCTTTAGGGCCTTGGATAGAGGTGAGGGAGGAGGTGTGGGCACAGGTTTTACAGTTCCTGCGGTGGCAGGGGAAAGTGCCAGAATGGGAGGGTGGGTCGTAGGGGGGTGTGGACCTGACCAGGTAGTCACGGAGGGAACGGTCTTTGCGGAAGGCGGAAAGGGGTGGGGAGGGAAATATATCCCTGGTGGTGGGGTCTTTTTGGAGGTGGCGGAAATGTCAGTGGATGATTTGGTTGATGCGAAGGTTTGTAGGGTGGAAGGTGAGCACTAGGGGCGTTCTGTCCTTGTTACGGTTGGAGGGGTGGGGTCTGAGGGCGGAGGTGCGGGATGTGGACGAGATGCGACGGAGGGCATCTTTAACCACGTGGGAAGGGAAATTGCGGTCTCTAAAGAAGGAGGCCATCTGGTGTGTCCTATGGTGGAACTTGTCCTCCTGGGAGCAGATACGGCGGAGGCGGAGAAATTGGGAATACGGGATGGCATTTTTGCAAGAGATAGGGTGGGAAGAGGTGTAATCCAGGTAGCTATGGGAGTCAGTGGGTTTGTAAAAAATGTCAGTGTCAAGTCGGTCGTCACTAATGGAGATGGAGAAGTCCAGGAAGGGGAGCGAGGTGTCAGAGATAGTCCAGGTAAATTTAAGGTCAGGGTGGAATGTGTTGGTGAAGTTGATGAATTGCTCAACCTCCTCAAGGGAGCACGAGGTGGCGCCAATGCAGTCATCAATGTAGCGGAGGAAGAGGTGGGGAGTGGTGCCGGTGTAATTACGGAAGATCAACTGTTCTACGTAGCCAACAAAGAGACAGGCATAGCTGGGGCCCATACGTGTGCCCATGGCTACGCCTTTGGTCTGGAGGAAGTGGGAGGATTCAAAGGAGAAATTGTTAAGGGTGAGGACCAGTTCGGCCAAACGAATGAGAGTGTCAGTGGAAGGGTACTCGTTGGATGCTGCCTGAACTGCTGTGCTCTTCCAGCACCACTAATCCAGTATTTGATTTTCAGCATCTGCAGTCATTGTTTTTACCAAATTACTTCATAACTACTGGGAGACTGAAGAGATTCTGAAATCAAAAACTAACTAAACAGCAGAATATGAACCACATAATATAATTTTACATACTGCATTAGATCAATAAGTAGACTCCTCCACAAGGATCAAAGCTTGACTGCCACTCTCTAAATTGGATAGATCCAAGAACAGTTCAAGACTGGCCATCATTGAGATACTGAGGGCAGTAACTGCAAAATCATACCCACCTCAGTGTTTAAACTGATGGCTCTCCTTCAAATGAAGGGGACCAATTCTAGTCCAGTGGGAAATGTAGAGGGACATGCCTGGAGCAGAACCAGGCATGCCCTGACATTCTCCCCCCCCCGTCAAAAAAAACAATTCAACCTGATGAAACCATAACACATGCATGCCATACAGCAGAAGCAGTGTGGGACAGACAGATCCTAAAACCAACAGGTCAGATCAAAATCCTGCTGACCTGGTATATACCGTTATGAATGGTGATGGACAGTTAACAAAAGGAGGGTCTGCAAATAACCACTTTCTCAATGATGCCAGAGCCAAGAATATGACTATCGGCCCTGACGACCTCCTGGCTGTATTCCTGAAGCCTTCTGGTCTAGTAATAGCCATGCCTCGAGCTAAACAGTTCCTTTACAGCTACAACAGCAGCATCTACCTGCCAAAGTATGCCTTGCCCACAAAAACTGGGAAAATCCAATCCGGCCAAACACTAAACTATGAGTATACTCTTGATAATCAAGATGGAAGGTGTCGCCTACATTACAAACAGCATTTACTCAGCAACAAACTGTCAACCATTGTTCAAGCTGAGTTTCCCCATAGCACCTCAGCTCCAAACCTCATTATACTCCTGGCCTGAGTGATTGCATTTGATGGAGTATGGTAACAAGCAAACCCAAAGTTGGAATCAATGAGAATCACAGATATATGGCTCTAATACTTAAATATTATACGTACTGAGCACCAGGGAAGACTGTCTTAGTTATTGGAGGCCAATCATCTGTGCAGAAGTTAATCAGGGAAATGGCTTGGCCCAACTACTGTCAGCTACTTCCATCAATGACCTACCCTCCATTCCAAAGTCAGAAATAGAAGATGTTTGATGTTCAGTTCAGAGCTGCTCAGACAATGATGTATAACATGCGGCATTCGTGCTTGGGCTGATAAGTACAGGTAGTTCTTAGGCCATACCAGATACGATGAAATGACCATATCCACTGAGAGCAGGTTTGATCAGCTCCCCTCTCATTGATTGCACCAATGACCTAGGGGTTACCATTGAACAGAAACTTTAACATGACCATCCACATCAATATATAACTACACAAACAGGTCGGAGGTTGGATATTCTAATGGTTACTAACTTACAGGAGAAACTGAGGACTGCAAATACTGGAGATCAGTATTGAAAAGTGTGGTGCTGCAAAAGCACAGCAGGTCAGATAGCGTCCGAGGAGGAGAATTAGCGATTCGGGCATAAGCACTTCATCAGGAATGTGTGTATGTGTTGGGGGTTAGGTGAGGGGAGACAAATAGGATGTGGTTGGGGCTTGGGGGAAGGTAGCTTGGAAGTAGGTAGAGAGATGCGGGCGGGTGGCACTGGTGATAGGTCGGAGCAGAGAGTGGAGTGCATAGGTGGGAAGGAAGATGGGCAGGTGGGACAGTTCAAGAGAGCGGTGCCGAGAGAGCTGGATCTGAGATAAGGTGGTGAGAAGGGAGATGAAGAATCTGGTGAAATTGACATTGATACCATGTGGTTGGAGGGTTCCAAGGGGAAGATGAGGCATTCTTCCTCCTGGCATCAGGTGGCTGGGATTTGGCAGTGGAGGTGGCCCAGGATTTGAATGTTGTTGGGGAGTGGTTGGCCACAGGGTGGTGGGGATGTTTGGTGCATGCCCCAGAGATGCTCCCTGTAACGTTCCGCGAATTGGCACCCTGACTCCCCAGTGTAGAGGAGATCACATCAAGAGCAACATCGAGAGATGGGACACACACACTAAACAGCCCTATCATCCTGCAGCCAACCACTTCAACTCTCTCCCACTCCACCAAGGACTTGCAAGTCCTGGGCCTCCTTCACCGCCAAATCCTAACCACACAGAACCTGGAGAAGAATGCCTCATCTTCCACCTTGGAACCCTCCAACCACATGGCATTAATGTTGATTTCACCAGTTTCTTCATCTCCCCTCCCCCTATCTTACCCCAGATCCAACCCGCCAAAATCGGCACCACCCTCTTGAACCGTCCCACCTGTCCATCTTCTTTCCTACCTACCCATTCCACGTTATCACCATCACCCCCCATCTGCATCTACCTATTGCCTTTCCAGCTTCCTTCCCCACCCACACCCCCCACATTCCTAATGAAGTGCTTATTCCCGAAACGCCAATTCTCCTGCTATACGGATGCTACCTGACATGCTGTGCTTTTCCACACTTACTAACTTATATCCTGACTACCCAAAGACTTTCCACAAGGCACAAGAGTGTATAAATGCAGCTCCAATAACATTTAACAAGTTCAGGGGTAAGATGCCCAACATACTATTTGTTCATAGGAATTAGTTGTTACATTTATTGCTCTTCCTAACTGTTCTTGTGACAGTGATGGTGAACTGGAGTTTTTCCACATGCAGTCTTTGGGATATGGAAACACTTGGAGTGAGTTAGTAATAAGGGTAATTAGGAAATAGCAGTGGAGACTTGAGCTCCCGAATTAACCAAGCACTCAGTCAAGCTGTTCTAGCCCAGTTACAGCACTGGCATCTACCTGACAATGTGGAAAACTGACCAGGTACGCCCTGTGTACAAGGCGTTAAACAAATCCAACCTGGCCAGTTATCATCTTAAGAGTTTATGCTCCAAAATGATTGAAGGAGTCAACCACCATACTATCAAGCAGCACTTGTTTGGAATAACCTGATCACTAGCACTTGCAGAACCCAAACTGAGTGTCAATCAGTTCTTCACCTCATTAAAGTTGAAGAGTGTGGCGCTGGAAAAGCACAGCCAGTCAGGCAGCATCTAAAGAGCAGGATAATTGACATTTCAAGCGTAAGCCCTTCATTAGGAATGAGACTTGTGGCCCAGAAGGGCTGAGAGATATATGGGAGGGAGTTGGGAGTTAGCTGAGAATGCAATAGGTAGCTGAAGGTGGAGGGTGAAGGTGATAGGTTGGAGAGGAGGGTGGAGTGGATTGATGGAAGGACGATGGATAGGTAGGACAGTTCAAGCGGGCTGTGCCGAGTTGGAAGATTCAATCTGGGATAAGATGGGGAGGGGGACCTCATTACAGCCTTGATTCAAAAGTGGACAAAAACAGCTGAACTCCAACTGGTGAGGAGAGAGTGACTGTCCTTGATGCCAAGCTAGCATTTGACAAAATATGGCACTAAGGAGCTCTAGACTCAGAGAGGTACAGCACGGAAACAGACCCTTCGGTCCAACCTGTCCATGCCGACCAGATATCCCAACCCAATCTAGTCCCACCTGCCAGCACCTGGCCCATATCCCTCCAAACCTTTCCTATTCATATACCCATCCAAAAGTCTCTTGAATGTTGCAATTGTACTAGCCTCCACCACTCCCTCTGGCAGCTTATTCCATACACGCACCACCCTCTGTCTGAAAAAGTTGCCCCTTAGGTCCCTTTTATATCTTTCCCCTCTCACCCTAAACCTATGCCCTCTAGTTCTGGACTCCCCGACCCCAGGGAAAAGACTTTGCCTATTTACCCTATCCATCCCCTCATAGCTATCTTAGATAAGGTTAACCATCACATCACCCACTTCCCCCAAAGAAAATACTACAAGAGTTCCTTCAGCTGCTTCATCAATGTTCTTCCCTCCATCAAAAAGGTCAGAACTGGGGATATTGTGGATGAATGCACAATGTTCACCACCTTTCATGACTTCTCCTTAACTACTAAAGTAGTCCATCCTCAAATACAGCAAGATCTGGGCAATCTCTAAGCTTAATAAGGGGCATTCATACCACACTAATGCTGGGCAGTAACCATTTCCAACAAGAGAGAACTTGACAATTATCCTTGACATCCAATGGAATGACCATGCTGAATCTTCCACCATCCAATATCCTAAGGGCATAGCATTGACCAGTTCTACTGGACCAGCCACATACATAAAATGGCGATGAGTGCCAATCAGAGGCTAGGAGTTCGGACATGAGTAATTTACATCCTGTTTCCCAGTCAAGAATGTAATAGAAAACTCTGCTTTGCTGGAGGAGTGCAGCTCCAACAACACAAGAAACTTGAGATAATCTGGGACAAAGTAACCCGCTTAACTTGTGTATCCAATCAATTCACCTTCAACATCACCCCCTTCATGATCAACACAGAGTAGCAGCACTGGGTACTATCTATAAATGCACAGCATCAATTCTCGGCATGATCAACACCCCACCTATCACCTTAAATATTTATTCCTTCTGTTGTTGTCGCTTTGCAGTAACTTGCTGAGTCTCCTTTGACTATAGCTTACAATTACGCAACATCAACTTTGAAAAAGGGCAATGATGCATGTGAACACAATAACCTGCACGTTCGCAATCAAGTTACAAACTCATTACTCATTCATGGGGGGTGTCACTGGTTAGACCAGCATTTATTGCCCATCCCTAATTGCCCAGAGGGCAGTTAAGATCAACCACATTGCTGTGGGTCTGGAGTCACATGTAGACCAGACCAGGTAAGGATGGCAGATTCCTTCCCTCAAGGACATTTGTGAACCTTTTCTGACTTAGAAATAGATTGCCCTTCCTTTATCATAACTGGATCAAAAAACTGGAACTCCATAACTAACTTCATTGTAGGATACAGTACTTTCAACAATGGATTGCTGTAGTAAAACAGATAATTCACCATCACCTTCTCAACAACAAATAGGAATAAGCAGAAAGTATTGGTCTGGGCAGTTTATCCCATGAATGAACGAAAATAAAGTATCAAATACATTTCTCTACTAAAAGAAAACTTGTTAGAAGAGCCTAAAAATGGCTTTAATTGCCTTCTATAATTGTTCCTTGAAAATACCATACATTTTACTGGAGGATAATCCCTACCTGTGAGCCAAGAGGCTAGGTCCCAACTATTCAGAGACGTGTCATAACATGTCTGACTAGGTTAATAAGGACATATAATAGCTTCCTTCTGCTTCTCCCAGATATCTATTGACAGGCAATGAACAATACTTTTCCACAAAGTGACAGCTCCCAATTGCATTTCAATCTAATGTTCAAATTGATCAAGTGTCAGTTTGTCAATTAGTATGTTAGATTAATGTATGAATTACCCTTAAATTAGATATACAGCTAAAATATTCCAGGAATCCCTGTCACTCATTTCTGCAGCACAGAGATAATGCTCTCTAATGGGGTTTGATATGAAACACTTAAGCACAGAATGTTTCAGTTTGGAGGCATCTCTAAATAATAAGGGCCTGGTTTCTTTAAAGCATTGATGCGCTGGTAATCATGAGATTACACAAACATTTTGCTTGGCATTCATTAAACAATAGTAACAACAGAAAGTTAACTATTTTTTGTAGTAGCATTTAAAGAGAAAAGGATTGTGTACATTATATGTTACAGATGAATAAAGATCAACAGGACCCTGCTTACCTACCACCTCTGTCCAAAAGAAAAATAATCCCTTCAAATGGCCTGCCAGAGGAAGTGATGGAGGCTGGTACATTTGCAGCATTTAAAAGGCATCTGGATGGGTATATGAATAGATGTGTTTGGACGGATATGGGCCAAGGGCTGGCAAATAGGACTAGATTAGTTTAGGATATCTGGTCAGCCTGGAGGAGTTGGACTGAACAGTCTGTTTCCGTGCTGTACATCTCCATGGTTTAATAGGTGAGGGCTATTTTCCCTGGAAAATCAGAGGCTGAGGGGTAACCTTATAGAGGTTTATAAAATCAGGAGGGGCATGGATAGGGTAAATAGAGCAAGTCTTTTCCCTGGGGTGAGGGAGTCCAGAACTAGCGGGCACAGGTTTAGGGTGAGGGGGGAAAAGATATAAAAGGGACCGAAGGAGCAGCTTTTTCACACAGAGGGTGGTACGTGTATGGAATGAGCTGCCAGAGGATGTGGAGGAGGCCGGTACAATTTAATATGAATAGGAAGGGTTTAGAGGAATATGGGCCAAGTGCTGACAACCGGGACTAGATTCGGTTGGAATATCTGGTCAGCATGGACGAGTTGGAATGAAGGGCCTGTTTTCGTGCTGTACATCTCTATGACTCTAACTGGTTTGAAAAATGAACCGCACAATAAAGCCCAAACATTAAGGAAATAAGACGTTACACCAAATATTAAAATATGTAAATTCATGCTTCCTGGATTGTTGCCCGGATGATGAAAACAAAACATTTCTATTTTAGTATTTTTTTGCCTGAGTGAGAGGCATATTTTATTTTAAATTAAGTTCAGCATGACACAAGATGAGAGGGTGAAATTTCACCTGTTGGTAGTTTAACTGGGAAAAAGAAACTTGTGTATAAAAATAAACTGTGTTTTATTCACAACAACTTCTCAGCGAAATGACCGCAGCACAGAAGGAATTTCCCTGCCCCTCAACTCAATTTAGCTCATCCTGACTGACATCATCATTGCTGAAGTTCTTCCAGCACTGGCCAGTAACCTAATTACACTCACTATGCATCCACTGAGAGATTCTGGACATGTTTCCAACAGCTCCCCAGAAGGAACTGATAGCAAAAGATATGCAGGATGATGGCCACGTTCAGACCATTGGTTATGTGTGGCCATCAGGTCCATTAGGGAGCAGATTTTCCATGTGATTCTAGGGTTCTGCCACTAGTTACCACATTAAAAAAATCACAACACTAGGTTATAATCCAACAAGTTTATTTGGAAGCATGCGCTTTCCAAATAAATCTGTTGGACTATAACCTGGTGTTGTGTGATTTTTTTAAAAAACTTTGGCCACCCTCTACCATGTCATTATCTCTACTTTTCTTGCTGTAACAGTGTGTAAGTTGAAACCTTGCTTCCTATGCAGGCAGATGCATCCTCTCAAGAAAACCGATCTCTGTACTTCCCACCCCAATGCTCTGCTCACTAGCTAAAGGTGGCTGAATTACAAGGCTTTGTTGGCACTCATGGTGCCTTGCCTGCAGTTCAATCTGTGGCAGCCACGTTGCCACGCACCTTGATCTTAAGTCTCAAGATTCTCACAAGTACTCTGAATAACATTTCCAATTGGAAGCCTTGAAATGAGTCACTGGAATATTCACTGCTGTATTTGTATATGAACCCCATGGACTGCTGCACTCTTCCTCATCTCATTGTGGAGTTTCAGAAAACACTGATATTTCAAACAGTTAAAATACCAGTGACACATGGATTAACACAAATTTGTAACCTGTCTGGTTGAAATTTACTGCACAGCCAAATGAACCCACCGTAAGATCTCTAGTTGCTTGTGTCAGAACTGATTTGGAGATACCGGTGTTGGACTGGTATGTGCAAAGTTAAAAATCACACAACACCAGCTTATAGTCCAACAGGTTTATTTGGAAGAACTAGCTTTCGGAGTGCTGCTCTTCATCAGGTTGACAACCACCTGAGGAAAGAGCAGCACTCTGAAAGCTAGTTCTTCCAAATAAACCTGTTGGACTATAAGCTGGTGTTGTGTGATTTTTAAACTGTCTCAGAACTGGCGTGGTCCGCCACGTTAAAACCCTTCATCCAACTATAACCACGCACATCTCCACGTTAAAAGTAGACTTGTAACTTTTTTTTCGTTCGTTCGGCTAAAACACCAACAATTTACATTAAAACTATCTTAAACAAACATCCTCTGTTACTTCTTTGAAACAGAACTTTTTTTGTTGTAAAGTATATGTTCAGAAAATCGTTGTCTGCTCACAGATAAAAGCAAGCTCAGAAATCATCCTTACAACAAACAGACAATGTAGGAGGAACTCGTTTATAATAATTTACTGGCAGAACGCCCTCAACAATGTGAAAATCTGACTTACAGTTCTATGCCATCCTGCTAGCGTTTGCTGTGCCTACAAGTTGTTGAGAAACAATGTTTAGACAAATAACGGTCAAAACAGCCCATCAAGTTCAGGAGGGAACTTCCTTCCAACGTGAACCGCAATCACATCTGTTCCTTTGCTCAAACCCACGCTTCGGCTAAAAGGAAATGTTGAAGAGCTCCGGAAATAAACAAAAATACCTCTGAGTTCAACTAGCTTTGGGTTCACTCGTCAGAAAACCTTGAGGGAAGCGTTCACCGGGAGGAGAGACTCCAGTGGTGGTTGACAGGTGACTAAATGCCTCCAGAGGTGCAGCTAAGGTGTGGAGCCGGACGAATTGACGGCTTGCATTAGTTCCCGAATCCTGTTCTAATCTCGGGGCGGAGTCTACATTCTGCAGAGTGAAACCCAGGCGTGACTGCCCGATCTTACACGTTGTAAAACTTGCCCAATGTCGCAGACACAATGTTCCACTCTCCCAATAGGGAGTTGTGTCAGTAATTACACTCACTATATGTGATTATAAAATCGGCGCTGATTCTACATTTCTTTATGTCTTTTCAGTTCGTCAGTAGGTTGGGTTATTTTCCGTGATACAGGGGGAAAAAAAACATTTTAATAACTGCTGTCTGCCTGCCTGACACCTGAAGGTGGAGAGATAGTGAGAGACTAATGTTTTCTCCTTCCGAACACTCAGGTTAAACACACCACCACTCATATCTCTCTTTAATGAGAGAACGGTCGTTTACAACGTCCTTAATGTTGTGCTCCACTGTGCAATTGAGGAAGTGACGGACTTGCGTTTATATAGCGCCCCGCTGTACAATTAGAAAGTGATGGATTTCCATTTCGATTGCAACAACTAGGCGTCCCAAAGCGCTTCACAACCAAACTTCTGAATTAAATTTCCTGTTGTAATGTGTGAAACCCAACAGCCAGTTCCCTGGGTGACCAGTTAATCTGCAAAAAAAAAGGATGCTGGAAATCTGAAACCAAAACAGAAATTGCTGGAGAAACCTAGCAGGTCAGGCAGCATCTGTGGAGAGAGAAAGCAGTGTTAAAGTTTGGGATTCCCCATAATCTGCGGTGTATGTGTGATGTTGAAGGAGGGATTGGTATAGACCAGAACACCTTGGGAGAACGCCAAAAGAATTTTTTTAAAGAAGCTGGAAAACTCAGCAGGTTGGGCAGTAGCTGTCACTAAGAGAAAGAGAGATAACCATTCAGGCGAACCTAATCGGATAACCTTCTGACAGAACTGCAAATGCAAGAATTTTTAAGCCACTGGAAAAAGGAAGGAGGAGAGAGGAATTACAAATGGACAAGTCTGAGGCCAGGGGAAGACAAATAACAAACAGTTTCAAGATGCATCAACAATTCCATTCACTTCCTCCAAACAGAAAGTCATTGACCCCTGTAACTCTTAGCTGATTTAATACCTCTCCTTCCCGTGCCAGCATTGCCCTCGTCGGGCTTTGGTTGTTATTGGATCCCTGGCCACATGAGTGTTTTTCTGGCAGTGGATGTATTGAACAAAGTCTTTTGGCACATGGTGCTGTCACTGAATCCCTGCACTTACACACAGTCAACATAGGTTGGGGGAGTGTGAATAAACTGGGGATTTGAAATTTCCTCAGTTCAGGGGATTGGCTCCAAGCTGGCTCACCACAGACAGTGTACTGTGCACGGGTAAATAAAGAGTGACTTGGTGACGGGATACCAGTCTCTGTGCAGTTAATTCAGTAGTGAGGGGAGAAAACACTATGTACTTGAAGGACCTTTGCTTGCAACACTTCGTAGCTTGAGTAACGTTTCTGGCAAAAAATAGAAAAGGTGTTGCTGGCTGCTGTGGTACAGTGGTTGTTTCCCTATTGCAGACTGAAAGACCCAGCTTCAAGTGCCACCTCCTCCAGAGATGTAATAATATCACTGAACAGGGTAATTAGAAGACAACAGGTTAAAAAAGAGGTGTTGCTATGGGACCCTGTTATGTCTGCTTTTTTTAAGTCGGATTTATGGGAAATGTAGCAGTGGCCCCCTCTTCGATCTCTTTGCCCATTTCATTGTTGACTGTATCAGTACCACCTCTTGCTTCTACTGTATGAACTGGAAAATTTCATTAATTTTGGGCACAGAATTGCTGATGGCCAGACAATCATTATTCCAGTGTAGATGGGAGTTACGCATTGGGATCCTGTGGAAACCCAATTATAGCAGACTCTGAGGATCTTCTGGTCTCCCTGCTAGAGGAAAGATGTTGTGAAACTTGAAAGGGTTCAGAAAAGATTTACAAGGATGTTGCTTGGGTTGGAGGGTTTGAACTCTAGGGAGACGCTGAATAGGTCAGGGCTGTTTTCATAGAGTTATAGAGATACACAACATGGAAACAAACCCTTTGGTCCAACTTGTCCATGTTGACCAGATATCCCAACGCAATTTAGTCCCAAGTGTCAACACCTGGCACATATCACTCCAAACCCTTCCTATTCATATACCCATCCAGATGCCTTTAACTGTTGCAATTGAACTAACCTACACCACTTCCTCTGGCAGCCCATTCCACACACACACCACGCTCTGCGTGAAAAAGTTGCCCCTTAGATCTCTTTTATATCTTTCCCCTTTCATCCTAAAACTATGCCCTCAAGTTCTGCACTCCCCCACCCCAGGGAAGGGACCTTGTCTATTTACCCAATCCATGCCCCTCATGATTTTATAAGCCTCTATAAGGTCACCCCTCAGCCTCCGACGATCTAGGGAAAACAGTCCTTGTCTATTCAATCTCTCCCTGTAGCTCAAATCCTCCAACCCTGGCAACATCCTTGTAAATCTTTTCTGAACCCTTTCAAGTTTCATAACATCCTCCCAGAGGGTTACCTTCTACAGGTTTATAAAATCATGAGGGGCGTGGATAGGGTGAATAGCGATGGTCTTTTCCCTGGGGTAGGGGGTCCAAAAATAGAGGGCACAGGTTTAAGGTGAGAGGGGAAAGATTTAAAAGGGACCTAAAAGGGCAATATTTTCACACAGAGGGTGGTGCTTGTATGGAATGAACTGCCAGAGAAGGTGGTGGAGGCTGGTACAATAACATTTAAAAGGTATTTGGATGGGTACATGAAGAAGAAGTGTTTAAAGGGACATGGACCAAATGCTGACAAATGGTACTAGATTAGGTTAGGATATCTGGTCAGCATGGACGAGTTGGACCAAAGGGTCTGTTTCTGTGCTGTACATCTCTATGACTCCATGAAAGAATTGCCTGAGACACTGAAGATTCTATGGGCAATTCCTTTGTGCCTGGAACCCTTTGAAAATCTGAATCGGGGATTTCAGAGGGTTCAATGAAATTAAGTAAAATAATTACTTCCAAAAAATTAGACTATTAAATAGAGTTAACTCCTGAGTAACTATTCAACTGACCCCATAGTTAGTTTACACACCTCCCCAGCTACACATCCCCTCAAACCCTGTACACCCCAGACACTGACATCCCTGAACCTGACTACCCGCTCCCATTCTAGATCTGAAAGACCACTCCATTCCTCTGCTCATAAGCCCATCACACCCCCTTCTGCTCTGGAGCCAACTTCACCTTCATTCCCTGGGAATTGACTCCCCTTCACCTACCCTGGACCCAATTCACATTTACCCCCCACAGCCCTTCCTCCAGAGCTGATCCCCTTGCTCACACTCCAATCTCGACCCTCCAACATCCCCCCTGCTGCTGGATCTGACACTCCTTTTCCCTGCTTTGGAACTAACCACCACCGCCACCTCTCTTGGGAGCCCAACAACATTTCCTCTAAAGTGCCTGGCTCAGTGCATGAGGTCCATGTAGTGGCAGGAATAATTACTGGGGGGAATGTAGGAGCTGACCCACCTTCAGTCCCTCGCAGCCGACCTTCCACTTTTCCCAGTGTAGACCTGACCTGCCTGCTTCATCTACTCCAGACACATTGCTCCTTCAACCCCTCGGACCTCTGTCCCCTTCCCCGTCTACTCCCATTGGGAGCTGACACTCCTGCACTGGACTTGATTCACTTTTCTGGGTTTTTGGTCCGGACCCAGCCTCCCATGTTCTGGTCCTGAACTCCTCTTTCCCCACTCCAGACCTAACCTGTCCCTGTGCAGCCAGTCCCAGCAGCCTGCCATCCGTCCCCCACTTCACTGCCGCTAAATCCAAATTCCTCTCCTCTCCCATCACCACCCCCCCTCGCCCCCATGGATCTGACACCCAACTTGCACCAACTCTGACCTGCCCTAAACACTGCAGTATATTCATGGCCCCCTTCCCTGGATCATTACTCTCTGCACTCTACCCTGTGTCCACTTGGCATCCTACCCACTTAGCACCCTACCTCTTACCCAGCTATCAATGCACCAGGCTGACACACCACTCACCTGGCAATCTGGCATAATACCTACATAGCACTCTGATACTCTACATATATGGCACCCTATCCCCTATCCATCTGATACCCTTGCCTCCCAATACACAATCATCACCATATGATATGAGCTGCTAGTGGCTATCTGTGATTCTGCCCTTCAAATGTCAAAGTACAGCAGCTGGCTGCTATGTAGAGGGACCTGCTTTGCCTTCTCCTGGCTGTATTGTGATATCACAGCCTTGTGCAGTTCCACATTTCTGAAGATGCCTCGATCAGAATCTTTTCTCAGAAATGCAGAGCTTTCTCTTTTCAGATAAAAATGATGGGATTAGAAATCTGCATGAGATTGCCATTCCTGGGAAAATCCGACTCTTTGTTTCCAACTTCTGTCTATCATTCTCTTTCACCATGTCTGACGATTTCCTTCCTCAACTTCTCTGCCATTATTTCTAGAGATCAACAATCAATAAATACTGGCCACAAATCCAACAACTCCCACAGCTGCTTCAATGACACTTCCTCAGGCCTTGTTTTCTGGAATGATTCTGTTCCATTTTCCAAGTTTCTCCATTTCTGTCACATCTATTCTGATGCTACCTTCCATACTATGTTTTCAATAGGTTTTCCTCTGCCTCCTTGAGGATTTATACCCAGGGTGGTAAATAGGTAACTTCAGTTTTTAATCCATTTCCTGTATCTCTCTCTACTCTTATTGCTTTCTGTCCTCCTCATTTTTTACCCATCAGCCTCTGTAATCAACAGCTTATCCTCCACTATATTTGTCAGCTCACACACACACATCTACCAACAAGCTGTCTTTCAGCATTTCATTGGGACTATTCCCTCTCCTAACCCCTTGTCCACTCCTCAGTCACTGCTCACACTTCCTCCCCTATCTGTTAAAGCAATAGGAGATTTAACACCTGCCCTTTCACTACCTCTCATCTTATTATCCAAGATCCATCACATTCCTTTTGTGAAACAATGATTGATTTATCTCTTTCAATTTAGGATATTGTGTCCACTGCTGGAGATGTGGTCTCCTTTACATTGCAGACTGGCTTTGTGGATCACTTGTGATGATGTTGCCCCTTTAACAAGGTTATTTTGTCCTTGGGTTTTTTTTATGAGAGGTCTAACAATGGCAGGGGAATGGCCAGTTCTCCTAGTTCAGGTATTTTTCAGTTTGGTTAAGTTTAAGCAGGCAGTCAAAAGCTGTTACAGTGAACAAGGTTCCAAGCTTCAGCAGATGATCCCTGGCTAACTTCTGTCTGCAATCTTTCCTGCCTGAAAGAACCGATCTTTGAATTTACCTTTTGCCAAGGGGTGTGTTTGTGGGATATTATGCGAATTGGAATAGCTCCTTAGTTAAG
This sequence comes from Chiloscyllium punctatum, assembly GCF_047496795.1. Taxonomy (NCBI): domain Eukaryota; kingdom Metazoa; phylum Chordata; class Chondrichthyes; order Orectolobiformes; family Hemiscylliidae; genus Chiloscyllium; species Chiloscyllium punctatum. Next base: position 11,733,159 of record NC_092783.1, on the reverse strand, counting down.
TGGCGGAATTGAGTTGGTTGAGTTTTCAAACAATTAAGTTATTCTAAATTCTGCTTTCCTATGGTTGTGTTTCAGCTGTAGTGTGCAAATAAATTCGGTTTTGCTTAAAGCTGAGTAGTTTAGCCAGCTGCATCACACCTAGAATATCCACTTCATATCTACCTTTAAGATAAGAAAAGCTAGGGTCTGGGCTACCTTCTTAATAGATTTTGAGGGGGTCTGGCCTGGTTCATACACACCTCTATTCAGTCCACACAAGGTCTCAATTGCTTCTCATTTTAGTTCTCCATCTTGCTCCCAAGCTGACAGTTCTGTCTCTCTGAACTGCTAGGGTTAGGTTCCAGATTGAGAAACAGCACTTCATGTTTAAACCATGCTCTCTACAACCTTCTGAATTTAATGTTGAATTCATCAACTTTATTTCCCAACATCTGCCTTCATTCTTTTCTGTGGGTTATTTTATTCCCCTTTTTTCACTTCTAATTTTTGTCCTTCTGGATTGGGCCTCCTTTTGTCTACTTATTTATTGATTCATGTTGGAACCAAATGGGCTTTATGAAGCAATTCATGCCTCATTTGAACACAGCTTTCTGTTTCTTTACTGTATCTATTGTTGGACATCATGAAATGTTACTTAATGTTCTCTGGTCTCCACCCTACCACTGGCCATTTTTATTCTTCCTGTTCCACCACCCCCAACACACCTATCGCCCCCACCTTTCATTCACTGAAAACATTTCCATTTATATTTATCTCCATTTCTCATTCCCTCTATCAATGCTATCTGACATGCCGAGAGTTACGCCTTTTAGAGTGATAGAGACATAGAGATGTACAGCACAGAAACAGACCCTTCGGTTCAACTCATCCATGCCAACCAGATATCCCAAGCTGCACCTGCAGCATTTTGCTTTTGGACAGGGGATAACTTCACTGATCTTCTTTGACATAGTGTCAGGTAGTATTTTTATAACCAGTCAAACGAGCAGACCAAGCCTCAACTGAACAGCTCAACAGTGTGACCTTAGATTTCCACAGTCAAGTCCTAGACACGGAACTCAGAAGCCAACCAACGAATCCTCACTCAGTGTCTTTCAAAATGATTCACAGTTCTCCCTCAATTCTGTTAAGGGCGGGTTTAGGGCAAATTTGGCCCTAAAAATAAGGTAAAACTGAAAGGTTTTAGAACCATAGAGATATACAGCATGGAAACAAACCCTTTGGTCCAACTCATCCATGCCAACCAAATATCCTACTTAATCTAATCCCAGTTGCTAGCACATGGTCCGTATTCCTCTAAACTCTTCCTATTCATATACCCATCCAGATGTCTTTTAAATGTTACAATTGCCTCCACAACTTCCTATGGCAGCTCATTCCATACAAGCACCACCCTCTGCATGAAAAAGATGCCCTTAGATCCCTTTTATATCTTTTCTCTCTAACTCTAAACCTACACCCTCTAGTTCTGCACTCACCAACCCCAGTGAAAATACTTTCTCTATTTATCCAATCCATGCTCCTCTTGATTTTGTAAACCTCTATAATGTCATGCCTCAGCCTCCGACGCTCCAGGGAAAACAGCCCCAGCCTGTTCAGCCTCTCCCAAAAGCTTAAATCCTCCAGCCCTGGCAACATTCTTTAAAATCTTTTCTGAACCCACTCAAGTTTCACAACATCCTTCTGAAAGGAAGGAGACCAGAATTGCACGCAATATTTCAAAAGTAGCCTAACCAACATCCTGTACAGTCACAACATGACCTCCCAACTCATATACTCAATGCTCTGACCAATAAAGAAAAGCATACCAAACGCCTTCTTTACTATCCTATCTACCCGTGACTGCACTTTCAAAGAACTATGATCCTGCACTCCAAGGTCTCTTTGTTCAGCAGGTCCCTAAGACCTTACCATTAATGTATAAGTCCTGCTTTGATTTGCTTTTCCACAATGCAGCACCTTGTCTTTAAATTAAAGTCCATCTGCCACTCTACAGCCCAAAGGCCCATCTGATCAAGATCCCGTTTTACACTGAGGTAACCGTCTTCATTGTCCACTACACTTCCAAACTTACTAACCACACCCCCTATGTTCACATCCAAATCAGTTGTATAAATTATGAAAAGTAGTGTAGGATGCGGGGGTGGGGGGAGGGGGGGCGAGTCTGAATTTGCTTTTACTATTAGTGACCTCTGAGGAGACTTCCTCAGTCTGTTACTTGTAACCTATTCCTTGGCAAAAACAGTTTTTAAAGTAGATTTTCAAGTTTATGTTTCTGTGTGATGTTGTACATTGTAGCAGGTTTTCTGCAGATGAGCTTGACCAGTGCAGTTATGCCTTTTCTGTTTGAATTCATGCATCGCTGGACATCAGAGTGCATCTGGGAAAATTAACAAACAGTGAAAATCACATCTGATCTTGGAGGAACTGTTGGGTGAAGTTCACAGCACAGAATCGTTGTTTTAAGTGTGGCCTACAGAGAATCTGCAGTAGTGAGTAGAGTGGGTTCTTTCTTGATTATATAGGGTGTAGGTTTGCTCGCTGAGCTGTAGGTTTGATATCCAGACGTTTCTTTACCTGGCGAGGTAACGTCATCAGTGGCGACCTCCAAGTGAAGTGAAGCTGTTGTCTCCTGCTTTCTAATTATATCTTTCTCCTGGATGGGGTTCCTGGGGTTTGTGGTGATGTCATTTCCTGTTCATTTTCTGAGGGGTTGATAGATGGCATCTAGATCGATGTGTTTGTTTATGGCATTGTGGTTGGAGTGCCAGGCCTCTAGGAATTCTCTGGCATGTCTTTGCTTAGCCTGTCCCAGGATAGATATGTTGTCCCAGTTGAAATATTGGTTTTTAACATCTGTGTGTAGGGCTCCGAGGGAGAGAGGGTTGTGTCTTTTTGTGACTAGCTGGTGTTCATGTATCCTGGTGGCTAACTTTCTTCCTGTTTGTCCTATGTAGTGTTTGTGGCAGTCCTTGCATGGAATTTTGTAGACGACGTTGGTTTTGTCCATGGGTTGTACTGGGTCTTTTAAGTTTGTTAGTTTTTGTTTGAGAGTGTTGGTGGGTTTGTGTGCTACTAGGATTCCGAGGGGTCTTAGTAGTCTGGCTGTCATTTCTGAAGCTTCTTTGATGTATGGTAAGGTGGTTAGGGTTTCTGGCTGTGTTTGGTCTGCTTGTCGTGGTTTGTTCTTGAGGAATCTGCGCACTGTATTTTTTGAGTATCCGTTCTTCTTGAATATGTTGTATAGGTGGTTCTCCTCTGTTTTCCGAAGTTTGTCTGTGCTGCAGTGTGTGGTGGCTCATCGGAATAGTGTTCGGATACAACTTTGTGTGTGTTGGGATGGTTGCTGGTGTAGTTAAGTATTTGGTCAGTGTTTGTCGGTTTTCTGTATATATATGTTTTTGGAGATAAGTCTCTTGATTAAACTTAAAATATAAGCCATAACTATTAATTTAAGCTGGGGCAGTGTTTGTAGAGAAATAAGACAGTGTTATTTTCTGGGTCTGTAGATTGCGGTGGAGCAAAAATGGCCTTTAATAGAGTGATATGTACTTCTTGTCAGATGTGGGAGTTTAAAGAGAGTTTAAGGGTTACTGTGGATTATATCTGCCATAAATGCTGTTGGCTATGAATCTTCTCAGATCGAATGGATCAGTTGGAGAGACAGTTAGAAGCATTGAGGAATTTGCAACAGCAACAGTATGTGAAGGATGGCAGTTATAGGAAGGGGGGAAAGTCTCAGATACAGTCACATAGATGGGTTAACTCCAGGAAGGGTAAGAGAGGTAGGCAGCTAGTTCAGGAGTCTTTTGTGGATATATCCATTTCAAACAGGTATGCTGTTTTGGAAAATGTAAGGGGTGATGAGTTCTCAGGAGAACGTAGCACGAACAGCCACGTTTCTGGTATTGAGACTGGCTTGAATGCAACGAGGGGTACATCAGGTTCCAAGAGCTCAATTGTTTTAGGGGATTCTCTAGTCCAAAGTACAGACAGACGTTTCTGTGACCAGCAGAGAAAAAGCAGAATGGTGTGTTGTTTCCCTGGTGCCAGGATCAAGGATGTCTCAGAGAGGGTGCAGAATGTTTTTTTTTAGATTACTTACAGTGTGGAAACAGGCCCTTCGGCCCAACAAGTCCACACCGCCCCGCCGAAGCGCAACCCACCCGTACCCTTACATCTCCCCCTTACCTAACAGTATGGGCAATTTAGCATGGCCAATTCACCTGACCTACACATCTTTGGACTGTGGGAGGAAACCGGAGCACCCGGAGGAAACCCTCGCAGACATGGGGAGAATGTGCAAACTCCACACAGTCAGTCACCTGAGGTGGGAATTGAACCGGGGTCTCTGGCGCTGTGAGGCAGCAGTGCTAACCACTGTGCCACCATGCCGCCCACAAATGTTCTCACGGGGGAGAGGGGCCAGCAGGAGGTCATTGTCCACATTGGAATCAATGACATAGGAAGGGAAAAGGTTGAGATTCTGAAGAGAGATTACAGAGAGTTAGGCAGAAATTTAAAAAGGAGGTCCTCGAGAGTAGTGATATCTGGATTACGCCCAGTGCTATGAGCTAGTGAGGGCAGCAATAGGAGGATAGAGCAGATGAATGCATGGCTGAGAAGCTGGGAGAAGGATTCACATTTTTGGACAATTGGAATCTCTTTTGGGGTAGAAGTGACCTGTACAAGAAGGACAGATTGCACCTGAATTGGAAGGGGACTAATATACTGGCAGGGAGATTTGCCAGAGCTGCTCAGGAGGATTTAAACTAGTAAGGTGGTCGGGGGGGGCAGGGAGATAGTGAGGAAAGAGATCAATCTGAGACTGGTACAGCTGAGAACAGAAGTGAGTCAAACAGTCAGGTCATGCAGGGACAAGGTAGGACTAATAAATTAAACTGCATTTATTTCAATGCAAGGGGCCTAACAGGGAAGGCAGATGAACTCAGGGCATGGTTAGGAACTTGGGACTGGGATATCATAGCAATTTGAAAAACATGGCTCAGGGATGGGTAGGACTGGCAGCTTAATGTTCCAGGATAGAAATGCTCCAGGAAAGATAGAAAGGGAGGCAAGAGAGGAGGGGGAGTGGCATTTTTGATAAGGGATAGCATTACAGCTGTGCTGAGGGAGGATATTCCCAGAAATACATCCAGGGAAGTTATTTGGGTGGAACTGATAGACCCCTGATAGTCAGAGAGAAATTGAAAAACAAACTTGTAAGAAGATCTCAGCTATCTGTAAGAATAGTAGGGTAGTTATGGTAGGGGATTTTAACTTTCCAAACATCGACTGGGACTGCCATAGTGTTAAAGGTTTAGATGGAGAGGAATTTCTTAAGTGTGTACAAGACAATTTTCTGATTCAGTATGTGGATGTACCTACTGGAGAAGGTGCAAAACGTGACCTACTCTTGGGAAATAAGGCAGGGCAGGTGACTGAGGTGTCAGTGGGGGAGCACTTTGGGGCCAGTGACCATAATTCTATTAGATTTAAAATAATGATGGAAAAGTATAGACCAGATCTAAAAGTTGAAGTTCTAAATTGGAGAAAGGCCAATTTTTACGGTATTAGGCAAGAACTTTCAAAAGCTAATTGGGGCCAGATGTTCGCAGGTAAAGGGATGGCTGGAAAATGGGAAGCCTTCAGAAATGAGATAACGAGAATTCGAGAAAGTATATTCCTGTCAGGATGAAAGGAAAGACTGGTAGGTAAAGGGAATGCTGGATGACTAAAGAAATTGAGAGTTTGATTAAGAAAAAGAAGGAAGCATATTAAGGTATAGACAGGATAGATTGAGTGAATTCTTAGAAGAGAATAAAGGAAGTAGGAATATATTTAAGAGGGAAATCAGGAGGGCAAAAAGGGGACATGAGATAGCTTTGGCAAATAGAATTAAGGAGAATCTAAAGAGTTTTTCCAAATACATTAAGGACAAAAGGGAAACTAGGGAGAGAATAGGGCCCCTCAAAGATCAGCAAGGTGGCCTTTGTGTGGAGCCACAGAAAATGAGGGAAATACTAAATGAGTATTTTGCATCAGTATTTACTGTGGAAAAGGATATGGACTGTAGGGAAATAGATGGTGACATCTTACAAAATGTCCACACTACAGAGGAGGAAGTGCTGGATGTTTTGAAATGGGTAAAGGTGGATAAATCCCCAGGACCTGATCAGGTGTATCCTAGAACTCTGTGGGAAGCTAGAGAAGTGATTGCTGGGCCTCTTGCTGAGATATTTGTATCATCGATAGTCAAAGGTGTGGTGCCGGAAGACTGGAGGTTGGCTAATGTGGTGCCACTGTTTAAGAAGGGTGGTAAGGACAAGCCAAGGAACTATAGATCAGTGAAGCTGACCTCGGTGGTGGGCAAGTTGTTGCAGGGAATCCTGAGGGACAGGAAGGACATGTATTTGGAAAGGCAAGGACTGATTAGGGATAGTCAACGTGGCTTTGTGTGTGGGAAATCATGTCTCACAAACTTGATTGAGTTTTTTGAGGAAGTAACAAAGAGGATTGATGAGGGCAGAGCAGTAGATGTGATCTATATGGACTTCAGTAAGGTGTTCGACAAGGTTCCCCATGGGAGACTGATTAGCAAGGTTAGATCTCACAGAATACAGGGAGAACTAGCCATTTGGATACAGAACTGGCTCAAGGGTAGAAGACAGAGGGTGGTGGTGGAGGGTTGTTTTTCAGACTGGATACCTGTGACCAGTGGAGTACCACAAGGATCAGTGCTGGGCCCTCTACTTTTAGTAATTTACCTAAATGATTTGGATGCAAGCATAAGAGGTACAGTTAGTAAGTTTGCAGATGACACCAAAATTGGAGGTGTAATGGACAGCGAAGAGGGTTACCTCAGATTACAACAGGATCAGAGAAGTGGCAGATGGAATTTACTTCAGATAAATGCGAGGTGCAGCATTTTGGGAAAGCAAATCTTATCAGGACTTACACACTTAATGGTAAGGTCCGAGGGAGTGTTGCTAAACAAGCAGACCTTGGAGTGCAGGTTCATAGCTCCTTGAAAGTGGAGTCGCAGGTAGATAGGATAGTGAAGAAGGTGTTTGGTATGCTTTCCTTTATTGGGTCAGAGTATTGAGTACAGGAGTTGGGAGGCCATGTTGCGGCTGTACAGGACATTGGTTAGGCCAGTGTTGGAATATTGCGCACAATTCTGGTGTCCTTCCTATCGGAAAGATGTTGTGAAACTTGAAATGGTTCAGAAACGATTTACAAGCATGTTGCCAGGGTTGGAGGATTTGAGCTATAGGGAGAGGCTGAACAACCTAGGGCTGTTTTCCCTGGAGTGTCGGAGGCTGAGGGGTGACCTTATAGAGGTTTACAAAATTATGAGGGGCATGGATAAGGTAAATAGGCAAAGTCTTTTCCCTGCGGTAGGGGAGTGCAGAACTAGAGGGCATAGGTTTAGGGTGAGAGGGAAAAGATATAAAAGAGACCTACGGGGCAAAGTTTTCACACAGAGGGTGGTACATGTATGGAATGAGCTGCCAGAGGAAGTGGTGGAGTCTGGTACAATTGCATCATTTGAGAGGCATTTGGATGGATATATGAATAGGAAGGGTTTGGAGAGATATGGGCCGGGTGCTGGCAGGTGGGACTAGATTGGGTTGGGATATCTGGTCGGCATGGATGGGTTGGACCGAAGGGTCTGTTTCCATGCTGTACATCTCTATGACTCTATGACTCTATAATTGATAAATACAGCACAATTTTCTTTCCCTCAAGCCACCAGAACTGGATGGTGACGATTTCACCCCCTTACCCTACAACGGATAAGACAGGGTTGTGGGTGGAACGTATTGGTGAGAGGAGATGAAATAGATAACTGAGTGAAATCCCATCTAACATGTCTATTTGGATAGACTTGAGGGGTAAGCCCCTTGAGGGGGCCAAGATTATAATATTTAGGTGAGACTCTTCCTCAGGCTTTACTGAACCCACAGAGTCCAATAGCTGGTACTGGGTTGTTCAAATTCACCCTCACAATCTTTCAAAGCCCCAGCAATCTTTACACCCTACCCCAGATCACTGCTCATCCCATTCTTCCCTGTCAGCGGACTCTTAACACTGCCCAAAATCTCTCAATCTTTTGTAATTTGCAGCAAACTGCAATCGACCCCCCCCCCCCCCCCCCCCCAGTGGTCTCTGGTTGTAATTGTCCACCCCCATTTTCTCTCTTGCCTGGCTGATAGCCTGTTTCCAGCAGTCAGGATTAAGTTTTGGAGAAGGAAAGAGTGACTGGGGTGAGGCTGATGTCTAGACCAGGTTTACTTGCCAGGCCTGATTCCCAAGGCCTCGCTAAAAGAAATTTTTAAAACAGAAAGCACTGAAGAAGTTCAGCGTGAAACGCCAGTGCCTGAGGAGAGAGAAAAACACAGGAGTTCATGTTTTGAGAACATGAATGCTTCACAGCCAATGTAGTTCTTCTTTAAAACTAAAGAGAGGTGAAAAGTGATAGGTTTATTGCTGTTGAAAATGTGGGAAAGAGCAAGTGGAACAGAAGAGAAGGCCCGAGATAAGGAAGGTAGGAAACCAAAGATTGGTAAGGTCCCACCCTCACCCCTAACTTTAACCACCACACCTCCCCCAACTTGGTTTCTATTGTGAATACAGCAAGGGGTTAGGGATATGTGTTAACCTACGTAGTTTGTTCCTAAACTTTCCCTCAGGAGGTAATAGTGAAGAAGAAAAATCTGCAATTGAGAAGAGAATATATGGTAAGACCATCTCCATGATTCAGATAGGACCCCTTCACTCCCAAATTAACTTGAAGGTGAACAATCAGTTTTTACACAAGAAAACATTTAGCATAGTCTCATTAGCAAACCGGCTATTCTGGGTCGATAGCCTTGTGACTGTGGCTGTGCTTTCTTGCCTGTAATGTGCCTTGTAATGACCTTACTCCTTCATGATCAATTGCAATTTTTGTGTCGGTGTGTGTGGTTGAAAACTGCAGAAAGATTGAGCCTCCAAAGAGCTTTTCTGAGGAGTGGTGCCTTCAGGCTATGTGCGGGCATGCAGGCTTCGACTTGTGAGGTTTGCTGATTGAAGCAACAGAACATTCATTCAGTGAGAAGCACTGACAAAATCAATTGTCAGAAATGTTTGTTAGAATGGTGATCAAGCATCGGACCCTTAGTTCACGTTGTACAAGGTTCATGTCATGACTAATTAAATTGTCAGAATAGCACAACAGCTCTGGTATAACTCACACTAGTGCGTTTGTGAAAGGAACAACAATATCACATCTTCCCATCTTCCCATAAATAAGCAATATTTCAACTGGTGACAGTGAGTTACTGGTGTTCTTTCCTGGTCATGACGGAACCATAATTCACAAGTTGTGCAAGCAACAGTGACATATGGCATCCTCTGTATATAGGTGATACGATGCCAGCAAAACTCTGTCATCTCTGAGCCAACCGCTGTGGCTGTCTTAAATATTTGCATCTCACATTCGCTTATTTTGTTGAGAAAATTCCACGTGTGTTGCCTCAATTGTTCAGAAAAAAAGATCTCGGCTGTCTGCATTTGAACAGATTTGCAATCTGTTTCATGTTTGTCCTCTGAAAGTCTCACTTCATGTCAGCCTCACAGATCCCCGTTCAACAGCCTGACTGGCTTTTCCTGTGAGTTTTAACTTCCTGCGAAAGAGCAAAGATGTGGGGTACTATCGGTTGCCAAGACAGGTTAATAAATTGCTTTTCATTTATAATAAAAGGCTTAGTTGTAAGTACCCCTGCAACAGGCTAAGAGATTGTGTGTTGAAGTCCCACTCTAGTGCAGTGCTGCAGGAGTGCTGTGTTGTAGATGCTGTATTTTAGATTGCATGTCAAGTTAAGATCTCAAAAGTGGATATAAAAAGTCCCATTGTACATTTTGAAGAAGAGCTCACAAGTTATTCTTGCTGTTCTGGTCAATAATTATTGCTCATTCACCATTGCACAGAGATCATCTGGTCATCATTATCCTGCCGCTTCTGTAAGCTTGCTGTGCCAAATTGATTGCTACATTCCTGACATAACAACAGTGACTATACTTCAAATAAAGTACTTCATTGGCTCTAAAGCATTTTAGGATGTCCTGAGGTCATGAAAGGTGCTGTAAGTACCCTATATAAATGTAAATTGTTTTTACAAGTCCAGAGCTAAAACTAATGCCAGCTTATAAGGAGCTTAATAAACTAAGAAGCTCATCAGAATTAAACAAAAATTGTTATAAATACACTACTATGCTTTAAATGACCAGATGCAAAAGTCAATACTTCAAAACCTTTCTGTGCAAAAATGGTCAGCGGATAGCAATGTCACATACATAGTCACTTTGATGATCTTTTTGATAAATGAAGTCTGTGATGTGTCATCAGTAATAAGCTATTCTGTCTTCTCTTTTTATAAAAGATAAAGAATAATTTGCAATTTTCTCTCTGCTTTTGAAGTGATGTCCTATCTTGCAGCATATGTTCTGCAGATTCAGTGCTAGGATTGTTGTTGAAAAACACTGGTTCCAAATTTCTGTTCACATACAGACTGTTCAGAACCTAATACTAATACTCCTTTTCAACATCTGCTCTGAACTAATAATTCTAAGTTTTATTTGAACAGTAGTTGATTTGCATTCAACATGATAGGGACGAACTCAAAATCAAATTTGATGTTTTCTCACAAAGTTACCAACTTCAATTGTGAAAAGAGGAATGCTGAATAACTAGTTGTAAGCAAAATAGAAATTGCTGGAAAAGCTCAGCAGGTCTGGCAGCATCCGTGGGGAGACATTAGAGTTAATGTTTCAGGTCAACTGCCCCTTCCTCAGAACTCAGTTCTGTCGAATCTGCAGATGTCAAACCGCAAATAGAACTTTGTACAAAGGCCAAATTAAAAATGAAACTCTATACAATTTTAATTAGTCTTTAATAACTAGTAGACTTCATATAAAGCTTTGAGGAGAAAGTGAGGACAGCAGATGCTGGAGATCAGAGCTGAAAATGTGTTGCTGGAAAAGCACAGCAGGTCAGACAGCATCCAAGGAACAGGAGAATCGACGTTTCGGGCATAAGCCCTTCTTCAGGAATGAGGAAAGTGTGTCCAGCTGGCTAAGATAAAAGATAGGGAGGAGGGACTTGGGGGAGGGGCGTTGGAAATGCGATAGGTGGAAGGAGGTCAAGGTGAGGGGGATAGGCCGGAGTGGGGTGGGGGCGGAAAGTTCAGGAAGAAGATTGCAGGTTAGGAAGGCGGTGCTGAGGTCGAGGGATTTGACTGAGACAAGGTGGGGGGAGGAGAAATGAGGAAACTGGAGAAATCTGAGTTCATCCCTTGTGGTTGGAGGGTTCCTAGGCGGAAGATGAGGCGCTCTTCCTCCAACCGTCGTGTTGCTATGGTCTGGTGATGGAGGAGTCCAAGGACCTGCATGTCCTTGGTGGAGTGGTAGGAGGAGTTGAAGTGTTGTGCCACGGGGTGGTTGGGTTGGTTGGTCCGGGTGTCCCAGAGGTGTTCTCTGAAACATTCCGCAAGTAGGTGGTCTGTCTCCCCAATATAGAGGAGGCCACATCGCGTGCAGCAGATGCAATAAATGATGTGTGTGGAGGTGCAGGTGAATTTGTGATGGATATGGAAGTATCCCTTGGGGCCTTGGAGGGAAGTAAGGGGGGAGGTGTGGGCGCAAGTTTTGCATTTCTTGTGGTTGCAGTGGAAGGTGCCGGGAGTGGAGGTTGGGTTGGTGGGGCGTGTGGACCTGACGAGAGAGTCACGGAGGAAGTGGTCTTTTCAGAACGCTGATAGGGGAGGGGAAGGAAATATATCCCTGGTGGTGGGGTCCGTTTTGAGGTGGCGGAAATGACGGTGGATGATATGCTGTATATGGAGGTTGGTGGGGTGGTAGGTGAGGACCAGTGGGGTTCTGTCCTGGTGGCGTTTGGAGAGGCGGGGCCACCACCAGGACAGAACCCCACTGGTCCTCACCTACCACCCCACCAACCTCCATTTCCAGCGAATCATCCGCCGTCATTTCCGCCACCTCCAAACGGACCCCACCAACAGGGATATATAAAACTTGCCATTCAAAAGACCATGCATGAGGCTAGACAGACCCTGAGTTTGAAGTCTCGCACAAGGATTGCAAATTATTGATGAAAATCTTTGCAGATATTGTTCCTTATTCTGGAAGATTTGCCATTAAGACTGTTGTGACCATGTTTGTATTTGTGAACCACTCTAAAGGAGAACAATATGAGATTACCTTCATCAGTGTTGTTTATAACAGTGTAGCTAGAAAGCTAGACAAAGTTAAAGAATCTATTGGGCTTTCACAGAAAACTAGAATGTCATTCTTGTGCTCCGGTATTGCTGAAGTACTTTCTAGTACGTGCAGTCTGATGTTTTCTGTGATAGTATACAATCTCATCAGGCTCACTCTGTCTGCTGCTGATTGATAAATCATTACAACCCATCTAGCACTATCAAATACACTGGTATTTCCATCACATACCTAGTAGATACATGTTGTACTTCTCATTAATATTATATGTCACATAAACTGGCAGTCTATAAGAGTAGGTGAAGAATTCTGCTTACTCTGGTCTGGAAGAATCTTGGTCAACTCCATCAACAACCAGAGAGTCAGGGATCACAGGAAGTTCTTGTTGAAATACCAAACAGGGCCCAATATGCTCTCATTCACTCACTGGAAGCGCCTCTTGAATAGGAGCTTCTTATGAAATAGGCTAGCTCTTAGCACAGGCAATGGCTTAGTGTTATTATCGCTGGACTGTTAAACCAGATAATGTTCTGGGGACCTGGGTTCAAATCCTGCCATAGTGGAATTTGAATTCAATAAATATCTGGAATTAAGACTTTAATGAATCCATTGTCGAGTGTTGGGGAAAACCCATCCGGTTCACGAATGTACTTTAGGGAAGGAAACTGCTCTCCTTAATTGGTCTGCCCTCCTTGTGACACCAGACCCACAGCAATGTGTTTGACTCTTAACTGCCCTTGGCATGGGCAATAAATGCTGGCTGAGCCAGTGATGCCCTCATCCCATGAAGGTATAAAGAAAAAACATGACTGAAACAGTGGTATCCTGACACTAATCAAACATCTGGAAAAACAGAGATACTTCTTGAAAAAAGATTTCCTTGATAGGATTTTGGACAAACTGAGGTCAATGTTCAGAAAACAGTATTAAATCTTCTTCTGATGAAAGTGCATGCTTTTGGAAAGGCTGAGGTAATTCCTCACAAAAGGGAATACAGGCATCATCTCAGCATGAAGTGTCATACCTGGCATGGAGTCTGTTGAACTAGCTGTAGAAGACCTTGCCAACTCAGCAAGGATCTGTTCTGATTCAATGAATTGTAAATTAATAACTAGTATTGTTGAGAGCTGTTCTACAAAAATACCATTAACTGGAAGGCGCTGGTCTCCAAGACCCTGGATCCTGATGTTTGGTAACTGAAGGCATATGATGTCAAGCAATTCTAATGTGTCAGACAGCACAGTGACTACTTATCCTCAATCAAGATTATAATTAACATCAACAATTAGCATAATACAGTATTTGTTGTGACACTGTCCATTGTGAAGAGTGTAGTCGCAGAACAATAAGTCATGCATTGTATAATTGAGCTGAGTCATCATAGCTTCATGAAGGGAAATTCACGCCTGACAAATTTATTAGAATTTTATGAGGCAGTAGGAAACAATAGATGAAGGGGAACTGGTATGTGTAAAATATTTGGATTCCCAAAAAGTATTTGGTAAGGTATTACTTGTAAAGCTACTTGAGATAAGAGCTCCTGGTGCTGGAGGCAGCATAGAGGATTGGCTAACTAATAGAAGGCTAAAAGTTAGGATAGGGGGATTTTTCAGGTGGCACCGTGCCACAGGGATCAGTGCTGGGATCCCAATTATTTACAGGGCATGTTAATGACTTCAATGAGGGAAGTGAATGTACTAAACCAAAGCTTGTGGATGACACAGACAGGTAAAAAGATAAGTTGTGAGTATGACAATGTCTGCAGAGAAGATTATAGACTGGTTAAGTGAGTGCATGCTTTCAATAATATGTTTTCTCTTGGAGCCAAATCCAGTGCTGCGAGGATTGACTGAAAATCTGGTCAGTTTTAATTAATACCTTGTCTGGAGATGACATCATCCACAATGTATCCATCTACTGTGTATAAGAAAGTACTGAACTGGAGTGGTTGCTGCTTTTAATGGAGACCTGAAAATGTTCCATACTTGTGTCATTCAGCCTTCCATAACTGCTGTGTAGCTGGGTTAGTGCTTTGATGATGTTGAAGAGCTATGAAAGGAGTAGGCACTGCTCAGCAATGGCATAGACATACTGCCATTTCAGAGTATCCTTCACTCTCTTCACTTCTAGCAAATCTTCGATTTCTAGTATTCAGGAAGTCTCAGGCCTTTTCTCTTGTGGCCTCTTAATGCTGGATTTTGGTTTTTCCGATATTTCTGTGAAAACACAATCTACTTTCAAACAGTGCAACCACTGCTGCTGCCACTGTATTTGATTTGAGTTCAACTGCTCACCAATTGTCCCTCTCCCTAACGGACTACTCTGTGGACTATGGTAATTATCTTAAGTGACAACTTCATCAGAGTAACTAACTGTGTGGAAGGGAACGGATGGTGTAGAGACCAAGTGCAAAAGATAAAGATAAGGTCAAAAGATAAAGATAAAAGGGTTATTAACATATTCTGAGGAAGGGTCACTGGATCCGAAATGTTAACTCTGACTTCTCTCCATAGCTGCTGCCAGACCTGCTGAGATTTTCCAGCAACTGTTTTTGTTTCTGATTGGTTCTTTTGGTTTTTATTTAAGGGGTTATTAATAGTGGTGAAAAAGAATAAGAGATGTAAAATGAGTGTAAAATAATGTATGAAAGGGAGAGAATGTGTCCTTCTCTACTGAGGACAGAGTAAGCAAAACACAAACATGACAAGATTGTGGGAGGGACGAGGGGGAGACAATATAAGAACAGTGGAGAACAGACATAATGTGGTCAGTTTCTAAAGTTATGGAATTTAATATTTGAGAGCTAGAGCTGTAAAGTGCTGGAGTAGAAGATGAGCTGCTGTTTCTAGAGCTTGTGTTGTATTTCACTGCAACACTGCAGCAGTCTCAGGTCAGAAATGTGAGCATGAGAACAAAGTGGTTTACAAAACCTTGCAGCCATCGTAACTTTTCTGGCCTGGGCCTACTGCAGTGTTTTAATGAGGTATAATGCAAGCTCAAAGAACAACACCTCATTTTCTACTTAGACACTTTACACAATCCCATCCGCAGTTTCCACACTGCCTCACTGCCCCAGAGACCCGGGTTCAATTCCCGCCTCAGGCGACTCTCTGTGTGGAGTTTACACATTCTCCCCGCGTCTGCGTGGGTTTCCTCCGGGTGCTACGGTTTCCTCCCACAATCCAAAAATATGCAGGTTTGGTGAATCGCCCGTGCTGAATTGCCCGTAGTGTTAGGTGAAGGGGTAAATATAAGGAAATGGGTCTGGGTGGGTTGCGCTTCGGCGGGTTGGTGTGGACTTGTTGGGCCGAAGGGCCTGTTTCCACACTGTAAGTAATCTAAGTAATCTAATCTAATCTAATTTACTTAGGGGAGGATGTCTGACTCCCACTGTGGTCACCATGCTTCGTATCACTGCAGGCTGCATAAAATGCAGCCCTTTGACTCTCTGTAGAAAGCTTTTGTTATGCAGTAGTCATCATTGTAGAGACGGTGGTCCATATAGAAGTTGTCCTTGCCAGTCCTATTTAGTTTCTCAGCTGGAATGAAAAACACTCCTGTCCTTCTCTGCATTACCTAGGCTATTTATCAGCATGTTTTTTCTGAACAACAAGTCATAGACCACAAAGCAAATGAATCAGCATACAACAAACTTGCCGAAAGGATGTAAAAATCTATCCCAAAGGATATTTTATGATTCTGGACCAAATCTGATGGGAATCACAGTGGCCACCCAGAATTCAAAATTATTGTGTTTCAGAAACACGGGATCTTTCTGAGAGTCAGTTTATGGATGGGATAACTTACAAGATAATTTGTAATTGCACATGTTTTCCAGCTTCCTGGCAGCATTGTTGTGTTTTCAAACTGGGTCATAAAATATATCCCTAAAAATGCGCAGTAATATTTTATTACAGTCTGGATGATTCATAAACCTTTCAGCATGACTGCTACAATTCCTAACCCACACTAAATCAAACTGGTTCCTTTCTTTGACAAGTTGAGAATATAGGGATAGGGGTACATTATTCAGTATGTTGAGCAAGTTCTGCTGTTCAGTTATAGATCATTGTTAATACGTACTTCACTCCATTTAGCCTCCCTTGACTCAAATTCTTACTCAACAGCAATTTATTGACATCAATCTTGAGAGCTTCCACTGCCCCCAGCATCAGGATAATCGTGAATAGTAAGGGTAATCACAGGCTCATTGTCATGTGACAAACAATTTCTTTATCCTTTCCTCGAGTTTCTCCTTCACCCTACTCCCCACATTCTTGATCTCTTATCACTATGCAGCTTGCCCTCTCTTGGAGGTCACCAATCTAATCTGCATGAAATCTGTCTCTTGCACTTTCAATTTTGCATTCACTCGATTCTTCATCGTACAAAGCTAACACATATAATCTTTTCAGGTTCTATCTCTTCAAACCCACCTCACTATTTACTAAAACAGGCCACCTTTGATTTAATTCCAACTACAGTATTGTGTTTACTTAATCTCCTTCCTGTTTCTAAAAGCTCTCAAATTGTCATTTGAGTCTCAGTTCAATCCCTTATCTGGAGGTCTTGTGGTATGGTGATACCTCTGAGCCAGAACACTTGGATTCACTCCAATACCTGAGGATAAAAATTGACATTAACTCTCCAGAACGATACAGAGCATATGTTGCACTCTCTTTCTCATCAGGTTGACATAAAACATCCCAGAAAACTATTTCCAAGAAGGGCACATGAGACATCTCTGGCATCCTGGCCAATACTAACTGCTGAATCAAAACCAGAGAAATAATACAGATTATTTGGCCCTAAATCTATTTTTTCTTTTAGTGGGAGCTTGCTGTTGAACAGGTCCTCTGTTAAGTTTCATTATTTGTAAAGAATGTTGGGACATGCCAAGGTCATGTATGGTGTGTGGATGCAATTTATTTCTGCTGAACTTAGTTAAATGTTTTGATGAGGTAGCAAATGTAGTAGATACGGACAGTCTATGCATCTTATTGATATAAACTTCAAGGGAGACATTCAACAAGACTCCACATAAGAAACTAATGAATAATGACAGTATGTTGAATTGGAAGCAATTTATTGATTTGGTTAGGGAATTGTTGGGAGAAGGGAGAACCAAATATTATCAGTTGGCATGTTGTACACCCATACCCCAAATGTGTACTGAGGCCACAGCTTGTTATTAGATTTAGATTAGATTACCTATGGTGTGGAAACAGGCCCTTTGGCCCAACAAGTCCACACCGACCCTCCAAAGAGTAACTCACCCAGACCCATTTCCCTCTGACAAATGCACCTAACACTATGGGTAATTTAGCATGGCCAATTCACTTCACCTGCACATCTTTGGATTGTGGGAGGAAAGCAACACAGACACAGGGAGAATGTGCAAACTCCATATAGACAGTTTTCCGAGGCTGGAATCAAACCTGGGACCCTGGTGCTGTGAGGCAGCAGTGCTAACCACTGAGCCACCGTGCCGCCCTTTATAAATGAACTTGGGGACAGAATGGAGAAACATACTTCCAAATTTGGTGACACTATTAATTTGTATAGACGGGAGAAGATAGTTGCAAAGAGACATTGATGGGTGGCATAATATTTCAAGAGATAGTGGTTATGTAAATCTAAGATCCCAGGTGAATGTTTTTGGACCCAGCATTATAACTGATAGAATTTATATTCAATTCATAAAATATGCAGGGTAATGGTGTAATTGTAACTTTGAATCCTTTCTGAAAGAAATCTGCTGTCTTTACTTGGTGTATCCAACATATGTCTTAAGTACCTTCTCTGTAAAATGGTCTAGCAAGCCTTTCAGTGCATGGGGAACTAGTGATTGGCAACAAATGCTGGTTTTGTCAGCAATACTCACATTCCAGTGAAAGAGTGAAAACAAATCTTGGGTGGAGTTCAATGTGGGAAAGCATGAGGTCATCCGGTTTGTACCTTCAATAAGTGATAGGTGATTTTCAAAATAACAAGAAGTTCAAAATGTAGATGAGAAGCGAGATTCATGCTCTGACTCCTGGAATCATTAAAAGCAAATAGACAAGCATACAAAAAAATAGAACATTTAAAAGAAAAATCACACATGGGATGTGAACATTGCTGGCTAGACCACCATTTATTGTCCATCCCTAACTGTCCTTGAGACGGTGGTGATGAGCTGCTATCTTGAACCACTGCCACTTCATTTATTGTGCAGACACTTACAATGCTGTTAGACAGGGAATTCCAGGAGTTTGAATCAGCAACACTGAAAGAACTGTGGTAAATTTCCAAGTCCATCCAGCTTCCAGGTTAGGTGATGGCCAGTGTTGTTATTGGTAAGCTATTGACTTAGGTAATCCTCCGGGACCTGGGTTCAAATCTTGCATGGCAGATGGTGGAATTTGAATAAAAATCTGGAATTGAGAGTAAAATGATGCCATAAAACTGTTGTTGATTCTCAGTAAAAACCCACCTGGTCTTTTAAAGAAGGAAACTGCCATTCTTATCTGGTCTGGCCTACGTGATTCTTAACTGCCATCTGGACAAT
Organism: Chiloscyllium punctatum; assembly: GCF_047496795.1. Classification (NCBI taxonomy): domain Eukaryota; kingdom Metazoa; phylum Chordata; class Chondrichthyes; order Orectolobiformes; family Hemiscylliidae; genus Chiloscyllium; species Chiloscyllium punctatum. The sequence continues at coordinate 11,714,330 of NC_092783.1, read as the reverse complement.
TAGGGATGGGCAATAAATGCTTGCTTGCAATGCTCGCATCCTGTAAATGCACAAACAAAATGGCTTGTGGGTTGGAGGGGAACTTGAAGGTGATGGTGATCTCATGTATCTGCTGCTGTTGTCCTTCTAGGTGATAGTGGTCATCAGTTTGGAAGGTGCTGTCTGTGGAGCCTTGGAGAATTTATGCAATGCATCTTGTATATAGTATACACTTCTGCTACAGAATGTTAGTGATGGAGGGAGTGAATGTTTGTGGATGTGGTGCCAATCAAGTGGGATTCTTTAGCCTTCATAGTGGCAAAGTTCTTACGTGTTAATAGAGCTGAACTTATTCAGGCAAGTGGGGAGTATTTCATCATACTCCTGGCTTGTACCTTGTAGATGGAAAATAGACTTTGGGGAGTCAGGTGGCAAGCTACTTGCTGTCCGATTCCTAGCCTCTGACCTGGTCTTGTAGCAATTGTATTTATATGATGAGTCTAGTTGTGTTTGTAGTTGAATGTATCCCCAGGATATTGATAGTGGAGGAATGGTAATGCTTCTGAATATGAAGGGACAATGGTTACATTCTCTGTTGTTGGAGATGGTCATTGCCTGGCACTTGCGTGGTACAAATGTTACTTTATAGCTGTTAGCCCAAATCTGCATATTAGAAGAAAACGAGGACTGCAGATGCTGGAGATCAGAAGCCCTGGGCTTATGCCTGAAACATTGATTCTCTGGCTCCTCAGATGCTGCCTGACCTGCTGTGCTTTTCCAGCACCACACTCACGACTCAAATTTGCATATTGCCCGGTCTTGCTATATTTGAACATGGACTGCTTCAGTATCTGAGGAATCATGGATGGTGCTGACTATTGTGCAAACATCCCACTTCTGACATTAGGGAAGGTCACTGATGAAACAACTGGAGATGAATGGACATACGACACTACCCTGAGGAACTCCTGAAGGGATGTCCAGGACCTGAAATGATTGAAATAGAAAATAGAAGCAGGAGCAGGCCAGCATTTATTCCCCATCCCTAATTGCCCAGAGGGCAGTTAAGCATCAACCTGTGGGTCTGGAGTCACATCTAGGTCAGGCCAAGTAAGGATGGCATTTTCCTTCCCTAAAGGAAATTAGTAAACCGGATAGGTTTTCCCCCAACAATCAGAAGTGGATTCATGGTCAGTCATTAGGTTTTTATTGAATTCAAATTCTGACACCTGCCATGGTGGGATTTGAACCCAGATGCCCAGAACATTACTTGGGTCTCTGGATGAACAATCCAGCAATAATACCACAAGGCCATTACCTCCCCTCTGATACCTTTAGCCACAAGTGGTATATCCAACTCTTTCTTGAAATCATACAATGTTGGTCTTAACTGAATTCTGTGGTAGTGATTTCAACCTCCAGCAAACACATCTTCCTTTGCTCTATGTATGATTCAATCCATTGGAGAGTTTTCCCTGATTCCCATTGACATCAGTTTGCTAGAGCCTCTATAAACTCCCAATTGGTCAAAGCAGCCTAGATGTCAAAGGGAGTCTCACCTCACATTTTGAATTCAGCCCCGTTGTCCCTGTTTGAACCAAGGCTGTAATGAGGTCAGGAGATGAATGACCCTGGCAGTATCCAAACCTACCATCAGTGTGCGGGTTATTGCGAAATAAGTTCTGCTTGATGTACTGTTGATGACACCTTCCATCACTTTACTGACAACTGAGAGTAGATGTGGCAGTAATTGACCAAGTTGGATTTGCTTTTTGTGTACAAGATGAACCTCGGCAATTTTCCACATTGTTGGGTAGATGCCAGTGTAATAGTAATGTTGCCCTTTTTCTCAAGATGGTTGAAAATGAAAGTGGATGGAAGTTACAAAGCTCAGGTAGACAGCATTGGGACTGCAATTGAATTTTGGCAACACACCTGAGGGAAGACATTCTGGACTTGAAGGAGGTACACTGCAGATTCATCAGAAAGGCAATTGAGCTAAAATGGTTAAATCATATGGAGGGATTACATAGTATGCAGTATTATTTCCTTGAATGTAAAAGAGTAAGGGCTGATCTACTCAAGGTGTTTAAGATAACCAGAAGAATTTATAGGATACATATAAAAACACAATTGCCTCTTAGAGTGAATACAGAACAAGGGATGATGCCAGGAAGCACTATTTCAAATAACACTCATGCAATTGTGGGTCAATGGGCTAAAAAAATGGCAGATGGAGTTCAATCTGGATAAATGTGAGGTATTGCATTTTGGTACAACAAACAAGGGTAGGGCTTCTACAATTAACAATAGGTAGTGTTGTAGAACAGAGGGACCTAAGGGTTCAGGTACATAGTTCTTGTGTCATAAATAGACAGGGTGGTTAAAAAGGCGTTTGGCATGCTTAACTTCATAGCTCAGTCCTTTATGAGTTGGGAAGTCATGTTGAGGTTCTACAGGATATTGGTGAGCTCTCTTCTGGAATACTGTCTCCAGTTCTAGTCAGCCAGTTATAGGAGGGATATTATTGAGTTAGAGAGAGTTCAGAAGAGATTTACCAGGATATTGCTGGGTATGGAAGGTTTGAGTTATAAAGAAAGGCTGGATAGGCTGGGGCTTTTTTCACTGGAGCATTCACTGTTGAGAGGCGACCTTATAGAAATTTATAAAATAATGAGAGGTTTTGATAGGGTTAGTGGTAGTTGTCTTTTCTCTAGGATGGGAAATTTCAAGATGAGGAGGCACATTTTTAAGGTGAGTGGAGAGAGATTTTAAAAAGACACGAAAGGCAATTCTTTTGCACAGAGGATGGTTCGCATGTCGAATGAACTTCCTAAGGAAGTGGTAGATGTGGGTACAATTACAACGTTTAAAAGACATTTGGATAAGTACATACATAGGAAAGGTTTGAAGGGATATGGACAAGGAGCAGGCAGATGGGACTAAATTAGTTGGGATTATGTTTGCCATGGACTGGCTGAACCGAAGGGTCTGGTTTCATGCTGTATGATGCAATGACTTGATGTCTAGAACGCTCCCTCCCAAATAATGCTAATACTGTTGCCAATTAAAAAAAATAGGTAATTTCAGTTTGAAAGCTTTTTGTTGGGCAAGGATATGTCGGTAAAAAGAAGGAAGGTTGGGCTTGAGATACAGATCAACAATGATCCAATGATCCTAATGGGTTGACTGGCCTATTTCTGCTTCTGTCTTTCTGTCCAGCCAACTCTACTTCTTTACTCCCTTTATGCAATTGAGTGATTAATATGCCAATTGTTTTTGAGCAAAGTATGCTATTCTGAATTGTTTCCAGCCAAAAAAAAACAGTGCTCTCAGGCCAACTCTCATATTGATAAATTCACCCAACTTGAGCCTTAACAGGCATAACCATGCATCCAGTAGATTTCCTGTGTTTGAGATTTTTACATCAATTCTTTCACAAATTCCTTCCTTTGCCTTATGTGTTTAAAGAATTTAACTTTCTTTGCCCTGTGTGGCTTACAGGTTACCAACAGAAAACACATATTGATGTTCACCTTCTAGGATCACAACTAACATGTATTCTGCAATCTAGAACGAGGTCCATCAAATATTATTAGTTATATTTGGCATTAAAAGTGGAAACTCCTGCTTGGTTTACTTGCTGCCTTTCTGAATGCAACAGCTAGAAAATCTGCAATGATGTCTTCTTCTCCCCACTTTTGTCCCTTCATTTCCAGAATCCCCCCAAAATATGAGAATCCTTTGTTCCTCACTCCTATCGTGCACGTTCACAGATGGAGAGGCTTGCCAAATTTACACTGATATTACTCACTACCACTTCTCCATTTTAGCACTCAACCGTTTGCTGTCTGTTGTCAGCCTGCACATCCAGCTTTCAGACTGACTGAGCCAAAGCTACCACCACTCAAAATCTTTGGTCCTCAGCACAAATCCTATGCCCTTACCACTGGTTCCAAACTGTACACTGCCATTGTGTTAGGCTGTAGTAGATATTTTTTTCCTAACCTTCGAATTCTGTTTGAGCCTGAATTGTGTTTCCGTTACTATATATTCTCTGTCACTATGACACAGCTACCTCCAAAGCATTACTGATTGTTGATTGTATCTCAGTTCCTGTTCTGCTGGTAACCTGTCAACTGTGGCTCAGTTGGCAACACTCTTGACTCAGAATCAGAGGATTAAAGTTCAAGATCTATTCCAACGTTTAAAAATAAAGCAGACACTCTACTGCTGGGCTGAGGGACTGTAGCAGGTACTATCCTTTGGATGAGATCTTTAAACCAATTCCCATCTCCTTCTAGAGTGGATGTCAAAGTCATCGAGTCATAGAGCACAGAAATAGACCCTTTGGCCCAACTCATCCGTGCTGACCAGGATTTCTAAACTGAACTAGTTCAGTTTATCTGTCCATATCCCGCTTAACCTTTCCTATCCATGAATTTGTCCAAATGTCTTTTAACCTTCTCAGACAACTCGTTCCATACATGCACTGCCCTCTGTGTGAAAAGATTGTCCCTTAGGTGCCTTTTAAATCTTTCCCATTCCACCCTTAACAATTGCCCTCCAGTTTCAGACTCTCCTGCCCTGGAGAAAAGACCTTGGCTCTTCACCTAATGAATGTCGCTCATGATTTTATACATCTCTGAAAGGTCACTCCGCAACCTCCTACACTCCAAGTCCCAGCCTAACCAGCCTCTCTTTACAACTCAAACCTTCAGTTTAAGTAACATGCTTGTAAGTATTCTTTGCCCTTTTTTCAGTTTAATAACATCCTTCCTATAGCAGTGTGACTAGAATTGTATGCAACATTCCAAATGTGGCCTTACCAATGTATTGTAAAGTGATACCATGACATTCTAACTCCAGTACTCAATGCTCTGATTGATGAAGGCAAGCATGCCAAACACCTTCTGCACCATCCTGTCTACCTGTAATGTCAATTTCAAGGAACTATGTACTTGCACTCCTAGGAGTCTCTGACACTCTCCAAGGCCCTACCATTAACTGTGTACGTCCTGACCTGGTTTATTTTACCAAAATGAAGCACCTTGCATTGTAAAAGATCCAATGGAAAAAGATCAATGAAAACCCCTTGTTCTAAGGTCAGAGTGTGTTTTTTTTCTGGTGATTGCACAGTGTTCGGCACCATTTGCACCTTGACAGATACAGAAATAGTCTGTGTTCATATCAGCAAGTGCTAGAGAACATCTGAGCTTGGACTAACAAATGACATTCACACCACACAAGTACCTAAACAATGATCACCCCCAGCTAGAGAGAAGCTAATCATCTCCCCTTTGCATTCAATGGCAGAAAGACCAATAACTGGACGCCCAAGATTTAAGGTGTGTGAAAATGATCTAACAGTGACAAAAGGAAAAAGCTTTATTTATTCCAGGATTAGGTTTTGGAGGGCACTGATAGAATTACAAATCCAATCCGTGCCCTCAATGGGGAATTAGAAAAACACACAGATGAATAAGTGAAGGTAGAAAAGTTACAAGATGTGGGGAAACAGCAGGAGAGTTGGACTAATGGAATTGTTCTTTGAAAATGCTAGTCCAAACTCAGAGCTACAAAATATCCTTCTCTGATGTTCTGTTCCATAATTTGTTAACTCCATTTGTCTTCATCACTATTCCATTGCTTTTATTGCTGGTCTGCTTGCCTCATGTCCCCAGGTGCAGCAGTTTGTCCAACAGCTTTCTGTCCGTGTTCAAATTGTTCATTATCTCTGTCCTTCATAACTTATTTTGCTGTTCTATTTCAAATTCAATTTGCATATCCTCATTCCTTCTCGCCTTTTTTCACCCTTTCGCAGCTACCATGGCCTCCCGCCCCAACCTTCTGCAATGCTCAGTGTCTCTAATACCAACTCCCTGAAATGTCTCACCTCTGCTTGTCTCAGCAGTTGGAGCTCTATTCCTAAACTATTTTATTTCTGCCTTTCCTTCTCACCAACAGCTCTGATCCACATTTTTCCTTGTTCTGATTCTGTTAAACACCATGGAAGTCTATTTTATGTTAAAGATGCTTTATCAATGCACATTGGACTTTCATCTTTAAGATCTATAAAGATACAGAAAAGTACTTGAAACTGACACCAGGTGGTAGCAGAAGAAGATTTTCATTAAAGCAAAGATATTTAGAATGTAATCATACAAATTATTACTTAAAGCTTACCACGAGCTTTCATACACATTTGCATACTTCATGTCTGTGTCAGCATAACAGCAGTCACTAAACTTTAAAATAATTTCACTGGATGAGAAACATATGTTCGATGTTTCTGACAATTGTAGTGAGGCACCATAAATGGAATATTCCAGCCCTTCAACAATATGGACATTGGGAGAATCACATGAGATTAGAAATGAGGAGCTTCTTGTCATTTAGAGCAAAAAGACTGATTTTCCAACCTAGTGTGGAATGACAAAACAAGATTCTTTATTGTGAACCAAAAGAGGCCAATTTGCATGCATTGAATGCATTGATATCCTAATTACTGTGTCATCTCATACCATTGAAATGCAGTTTCTAATTCTCCCAGGTGTTAAAGCCAGACGATAGCGCGGTCTCTCTATCTCACCGTTTGCTTCTATGGACATCCATCAGACACTAACACCTCACTCCTTAGGCAGACACCTCCCACATTCCCCATCCAGCACAACCTCCAGGAAAGCCGATTGCCAATTACCTTAAGTTCATAAGACCACAAGAAATAGGAACAGCAGTATAGGTCGTTCAGCTATAACGCGTGTTTCGTTAATGAAAATTCACTGTAATGTGATTGACGAATTGGGGATGCTGTTTCTCAAACATGAACTTTTAAAATGTGTGTTGGCTGTAATTACATTGTCAACACTTTAAGAACTGTTTCTAAAATGCGTTTTTTTTATAACGCGGGGTTGCATAAGAACGTAACCATCATGTGATAGAAGAGCTTACCTGGAGGTTGTTTGGCCTCTCGAACCTGTCCACCATTAAGTAAGATCATGACTGAGTTGACATTCATCATGTCCACTTTCCTGCATTTTCCTGTAACCCTGGATTCCCCTACTGATTGAGAACTTATTTCAACCTTAAATATACACAGCTCTCTGTGGCAGGGTGGGCCAAAGACACTCAACCATCTGAGGGAAGAAATTCCTCCTCATCTCAGTCTTAAGTTGGCATCTTTTATTTCTGAGACTATGCCATCTGGTCCCAATCTCTCCTGTGAGAAAAAACATCCTCTCAGCATTTATCCTGTCAAGCCACATAAGAATTCTATATGTTTCAATGAAATCACTTCTCATTCTTCTAAACTCCTATGAGTAGACTCCCAACCTGTTTAAGGAGAAAGTGAGGACTGGAGATGCTGGAGATCGGAGCTGAAAATGTGTTGCTGGAAAAGCGCAGCAGGTCAGGCAGCATCCAAGGAGCAGGAGAGCCCTTCCTGAAGAAGGGCTCATGTCCGAAACGTCAACTCTCCTGCTCCTTGGATGCTGCCTGACCTGCTGCGCTTTTCCAGCAACACATTTTCAGCTCCCAACCTGTTTAACCCTTGCTCATAAGACAATCCCTCTGATACCAGGGATGATCCTAATGAACTGTCTCTGAACTGCCTTCAATTTCTTTCCTTAAATAAGGGAACCAAAACTGCTCTCTGTACTCTAGATGAGCAACTTGTACAGTTGTATAAGACTTTCCTACTCTCATACTCCAAGCCCTTTGCAACAAGGGCCAACATTCTTTTAGCCTTCCTGATTACCTGCTGCATCTGTGTGTGAGCTGTATGTGTTTCATGCACAAGTACCCCCAAGTTCCTTTGTGTTACAGCTTTCTGCACTTTTTCTCCATTTAGATAATACTCTGTTCTTTTGTTCTCCCTTCCAAAATGTACAAGATCACATTTTCCCACAATATACTGCATTTGCCAAACTTTTGTCCACTTACCTTAACCTATCAATACTTCTCTGTAAACTGTTTCTATCCCTCTTGCAATCTGACTTTCCACTTATTTTTGTGTCATCTGCAAATCTGGCTGCAGATTCTTAACTCCCATCCTCCAAGTCGTTAATACATATTGTAAACAGTTATGGTTTCTACATTCATCTCTATGGAACTCATTGGTTATGGGTCACCAACCTGAAAAAGAACCCTTAATCCCTACTCACTATTTCCTGCCCAAATATTGATCCGTGTCAATATATAAGTTTATACAATGTGGGCTCTTATGAAGTTCAAAGACAACTTTTTGGAATCGCTAGAATCAGGGAGGGTCCCAGAGGACTGGAAAATGGCTAACGTGACACCCCTGTTTAAAAAGGGAGTAAGGAAAACGATGGAAGATTACAGACCGATTAGCCTAACCATGGTTGTGGGTGAGATCCTGGAATCCATTGTGAAGGATAAGATTTCTGAATACTTGGGAGTGTATGGTAAAATAGGGCAAAGTCAGTATGGTTTCATCAAGGGGAGGTCATGCCTGACAAATCTGCTAGAATTCTTTCAGGGCGTAACAAGCAGGTTAGACCCAGGAAAGCCAATGGATGTTATCTACCTGGACTTTACGAAGGTCTTTGACAAGATTCTGCACAGGATGCTACTGGGTAAGATAAAGGCCAATGGTGTTACAGGCAAGGTGCTAGCATGGAAAGAAGATGGGCTGTCTGGCAGAAAGCAGAGAGTGGGGATAAAAGTTTGCTTTTCAGGGTGGTAAGCCTCAGTGATGTTCTATTGGGACTATATTTTTCATTTTAAACATTAACAATCTAGTTGAAGGAACTGATGGCATTCAGGCTAAGTTTTCAGATGATACAAAAATGGGTAGATGGTCAGGTAGCATTGAGGAGGCAGGAGGTTGCAGAAGGATTCGGACAGGTTAGGAGAGTGGGCAAAGAAATGGCAGATGGAGTACTATGTGGGAAAGTGTGAGGTCATGCACTTGGTAGGAAGAATAGAAGCATGGACGTTTGGTTTTAAATGGACAGAAAATTCAGAAGTTTGAAGTGCAAAGAAACTTGAGAGTTCTAGTCCATGATTCTCTGAAGGTAAACTTGCAAGTTGAGTCAGTAGTTAGGAATGCAAATACAACGATGGCATTTATTTTGAGAGAACTTGAAAAAAATATGCAGGGATGTACTTTTGAGGCTCTCGAAGGCTCAGACCACATTTGGAATATTGTGCGCAGTTTTGGGTCCCATATCTGAGAAGGATGTACTGAGCAGGAGCCTGTTCAGAGGAAGTTCACAAGAACAGTCCCAGGAATAAAAAGTTTAACACATGAGGATGATTTGAGGATTCTGGGTCTATACTTGATGGAGTTTAAAGGATGATGGCACAATTGAAACGTACAGGATACTCAATGGCCTGGACAGCGTGGATGTTGGGAAGATGTTTCCATTGGTAGGAGAGACTGGGACCCGAGGGCATAGCCTTAGAGCAAAGGGAAGACCTTTTAGAATGGAGAAAAGAGAAACTTCTTCAGCCAGAGAGTTGTGAATCTATGGAGTTCGTTGCCACAGAAGGCTGTGGAGGCCAGGTCATTGAGATTGAGATAGATAAGTTCTTGAGCATCGGGGGGGGGATCAAGGGTTATGGGGAGAGCGCGGAGTTAAAAAAATTATTAGCCATGATTGAATGGTGGAGTAGACTCGGTGGGTTGAATGGCCTGACTTCTGCTTCTGTATCTAATGGACATATGGTCTTATCTACTGGTTCCCTGTCTAACCACTCTGGTTGAAACTTCCTCAAAAGGCTGAAATAAATTTCATCTGCTTCCATCTGCTTGATTAGATTATGATTCTCCTGCACCTTGGATGCTGCCTGACCTGCTGCGCTTTTCCAGCAACACATTTTCAGCTCTGATCTCCAGCATCTGCAGTCCTCACTTTCTCCTAGATTATGATTTTGCAAATATTCTGCTATTACTTGTTGAATCATTGATTCCAACACTTTTCCAACATTTAGATTAGATTGGATAACTTACAGTGTGGAAACAGGCCCTTCGGCCCAACAAGTCCACACCGACCCTCTGAACCCAGACCTATATTCCTCTGACTAACACACATAACACTATGGGCAATTTAGCATGGCCAATCTACCTGACCTGCACATGTTTTGGACTGTAGGAGAAAACTAGAGCACGGGGAGAATGTGCAAACTCCACACAGACAGTCATCCGAAGCTGGAACAGAACCTGGGACCCTGGTGCTGTGAGGCAACAGTGCAAACCACTGTGCCACAATGCCACCCACAAATAGATGTTATACTAATTGACCTATAGTTGTCAGTTTTTTGCCTCTGTCCCTTTTTGATTAGGTGGGTCACATTAGTCGTTTCTAATCCTCTGGTACTTCTCCAGAATCCAACAATTTTTGGAAAATTACAACCAACACATCCATTAGCTCTGTAACTAGCTGTTTTAGGATCCTGGATGCAAGCACTGGGCCAGGGGACGTTACCCAGCTTTAGCCTCATGCACTTGTCTAATACTACGTCATTACTGTTGGTGATGGTACTTAATTCCTCCATTGTATTCTTTAGTATTAATGGGATGTTTGAGGTCCCTTCCACCATAAAGACAGATGCAAAGTAACTGACTTTTCTTTCCATTTCCTTGTTCCCTAAAACAGACACTGCACATTCATTTTTGAAGAGGCCTATGTTCAGTTTGACCTCTCTCTTCCTTTCCTTTTATTTAAAGAAGCTCTTATTGTCAGTTTTTATGTTGCTCACTAGTTTACCCTTGTAGTTTATTTTCTTTGTCTTTATTGTCTTTTTAGTTCTTCTTTGCTGGATTATGGATTTATCCCGGACGTTGGGGCTGTCTCTGACTTTGGCCTCCTTATATGCTTTTTCTTTCAACTTAATATTCTCCTTAATTTCCTTGGTTAGCCTTAGTTGGTCTATCCCTCTCTTAGAACCTTTCCTCTTACTGGGATATATTTTTGCTGAGAGTCATGAATCTGCTACTGCTTGTTTACTGTCATTCCCACTAGTCCATCTGCTCAGTCCATTTTATCAAATTCCTTCCTCATTTCATTGTAATTCCCTTTATTTAAGTTAAACATAGTTATTTTGGACCCAAGCTTCTCACTCTTGAGGTGCATATTCTGGCAGACTTGTCCAGGGTAAATAAATTGAACTTTGCCAGACAGCTCCGCACAGCTAGCTCTTGACTATGTGCACACTAAGCTTTAAAAAGTGGTGCTGATGCCAGGAATCCAGGGTGGTCCTGACGGTGACTGGTACCACTGCCTACACTGTGTGGGATCCACAAGAACTTGTTGCATGGTTAATGAAGTGAGTTTGGGAAGATTATAGAATCGCTACAGCATGAAAGCAGGCCACTTGAGTACACAGTAACCCTCCCCAAAGGGCATCCTACCCAGTCCCACCCCATCCCCACATTTCCCATGGGTAATCCACCTAGCTGGCACATCTCTGGTTCAATCAGGCAATTTAGCATGGACTAACCTGCATACCTTTTTGACTGTGGGAGGAAACCAGAGCACCTGGAGAAAACCCACACAGACATGGGGAGAATGTGCAAAGTCCACACGTTGCCTGCGTGTGGAATCAGACCCAGGTCCCCGGCTCTGTGAGGCAGCAGTGCTAACCACTGAGCCACAAGATTGTTTAAAAACCTCACAAGAGCTTGTGGAGAGCAACACTCCAGGAAACTCACCAAAAATGATACTGAGATGATTTCTGATATGGTTGATTCCATAGTAACTTCTTTTAATATTAAAGAAATAATTTCCATTTGTACAATTCCTTTCACAATCTCAGAATAACACAAAGTACCTTCCATCCACTTGCGTTATTTAGAAGTGTACTCATTCATATAAAGTAGGAAATGAAGGATCCAATTTGGAGCTCCACAAACAATAATGTGATAATCACCAGATAATCTGTTCAAGTGATGGATTAAAGGACAAATATTGGCTGGTAGACCAGTAGAAACACCCTGCTCATTTGAATGTGCCTCAGTTTAATGTTTCACTCAAAAGTTAGCATGTCCAATTGCACAGAGAGTACAAAAGCCGCACTGGAAGTGTATGATTAGATTATGGGTTCATGTCTCTGAAGCAGAATTTGATGCAGTACTGACTCAGGAAGTGAGAGTGCTCCCTTTGAGCTATGGCTGGTGCTACAGTAATTATTAATTAGAGTTCAATGAGAGCTACACCAGTGTGACACACTGCTGACTGCAAGAGGCCTTGCCATAGACAACATGGGCCAAGATTTCACACATGATGTGCAGCCAAGATACTATACTGCTCAGTGCAATCCACAATAAATGATAAAGGGCAAACTTAATGGAATCCACTCCTGGCCATTGTCAGCCTTTTCATAAAGAAAAATTACTAAAGTGAAGGCCACTTTAAAATTTAGATTGATTGGTCAAATGCACGAGCATAGGAGGTGGCAAAATATCAGCTCAGCTATTTTGTTGTTGGCACAATTAAAGTATTTTAATGTTATTATCTAGTTGGAACAGAAAATTATTAAACTGTAGCTAAGGAAACTAGACTTGCTAAATTCAGCAATATTGACTGTTGGACTGTGTTGCGTACTATGGAAGGATGGCTGGTTGTGTTAATTGATTAGCCTATATGGCAACAATAGGTTGCATAAGTGAACAGTCAGACAGCAGCCATTGTCTGTGGAACTCTGTCCCAGCGATCACCAGTTTAAGACAAAAGAAAATTGGCATGATGTTTAAAAAAGATTTGGACAAAACAAATAAGGACAATCTTGCATGTAAGCATAATGGAAAATAAAATTATGTTTACACAGACTTGAAAATCTCTTTAACAAACTGGGTGCATTCAACAACAGCTGTTGGTACACAAAGGAAAATGATTCTATAGCTATTTATAAAATGAATTAATGATACCAACACAACCCCATCTATCAGCGATAAAATGCTTTCAGCTGCAGGGCTCAACGATATCCATTACTATTAATTCTGAGAATAATAACGCCACTTTTATACGCTAATTAAGAGATAATGAACATAAGGGTGTTGCATTATCATCTGCTTTAGCACTGCTGGTTTATATCCACACATAATGCGAGTCAGTGAATAAATAAGTATAAACCACAAAAATATACATTCCTTTTGATTCATGATCTCCTTCTTCAGTATAATGCAATAAGCAGTCACGATTAGTAAGATTTATTGAGCTAATAGTACTCTTTCCTTGTTGGGTCAATCCATCTAATTTTTTATGATTTTTTTCCATCAAACTAACTTTGTCCTGAAGTGTTAAGCCTAGCTGGAAATGTGAATTCTATAATATTTTACCACCATTTAAACAGTTAAGACGTTCTTGCCACACAATACAATTTAATCGGTGACTGCCCAACATAAATAGAAACAATTTGCAGTTTCCGGGTTTCCAGAGACCATGAGTATGATTCAGATGGGTGTAAGGATTGTGTGGAAGTCCTGACCCATATGTGGATTGTCTGGGAAAGCTCAATTTCCCATGGGCAATTCACCTGCTCCCTAACACCCGTTGTGATTGGTTTTGTTTCCGAGTTACAGTCAGAAATTTGGGACATATTCAATGTGCTTACACAAATAGTTACCCAGGAAAGGTTATACAGCCTAGGTTTAGCCTAGCTCCTGCATCATTACATAAGTGGTCCCTGAACCACAGAGCCCACCGCCAATTATCCTCCCTGTCTCCCCACGAGCCACTGACCACTCACCCACTTACTCATTTCCCTGGCTCATCCATGTGCCCCCTGCAAACCTGCTCATTTAATCACATTCAGACTGGACATTTAAACTTACTGAACAGCAGCTGGTGAAATAAGAAAGGGGCACATTCTGACTTCACTCCGATTCACTGCGCTCTGTATTACTGAGCCAGCTGGGTTTCGAGCACTCCAGTAGAAATGCTGAGCAGTGTGTGGTCAGGGAAATTTCTGGAGCAGCGGCAACCTCACAATGATTGTTGCTCCTTCGAAGATCCGGGCCAATATCTTTCATAGCAAAATATAACCATGCTTTGTCTATGAGTAAGGACGTTGTGAGTTCTGAAATAACTCCATAAATGCCAGCATCCTGTCACCAAGTGATATGGTGACTTTATTTACACGTGGACAGTCATTGACACTGGACCGGCTCCCTCAGAGCCAGCTCTCAGAGTGAACAGAACCTTTGACATGCCTGTTTATATTTGGCAGCCAGGACTCCCTGATTGGACCCAATTAACAGCCCCAATCAGGGAACTCATATTCTATGTGGTCCACCTGGCTGACCACATTCTTATCACTACAGCTTCAAATATCACCCAGTGCCAAGGCTGGCACTCCAGTGTACTACTGAGGGAGTGCATTATGAGGTGCTTATCTTTGGAAGAGATATTAAAACCAAGCTGTGTTCTCTCATATGTTTGAAATAGTGTCATGGAAACTTTTACAAGAAACACATGGAGATATCCTTGGTGAGACCAATATTTATTTCTCACTCTTTTCACCCCATGAATAGATTGTCTGATCATTTTCAAATTGTCATGTGTGGGAGCTTGCTGTGTGCATATTTGGGCCATGTTTCCTTTATTACCATAGCGACCTTACTTAAAAAGTAAAATGGACAACTTTTAAATCTTTTGTATTCATTCATGTCTAAGGACATTGCAGGCTCAGCCAGCATTATTGATCATCCCTAATTCAACCAATGGGTACAAAATGCTGAAGACATATAGTAAAAATTGAAAAAGTACAAGGCTATATGTGATCTGATTTTGTCCCTGGGGGTGTTCTACCTGATGCAGCAATATTTAAATTGTTTCATAGGATTAGGAACTGGGCACAGACATTATGGTAATGAAGAATCCAATAGAATTTTATTACAGCTAACTATTAAATACAAGCATCATGTTAACAGACCAATAAGTATTTGGTATTATGTTAAACTATGAGATTATGAGAGGTTAGCATGCTTCAAGTGATTCTGGGACAAGATGAGTCGGTACAATGGACCGAAATGCCCACTTTCTGTGTTATATCATTTTATAATATTGTCAAGTTGGGATGTTCCGTATTTAACTTAATTTAAGACTCTGCATACAGAAAGGGCAAGCAATGATAGAAATTGAAGGGGGAGGATAAACTCTTCAGATCCAAAACAAATTTGTACAGAATTCAATAGTGTCTTCGGGGTCAGTACCTGAAGGTGAATGACACAAGGTCAAGTTAAATTTATTGAAGTAGTGTGTTGCTAACTTTATAGTCTCGCTCATCTGGAACACAGGAAACACCTGGGTGTACTTAGGAAAACTCTGATCAGGAAATGGGAACTTAATTTGTGTTATTTGTCACCTAATGTATCCCTCAAGCTGAACTGGTTCTGAAATATCATGCGATCCTGGCTCGATGATGTCATCTACTTGTAGTGCAGAGTGGGCTGCCCAGCATTGGACAACAAACAAAAACACATATTCCAACAGTTTCATAGTTCAAGTGTTTTTTGATGAACAAATATTTCCAGTTTTCCAAGAGTTCTTATGGATCGGGAAATCTGTAATTAGTATTCTGTGTTCTGGGCTATCTATAGCCAGAGAGATGGCAACACTGGCAAATGGAGGGATACCCTCTTCTTTAGGTAGATTACAGCACATAGTTTGAGCCTCATGTCACCTCATTTTTACCAGTGGAATTGGAGTGGCCACCCAACAGCACCACTTTATGGTATCAAGGTTCTGCAACACAATATCTCGCATGCTTGCTTTTGCCCGATATCCTGCTGCTTGTAATGAATGTTCCAACACACCTTGTATATCCTGAAGCTACTTAAATCCTTTGACTGTAGACTGGTAGCCAAATTATTCCATTCAAACTCAACACAAGAATTAGAATCTATGATTCTGTCATTAAGGCTAAAGGAGAGTTCTGCAGAAAAGATGGTTTCATTTCTATAAGGGTGAAGTAAGAAGCAAAATGAACAGGAAGGAAATAGCTACATGGACAAAACTTGTTCAAATCAGACTTGTAATTAAGCAGAATGACATATAGTATCTGCCTGACAAGATTTATAGCAGCAAAAGCTCTCCTCATAAACCACTGCAAAGGAAAGCAGAAGTAAATCAAATGTAAACTGCTAAATAATTATGTTCCAAAACCCAAGTACAAATGAATGCCTTTAATTGGGCTGTAGTGCAAAATAAATCACCCTATTTATTAGTTTCTGTGACAACAAATCTAATTATACTTTTGGGATTTGCTGACATCAACTACGTTTGATTTGTGCTCAGTTTCAATGTGAGGTTGGGGATCGAGGAAACAGTGTGAATCACCAACACCACACGTTTATCTCCAGAACAGCAAATTCACAAGGTGATTGGCAGCACCCATTTAGGGTTATTCTCGAAGGCCCTCTAAGTCAAACCCCAAGCTAATTACTTACTATCTGATCCTAAATCCTCGACCATGCTCATTTTCAAAGGAACAGATACCCCAGCACCAACTGCACAAGTGAAAGGTTAACTTACAATCCAGTGTGGGGAACTATTCCTTTATATTACTTGAGAAATGCTCACTTACAAATTGCTATGCCACATTCTTGGTTCAGTGCAAAAAATTCATCACCTTCCAGCTCATTATTTGAAGTCGAAACCATAGTTCATCTCTCTCCTTTCTTTTGCACTATCTCTAAGTTGTAGGATGTTAAAGGGGAAGGAAGACTTAGGAGAGGTAGTTGTCCAAGATACTTGCACATTCATAGAAAAGAATGCTTACCAAAAAGATTACTGCTGACATTTTAGACATTAGTTCTGAAGAAGAGTTATATTCTCTTTTCACTGATGCTGCCTGATCTGTTGAGTATTTCCAGTACCTTGTCTTATTTCAGATTTCCAGCATCTAACTTTACGCAGTTTACTGGTGTTTGCCTGACAGACTGCTCAAAGTATATAACCAAGAAACGCAGGTTAGAACATCACTGGTAGCTCAATGGAAGTATGAACATATTGGGCAAAGATTGACTCACAAATGATCACACACAGTGGCACTACCAGGTTAGCCAGCCAAACTATCAAATATATCTGGCAAATTTGGGCAAATTAACAGCAATGGGTCAGTTAATTCACGGGAGATGGATCAGAGTTTACTGCAGGACTAACAACAAACAGAACCTCTGAGAAAGCAAACTACTTCACCCGGCAGTCTGTTTAAACAGTGTATTTTGGAATAAAGTGTATTTATTAATCATGTCTACTTCAAGTAAAAAGAACCATTATGAATTTTGTAAAGTTCCACATCTAAAGCTATGGCAAAGTCTCCTGATAAAAGGAGGATTACATATACAACAAAATGCAGTCAGTGGAGGACATTTGCATTATACATATAATGTGACTGAAATCAGTCTCAGTCACTTATAAAAGTGTTGTCTTCAGGTAAGTTTGATGGGGAAATTACTCGATCCTTCAGTATGGCTCCTACTATTGGTGCCGTTACATGCAGTCATTGTTGGGAAAAGTCTGAGATTAGCTTCGAAAACTCCAAGTCCCATGTTACCATTCAGAAAAATGGCTCTTGGGCTGTTGTGAGACAATTCCCCTAACGTTTCCTATGAATTTATTCTGGGATAGTTCACTGTTGGTACTTATTATCTGAGCAGTATATCAGAGAGAGTGTCTGAATGTCTCAATAAAAAAACTACATCTGAAATTTCTGGTGAACATATCACACCTTCAGATGTAAAAAAAAGTGGAGTACTTTGAACCAAATAATTTTCCCTGGACCATACATTCTCCTCAATGAGTTTTACATCTAATGCATTACCTTGCATGAAATCATATTACACATAAATTCATAGAATCTCAGAATTGCTACAGTGTAGGAGGCCATTTGGTCCATCATGTTTACATAATTGAACCCCTCCAAATTTTCTTTAGTATGAGCCTCTATTAACTATTCTGACAATCTAGACAATTTAATTTGATCTCCAAATTTAGGAAAGTAACTTTTTTAAAAATCCAGATTTCTAATGAAAACTGGAAAAGCAAAGGATCAAGAACAGTTCCCCAAAGAACTCTGCAAATTATCACTCAATTTATCACGTTATGTTTTGTTATTGTCTAACCAAATTTTTGCCACATTAATTCTGACTGCCCAACTCCGAAACTTTAATTGTGCTACAAGTCCGTGAAGATGCAGTCCATCTCACATGCAGTTTGGAAACCAAATGGATATTCAGTGCATAGCACTCACCAACATCTCGTACTGTGCAAAATAAGTGATTTTGCCCATGCAACTTGGTGTTTGATATCTCTGTAGTGAGAAGCAATTGGAAATGCATTGTTTCATCAAGGTTTATTTTTAAACAGGAGTGATTTGCTCCATGACAGTCATACAGAATGAAAATGCAAAGATAGCATGCTACAATTCAATTTGTCTGTGTGGGAAGGGAGTTATATACATTTGGTACTATTTAGTCCATGTAAATGTTATAATAGCAGGGCTGTAACAAGGAACAGTTTTAATTTCACATTTACTTCAAAAATATACGCATGCCCTGTGACCATTTGTCTAAAGTAGATGGAACCTATTTTGCATTCAGCACATCCAACAAATAGCTTTTCTTTACAGCACATGTTGCTTTTACCATTATGAAACAGTAGGACTGCAGGTAACATATGTTGGAAAATGTGTTGAATGAAGTGAGTTTACTATCAAGTGTGTCAAAATCTTGGGAAAATATGATATGCACTATGAGATATGTATCAGGTGCTTGCACAGTCAGGATAACAAAAGTACTTTTTTTCTGGTTCAACTGTGCAAGAGGATAAATTTAATTAGAATTTTCTGTCAGATGTTCTGTTACTTAAAAGATATTCGTTCTTAAAATATCTTTACTCAGTCTGCTGTTGTTTAGTTTAAAATGAGTCTGCTTCCATTCTCAAAAGGTTGCCCTATTTCTGCAATAACTCATGGAGAACACTGATGTTGGCTAGCCAAGGATGAAGATCTCTAAAGGACATCTGTCAAAGATGTTCAGCGTTACAATATAGAAATTTGTGTCTGAGATATTTTCAATCCAATGATCTTATTATGTCCTATCAGACCATAAATCTTGATTAGATTAGATTAGATTTCCTACACTGTGGAAACAGGCCCTTCGGCCCAACAAGTCCACACTGACCCTCCGAAGAGTAACCCATCCAGACTCATCTCCCTGCGTTTCCCCGTAACACTATGAGCAATTTAATATGGCCAGTTCACCTGACCTGCACATCTTTTGGAATGTGGGAGGAAACTAGAGCACCTGGAAGAAACCTATGCAGTCACGGGAAGAATGTGGAAACTCCACACAGACAGTTGCCCAAGGTGGGAATCAAACCTGGGTCCCTGGCACTATGAGGCAGCAGTGCTAACCACTGGGCCACCATGCCACCCTATAAGAAGTAGTTACTGGATCTTGAAATACAAGAGGTAGTTACTGGATCAAACCCATCAGTCTTTGGTTAAGTTAATGCGTTTTTTTGTAATCTTTAATTTTTTAATCATTTTGGAGGATTGGAATACATCAGATCAAATTGGCAATGTTTTGAAGACCTTCACCTTGTCTTTTTCCCCCATTCTCCTCACTTCAGGGATGTATAGAAGAGAAGTAATTTTGGCTATGAAAACAAGTGTGGGGTTTATTTAATGGTGACGATCCTCAGGAAGTTTAAAGATGGACTGCAATTATTACAATAGCTGACTTGGGAAAATATGGCAAACTGGATTAGCAGTTTCATCCTCCCGTTGGGCCTTAGTTCCACCTTAAGTTTTGCAATTATCTTCACTGCACTGTGATGGTTTCTCCCTTATGGTCTAATTGACAATTTGAGGTTCTAATCTGTTTTCTTTATGTAGGTAACAGTGAGGTCAGTAACCTAATGTGACATCAGCCATGCTTCTCATCGCCAAGACTAGTAACAGTTGTGCACCAAGCCTCATCTTAAAACATTGAATACTACAGATTATTGTGTGTTTGTCATTATGGCAGAAGCCAGGAACATCAATGTTAAATTTCAATGTATGAATGTACGCCAAGAATATAAACTAATTCTCAAAATCTTTATTCAACTGAATAATAGCACAATTTTTCAATTCTTTAAGAGTTAAGATCGAACAAAACAAACAAACTATTTTTCATCTGTGGAAATTATATTACCACAGCAATAGGTTTTCTGAGAATGTCCTTTATGATAAAAACCTAATATTGAACTGACAGTCTTCCTTCTGTAGAACATAGTTACAGCAGTGATTTAAAATATAAAGAAAAATCTGGAGCTCAATTAGCTCAAACTCAAGTTGATTGTGACATTAAAACATGTTTAATCACATTAAACTCTTTGATACTAAACAAAATTTAGACTAATTTCTCCAAGCTCGTTCAATTCTATATCAATATAGCTTGTCTATGTAAATGGGCACTGCCCACTAACGCCACATGCCATAGGAATCAAATCACCATTCCCCTCAACTTTAACCTTTCAGGTTGAACATCCATGATGCACACTGGCATTTAGTTGAAGAACTTCAGCTAGCTACAGAGTGCAGGCCATTTGGTGCATCAAGTGCTCTTCATCAAAATATTTGTAGGATTATTATATTACCAAGCTGTTGAATCTTCCTCTTGACAGGACATTAAGTTTTTAATCCTACTTCATTCTTTCCTTGAAAAGAAAATAATGGCAGAATTTATTTGAATTTGTTGCACAATCTTCACACAACCTGTTTGTGGACATATTGATCATGAATATTGACTGGGACCCAGATCTGCTTTGTCTCTGTCCTTTTCTGTGATGACCAAAAGATATTCAGGGCTAGTAATGGAAGGTGGATGGGGATATACATCCCCTGCATACTCCATAGTAACAACACTGAAGAAAGTGGGAGAGCTGGGGTGACATTAAGTACAAGGACTGCATCATTTGTTATTTGTTTAGAATGGCCAAACTGGGCCTTTTAAAAAAATTCTTCCAACTTTGGAGTGAGGACAAGGGAACTATCTTCCTTCTCCAATGATATAATAATGTACAAGGTTTTTATGGTGCAGTGGTAATGTCCACACCTCTGAGCTAGAAGTCCCAGATTCATGTTCCACCTACTGAAGGGGTATATCACAATACTTCGGAACAGGTTGATTAAAAGTATCAAAAACAAAGCCCAAGCTTCTCTGACCATGGGGCAGACGTGCGGTGGGAAGGAGCCCTTAGAGATGCCTGTTTGCAAATGCTCCAAGCTAGGAAAGCTCCTGGAGATGGAACTCAATAGCAACAATGAGCTCAATGCCTTAAACCTGTGAGACAAAGGAACTTACTGCACATCTTATGTGGTGGAATTGTTTTTATTTCCTCTGTGGCCCATACAGGCAACTGACTCTAATGAAAATAAGATGTCTGTTTGCATGAAATAATTCAACTGGTCAGATCGAGCTGCAGGTCTTGGATTGTGTGTTAATGCATTCCAACATAACTAGTGTAAATCTATATTTACTTGGAACATTTTGTGACTGGAGCTGTATTTTCTTTTCAACCACTGCAGTATTCTGGTGTTTGGCAGCTCAAACTGCTGAATTTCACATTAAACTCTTGAACACTGTTGAGACATATGACACTGCAAATCCCCACAGTTGTCATTTTGTTTTGGTCATTATTCTTAAGGAGTCGAGTTGGGCAAAAGGAAATCTTCCCGGGATGATTGCAATGGAGATTTTCACAGCAGAGACAGGATTAGCACAGCTTGCCGTGTTTTCTAATATATTGACCTGTGTTTTTCACCAAGATTCTTGGCTACAAAACCACGAGAGATCTAGGAGCCAAGTAGAAATAAGAACAGATAACAAGCATTCCTGAACTTAAACTATGCTGCAGATCTATGGCAATCTTTATATTAAATCATGCCAACAAGAATTTGTGCATTCTTTCAATTTACTTTCTCCTTATAATTTGGACAAAAAACAATTTTTAACAACCAAGGATCCAATGGTTTTCACAGTTCTAAATGTCTTATTGTAAATACAAAATGTTATAGCATTTCCTTTCCCTCTATTCTTCTCTCCACCGAACATTGGCTTTCCACTGCATCACAGAGCAAACAGGTACAGTAATTGTAAGGGTATAAAGAATGTTTGAGAAATTACATTGTCCGGAGGGGCTGCAGGACTGTCAGAGGAGTGAGGAGGTACCAGCTTCCCAAGCATAAATGAAAAAAAGGTGTCCAACCAAGTAATACTCCACATTCTACAAGTCACACAACCTCTGCCTTTGGTCAATAGAAACTGTATCCTACTCACCGGCCTCAGAAAATATACTTCAATTTGGTAACCTGCTGTTATCAGATGAACAAAAATGAACCAAGTGCATAAACATCTAATATGTTGTTTTAGGATAACTGGCAAGTGTGCAAAACCCAGTTAAAAATTCTACACTACAACTCAGGGAGAGTGATAGATTAACATTTGGAAGGTGAAGGTTTGCACACTGGCCATATGTTTCAGGGACACGAATGAAGCAAAATCCTGACTTTCTATGAGTAATAGGGATCCTTGTAAATTACTTTGGAAAGCACACATCACGAGGTGAAAGATATCAATGAAAACTGTGCGCAACTAGTTCAAAATTGTCAAACTCATTCAGAGAGCTTTGAGGATGCCAAGTATGGGGAATGAAAATGTCACAATGCCACAGTATTATTGGGATAGATTGTCTCATGGTTTGGATATGAGTTGGAACTGTGTTTCAAGGATTTAATCTCTTGGATTGAGGACAATTTGATGTTGACACTTGTGCATTTGTTCAGAGTTTTATAGACTTTACAAGTGGAAGAAGGTAAACTATATTGGATATCACATGTCATTTGTCTGTATATGAGGTGTCTAGAAACACTTTTGATCATAATACGTTTCAGGATCATAAAAAGTACCATCTAGTCTCAGATCAAATGTTGGAGAGTAAGTGTTGGATAAATGTTAGAGAACACCAACTCCTTCAACAAGTTTCTCCTGGTCTGAATTGATAACAGCCTATCAGTTACGACGTTGCTGCTCTCAAGAACTGCTTCCTTACATCTCTCATTGTTTTCGGAAGGCTCCGAAATATACTTTTCTTTTAGAGTGCAATGATACTATGGCTTTAAGAGGTATACTTTGTCCAAGCTTTTATTAGGAAGAAAGGTTGAGACAAAGGTACCAAGTAGTCTGCTCAAAGACAATAAGGTACAGGTTTTGAGGCCTTAAGGTTTTTGTTTTAAAGTTCGAACAATAGAAGCAGCCTCAATGGGTAGGGTCAAGCTCCCACTGAACCAGGATGTTTAGTTTTAGCTTTCTGCAGTTGCCAGGGTCTTGATGCTGGATGTAGAAGCTCTTATTACTCTCTCTGTTACAGCTTAAAACTGGGGTTTTCTTTCTGCTGCTAGAATTGCATGTGGGACAATCTATTTTACTGACTTCCCCTTTGCCAAGTGTGTGTTTATGGGATGTTACCATATTGGAACAGTTAATTTTATATACATACATACATACATACATATGTTGGTTTAGCATTTCAATCGAGGTGTAGTTAAGTCAATCATTTATGTTATTTTTTTATTTTGGCTGTACTTTAACTGTAGTGTAAAAATAAAAGTGTGTTTTGCTTAAAGTCAGGTGGTTTTACCAATTGAATTGCACCTGGAACACAATGCTGTACACTTAGCTTTAAAATAAGAAATGTTAGTGTCTAGGCTATTTTTAAAATATATTTTGAGGGGGTATGATCTGGCTCATAACAATATTTTTAACCCCCTCATAAACATTTTGTTTCCCTATCCCATGGCATTATTTGAAAAAGAGTAGGAAGGTTTTCCCCTGACCACTTATTCCTTAACCATTAGATTACTGGATATTTATCTCCTGAATGTTTGTGGGTTCTTGCTGTGCAGAAATTAGCTGCCATATTTTTCTCCATAGCAACACTGATTATAAAGTGAATCTTTGGCTGTGAAGCATTTTGGGATGCCTTGATATTGTAAAAGATATTATATAAATATGAGTTCGGTCGTATTTCACAAAATTTCCCCACAGACTACCCTTCATGACAATAGTCTTAAAATGGACCAGATTTTTAATAATTCACTGCTAAAAGTATAATATTTGGTAATGCATAGATTGACAACTTCACTTAGCACTCAAACTTGACATGATTTTTACTGAAAGTGCACCAGGTTACTCTTAGATTTATCAGCCTTTTATGGAACTGAAGACCTGCATTTTAGATTTGTTCAGCTGTATAATTGGACTCTCTTAATTTGTTCCAAACCATGATTTGATGAGATGAGTATTCCTGATTATGTTAAGACTCTAGTCAGACCGAATACTGTGAATAGTTTTGAGCCCCTAATCTATGGAAGGATGTACTAACCTTGGAAGGGGATGAGTGGAGGTTTATAAGGATGATCCCATGGATGATGGGCTTGGTGTCTGAGGATTGGTTGAGGATTCTATGTCTGTACTCATTGGAGTTTAAAAGGGGATCTCATTGAAGCTTACAAAATACTGAGAGGCCTGGATAAAATGGACGTGGAGAAGATGTTTCTACTAATAAGAGGGACTAGACCCAAGAGCACAGCCTCAGAATGAAGGGATAACCCTTTATAACTGAGATGAGGAGGAATTCCTTCAGCCAGAGGGTGGTTCATCTGCGGAACTCATTGCTACAGAAGGCTGTGGTGGCCAAGACATTGAATGTATTTAAGACAGCAATAGTTACAGTCTTGATTCATCAGGGGATCAAATGTTATAGGGAGAAGGCAAGAGAATGGGGTTGAAAAACATATCAGCATAAAGAAATGGTGGAGCAGACTCAATGGGCTGAATAGCCTAATTTTGCTCCTATGTCTTATGAAGCATGAAGATAAAAGACAACAGAATAGCACATCTCAACACAAAATATTGAAAATCTCTCTCTCTCTCTCTTTCATTCTCGCATCTGAGCAGGCTAAATCTTCCCTTGTGCAGTCTTGGCACTAAAAGACGACAGAATGCCAAATGGCACAAGGCCAGGATGATGCACAAAACCATCTTCCAACTGGATCCATATAATTGTGTCAATTACTGTAAAGCAGACACATTTTTCTTTTACTACATTCAAGTGGTTAATTTGAAAATCATTTTTTTTCGGGATGTGGGAAAGGTAGCATTAGTTTTTCCAAGAAATTGGCAATGGACATTCTTCTTGAGCTATTGAAGTTCTTATGACAATGGTACTTACACAATAATTTCAAGGAGATGTACTCTGTGCCCTGTAGATCATTTAGAATGCCAATATTGGAGAAGCTGAATATAGATAGATAGATGACATTGGCAGACTTAAACTGGAGCATCTCCATCTGGAAAGCAGGTATTTTGGATGCAGCAATCTTGCAAATTGCTGATGTTAATGATCAGTGCTAAGTGTATGTGTTTGGATCACATTCCTTTTAAAATAAATGGGTTAATCTCTGCATTAAAACAAAGGATGGAAGAAAGTTGCATAAATAGGAAAAGCATCTGTTGTGTAACCAAAAGCAATTTCTCAGCTCAAAAATCATGATGCTATAGTGGGAAGCAATGTGAAACAAGCCACATTACAAATACATTATTTTGTTGACAGACCATATCCATGATTTAAGATTATAGTAGTTTTCCATCTTATCTTTGTGCTCTCCAAAATGTAAGAATAGGTCACAATGGCAAAACAGTTGTTGTGCCTACTAATCCAGAAACTTGACCAATAGTTGCAAAAATTGTAGGTTCAAATTGTAAGACAACTTAATAATTTAAGTTTCAAAAATACCAATAACCATCTTCAATGGCACAGAATCAACTGTTCCATGACTGATCTTATGGATAATAATCACCACATTTACCTGGTCTGACACTTTACATGAATCCATCACATTCTCAAATTAATGTGGTTACTACTATCTGAGATGATCTAGCAAACTGTTCAAAATAAAAGCCAAACCTGTTTAGTTGTACCTAAGGATGAGTAGGCAGTAAAGAATAGCCTTGTAACATCCTGAGAATTTATTTTAAAATTACATAACATTCCAAAATTTTAACATCAATATGTTGAGATTTGTAGTAAATGTTGCTTGTTCCTATTAGTCAAAAGTTAAATTTGGCTCCCCAGAAACTAAATCACATACATGGTTTCTACTAGCTATTTCTAAAATTATCATTCTACTGCTGTGATATGGTCTAAACTAAATACAAGTCTAAAAATAATTGTTTATCAATAATTCTGTTGGCAGGAAAGGTTATCTAACAGCAGGATATGAATTATTTCTTTCTTCCAACTCCCTAGTCTTGTCATACTAAATTAAAGCAATCAGCATAAATAGAAAATCAAAAGTATACACTTGAACTAGTGGAGCAGAGCAGGAAGGAACAGCGTCCCAGTGTACTCTGTGGCCTGTGGGATGTAGAATCTTTACTGAAATATTGTATCAGTTATGAGCATGCTCCAAACCCACAACACAAGAAAATGTCAAGCCACCTTCTATCAAACAGCAGGCAAACAGGCGCACTGTTGGAGGATTTCTATTTGTCCTGTGCAGCTTTACAATGTTTCTTGAGCAATGTTAAAAAAGCAGGTTGCAGAATTCATTATCAATGGTAATGAATGCATAATAAAGAAATTTTCACAGATGTACGTCATTTGCATTAGCACACAGAGTGAAGGAACCGATTAGCAGGTTTCCAATGAAACAGTCGGACATTAAAAGACAATTAAATATCTTAGTGACAGAAATGCTACTGAGTAGTTTCAGAGGAAATGATTTGCTTTTGTTAAATACCATTGGGAAGATTCAGAAGTATACAGTGGCTACTAAATGGTACAAGGATGTGAGACAACCACGAATAGTAAAAGCTCATGTACCTAAAACAAAGGCTGACAGTTTCCCATGAATACCTACCTCCCTGAGGACACTAATTAGGTCAGCAGGATCCCACTGCAGTACACATTTACCACACCTTATCAGAAAGTGTGTGTTTGAGAGGGTGAATGGTTTATCGTAGCGAGTTGAATAAAATTACACTAGTTAGCACAGAAGTAGGGTCTTTCTGCATGTAATGACAGTGAAAGCGCAGTGGGACATGAACTTTTTATTGCCTAAACTACAAGTACACTCAGCACTCCATTCATTGGGATACTGTAGACATTGTGGGCTCTTACTGGTAAATTCTAATACTTTCTGCTGCCAAATCTGAAAAATAGTTGTGAAATTGTTCAGACTATGTCTCAGTGATAAGGAGGGATTTTCTTCTCCCCTATTTGCATATTCTACCTGTGTCTGTATGGGTTTCCTCTGGGTGTTTCAGTTTCTTCTCATAGTCCAAAGATGAGCAAGTTAGGCAACTTGACCATGCTAAATTGTCCATAGCAACCATGAATGTGGATTAGCCATAGTAAATCCGGGGTTACGGGGATAAGCTGGGGGTGCTGGGTCTGGGTGGGATGCTCTTTGGAGTGTTGGGTAGAATCAATGGGCTGAATGGCCTCTTTCCACACCGTAGGAATTCTATTCTATTCTATTCAGTCCATTCACAGGAACCACTTTTGTTCTCTTACTTCCCCACCTGTATCTTCTCGATGCACACTGGAATTATTGACCCAATTCTCCTCTTAGCTCACAGAAACACTCTTGTCACATTTCTCCTGCTTCTTTTGCCTTTTCTTTCAAATTAGATTTGTGAAGTTGATGCTCCCAGGAAGTCCTCTGACTCTTTCAAAGCAGTTTTGGGCTTCAACACAATAGTGTTTTATTAGTGGAGCAAATGTTACTGTCCACTGTGTGCTTCCTTCCACCTCCAACATACAGAGGGCTCCCATCTTCTGGAGTATGGCAACATCAATCAACAACTTTGAAGGAGCAACGCTCAGAAAGCTAGTGTGCTTCCAATTAAATCTGTTGGACTATAACCTGGTGTTGTGTGATTTTTAACTCAATCATCAACAGGAGAGATTAGAGGGGGCATCAGTGTTGATTCCGTTTCACAGAAGAAGCCAGCTATATTGGGTAAAACTTTGACAACTGGCATTCATGTCATCATTATTGTATGGAAAATATTTCCATACAGGAAGACGGATTCCACACTGGATTAAAAAATCCAGATTCCAACTTTTGTGCACTGTGTTAGGATTATGAATGACCATCATGTCACTTTTACAGTGCAAGGGTTCTCAAATAAAAAAAACCCTAAATGGGTGCTTTTGTACCAGATTCAGCCACCTTTATTTTTATTGTGGCTAGATCTGGATTTCTCATTTGGTTCTATTTGGTCCATCTCATTATTACCTACACCATACTAATGACCTATATTAAATAAAACATGTTCTTATACAATGACATGAACCCAAATTTCCTTTCCAATGGTGTCAGCTGCTTTCTATACCTGTCCAAGTTGAATGTCCTGCCCATGGTAACTAAACAACAGAGTCTGACAAAGATCTTTCGAACCAAGAAATAAAGGGTAATATTGTCCGTGGTCCATTTCCTCACAGCCATCAATGAATTGTAAAATACAAAGTTCAGATTTTATGTATTTAATGTATGTATTGACAACTGGCTATTACATGAAATGGTACACACTAAACAGGACGTAAAAACAAAGAAAAAATTGTACTAGTGTTGACGTCCCAGGATTGATGGTCTGTTCATTTTACTGCTCAAGCATGCATTGCTTTCTGCCAAAAATGCTTCATTTAGATTAATTGCACTATTGCTTACTGAGCAGGTAGAGCTTAAAGTCAGCTTTTGGCTCAACACATGGACAACAGTATACATTTGTACCCACTCCAGGAGTTACAGGCAAAGGTTTGTTGTGAAGAGACTGTACATGCTCCTTATAGACACATCATGTGTATTGCCTTCCAATTGTTCCTCTTCTGCACGATTCACACCTTTTTTTTTGATGAAAGCAGATGGGATTTTTTTCAAAAAAAGCGTTGAACTACATTACTTTGTCATTTCATAAAATTATCATTCTTTACAAATTCTGCTCATGAACTGACTATTTTAACACACAAATGAAGATTGCCCATCGTTAACCTGAGCTATGATTAGCGAAAGCAAAAACATTCTGTAATCATCACCCAATGTGACAATTTAAAAGATTACTTGGTGCTGTGCTATAGCAACGTGCATGCAACATACTGAGAAAGGATACTAAGAGATTACATATGATAGGCTGCAATATATTTAAAGTGGGATTGCCAACAAAGGATAACATCTGCACATATTGTTACAGTCTGTAGACCATTTTCCTTTTCCAATTCACATCATGTGCCAGTCATGTGTTATGCTCTAACTGTAATAGCTCTACAAATGCAATATGTAATGCTCTCAGCACCATGTTAGCATGCCCTGGATAAATCAAACCACTTCCAATTGGTGGGCTCATTCTGGGTTTTCCTTTAAGTAAGCAACAGCTCCTCAACCTCTCCACTGACCTGTTCAAATACATCAACAGTAAATTATAAATGTTAATCTCATCCACAAACAATAAGCTAAATTCTGAAGGCAAAAAAAATGCAGATATCATGAATAATTGAACATTTTCTAATTAAAATGAATATCATGCTTTTAATTAATAAACTCTTCATTTTAAGCAATGTTTCCAATGTACACCTGATTTTTCATGACATTGAGTGCCACAGTGAGAAAGGGTATTCTGCTTTACAATGAGTGTGACCATAGGCATGTTACAGAAAGTAAGGTGACATTTACAGAAAATGTAAGTTAAATCCAAGATTTCTAGCAAAATAGAGACAGATACAATTAAGTTTCAGAGCCAGTCAGAAATAGAACAGAATTAAACTGAATGCATTGAGTGACAAGGCAGTTTCCTATTAATATTAATCGCTTACCTGCTTGACTCAAGTCAGGAATGAGATGGAATATTCACTGCTGGTTGGCTAAGAGTGGCTACAACAACACTGAGGAAGCTCAGCATTGTCCAAGAATAAGCAATTTGCTTGACTGGCACTTTTGCCACCAGCTGTAGTATCCATCCCCAGCACTACCGGCACCTTGTGGTGGCAGCATACATGATTGACAGGATCTACTGTAGAAACTTAGAAGGTTATTGCAACAACACCTCTTTCATGGATCACTATGAAGGACAAGAGCAGAACTGTCATAGGAACATTTTTATCCACAATTTTCTATTTAAATTGCACACCATCCTGATTGCACTTCATGTTCATTTACTGTGCTGAGACGGTGTTGCTACACTTCCTCTTTGAACTGTGAGCTATTGCAATGCTATTAGATAGGCAGTTTCATGATTTTGATTCAATGACAATTAAGGATACAAGCCCAAAAAAAGGATGATACATATATGTGACTTGGAGGTGTTGCTACGTATCGGTTGCCCTTGTCCTTTTAAGTGGTAGAAATTGCTGGTTTGGGAGCTGCTGTCAGATAAATCATGGCAAGTTTCTTGCTGCAGTACAACTTGTAAAAATGTGAAGTACTAGGAGAGGTTTAGAGTAGTAGATATAGTAGTGACCAAGGGGCCTTGTCCTGGATGGTGCTGAGCTTCTTCAGTTTTGTAACAGCTGGACGCACCATGATAAATTTGATTTGATTAATTATTGCCCCATGTACCCAGGTAAAGTGAAAATTTTTTTTTGCATGCAGTACAGGCAGATCAGACCATACAAAGTGCATAAGAGAATAAAACAGAGTGAGGAATACAATAGGAATACAATATAATGGCTGCAGAGAAAATGCACAAATAGCGGGTTCTATGCCTATGAAAGATAAATGGTACTTGTCATTTATCTGCATACTGCTCACACCTTGCTGCAAGTAGGCATGGATGGTGTTTACCTGAACTACAGCTGGTGTTTTTGCCAACTTCAAAACTAGGGAAAAGGAGAGGATTCTAAACTGAATAATGGGAGTAAGGGAGCAAATTTGGGGAGATGAGTTAAATCAAGGTCAAAGAGAAATTTATTAATATGGGAAAGATAAATCCGACATGGCACAAAGGTATAAAGTGTACGAACCCAAGGACCACCCAACAATCAATACTATAATTTCCAAAGAGAGCATAGGATAAAAACAGTGGCTGTGAATCTGAATGCACATAATATTCAATCAAAATAGACACGCTGAGAGTGAAAATTGAAATGAATAAGTATGAAGTGGTAGCCATTTCAAAGACAAACTTGCAGGATGGTATGAATTGGGTCCTGACGTTTGAAGGGTCAGGGTGTTTTAAATGACAGGAAAGTAGGAAAGGGTGGGGATTGACTTTGTTAATTAGTGATGGCGTTAACACAGTCAAGAAGAAAATGTTAACAAAGTATGTGATGGTCATTTGAAAATGAGATTGGAGAATTAATAATATAAGATAAAGAAATGGCAGATGAAATGAACAGGTATTTTACATCATGTTTCACTATAGAGGAGACAAGAACATCCCTAAAGCAATGGTACATCATAGAATGGAAGGGAAGGAGGAAATCAGGAAAATCATGAGCACCAGACAGACATGCTGTACTTCATAAATTGTTGGAGCTGTAGGTTAACAAGTAACCTGGTCCTCACAGACTTCATTCTGGGGTGTTAAAAGAAGTGGATGGTGCGATAGTTGATGAAATGATTTTAATTTCTAAAATTTTCATAATTCGGAGACAGTCACATTAGTCGAGAACATGATGAATGTAACTCCTTTATCCAAAAATGGAGGGAGTCAGAAAGGAGGAAACCAGTGGGGTTCCCTCGTTATCGGAGCTGGGACTACAATTACTTACAATATATGTTAATAACTTGGAGGGAGGAAGTGAACGTACTATAGCCAAATTTACAGCTGACACAAAGATTGGTGGAAAGGCAAGTTGCAAGATAAATACAAACTGTTTATAGATAGATACTCTTAGGTTCAGTAAATGGACTAAAAGTTGGCAAATGAAGTATAATGTGGGAAAATGTGATGTTCATTTTGGGAGGGAGGTCAACAGAACTGAATATTATTTAAATGGAGAAAAACTGTAGAAAGCTGCAAAACAAAGGGATATGGGGGTACTTACACACGAAAGATAGAAAACTAGCACACACGTGCAGCAGGAAAACGGGAAAGCTAATGGAATGTTAGTCCTTACTTCAAGGGGATTGGAGTTTAAGAGCAAAGAAGTCTTACTGCAAATGTACAAAGTGCTGGTGAGACTACATCTGCAGTACTGGGAGCAAAGATATTGTTTCATTTGAGACAGTTCAAAGAGGGTTCATGAGATGATACCTGGTATGGGGGAATTGTCTTATGAGCAAAGGCTAAGCATTTTGGGTCTCTACTTACTGGAGTTTAGAAGAATGAGAGGTGATCTCATTGAAACATATAGGATTCTGAAGGGACATAGTCTCAGAATAAAGGGACACTAATTTAAGACTGAGATGAGGAGGAATTTCTTCTCTCAGAGCATTGTGAGTCTTTGGAACTCCTTGTCATAGACTCACCACGGAAACAGACCCTTCAATCTAACCCGTCCATGCCGACCAGATGCCGACCCAATCTAATCTCACCTGCCAGCACTCGGCCCATATCTCTCCAATCCCTTCCTATTTGTATACCCATCCAGATGCCTTTTAAATGATGTAATTGTCCCAGCCTCCACCTGTGTATAATGCAGAAGATGCAGGATCAGTTCATTCCGAAAAGGAAGAAAGATCCCAGGAGGAGACATGGGCGGCCGTGGCTGACAAGGGAAGTAAAGAAACATATAAGGTTAAAAGAGAAAAAGTATAACTTAGCGAAGATAAGCGGGAAAACGGAGGACTGGGAAGCTTTTAAAGAACAACAGAGGATTAGTAAGAAGGAAATACGCAGAGAAAAAATGAGGTACGAAGGTAAACTGGCCAAGAATATAAAGAAGGATAGTAAAAGCTTTTTTAGGTATGTCCAAGGCAAAAAAATGGTTAGGACAAAAATTGGGCCCTTGAAGACAGAAGCAGGGGAATATATTACTGGGAACGAAGAAATGGCAGAGGAATTAAATGGGTACTTCAGATCTGTGTTCACTGGGGAAGACACAAGCAATCTCCCTGAGGTAACAGTGGCTGAAGGACCTGAACTTAAGGGAATTTCTATTTGCCAGGATTTGGTGTTGGAGAGACTGTTAGGTCTGAAGGTCGATAAGTCTCCGGGACCTGATGGCCTGCATCCCAGGGTACTGAAGGAGGTGGCTCGGGAAATCGTGGATGCGCTGGTGATTATTTTCCAGAGTTCAATAGAATCGGGGTTGGTTCCTGAGGATTGGAGGGCGGCTAATGTTGTGCCACTTTTTAAGAAGGGTGGGCGGGAGAAAGCAGGAAATTATAGACCAGTTAGTCTGACCTCAGTGGTGGGAAAGATGCTGGAGTCTATTATAAAGGATGAAATTACGGCACATCTGGATAATAGTAACAGGATAGGACAGAGTCAGCATGGATTTATGAAGGGGAAATCATGCTTGACTAATCTTCTTGAATTTTTTGAGGATGTAACTCGGAAGATGGACGAGGGAGATCCAGTGGATGTACTGTACCTGGACTTTCAGAAAGCTTTTGATAAAGTCCCACACAAGAGGTTAGTGAGTAAAATTAGGGCGCACGGGATTGGGGGCAAAGTACTAGATTGGATAGAGAATTGGTTGGCTAATAGGAAACAAAGGATAGTGATTAACGGCTCCATTTCGAAATGGCAGGCAGTGACCAGTGGGGTACCGCAGGGATCCGTGCTGGGACCGCAGCATTTTACAATATATGTAAATGATATAGAAGATGGTATCAGCAATAACATGAGCAAATTTGCTGATGACACAAAGCTAGGTGGTAGGGTGAAATGTGATGAGGATGTTAGGGGATTACAGGGTGACCTGGACAAGTTAGGTGAGTGGGCAGATGCATGGCAGATGCAGTTTAATGTGGATAAATGTCTGGTTATCCACTTTGGTGGCAAGAACAGGAAGGCAGATTACTACCTCAATGGTATCAAATTAGGTAAAGGGGCTGTTCAGAGAGATCTGGGTGTTCTTGTCCACCAGTCAATGAAGGCAAGCATGCAGGTACAGCAGGTCGTGAAGAAGGCTAATAGCATGCTGGCCTTCATAACAAGAGGGATTGAGTTTAGAAGCAAAGAGGTGCTTCTGTAGCTGTACAGGGCCCTGGTGAGACCACACCTGGAGTACTGTGTACAGTTCTGGTCTCCAAATTTGAGGAAAGACATTCTGACTATTGAGGGAGTGCAGCGTAGGTTCACGAGGTCAATTCCTGGAATGGCAGGATTGCCTTACACGGAAAGACTGAAGCGACTGGGCTTGTATACCCTTGAGTTTAGAAGACTGAGAGGGGATCTGATTGAAACGTATAGGCTTATGAAAGGACTGGACACTCTGGCAGGAGGGAACATATTTCCGTTGATGGGGGAGTGCCGAACCAGAGGACACAACTTAAAAATACGGGGTAGACCATTTAGGACAGAGATGAGGAGAAACTACTTCACCCAGAGAGTGGTGGCTGTGTGGAATGCTCTGCCCCAGAGGGCAGTGGAGGCCCAGTCTCTGGATTCTTTTAAGAAAGAATTGGATAGAGCTCTTAAAGATAGTGGAGTCAAGGGGTATGGAGATAAGGCTGGAACAGGATACTGATTAGGAATGATCAGCCATGATCATATTGAATGGCGGTGCAGGCTCGAAGGGCAGAATGGCCTACTCCTGCATCTATTGTCTATTGTCTATTTCCTCTGGCAGCCCATTCCATACACATACTACAGTCTGTGTGAAAAAGTTGCTCCTAAGGTCTCTTTTATATCATTCCCCTCTCACCCTAAACCTATGCCCTCTAGTTCTGGATCCCCCAACCCAGGGAAGAGTCCTGGTCTATTTATCCTATCCATGCCCCTCGTGATATTATAAACCTCTAAGGTCACCTCTCAGCCTCAGACACTCCAGGGAAAACAGTCTATTCAACCTCTCCCTATAGCTCAAATCTATCATGGAGAAATGTTAGATGCTATTGTTAAGATATTATAAGAAGGCATTTGGATAAGTTCCTGGTAATCAGGCAGAGTCAGCTTGGTTTTGTGGAAGGGAAATCATGTTTGACCAATCTGTTGGAGTTTTTTGAGGAGGTAACATGTGCTCTGAAAAGAGAGGAATCAGTGAATGTGCTATGCTCAGAGGCCTTTGATATGGTGTCACATCAAAGGTTGTGTAGAAATACAAATTCATGGTATAGTGAGTAGATTATTACCCTGGCTAGAAGATGAACTGGTGAACAGAAAGCAGGGAGTAGGTATAAATGGGTCTTTTCTAGGTGAAAAGGTGCAGCAAATGATGTGCCACCGGACTGGTGCTGGAATCTTAACTTTCTATAATTTATATGCATGGCTTAGATGAAGGGAAAGAAGGTATTGTTGCCTTTACGGGTTGGGAATGGAGAACAAGAATCAGGATGTCATGTTGCAGCTTTGTAAGATTTTGGTTAGGCCACACTTCGAGTATTACATTCAGTTCTGGTCGCCACATTTCAGGAAAGATGTGGAAACTTCGGAGAGGGTGCAGAAGAGGTTTATCAGGATGCTGCCTAGATTAGAGGGTATAAACTATAAGGAGAGGCTAGAAAAACTCGGGTTGCTTTCTCTGGAGCAGCGGAGGCTGAAGGGAGACTTGAAAAAAGTCTATAAAATTATAAGATTATAATTATAATTTATAAAATTATAAGTCTATAAGATGCCTAGATAGGTTTGATGGTTAGAATCTTTTTCCCAAAGTTGAATTGTTTACTAATAGGCAGAATGCATTTAAGATGAGAGGGGGGAAGTTTAAAGGAGATGTGAGAGGCAAGCTTTTTACTTAGAGAGTAGCAGGAGTCTGCAATGCACTGCCTGGGGTGGTAATGGAAGCAAATATGATTGGAGAGTTTAAGGGACTTTTAGGTAAGCACATAAACATGCAAGAAATGAGGGATATGGACCAAGGGCAGGCAGAACAGATTAGTTTAATTTAGTGTCATGAAGAGGACACACGGAGGTTAAAGAAAAATAGTGATAGGTTAAGTGAGAGGGCCAAGATGTGGCATATGGAATATAATGTGAAAAAAGTGAAATTGGTTATTTTGGCAGTTGATCTAAATGATGAGAGACTGCAGAACTCTGAGATGCAGAGTGATCTGGGTGTCCTCATGCATGAATTGCAAAAGATTAATATGCACATACAGCAAGTAATTGGGAAAACTAATAGAATGTTATCATTTATCATCAGGGAAATTGAATACAAGATTCAAGAAGTTATGCTTCAGTTATATGAGGCACAGGTGAGACCACATCTGGAGTACCTTGCATAGCATTGTTCATCTCATTTAAGGAAGAATATAAATGCATTGGAGGCTGTTCAGAGAACGTTTACAAGGCTAACACTTGGAATGAGTAGTTTGTCTTTTGAAGAAAGCTTGGACAGGCTAGGTCTATATCCACTGAAGTTTCAAACAGTAAGAGGTGATTTGACTGAAGCATATGACATCCTGAATGGTCTTAACAGGGTAGATGTGGAGAAGATGTCTCCTCTTATGGAAGAAACAGAACTGTGAGTCACTCTAAACATCAGGGGTTGCCCATTTAAAACAGAGATTAGGTGAATTGTTCTTTATTAAGCAAGGGGTTGAAAGGTTATCTGGGATTGGCAGGAATGTGGATTTGAAGTTGCAATCAGATCAGAGTTGACATTATTACATGGTAGAGCAAGCTTAAGAGACTGATTTGTATGTTCAGATGGATCGATACATAAAGGTTCCTTACAAACTATAATGGATTGCTCAAAGCTGGTTGCATTACATTTGATGCTGCTGCCTCTGGATCTCAGCTTTTTCTTTGCACTTTACTGTAGTTAATAAAACCATCCTCTCTATTAAGAAATATTTTATGCACTTTCATATTTAATTCACAGCTGGAATGAATGAACTCTGTTTCTAATATAAGTTCTAAATTATAATCTAGAATAATCACACTGAAAATAATGAAACAAAATTGGTCATGCATTAACCATAATTTCTATTGTTATTAATTAGTCAAAATCTCATTAACACTAGAACAAGGAAAACGAAGTTGTCAGCATTTCTTAAAGGCAAATATTAACATACTTCCCGCACAAGGATTATTTGAGTTGATATTAGACCTGTGAATATGGCAAGTTACTCCAGTCAATACATTTACAGCGTTTGAATGACATGTAGTACAGACAATCAGCTTCGCTATTTGTCTATGCTACAATGACTTGAATGCAGCTGTAGTTCAGTACAATTTATAACACTGCCTTTAGATGGCACAAATCAGTTCAGCCCTGTACTGCTGCAATACACAAAAATTCCACGACTGAAAATGCTACCTCTTTAGATGTGCTACGATATCCACTGAAAATTTCTACTGAATTCGTGAAATTTTACAATACTACATGGAGAAGATAGAATAATTCATACATTAGTTTTCAGACCCAACTAATTTGATTTAGTTTATGAAATATTCTAACAAAGCTTTCTTTAACCTTTCAAGAATTGGAATGAAATTCTGTGTATTATAAAAAGTAAGGTTAAAAAAAATCCCAGCATCAAACTATGATGATATAAATAATATATTTGAATACTATGATAACCCAGTGGGGAAAAGCAGGGTGCAACTGAATCATATAGATAAGAAAGTCTGAGGTTTGGCTTCTCGTCTCTCCCAGGCAAAACTGGGACAATTAGAGGAGCATTCCAATTGATCAATGAAGGTGAAACATGTAAGCCAAGTTTCTTGCTACTGAAGGTAATAGAGAGCAGAAGTAAAAGAAAGTGTGAACAACTAGTATGTACAGATTAGGGTGAGATACAAAACTCCCCACTGACTGCATTAGCTGGCTGGCTTTTCAGACAAGGCATGGCCACTGAGTTATTCTACAGGAGATTTCAGTGGAAGTTCTCTCCAACTGGAACCTAATGTTCCATTCAGGAGAAGGAAGACACTGACAAAAAATGTTTTCAAACAAATTTACAAATCTGTTATACCTCATCTCAACTGAATTTCAATTTAAAAATGATCTGTAATGGATGACTTCAGTTTTGCGGGATGCTTCAGAATGTCTCCAGTTTCCAAAGTCAAACTCACAAAGAGTGAAAAAGCAATGTTCCCTATACCAAATTACTCATGCGTTTTTTTCTAAATTTGTTGTGTTAAATATAGTCAGACCTATCGGTGACATCTGCCTCAAGACAATAAACCAATGATTTTACACAACAGAACAACTGCTGAACTCCACAGCTCACTGAAGTCGGGTCTATTACCGACTAATATCATAGAAAACGTGTCCACTACCAGTGTTTTTCAGAAAAAAGGAATACCAAGAGATGGTTACTATCCATTCAGTTTTCTGTTTGTTTTGTTTCGAATTGAAGTCTAATAAAAGTTCATGCTATTCCGGAAGCGCTGATTCGTGGACTGTCATTTTACATTTAAATCAATTTCCAACTCTAAAGACGAAAAGTTTAAGGACAACTTTCAATTGCAATGCCTACGAATCAAAGCCCTTCTTTCCCACAGCCATCGCTTTTAACATTAAAAACTGCAGCAGCAAGACTGCAGCAAACAGGACAAGTTTGAGTTGATTCTTATTGCTGGGAGTTTAGGATTGTGGCAGCTGACTATCTGACTTCATCCTTCCGTCTCCTTAAATAACTGAAGGAGATCGAAGTCTTTCCTGGTATTTCCTCCAACTCGTTCCAAAAGCTGCATCCTTTGTGAAATGCTTGGATGTTTATCCTGTAAAGGTAGATGTAGAAACTTCGGTTGACAGCCAGCGACATTCCCCTTGAATCAGACACAGGAGCTGCCCTTTCATCAGATTCGGGATCAACCGCCTGAGTTCACAACGAGTTGGATTTTTAACATGCATTTCTCAGGGTCTGCAAATGTTCCTCATAAACTAATCTGCAGCGTTTAATTATAAATTGGATAGTATGCTTTGTGCGTGTGCAATTTTTTTCTATGGAAAAGACAACCTACAGGCTACTGTAAAACAAAACTCCAGCGGATTTCAGCAGTGAAAGAGTTAAATTAGGTTGAAAATAATCTTCTTACCTTTGTTGTGCACATTTCCAATCTCTTCTCCAGTGCCTTTTCACACGAGGTTTGTAAATCCTGGCCCTGAGAGTGAAGGGAGCACAGTGCAGTAGCTGTGTCCATATAACAGTCGGATTTTTTCCATGTGTTTACTGTATATGTGTGTCCTTACATATACCAAGTCATGTTAGCGTCGATGGAGAGGGAAGGGGGTTAGTCACAAATCCCTGCTACATCGGCTGCCCTTCTCCCCCTTGATAAGCAACCGCTGATCAGCCGGAGAGAGAGAGAGAGAGAGAACATTTCCTGTGAGCCGAGAGAGCAGTGTTCACCATCTGCATCTGTTTGTAGCACGGGTTACCGGCGTGGTCCCGGGGCCTCTCACTGTGCCATGTAAATCAGAAACCACTCAGCAGCTTGTTAGGGATGCCCATCTGTTAACTTAGCCGCTTGTCTGCTGATCTCTTTAAGCACAGCCACTGTAGGATTGTTTGCAGAACGCAGTCGGATCAGCTCAACCAAGACGTGTAATGCAATTCTTCAGCCTAGGGAATTATTTGATATAGGGAAGGATTGCTATATAGACATGTGGTAATCAAGCCTTGACAATACTGTAGCCCCAGCATTAAACTCCGAACAGACATGCCTGAACTCAGCTCTGTTAAAAAGCTGTAATTCTGATTTTGCTTCCTCCACACATTGGAACTAACTATAAATCACAAAACTAAGTCTCCCATGATGGCTCTTGGTCTCATTATAGTTCTCACCGGAAAGGAAAATTAACATTAAAATAAATAAATCCAGGTTTAGCAAACCAAGGAAAAGCTGCACGGAGAATTGAACAGATTTGTAATCCTTGGGAAACACTACGCTCTTGTTCAGAAAATGATCTAAGCATCAGGCCAGCAATTACAGCCTAACTTCAGTGATGCGTAAGCTTCTAGAAACTATCATTCAGGATAAAGTTAGTAGTCACATGGAGAGCTCTGGGTTGATTAGGATGGATTTCTGGAGCTGAAATGGTGGCTTGATAACTGGCGGGAGTGCTTTTTATCGGAGGTTAACAGGAAAGGTCATTGAGAGTAATGCCGTGGACGCAGCGTATGTGGACTTTCAAAAGGCATTAGATACCGTTCCACATATTAGAATTGCGAGAAATGTATACCTTGTTCGATAAAAGAGGTTGTCAGATGAAATTTAGCGCAGAGTATGTGGACATGTGCATCCATCATTGAAGGTGATGGGGAAAGTAGAGAGCGTAGTTAATAAAGGCCAGGATAGTGTATGCTTTTTAAAAGGGGAGAAGAGCAAGGACGTTATGCTGAACATATGCAGGATACTTTTGTTTCAATTCACTCATGGTCTGGGTGTCACTGGCTGGCCAGCGTTTATTGCCTGTCCTGGAGAAGGTGGCGGTGAGCTGCCTTTTTGGACAGTGAGATACAGTCCCTGTGCAGGCCCAGGGAGGGATTTCCTGACTTTGACCCAATGACACTGAAGGAACAGTGATATATTTACTGATCAGGATGGTGAGTGGTTTGGATGGGTTCCCATGTATCTGTTGCCCTTATCCTTCTTGATGGAAGTGGTTGTGGGTTTGGAAATTGCTGCCTGAATTTCTGCAGTGCATCTTGTAGATGCTACACACTGTTGCTACTAGGCATCATTGGTAGAGGGAATGGATGCTGGCAAATGTGGCACCAAGCAAGCGGGCTATTTTGTCTTGGATGGTGTCAAGCTCCTTGAGTATTGTTGGAGCTGCACCCATCCAAACAAGTGGGGAGCATTCCATCACACTCTTGACTTTCGCCTTGTAGGTGGTGGATAGGCTTCCTAGTGAAGGGCTTTTTCCCGAAACGGCATGAATGTTCCTTGGCACTTGTCAGCCTATTGTTGAGATCTCATTGCCTCAGCTGGAGTATTGTGTGCAAATCTGGCTATTACATTATGGGAAGAATGTGATTGTGTTAGAGAGAGTGTAGAGAGATTTATAAAAATAGTTGCACAGGTAGGAAACTTCAGTTACAAGGATAGACTTAAGAGGTTGGGACTGTTCTCCTTGGAGGGTCGAAGGCTTAGAGGAGATTTGATTTGAGGTTTCCAAATCGCGAGACATCTTAGATAAAGAGAAACTGTTCACAATCATAAAATTATCAAGAATAAGAGGGCACAGCGTTTAAGTCATTTGCAAAAATAGCACATGGAATGAGAGAGAAACCTTTTCAAGTGTGTGATTCAGGTCTGGATGGCATTGCCTGGAAGTGTGATGGAGGCAGGTTCAATGAAGGCTTTCAAGAGGGCACTGAATAATCATTTGACTGGAAACATTGCGCATGGTATGGGAAAAAGGCAGCAGAACTGTATTAAATCATAGCGCTCATTTTGTGTCACAATGAACTGAAAGGCC
This sequence comes from Chiloscyllium punctatum, assembly GCF_047496795.1. Lineage (NCBI taxonomy): Eukaryota > Metazoa > Chordata > Chondrichthyes > Orectolobiformes > Hemiscylliidae > Chiloscyllium > Chiloscyllium punctatum. The sequence continues at coordinate 11,672,847 of NC_092783.1, read as the reverse complement.
TTTTTCTATGTATAATATTGAACACCTTTTTAAAATACAGACAGCTGTCCACATTAGGTAAAGAGAAAGATGATATTATCTGTACTAAAAATGTGTACTGTCTCCCATTTATAGCATTCAACTCCTGCAGTGACACTTCATTATCATGTAGGAATTGGTTCCTTCATCATTGCAATAATTGAAAAATGAAATAGGTGGAAGAATCTCAAAACAAAAGGAGGAGAAAACATTGGAAAACTAATTACCAGCACCCACTTAGGATTTATAAAAGCAAGCAGACTTAATCACTACTAATTAAACATAAATAGAAAGGCAATACTTGCATTAAAGAAAAATTGAAAACATATTTGCCTCAGAATTTCTAATTACAATAACATTGAAAAGTGCTATTATTCATAATAATATGACATATATATACTGAATTGGCTTTTAAAATCTTAGTTAAAAGTTGTAGATTGTTATCTAATTGTCAGCCATTAACCTGGGCTGCAACCCAGGTATTGCCAATAGCATACTCTGTTAGCTGAATGTAGATCAGCATCTGAGCCCTTTTTCCAAGCTGAGGCAGTAGCACATAGTTTGCCAACTAATAGGCTAGAATGTCATCTGTGTTACAGCTGCTAAACAGAAACTTAAACATCTGATATAGATGACTGTAAACGCGCAATATTATAAGCTTAGTGGGCCAGCCACTGTATTAGTATAGGCTAATAAAGCAACATACATTGTTCAGATTCAAGAGGCATGAGGGCCTTTATGTAGTTAACAGACCTTACACCTCCTTGACATTTCCAAAACCAACACCCTAAACAAATCTCATGTTCTTCTGAAATAGCATATTTTCCAACTCAGTGTGAGCAACATCTTGGGAAATTGGCTGATGTTAAATGTTTAGACCTTTAAAGACTGTTGTACTGGCATTACTGCAGAAGCAGCGTCTGTCATAGGAGCTGTTTACAGTTGCTTTGCCTGCCAGAGGGCTGTGGAGCCAGACAGTGGGGATGCAGACTGTTGCTTATGGTTATGAGGTTGACCAATCTCTCAGTGGAGGAGCTCATGCTCTCAAAGCACTATGTCATTGTGGAGCACGTTTTCAGTTGATAACTGCACCATGCCTCAGGCAATTCTATCATGGGACACGTGTCTCATGCTGATTCTCCAGACTGACCTGGCTGTTTTGTGACTTCTGAAGCTCTGCCTTTCTGCCCTGCAGTCCCTCCATCTTCACAGGATACATGCCACAGCCAACTCTGCACCCCTCTTATTTTCTCCAGCTCTGACGTGTTGCTGGTCAAACTTGCATTTCTTACTCATCGCTGACTGGAAAGTGAACAGTTCAGAGTCAGACACTGTGCTAAAGGTCTGGAATCACATGCAAGTCCTGTAAGGAGGGAAGATTTCTTCTGTAAAGGACATTAATAGAGTCATAGAGTCATACAGCACAGAAACAGACCCTTTGGTCCAACCAGTCAATGCCAAACATAATCCCAAACTAAACTAGTCCCATCTGCCTCCTCTTGGCCCATATCCCTTCAAACCCTTCCTATGAATGTACTTATTCAAATGTCTTTTAAATGTTGTAATTGTATCTACATCCACTACTTTATCAGGAAGTTCATTCCACATGTGAACCACCCTCTGTGTAAAAGATTTGCCCCTCATGTATTTTTTATATAGACATTTTTATTGAAGAAAAAGGAAATTTTTAAAACATTTTTTACAAACTTTCAAAATAAAATAAACAAATATAAACACTAACACACAATTAAATATTAAATAAATTATAGCCAAAACACAAGCAAAAAAAGAAAAAAAAAGACTCAACTTAGTACTAATTTAACCTACAAATAACCAAAGCATATAATAAAATATCTTACGTTACTCAAAAAAAAGATAACATAGTAATTAACTAATGAAGTACATGCTCAGAATAAATTAGCATCAAGTCATAATAAAACCCGTATTCATGTGGGATTCCTCCCCCCGGGGGCCCCCGGACCAGCCAGAACCACTACCACAACTAGATAAAAGCCCTTGACAATATGGCCAAAATATCTGTTTCCATATAGTTCAGGAAGGGCTGCCATTCTTTATAGAATAATTCAGTTTTTTGGTGCACCATATTTGTAAGGAAGTCAAGGGGAATACATTCCATGATTAACCTGTGCCAATTCAAAAGTTCTGGAGGGCCCTCAGCTACCCAATTTACTAAGATATTTTTCCTTGCACAAAAGGAGAGAATGGAAAATAATTTCCTCCCATGCACACAGGGAGGGCAGGTTCGAAAAGCCCAGGGGAAGAGATACTGGATCTACTCCAATTTCCGCTCCCAAGATTTCTGTCAGAGCATTCGCTACTCTGATCCAGTATTTGTGGATCTTATGATATGTCTATAAGCAGTGTGTGAGAGAGTGCCCACTTCTATTTTACATGTAGGACAATTGGAGATGTTCCTGCCCTAAATTTTGCCAGTTGTTCCAGTGCTATATGGGACCTATGGAGTATCTTAATTGAATAGCTTGGGTTCTATTACAAATGGAGATCTTTCTGGCATTTTCCCAGATGTCATCCCACATTTCTGAAGGGATTTCCAACCCCAATTCCTGATTCCATGTTTTAAACAATTGTGCCATGTCTTTCGATACTTCGTTCTGTAATGAGTGATAAAGAGTGCTGACCGAGGATGGACCCATTGGCCATTACACTCTTCTTTCCCTATCCGATTTTAAGAGCTATCCAATAATGTGGTCTTCTTCTGTATATAATCTCGAATTTGAAATTATCGAAAAAGGTCTCCATTAGGCAGTCCAAATTTCTGGTGCAGCTGTTCAAAAGACATCATAACCTCCCCATCGAACAGATCCCCTAAGCAAGAGATACCTCTGGCCCTCCAGGTTTTAAATGTAGCATCTGTGTGCCCTGCTTGAAAATCCCATGCTCCCACTATAGGAGTACAAGGAGAGGTTTTTTGTGAATTACCCTCGTCTTGCTGTATTATCTTCCAAGCTTTAATTGTATTTAATACAATAGGGTTTTTATAATGGTCCATAATAACTTTCATCTATCTAAAAACAAGAGATTAATGAGGGGACACTTTGCTTGAGAAGCCTCAATGTCCAGCCAGTTTGATTGCGGATCACACGAGACCCAGACGGCTACGTAGCTTAATACAGAACTCAGCTGATACTTCCTAAAGCCTGGAAAATCCGGTCCACCCCTTGCTTGTGGAAGCTGCAGCTTCTTTAATTTAATAAGGGGCCGTCTATGATTCCAAATGAAAGAACCAAGCCAACCGTATAGTTTACACAATGCCGGCCTCGGCAACATCACAGGGAGCATTCTCATAGGGTATAAGAGATGAGGCAAAATATTCATTTTAATTAGAGCTATTCTGCCTAACCAAGATATCGGGAGATCCCCCCCAGCATTGAAGGTCCTGCCTTATCCTCTCTAATAGGTGCACAAAATAGGCTTTATACAGCTGACCAAATACTGGGGTGATAAAAATATCTAAATATAAAAAACCTGCCAGAGACCACCGAAAGGGAAAGCAAGACCCGTCTGATAAATTGGATAAATTAGCGAGACCGCCCACCGGCTTGGCCTCCGATTTTGTGAAATTGATTTTGTAACCTGAGAACGCAGTAAATAAGTTGATTACTTGGATCAAGCGGGGCACAGATATCAAAGGATACTAAGAAAATGGAGAACATTGTCTGCTTAAAGGGTAATTTTATGTTTACCCAAACCAACCCTCCGAGCCATTATGTTAGAATCAGCCAGTATAACTTCCACTAGTGGTTCAATTATTAGTGTGAATAATAACAGTGAGAGAGGACATCCCTCACCCACACTGAAGCTCTCCGAGCCTAAACCACTAGTAATCACGGCTGCTTTAGGGTCATTGTACAATATTGAGACCCATTTAGCAAATATCCCTCCAACACTGAACTTTTCCAGTGTGTAAAACAGATATAACCATTCAACTTCATCGAATCTAAAGAGACTACTATTCCCGGTATTTCCTGATGACAGACTTGAATCACATTTAAAACCCTTCTAATATTATTAGATGATCTGCGGCCCTTGATAAACCCCGGATGGTCCTCTTTTATGATGTATGGTAAAACCTCTCCAGCCTTCATGCTAATGTTTTAGAAAGAATTTAAAAATTTACATTTAGCAAAGATATTGGTCTGTATGATGTGCAATCTTCTGGGGCCTTTCCTTTTTTAAGAATGAGAGAAATATTTGCTTCTCTCATCGAAGGTGGCAGGCAGCCCTGACTAGATGAATGTCTATAAGTGGACCAGCCAGTACCCCTATAAACTCTTTGTAGAATTCAGCCTGGAATCCATCTGGGCCAGGTACTTTATGGCTCTGAAGCTGCCTGATTGCATCAAGTACTTCCTGGGTTGTCAGCGGAGCATTCAGGATCGACACCTGTTCCGGGGTTAAGTCCAGAAAGACCAGGTTTTTAAAAAAAGACTCCATCTTCTTAGCTCTGTCTTCACAATCCTGTGATTTATACAGATCAGGGTAAAACTTTCTGAAGGCTGTATTGATCCTTTTGCGGTCATGAGTCAAAGTACCAGCACTTTCCCTAATGGACGTGATAGCTTGAGGGGCCTTTTTTCTCCTTGCAAGATACTCTAGGTATCTACCAGGCTTACCACCGTATTCAATAGACAATAGACAATAGATGCAGGAGTAGGCCATTCTGCCCTTCGAGCCTGCACCACCATTCAATATGATCATGGCTGATCATTCTTAATCAGTATCCTGTTCCTGCCTTATCTCCATAACCCTTGATTCCACAATCCTTGAGAGCTCTATCCAACTCTTTCTTAAATGAATCCAGAGATTGGGCCTCCACTGCCCTCTGGGGCAGAGCATTCCACACAGCCACCACTCTCTAGGTGAAGAAGTCATATAGTCTTTGCTTTGCAAATAAATATTTCCCTCTTTGCTGTTTGGGTAAGTGCAGTATTCAAGGCTGTCCTAAGAGCTGTAGTCCTTTGTAACTTAGCAATAGAGGGCCTTTCAACATACGCTATCTCAGCTGCCTTCAAGCAAGCCTTGAGTAGACGCTGTTGTTCTCCCTTTTGTTTTTTTCTGTGTCGCCGAGTATGAAATAATGAGATCTTGCGCATAAGCCTTAATGGTCTCTCACATCACCGACTGTACCTGAGTTAATTTCCAAAAAGGTTTGAAGTCTTGAGAGAAATATTTTATGAATTTGCTATCCTTCATTAAGAAGGAATCCATACGCCAATGCCGGGGCTTGTCTCATCGTCCCAAGTCTTAACTTCCATGTATACTGCAGCATGATCAGAGATTATTATATTACCTATTTTGCAGGATAATATGGAGTTCAAAAAGGTCGAGGGAGCAAAAAAAATATCAATTCTCATATGACACTTGTGGGGGTTTGAGTAGAAAGTAAAGTCTCTGCCCTGCGGATGAAGGCACCTCCACACATCTATTAACCCTTGCTCCTTATTCAAATCCGCCAATTGTCTGGATCTAAGAGATATACCCACAGTACACTTGGGTATCCTGTCTATCTCTGGGTCCATAGTACAATTAAAGCCTCCCCTATAATTGTGTGACGAGCCCCAAAAGCTATCAGTTTGGAGAATGCTTCCATTATAAATTTGAAGGGGTGTGCTGGGGGACAATAAAGATTCAAAATTCTTTAACATTTGTTTTATAGTACACTTGAATTTGTTTACTCTATTATGTGGTAGCTGGGTCGAGGGCGGGGCACTGGTTGGGGGAGGATATGGTGGGTTTACTGACAAGTAGTGATGCCCCCTGGGAGCAAGGGGGAAAATCTCCTTTTAAATGTGTTTCATATTTTTCTTATTTAGAAATAGTTTTTAACTATATTGACATGAATGTATTAAAGAATTTCTACTTTTATGAATTTTCTACGGTCTATGGCTCGGGGTGTTTTGGGTGGGGTTCTTCCTCTCCATTTATAAGAGCTTTAATCAGTATATACCGTCCAGATTAATCTTTTATCTGACTTAAGATTTTGAAAGGAAGGTTCTTCGAATGAGAATGACCACTGCCCTACTTTTTGAACTAAAAGATGAAAAGAAGGCCTGATTGAATCCTCCTTGTTGTAATTTTAAATGCTCTTTATCCAGAAGGTGTGTCGCCTGTAAGAGAGCTATATCAACCTTTTTTTTGAGGCTTGATAGTATTTTCTTCCTTTTGATTGGTGAATTACTCCGCTTGACATTCCAGGTGCACCACCTAATCGAATGACTAACCATGATCGTCCAGCCAAGTCCATGACCCCCTGGGAGGAAGAACCCCACCCAATCACTACCTGTCAGTAAACCCACCATATCCTCCCCCAACCAGTGCCCCGCCCTTGACCCAGGCACCACATAATAGAGTAAACAAATTCAAGTGTACTATAAAACAAAAGTTAAAAGTGAGTGCCCCACCCACACACACATTTAGATATATTTAGTAAAGATAATACAAAGTATAAACATACAAAACTATAAAGTTACAATCCCGGCAAGTAATAGATAACTAAGTATAATAGAAGAGAAAAGAACCCCCGCTCTAAAAAAAATTGAGTTAGGACAAAGCAAACGCCCCACCCCCACAAATCAACTAATCCGCCTGGCCTGTAAAATTAAGAAAATCACATAGCGGATAACAAATAAGCCCCCCTCCCTGCCCCCCTGGAGAGGATATTAAACAATAAAGGGGATGAAAAGAGAAAGAAAAGGTAAACCGGGGTGGGGCAGGGGAGCAAAATAGCACCATTAGCCGTACGGTTTAATTCTTAGAGACTATTTAAGAGAGTCCAAAAATTCTTTAGCCTTCTCCGGTGATTCAAAGTTATAAACTGATCCTTTATGTTTGAAGCGCAGTGTTGCTGGGTAACGCAAGGAATATTGGATGTTTAAGTCTCTCAGATGCTTCTTCGCCTCATCAAATGCCCTCCTTTTGCGGACCACAGCTGGAGAAAAATCCTGGAACAGCATAATCCTAGAGCCCTTGTACACCATGGCCTGGGGATCCTTCCCCAGGCTTCTAGAGGCTTCCAGGAACATCTGTTTCTCTCTGTAGCATTAGAGCTGGAACAGAACCAGGCGGGGGCGCTGGTCCGACCCGGGCCTGTGTATAGCAACCCGGTGGGCCCATTCTACCCGCACCTGGACTGATCCGGACTCCAATTTTAATATTTCAGGGAGCTATTGCTCCAATAAAGCTGCCAGCTGGCCTTCCTCTTCCCGTTCGTGAAGGCCCAACAACTGAATATTTTTTTGATGACCCCAATTATCAAGGTCATCGATGTGCTCCTCCAAGGTCTGGACTTGCTGTTCGAGAGCCTGGAGCTGGCCCACAGCCGATTCAGCGGCAGTCTCCAAGGTTGCGGCCTTTAGCTCCGTCTGTCCAATGCGATGTTCAAATTTTTCAATTGCAAAAGCATGACCAAGAGCGACTCCCACCTGCTCCTGGATTCCTCGATAAACGCATTGATCCTCTCCTGCAATTTATTGATCACGGAGACTAGGCTTGCCTCTGCAGGTAAGACCCCTGAGGTGGCCACGGATTTCTCCGCTGCTGGTGGAGGGGGTGGGGGAGGGGGTCCCTGCCTGTTGCGAGCTGCAGGCATTTTTACCTTTAGTCATTTTAAGCACAGCACCAAACTGTTCAAGTTTGGTGCAAAATGATTAAATATGCTGGGTAAGAGTTATTTTAAATGGTTTAGAGGGTGTGGTGGAGGCGGGTACCTGAGTCTTGAGCAGAGTACTACAGACTTAGACTTTCTGGGTTGCCGCCATCTTGAATTCCCCCCTCATGTCTTTTTTAAATCTCTCTCTCCACTCACCTTAAAATGTGCCCCATGTATTGAAATCCCCCATCCTCGGGAAAAGATAACTATCCTTAACTCTATCTATACCCCTCATTATTTTATAAACTTCTAGAAAGTTGCCTTTCAACCTCCAATGCTCTAGTGAAAAAATCGCAGCCTATTCAGCCTTTCTTTGAAGCAGTACAGTTTTTATGACAATCAACAGTAGTTACACAGTCATCAGCAGGCATGCTTTTAGTTCTCGATTTTCATTGGATACCAATTTCACCATTTAACATTGGGGGATTTGAATCCCTATTCCCAGATAGAGTCATAGTGTCATAAAATTGTACAGCACAGAAACAGAGCCCTCAATCCAACCCGTCCATGCCAACCAGATATCCTAAATTAATCTAGTCCCATTTGCCAGCATTTGGCCATATCCCCCTAACCCCTTCCTATTCATATACCTATCCTGATGCCTTTCCAATGTTGCAATTATACCAACCTCCACCATTATATTTGGATTGGATTACTGGCCCAGTGACATTTTCAGAACATCAACCCCTCTCTAGTACCAGGTCTCTAATAACACACAAGAATGTTCCAGGGTGGGATTACCTGCCCTGGTGAAGGATGTGAAAGATGTAACAGTGCAGGCTCAGAGATATTCTCATCTTCATAGTCTACCAGAATGGCTTGGCAATGCTGCGACTCCTCTCCCTCTGCAGCAGACTTTATGGGAGATATGGCGGTTTGGATAAATCAGCACAATCAACAGATGCTAATATCTATGAAATAATGAGGTGATAAATTACATACTGATGGTTCATAGTAAGGTGAGGACTGCCCCAAGCATTCTTTGAGTCCCCTGAACTTTTGGATTGTTAAAATCTGTTCACCCTCTACCTCTCGATCATGCTGATTGCCATTCCTCCTTCCACCTCCAATGTCCCACTGGATTCACCTCTGGCTGGTTCCAGGCCAACTCCTTGAAATGCATTAAAGCCCCGAGCTGGGACACTCCCAGTCAGAGGATGGTCATTTGTGCTCATTGGTGCTGCTCTCCTGTGGGACCTGCAAGATGAGAAACAATATCATTTGGTCAATGCCTCCCTCCATTACCACTTAAAGCTTTAATTCACATAAGGCAGATTTTCCATAGCCTATTGTCGGATTATTAACTAAACCTATGTGTTATTAGTGCTCACAGCTTTCCTATAATGAGAGAAATTTTTTTATTCATTCACAGGACATGGTATTGCCAGCATTTATCGACCATCTGCAATAGGGCCTTTGGGAATGTGGTAGTGAGCTGCTGTCTTGAAGCGCTTTGGTTCATTTGGTATAGAGCTGGGCGACCGTACACAGGGAGCTTAGGATTTTGCTTCAGTAGCAATGAGGCCTTGGTGATGCAGTCCAAAGTCAGGACGGCAAGTAGCTTGGAGGGGAACTTGCAGGTGGTGGTGTTCCCATGTTTCTGCTGCCCTTGTCCTTTGAGGGGTGGCAGGTTTGGAAGGTGCTGTCGCAGGAGTCTTGGTGAGTTGTTGCAAGCATATTGTAGGTGGTATACACTGCTGCCACTGCACGTCAGGAAGTGAATATTGTGGGTGGTGGATGGAATGGCTATCAAGCGTGCGGCTATGTCCAGGATGGTGTTGAGCCCTCACGAAAACCCACAGCCTTTGTACTCTACTGACTGCTGATATGGTGCATTCCATGATGGTCACAGCTTGCCAGGTGTAAGCAGGCCATCAAAACACATTCGTCATTTCACCCAGTTCTTCCCCACTGCTTCTCTCTGGCTGTCACTTCCTGCCATGCTTTCTTGGTAGGCCTTGCAGGCTTCTGATGGGACAGGATCCTTCTCCATTCTGTCATCACCCCCACCAACAACTCAAGTGAGGTGCCAGAAAAACACTGGAGTTAGGATGGGGCAGGCTTGGTCTCTGCTCAGCATTGACCACAGCAATGGCTAATGTTCATCCTTTAATTCACGTAGGCAGCTCCCTGTATCCTGCCTCCTCCCTGTGTCTGTCACCACCAATTGGGCAGAGAACCTGAGTCTGGGCCCAGTTTCCTGTTTGATATTACATTTCCAATGCAGTGTAGGATTGAGGCCAGGAAACAAATGTAACAATGGGGTCTTGACCTGAAATCCCATCTCAAGTGGATGGCTGGAATACATTGGGTTCAATTCCTACACTGGCTGAACCATCATAGAGTCATACTGCACAGAAACAGACCTTTTGATCTAAAGGATGAGTTGGACCAAAGGGTCTGTTTCTGTGCTGTACATCTTTATGACTCTAGTCAAACCAAGTTTCCCAAACTAAACTAGACCTTCCTGCCTGCATTTGGCCCATATCCCGCTAAACCTTTCCTATTCATGTACTTACCCAAACGTCTTTCAGTGTTGTAACTGTACCTGTATCAACCACTTTGACACAGAGAGTGGTTCATATGGGGAATGAGCTGCCAGAGGACAAGTTACCCCTTACATCCCTTTTAAATCTTTCTCCTTTCACCTTAAAAACATGTCAACTAATTTAGATTGCCCCCGGCCTTTGCTATTCATCTTATCTGTGACCTCATGATTTTATAAACCTCTAGAAGGTCATCCCACAACTTCCTATGCTCTAGGGAAAGTAAGTGCCAATCTATCCAGCCTATCCTTAGAAGCCAAGTTCTCCAGTCTGGCAACATCCCATCTTTTCTGAACCCTCTCCAATTTACTGATGTCCTTCCTATACTGCACACAGTACTCCAAAAGTTGCCTCACCAACATCTGTACAACCTCAACATGATGTCCCGACTCCTATACTCAAAAGGTCTGAGCAATGGGGGCAAGCATGCTGAACGCCTTCTTAACCACCCTGTCTGTGTGATGCAAATTTCAAAGAGCTACATACCTGGGTTTCTCTGGTCAACAACAGTGCCCAGTGCCCTACCATTAATTGTTTCCCTCTCAAACTCTCCTCTTGCCTGAGGCATGGTGACCCTCAGATTAAACCTCCATTTGGCTTCTCCCTCTCTCTATTGAGAAAGCAGCCCTTTTATGGTGACTCTACCTGCAGTATCCTTGAATTTAGGACAAAGCCTTTCAGCATGTGCCAGCCCAATCCCTGTGGAATCTGGTAATTTGAACTATAATGGAAACCACAGACACTTCTACAGATTGCAGCAAAAGTCAGTAGAAATCAATGATTAACTAATCAGTAAATAGCTAATGGTCCTTTCACATTTACCACCAGTGGTAGGAAGGCCCTTCCTGCTGCTTAAATGCATGCTCAGCTCAGTGAAACTATCGAGGAGAAAGTGAGGATAGCAGATGCTGGAGATCAGAGTGGCGAGTGTCGTGCTGGAAAAGCACAGGAGGTCAGGCAGCATTTGAGGGGCAGGAGAATCTCCTTCTCCTCGGATGCTGCCTGACCTGCTGTACTTTTCCAGCACCACACTCTCGATTCTATGAAATTACCAGCAAAAGTGAGTTGTCCAGTGCTGGCAATAAGGTAGGTTTACATGCCACTTCGTGCTACAATATACCGATCCTGATATCTCCAGTGACATTCACGGCCGTGCAAGCCAATGTCTATTGCAGGTCACATGTGTACCTAATGCAAATGACATTTTATAGTCAGAATTAACTTACTGAAGGCGAATGGGGCGATCATAGGTCTTTGCTGGCAAGTCCTAGAGGCAAGTCCCAGGCCAGGCCAGCGTGGGGGGTGAGGAGTGCAGGCATGCCCCTGAGGCGGGTGGAGCAGAGGCCAGTGCTGGGGTAGTGATGAGTCCCTTAGGGACTACAAGTGAAGCCTCCAGGATTGAAGCCCATTGACTTCTAAACACTTAACCCCTGCGCTCTGAAAGCTGACACAGACTTCATTAAAAGACTAAAATGCAAGTACTTTTTAAAAGAAAACTTCTTTGTCTTTATGCTGAACTATTATTTACAATTCTCTCAAGTCTGTAACGCATAGTTAAGTATTCTGTACCTAGTTAAAAATCACAAAACACCAGGTTTAGTCCAACAGGTTTAATTGGAAGCACTAGCTTTCGGAGTGTCGCTCCTTCATCAGATGGTTGTGGAGGACACAATTATAAGGCACAGAATTTATAGCAAAACTTTACAGTGCTATGTAACTGAAATTATACATTGAAAAATACTTTGATTGTCTGTTGAGTCTTTCATCTGTTCGACCACCATGATAGTTTCACTTCTTTTATATGTAAATCACAAAACATTTTTTTAAAAGTTACATTCTTAGTTTAACTGTAACAATTGGTGTTAGCCAGATAATACGTTGGAGGTGTTAGCCCCCTGTGTTCTCTGTCTGTGCCATAATGTTTAGACTGATTCTAATCTAAAAAGTGAGTTAACAGAGTCTTACATGAATACATGCAGTTTTTGAGCAAAGTACAATGTAACTCTGCAAGTACAAATTCACCCCACAAACATATATGTATATATGTGCATATGGCTTTGTGTGTCTGTCTGTCTGCCTATCTGGGGTGGGGGGTTGTGAGTGTGAGAGAGAGTGTATATGTGTGTGTATGTGGGTGTAGAGTGTCTAAGTCTGTGAGGGGGTGCATGTGTGTGTGGGAGTGTGTGTCTGGGGTGGGGGGTTGTGAGTGTCTCTGAGAGAGAATGTATATGTGTGAGTGTAGAGTGGTCGAAGTCTGTGAGAGGATGCATGTGTGAGTGTGGGAGTGTGTGTGTCTGTAGGGGTGTGTGTGAGTGTGTGTGTGCATGTCTGTGTATACATGTGTCCATGTGTATATGTGTGTATAGGAGTGTATGTGTGTGTGTATAGTGCAATGGTGGTCACCTGTAATGTGACAAGAACCCAAGGTCGGGCTGAGGCCCTCCCTATGGGTACAGAACTTAGCAATCAGCCTCTGCTCAGCCACTTTTTGCTGCTGCCTGTCCTGAAGTCCACTTTGGAGGATGGTCACCCGAAGGTCCAAGGTCGAATGTCCTGGACCGCTGAAGTGTTCCCCAACTGGTAGGGAACCCTCCTGTCTGTTGATTGTTGTGCAGTGCCCATTCATCCGTTGTCGTAGCCTTTGCTCGGTTTCCCCAATGTACCATGCCTCCGGGCAGCCTTGCCTGCAACATATAAGATAGACAACGTTGGCTGAGTCACATGAGTACCTGCCACATACATGATGGGAGGTGTCCCCACGTGTAATGGTAGCATCCATGTCCACACTCTGACACGTCTTGCAGCGCCTACCATGACAGGGTTGTACGGAGTTGTCCTGAGAGCCGGGCAGCTTGCTATGAATAATGATCTGTTTGAGGTTTGGCGGTTGTTTAAAGGCAAGCAGTGGAGGTGTGGGGAAGGTCTTGGTGAGGTGCTCATCCTCATTGATAATGTGTTGCAGGCTGCGAAGAGCATGGTATAGAGTTTCAGCTCCTGGGAAGTACTAGACAACAAAGTGTACCCTGTCAGTTGTAGTATGTGTCTGTCTCCTGAGGAGGTCATTATGGTTCCTTGCTGTGGCCCGTTGGAACTGGTGGTCAATGAGTTGAGCATCGTACCCCGTTCTTATGAGGGCATCCCTGAGGTACTTCCAAGTGCCCTCACAGACTTAGAAACTCTACACCCACATACACACACATATACACTCTCTCTCAGACTCACAACCCCCAACCCCAGAGACACACACACACGCATACACACGCACAAATACCCACATGCACACATATACATATACGTTTGTGGGGTGAATTTGTACTTGCAGAGTTACATTGTACTTTACTCAAAACTGCATGAATTCATGTAGGACTCTGTTAACTCAATTTTTAGATTAGAATCAGTCTAAACATTATGGCACAGACAGAGAGCACAGGGGGCTAACACCTCCAACATATCATCTGGCTAACACCAATTGTTACAGTTGACTTGAGAATGTAATTTTTAAAAAAAAGTTTTGTGATTTATGTATGAGAGAAGTGAAACTATCATGGTATTTGAACAGATGAAAGACTCAACAGACTATCAAGATATTTTTCAATGTATAATTTCAGTTACATCACACTGTAAACTTTTGCTATAAATGCTGTGCCTTATAATTGTATCCTCCACAACCACCTGATGAACAGCTCCAAGAGCTGATGCTTCCAATGAGACCTGTTGGACTATAACCTGGTGTTGTGTGATTTTTAACTTTGTATACCCCAGTCCAACACCGGCATCTCTAAATCATTCTGCACCTAGATACCCACATGGCACCAAAGCAGTGACATTACAAACTTTTCAGTGCATTCATTCGAGTTCACGTGACAATGAAGACTAATTCTAATTCTAATAATGGCACATTAGTAAACCTAATGCTAGAGAGTGGAATTTCTCAGCCTGCACATTCCTCAAGGTACCACTATTGTTAGGTAGCTCAGTTGGTTGGATGGCTGGTTTACAAAGCAGAGTTCCTGCACTCGCCGAGGTCACTGTAGAGGTCCTGTCTCACCCTTACCTGAGATGCAGCCACCCTTAAGTTAAACCAACACTTTGTCTCTCTTTAATGAGAGAGCAACCCTATGGTGACCTAGTCTTTTACTCTTACAAGCACTGCATTCTATTATCAAGCAGAACTCTTTAATGCACGTATGTATTTTAGTGATTGTGGGTTATCATGATTAATGCAACAAAATATATATGTAAAGGAATACCATTAGTTAATGTTTCACACCATTTATTTAAATGTAGAAATATTACCATGCCAAGATGGATATTATAAATTGCATATAGAATTGCATTTGTGTTGTAAAAGCTGTAGTTGATGACTGTGAACAATGAGCAGGCAAAATTAATTCACACTTACAGGAATTTTTCTTCATATTTTAAAAGGCGCATTTATCCTTTGGCAGAAGCCCCCATTTTAAAATCAATTTTGCAGAGTGATTGCAATGGTTAATTAACACAGTTCATTGCCACTGGCCTGACAGATATGCAAGGTATGGTGATGAACCATGAACTATTGCAATGGTCTTGCTGCTCTCCCTGTCAGTGAAATTCATGTTCCTTATACAGTGGATGTTGTGCCCTTCAGCACTCACAGCATCCTAGATTGCTATTTCTGAAAGGTAGTACCTTCAACAATCTGCACTCTAAAGTGGGCTCAACTTGGAAAATCACTAAAATGTATTTCCAGAAATGCAATACATAATGTGTTGGGCAGCTAAAATGTTAATAGTAAAAAGGTAAAGACAGAAAGACAGCAGGGCTTGATTGGTTTTCTAATGAATGAGGTGGTGAGTGCAGAATAGGTCTTGTGTACCATTCATGAGTTATGTCAGTCAGGTAGACAGGAGGTGGGGAATGTTAATTGAAGTTTCTCAGTGTTAGTTGTAAGGGCGTGGGAGGTGGAGCAAAAGTTTAGTTTCAGGAGTGTTTAAGAAATATTTTTTAAAAATATGTAGTAAAATGTTTATGAAAGAAGTAGATGGATTTCTAGATAGTAAAAGTGTCAAGGCTTTTTGGGAAAGGTCAGGAGTATGGCATCAAGATAGTGAGGATCAGGCATGATCATGTTGAATGATGGAACCTGCTGAATGGGATGAATGGCCTACTCATGCTATTTTTCTTTCTGTTTCTATAAAAGGCTCAGTTTGAGTTCTGCTAATGCCAGAGGAGAAAGTGAGGACTGCAGATGCTGGAGATCAGAGGTCCAGGTGAATTTGAGGTTGGGGTGGAAAGTGTTGGTAAAATGGATGAACTATTCAACCTCCTCGTGGGAGCACAAGGCAGCGCCGATATAGTCATCGATGTAGCGGAGGAAAAGGTGGGGGGTGGTGCCAGTGTAGCTGCAGAAGATGGATTGTTCCACATATCCCACGAAGAGGCAGGCATAGCTGGGGCCCATGCGGGTGCCCATGGCTACTCCTTTGGTTTGGAGGAAGTGGGAGGATTGGAAAGAGAAGTTGTTCAGGGTGAGGACCAGTTCAGTCAGTCGAAGGAGGGTGTCAGTGGAAGGATACTGGTTGGTACGTTGGGAAAGGAAGAAGCGGAGGGCTTTAAGTCCTTCGTGATGGGGGATGGAGGTGTACAGGGACTGGATATCCATGGTGAAGATAATTCACCTGGACCGTCTCAGACTCCTCCCTCCCCTTCCTAGACCTTTCCATTTCTATCTCGGGTGACCGAATCGACATGGACATTTACTATAAACCGACCGACTCCCACAGATACCTAGACTACACCTCCTCCCACCCTGCCCCCTGTAAAAACACCATCCCATATTCCCAATTCCTTCATCTCCGCCGCATCTGCTCCCAGGAGGACCTGTTCCAAAACCGTACAACCCAGATAACTTCCTTCTTCAAGGACCACAATTTCCCCCCAGACATAGTCGACGATGCCCTCCACCGCATCTCTTCCACTTCCCGCTCCTCCGCCCTTGAGCCCCACCCCTCCAACCGCCACCAGGACAGAACCCCACTGGTCCTCACCTACCACCCCACCAACCTCCATATACATCGTATCATCTGCCATCATTTCCGCCACCTCCAAATGGACCCCACCACCAGGGATATATTTCCCTCCCCTCCCCTATCAGCGTTCTGAAAAGACCACTCCCTCCGTGACTCCCTCGTCAGGTCCATACCCCCCACCAACCCAACCTCCACTCCCGGCACCTTCCCCTGCAACCACAAGAAATGCAAAACTTGTGCCCACACCTCCCCCTTCACTTCCCTCCAAGGCCCCAAGGGACACTTCCATATCCACCACAAATTCACCTGCACCTCCAAACACATCATCTATTGCATCCGCTGCACCCGATGTGGCCTCCTCTATATTGGGGAGACAGGCTGCCTACTTGCGGAACGTTTCAGAGAACACCTCTGGGACACCTGGACCAACCAACCCAACCACCCCGTGGCTCAACACTTCAACTCCCTCTCCCACTCCACCAAGGACATGCAGGTCCTTGGACTCCTCCATCGCCAGACCATAGCAACATGACGCCTGGAAGAAGAGCGCCTCATCTTCCGCCTGGGAACCCTCCAACCACAAGGGATGAACTCAGATTTCTCCAGTTTCCTCATTTCCCCTCCCCCCACCTTGTCTCAGTCAAATCCCTCGAACTCAGCAGTGCCTTCCTAACCTGCAATCTTCTTCCTGACCTCTCCGCCCCCACCCCTATCATCCTCACCTTGACCTCCCTCCACCTATCGCATTCCCAACGCCCCTCCCCAAGTCCCTCCTCCCTACCTTTTATCTTAGCCTGCTGGACACACTTTCCTCATTCCTGAAGAAGGGCTTATGTCTGAAACGTCGATTCTCCTGCTCCTTGGATGCTGCCTGACCTGCTGCGCTTTTCCAGCAACATATTTTCAGTTCTGCTAATGCCAGTCAGCTCCTGAACTCCTTACAGCCTTTGTCCAAACAGACAAGAAAAGAGCTAAATTCCAGAGGTAGGGTATGACTGATGCCCTTTGACATCAAGGCAGCATTTGACCAAGTATGGTATTGAAGATCCCGAGCAAAACTAGAGTCAATGGGAATCATGGGAAAGAATCTTTGACTCATTGGAGCCATACCCGGTACAAAGGAAGATAGTTGAGGAATTCTGATGAAGAATCACCTAACTTGAAACATTAACTCTGCTTTCTTCCCACTGATGCTGCCATACCCGCTGAGGTTCACCAGCAATTTCTGTTTTTGTTTCAGATAGTTGAGGTTGTTGAAAGTCAATTTTCCCAGTCCCGGGCATCCATGTAAGGAGTTTCTTAGGATGGTGTGCTAGGCCCCAACATCCTCAGTAACTTTGTCAATAACCTTTCCTCCATCATAGAGTTAGAAGTAAAAATGTTCACTAATGATTGTGCCATACACAGTGTGACTTATGACTCCTCAGATACTGAAGCAGCCTGTATTCACATTGCAGCAAGACCTGGACAATATTCAATTTTGGGCTGACAAGTGGCAAGTAACATTCATGCCACACAAGTGCCAGGCAATGACCACCCCAAACAAGAGAGAATCTCATGATGTTCCCTTTATGTTCAATGGCATGGCTATCACTAAATCCCTGGCTATCAATATCATGGGTGTTACCACTGGGGAGAAACTGCACTGTACCAATCACTCAAATAGTTTGGCTACAAGACCAGGTCAGAGGCTGGGAATTCTGTGATGAATGGAGATCTCTCACCTCTGATCTCCCCAGCCACACATCATCTTGGCTTGGAAAAATATCACCATCCTTTCATTGTCAATGAATCTAAATTTTGGAATTCCCTTCCTTACCAGTGCTCTAGGTGCAGTTATACCATAGGGTCTGCAGTGGATCAAGAAGGTAGTTCACCATTACTTTCATTAGGACAATAAAGGATGAAAAACAAATGTTGCTCTAGCCAATGATGCTCACACCCTGTGAAAGAATACATTTCAAAATATCACAATGACATTTTTTGCTCGTTCCATAATTTCTTACATAATTACTTATTCATTCATGAGGTTCTGATTTGGGTCTTTAATGGTGGGTCTTTAAACAGTTTTAATCAGCACATTCCTTGGTAAAATGCCTTAGATTCTGGATGCCATTGTTTAAGGTTTAGAAGGTGCAGTTGCAAAATGAGATTAGTTGTTATTTATAAATTCATGACGTTATCTGTGTATCTGACGTATCATGATGTATCTGACAAACCATTTTAAAAATCTGTTTTACTTCCTCTCATAAGTCAGCTTAACCTGTGTGGGCTTTCAGGGGTACAGGGAAAGGACAAAAAGAGTGAGATAAGATGAAAGCTCTTGCACAAAGCTGATGATTGAATGGCCTTGTTTATTGCTGTAAGCATTGTATAGTTCTATAACAGACAAATTGTATCTTCACCATGTATCTGATATAAAATGGTGGGATCATTTAAACTGCTTGTCACTGTTTATGGAGGGAGATGCCTATGATCCTATTTGTGGACCATGACTCATTATTTACTTTATTTTAAATAAGTCCTTTTCCTCAAAGGACCAGGGGATTCACTGAAGGTGGTTGCAACTTTTCTACTGTCCTGGGGAAATCTGCTAGCATTCTAATGTAAATGTAAAAACGTTTTTTGATTATGAAATGTCATCAAAATCACCGACATGGAAAGGCAAACTACACTGTGCCACTACACCATACTGAGAAAGAGCCTATTTAAAGGAAGAAAAGGGGTTGATTAGGAAAAAAAGGTGTTGAAGTAGAAAAGAAACTGACACTCCAATCTGTTTTATTGCAGACTTTCTCAATGGGTGGAATTGTGATTTCCCAGGAGACACTTCACAGAGCTGGTCTTTTCAAGTGGAAAAATGTAACAAATTAAAAAAAATACATGTAAGAAATATCTGATGTATTAAAGATAGGAAAACATGTTAAAGGTCTGTCATTTTTCTTACAGTCGATCTGTGTGAATCAGAGATTGTTGTTAATTTGAGCGACATTAAATATTCACAATGCAGTCATTGCCTCACAAGAGCGAAAGGGAATTTTTGTGTAAAAGCTGTTTTAAAATTGTCTGGTGCTTTAGGAATTTGTCTCTTCATATTTTGCTATTTCTACCTCTCCAATATTGCCAGACCATACTGTCTTAGTTCATCTGTTGCTGAAACCCTCATTGATGCCTTTGCTATCTCTGGACTTAACTATTTCAGCACAGACCTGGCTGATCTCCTACATTCCACATTCCACAAGCTTAAGGGCAATCAAGACTTTGCTGCCCTTGTGCTGCTTTGCACCAAAACCTTAAACTTACCAACCCCATGCTTGCTGATCTCCATTGGCTCCCAGTTAGCAAAGCTTCAATTTTAAGGTTCTCATTCTTCTTTTCAAAATAAGTGTTCCTCTCTATTTGTGCAATTACCTTGAATCCCACAACCCCATATCATATTGGAATCAATCTAAATCTGGCCTCTTCAGCATCCCCAATTTTAGTTGTTTGACTTGAGCTGCCTGGCTCTAAAACACTGGAAAGTCACCCGTAAATGTCTCCACTGCTCCATGAGTTTTACTTCTTCAAACATGCTTTGAACATCTGCTTTGATCATCTTATGTGATTCACTGTCAGATTTGTGTTATTTCACTCCAGTCATAAATCCTATTACTTAAAGGTGTGAACATAAATCAAAGATGTTGTTGTCATAAAGATAGCTTGTGTGAGAACTGGAACAATTCACATCAGTATAGATGAGGGTCAATTTTAAAAGCCTAGGATTTGGACACACAAACGAAACAGTACAATATGGCCTTTAGATTATAGAACATATGGAACTAGAGCCTAGATTAGAGTGGTCCTGGAAAAGCACAGCAGGTCAGGCAGCATCCGAGGAGCAGGAAAACCGACGTTTCAGGCAAAAGCCCTTCATCAGGAATCATTCCTGTTGAAGCGCTTTTGTCTAAAATATCGATTTTCCTGCTCCTAAGGTGCTGTCTGACCTGTTATGCTTTCCCAGCACCACTCTAATCTAGACGCTGATCTCCAGCATCTGCAGTCCTCATTTTTGCCTATATGGAACTAGATGTTATATGTTTCAGGATACAACCACACCCTTCGGTCCAACTGGTCCATGCCGACCAGATATCTTAACCTAATCTAGTCCCATTTGCCAGCACTTGGAACATATACCTCAAAACCCTTTCTATTCATATACCATCTGAATGCCTTTTAAAATGTTGTAATTGTACCGGCCTCCACCACTTCCTCTGGCAGCTCATTCCATACACGTACCACCCTCTGCGTGAAAAAGTTGCCCCTTAGGTCCCTTTTCTATTCCTCCCCTCTCACCCTAAACCTATGCCCTCTAGTTCTGGACTCCCCAACACCAGGGAAGAGACTTGGTCTATTTATCCTATCCATGCCCCTCATGATTTTATAAACCTCTATAAGGTCACCCCTCAGCCTCCGACGCTCCAGGGAAAACAGCCCCAGCCTCTCCCTGTAGCTCAAATCCTCCAACCCTGGCAACATCCTTGTAAATCTTTTCTGAACCCTTTCAAGTTTCACAGCACTAGGTCAGTCTTAATGGGAAGATAGTCTTGTCTTAAACATGATGTAGTTTATTGTATGTTAGGAAACAGGTACAAGATTCATTAATAAGATAAACATTGTTATTAAGATTATGAGGAGTCTTAACAAACAGGTTTTCACTCAGTCAGATCTACCTTATCCCAGGACTCTGAAATTTTCCAAATCATTGAGGAAACATCCAGGATATCAGTCATGATTGAGAGAGTCGGGATAATAGAAAGGTACTTTAATTGGCAAGGTGGTGTCCTGCAAAGATCTGTTTTAGGGCCTCAAATGTTCATAGCATTCATGAACAACTTTCACAAGATAGAGAGCCATTAATCCAAGTTTGACAAAGATGCAAAAATGGACAGATTGTAAGTAGCATAAATGGAAGCAAGAAACAAAGCCATATGAATAACTAAAGTGAATGACCATGATAGCTCCAATGTGGTCAAACATGAGATTGTCTACTTTGCACTTAAACATTAAAAAGGATGGCATAGTGATTAGCACTGCTGCCTTACAGTGCCAGGTATTTTTTTTTAGATTAGATTACTTACAGTGTGGAAACAGGCCCTTCGGCCCAACAAGTCCACACCGCACTCGCCGAAGCGCAACCCACCCATACCCCTACATCTACCCCTTACCTAACACTACGGGCAATTTAGCATGGCCAATTCACCTGACCTGCACATCTTTGGACTGTGGGAGGAAACCGGAGCACCCGGAGGAAACCCACGCAGACACGGGGAGAACGTGCAAACTCCACACAGAGAGTCGCCTGAGGCGGGAATTGAACCCAGATCTCTAGCGCTGTGAGGCAGCAGTGCTAACCACTGTGCCACCGTGCCGCCCACTATCTGGGTTCAATTCCAGCCTTAGGGGGTGCTGACTGTGTGGAAGTTTGTATGTTCTCCCAATGTCTGCATGGGTTTCCACCCAGCACTCTGGTTTCCTTGCAAAGGTGTGCAGGTTAGGTGGATTTGTCTTGCTAAATTGCCCATGTGTGCAGGCTGGGTGGATTAGCCATGGGAAACATAGGGGTTGGGATGGGTCTGGCAGGGATATTGTTCAGACGATCGGTACAGACTCAATGGGCTGAGTTGCCTCTTTCTGCACCATAGAGATTCTATAAACTATCAACCTACTTCCTTATTCTGTCTAGCTCTTAAACCAGTGAAAATCCAAAGAGACAAGATTGGCCTTATACATAGATCATTAAAATGTCTTGAGCAGATACAGAAAATAATGCCAAGCCTTTATTGCATGCTGACCTTTGTATCTGGAGGGAGGTGCAATTAGATTAGATTACTTACAGTGTGGAAACAGGCCCTTCGGCCCAACAAGTCCACACCGCCCCGCCGAAGCGTAACCCACCCATACCCCTACCCCTACATCTACACCTTACCTAACACTAGGGGCAATTTAGCATGGCCAATTCATCTAACCTGCACATCTTTTGGACTGTGGGAGGAAACCGGAGCACACCCACGCAGACACGGGCAGAATGTGCAAACTCCACACAGTCAGTCGCCTGAGGCGGGAATTGAACCCGGGTCTCTGGCGCTGTGAGGCAGCAGTGCTAACCACTGTGCCACTGTGCCGCCCACAAATTCTGCTACAGCTATATAAAGGTCTAGGGACAATCGCCTCTACAGAAAAGGCAGCAGTTCTGAGCATCACACCAAAATGGGAACTTATGGTTTTGGAAGGAATGGAGCATTTTTGTACCAGAAAGGAAGGTTTATTTTAAAGATTGTAAAGACAGATTTCACAAACAAGGGTTGTATATACCCTGCAAATCATTCAGTTCAGGCACGAATTGATTTAAAGTATTTTGATTTATTCACAGGATTTTCTAGCTAGGTCAGCATTTATTTGCATCCCTTGCTGCCCTTGAGAAGGTATTGGTGAGATATGTTTTTGAACAACTGCAGTCAATTTGGTGTGGGTAGACCTACAGTACTGCTAGAGAGGGAGTTACAATATTTTGACACAGCAACAGTGAATGAACGGCGATATATTCCCAAGTCAGGATAGACGATGGCTTGGAGGGGAATTTGCAGGTGGTGGTGTTCTCATGTATCTGCTGCCTTTGTCCTTCTAGATGGAAGTTGTTGTGGATCTAGAAAGTGCTGTCGACAGAACCTTGGTAAATGTCTGCAGTGTACCTTGTAGATAGTACACTAAGTATTGGTGATTGAGAGAATGAATATTTGTGGATGTGGTGCTAATCAAGCAGGCCACTTTGTCCTGGATAGTGTCACTGTTTTTGGTGTTGGACTTGCACTCATCTGGACGTGTGAGAGTATTCCATCACATTCCTGACTTGTGCCTTGTAGATGGTTGAGAAGCATTGAAATGTCAGAAGGCGAGTTATTCGCTGCCGATTCCTAGCTTCTGACCTGCTCTTGCAGCCGCAGTGTTTATATGGCTAGTCCAGTTTAGTTCTTAGACAATGGGTATTGCCTATGATGTTGGTAGTGGGGGGTGGGGGTTTCAATGTTGGTAATGCCATTGAATGTCAAGGGGCAACGGTCAGGTACTCTCTTACAGAGTTGGACCTTGCCTGACACTTGTATGACAGAAATGTTATTTGCCATTTATCAGTTCAAACCTGGATATTGTCCAGTCTTGCTGCATTTGGACTTCGACTGCATCAGGATCAGGACTGCATCATGAGAGGGTGCAAGTGGTACTCAACGTGATGCAATCATCTGCAAATATCCCCATTTCTGACCTTATGATGGAGGGAAGGTCATTGATGAAGCAGCTGAAGATGGTTGGACCTAAGGAACTAGGATTCTTGTGGTGCAGCGGTAGTATCCATGATTCTGGGCCAAGACACCGAGATTCAAGCCCCATCTGCTCTAGAGGCATGTAATAACATCTCTGAAGAGGTTGATTAGAAAATAAATACACTGTGAAACTCGTCCAGAGATGCCCTGGAGCTGAGATCACTAACTTCCAACAACCATGATCCTTTGTGCTTGGTATGAGTACAACCAGTGGAAAGTGTTCCCATTGACTTTTGTTTTACTAGGATTCCTTGATGCCACATTCAGTCAAATGCAAGGGCCACCCATTCTTACCTCACCTCTGGGATTCAACTCTTATGTCCAAGGCTGTAATGAGGTCAGGAGCTGAGTGGCCATGGCAGAACCCAAACTGGACGTCACTGAGCAGGTTATTACTGAACAAGTTCTGTTTATGACACCTTCCATTACTTTACTGGTGATTGAGAGTAGACTGATGGAGGAGGAATTAGATTTCTCCTGCACTGTGTGTACCTCGGCACATTTCCACATTGTTGGTTCATGCCAGTGTTGTAACTGTACTAGAACAGCTTGGCTCAAGGCACTGCAAGTTCTGAAGCACAAATCTTCAGTACTATTGCCAGAATGTTGTCAGGGTTTATAGCCTTTGAAGTATCTGCTGCTTTCATCTGTTGCTTGACATCACCCATGGAGTGAATGGAATGGGCTGAAGCCTGGATTCTGTGATGCTGTGACTTTCTGGAGGAGGTCAGGATTGTTTTAGATGCTTCAGCTTTATCTTCAAGCTATGAAGGGGAAAGAAAGAGTTAGTGGGGATGGGAAGCTCAAACTGGAATACATCCTAAACCATGGGAGTCAGATGATGCACATGTTGGATGATCAATAGCTGGTGTCTAAAGAAAGAGCAGGTGGTGGTAGGAAGTCATGAAATGATGTCTCCCAGAACATGGAGCATCCAAATCAATTCTTGGATCTTGCAGTTTGAACCATAGCCTTTTGTTACAATAACATACTTGCCTCATGTTGCAAGATCCTAGCATCCTCTGTTTCACTCTAATTTTACTGCGCAATGGACAATAGGATGTACACTCTGTCTTTAAGACCTTATTTCTTTTCCATTAGCTCACTGGGTTCTAACCATAGACAGTTTTTAAATGAGAAAATGGAGCACATGGGAGCAGTGCTCTCTTTCTCCATTGTACCTGCTGACCAGTTTCTTAGCCACAAAGTGCACTAGCTGTTGTTGTGTATGGTAGCCATGATAAGGAGGTGCCGGTGTGGGACTGGGGTGAACAAAGTTAAAAAATCACACAACACCAGATCGTAGACCAACAGGTTTATTTGGAAGTTCTAGCTTTCAGAGAGCTGCTCCTTCATCAGGTAACTAGTGGGTCAGGATCATAAGACACAGAATTTATAACAAAAGACCACAGTGCCATGCAATTAAAACAATATATTGAATAAACCTAGATTGCTGTTAAGTCTTTCATCTTTTAGAATGGGTTGCAGGTTTCGCTTCATTAACCCGCAACCTTTCGTTTTATCTGGAGTTTGAAAGTTTTCAGAGTTTTCAGAGGGGCACAATGCACAAACCTCTAAAGAAGGAAAATAAAGGTACACGACATTGCCCTCATCCTGAAGGCCATCTTTGCATGCAGCTGCATCAAGATATGTGCATTCCCTCAGCATGCAAACAGTGAGAGTCACTGCATGCTGAGGTCCTGCCTGTTCCTGGTGTGGTGAAGGATGGGTTTTGGCCACATTGACACAGAACACGACACATAGTTGGACTGTATTATGTTTGTTGCTACTAGTGGAGCAATTCATGCAGAAGTGCACCTTTAGCTCAGAGTGGTAAATGCATACTGTCCATGAAGTCATGTGGGCAAAAGAGACGATAGCTCCTGTTGGTTGGTTCACTGAGCTCCCTGACAATTTGGTTTGGCTGAATGCTTCATTGCCAGAAGGACTAGGACAGAGCATGGCTGCTGGTGAGAAAGATCCTGTCAGATGCTTGCCAAGTGCCTGGAATCTGTGCCCCCTCAGCACACTGGCCGTGAGGTAGCTGTGGTGGTGAAAAGACTGATGGGCACCACCTTGTGAAATTTGCATTTGCAAACCAGATCTGGAGAGAGACGCACTGCTCTGTGTGGAGGTTCATCCCAAACAGCTCTGTGGTGCAGGACTCTGACCTCTACGGGCTGTTCTAGGGATGTACACCGAGCCAAACATCAGCCGTTTCTGAAGACCAAGAATTCAGTGAAATAAACTATTCGGTCTGTCCAAAATGCTGGTCCTCCAATGCAAGGAGTTGTCCTCAGCTGAATGTTGGAGACTGGCATTTCAAGGTGCAGACCACATGCTGAGTGATTCACTAAAGCTTAGGGCAGCTGCTGCAGAGGTACAATGGAGAAATGTCACTGCCTAGAATCTTTCAATCATAAAATGCAGAGGGACTGGAAACTGCCAAACCTCTTGGATTGTGTGCTTCACAAAGAAAACATGTTGTAAATCAAGAGTATTGAAAAAATATTGAGGCATCTCAGAGTGAAGAATGTTATATAGAACACTTTATATCAATTGTATTTTCTCTAATTTGAAATGTTTTGCCCTCTGGCTGTAAAATGAGGTGGAATGTATTTTGTAAATATTGAGACTGTCATAGTCATATCAACTGGAACATTTTGTCTTGGGGCATGTTGAATTTTCTTTTAAATCCTCTAAATGGTCGAGTGGAAATGTGTGTGTTTACAAATTATATGAATTAACTGCACTTTGGGGGATTTTTTGTAATAAACGAGCTGACTAAAGTGCCTCATATGTGGAGATTTTGTTTTGTATTCAAAGCTGCAAACAAGAAAGTAGACAATTTTTTAGTGATGGATTTGGTCAAAGGTGCCACGACTCAATTACATTTGCCTGCCACCAGCCTTGTTGTGGTTTGATGGTCCAGCGATGGACACTGTCCAATTCCCTCTTCGAGTGCAGCTTACAATTGCCTGTCTTCTGCCATCACCCAGATGATGGTTCCCTTCCCATTCATGTCATAGGGTGATCATGACGTCAATTTAGTTTTGGGGCTGAAGAATACTGAATGACAAATGGTGGCAAAAAATATGGTGTCCAGGTCTGAAGGCTGGTGACAAGGCTATCTGTGCACAAAGCAACACCCTGAAACAGTATTCTGATTCCTAGGGCACAGAACGCATGTTTTGGTTTGGCTGAATGCTTCATTGCATTAAATGAAATGTGAGGGGTAGGGTTATGCCCCTTGAGGTCACACAGTATTCTGACTAGGAACATCATAATCACCCCTTCAGTGACCCTTGGTCAAAAGGCCAGAATTCACTTGCCATCATCACTTTGGATATACCTGTACCAGGGGAATGGCCCTGGGATCAAAAAGACTCCTTCTCATGGGAAGTCAGAGATGGGCAAAGTGCAGGACCTTGACAAAGATACGTGCAACATATGAATAAATAAAATTAGAAGCAGCTGGATCTTCCTGCGTGGTGGTTAGGAGACACTTCTATATGGTTCAGGCTACAATTCTCTTCACAAATAATATTTGATTATAAATCTCTGGTTTTGGTTAACAAAACATTATGGAATAAGAAGTGAGTAAACAGAGTTTGGTCCTTAATGAGTGCTGGTTAATGGAGTGGTACACAGGAGGACCAATCTCTTCCCAGAGGACAGAAAGGGGAGACCACACTATTGGATGTGATCTGCCTGGTCAGAGATCAGCACTCCTGTCAGTACCCTGAGCAGGGATCAGCAGATCAGACAGCAGTGCTGAATGAAGGTCAATGCCATCACAGTAAGTGCCATACACTCCTCTCTGCTACCTCACACCCACTCTATCCCTATTACTGCACTCACCTCCTACCAGGACTTCTGCCCTGAAATCCCCTCTGTTGTATGCAACATATTCCCTCATTTGCACCTCTTATCCACCCCATCCTTCCACTCCACTAACCCTGCATCATTTACACATTGCCTCCTCATTCCTTCAGAACACCTCAACACCTTTAGCCCCACATACACCTGGACCAACAGTGGGCCATCCATTTGAGTTTAACCCAATTGCTCCATTTTGTGTTATTACAGGAGAAGATATCCAAGAACAGGATGGAATGAAGACAAACCAATGGGTGGGATCCAAACTTCTGTGTCCTTACCCCACTCCACTCCCACCTCATAAGGAGAGTATATTCACCCTGGCTGGTGAGGACTGAAACAGGTATTTGAGTCCTGGCAGCTGGGTAAGTACCACTTGTAGTGGCACTGAACGATTGCCATTTGGCAGGCAGTTAGTGAGCTACATAGGGCATCATCACTCACCATTCGCTGTGGCACCCCTATCATTTATGTCTTACAGATGCAGCTAGTGTGCTGAGCTCATCAGCTGAGAGGCAGCCATCTCCCCAAGGGAGGAGACCTCCTTGACCCTGGGGAAGAAGGCTGTTCATAGCCCGAAGATGCCATTGGCAAGGCTGCCCACTGGGCTCTACCAATGGTGATACTCACAGCTTTGTGGGCTCAATGGGTGAAGGGAATGTGGGATGGGAGATTGTTGAGGACCTCAATCTAACAGTTGCACAAAAAGGGCAGGAGAAAGACTCCCCAGACCCAATAGTGCACTTGAGGAATTGGGGTGATGAGGCACCTGCTCAGCCAGCAGCAGGAGGAGATGCTGTGGTCCCTGTCCTGGGGAATGTCATGGACATGTTCAGAGATGAGTAAGATCAACAGTTGATCAGTACACTATGACTGCCCTTGCAGGAACAAATCATCCAGTCCAATGACCTTCAAACTCCTTCCATTGACAGGTTGGTTGCTGCAATGGAGAGACAGCACCCTTTGGGGCTGTTGGACTGTCACATACACTACACTCCATCACACTCCCTGAAGCACAAAGACACAGACCCACTGTGCCAGGCCGCACTGAGTGAACACCTGTGTGTGGACATTGCCTGGGATTGGTAAAAAAGCTTGCCCTTTACCAATCACTGTGGACCTCCCCGACAGACGGGTGTCGACAACCCCATTCCCCCCCCATCCCTCAAAAGTTTGGTGTGGACCACATGCCTGAAGGTTTTCAGATGGGTTTGACTGCTTGCTTCAGATGCACTGAGTTAGGAGCAATGGCTGCTGCCATGTGGTATGGGGTGGGGTGGGAGGGGTGGGGGGGTACCGGGGGCGGGGAGGCTAGTCTGATGTTGCTCACTGATGTATAGGAATATGTTGGAGTCCTCAAATGAGCAGTACTGGTGAGAGGTGGTGCCCTATGTAGCTCACTGACTGCCTTTCAGTGTCACTATAAGTGGTATGTATCCAACTGCCAAGGCACAGATACCTGTCCCAGTCCTCACCAGCTAGGGCAGTATCCAGGCCAGCCACTTGTTGAGTGCCAATTGTCAGTGCAAGGCAGGCCAGAGCAAGGCTCACATGCTGTGGCACACAGTGGGCACCAGGTGAATATGCAATGAGAAAGCAAGGGAACAGCCCTGGTGGGCAGGCTGATCCACACTGCGGATTGGATGCCTGTTGCTGGGCCCAATGCTGCTGTGTATTGCAAGGTATCAGCTAGTCTGCTTCAGAAGTGTAGGATTGCTAGGTGTAATGTCAGGGCAATGCATGGGTACCAGGATGGTGGCGATGGTTCCCTGAAAATCAGATGCCAGTTCACTTCTTGGAAGGGTTAGAGTGGGAGGTACTGAGGAGTGGAAGGGTAAATATGGAAGGTGCTGATGGGTAGAAGAGTAAGAATGGTAGGTGCTGATGGGTAGAAGGGTAAGAGTGGTAGGTGCTGATGCTTGGTGGCTTGCTCTGCAGTTTGGCCGTAGGCAACATAAAGGTTTTTTAGGAGCTAGCTGTGAGCTGAACCTGCCAGGCATCCACTTTGATCTCCACATCAAGTTTTCCTGGGAGCTAGTTTGCGTGATGCCATTAGTAATTTTACAGCCCGCGGTGAGCTGACCTGTTAAGAAGCCATTTAACAAGCAATAACGAGTGTCTGTTGGGAACTTGCTGTTCCCTAATAGAATGTTGCCTAGCCACTGCAGCAAAAGGGGAAGTTGGGGCGAGATGATCTCAACTTTTTGACAGCCAGCTTTCCTGATTTTACCAGTCATTTCACCATAGCCTGCATTGCTCAGCTTCTTGTAAGATTTCACAGTATGTTCTTTTTAAAGCTCAATTTAAAATCAATATTTACTAGCTGCACATCTCTGATGATATTTTCATATGTGGTGGCACAGCAGCTTTTTTGATCAGGTAAACATTTGATCTTCAGTCTCAGAGTTAACCTTTGAAGCTTCAGTCAGATTCTTAACTAAATATTGATCCAGCTCTTATTATCACATGTCTTCAAGATGCTTCCCAGTGCTCCCTCAGTTCTTATTGATAATAAGAATGCATTGACCTGATATTTTATTGAATAATCACAACCAGATTCACTGATGGAGGTTCTGCTCTAGTTTGTATGAAGCTCGAGTGAGATAATGATTTGGAGGAAATATCTGAACATTGTTCAGCATTCTCCCCAGTTAATCTAATGGAAATCGGATACCCACCTTTGGAGAGTCCACTGCATTGCTCAAGCCATTTAGAACAAGTAGACGTTGTCACTTCTGACAATTTCAAAATGGAGGTTCTGCCATTCCCTCTCTCTCTAACGTTTTGCCAATCCCATAATCTTCAAAAGTTCAGCATTTCTCTTATCCTGATCTCTTGTGTGGTCCTAATATTTATCAGCTCTGGTGACTGTAGTTATGTGGGAACTAAATATAGCCATTTTCTTCCTGAACCTCAACGCCTCTTAAACTGTCTCCGTGCAGCTTTAACCACCTTCTTTTGAACCCCTCTTTACCCAAACCTTTGGTCGGCTGTCGTAATAGCTCCTTTTGTGACTTGTTGTTAAATTTTGTTTGATAATGTTCCTACGAAGCTGCCTGGGTGGGAGGGAAGGGTTTAGGTGTTGATAAGCACAATGTAAGTGCAGGTTGATGCTGTTGCTTGGTGACTAATGGAAACATTAAACACTCCTGTGTCAGTTAGAGCGTGGCTGGATTATCACAATGTGACCATTTTTGGAAGTATCAGGCACCTATTATCAGAGTTTCTTTACTAAATGATACACAGGATTACACAGGAAATACAGCATAGAAACAGGCCATTTGGCCCTGTTAGTCCAGGCCGTGTTCATGCTCCACTTGCTTCCTCCCATTTCTTCTCATCTAAATTTATCATTTTAACCATCTATTTCTTTCTTTGTGATGTCTTGTTTAGTTTCACCTTAATTACTTCCACATTTATACTTCAATTCCCTGTGGCAGCTAATTCCATTTGGTCCACAGTCCCTGGGTAAAAAGTTTCTTCTGATTTCCATTTTGATTTCTTGGTGACTATCTCATACCAGTGGCCTCCAGTTCTGCTGTTCCACAAGTGGAAACATCCTTTCTGTATTCATTCTATTAAAACCTTCCATAGTTTTAACAACCATCACTGGGTCACCCCCAGCCTTCTGTTCTCAAGAGAAAAGAAACACAGCTTAACAACCTTTTATTGAAAGGTATATCCAAGCATCCTCCACCAGTACCCTCTCTGGTGCCTCTATGTCCTCTGTAG
The DNA here is from genome assembly GCF_047496795.1 of Chiloscyllium punctatum. Taxonomy (NCBI): domain Eukaryota; kingdom Metazoa; phylum Chordata; class Chondrichthyes; order Orectolobiformes; family Hemiscylliidae; genus Chiloscyllium; species Chiloscyllium punctatum. The sequence goes on along the minus strand of NC_092783.1, from coordinate 11,641,616 downwards.
AATGTGGCAATCAGATCTGTACAGAGTACTCTTAAGTGTTGTCTAACCAAGGTTTGATACAGGTTTAACATAGCCTCCTTGCTTTTCAGTTCTATCTCTCTAGACATAAAGCTTAGGATTTGATTTGATTCTGTATGGTCTTGCTAAACTGTGGCACACCTTCAGTGATTGATGTAGAAGCAAATTACTGCAGATTCTGGAATCGGTACTGAAAACAACAAATGCTGGAGATCAGACATCATCCATAGAGAGAGAGAGAATGCAAGCTAATGTGTCGGGTCTAGATGACTCTTTAACAGAGTTCCAATGAAGCTCTGATGAAGAGTCACCTGGATGCAAAACGCTCGTTTACTCTCTCTCCATGGATGCTATCTGTCCTTCAGTGATTGATTTATTTGTTTTTGTTATCTCCTGTTTTATGTTGTCTGTGTGTGTGTGTCTTTGTGTGTGTCTGTGTGTGTGTTGCATGTCTGGGAGGTCACCTCCGTTGCAGGCATCTGCTGGCTCCAGCAGAGGATCCCAAACCCAAAGGTATTGCCACCTCCTTTAACCCTCACAAACTGTACTCTTGCTCCCCTCTGAGAATTCTGATCTGGCCTCCTTAATGTGGTCCAGGAGTCCTAGGCATGGCCAGTACTCCTGGATGATGTGGCTAGGACCAGGAGTATGCTATTTGGCCCTTCGAACCTGTTCCACCATTCCATATGATCATTGCTCATCATCCAACCCAATGTCTTGTTGTAGCTTTTACCTCATACACTTTGATTCCATTAGTCCCAAAGAATATATCTAACTCCTTCTTGAAAAGAATTGATGTTTTGGCTCCAATTACTTTTTGTGGCAGATAATTCCACAGATTGGCTACTCTCTGGGTGAAGAAATCTCTCCTCATCTCAGTCCAAAATGACCTGCCCTGTTTCCTTAGACTGTAAGGCCTAGTCCTGACCTCACTAGTCATTGGGAACATCTGTCCTGCTTCTAATTTGTGTAGTCCTATCAGAATTTTATAGACTTCTATGAGAGCACCCCTCATTCTTCTAAACTCCATTGTATAAAGTCCGAAACAACCCAATTTCTCTTCATATGTCAGTCCTGCCAACCCAGGAATCAATGTGGTAAACCTTTATTGCACTCCCTGCATAGTCAGAATGTCCTTTCTCCGATAAGGGGACCAAAACTGCACACAATACTCCAGGTGTGATCTCACTAAGGTCCTATATAATCACAGCAATACGCCCCTGCTCCTGTATTTGAATCCTCACGTTATGAAGTCCAAAGTATCATTTGCCTTTCACCTACATGCTTACTTTCAGTGGCTGATGTGCAAGAACACCTCCCCCCTTACCAATCCATCATCAGATAATAATCTGCCTTCCTGTTTTTGCTATCAAAGAGGACAATCTCAGATTTATCAAAATTATACTTCACCTACCAAGCATTTGCCTGCTCATTCAACTTGTTCAAATCACAATGAAGCATCTCCACATACTCCTCACAGCTCATCTCCAACCCCACTCCCCCCTAGCCTTGTGTCATCTGCAAAACTGGAGATATAACTCCCTCTTCTAAATCTTCATATTGTGAATAGCTGGAGTTCAAGCACTGATCCCTGTGTTCACCTGCCTCTTGGAAGAAGACCCGTTTATCCCAGTCATTATTTCTTATATGTCAACCAGTTACCTATCCACATTAGTAAGCTACTCTCAATCCCATGCTTGTTCATTTTACGTGTTAATCCCTTTGTGGGGATTTTCAAATACCTATCTCCAATTTTTGCAAGTACATCACATCCACTGGCTCCCCTTACCAACTCTATCAGTTACAATCTTCAAAAATTCCAATAGATTTGCCAAGCCTGATTTCCCTTTTGTAAATCCCTGTTTACTAAGTGTTCTGCCGTTAAATCCTTTGTAATTGCTATGTCACAAGGATAGCAACTTTGACCAAATCAGATTCTCTAACACTGGATTCATAACATCATCATAAAGCATTTAATGACCCTCAAAATTGCTCAGCTGCTTCTAGCCAGACTTAACAAGTACAAAAAAATCTTGGACATCAACTTTACAATATAAGCAAAAATTAACAATTTATTGGCAATAATTATCTTTAATAGAACACCAGTGAACTTCAAGGTAATCTAATTGATGTCCATTGATCACCAACTCCAAAGCATATACTATTGGGAAGACAAAGGCCTTTAGGTGATAAATTAAGAAAAGTAATCGTAAGTTGCTAGTTCGATAAACATTTCAATGATGAACACCATGCCTTCACAAAATACAATGGGTTGTGTTACAGGTGGGTAGGATTGTATTTTGCTTGAATTCTGAAGTTACTGTTTAATGCAAATACCTTCCATAATCTTCTGAAGACTTTTCCTTATTTCTTATGGATTGGGGTTCTTTTCTCAGGACTTTCAACAAATCAATAACTGGAGAATAACTAGAGAGACCAAAACCAAACATCCCAGTCCTGCAGTCCTGCAGCTTTAAAACCAGTTGGTTTCTTTTTCATTTTCCACATTCTCTGTGGTTGGCTAGTCGGCACTGGCCTTCCCTTGATTCAACATCCAACCAATTGCCAGTCCTGTGCATAATGATATCTCAGTACCAGTTCACCTATAGTTTTCTTAGAGTAGTACTTAGCCTGCATTATCTTTCCAGCCCAGTGCCCAACAACAAACATCTGCCTTTTGTATTCTTGCCTTTTTCTGAAAAACAAGCTGCTATTCAAAATTCAATTCTCAACTTCAACTCACAGTTCAAAAGCAAAAAGTAGAAAACTAGAAGAAAAATAATGGTCTCCACAATAATAGATTCCAGTATTTTCCCCACCACTAATATCAGGTTCATTAATCTATAATTCTCCGTTCTTCTTTGTACCTCCCTTTTAAATTGTGGAGTAACACTAGCTACTCTCTAATCCATAGACATTGTTTCAGAGTCTATAGAATCTTGAAAGGTGTACACAAATGAATATGTTATTTCAAGGGTCACTTTCTTAAGTACTGTGGGATGTAGATTATTGGGCCCTGGGGATTTATTGGCCTTTAATCCCCAACACAATATCCCTAGTAGTATTGATAACTTTCAGCTCCTAAATCCTGCCAATGCTCCCCCCCAAAGCTCCCCCTCCCCACTATCCTGTGTTCCTCTACATTTTTGTGACATTATTTTTGTGACATTATTTGTGTCCTTCCATATGAAAACAGAATCAAAAATGTTTTTAACTGGTCAACCATCTCTTTGTTTCCTATTGTAACTTCCCCTGTATCTGACATTATTTCATTACTCCCGAACAACAGGGCCAGCCTATCGGGGTTCTCGTTATTCTTGGAGATTACATTCTCCAGTGTGTCTTTTTTGTGATTATTGATAAGTTTCTAACTAAAGTGAGACTTATTCAGCAGCCTTGCCCAATGTAGCAAAGTTTGAGCTCAGCAAATATGTCAACATTATTGAAATTCACATCATGTTGCTGTATCAACAATTAATATGGCCACATTAATAATGTCATTTAAATAAATGTAGACTCAAAAATTCACACTGTAAAGTGCTAGCAAATCAAGAATCTTTGGCAAGTACAGAGACCAGAATAAATATCCTTACTTGCAAAATAGACTGTAAATTTAAATCGATCAGGCCTCATTTCTGAAGACATACATTGTGCCATTCTGCCATTATATATTGTGTAGATCAGCCATTCATTTGATGAGATTTGTTTGTTGATTTTCCAAAACCACCAGGGAATGTGTATCAGAAGGTTAGGTCCATTGGATATTACTGCGAACTATCAGATTGCCAAGCATCCATATTTCCAATATGTTCTCAAGGTGCACAAAGGTCTCAGCTGGGATTAAGAAACATGAGTTTATTTGAGTGATTTCATTCAGTGGGAGTTAAGATAAGTCTCATGAAGCCAGAAAATGACCCATCCATTTTTCAAAGATCAGATATTATTGGTTGGTGCTTCGCAATCCAGCTAAAATCAACCGTTCAAATTGGATACTACTTCTCTCGTTTGAACTACTTTATTCTCTCTTAAGAAAACACTGTCTTTTCTCGGGGACACTGTGCACATCAGATTGTATGCCAGTGGAACATAGCTACAATAGACATTATCTTCCCAGCCTTGGGTGATTGTGTGGAGTTTGCATGTTCTTGCCATGTCTATGTGGGTTGCCTCCGGGTGCTCCAGTTTCCTCCAACAAATGTGCAGGTTAGCCATACTGAATTTCCCATTGGGTTCAGAAATGTGCTGGTTGGGTGTATTAGTCATGGAAATGCAGGGTTAAAGGGATAGGGTGGGGGAGAGTGGGTCTGGATGGACTGCCCTTTGGAGGGCGGTGTGATATGATGGGCCGAATGGCCTGATTCCACACTCGAGAGATTCTATGATTAATCTGCACCAATTCAATCCACCTAAGCAGTTCATGTGCTTGCTGACCTAGATTGAATAAAAGGAAGTGTCTTCACTTTTTCATCAAAATGAAAAATCCACAAGACATTGCTATAGATAACATAGCTGTTGCCCATTGTAACTGAGATATGTCTGGGCATATGCCCTTAAATCAGGGCCTTAGAAGCTTTCTGAAATATATTTCTTACTGCATTTGGCACACTGATACTGCCAGCCAGATATAGGTTTACACCAGTTTGGCTTGACACTCTACACAAAGATCTTCAAAATGCATCATTAATGTTGCATGTTGGATATTTTAAAACTACTTAATAGAGGTCACTGCTTTTTCAAAGGGTTTAATCACTAAACTCTCTCACATACTGAGGCCAGCAAATTACATCAACACAGCAGTTTAACAACAAGCAAAGGGAATTGTTAAAAAAATCTTGAACTGGAATCTCATCCTGTATTCTTCACCCTTCTCAAACCTGGTGTTAACTACACAAATAATACTGCTGGCCCTTGGCATCCATATTTTAAAACAAAAGAAAATATTTCTCTTCACGGATGGAGGAGTCGAGCCTGGAGCCAACAATACCCTTGGTGTAGAAAATGGCCAATTATTCCCCTGCCGAGTCACATTTCACTGCCACTGATCTGAAACTTGCCTTTCACACCACCAGTCATTGTCTGGTCTGTTGAAATATTGTTAGGCATGTGTTTTGAAGGTCATTCTACAGATAACACTAAATAACTGGGTGCTGATATTCTATTACAATGACAGTAAATTACTGCAGATGCTGGAAATCTGAAATGGAAAAAATAATGCTCAGCTGGTCTGGCAGCATCTACTCTGCTCAAATTCAGCAATTTTTGTCAGATCAACGTCATTCAGAAGCCATTTGCTTCCAAATCTCAATTTCTCTACATTAACCATTTTTGCAAAAATCAAAGATGCAGTTACTTTTTACTCATGAAAACAAGTGGATAATGGAGATTTCTCTGATAATTTTCAAGACTTATATGCTTAGGAAAATTATTTAATTATAAACATGGTTGTCAGTTCAAATCCTTTGAATTTAGTTACTGAAATTTGAAACTTTTGAATCTAGGCAGAATATATTTTCTTAACACTAGACTGATTTTCTTTGGGGATTGTGATTTGGTACCCATGGCAAGTGGCATTTTCTTCACAATATTGAGAGGTTCTAAGGACTGAACCCTTTGGGTTGGTTTTAATCTATCTGTCCAAAGGCCACATTTGTCTGAGTAATAAGAATTATACATTATATGAAAGAAAGAGAAAACTTAAACCTAAGAATATTAAAAATTAATCTCAAAGCTTCTGATTGTCCTTTTAGTGTAATCTTCAAGTTTCAGGGTTCAGCATATATAACGCTTTCGGAGCAAACTCCTCAGGAAAATATTTTATTTCAAATTCTTCATTAATCTGATCTCTGCTAATGTTCATAAGTTGTCACTCCACAAAGTAAGTTTCTGCATATCTGTTCAGCATTGTTAAATTTTTTTGCCTATAGTTAACCCCATAGCGCTTAATCTCTCTTACCCCTTAGTTTCTCTTCGAGATGCAGCAGAGAACTGTGTTGGGATGTTTATTCTTGACATACATAAATGATATTCCCAACAAGTTAAATAACAATGTGTGACTGTTTTCAGATTCTTGCATGGTTTATGGATCACTGAAGATCATATCAATACACTGTAAGATGATCTTTCTGAATTGTAAGAGATGGCATAAAAATGTCAAAAATGCTATGTTATGAATATTACCACCAGAAATGATTCACCACAGAAAGCTTTAAGTTCTGAAATTAAATTCCCTAACAGAGAGAGAACCATATCTGGGAGATTCTACTTGGAAAATGATCTGCAATGAGGCTTCCATATTCACTGGATAACAGACAAAGCAATCAGTTTTTTTTTTGATTGCGAAGCAGAATCTTTGATATCGCAACAAAAAATATCAGAGTGAGAGCTTACCAAACATCTCTTTGTTCTATCCTGGCACATGAAAGTGAGGTGCGAGATCCTTCTATGTCAAAGTTACATCGGTCTGTGCACAGCAGTGTGGGAAATACACTTGCATCATGTCCCTGATCAAAGGTTTGACATGAGATTCACTACAGCAAAGGAGGGAGAAAAAATGGTAACCACATTCTGTAAAATATAAAGTGGGCTACTGGGAATTCACGGAAATACATACGTGATGCCTCCAGAGATGGCAAAATGCAAAATAGTCTGCCACACAAACTATAAATTCATTTTTTTTCCCAAGACAGTGTATGAATAATTTCCTCTCATGGGTAATCCCACAATGGAAACTGGAAAAGGAATTAGTGACATTCCTGGTATTTGAAATCTTCAAGACCCATTAAAGTGTTTTCATTATTAAGATGACAATCTCAGCAAGTCTTGACTGGTTCAGATAGCACTACCCACATAATTGTTGGTGGAATACAGCTAACAGTCGGTGTTGCTGACATAACTGAAGCAGAAGTTAAGCCAACTTCTCTCGGTATGTCTGCAAAAACAAAGCGCAGTGACTTCTGTCATTTAGGTGCTTCTTCCCCATTCATTTGCTTCTCTTTGTTGCTTAATTTCTTTTACAAACCCTTGTTTTCACCAGTCTCTCCTTCTGCTGTTTCTCTCTTCCTTCTGACATCTGACCTGCTTTTGTTTCTTTTGCCACTCAATTTTCACTAAACTGTTGTATAAGGTAATGGGTCTGAAAGGGTTAATGTTGGTGACTGCATTAAGCTCCACCCAATCTGATGATTTCATACTGGCTTGGGTGGAGATAAGGCAGAACAACTTAGGATGTTGTGAAGACTTATAACCTAATCCTCCTCATATTCTTAGTAGTTATGTTGATCTTACTAATGTAGCTTGAACCTGACTGTAAACATGCAATTCAGAACATTGCGTTTAAGACAAGGGTCTCTTCTTGTTAAAATTTGTTCATGCCCGCAAACTTCTCCAATCAAAGCTTGGTAGGGTTGGGATTCCAAAACATACAACATTTTCCATTTTAGTCATTTAATATTTTCTTCCTTTCACTTCTATAGCAAGTGTCTGTTCCTTCTAATTGCTGCATGAAGATAAAGATGGAAGGAACCCAAAGTCTGGATCACGTCAGGGAGCAGGGCCGGATCTCAATGCAGGTGGGAAATGGGCGTGTTGAATCTACTTGGTAAATGAATGAGAGAAAGAGATTCTGAAGAACCCGAAGGAGCAGTGACTTTCAAGAATCTCCAGAGTCAGATTCTAAAGGCACCAGGTTGCTTATTGAAACCAGAAAGCATTGATAAAGTTGACTTGTTCAAAGTGCTGGTTGGATTTTCCAAGGAGCCATTTTTTAACTGCATTTTCTGAATTGCCTGTAAAGAAATAACCACTGACAAACCAATTCAATTAGTTAGTATATAGAAACGTAGGACAGTAAAATGTGGGAGTAAATATGGGCTATTTGGCCCATCAATGCTGCTCTGCCATTCAATGAGATCATGGATAATCCTGAAATACACTTTCCTGCCTTTTCCTCATACCCCTTAATTCTGTTCCTGATCAAAATCTGTCTGTCTCAGCCTTGAATGTACTTACCGATTCAGCCTTGAGAGTCTTCTGCAATAAAGAAGTCCACAGATTCATTAACGTCTGAGAGAAGAAATTCCTTCTTATCAGCAACTTAATTGGGCAACCCTGTGTATTAAGTTAAATAATTAATTTCCAGGATATGAATAGAACAGGAAGTACCTTGGATTGACTCATATCCTTCAGATGTTGTATCTTTTCAAGAAAATGAAAGACTATTCAAATAAACTCTGTCATTTCTACCTCTATCTGGGTGCTTTAAAGTATGCAGGAGAATGCAATTGGAGCCGTATCTATAAAAGTGAAAACATTTCTGTAACCCTGCCAACTTTCTTATTGCAGTATGTTCAGTTACTTTAGTTAATACAATTCATTTACGATCTGACTAGTCCTAATGGATGTATTGATTCCCTGAATTCATAATCTTGTTTCATTTGGTTACACCCACTTGCAGTCTGAATTAAACCTGGGTGTGACAATTTGAGACTTCACTGCTACATTCATTGGATAAACAAATAGTTAGAAAATGAAACAAAAATGGAAATTGCTGGAGAACATCTGTGGAGAGAAAACAGAGATAACACTTCAAGTCCAGTGACTCTTCTTCAGAACTCAGTCGCTGCCAGACCTGCTGAGTTTCTCCAGCAATTTCTGTTTTTGTTTCAGATTTCCCCACCCACCATTCTGTTTTTGTTAGAAAAGAACATATTTTTATCATAGAGCCAATTGTCTGAAATATTACATGCTCTGTTTTACAATTCTCACCATCTATATAGCCTGTTTGATTGAGTTCAGATGGAAGATTACAAGACAAAATTAATTGCTCCCTTGATTCAGATATATACATTTTCTATTTGTAAAACCTTAAAATGTAAATCTGGAAATTACAGTTGTTGATAAATGTTTAAAACAAAACAAAAAAAAAGTGGAATGCAAGATGGATGTATGAATCATTTGTCCAGAATTTTCACAAAGAATTACTTCTAATCCAATCTACTCTCTTGAACTGGAATCTCATCTTGTATTCTTCACCCTTCTCCAAGCTGGTGTTAACTATCCCTACCCCTCAGCCTCCATGTTTTAAAACAAAAGAAAATATTTCTGCTCACAGATAGAGGAACAAAGCCTAAGGCCAACAATAAACTTGGTGTAGAAAATGGCTGAGTGAAGGAAAATATGGGTTGCTGACAAAAGCAGGGAGTCTGAGGTGAATGTAACAGAAAAATCCCTGGGCAGGGGTCAGAAATCAATTGTTTTCATTGATTATTAATGTCACTTTTTTTGTTATGTTTTGTATGTCATCTGTTGTAATATGGATGGTTGCTGCATGATTACATCATGAGTACAGAGGAAAACTAAATAACACCTTCAAAGTTACAAGATGGAGCCAGGAGCTACACTTGAACCTGCACAATTCAATCATCCGCTCCACAGTAACACCAGCAAAATATCTTTTGAATTACAGGAATTGTTCCTGCTTATAAAATTCAGCAAAGCTCATCACCATAGCGACCCTATTCCTTACTTTGTTTCCAGACTCAGACATTCTGGAAGTGTTGTGACAGAAAGACTGCAATTAAACTTGTTAATATTTTTTGCATCAAGGAACATCTACCTTATCTTAAAAACCAGCTGCAACCAGTTTTGAAAAAACAAACTCTCTCAAAATAGAAGCCAGAAAGCTCCTTTGAGGGAAAGCATGGTTATAAAAGCTACACTTAGCATTTTATATAATGCTATGAGATTTCTGGTTATTCCCATTCATCTGAACTTTCTCCATATTCCTGTATATTTTTTGTACTGTTTTGGGGAATTCTTTCTTTATATGTTTAGAGTTTCTTGCGAGAATATCAAACCGACAGCATAGAATTCATTACTCAACAACCTCAGTGACAGACGTGACAAATCCTCATGGGATGGTCACCAGATATAAACAGTTTGCCCCAAAGACCTTCACTAGGTCTGACCTGGGTAGGCCATAACATGAAGGACACATGAAGCTTTCTGTCCCTGCTGAAACTGCAAAGTAGTGCAAGGGAGACTGATTCAGCAACAGCAAACTGCCTCGAGGAAGCAATTCTTTAGTATCAAGGGAATAGTATCAGCATATTTGTATTCCTTTTGTTTTTATTAAGTGGAAATAACAACTCGAGCCCACTTCAAGCAACCCATATGTAATATTGTACCAAAATGAAATACATTGAAAAGGCATTTTTGAATGACCTAGCAAGGAACTGTGAGTAACTATGCAAGGAAATGTGAAATTGAGCCTTGCAGGTTTGAATATTCCTAGCTCTATTCCTGCTCTGTCATTGATGTCAGTCCCTTAATACAAACTGCCAGACTTCATGATTTGCTCTGCAGAAATTTGAGGAATTGGTTAGGATACTTACATTAGCCTTGACCTTCAGGCCTAGAGCCAATGAATGGGTTGGAAAATCACCTAGGCTTTATGTTTCTGATTACACTGTTAATATTTGCTGGCAAGTGTTGAGCAATCTTTAGTGCAGCTCTTGAAAGGTACAGTTGAATATGTGATGTTTGGTTCCCTTGGCTCACCCTTAAAGATGTTACTTTGGAATGAGGTGCAAAGTTAATAGAATCCTCAGCACCATAAGTCACTGCTTTCACAGATTAATAATGCTTACGTTGCAACTCTTAGAGACATTATCAGTTCATCACAAAACTTCAGCTTCTAGTTAATGCGCCACAAACAAAGGACGTATATGGCTAAAAATAACTACTCTTTTGTTGGTTTTGGTGGGCTCCATTCTTGTTTCCTAATGCTGTGAAACAGATAACTCCAATCCCTGAAAATATATTTGATTGATTAAAACATAGGTTCAAATACCAATTTGCAGTTTTAAACACTGGCTGTTGACCTAAAAGGAAAGTAAAGTCACCCTAATCCTACGAGACCATAGAGCTGCTCTCTCACTAGGCAAAGATAAAGATGGTGGCTTATCATGAGGATCACCATGCCACAGTTGAATAGAGAAAGAGAGTCCTTCCTGGTAATCTCAGCTGCTGCAGAAATTGAACCCATGCTGTTGACATCACCTTGCATTGCAAACCAGCCATTGAGCCAACTGAGCTAACCAAACACATCTGTTGACAGCACAATTAACTCAGGACAATGCTCTCTAAACTTAGTTTGCATATTCACCCTGTGTCTGTGTGGGTTTCCTCCCGGTGCTCTGGTTTCCTCCCATAGATCAAAGATGTGCAGGTTAGGAGGATTATTCAGAGTTCCTGAGGAGTTACAGGGTTAGATTGGAGAAGGGGGTGGGGTGTGAGTCCAGGTATGATATTCTTTGGAGGGTTGGTGATGACTTGATGGGCAGAATGGCTTCTATCTGCATTGTAGGGATTCTATGATTCTATCATTCTAAATACTTTGCAAAACAGAAGTTTTAAATGCCAGTGTTAGAAGATTGTTTCCCCCTCACTAAAACTGTGGAAACTTAAGATAGGTTCAACTTGACCAGATGGTGCCTTTGTTGAGAATTGGATTGAAACCACCAAAGTTCATTTCAGTGAGAACTTTGAACTCAGTTACTAAAGCTAGTATCTGGATTTAAAACCACGGGTTTGGATGAAACGACAGCATCATTCCCATATCCATCACACATTGCCCACTCAATTCTTTGATTTTAAAGCCATACGCAGACAAACCTTGCCTCTTTCCTCAGTAGCTCTTGTGTTCTTCAGTGGTAAATGCAGTCCATGTATACAGCTGAAGCTCATCACAGGTAAGGGTTTATAATGCCATCTTTAATGAAGCTTTTTAATATTCTTTATGAAAACTAAACCCCAGATGAATCAAAGAGAGTCTGAACATTGTACCAACAGAGATTATCCCTACAGTTGATAAAGCTTTGCAATAAGTAAATCTTATAATATTTATGAGGACTTTTGAAAGCATGGGGGACTCCAGAACTAGAGGGCATAGGTTTAGGATGAGAGGGGAAACATATAAAAGAGACTGAAGAGGCAACTATTTCACTCAGAGGATGGTATATGTATGGAATGAGCTGCCAGAGGAAGTGGTAGAGGCTGGTACAATTGCAACATTTAAAAGGCATCTGGATAGGTATATGAATAGGAAGGGTTTGGAGGGATATGGGCCAGGTGTTCGCAGGTGGGACTAGATTGGGTTTGGATATCTGGTCGGCATGGAAGGGTCTGTTTCCGTGCTATACATCTCTATGACTCTATGTGTTTCTGTAAACTATGGCTTCCAGGTTGTAAGTTGTAGATAAATTCAATATTGTTTTACTGATGCATTAAGGTAAACAAATCAGTCAAATAAACCTTCCCTCAAAGTGGAGCATTCATGTCTATTTACATTTGAACAAAGAACAAAAACGATTACAGCACAGGTACAGTCCCTTTGGCCCTCCAAGCCTGTGCTGATCCAGATTCTCTATCTAAACCTGTCACCTATTTTCCAAGAACTGTAACCCTCTGCTCCCTGCTCATTCATGTATCTGTCTAGGTACATCTTAAATAATGTTATCGTGCCTGCCTCTACCACCTTCGCTGACAATGTGTTCCAGGCATCCACCACTCTCCACATAAAGAACTTTCCACGCTCATCTCCCTTAAACTTTTCCCCTCTCACCTTGAACTCATGACCCCTACTAATTGAATCTTCCACTCTGGGAAACAGCTTCTTGGTATCCACCCTGTCTATACCTCTTATGATTTTCTAGACCTCAATCAGGTCCCTCCCTCAACCTCTATCTTTCTAATGAAAATAACATGAATCTAGTCAACCTCTCTTCATAGCTAGTGCCCTCTATACCAAGCAACATCCTGGTGAACCTCCTCTGCACCCTCTCCAAAGCATCTACATCCTTTTGGTAATGTGAAGACTAGAACTGTACACAGTATTCCAAATGTGGCTGACCCAATGTCCTATACAACTGCAACATAACCTGCCACCTCTTGCACTCAACACCCGTCTGATGAAGGAAAGCATGCCATATGTCTTCTTGACCACTTTATTGACCTGAGTTGCCACCTTCAGGGTACAATGGACCTGAACATCCAGATCTCTCTCTACATCAATTTTCCCCAGGGCTTTTCCATTTACCGGATCGTTTGCTCTTGAATTTGATCTTCCAAAACACATCACATTGCATTTACTCGAACTGAACTCCATCTGCCATTTCTCCACACAACTCTCCAATCTTTATTCTGCTGCATTCTCTGACGTCCTCTTCATTATCTGCTACTCCTCCCATCTTAGTGTCATCTGAAACCTTGCTAATCAGGCCATCTATAACTTCCTTCAGATCATTTATGTATATCACAAACAGCACTGGTCCCAGCACACTCCCTGTGGAACGCCACTGGTCACAGCTCTCCATTGTGAGAAACTCCTTTCCACCACTACTCTCTGCCTCCTGCTGCCCAGCCAGTGCTCTATCCATCTAGCTAGTACACCCTGGACCCCATACGACTTCACTTTCTCCAATAGCCTACCGTGGGGAACCTTATCAAATGCCTTACTGAAGTCCATGTATATGACACCTACAGCCCTTTCCTTAACAATCAGCTTTGTCATTTCCTCAAAGAATTCTATTAAGTTGGTAAGACATGATCTTCCAGGCACAAAACCAATTTGCCTACCACTGATAAGCCCATTTTCTTCCAAATGTAAATAGATCAGACCCCTCAGTATCTTCTCCAGCAGCTTCCCTACCACTGACATCAGGCTGACTGGTCTATAATTATCGGGATAATCCTTGCTCCCCTTCTTAAACAAGGGGACAACATTAGCAATTCTCCAGTCCTCTGGGACCTCACCTGTGTTCCAGAATGCTGCAAAGATATCTGTTAAGGCCCTAACTATTTCCTCTCTCGCTTCCCTCAGTGGACCTGGGAACTTGTCCACGTTAATGCCTTTTAGAATACTCAACAATTCCTCCCTCCTTCACCTAGAATAATCAAACAGTTATCCGTTACCTCAACATCCATCATGTCCCTCTCCTTGGTGAATACTGATGCAAAGTACTCGTTAAGAATCTTACCCATTTTTTTCTGACTCCACGCTTAACTTTCTTCCTTTGTCCGTGAGTGGACCAACCCTTTCTCTAGTTAACTTCTTGCTCCTTATATTTGAATAAAAGACTTTGGGATTTTCTTTAACCCTGTTTGCTAAAGATAGTTCATGATCCATTTTATCCCTCTTAATTCCTCATTTCAGATTGGTCCTACATTCCCAATATTCTTCCAAAGCTTCGCTTGTCTTCAGTTGCCAGGATCTTATGTATGCTTTCTTTTACCTCTTAGCTAGTCTCACAATTTCACCTATCATCCATGGTTCTGTAATCTTGCCATTTCTATCCTTCATTTTGTCCTTCTGTCCTGAACTCTAATCAACCTCTCTTTAAAAGCATCCCACATATCAAATGTGGATTTACCCTCATACAGCTGCTCCCAAACCAGATTCTTCAGCTCCTGATGAATTTTGTTTTAGTTAGCTTCCCCCCAATTTAGCACTCTTCCTTTAGGACCAAACTTGTCTTTTTCTATGAGTTTTCTAAAACCTATGGAATTGTGATGACTCTTTCCCAAGTAATCTATTGAAACATCAACCACCTGGCCGGGCTCATTCTCTGACACCAGGTCCAGTATGGCCCCTTTCTGAGTTGGACTATTTACATACTGCTCTACAAAACCCTCCTGGATGCCCTTTACAAATTCTGCCCCATTCATGCCTCTAATGCTAAGTGGATCCCAGTCAAGGTTGGGAAAATTAAAATCTCCTGTCACCACCCACTACGTCTTTCCATAATCTGTTTCCATATTTATACCTCTATCTCACGCTCGCTGTTGGGAAGCCTGTAGTACAGCCTCAACATTATTACCACACCCTTCCTATTTCTGAGTTCTGCCAATATTGCCTCACTGCTTGAATCCATCAGAGTGCCCTTCTTCGGCACAGCTGTGATATTCTCTGACCAGTAATGCAATTCCTCCACCCCTTTTGCCTCCGTCTCTATCCCATCTGAAGCATCTATATCCTGGGATATTCAGTTGCCAATCTTTCCCTTCCCTCAACCAAGTCTCAGTAATATCAATAACATCATACTCCCAGGTACTAATCTAAGCCCT
The DNA here is from genome assembly GCF_047496795.1 of Chiloscyllium punctatum. Taxonomy (NCBI): domain Eukaryota; kingdom Metazoa; phylum Chordata; class Chondrichthyes; order Orectolobiformes; family Hemiscylliidae; genus Chiloscyllium; species Chiloscyllium punctatum. Next base: position 11,626,475 of record NC_092783.1, on the reverse strand, counting down.
AAGTTCATCTGCCTCACCTACTACATTTCTCACATTAAAACGAATGCACCTCAGACTACCTGTCCTTTTGTATTCATCATCTGCTCACTGGCTACTCTTCCCCTGAGTCACGCTGACTTCATTATCTAGTCCCCTCTTACAGGCTTTAGTTACTACCTCATTACTGTTTACTAGCCTCTTCATTTGGTTCCCATCTCCCTGCCACATTAGTTAAAACCCTCCCCAACAGCATTAGCAAAGGCACCCTTTAGGAAATTGACTCCAGTCGTGCCCAGATGTTGTCTGTCTGATTTGTAATAGTCCCACCTCCCCCAGAACCAGTCCCAATGACCCAACAATCTGAACCCCTCCCTCCTGCACCATCTGTCAAGCCACTCATTCATCCTGCTATTCTTTCATTTCTACTCTGACTAGCACGTGGCATTGGTAGCAATCCTGAGATTACTACCTCTGAGGTCCTACTTTTTAACTTGGCTCATAACTCCATAAATTTTGCTTACAGGACCTCATCCCATTTATTACCTATATCCTTGGAGCCTGTATGCACCACGACAGCTGGCTGTTCACCCTCCCCCTTCAGAATGTTCTGCAGCCGATCTGAGGCATCCCCAACCTGTGCACCTGGGAGGCACCATACCATTCAGGAGTCCTGTTTTTGACCACCGAACGGCCTATTTACTCCCCTTCCAATTGAATCCCCTATAACTCTAGCCCTTCCACTCTTTTTCCCACCCTTCTGTACAGCAGAGTCAGCCACGGTGCCATGAACCTGGCTACTGCTGCCATCTCCCCCAACAGTATCCAAAAGCGTGGACTTGTTTTGGAGGGAGATGAACACAGGGGACACCTGCACTGCCTTCTTGCTTTTTCTCTGCCTTTTGGTCATCCATTCCCTTTCTCTCTCAGCAATCTTAATCTGTGGTCTGCCCAATTTGCTAATTGTGCTATCTGCAATCTTCTCAGCATCGCAGATGCTCCAAAGTGAGTCCATCGGCAGCTCCAGAGCCGTCATGCGGTCTAACATGAGCTGCGGCTGGACACACTTCCTGCACATGAAGGAGTCAGGGACATCAGCTGTGTTCCTGGGCTCCCACATTGAGCTAGAGGAGCATAACACAGGTGTGAGATCTCCTGCCATTTTCACTCTTAAGCTTAACTTAGTCCAGCTATCATATCAAATAATAGATAAATGAAACTTAAAAAAAATTACCAATCACACTATTTACCAGCACACGATAAAAAAGAAAAAGAAAATCCTTATCTTATCAACACACCACAGGGTGGGTGGGAGACACTGTATGTGTAGTGTCTTGGGTTTAGCCACTGTCCAAATATTTCAGTCCATGCACCTTCCCAGAGTGCAATATAACTGGTCCCACTCAGCTCCTCTGCCGATTGTCTTAAACAAGGAATCCTGGATAAACTCAGAAGGTCTGGTAATTTCTGTGAAGAGAGAAACAGAGGTTTTTATTTTGAATCTGTTATGATTCTTCAAAAGAGGAAGAAGTTTTGAAGTAGAGTCATATTGGATTCGAAGCATTAATTCTCTGTCGATATTTTCAGACCTGCTGAGTTTTTCCCAGCATTATTTGTATTCATTTCTGCAGTATTTTGCTTTTATTTACATTTGCCTTCCACACTTGGAGCCATAGTTTCTTGCTGTTTAGTGGCTGCTTCTTGAATGATCTTCAGTAGATCAAACAGGACCTGTTGGGGACATCACTCAAATCCAGGCATAACAGTTGGGATCTGGAATCATTTATTTTTAAAGAACACCTGATCTGTCCTGCCCTTGATCTGCCATGAATGTTGCGAGGGACTTTTACCTTCATTAAGGTACAACTAACTACCTGAGGCAATTATTTTGTTAGCTCCCACAACATAAGACCTAGATATGAGTCATGTAGTACTGAACTACTTAATAGACCTTATGACAGCTCTTGGTGTCCACGCATATTGCAATCATAGGCACTGTCATATTTGAGCTAGTATTGAGCAATTATAAACTGTTGCACAAGTCCCTCAGTATGTCATACTGCAATCGGCCCGAGTAAGATTGAGGAAGGTGGAGACTGAGATCTTTACTAATTATGATAGCATACTATGATACCGCAATTATTTTATGGGCAAGTCTCTTAAAGATGTATTACATATATCTGTTCAGACATTAACACAACAAGTTCTCGTATAAATAAGCACAGCCAGCATAGAAAGCCAAATCTCAGAGTAAAGCAGCCAGTTAGACTAATTGCTGCCTATTTACTAGCCCTCTTGAACTCTCCCTCATTTTCAATTATTTTCAGGCTACTTTCAGGAAGAATATAGACTGTTGTTCAATGATTTTCTCTGTCTCAAAGTCAGGAAATACGGACAGGATTCACACACACACACACACACCAGACGCTTGATAGATAAATACCAAAGTGATTACAAATGTTTTCCCAAAATAGCCTGATGTGCTATTTATTTTTATGAGAACAATACAAGCACTGTATCCTATTTTTGATCTCAAATCTCATCTTCAAAATTTTGTTCTGAAAGCATTTTTTGTTTTCGAAATGTTGAAAATACATTGCCCAAGTAGATTTCTGATGTGATTGATCACAAACTACTGAAGTTAAGATCACTGAATTCTCTCAGTTTATTGATGCTTTTTGTTCATTCACATTAGCTGTATGCATCTCCATTTGACTTGACACCCCCACATAATTTCAGCTTAGCAAGTAGAAACGCAGAAACGCAAACGGTTATTGATGCTGCTTGAGGCGTAGAATTGATTATCATAATTACTGTAGCATAAGCTATTCAATAAACCTTACCTATGTTGCTGCTACATTGGATCTAATTACTCTAATCCAAAAACACCCCTAAACATTCCAGAGCAGACAACTGGGACTAGGGGAAATTAGACGGTAAGAAGGGATAGGATTTCAAACAGGGGGAATGCAGTGGTTAGATTCCTGTATCCACAGCATTTTATTCCTGACTTTTTTTTGAAGCAGCAGTTGGAATCATTTACCAAACTATTTCAAGATGTAAAAATACACCAGCTTGTTGGACAGCAGAATGGAAAACACAGAGCGGGGCCTCTGACAAAAGGAATGCTGAGATATTAAAAATATATAGACAAGAACATTCAAACACAGTAGAAGATGGAGGCATGGCTACCACAAAATCACCTCACTATCATGCCACTATTCTTATTTCTTTCAAAGTTTATCAGAATTTTATCGAAATTCATTTTAAGTTTCAATAGATTTCTGTGCTAATGCACCTTATATTTTATGTAGCCTTTACTATACAATAGGAGCAAAAATAGGCTCAAGTATGAAGCACTGAATCTTCCAGCTTAGCTGCATGACCTCCTAGTTTTTCCTCACACTCAGTCAGAGACATGATCAAACATGGCTTTCTCTGTCTGCACAAATTGGTGTGCAGACTTCCAGCTGGAAGTGCTTCCTGAGGTCAAAGGGCACTGTGGACTCACCATTCATCCCATTGCTGTTTTGTTGGCATGGAGCCAATAAGCTCACCAGTTGTACTGACAAAATGTCCTCACCAGAGGAGTGACAGCTTTCAATCCTAAAAGCTATCTCCACAATCCTCAGCTTGTCCTCAAGTTAACAACAGATTTCAGGAAGTACTAGAAACCGAGTGAAGTGCCAGATGCATGTTCCACTTCACAACTCAACTCACAGAGAACTTGTATGTCATTCCTAAATATGTATGATTCTTTTTTAAGGTGAGCTATTTACATAACTTCAAATTTTCTTTGAATAGCAGGAAACAAAAACGCTGACCTTGACTCAATGCACCAACATCGCCCTCTAATAAAGACACTGCTGCCCTAGCATCAGAAGAAATTGATAAGGAAAGAAGCTACCACTGACACCATTTCATTACTGGAGTCTGAGACTTGGATCTTCATGTTCCTTTGAATTCATGTTGCAGTATTCCTGCAAACCTGCTGGCTCTTTTGAGAATGAGAGTTTTCCGCACGATAAAGAAGTTGTCTGTTTATTTCACCCAAACTACCAAGATAATGCATTGTTGGAGATGGTGGCGCAGTGCTAATGTCACTGAACAGGTAATCTAGTAAATAGCAGTATGGGTTCAAATCCCACTATGGCAGACAGCGTCATAGAGGTGTATAGCACAGAAACAGTCCCTTTGATCCATGCTGACCAGATTCCCAGACAAGACTAGTCCTATTTGGTCCATATCCCTCTAAACCTTTCCTATTTCTATACCCATCCAGATGCCTTTAAAATTTTGTAATTGTACTAGCCTTCATCACTTCATCTGGCAGCTCATTTCATACACACATCCCCAACTGTATGAAAAAATTGCCCCTTAGGTACCTTTTATATCATATCCCTTTCACCTTAAACCTATGCTCTCTTGTTTGGGACTCCCTTACCCTGGGGAAAAGGCCTTGTCTATTTATGATTTTATAAACCTCTATATGGTCACCCTTCAGCCCCTGATGCTCCAGGTAAAATAGCACCAGCTTATTCAGCCTCTCCCTACAGCTCAAACCTCCCAACATTGGAAACATCCTTGTAAATCTTTTCTGTACCCTTTCAAGTTTCAAAACATCATCCCTAGTAGTAGGGAGACCAGAATTGCATGTAATACTCCAAATGTGACCAAACCAATGTCCTGTGCTGCCGCAACATGACCTCCCAACTCCTATACTCAGTGCACTGACCAATAAAGGCAAGCATACCAAATGCCTTCATCACTATCCTATCTACCTGTGAGTCCACTTTCAAGGAATGATAAACCTGAACTCCAAGGTTTCTTTGCTCAGAAACACTCACCAGGACCTTACTATTAAGAGTCTAAGTCCTACTCTGATTTGCCTTTCCAAAAAATGCTGCACCTCACATTTATCTAAATTAAATTTAATCTGTCACTTCTTGGCCCATTGTTGGTGAAAGTTGAATCCAATAAAAAGCTGTAAATAAAAGCAAGGTTAATGGTGGCCAAGTAACTATCATGGGTTGTTGCAAAAATGCCTCTCGTTCACTATTCCGCCTGGTGAAGGAAAATCTACTGGTATGTCGTTATAAATGATTGATTCAACCAGCATCAATCGGTACTGACAATGGCAAATCCACAGTTAACCCTGCAAAGTTCTGCTTGCCAAATTTGGGAGAGCTGTCACACAAAAGGTTCAAACAACAGCCTGACATCATCGTGCTGAACAGGCTATGTCCTGTATTCCCAGCAGGACAAACATAGTGGGGAATCTCCTGGAAATCCTCAACACTGACTCTAGACGCCAAGAAATTTCATTATAACATGGGCTGGGGAAGCTTCTGCAGATTACCACCTAAAGTCCCTCCTGTTTTGATGAATCAACACACCTTCATATTGAACACCTGTTGGAGGAAGCAATGAGCATGAAAAGGACACAGAATATACTCTGGAGAGGAGACTCAATGTCCATTGCCAAGAGTGGCTCAGTAACAGCACCGCTGACCAAACTGGTCAGATCCTAAAGGGTGTACCTACCAAGCTGGGTCTGCTGCAGGAACCAAAGGAACAGGAATATTTGAACTTGTCCTCATCAACGTATGTGTCGCAGGTGATTCTATCCATGACCACATAGGTAGGGGTGACTATCACACAGTCATTGTGGAGACAAAATTGTGTCTTTACATTGAGTATATTCTCCATTGTATTGTGTAGCATTATCCTAAATGGAGTAGACTTCAAAGAGATCTAATAAGTCAAGACTAGGAATCCATGAGGCATAATGAGGCATCAGAATTGTCTTCAACCACAAACGGTAACCTTGTGGCAGGGTTTATCCCCCAATCTACCATTACTATCAAATCCAGCCTGTTTCAATGAGAGTGAGGCAGGAGTGCTGATGCAGTGGTAATTTCACTGGAGGAGTAATCCAGATACCCAGGATAATGTTCTGGGAACGTGTATTCAGGCCCCATGACTGCAGACAATGAAACTTGAACTCAATTAAAGAAACCTGAGACTAAAAAGCTTTCTTAGGGGTAATCACTTGTTGAATAACCCCGCCTGAGCTACACATGATTCCGTTAGCAAAAGAAATCTCCAATTTTTACCCAGTCTGGCCTACACATGATTCCAGACCCACAGTGATGTGGTTGACCCTTAAATGCCCTCTTGGAAAATTAAGGATGGTTAACAAATGCTAGTCTAGCCATCAGCACCCTCATCTCATGAATGAATTTACAAACCAGCAGTAAGCATACCTTAAAAATGAGGTAAATCACAGAACTACTTGTGCGCTAAACAGTATATGCAGCAAGTGATACACATGGCTAAGTGATCCTACAACCATCAGATCAGATTGGATCAGTCATGAATGGTGGTGAACAGTTAAACAGCTATGAGGAGGAGGCTCAGCTAATATTCTTATCCGGAATGATGGGGAAGCCCAGAACATTAGTGCAATCAGCTTTTGCATCTACCGTCAGTCAGAAAATGTCCGTGCTGTATGACTTGATGAGTCTATGACTCATCTCAGGCTTATTCAGAGGCCATTATCACAGATGTCACTCTTCAACCAATTTGTATTACTCCACTTGATAACAAGAAACGGCCAAAGGTTTTACATACTGCTAAAGTCCTACCAACATTCCAGAAATAGGATTGAAGACTTGTGCTCCTGAACTAGCTGGGATCCCAGTCTAGCTGATCCATTACAGCTACAATACCGGCAGTTAGCTGACAATATGAAAAAAATGCCCAGGTACTTCCAGCTAATAAAAAGTCTGGACAAATATCATCAGTCAATTCTCCATCAATGCAAAGTGATGGAAGAAGCCAAAGTAATAACCAGCTTGCTGATAATCAGTTTGGTTTCTGCCTGGGCCACTCAGCTTCAGACATCTTTCACAGCCTTGGTTCAAACATGGACAAAAACAGCTGAATTCCAGAGGTATGTGAGAGTGATGGCCCATGACATCAAGGCAGGATTTGACTGAGCATTTACCATCAAGAAGCTTTAGCAAAGCTGGAGTCAAGTGGAATCAAAGGGAAAAGTTTCTGGTGGTTAGAGCTATGCTTAACACAAAGGAAGATGGTTGTGTTATTGGAGGACATTAATGTCAGTCCAAGGACATCTCTGCAGAGGTTCCGAGGGTAATGTCCCAGGCCAAACCATTTTCAACTGCTTCATTAATAAACTTCCCTCCATCATGAGGCTAGAAGCGAAGTTGTTTGCTAATGACTGCAAAATGTTCAGCACTGTTAACAGCTCCTCTGATACTGATACAGTCCTTGTCCATTTACAGCAAGATCTGGACAACATCTTAGTTTGGGTCAAAAAGTATCATGTAAAATTCACACCACACCAATGCCAGGCAATGACCATCTCCAACTAGAGAGAACTTTATCATTTCCTCTTCATGTTTGATGGCTTTCTGAATTCTGAGTCCCCCAGTACTACTAGAATGCTGATGGTTCCCATTGACCAAAAACTGAATTGGGACAGCAATATAAATGGTTAATGAGTGCATTCCTGATGAAGGGCGTATGCCCAAAATGTCAACTCTCCCGTTCCTCGGATGCTGCCTGATCTGCAGTGCTTTTTTAGCACCATGCTTTTTGATAGCCATGTAAATGCTGTGTCTACAGGAACAAGTCAGAGGATAGGGTCTGTGGGGTAAGTAAATCAACTGAGAGACAGAGCATTCCTCCAATCTAGGCCTACACAAGACTTGTGTCAAACCATCTTACTTCTGAATATGTTTGGCACTTTAAGAGAGGATAGTTTCAATTGCATAGTAGTAATGATTAATGCATTGATGTTTGCCATTTGTTTATTTTTTTTTCTTTTTTTCTTTTTTTTCCCCAGAGACACCCGGCTTCGAATCTCCTTGTTTTTTTTTTCCTTAGCACCTCTGAAGAGACTCTTTTTTTCTTTTTTTTTCTTTTTTTTTACTTATGTTTGCCATTTGTTAAAGAATAAGGTTATTTGCAATAAACATAGTTATTTTGCTGTTAATGATAGGGTCCTGATGTGAATTCCTCCAGTTTGAATAGCAATCAGGCAAATTGATCAACTTGATAGTTTAATTGGGCTGTGACACATTTGTGATGGTTTGTGGAATAGTTGAGACTGATTGTTGGCACACCCTTCTCAATTTACAAAAACACAGAATTGTAATGGCACAGGAGGAGGTTATTAGCCCAATTTGCCTGCACTGTTCCATTAAACAATCTTCATTACCTACTGCCAATCTCCTATGAGTCCCCATAACCCTGCACATTATTTTTCTCCAAATAATCATCCAATACCCCTATAAACCCCTCAAGTGAATCGACTTCCACACCATTTCCACTGCATTCCATATTCTGAGTACTCACTGAGTAAAAGCTTTTCCTCATTTTACCCTTGCTTCCTTTGCAGATCACTTCAAATCTATGCCCTCTTGTTGTTCTTCTCATTGTGAGAAGGACCGGTTCCTCCCTATCTACTTCACCTAGCCTGCTCTATCCAATCTCCTCTTAGCCATCCAAGAAAAACTGCCCCAACTTCTTCAATCTACTTTCATAACCATCTGGTCATGTTCTACAACCACCTGATGAAGAGGCAGCGCCTCGAAAACTAGTGCTTCCAAATAAACCTGTTGGACTATAACCTGCTGTTGTGCGATTTTTAACTTCATAACTGAAGTTTCTCAACTCTGCAACCATTCTTATAAACCGTCTCTTCACACTGTCCAATGCGTTCACATCCAATTGAGTCACAACACTGCACTGAATGTGAATGAAACCTGTAAAAGTAAAGCGCATCTCAAATTGGAGACTCTGCTGAAATCTCTTGTCTGATAACCCATTGCTCCAATGGCCCACATTCAGCACCTGTCACCTTACCTCATGTACCATTTGTTGAGACTGCAACCATATAGTTGTAGGTGTGCAGTCTATAGCTAGGGCACCGAAACCCAGAGGACATCAGCTAAGAGCATCTCAGCAGCCAGTTACTAATGCAAGTCTTTACACTATAAAGCTGACACAATATATTGAACAAGCAGAAGATTTAAATGTTTCACATTTTTTTCTTAACAAATGCAATAAATTATGAAATGACTGTGGAGTTTTCCACATCAGATCTATCCAAACCCATTAGAAGTCATACGGAAACAAAAAGCTACATTTCATTTGTAAATATTAAATATCAAGTGCATTTTCTCAATGAGGTGTGGCAGATGGAGTTCAACCCTGTCAAGTGTGAGGTTGTCCATTTTGGAAGGACAAATAAGAATGCAGAATACAGGGTTAATGGTAGGGTTCTTAGTAAGGTGGAGGAGTAGAGGGATCTTGGGGTCTATGTTCATAGATCTTTGAAAGTTGCCACTCAGGTGGATACAGCTTGTAAGAAGATCTATGGTGTATTAGCGTTCATTAGCAGAGGGATTGAATTCAAGAGTCGTGAGGTGATGTTGCAGCTGTATAGGACCTTGGTAAGGCCACATTTGGAGTACTGTGTGCAGTTCTGGTGGCCTCATTTTAGGAAAGATGTGGAAGCTTTGGAGAGGGTGAAGAGGAGATTTACCAGGATGTTGCCTGGAATGGAGAATAGGTCGTACGAGGATAGGTTGAGAGTGCTAGGCCTTTTCTCATTGGAACGGCGAAGGATGAGAGGTGACTAGATAGAGGCTTATCAGATGATCAGGGGAATAGATAGAGTAGACAGTCAGAGACTTTTTCCCCGGGTACAACAGAGTGTTACAAGGGGACATAAATTTAAGGTGAAGGGTGGAAGGTATAGGGGGGATGTCAGGGGTAGGTTCTTTACCCAGACAGTGGTGGGGACATGGAATGTGCTGCCTGTGGGAGTGGCAGAGTCAGAATCATTGGTGACCTTTAAGTAGCAATTGGATCGGTACACGGATAGGTACTTAAGCTAGGACAAATGTTCGGCACAACATTGTGGGCCGAAGGGCCTGTTCTGTGCTGTATTGTTCTATGTTCTATGTTCTATGTTCTATGTTCTATCCCAACTCTTATATTCAATGTATTCTTGTCCTCTGATGACAAAAATATTTCAGAAAATTACAAGTTGACTGCAAAGGAAAAAATTTTCAAAAATGTTCCACAAATAACAACAGACATGTATACATTCACTTCATGAGTTGATTAATTATTTGCATTGCTAGTCTGTGAAGAGAATGGAACTTTCCTCTAATTGAGTACATCTTTTTTCTATAAATTAAATTAAAATGACCCCAAATACACCTTTGTTTGTTCTTTCAGTAGTTGACAGCAAACACTTTAGGAGAAAAGATGAAACAAAAATACAAATTGCTGGAGAAACTCAGCAGGTCTGGCAGCTTCTGTGGACTGAAAGTAGACTTAACATTTTGAGTCCAGTGGTCCTTTAGCATCTGCAGTTCTTTGTTCTATTGCAGGAGAAAAGATGTTGTTTTAACACACACATCAGCAAAGAAGCTTTCTAATGTGTATGGTGGCACTGCCCAATTCCTGATGAAGGGCTTGTGCCCGAAACATTAATTCTCCTACTGCTGCCTGACCTGCTGTGCTTTTCCAGCACCACACTCTCGATAGAGGCAATGAAGTTCATTTAAAAAGTTACTGTAAATTTCAGAGCCAGAGCCACATCAGATCTGAAGTGGTACAAAATGTAACAAGATTAAACAACTTAACAAAGATTGAACTTGAATCTGGCTCCATGTTCCATTCTTGCACAATGCGCAATGTTACTAGTTACAAGGAAACTAAACCACAGTCTGAACTTGCCAGAAAGTTATTGCATGGCTAAGAATGGTATGAGTTTCAATGAACCTTGTGTATTGAGTCAGCTAATTTGAGTTTGGGCAATGTTGTAATTGTGTATCTAGATTGGGTTTGGAAAATAACGAGGAAGAATATGAACTGACCATACCATTCCTGGTAGCTGTGCCTTGTCCATGTTCAGGGATGTACTTGGATGGTGTCGTAAAGCTACTGATAACCTGATTCACAACCCCAGCATGGACCACTGCTTATGTGGTAGGATGGGAATGAAAGATTCCAGCCCATTATCACCAGCAACAAGAAATTGCAAGGGATCATTCCGATCTGTTTCTGGCAGATATTACACAGTATTTACAGCACAGAAAAAGGCCATTGAGCAGAAATGCTTTGTGCTGGTCCTGATGTTAAAGTGTTGCGATCCTCCGGCTAAACCACCACCAGTCGTCTCTCTGTAATGAGAGAACAGCCCTCTGGTCCAGCAGGTCTGTGGCGACTTCATTTCTGGTTTTACCTGTTATGCTTCACATGACATTCCTGATGAAGGGCTTCTGCCTGAAATCTCGACTCTCCCGCTCCTCGGATGCTGCCTGACCTGCTGTGTTTTTCCAGGGCCACACTTTTTGACTCTGACTGTACAGCATTCGCAGACCTCACCTTCTCTCATGAAGCACCTTTTGATTTCCACTGACCTCAAATATCCAAAACAAGGTTTCATAACTATGGTTACCTCCTTACAAGGTTACCAGACTTCCCACGACTACTTCTGGATGCTTTGGCTATTCATAAAACGATGGTCCCTGATTTGAATTGCTTTTATTCAGGTGGTGAGAGAGGAACAGTGTGGCGCATTTATAAATCACACCATTCTGCATGTAAAGGCGAATAATGGCACACCAAATTTGTTTCCAACTCAATTTTGTTTAATTTGGGCTGGGGTTAAAATTCTGATTCAAAAAAAGGCACAATCTGTCTTTTGCCAGCTGACTCCTTGGCCCGTCTAAAATCCAAAATGCATAAATTCTTGTAGGTTGGATGAAATGGAGCCTGGGCAATTATAGACAGAGTTTATCATGCTGTAGCAGCTTTTTGCTTGTTAAGTGCTGTAATTATTGTACTTGGTAATTTATTCAAATGACATTTAAAGCATAATAAAATCTCATCTTTTGTGTGCCCGCAGTGAATTTTGAAAAAGCTAATTTCTGCAGGTGAGCAAGAAAAGTAGACAAGGAGATCTTCTAAATTACAAATGAGGAGTAAAATGTTGCAGTGTCGAAGTGATGTGAGGGCAATTTTCTACTGTACACTAAGATATATTTACATATTCATATATATGAGAGTATATTGGGACAGATCTCTCTCCCTTGGAGAAGCACAGAACATAAACAGAGCAGTCTAAACCAATTGGATGTTTATGGTTTACCAGAGTGGTACATTGCAGGGTCTAGGATGACTTACTCAAGGACATAATGAAGCTTGGGGCAGCTGCTGTGCAGAATCAATATGGAATCAGTTATAAGTATAAACTAAATGGTGAGAAGCCTTGCTAGATCCCTCGACCTGTATATTTGATATGAAATGTCCATTGCTAATATAACCAGTAATTGCATGTGTTGTGAGCAGCGCAATACTGTTACATACTGGAACAACCACCATAGTGAAAAGATATCATATTTCGTTATGGGGGAGCATTGTCAAATATCACAACACCAAGACAGGCCTACTGTATCTCTGTTGATCAGCAATCACAAAACCGGACTAATCCCATTTCTCTGTACTTGGTCCATAGTCTACTATGTCCCCTCACCTATGGTGGCTCAGTGGTTAATACTGCTGCCTCACAAGCCCTAGGGACTTGGGTTCAATTCCACCCTCAGGTGACTGTCTGTGTGGAGTTTGCGCATTCTTTCTGCGTCCACGTGGGTTTCCTCTGGATGCTCCTGTTTCCTCCCACAGTCTAAAGATGTGCAGGTTAGGTGGATTGCTCAGGATAAATTATCCATTGTGTTTAGGAATGTGTAAATTAGGTGGATTAGCCATGGAAGATGGGGGAATGGGTCTGAATGGGACGCTCTTCAGAAGACTTGATGGGTCAAATGGCCTGCTTCCACACTGTAGGGATTCTATGCCATGGCATTTTGTGTGCTCATCCAGATGCTTCTCAGATGTTGTGAAACCATCTGCGTCCTCCACTCTCTCAGGTAGCGTGTTCCATATTTCTACAGCAGTCTGGGTGGAAAGTATTTTCTCAGATCTCCTCTCAATCACTTATTCCTCACCTTAAACTGTGCCTTCTGGTCTTAGTCATTTTTGCCAAAGGGGATAAGATTCTCATGATCTCACTTAGCTATGCCTCTCCTAATATTGTATTCCTCAGTCAGATCTCCCCTCAATCTCTTTTGCTCAAACAAATCCAGCCTATCAATTCAGGCCCTTTCATCCCAGGCAATATCCTGGTGAATCTCCTCTGCACTCCCTCCGGTGCATTCACATCCTTCCAATAGTGTGGCATACAGAACTGGACCCAAACTCCAGCTGTGCTCGATCCAATGTTTTGTATCAAGACTTCCTTGCTCCCATACATTGGCCCATTGCAAGATCCAGGATTATGTGCTAAGGGATACCCTGAACCTTGGCACAGCTATGGTCATGGTTTAGTGTTGTACAGTCACAGTCTATTGTTCTTTCATCATAACACAAGAAAAATTTGGAATCTGTGTAAAACTGTAAACATTTGAGAGTGTTTGACCTAGAATGTGAATGTATACTGTAAATATGATTTGTAATTGTAAGTGTTGTGAGACACCTCAGAGTGTCATGTGCAGTGTTTATTGAAAATGAATTATATTTTATGCAATGTTTGAACTGTTGGGTACTGTACATTTCCAAACTTCATGAAAAAAGTGTGTTATTGGAAAAATAACTGGTTATTTATAAGTGACTTAATAAAGTTTGGATTCAAATTCTCAGTTGCGACCTAACAAATTTCATACAAATTTGTACTTTTATGCATTTTCGTTATTATTCAGAGTTGCTTTGCATCTTTATGCAGGGAACAAGGCTCTACCAGGAATCTGCAACATCTAGTTGTACCTGAGATTTTACTAGATTGGATACATATAGATAAGGAGGCGTAAAGGGAGCTAAAGGAAGCGAGTTCAGATATATTTCAATCCTTGGGTCAGGCAAGATGAACGGGAAGGAAAGGAGAATGAAATATCAGAGATAAAGAAAAACAATACGGAGGTTTCGAAGTTCTGCAGCTGAGGAACAGAAGGCTCTCTTGAAGTGGGGTTACAGGAGCTGGCTGCACAGAGGGTTATCTCAGCAGAGCATTGTACCTTCTAGGTGGCAGGGAACAGTCTCAGCACTGTAACCACAATGCAGAACAATTGTAATTGTGCAAGAAGCTAAACTCAGCTTCCTGATGGCAGAATGAAATTCAGGAAATACATTTTTGGAACTTTAATGGGGGATGGGAATGAAGGACCCGATACCCAGCATGAGGAATTCCTTGGCTGTTCTCTGTTTGGCTTGTCCTTTGATAATAGTGTTGTCCCAGTCGAACTCATGTTGCGTGTGTGGCTACTAAGGATAGCTGGTCATGTCGTTTCGTGGCTAGTTGGTGTTCATGGATGCGGATCATTAGCTGTCTTCCTGTTTGTCCTATGTAATGTTTTGTGCAGTCCTTGCAAGGGATTTTGAACACTACATTGGTTTTGCTTATGCTGGGTATCGGGTCCTTCGTTCTGGTGAGTTGTTATCTGAGAGTGGCTGTTGGCTTGTGTGCTGTTATGAATCCTAGTGGTCGCAGTAGTCTGGCTGTCAGTTCGGAAATGCTCTTGATGTACGGTAGTGTGGTTAGTCCTTTGGGTTGTGGCATGTCCTCGTTCCGTTGTCTTTCCCTTAGGCATCTGTTGATGAAATTGCTAGAGAATTCCTAGAGGCATGGCACTCATCCACAGATTCAATCAATAAGCACATCGACCCGGACCCAATATACCGACCACTGCAACGGACAACTGGAACTGATAACCGGAAGTGGCAGAGACAAGCCACTATAAATGCCAGAGGAAACATCACAGAAGCGCTTCACAGGAGGCTCCCAAGCACTGAGGATGTCACCTAGACAGGGGACGAAACGTTTGCAAGACAAATTCCCAGCTCGGCGAACAGAACCACAACAACGAGCACCTGAGCTACAAATCTTCTCCCAAACTTTGAACACCTACGGGCGAGAGACGCTAAGACAAGCCAGGAAATGGGAATCCTGTGCCAACCGCCTAAGCGCCACATACGAACAACTCTGGTTCCTGCATGAATGCCGAAAGAATCGAATCCTTTCACCATGTTGTTGTGGTTCTGTTCGCCGAGCTGGGAATTTGTCTTGCAAACGTTTCGTCCCCTGTCTAGGTGACATCCTCAGTGCTTGGGAGCCTCCTGTGAAGCCCTTCTTTGCTGTTTCCTCCGGCATTTATAGTGGCCTGTCTCTGCCGCTTCCGGTTGTCAGTTCGAGCTGTCCACTGTAGTGGCCGGTATATTGGGTCCAGGTCAATGTGTTTGTTGATAGAGTCTGTGGATGAGTGCCATGCCTCTAGGAATTCCCTGGCTGTTCTCTGTTTGGCTTGCCCTATAATGGTAGTGTTGTCCCAGTTGAATTCATGTTGCTTATCGTCTGTGTGTGTGGCTACTAAGGATACCAAAAGAGGGAGTTTAACCCCACCCCACAGCTCACCAATAGGATAAACAACACACTGAGGAACCTACAAAAAAACGGACAGATAACCAGGTTTTACCTACAAAGAATGAAACCTGAAAGCAAGAACACCCCCAGATTCTATGGACTACCTAAAGTGCATAAACCAGACATCCCACTCAGACCCACAGTATCACTACCAGGGACACCATCACACAAACTGGCTAAAGAACTACAGCAGGAGCTGAAACACCTGATCAGCGGATCCAGACAATCTATACAATCGACACAGGAATTCTTGGACATCATCAGGAATATACACATAGACAAGGAAGAAACCATGGTCTCATTTGATGTAACGGCACTGTTCACCTCTATCGACAAAAGCCTAGCCAGAGAAACAATAGCCAGCCTGCTGGACATACAGAATAGACAACAGGACGGTGAACCTATCAACAAAGACGGCATACTCAAACTACTGGACCTGTGCCTCACAACACACTTCACATTCAACAACCAAATATATGAACAAATCAATGACTCACCCATGTCTGGACTCATAGCAGAAGCGGTAATGCAAAGATTAGAACAAACAGTCTTACCGCAAATTCAACCCAAACTCTGGGTCAGGTATGTGGATGACACCTTTGTAATCATTAAAAACACAGAAATAGAGAACACACACCAGATCATCAACGCCACACTCACAGGAATCCGATTCACTAGAGAGGAAGGAAAGGGCAACCAACTCCCATTCCTAGACGTGATGGTACAGAGAACACCGAACGGAGAATTCACCACAAAGGTATACAGGAAAGCCACACACACAGACCAAGTCCTGAACTACAAAAGCAACCACCCCAACACACACAAAAGAAGTCGCATCAAGACACTGTTCAAAAGGGCCACAACACACTGCAGTACACCAGAACTGCAAAAAGAGGAAGAAGAACACCTATACAATGTATTCGCCAAAAACGGATACCCCCCGCAATTTCATCAACAGATGCCTAAGGGAAAGACAACGGAATGAGGACATGCCGCAACCCAAAGGACTAGCCAGGAGCATTTCCAAACTGACAACCAGACCACTGCGACCGCTAGGACTCATAACAGCACACAAACCAACAGCCACTCTCAGATAACAACTTACCAGAACGAAGGACCCGATACCCAACATGAGCAAAACCAACGTAGTGTACAAAATCCCATGCAAGGACTGCACAAAACACTACATAGGACAAACAGGAAGACAGCTAACGATCCCCATCCATGAACACCAACTGGCCACGAAATGACACGACCAGCTATCCTTAGTAAGCACACACGCGGATGACCAGCAACATGAGTTCGGCTAGGACAACACTATTATCATAGGGCAAGCATGGCACTCCTCCACAGATTCAATCAATAAGCACATCGACCCGGACCCAATATACCGGCCACTGCAACAGACAGCTAGAACTGACAATCAGAAGCAGCAGAGACAAATCACTATAAATGCCGGAGGAGACATCACAGAAGCACTTCACAGGAGGCTCCCAAACACTGAGGATGTCACCTAGACAGGGGATGAAAAGTCTGCAACACAAATTCCCAGCTCGGCGAACAGAACCACAACAACAGGACTGATGCTGTTCATGGTCTGGTCCTGTGGATGAAACTGGAGTTAATAGATGGAGCAGTAGCAGTGAGAGGGATGAGTGGGCTGTGATTGGGTGGAAGTTCCAGTGTCATGAGCTGGAACCAGATATCTGATGGGCAGAGGGTGGTCACTGAGTGTTAGGGAATGGTAGCTTTGGTATCACGCAAGGTCAGAGTGGGCACAGGGATGGTAACATGGACACAGTCAGTTTAGAGACAAAAGCAGGCTCATAGAGTGGGGGGACGAAAACAGAAAGTACAGGAGAAACTGAGAAGATTAACTTCTCTACAGTGTGGAACAGGCCCTTCAGCCCAACAAGTCCATACCGACCCTCTGAAGAGTAACCCACCCTGACCCATTCCCCTACCCTATATTTACCCCTGACTGGTGCACTTAACACTATGGGCAATTTAGCATGGCCAATTCAACTGACCTGCACATCTTTGGATTGTGGGAGGAAACCGGAGCACCCAGAGGAAACCCACGCAGCCACGAGGAGAATGTACAAACTCCACACAGACAGTGGCCCAAGGCAGGAGTCAATCCCGGGTCCCTGGTGTTAGGAGGCAGCAGTGTTAACCACTTGAGCCATAGTGCCACCCTAAAGATCTGGCAGGATGCATGAAGAGAGAAACAGAGTTAACATTTCCAGTCCAGTGATCTTTCTTCGTAAGAGATGGAGATGACTTGGTGTAGCATGAAGGGTAATGGGGTGAGGCAAGAGAGAGCTTACATCAACAGATTACTCAGTCATTCTGAGGGAATGTTAATGGGTAATGGAGGGAGTGGTAGAAACTGGTGGAATGTCTGTTAGGTGTAATGTTCATCATTTCACTCATGGTGAGGGGAAGAATCATTTTGGGTAAGAGGAGTTATTGGTCTGCTCAGTGGTGATTAAGGGATACCCTAAGATTCAATTGAATGAGAACCATTCTCAATCTTTGTATTGTGCACTCCAAGGTCTCAGCACCCTGTCACTCCCCCTGAGGACAGCTCTCTTGTTCCTGACTCATGAGTCTTGTTCCATTAAGGATAGGAGTTGGACTAAAGTGCAAGCTCAAGCACATCTCATGGAAACATAGAAACATAGGAGCAGGCGCAGGCTAATGGTCCTTCAAGCCTGCTTCACCGTTCAATATGATCCTGGATGATCATCCAATTCAGTACCCTCTTCCCACTTTTTCTCCCATAAGCTTTTATCTCTTTAACCCTAAGATTTTCAGAGTGATTTGAACAAGCTGTGCAAATGGGAAAATGTATGGCAGATGCAAGTAAATGCAAATAAATGTCAGTTTGTCCACTTTGGTAGCAAAGAAAGGAAGGTGGATTATTGTCTGAATGGCTAGAAACCAGGAAGAAAATGTACAATGAGACCTAGGTGTCCTAGTAACTAGTCACTGAAGATGGTGTTGGTGCACCAGGTGGTCAAGGAGGCAAATTGTATTTTGGCTTTCATAGTGTGAAGATTTGAGAACAGGAACAGGGATGTCTAGCTGCATTTATATAGGGCATTAACGTGACCACACCTGGAATATAGTGTGCAGTTTTGGTTTCCTTATCTGAGGAAGGGTGTTCTTGCTATTGAGGGAGTGCAGTGAAGGTTAACCAGACTGATTCCTGGGATGGCAGGACTGATGTGTGAGGAATATATTTGCTACAAGATCTCATGTAATTTCTCACCATTTCTTACCATGCTTGCTTTATGAACTATCTACCCCATCCATACAGTGCTTAGGTATCCAATTCTAACTCCATCTACCATATGATGTTCCCACATCAGCTCTCCATTCAGCTGTAATCTGGCATTCCTAACACCTGCATCATCTGTTTGCTGCGGGCCTGGCCTTCCCTTGCGGCCAGAAACATTTTTGTTTCATTGCTTTGTTCTCTTGTTCTGGTGGTTGTAATAAATTATACACTTGCATCTTAACATTGTGATCCTATGTTTGGGTTCATCTGAAAGAGTGCACATCCACTTATGCCAAATGAGCTGCATAGACAACATTGTGCCAACTGTGCCCACAAGTCTGGCACCCAACCTGCATAACATTCTACATTCCTGCCAACCTGAGTGCCTGGGAGTAAATTACTTTAGGCCTTTGGCAGAAGCAAGTCCCACATGTATCTGACATTGGATGGCACATGCACAGGTAATTTGGCACTTCTCATTTGTACATTCTGCCAAAGGGGCAATCTTTACAAAGGGTGCTATCATGTGGACACCAGCTAGATAGTCAATGACATGGCTGCACATACTGTCCAAACAGCATTCTTAAAGGGTGATAAGTGGGTCAGTTGAGTATTCAGCTGTGTTACAAATCCCTCATTACACAAACACTACCCAAGGTTTAAGCCTGCAGTTCAGAATAACCAGAGATGGCACTACCAATGGAGTGACACCATAAATGTTGTATCCCCAGGTCCATAACATGCAGAACTAACTGGGGACAAGGTGTACTGACCTTGAATACATTCAGCAATTAGCAATAAAAAGAAAATAGAACGAGCGTGATTACAGCGAATTTGAACATATTTATATGAGCTTCTTCCATATTGTGATAAACATCTGTGCCACCTTTGTTTCGTTAGAACGTTTAATCTTTATTTTTCCACCAATTCACTAAGGTGCTGCCCTGGCATCCATTGCTGATATGGAAGGGACCTGCTAACTGCTATGTCATATTGACTGTGATGACCTTGGTGGCTGTACTCTGGGGTCTTCCTAGTCCTGGAGGACTCTGACTTGCTGAGGAAAGTTTCCTGTTCAGATGTCTGACCTGCTGGATGCAAGGGTCTCACTGGGAGAAGGGAAGTGAACTGGTGTGGGCATCATCCATAGAAAAACATCCTCAGTGTCATTTTACAATAGCACCTCCTAGATTCTATGATGAGAAGGGACAAGTACAGGGAGGTCAAGGTGGTTTGACCTCAGTCACCTTCCTGCATTTGAACAGCTGGAGGGATGGAGGGAAGGTTTGAAAGCATATCCAGCTGTCATTCTGTGTTCTGCTGGCTCTGGGTCTCCATTGTCCACTCTTTCTATGGAGCACTTGGATGTTTGAACCGGAACAGCAGACAGAATGTGGACAGACTCCTCCATCTCTCACCCTAAACTATGCGTGACCTCTGACAGCTCTGCCAGGTATTTCCCCCTACATCACTATCAGTACTCTTATGGTCAAATCTTCAAATCTAGAGGCTTCTTATCTCTGTGGGGCTCAGTAAGGGACCTGGCCTCCAGCAGTCCTCTGTGTGTCAGAGATCTTGGCTGTCGTGACCTCTATCGGCTCCAGGTATGTGCCTGTGACCTGCTTTCCAGATTGTAACTGAGTCTAATCTAGAATATATATAACCAAGGCACATCTGTGCTGGTGCAAGTTACAGGAGAATGCCATGGTGGTGCTCTCTCTGTGGATTTGGAGTCTCTAACAGGGCTAGGCAGTGTTGATGGAGGAAGGATGTTCCTGATCGCAGGTAAATCCAGAACCAGGGGTCACAATTTAAAGGTGTGGAGTAAATCATTTGGGTCAGAGATAAGAAGAAATGTCTTCACCCAGCGAATGGCAAGCCTCTGGAATTCGTTACCACAGAAAGCAGTTAAGGCCAAATCATTTATAATTTTATGATTTCAAGTAGGCGTTGGATATAGGACTCTGTGCAATTGAGTTGGATGGTCAGCTATGATCATATTGAATGGCAGAGCAGATTTGAAAGGCCGAATGGCCTATCCCTGCTCTCCGTTTCTATATTGCTATGTTTATCCTGAGAGGTAAAGTGGAAGTTGAGTGGAGATGGAGCTAGAGGAAGCCTGTCTCCAATTTTTAGTTTCAGGCTTGCTGTAAGGACCTGTAGTAGTGAACAAACACTGCTTGGCAACTCGTTCCAAACAATGTTACATAAATTTTGCGCTCAATGTGTATGCTGGTTTCCAACAATAGTGAAGTAAACATATTTGAACACTGATGGGGTATTACTGTTTATAAAAACTGATAATTACTGTGTTCAAAATCATAACATAAAATCATGCTCTTCTAAACAAAATCATAGGCGTTGGCATTTTTGATTTTAAAAAAACTCTCAAAATAAAAGCTAAATGCTGCAAATCCTACACACAAATCACTTTTAAAGACTGTTTGCTTTGCAAGTGACCTTTTTATGAGATTAAACTGGATATTATGTGGCAGCGCATGTTATTTTTTGAAGTAAGAGTTTTTACCTCTTTTGGTTTTGACTCCTGGTTCATCCTTAAGGATCTTATATTTGTTTGATTCTTCCTACGGTGTGACTAAACAAAGAGTGAGTCCTCCCCCACATTGCAACACGAAAAATACAGGCATCCAATTTCATCTAAATACCAAAGCACCAAATTCTAGGTGGTTCTTTAAAATACCAGCCTCTCAGGAAATGGATAAATGTCTTGAACAAAATCAATTCAGGCAAAGTAGAACTGAGAAGGTAATTGTCTGATGTCCCCATGTCTATTATTTATGAGTAGGTCATCCAAATCATATGTAAAGACTGCTGAAGCATTTTTAAAGCATATGGTACACTGATGGGATATAAAATACAGAAGTTTTGATTGGCAAAATCACAGTTGTATGAAATGCTTATGCACTGTGTCACACTATGACTGACATAATGCAGCCTTCATAATACTTGCAGAGACACATAAAACGAGGGTTATTGAGGGCTGCACAGTTTTATATATTATGGTATGGAGCTGCTCAGCAGCAGGACTGTTTGTGGCTACTCTGGGATAGCTAGAGGATTAAGGGAGAAGTACTTTAGGCTGAGGCACTTGTGCGCCCTTGCTGAAGTTGATAGACTTTTAACATTGTGCAAAGCATTTAAACTTCATCCCCATTAAAAAAAAATGTTACCTGAATTGGCCACTGAGACAGTAAAAGGGAAGGTTAACAGAGTAACTTTGAACAAGCATAAATAGACATCAGGAAAGTAAAAAGTAATCTTTAAGATTACAGGCAACATTACTCATCCTCAGGGTTCTTATGTATCGCAGTTGGAAGGAAACAGTTTTATTCTTTCAATTTTCTTAGCACTTGTTAAGACAAGATTCAAAATCACAAAAATAATGGATAGCAGATACATGAATCCATGAGGCATGAGGCTTGTGTATTCCTTATGATTAAGAAAGCATTGCATTGGGAAGTGGGTCACACCTAATAGAAAATTACAAGGTAATTGCCAGAAATCCACCTTAGAAAGGAACAATCGAGCATGACCTGGTTTAAATATACTTGTAGGTAGGAAATCTGAAGGATACCAGTGAATCTAAAGCAACTTAAAAAATTCTTATAGTCCAATAAGCATCATAGGTGTAAATACATTGTCATGAGGTGGAGGTGCTGGTGTTGGACTGGGGTGGACAAGGTCAGAAGTCACACAACACCAGGTTATAGTCCAACGGGTTTATTTGAAATCACAAGTCTCTGGAGCACTGCTCCTTCATCACCTGACTAAGGGGTTGTGCTTCGAAAGTTTTTGATATCAAATAAACCTGTTGGATTATAACCTGGTGTTGTGTGACTTCTGACTTTGAATAAATAGATCGAGTAGTTTAGAAAAAGATTTGCTACAAGCAGCGCTGAACCTCAACATTTAATAAATTAGATTGATAATTTAAAAGGATGACAAAATATATGGGGAGTGGTTTCAATATTCCTTTCATCTTATATTTGTTTTTTAAAAAAATCTCCTCTCATCTCCAATATGTTTTTTGATAGATAAAAGGTCATGCTTTCAAGCTATCTGTGGCATTGCCAAATTCTTGCATGGAAACACTGGAGCATCCAGTAATTCCTTAAAACAGCACCTGGAGAGCATAATTGAGATGTTTGCGAATGGCCAGTAGCACAATTTGCTAAGTGATACCAGGCAGCTTTACTAACATGCACTTTGCAGATCCAGAGGGTATGACAAATTGCAGAAACACTCTGAATGTGGCTTGTGCAAGTCAGGATTTTTTTTTTAAGGACAGAATTCTTCCCTCGACTCCTCTTTACAGAATTGTAAATTCGTTTTTGCAACTCCAAGAAAGTAACAAGCTGATTATTCTGTCCTGGGGAAATGTTTTCAAAGAATCTTCTGGAATCGTCTTATGACTGACAACCAGCCAACATTTCACATTGCCATGGTGATAAGATATTACCTTGCATGCATGCATTGAAATGATACATTAGAATAATGTGCGGGGTAGGAAATGTATTGTCCTGAAACAAAGCATTAAATTAGGATTGTGAATTAGCAGGAGTGAGAAAGTTACCTATAACCCTATGGGGTATCATCAACTTGAGATAGTGTTTCATGAATGATAGGGTATTGGCAGCAAACCTTACATCACATTGGAAACAAAGAGTGATTTATTTGCTATCAGCCACTTAACATGATCACACAATATCAAAATGTACCCTGATATTTTTAATCAAAAAAGTTGCATGATAGCAGTTAAGATTTCATGTTTTCATGTTTACTGTAATACTTAAATTCAACAACTGTTAGGGCATTTTAAGCTAGCTGTCATTGTAATTCTCTCTGGAACAAAGCTATGAATATAGATTGTAATCAAAGTTTGAAGACATTGCCAAATTGTCCATCGTATCCAAGGGAGATCTAACGTTTGCCTTGGTGGAGTGAGCATTTTTTTTCCTCTAATATGAAAGTAAATGTTCAACAATACTTTAATATGTGCACAGTTATTTCAAGAGAGCTTTGTTGGCATTCAGTTAGACATGAAATTCAACATTCACAGCATAACATTCACAGCATGACTACTGCACATATGGTAAAGGCGAACATTTTCCCTGCAACAGTTCTGAGCACAGTCCATCCTGGCCATTGGATAAACCACCATGCACAGTGGAGCAAGGTGTAATCTAGACAAGATGCACTGCAGTGTTTCCAGGAGGCTGCTCAGCACCATTTTCTCAAAGGCAATTAGTAATGAGAAACTGGCTTTGGGAGCTATGTCTGTGTTCTGTGAATGTATCAGATACAGATGGTTTTTCTGTTAAGTGATGTTGATCTGGATATCATGGTTAAACACAGTAAGTACAACAGAAACATTCATTGTGAAGCTGGCTGACCTTTGTTACCTTGAATGCATAGCCATTGTTTAGGCTTGAGACAATGGTTTGGAAGTTTTCATCCTGCTGGTGTCAATGCACAAGCTCTGTGTAGCACATGCTCCTTATTGAAAATCAGTCCTCTGACCTCATTACGATACTGGAGAGACACAATGTACAATAACCACTTGTAAAATAATGGATAGACTTCCATTTGAATGTTGTGCAGCAGTGCTGTTGTATAAAAGCACTTCATTTGGAAGTGCTTCTGTTTGTTTCTCATTATGTTTGATCTTGTGCCACAGTGAGAAGCCACACTTGCCAAGGGTACAAGTTGAAAAATTCAGGCTATTACACACCTTAGGCCTACACTCCTTTATGAACACGAGTTCCCTGCATGAAAACAGCAAGCATATCACCAACGTTAATTTGCACCCTTATGTAAACTTGACTTGCTGTCAATAATGCAAACAGCTATGCACTTTGGAGCATTGGAAAGTAGAGATTAGGGATTGTACCCTATGCAATCTCTCTCTTGCTGGCAGCTCTTTAGAGGTCGGCAAAATAAGAATCACACTGTTGTTCTGTAAAAGTTGCCATAGTCCAGCAAGGGTGCTCTCTCATTAGAGAGAGAGAGAGACGGCTGGTGGCGAATTTAAGGGTGACATTGAGATGGCAGAACCATCACCTCAGCTGTTGTGGGAGTTGAGCCCATGCTGTTGACATCACTCTGCATTGCAAACCAGAGCCAACAGCCTGGCAAACTGAATGAATACCCTCACATAAGCCACCTCACCAAGGCTTCCCGAAGTTGGAGTGGGGACCCCAAGCGGGATTGTCAGCTGAAGGTTTGGACTCACAGACTCTGAGGCTGGAACTCAGTCACAGGTGAGACAGCTGGAGTCCTGCTTTAATAGATATTGGTTCTCATAGCAGCCCTACACATGACTATCACCTCCTCCACAATGGGGTCACGGTGGGAGAAAGGTGGGAAGCACTACACTAGGTGAGGTGTACACATAGTAATACAGGGGGAAAGAGACCTCTCACACAATGGGAAAGAGGGTAAGTCTTCTTCAATCAGCCTCCATCCCATCTTATTTCCCCCTCAACCTGGCACCAGCACCAGCCTTGCATGGCAAATACAACATTGCATTTATTTGGCAAAGCAGACACATCCTCCAGTCAACATTTAATTTAAACAATAAAAACAGAAATTGCTGAAAAGGCTCTGCAGGTCTGGCAGCATCTGTGGAGAGCAATCAGAGTCAATGTTTTGGGGTCAGTGACCCTTCCTCAGAACCTGAAACATTAACTCTGATTTCTCTCCACAAATACTGCCAGACACTGGAACTTTCCAGCAATTTGGGTTTTTGATTCTGATTTCCACCATTCGCAGTTCTTTTGGTTTTTATCAACATTTAATTTAAGGTGGACTTTGCAGAATAATCTACAAATCTCTATCACTGATAGCACTATTAAAAGATTATTTTGAGATTTCACTGTCCTCACTCAGTGCAGTGTGAGCGTTTTGATTATTAGTCTTCTTACCTTAGTGTACAAATTTCTGGACTCAGGTTCAAATTTCACCAAATCTGGTGTATTCACATACTGGGTTAAGTTACTAATCAGCCATCAAAATCCTTCCCATGTCCTGTAACCTTCTATGAAGGAAGGAAAACAACAGTAGAACATAGAATAGTACAGCATAGGAACAGGCCCTTTGGCCCACGATGATGTACTGAATATGTCACCAAATGAAACTAAGCCCTTCTGCCTGCCATTGGTCCATATCCCTTCATTCCTTGCATATTCCTATGCTTAGCTAAAAGTCACTTAAACTCCCCTATTGTATCTGCATCCACTACCAATCCTAGCAGCACATTCCAGACACTTTGTGTAAAAAACACTTGCCCCATACATCTCTTTGAACATCTCCCCTCTCACCTTAAATTCATGCTCTTTAGTATTAGACATTTCAGCTCTGGGAAAAAGATTCTGACCGTCAACTCTATATATGCATCTCATTATTTTATACATTTTTTTAATCAAGTCTCCCCTTAGCCTCCACTGCTCAAGAGAAAACAACCTGAGTTTTTCCAGCCACTCCTTATAGCTCATACCTTCTAATCCAGACAGCATCTTCTGCACCCTCTCCAAAACCCCACATCCTTCCTGTAATATAGCAATCAGAATTGAATACAATACTTTAAGTGTGGCCTAACCAAAGTCTTATAAAGCTGCAATAAAACAGTATACAAGTATATATAATGAATCATATTTGGTACATGTTGGGAATCTGTACACATGAATTAATGGTATTATTTTCTGTTGGTACTTGATGTTGGTATTGACAAAGGCAACTTTTTTTAAAATCTGTGAAGCAGTTTATACATTTCTATTTATAGTGCATTAATATCAGTCTACTGTAAGCATAGGCCTGGTCAGAGATCATACTAATCCATCTCCTTCTTCTACACACTGTAACATTGGGTTAGCTCCAAAAATCCCATCTATTTTCAGAGTAAAGCTGCAAGGACACACAACCTTCCTCTTGTTAATGCATGGTGCTGCTTAACATTAAAAAACGAGTTCTCATTATTATTCTGTGTTGTGGTATTGACCTGCCGCTTTACACTGCTATAAATGATGAATGAGATTAGCCGTTATTCCTCATAGAAGTACAACAAAAGATATCGCATTGCATGAAGGCATTGGCCCATTGTCTTGATGCTAGCACTTCGAAAAACAAATCAATTAGACACATTTTTCTATTTCTTAAAGGCCTTTCAACGATTTTCCTTTTTAAATATAAATGCATATAATATATTTGGATTCTCTGGCTTTTGCTTTTTTTCCTTTTCTTGGGTAAAATTTCATTGCAAGATTTTCCAATATTTACTCAATCCACTTTTCCAACATCAGCTATTCCAGGAAGTAACATGATCAGTTAGGTGTGAAGTTTGGATGGAAGATGGGAGAATAGCCAGGACACTATTGGAATAGTGGAATATCGGGTCTAGAGGTAACAAATGAGGATTTCAGTAGCACATGAGCTGAGGCAACATTAAGGTTAGGAGATGTCACAGGGATAGCGGTGTCCTGGAATTGATTCTCAGCTAATAGGACAAGGAGTACAATTGGCCTTAGTACAAATTGACGAGAGAAAAGTTTGGTTTCGAACCCAATACATATCCAGGGGTGCTTTGTGAGGCGAGATTGACCTGGAGAGTTGTTTGGATTGCCTGTAAAGACTTGCACAGGAATAATGAATGATTGAGTGAGTTACTGTAGAATGACTACCGCCCAAGGAATGGTACTGAGGTGAGAAACCTGTTCTTACAATTGTGAAAGCAGGAAATGGGAGATGGGAAAAATATAAGGAACAGAAAAAGTTAGCGCTGTGAATACAGCATCTGTTTCTAAAACACCTCACTCCATTCACAACTTATGAAAATAGATCAATCAAATTTGATAGGAAATGGCATAAAGTGCCATAAACATAATTGTTGTCTGAGTGTAATATTTCACAATGGTACAGTGACAGAGGTTGGTGAAGAATTATGGGGAAAGGATCCCTCTCCCTTTCTATTATTTCTGGTGAGTTGAAGTCATATCTTTATGACTTTGCAATTGAGGGAGCTTTTCCCTGTTATAGCAGACCTGCTGCTGACCCATGAGAGTAAATTTTACATGGTGGCATTACAGCTTCAGTCCACTGTTGGGCCACAGTCTGACATCAATTCTGCACATCCATCTCACAGTCC
Source organism: Chiloscyllium punctatum (assembly GCF_047496795.1). Lineage (NCBI taxonomy): Eukaryota > Metazoa > Chordata > Chondrichthyes > Orectolobiformes > Hemiscylliidae > Chiloscyllium > Chiloscyllium punctatum. Next base: position 11,598,533 of record NC_092783.1, on the reverse strand, counting down.
TCTGAAAAGTCAGACTATTCATTTTAACAACAAAAAAATTCAGAAATATCTGAACTGAATATAGTAAGCTGATTTTTTGCCAGTGAGACAGGAGCAAAGTTAATGTCCAGGTCAGAAAATCCTTTCCAAGTGATAAACTAACTAAAGTTCTTAATTGATACAGAGAGAGGTTCTCTGTCCACATAGAAACTGGGGTGGTGGAGTGTGGTGGTTGTACGTTAGGCCATTGACTGATTTAGATAATTACAGCGGCCATTGTTCCATGTCCTCAGGGAGAAATCTTCACCTTCTACCAAAGTTGTTCAAGTCCCAGAGAAAACCAATGTGTCAGAGGTGAGCTGAGACTTGTCATATCATCAATGGCAATCTGAATCCACAGCTGTAAGCTGAGAGATAGGGCAGGCCATCCTCTTTGCTGAAGGTGACAGGAGGAGGTCACCCAATTGTGCAGTCGGTGCACCTCCCTGCTCAGTGTTCCTGCCCCTTGCCTTTCCTTCCTTCTTCTCTCTTACCTCCTGCTCTGATCCTCTTCTGGTGAGCTCCTCCAGGGCCTCAAAATGTCCTTAAGGCCCACACCTCTCTGAAGGTTTATGTTATGGAAAATATAGCAGGCCTTTAGCGTGAGTGAAAACCTTGGCAGATCAGGCACCAGAATCTCATCTTCAGAAGTCTGATCCTCTACTCAATGTTTGTATCACATCATGCCTCAGTCTGGGCTTTCTGTGGAGAGGCGAGTGTCCGAATCATCAAGGGATATCCTTTGTATTCCAGGACCCATCCACATCCTTTGGGGTTGGAGGGAAGATCTGAAGAACTAGTCGAAGATGAACGAGTTATGACAATGAGTTAAGGAAAATGAGCACACACAAAGGAATGCAGCATCCAAGGAGCAGGAGAATCAATGTTTTGGGCATGAGCCTTCTTCAGGAAACCCGAAACGTCGATTCTCCTGCTCCTTGGATGCTGCCTGACCTGCTGAGCTTTTCCAGCAACACATTTTCAGCTCTGATCTCCAGCATCTGCAGTCCTCACTTTCTCCACACACAAAGGAATGTCTTGTCATTGCAGACCAGTACAGTGAGACAGTGGAAATACTCTCTGTAGATGAATCACATTGTTTGTTCATAGTGCCTGGATACTCACATGAGTGCAGTTGATGGTGCCCTACACCTGAGCACACCCAGTGATTGTGAAGAATTCCAATGGCCTTTGCTCCTTCAAAAGCATTTCTGTCATATGCTCTGACCAGCTCTGGTGAAGAGGGCTTGAGTGACTGGTAAAACACATTGGTAATGTAACAAAATGCCGTTAGAATTATAGTTTTGATTGAGAAATGCATTTCACTATTAAGATAGGACATTCATAAGCACTAAAAACTTTTAAAGGTAAAAATTTCAGTGGAACAAACTAATCAATAAACACTGTGTTGCACCCATCAAGAAAAGTTACAAATGAACTAGAAGAGAACATGGACATAGCATAGCTCTTAATTAATGTAAAAGAACTCAGCACAGACAACTAAAAGTTAGGAACAATATTTTAAGCATTGGAAAGAAGGCCTTTGAAGAAATATGGCATGATTACACCTAGGTGAGAAGTAGCAGAACCTAAAACCTCAAACATTCAATACATAACAGATAGACTATACTTATCACATCAATACCAAAAGAAAATAAGATCAAACAACAGACATAAGGAGAGGGAACTGAAACATTTTCATTACTGGCAAAAATCCAAAGTATTATTTTAAAATTGAGGGAATAAGGGAGTGTTGTATGTAAATCACTACAGGTTATCTTTAATTCGGTTACTTATTAAGAAGTCTCACAGACAATCAGATGAGACAAAATAAGTCTCCAGAATTGAATTATAAAAGATCACAAACAAATTATCTGGATAAATGCTCACAAAGTATCAGTCTATAAGTCCAGAACTTCAGAAAGGAATCTTCACTAAAAAGTTCAGTTTTAATGTTAATTGATACAGCATTCCATGAAAATGGGAGGAACTATACAGACGGTTGGCACTCACATTTGCGAAGATGGTTTAGAACTGTCAGCAAATAAGACCTTTTCACTGAAACTTCAAATATATTAGTAGCCCTTAGAAGATACTTCCCAAAAGAGATATTTTCTTGCACTAGGAGAAGATATGTTACTTGTTCAGTGCTTTAATTTCAGAACTTTATTTCAAAAGTTGATGGATATTCTATTCTTAGATTTTTTAAGCAGTTATAAAAAATGTCAAGTTGGATTTTATTGATTTGGTTTGCAGCTTTTCAATAGTTTTTGGCTGAGCTGTTTCGATATCTGTTTAAAATGCATTGTGTGTTAAATTCTCTTATTAAAATTGTAAAGTTAGCAAATTGTCTTATTTAATTTTTTTCTATGACACTGAAATGAATCCTATTCTCTATATACTCCTTAAATAGGGAAGTATATATCATGAAAGGAAAATCTCAGATCTTTACAATGTCTGGAATGCTTGCAGCATTGCTAATGCTTCTTAAAGTTAAGCAAACTATTTGCAGGAAGGTAATGGGGCCAAAATTGTATTAAATGGTGGAACAGGCAGGAGAGGCTGAATTGCCTACTCCTGCTTCTAGTTGTTTTGTTCTTATAACGTTTTTGACAGCTTCTTCCCCTGTAGGACAGTTATGACAATCCGATAAATCCCAAGGCTGAATGTTTGTGGATTGATTAGCATGAACTCAGCGGGCGGCAGTTATCAGAGAAATACCCCAGATCTGTATGAGTTAAAAGCTATAAATCACTTAGTGAGCTGTTGTTTGCTTGATACCACTAAGGTCAAAGTTGATCCTTGGTTAAAGCCGGGTTTGAAGAAGTTCAAGGCCACTGTGAGATGGATGGCTTCAGGCATGACATAGTGAGCAGTGCTGCAAGACGATGCCTTCTGTGACAAGGGCACAGACCTTTGTGATCATCATAAGAGGTTAATAGTTGTTGTGCTAATAGCTAGAGTCCTATTGCACTTAACATGCTTAGCTTGTAAATATTCATTTGGCCATACTGGTGCTTTCCTGGTGGTGGAAATATAAAAACACAATAATGAACGTTGGCTTGCAGTCTTTCATCCTGCTCTTCTGCCTCTGCAATGGCAGGAGAGTGACAACACAGCAAAACAAACTGAATGACAAACCGGTAAAACTTGTGAATGAGACAAGCTAGCCCAATTTATCTCCTGTTCTTCAAAATGGGTGTTCAGTATGACAAGTATGTTTTCATTTTAAGTATTGCATTTTTTAATTGGTTCTTCCCCCTGGATTGAGTGGCCATTCTTCTTACAACCTAGAGATGAGGGCAACTCTTCTCATACTGATAACCCTCCATCCTGCTGAATTTCAGGTGTCTCCCCAGTCCAAAAATATGCAGGTTAGGTGAATTGGCCGTGCCAAGTTACCGGTAGTGTTAGGTGAAGGGGTAAATGTAGGGGAATGGGTCTGGGTGGATTGCTCTTTAGAGGGTCGGTGTGGACTTGTTGGGCCAAAGGGCCTGTTTCCACACTGTAAGTAATCTAAAACTGCCTACAATCAGCTGATTTGCAATTGTCTGTCTGTTACAAATGTGGTTCCTTTTAAAATATCACAATCCTAGTTGAACAAAGTTTTTTAATGAGCTTTTTAAATACTTTAATTGGCCGGATTGGGGAGGAGAGTCGGGCCATTTCCCTCATCCTCCCCACAATGTTTGATTTCACACAGAGTAACAAGGATCCTGTATTTTCAGCACCACTGCCTCCTCTTCCAATCCTGATCTTGATGGGAGCCTGACAATTTAGCATTCTATCTGATACTGTGACTGGCCTCTGTTCTGATCAATCGCATTCACCCCAACCTGCCAAAGATTTTCCAGGAACAATACATTAAGAATCAGAGTCGAGAGTGCGGTGCTGGAAAAGCATAGCAGGTCACGCAGCATCTGAGGAGCAGGGGAATCAACGTTTCAGGTATCAGGAAGCCTTTCATAAGCCCTTTTCCAGCACCACGCTCTTGAATCTGATCTCCAGCATCTGCAGTCCGCACTTTCTCCTATTGCGAATCAGATGCCTTACAATAGTCACATCTTTCTGTTTATTTTAGTAACTGATTTCAATGGTGGTAACAAAATTAAAGTATTTTTCTTGGTGACTAGGTATTGAAGCCTTATAATAACAGGTAAAGATCAGGTATGGTTCTGTCACAAAAAGGAAGCTCGCTCAATACACCATCACTCAGCTTCCAGAGTTTAAACTACCCGAAAATTCTGTTCCATAATCACATAAATTATTGGTTCATTTTCAATTATTTAGACAAGAGAATATTAACCTCTGTCACTGAACTGGTGATTGGACAAACATACTTGTGACAAGAAGCAAACCACAAGGGACTATAAACAATGGGGCTGATCCGACTTCCTAGCTGCATTGTTTGACTTGGAAAAGAACAATTCCAATTCTGATTGGGTCATTATGGGTCAAACTGTGCAAAAAGTAGAAACCGAATAAGTTTCTTCCACGATTCTATTTGACTGGCAACCACTATTCCCCCCCTTAGCTTGAATTTATACCAGTTTATTATTTTTAACAAGAAATTGCACTGATAGAAAGATGCAGTGTTTAATTATTCATACTTTTATTAACAGTTTTAAGAATAGACCGGACAAATACCTCGCTGTTGTGATGTAGACTAAAACTGAAAAGGAAGTACACTGATTGTCAGGGAAAGAAGTTGTATTGTATTCAGGTTAGTTTTGGAACATGTAGTCATGTCCACTGCAAGCAAGACTGAGGCCAAGTCAACAGGAAACAAAGTTGTTTTTCCACTTTCAATTCAATTTACCACAACTCAAACCTAACAAACTGAGTTTGGGTTGACGTGCCTTGCTGAATAAAAAAGGTACAATCAACTGACGCTCTGGAATCAGCCAAGTACTAAACTGCACTAGCACCGGGTATTGTTCTTTTCTCTCTGCTTACAACAATTGGTGACTTGTAGTGAAGACTGAATGTCAAGATGGAAGGTGGCTCAGTGTTTAGCATGGCTGCCTCATAGCACCAAGGACCTGGTTCAATTCCAGCCTCGGGCAACTGTCTATGTGGAGTTCGCACATTCTCCCCTTGTCTGCGTGGGTTTCCTCCCACCATCCAAAGATGAGCAGGTTGGGTGAATTGGCTAAGCTAAGTTGCCTGTAGTATAGGTTAGATGCCTTTGTCAGGGGCAAATGTAGAGAAGGGTGGGTTATGCTCTGCAGGATCAGTGTGGACTTGTTGGGCTGAAGGGCCTGTTTCCACACTATAGGATTTCTAATTCAAAAGGTTGTAAACTCTTCAAAATACATACACCCAATGAATTTGCATTCATCTCCTGTCTTTTCTGGTATTCTAATACAAACGTTTGAAGACGGATGTACATTTAAATATCGATTTTCATGAGATTCTGCTCAACTTCTCATCCAAAAGGCAACATCTCTCACTGGAGTTGACAGAATCAATCTTGAGTGTTAGAGTTGATCGTGAAGCCACGAGATTCTGTCACGGAGGAGAGATATTATTGAGCCACAGCAGGCACATTGTCGTTAACATTCATATGGCTAATCACTTCATAATGGATAAAGGCCTGGACTGTAGAAACATAATTGGTAAATGAGACAAGGATCAGGTAGTCCAAACATCTTTCTGAAAGCAACATAAACTCCTAAGTCAGAAAGAATATTTCCATAAAACAAAAACAATGAAGGAGCTGGTCATCGACTTTAGGAGGCAGAGTGAAGGACAGGCCCCTGTCTGTGTCAATGGTGCTGAGATGGAGGTGGTCAAGAGCTTCAAGTTCTTAGGAGGAAATATCACCAATAATCTATCCTGGTCCATGTCGACACTGCAGTCGAGAAAGCACATTAATGCCGCTATTTCCTCAGAAGGTTAAGGATATTCAGAATGTCCACAAAAACTTATCAATTTTTTTTTAGATGCACCATAGAAAGCGCTATGGCAACTGCTCTGCCCAAGACCACAAGAAATTACAGAGAATTATGAATGCAGCGCAATCTGTCACAAAATCCGACCTTCCTTTCATTGGCTCCATCTCCACTTCCGACTTCCTCAGGTAAGCAGCCAACATAATCAAAGACCCTTCCCACCCTAGTAACATTCTCTTCCAACCTTTTCCATCAGGTAGAGGAAACACATATCAACAGTTTTAAAAACAGCTTCTTTCCCCTGTTATTTGTTATCAGACTTATGAACTGACTCTCATATATTAGAGTTGATCCTTCTCTGCACCTTCCCTGTAGCTAGAACATTACATTCTGCATCCTATTCTATTTCGCTGAGGTACTTATGTTGGGTATGATTTATCTGGTTAGCAGACAAAACAGTACCTTTCACTGCATCTGAGTACATGTGACAACAATAAATCAAATCAAGTGAAACAATAACTTGCCTATATACTGCAGCTTTAATGTTGTAAAAAGTCCCAAGACAATTTGCAAGAACTTCAATATCATCCAAAGCCCATGGACTGGCAAACATGATGAGAACTGTTTTCCTTAATTAGATGTAGACAGGCAGGAGGCTGGAAGAACACAGCAAGCCGGGCAGCATTAGGAGGTGCAGAAGTCGACGTTTCGGGTGTAACAACATTGAAAAGATGTGGTAAGTTTCCAAATGACTTTTGCATGTTCTCAATTGACTGAGGTATCTGCCCTTGTTTCAATTGCACCAGCCTATGCCACAAAAGTAAAAACCCTATCATTTCTAACCTTTGAAAGTGGGGAATTTGTGGAGATAACAATAAGCTTCAAACTCTGTATTTCATTGATTACCGATCAGGTTCACTGCAACCAATTAGGGTGGCTGGAAATGATGGACCAAAGATAATAAATACTGAGCTAGATGGACAGCCCAAGGGATGTTCATTACCTTAGAAAAGAAAGCAGCAAGCAAACCAGAACAGTTGGAGTACTGTGCTCTATGATGCTCCCCTTTCACCTGTCTGCAATATGTACTGTGTCAAAACAATATCACTTTGTGTGCTGCTGACTGAATCCAGATGACTATCGCCATCGTGTTGAATATTTCATGACAAGGGATAGTGCTACAGTTTGAGCCATTTTATGCATCGCTGCTGGTTTTTAGATTTCCATTAGATTTCCATTCAAAGCATCAGGTGCAGCATTTGTTTGTTGCTCTTACAAAAACAAATGGAAAATGGCAGTGATATGAACATAGGTTCCTGTTACACTGTTTCACTGTTTTAGATACATATGCTTCAAATATCTGCAGTTATTCGCTGCTCGTCTCCTCTTGAAATCACTTTAAATTTCCAGTTTTAGATAATCGCTCATTTCATGATTAATTTAGTATTACTCTCAGTGGCCGACATTGAGATGAAGACAGTCTTATTGAATTACATTCTTACCCTCAGGTCTTTATTGTATCTGTCTTTATTGTATCATCCTCCAATTCTGGCCTCTTGCACAATTCCTGACTTCTATCACACACTATTTGCAGTAAGGTCAGCAATTGCATGGGCTGTAAATGCTGGAATTTAATTTGCAAACTTCTTTGCTTCCTCTCACTCTTTGAGATGTCACATAGGAACTACCTCAAACGTTGGGCGATGATGTGAGTGTCCCCTTCTTTGGCTGTGTGTCAGATTTTGCTCAGTAACATTTGGGGGTGGAGCATCAGGGGACATTTTGCTAAGTAATTGTAAACTGGACAGTAAAATGCAGCACTAATGCAAACTTGATGTGAGCCTGATGAGGCAGACATTTGAAAACAAAAAGCTGAAATCAATATAAGTATTGACCATTAACAGCTGTTCCCAACCCAACTATGCCATTCCAGCATTAGGTTACAGCTCCCTGTTGGCAGAAGTCAGTTTTTGCAGTACATGTTATATTTTGGTCTATAACCCCCTAAGCTAATCACATTCACTGGGTGGATCCTCACCTTAGGCAGTAGTACAAAGCATGAGTTATCACCTTGGTCTTCTGTTATATAACTCTGCCTAGATCTACTGTGCTGGCTTCTTACCATCGAGGCAGGTACTGTGAAGTGAGACTTTTCCCAACTTGGCAGTTGGGAAGGATTCTTGCATTAGGTGGGGGATGGAGTCAGTCTGTCACACAATGGACACAGATTGGAGGTGGCCACATTGGCTGTTGAGATGGGCCAAATTTTGCTCAGATAGTGGGGGCTTCACCTGCAAGAGACTGTTACTCCTTCTTTTTGGGAAGGCAGCGTCAGACCACATGCCAACTAAGGCAGTGGTGAGGACATCATAGGCCTTCCCCTGGCCCTGCAGCCAGAGCTTATGCCTACTGACAGCTGTTGGTCGATCACAGGCAGGCAGTTCCTGTGCTCAGCAGAACTGTAAGGTTCTGATATGTCACCCTCTCATCTGTTTAAAAACCCTTCCTGTTTTCAAGGTCACCATCAGATATGGCAGAAGATTCTGTCTTTTGACCAGTTGTTTTGTTCAATCTCAGGTCCTCCAGGCCTCATCCCTCATTCCCACTCATCTCTCCACCCACACCCCCTGCCCCACCCATACCAACTCATGCCAATCTTAGCCCTTATTTGTCATATATAGAAAAGTGGGAAATATTGTACTACACACTCTCAGCTGTACCATCAAATTGCCCTCAATAAGGTTTGTTCTCTACTCTCTGGTGACACAGCTAGAGAGGAGAGAGCCTGCTTGCATGGGAACTGTTGGCCCATTTGGTTGGACCACTCAGGGGCATTTGTGTCTGGATGGCCAGACATACCCAAGGTTTTCTGTCAAAGGCAAGTGGACCTTTCTCAGTATGAACTCCCCAAGATCCAGGGTGGGGGGAAGTAGGATAGAGGTGGAGGGTCTGGCCACTTCTGGAGTGTGCTCCCTCCACTGGCTGAGTGCCTTCTGATTGCTTTGAGAGAGATGGGTAGCTTGAGGGTTCATGAGTTTTCCAGTTACCCTGCTGCCATGCCTTAGATCCTGAGGCCAAATGGTTTGAGGAGGGGGGAGTAGAGTCCAGGTGTGTAGCCATATCCAGTAGATCCTGAGTGGATTGGACATGGCTCTCCATGATGACTGCTAATCTGTCCATGGAGGCAACCAGAGCTTGGATTGACTGCACTGCTGCCGTTTCTGGGCAATGAGATCTATTGTGTCCCACATACTTATGGGCAGCTCCTGCTCTAACCTGTGCACGGGGAAGAAGTCTTGCTAGCACCACAGGATCTTCCGCTGCTTAGGACTGAACAAGTACCTGATCTCTGCCAGTCCTCCAAACACACAGTTGGCAGGACTTGGATGCTTTGGCACCTTTGCAGGAGTGGCCTTGATCTTCTAGGGCCCACTTTCCATTGTTGTAGTGGGAGAGGAGCCAAATGGCAGGCACCCCTGCACCAGTATGGGTTCTTTCTGGCCACTTGTGGCGTGTTTCTCCTGTGATGAGAGAAAGGGAGAGATTGAGTGGGGTAAAAGGAGCTGGCAATGCTGTTAGTGCTGGTGCAGGTGATCAAACAGTAGTTATGTATTCCAAGAGTACGAGGAGTCTCCAAGGTGGTCTTGGTTCAAACATGGACAAAAGAGCTGGATTTCAGAGGTGAGGTGAGAGTGACAACCCTTGACATCAAGGCTGCATTCGACTGAGTGGTGCATCAAGGAGCCCAAGCAAAACTGGTATCAGTGGGTATCAGAGCCAAACTCTCCGCTGATTAAAGTCATACATAGCGCATAGGAAGATGGTTATGGTTTTTGGAGGTCAGTCATCTCAGCTCCTGGACATCTCTGCAGGAGTTTCGCAGGGTAATGTCCTCAGCTCAGCCATGTTCAGCAGCTTCATCAATGACCTTCCCTCCACCGTGAGGCCAGAAAGTGGGGTTGCTCACCAATGGTTGCATAATGCTCAGCACCAGTCATGATTTCTCCAATACTGAAGCAGTCCATGTTCAAGTGCATCAAGATCTGGATAACATCCAGGCTTGGGCTGACAAGTGCCAAGTAACATTCATGCCACAAAAATGCCAGGCACTGACCATCTCCAGTAAGAGACAACCTAATCACTGCCTCTTAACATTTAATGGTGTTGCCAACTCTGAATTCCCCCACTATCAACACCTTGGGGTTACCATTGACCAGAAACTCAACTGGACTCACCACATAAATACAATTGCTACAAGAGCAGGCCAGAGGCTAGGAATAGTGTGGTGAATAACCCACATCTTGACTCCCTAAAGTCTATCCCCTATCTACAAGGCATAAGTCAGGAATGTGATGGAATACCCAACACTTGCCTGGATGGATACACCTCCAAAAACACTCAAGAAGCTTGACACCATCCAGGACAAAGCAGCCCACTTGGTTGGCACCACATCACAAATATTCACTCGCTCTGTTACCAACACTTCGTAGCAGCAGTGTGTACTACCTACAAGGTGCACTGCAGAAATTCGCTAAAGATCTTTTCAAACCAATGACAACTTCCATTCAGAAGGATAACAGGAGTAAATATATCGAAACCCCACCACCGGCAAGCTACCCTTCCCACTCACCATTCTAACTTGAAAATATCTCACTGTTCCTTCAATATTGCAGGTTGAAAATCCTGGAATTTGCTCCCTAATGGCATTGTGGTCTACCCACAGCACATGGACTGCGGCGGTTCAAGAAGGTAGTTCACTGCCACCTTCTCAAGAGCAAGTAGAATGGACAATAAATGTTGGTCAGCCAGCGATGTCCATGTCCCATGAGCACATAGGAGAGATAGAGTGAGTGTGAGGTAGCAGAGAACAGAGTGTGGCAGTTCTGGTGAAGTGGAGAAGGTCATTGACCATCTTAAAGCACTGCTGGCCATTCTACCAGACAGTCAGGTGTGCTCAGCTTGGGTCAGGTTGCCAGCGGCTGGTGTCACAGCCCCTCTGCTGGTTCTTTGGGGTGAGGTCTCCTCTCCTTGGCACCAATTGACTATGCCAGGACCTTTAGGTCTCTGATGGAGAACTGTAGTGGCATCGTCCCCTTCTCAGATGCCATCAGAAAATGTCCTTGAGGAAACAGGGCAGCTTCTGAATGCTAGCAATAAAAACAGAAGTTGCTGGAAAAGTTCAGCAGGTCCTGGCAGCATCTGTGAAGAGAAATCAGAGTTGATATTTCAGTTCCGGTGAGCTTTCCTTGGAAGAGGCTTCTCAGGAAGGATCACCAGATCCAAAATGTTGACTCTGATTTCTCTTCACAGATGCTGCCAGGACCTGCTGACTTTTTTAGCAACTTCAGTTTGTGTTTCTGATTTACAGCATCTGCATTTCTTTCAGTTTTTTTAATGCCAAATGTTTGTCTGAATGTCCAGAGGCTTTTTGAAGATGGCGCATGTGCCTGGGCTGCTGGCGTTTTAGTGAGTTGCTTTGGAAATGGCTCATGGCAAAATGGGGATAGAACCAGACATGACGAACACCAAAGGAGCAGGGTAGCTAGCTAAGGAAACAAGTTTAGTGAGAAACAGTGAGAAATCCCATGATGCCTTGTGGTGAAGATCTCTCTGACACTCTTGATGCCACTTTCACTTGGCCAAAGGAACGTGAAGATTCAGCCTGTGGACTGACTCATAGATATTTACAGCAGAGAAAGAGGCTATTTAGCCCACTGTGTCCACACTGGTCTGACTACACTAATCCATTTTCCAGTTCTTGGCACCGGAGGCCATTGTAATGCAAATGAATATCCAAATACAGCTGAAATGTTTTGAGGCTTTCTGACTTAACCACCTCTTCAGGCAGCAAGTTCTCGGCTCTCACCATTCACTGGGTGAACAAAAACCTTCTTCAAATCTCCACAACCACTGGATGAAGGAGCGGCGCTCCGAAAGCTAGTGCTTCCAATTAAACCTGCTGGACTACAACCTGGTGTTGTGTGATTTGTACATCCCAGTCCAACACTGGCATCTCCAAGTTCAAAACTCCCCTTAGCCTTCTACCTCTTATCTTTAATTTATGGTTACCGACTGCTCTCCTGAAGGAACATTTGCTTTCCTAACGACCCTATCTGTGCTCCTCAAACCTTATGACCGAGGAACCACTTTGACCTTCACCGATTCAAAAAAGATCAAACAATCCCAGTACATCCAACCTTTTCTCACAGCTGAGACTATGAAGCATCCTAGCTAATCTCAACTGCACCCCCTATAGTAAAATCATATACCTCCTAAAATGTGGTGGATGGAACTGTACTCCAGTTGCAGCCTAATCAGTGTTTTATAAATTCCATACTACAACACAATTAGACCATTTGCTTTTTTATATTTCTTATCATTTTTCTCATCATACGACATCTCTGGCAAATTTTGTGAGTGAGCGTAAAAGAACCAGTTGGTCTCCTGGTCTCTACTGAGATTTTCCACCCTTTAACCATCTACTAAAAAGTATCAAATTGACCTGGGTTGGTGGTGGTGGTGGGATGGGGGGGTGGAGGGGGGGGGGGGTAGGGAAGGGCAGATGGGTGGCATTGGTGAGGAGAAGCTATTCTCTGTGCAATGTTTTATTGCTTCAGTCTAGCTGAGGCTGAAACCTCCCAGACAAGAAACGTCAGGGATAAGCTTGTATTTTAGCAGCCGACAAATGCATAGCATTAGAAGCTACAATGTGACATTCGTAATTCACTTTTAGATCTCTTCTGGCAAGGTCTGAGAGGGGGAGGTGAGATTAGGTAGGCGTTAAATAATACAGGTGGAACTTTTTGAATTTACAGTTTACACAGTGACTCAGTTCTCACCCCAGCTAGCACTGCAATCTTTTAAGTGTGAAAAACAATTTAGATTTTCAGACTGCCTTTGTGCTACCATTTCTATCACACTGTGAAGCTGTTCAATTGAAGAATCTTTGAACAAGAGAATCAAAACTGTTGATAGCTTGTGGGATTCAAACCTGAGATACAGGTCACAAGCTGAGTCTTAGCTCTCCTGTTGTTGAAGTTTGATTTCAAAGTATCAATGGAACAAGGTGTCTGGATTGGTAAAAGTCCACAAGTAAATGCAGCTGGATTCTTCTCACTCACATTATGTAAAGAAATCTAACATGGCCTGGAATTGATCTATACATTGCAAACAAACCTACAAAAGGCAAGGTATTCGTTTAATTCCAGTCTGTGAAACTTTCGCATTGTTATAAGCAATAGAACTGCATCTTTAAAGTGATCTACCCTGGAAACATTGGTGTAAATCTTCCAAAGTGGGGAGAGGCCTCCAACTGAACTGAGTGTACTGATGCTTGCCAGGCCCCTGGGCAAGTCCTGGTGTGCTCACATCTGCAGTGCTTACTTGGGAAATTCAAACATCCAATTGTTGATTTCAGCCCTGCCCAGAGAGATCCATGATCCCTGTTAAAGCTATGGGAGAAGGTTCAGAATTGTTGAGGGACAAGGCAGACAATGTTGGGGGTGAGCAAGAGATTAGGAAGTAGTAGAGGAGAGTAAGGAAGGGTGAGTAGCGTTGAATGCATGCATCTTTTGTGCCAATAAGTGGGGATTTGAACCTGGAGCATCTGGCCCAGAGATAATGTTGCTCCCAATGTGTGCCACAAGACCTACTGACAGAACACTTAGTAAGGTGAGGCGATGTAGTTTTGGAGGTGACAGCCTTATATTAAAGGATAAAGTGAGGATTGCAGATGCTGGAGATCAGAGTCGAAGAATTTGCTCCCTAATGGCATTGTGGCCTACCTACAGCACATGGACTGCGGCGGTTCAAGAAGGTAGCTCACCACCACCTTCTCAAGGGCAAGTAGGATGGACAATAAATGTTGGTCAGCCAGCGATGTCCATGTCCCATGAGCAAATAGGAGAGATAGAGTGAGTGTGAGGTAACAGAGAGTGGTGCTGGAAAAGCACAGCTGGTCAGGCAGCATCCGAATGAGCAGGAAAATCAATGTTTTTCCTGCATTATAAATGGTTGACATACCATATATCTAGCATTTATTTTCTCTGCAATGTTCACAGGGCCACATTCCTGATGAAGGGCTTATGCCCGAACCGTCGAATCTCCTGCTCCTCGGATGTTGCCTGACTGGCTGTGCTTTTCCAGCACCACACTCTTCGAGCCCTATTTTAAAATAGTGTTGGTCAATGAATTAAAGGCAGATCTTATTGTGCATCATCAGCATTGATAGAGGAGCTCTTAAAGTCTGGTAATCAGCATTTGTAGCCAGTTTGAACAGTGAAGATTTTCTATTCCATTTGCTCAGACATCCGCTTCAATGATAGACTATGGAGATTAAGAAAGCTATTAAATTCAAATTTATCTTTCAAATCACAGTATTTGGCTAGAGATCTTGATGGAGACAGACTGCTATCGGTGTCTCCTACAGTCTTTGTTGTTATATCTAACTAACCAAAGTAACTAAACAAAACTCAACGCAAGATGAATAAACAGCAGCTCTTTTTCTGCTTTGGAACTCTGCAGCATTCTGGGCTTATTATTGTGTTCAACAATTTTAGGGTGTGAGGCATCTACTCCCATGTCCTTACCCAACCTCCACACACCAGGCCTTGTCATCAAGCAGCTATCATACACACGACCCATTAGCAGTTATTCATTCTCCTAGATTTACCTTTATCCACTCTGTTGTCCGTCCAGCTGCTTTTCTTTTTTTGGCTCTATCTCCATCTATTGTTCACACCTTCCCCCTCTCCCTCCCCCTACTCTATCTTCTGCATAAACACCAATCTTTTCCTTGCTACTATTAGTTCTGAAGAAAGGTCATTGGACCAGAAACATTGACTTTGATTTCTCTCTACAAATGCTGCCATACCTGCTGAGCTTGTCCAGCAATTTCTGTTTTGTAGCCAATGTAACTTGTAATGTATTACATGATAGAAATAGATGCACCTTTTTAAAACAAATGCTTCTTCTTGTTAGAGCTCACCAGTGCCTTAACCAAATAGATCCTTAGACCCAGCCAGTATTGGGAACATTGTAGGCCGATTTAATGCAATAAAAGGAAAATTTAAAAGATAAATAAAGTCTGGTGGAAAAGGATAGAAGATGTTTATGATTGGGATAAGAATGGGAGATCAATAATTAAATTCAGAGGGAAGATTTAGTAATTTATTACGATTGTGCCATGAAACCTGCATAACTAGTTTAAAGGTTTAGCATTATTATTGGAAATAATTTAAAGTTTTTGAAAAAGTAAAATAACAAAGCATTGCCATTATACAGAATTTAATGCTTTTTAAGAAGAAAATAATTCAACACTGCTACACTTTAAAGCTTGTAAAATAACAAAAACAAAAACAGGATTGTTATTCACAGAAAGAAAAATAATTCAAAAAAAGAAATTGAAATAGCATTGACTGCAGGATTAAATCTTACAAGAAATATAGCAGGAACCAGTTACTGCAAAATTTGAAATAGCTGTAAGATAAAATGAATAAAGAATCACATTAAAATAACATGATGGGTAAAATCATAGTGTCACAGCAACTTAATATCAACAGAGGACTAATAGAAGACAGGATTGGATATCTTGAAGAAAACATTTTCAAGGTACAGAATTGCTTTAAAATTTAAATACTAAATCTCAAGCTGATTAAGTGAATACAATGAAGATAATCAGTTGCACCTATAATCGGATGATGTTATAAATTGCCAAATCATAAAAGAAAGCACAGATACTTTTGAAGAAATGTTTCAAACTTTGACAATTATTTTGTCTTTCCCCCTCTATCTCTATTACCAAGATAGATCCTTGGTATAAAATGGAGGGTTGATGGCACCGCTCCACTCCGACCATTGGCTGGCAGGAGTTTATTTTAACATATATATTAAAATAAAACCACCAAACTATATTTTCAAAGGCCAGTTAGCAATATCGTCAAAGAACAATCATGAATAGGCAATAAATTCTAACCTTACCAATGATATATGCTCCAATTAAAGAAAGTTAAATCATGTATAACAAAAATAAATTGTACCTATGGGGCACCGCTGATTCTCTTGTGATATGAGTTACAAACTGAGGTTTAGGTAATTGCATTGCTCAGGCAATTAGGGAAGGTTCATTCACAATACACAGCAAAACACACCAACCTTCTACTGAGCCTTGCAATGGCCTTCAATAAATTATTTCATTTACCCCATCAATTGAATAGCGATCACCAGCGTCAGACCAAGGAGAAATCTTACATAGCAAGACGCAATTGATCATGTACCACATGCAACTAAGTGATCTGAATAATTTATAATACAAAAGATAAATAGCCTATACCACCACTGCATCCTATGTTTTTGGTCATCATAAATATTCACCTTTTAGTTGCTCAAACTGTGGGACTAGAAAGTGCAGTACTTTCATTTATTGGGTAATGTCTAACATGGTGGATCATATCTAAAGTCTGCAGGCCCAGGAGGAGAAAGTGTGGAAATTTAACAAAATCCTGAGATAATCGTCTAAATCTGTAAAATCCATCAGAGTGGTAGCTGCTTCTCATTGACAGCGGGGCTTTAATTAGATTTTAGGCATATTAACATAATGTGTACAATGACTGCTTTCAATGGGGATCTTGATTAGACGGTTCAATGGGCTGAGGAGTGGCAGATGGAATTTAATTTAGATAAATATGAGGTGCTGCATTTTGGAAAGGCAAATCAGGATAGGACTTATACACTTTATGGTAAGGTCCTGGGAAGTGTTGCTGAACAAAGAGACCTTGAAGTATAGGTTCTCGGTTCCTTGAAAGTGGAGTCTCGGGTAGATAGGATAGTGAAGAAGGCATTTATTATGCTTTCCTTTATTGGTGAAAGCATTGAATATAGGAGTTGGGAGTTTGTGTTGCGCTGTACAGGGCATTGGCTGGCCCACTGTGTAATTCTGGTCTCCTCCTATAGGAAGGACATTGTGAAACTTGAAAGGGTGCAGAAAAGATTCACAAGGATGTTGCCAGGATTGGAGGGTTTGAGCTATCGGGAGATGTTGAATAGGCTGGGGCTATTTTTCCTGGAGCATCGGAGGCTGAGAGTGATCTTGTATAGGTTTATAAAATCATGAGGGGCAAGAAAAGGGTAAATAGACAAAGTCTTTTCCCTGGGTTAGAGGAACCCAGAATTAGAGGGCATAGGTTTAGGGTGAGAGGGGAAAGACTTAAAAGGGACCTAAGGGGTAACTTTTTCGAACAAAGGGTAGTGCATGTATGGAATGAGCTGCCAGAGGAAGTGGTGGAAGCTAATACAATTACAGCAATTAAAAGGCATCTGGTTGTATATATGAAAAGGCAGGGTTTAGAGGGAAAAAACAATGACTGCAGATGCTGGAAACCAGATTCTGGATTCGTGGTGCTGGAAGAGCACAGCAGTTCAGGCAGCATCCAAGTAGCTTCGAAATCGACGTTTCGGGCAAAAGCCCTTCATCAGGAATAAAGGCAGTGAGCCTGAAGCGTGGAGAGATAAGCTAGAGGAGGGTGGGGGTGGGGAGAAAGTAGCATAGAGTACGATGGGTGAGTGGGGGAGGGGATGAAGGTGATAGGTCAAGGAGGAGAGGGTGGAGTGGATAGGTGGAAAAGAAGATAGGCAGGTAGGACAAGTCCGGGCAAGTCAAGGGAACAGTTACTGAGCTGGAAGTTTAGAACCAGGGTGAGGTGGGTGAAGGGGAAATGAGGAAACTGTTGAAGTCTACATTGATGCCCTGGGGTTGAAGTGTTCCGAGGCGGAAGATGAGGCATTCTTCCTCCAGGCGTCTGGTGGTGAGGGAGCGGTGGTGAAGGAGGCCCACGACCTCCATGTCCTTGACAGAGTGGGAGGGGGAGTTGAAATGTTGGGCCACGGGGTGGTTTGGTTGATTGGTGCGGGTGTCCCGGAGATGTTCCCTAAAGCGCTCTGCTAGGAGGTGCCCAGTCTCCCCAATGTAGAGGAGACCGCATCGGGAGCAACGGATACAATAAATGATATTAGTGGATGTGCAAGTAAAACTTTGATGGATGTGGAAGGCTCCTTTAGGGCCTTGGATAGAGGTGAGGGAGGAGGTGTGGGCGCAGGTTTTACAGTTCCTGCGGTGGCAGGGGAAAGTGCCAGGATTGGAGGGGGGGGTTGTTTGGGGGCGTGGACCTGATCAGGTAGTCACGGAGGGAACGGTCTTTGCGGAAGGCGGAAAGGGGTGGGGAGGGAAATATATCCCTGGTAGTGGGGTCTGTTTGGAGGTGGCGGAAATGTCGGCAGATGATTTGGTTTATGCAAAGGTTTGTAGGTTCTGTCCTTGTTACGGTTGGAGGGGTGGGGTCTGAGGGCGGAGGTGTGGGATGTGGATGAGATGCGTTGGAGGGCATCTTTAACCACGTGGGAAGGGAATTTGCGGTCTCTAAAGAAGGAGGCCATCTGGTGTGTTCTGTGGTGGAACTGGTCCTCCTGGGAACAGATCCGGCGGAGGCGGAGGAATTGGGAATACGGGATGGCATTTTTGCAAGAGGTAGGGTGGGAAGAGGTGTAATCCAGGTAGCTGTGGGAGTCGGTGGGTTTGTAAAAAATGTTCGTGTCAAGTCGGTCATCATTAATGGAGATAGAGAGGTCCAGGAAGGGGAGGGAGGTGTCAGAGATGGTCCAGGTAAATTTAAGGTCAGGGTGGAATGTGTTGGTGAAGTTGATGAATTGCTCAACCTCCTCGCGGGAGCACGAGGTGGCGCCAATGCAGTCATCAATGTAGCGGAGGAAGAGGTGGGGAGTGGTGCCGGTGTAATTACGGAAGATCAACTGCTCTATGTAGCCAACAAAGAGACAGGCATAGCTGGGGCCCATACGTGTGCCCATGGCTACCCCTTTGGTTTGGAGGAAGTGGGAGGATTCAAAGGAGAAATTGTTAAGGGTGAGGACTAGTTCAGCCAAACGAATGAGAGTGTCGGTGGAAGGGTACTGTTGGGGACGTCTGGAGAGGAAAAAACGGAGGGCTTGGAGGCCCTGGTCATGGCGGATGGAGGTGTAGAGGGATTGGATATCCATGGTGAAGATGAGGCGTTGGGGGCCAGGGAAACGGAAGTCTTGGAGGAGGTGGAGGGCGTGAGTGGTGTCTCGAATGTATGTGGGAAATTCCTGGACTAGGGGGAATAGGACAGTGTCGAGGTAGGTAGAGATGAGTTCAGTGGGGCAGGAACATGCTGAGACAATGGGTCGGCCAGGGTGGTCAGGCTTGTGGATCTTGGGAAGGAGGTAGAACCGGGCAATGCAGGGTTCCCGGACTATGAGGTTGGAAGCTGTGGATGGGAGATCTCCTGAGGTGATGAGGTTCTGTATGGTCTGGGAGATGATGGTTTGGTGATGGGGGGTGGGGTCATGATCGAGGGGGCAGTAGGAAGAGGTGGCCTTGAGTTGACGTTTGGCTTCAGCGGTGTAGAGGTCA
The DNA here is from genome assembly GCF_047496795.1 of Chiloscyllium punctatum. Taxonomy (NCBI): domain Eukaryota; kingdom Metazoa; phylum Chordata; class Chondrichthyes; order Orectolobiformes; family Hemiscylliidae; genus Chiloscyllium; species Chiloscyllium punctatum. The sequence continues at coordinate 11,579,177 of NC_092783.1, read as the reverse complement.
GTGCGCCAGACTAACACTGCGTCCCCTTTATTCGCTGGCTTGATGGTGAGGTTGGGATTGGAGCAGAGGGATTGGAGGGCTGCGCGTTGTGAGGGTGAGAGGTTGGAGTGGGGGAGGGGGGTCGACAGGTTGAGGCAGTTAATGTCCCGGCGGCAGTTGGAAATGAAGAGATCGATGTGTGCCAAGTGCGGGCAAATGGGACTAGATTAATTTGGGATGTCAAGTTGACATGGACAAGTTGGACCGAAGGGTTTCCGTGTTGTACATCTCTATGATTCAACCCAATCTTCAAAAAAACAAATTCCTTCTGGTAATGTCACATGATAGGAGAATCTAAAATTTGCCATTGATCTATCTTCACAAAACAACTGAAGAGATGAGGCTGAGCTAATGCACAACTAATTTATTGCATTTTATTGCTCTCAGCTTCAATCAAAGCAATAATTTTGTCCAACTGTAAGCACTCTGTCCACAATGATTGTTGATTGTAATTGACACTTGAATGTGAATACATGGTGTACTTAGAGTTAAAAATGCAGGCTAATGTGAGAAATAACTTACTTTATGAAGAGAGCTTGCAAACTTTGTGTGGATCACTCTTGATGAGCAGAATGGAAGAAAAACACGGAAACAATAATTTGATTACCATCTAAATTCATGGCTGCCCTATTTATAAAAGATAGAACATTGAACAGTACAGCATAGTACAGGCTCTTTGGCCCACAATATTGTGCTGAGCATTTATCTTCATTTAAGATCAACCTAACCTACACACCCTCCAATTTACTGCCACCCATGTGCTAGTCCAGCAGTTGCTTAAATGTACCTAATATCTCTGACTCTACTACCGCTGCTGGCAGTGTATTCCATGCACCCACCACTCTCTGTGCAAAGTGCCTCCCTCTGACATCTCCCCTGTACCTTCCTCCAATCACCTGAAAATTATGACAGCTTGTGACAGCCATTTCTGCCCTGGGGAAAAGTCTCTGACTACTCTATTTATGCCTCTCATTATCTTGTACACCTCTATCACGTCACCTCTCTTCCTTCTTCTCTCTAATGTGTGCATTATAAACAAAGAAAAGGATCACCATCCGATGTGATTATGTTTGACAGAGTTTATGACTGACATTCCTGAGGCATACCATGACTTTCTTTAACTGCATTAGGACCCATAAAATTAATTATGATATATTAAACCGAGTTAATACCTTAAGTCCAGATTATTCTGCTGAAGGTTAGTCTTACTGAACCCTGTTTCTGTCTCCAAACCTGCTGAGTTTCTTCAGCATTCTGCATTTTGATTTCAGATTTCCAGCATCGGCAATATTTTGCTTTAATTTGAAGATTATGAAAATGCTTGATAGGACGGACATATGAAAGCTGCTTTCATATGTATTTTACATGAGAACATAAGAACGTAAAAACTAGGAGCAGGAGTAGGCCACCTGGCCCTTCGAGCCTGCTCCACCATTTAATAAGATCACGGCCTCAGCTCCACTTTCCCGACCTCCTCATCATAACCTTTAATTCCTTTACAGTTCAAACAATTTTCTATCCTAGCTTTAAAAACATTCATTGAGGAAGCCTCAACGCCTTCCCTGGGCATGGAATTCTGCAGATTCACAACCCTCCAGGTGAAGAAGTTCCTTCGCAATTCAGTCCTAAATCTGCTCCCTCTAATTTTGAGGCTATGCCCTCTTGTCCTAGTTTCACCCACCACTGAAAACATCCTCTCTACTTCTATCTTATCTATTCCCTTCATAATTTTATATGTTTCTATAAGTTGCCCCCATATTCTTATAAATTTCAATGAATATAATCCTAGTCTACTCAGTCTCTCTGAATATGCAAATCCCCTCACCTCTGGAATCAACCTCATGAATCTCCTCTGCACTCCCCCTAATGCCGGTGCATCCTTTCTCAAGTAAGGAGACCAAAACTGCACACAGTACTTCAAGTGTGGCCTCACCAGCACCCTGTTCAGCTGCAAAATAACCTCCCATAATAACTCAATCCCTTTAGCAATGAAGGACAAAATTCCATTTCCTTCTTAATTACCTGTTGTACCTGCAGACCAACCTTCTGTGATTCATGCACAAGGACACCCAGGTCCCTCTGCGCAGCATGTTGCAATTTTTTTACCATTCAAGTAATAGCCCTTTTTACTGTTATTCCTACCAAATGGATGACTTCACATTTATTCCATCTGCCAGACCTTTGCCCACTCATTTAAACTATCTACGTTCCTCTGCAAACCTTCACAGTCTTCTGCACACTTTGTTCTACCACTCATCTTAGTGTCATCCGCAAACTACTCGTGGTGCCCAACACTTATCATTTATGTAAATTGTGAATAATTGCAGTCCCAACACTGACCCCTGAGGCACATCACTAGTCACTGATTGCCAACTGGAAAACCACTCATTTATCTTCAATCCTTCCTTCCTATTAGTTAATCAATCCTCTATCCATACTAATACATCACTTGTAATACCACAGATCAGCCTTATGCAGCAGCCTTTTGTGCAGCATCTTGTTGAATGCCTTAAGATTTTGATTTAAGACTTACTGATAAATCCAGCAAGGAATTCAAGAGAAACTGATCTAATCAATGAATATGGAACTCCCAACCATAAAGGATAGTTAAAGGCAGTAGAATGCAGGAAGTTAAAGCAAAGCTTAATGAACAGAAGGCAAAAAGAATTAGAAGATAATAATGATACACTTCTTAAAGGATTAGAAATAATTTATGCTCTTGTTTCTTGTGCATAATGTGAGATACGCTACATAGAGTGAAGGCCTGAATGGCTCAACTACCATATGATCTTTTGGAGAATTCTTCTCAGTTTCAGTAGCAAAGACTAGTCTAAAAAGTGTATCCCATTTTCTCGGAAAACATAACATGGTTTTGAAAGGAGAGCCCTCATCTTTGTTTTGCAGTTTACACGATACACTCTGTCATCCACTTAACTTTGGAAGATAGTGTCACGACAAGGGTAAATGTTCCTGTTTAATTTAAACCAGCAACACAGAAAGATTTATCTCGTGCAGTAATCTGTGAAAATTCGAGAGTCCAAGAACTATTTAAAGTAAAAATTAACAACTTGATTTCTTAGAGTATAACAGAGAATAATCAACTAACAACTATTTTTAACTCCTTCCTCTAACATATCTTTTACTTTCCCTTCCATAATACTAGTCCAATAAAACTGCCAATTAAGATTTACTGAAAAATTCAAATTTCAAAACCAGTCAGCAGTTGAATGTTCTCTTTATATCTTCCTCTGTCATCTTTTCTTCTTCTTAGGGTTTCTATTTCACAGATTATTGATTGATAAAGGTACCTTAAAGAGAGAAATTTTTCCAACATTCTGCAGATGTTGGTGGCCTGGCAGTTCTCCTCTCAACTGTTCATTTTTCCCGGTCTTATACCCCAAAGCATCAGATTGTTTCATTTGGCTTTTAATATTGTCAATATACTAAGGCAACCAGCTACCCTAGCTGCTGGACCAAAAGGTTACATTATATCTTGTTTAGAACACTTGGTGCTGTCAGGTAGTTCTGCTAGCTTTAACCTCTTTTAAAGGTATAGTACCCCTTACACCTTTATAACAACAGAAAAAACAATATTGAACCGTGCCGTAGGGTTCTAAGGCTTCACCAGCCTGTATGAATTTTGTGTTGACATCAAAACTGGTGAGCTCAGTTGACTGGATGGTTGGTTAATGATGCCAACAGTATGAGTTCAATTCCTACATTGATTGAGTGTTCTGCCTTTCCAACCTTGACTCTCACCTGAAGTGAGGTGACCCTCATGTTAAATTCACCACCAACTATCTCTCTTTAATGGGACAGTTTCAGTGTGCTGACTTTACCTTTACAGTTGTGTTGGCACCTAAACATTTAGGAGATATTAGAGCCAATGCTACATTTTTTTTTTAAGGAGGCTCTTCGAGAAGGAAGATGACTAAAGAATAACAGAGCGGGAATTTCAGAGCTTGTTGCCCTGACATCTGAAGGTCAAGCTGCCAATTGCAGAGGTTATTAATATAGGGAATACTCAAGCTGCCTGTACGAGAGTAAGTATTTGAGATTGTTGTGAGCTCAGAAGATATTGAAATGATGGGGTGGGTGAGGTCATGTGGATGGTTTGCAGTTTAATGTGGATAAATGTCTGGTTATCCACTTTGGTGGCAAGAACAGGAAGGCAGATTACTACCTCAATGGTATCAAATTAGGTAAAGGGGCTGTTCAGAGAGATCTGGGTGTTCTTGTCCACCAGTCAATGAAGGCAAGCATGCAGGTACAGCAGGTCGTGAAGAAGGCTAATAGCATGCTGGCCTTCATAACAAGAGGAATTGAGTATAGAAGCAAAGAGGTGCTTCTGCAGCTGTACAGGGCCCTGGTGAGACCACACCTGGAGTACTGTGTACAGTTCTGGTCTCCAAATTTGAGGAAAGACATTCTGGCTGTTGAGGGAGTGCAGCGTAGGTTCACGAGGTCAATTCCAGGAATGGCAGGATTGCCTTACACGGAAAGACTGAAGCGACTGGGCTTGTATACCCTTGAGTTTAGAAGACTGAGAGGGGATCTGATTGAAACGTATAGGATTATGAAAGGATTGGACACTCTGGCAGCAGGAAACATGTTTCCGCTGATGGGGGAGTGCCGAACCAGAGGACACAACTTAAAAATACGGGGTAGACCATTTAGGACAGAGATGAGGAGAAACTACTTCACCCAGAGAGTGGTGGCTGTGTGGAATGCTCTGCCCCAGAGGGCAGTGGAGGCCCAGTCTCTGGATTCATTTAAGAAAGAATTGGATAGAGCTCTTAAAGATAGTGGAGTCAAGGATTATGGAGATAAGGCTGGAAGAGGATACTGATTAGGAATGATCAGCCATGATCATATTGAATGGCGGTGCAGGCTCGAAGGGCTGAATGGCCAACTCCTGCATCTATTGTCTATTGTTTTGAAAACGAGGATGCGAACTAATCAGATGTGCTGTAGAGTAAACAGATACAGGTACACTATCCTTTATCTGAAATCCCCAAATTTGCAAAGCTCCGAAATCCAAAGTCTTTTTTGTTATTTTTTTTCTCTCCATAACAAGGTTGTATGGTGTACAAACAGTTAACCCAACCCCACACCCACTTGACCCAGGTCACTCAGATGTGATGTGGTGGTGTGGCCCAGCACTGGCAGGAGTCAATTCTGTCTCGGGGCTCATCGTACCCATAGGTGTATTCCATAAGATATTTTTAATTTCACCACTAAACTGTCACTTATTCAGAAATGCGAAAAATTGCGAATTCCGAGAACTAGCTGGCCCCGAGGATTTTGGATAAAGGATTGTGTCCCTGTAAATGGAGACAGTGTCTCAGCTGGTTCCTGAGAAGGGTGAGGTGTGGTTGGGGAGTTTCTTTCTATGTTCATGAAGCAGGTCATTGCTCCAACTGATGGTGCCTGCCTACATGAATGAGGCACATTTAACTGTGAGTTATCAGCTCGAGGTGCCCTTTTCCTCCTCCTGCAACCTCAGCAATGGATGCCTATTGATGCACTACCAAGGCTGCCAACATGTTGAAATGAAACAAAATGCAACAATGCAGCCATATTATAAATAGAGGTATACAGAACCAAAGCAAGGGAGTTATGCTGAACCTTTGCTAAACATTCATCATCATCTTAGGCAATCGCACTTCAGGAAAGGATGTGAAACAGTTGCTAAAAGTTTATTCAAGAACAGATCCTGGAGTGACCTCAATCATGTGCATAAATAGGAAATGTTTGGGCTATTCTCTGAAGGAGGAAGTTGAGAGATTTATTGGGAGTTTTACAAAATTATGAGTGGTCCAGAGAGGTGATGGGGAGAAAAGACTGCCACTGGCAGAAGGGTCAAGAGCTGGAGGACATTGATATGAATTAAATGGCAAAAGAGTTAACAGCAACATAAGGGAGTTATTTTTTTTAATGCAATGAGTAGTTAGGCTGTGAGGTGTAGACAACAGATGGTGGAAGAAGCAGATTCAGCCATGGCTTACAAAAAAGGATTGCATGAGCTTCTGAAGAGATAATATTCAAGAGTCTGCATGGAAAGTTTGAAGATTTGAGACTAGTTTAGCTGCCCTTGTGGAGAGCCTGTGTAGACTTGATGGGCAGAATGGCATCTTTTTGTGCTGCGGTCATTCTATTATTTGATATGAAATTGTCTGTTTGGTGATACACAGAGCATACTCTGGATGCTGTGGAGAATACACAAGTACACATATCGAGGAGTCATGTAGTGCACAATATGGTTATAATGTGAAATATTAATTCTTCTAGTTTGAGAAAAATAATAGCTCCAATAACAAAGACACTACATTTATAGATTACATTGAGTACAATTTTCTAAGACAATATGTTTAAAAATCAATGAGGAAATATGCTATATTAAATTTGAACTGAATAATAAACCATATTAGGGAGCCATTTGCCAGTAAGTAAACATCTCTTGAAAATTGATAATAGTATAATTAAATTTCAGAACTGATTTCAAAAGGGAGAAAGGAAACTCACAAGCCACAATTCTCTATTCAAGCAAGGCAAACATTGAAGGGATGTGTCACAACTTGAGTGCAGTAAACTCTGCTGAACTGTTAATGGGTAGATGTTGAGTGAAACAATGTGGAGGTTTCATCAAAAATTGGCATGCTAGAAAATCAATACACACATATTAAAGGCAAAAGCTATACTAGTGTAGATAAGGAGCCATTTAAACAAATGAGGCACAAGACAGGATTTTTACAAAGGGCGCAAGTGAGGACTACAGATACTGGGGACCAGAGTCGAGAGTGTGGTGCTGGAAAAGCACAACAGTCAGGCAGCGTCCGAGGAGCAGGAGACTTGATGTTTCAGACAAAAGTCCTTCATCAGGATTTTTACAAAGTTGAGAAGACTCCAATCACCTCTAAAAATGGCCACAGGAAGCAGATTCTGAGATTCCTGGCCCCATCCCAGAGTCTCCAATTTTCACCAAGGCAGTGTAAGGCAGTGGACTGATGATGCTTGTGAACTTACTCCCAGTATCTCTGACCTCCTGGCTCCATTGCAGTATCCAGCAATTGTCTAGGAGTCAGGACAGCTTTCCAAAGAGTTGTGACCCCTCCACATGGTCATGAATGGCAGTCTAGATGAGGGAACCTTTGAAAGGTGAGTTCAAAAGCTCTAACCCATGCCCCAGCAACTGTGTCTTCACCCACATTCTTCATACATGCCTTGATCTTCATAAGCTCCATGTTCCTCCATGGTCCTCATATTTTCCATGTCAATTTATGGCACGTCCAAATCCATTTTTCCATTATCCCTCTCAATAGAGGTAATTAACCAAGTAATAAGAACATGTGTGAAAAAGCTTCAGTATTCTGCTTTCTTAAAAAAAACTCCTTTGCTGCAGCCCTATAAAAGGCCATTCATCCAGAATTTTAAGGTTTCAAAAGCAGAAAATACAAATACTTGTGGCATCTTTATCCTGTGTAAATAAACATTATGAGACTGACAGAAAAGATCTTCGAGAAAGAGCTATCAATTACACAGTGTTTTCCCTTGGGTGTGATTGTTTTAACATTCTAATGTTTACCTCCGCTCTCAGCTAAAAATGAAAGTTAAGGCTTGGATTCCTTTGAGTTAACTATGAAAAGGAGGTTGAAATTACAATGTTTAAAATGATAAAGGGTTTACTTCATGAACAAAATAAACAAGATAGAAGCTTATGGGCTGGCAGGAAATGAAGGAGGATGTGTGAGGTCTTAACAGAGATGTGGGCTGGCTTTGGGACTGTTAACCCAGATCTTCAACCTCTAAGGGAGGCCAATGGGTTCTGCTGAAGGTGGGACAACTGATAGGTGTCCTAAGAGAAAGTGAGGACTGCAGATGCTGGAGATCAGAGTCAAGATTAGAGTGGTGTTGGAAAAGCACAGCAGGTCAGGCAGCATCCGAGGAGCAGGAAAATCGATGTTTCGGGCAAAACCCCTTCATCAGCAATGAAGGGTGATAGGTGGCCTACCTGAAATGTAAACTTGCGTGAGTTGCATGTCAGTGGTATGAGTGTGAGTGTGAGTGGGAGTGGGAGTGTCTTGAGGGTGTGAATCACTCGTTCTGCGTTATCATTGGCATCATCGCATGCATAGACCTGAGGTGTGGATTGTAGTTAAAAGCCAACCCTTTGCCCTGTTTCTGATCCCTATGGCAGCTTTCTCCTTGCGCCTCCAGTAACATTTACCTTTTCCCTGGGTTGCTTCTCAATGCTGGACTCATGGGTAATGTCTCTATCATGGCACTGCCTCTGAGTGGATAGGATATCATATCCAGGGGTCCTTAATGAGAAAGAAGAATATGTGCTGTCCTCTCAAATGTCTGGGGTCAGTAAATATGGCAGGCCTTCTTACTATTAATCAGCATGCGTGTCTCACTGCTTTCTGTGGTGGACACAAGACACCTGCCAACTCAGACAATTCCACCCACAGAAAGGTGTCTCTGTGAATGGGTGAGAATGGAATCCATGGGAAAGGTATCAAGAGATACTGAGCAAAGGCTTGTCAATGTAGTTGAAGCACAGGTCAGCTGCAGAAAAAGCCAGAGAGATTAACTGACCCATGTTCTGTGTGACCACCTGAACATAATGGGTGTGATCAATCTGTGAGCGATTTTCAGTTGACCCTCTGTGACATGTGTGGGTCACTCATGACAAATAAGAAAACATTTACACCACTGATTCACCCAATGGATTCTCAATTGCAAAATGCTGTGAATATATTCGATGTAGCATAGGCATAGGCAAATTAGATTTAATTCACTGCATCAGGCCATTTCAATTTCTACATTGAAGGAAGGAAATAGAAAGCATTAAAATCAAGCATGATTGTCCAGGCAAGCTTAACTTTCAATTCTTAGCAACAATTATAAAGGAATCGAAATGCTTTAGAGGTGTAGATCCGTCATATTAATTTCAGTTTTCTCAATCAGACATTTCAGATAAACTGTAAACCTCACTGTTCATTTATGATCTCTGCTTATATTTTCAGATTCTAATAATGCAGCCTCACTGATTATTATATTGTATGGAGGTGGGAGGGTGAGAATTGCATAACCTCTCTTGAGTGTCAATTTAAATCAGTTCTGTGCCATGAATTTGAGTGACAGGATCACTAGGCAAAAAATTAGAAACTTCCTCCAGTGATGAATCTGAGAAGCAAATGAAAGGTTGGAACATTGGTAAACAAAACATTACCTCAAGGGAATTAATTGGGCTTCATCTCTCAACTTGCAACTTAGCAATGGCAAAACTAAATGAGTTTAAATGCACCAGTGATCTCCAAGGAAGTTTAAATATTCTACCCGTTTCCTCACCAGTGTAAAATGGTAAAGAAATAACAGGACTTTTTCCATTGTGCCTTTGTTTGTGAGGTGACACTGATGCTCATCAAGGATATTGTGCAAGGAATGAGAACAATTGACTATTTCAGGCACTCAAGAGTTAATTTGAATAGCTCACATCTGGCAGAAACCAAATCAAACTGGAGGTAAAGAGCCCAAGAACTCCACTTGCCCATTGTATTTTTAATGTCATTGCTTTCTTTAGAGGCCAAACTGTCAAATTGGTTCAGACAGGAACCTCAGGTATGCCTTTTAATTAGCGTCCCATGATGTACAGTGCAAAGAATTTCAGGGTGTTTTAATGGGACTGGGTGGAACATTTGCTGCAGATATGCTTATCAATGAAATTCTGGAAGGGAGGACTGCCACCATCCTTATAGACACTTGTACAAGAGATTGCAACATTCAGTTGATAGTTGTAAGAATGTCATTGTGAGTGCTCACACTTTAAAGCTTTTACTGTAGCAAATGACCAAAAATGTTTGACAAAACAAGACATTTCATTTGCTAGGCAACTTATATTTTAAACTACAGAAAGGAAAATTTTCTTTCATACTTATTATACATTGCACTCTCCATAGAATTAGCCCTTGTAGCAAACATTCCTAGCAGTTAATCTGAGCTACCAACAGGTTCCCACATCTCTACATGGCTGAGTAATAGATTCCAGTGACCAGCTCCTGATGTGCTCTTCAGTTTTGCAGTTTTTTCCAAAGACCACGGCAAATATTGTAATCAAATCTTAGTCTCGCTGACCATGCAAGGAGGAATATTCTAAAATCCTAAGATAGATGCAGATGTGTTTCTTCAACAAGAGATTGTCCCCATCCCTCACCCCCACCACCTCCAAATATGATAACACACAAAAATTAAGCAACCTCTTATCTCCAATGACTACACCCAACCTCGGCTTTCTGTCATTTATTGATGTAACCAATTTTCAAAAATGCCTTCTTCTGCCCACTTCCCCTTGGCAATGTCAACCATTTTAACCTCATAAATATGGGCCAAATGCTGACAAGTGGGACTAGATTAATTTAGGATATCTGGTTGACATGGTAGAGTTGGACCAAAAGGTCTCTTTCTGTGCTGTACATCAGTATGACTCTATGTCTAGGCAAGAATGCTAATTAGTTACTCTTTTTCCAAATTTTCCTTCACCTCAGAAATAAATGGACAGTTTACAGCACAACTGTTTATAACAAAGTACCTACAAGATATCTTTGGGACTTTAGGAGACTCAGATTCTACTTGCTGTAAATCCAGAGGTTGCTGCCTTTGCCTACACATATAAATTGCAGAGTTTTCTTTTCTCAATAAAGCATTCTAAGCCTTGTTCCGGTCTCTTAACAAATCATCCACCCAGATTACTGCCAGGTAGGATAAAACATGTGACTCCTTTATTTAGAGCTACAGTCACAAAACCTACATAAATGTAACAATATGAAGAAGGCACAAGGGCAGGGGTGACAGAAGTGTTCTTCCTAGTTTGACACACAAAATGTGTAAGCCACAAGTGTTCTGTGCTCCTCTCCCTTCTGCATTTTCAAAACCTTTCTGAATGACCTCTGACTCTCCAGCAATGTCAGTCAGGCAGCTTCCAGACTGTTATCTACTATTTGCAATCAGTCAGTACCCAGAGTCTATCTTTCTATTGTTTGTCAGGTCGTTTTTAAATTTAAAATGATGTCCATAATGATACTGCGGGAAGTAGAAATAAGTAGCACAATAGATTGGCCATTCATCACTGAGACAGTATAATTCCAACATGGACTTATTTTCCATTTGTTTGTAATAGCTTGCTAGGAAAGATGTATGTGCTGATTCAGGCCTGATTCTAGTACTTCCAAACCGCAATGCTATTCACCAGTCAGAATGACAGACTATCTGTGGACACCTGTCTCAATAAGATGAACTGAGCCTTTCAGTACACCTCTAAACTAGCAGGTTCTCTCTGTCCAATCAGATTGGAGTCAAAGTTTCTCTTCAGTATCAGAAAGTACAGCTAACATCAGGTACTCTGTTGTTATACACAAAATAAACAACTTCCTTCATTCTGTTCAAAGAGACACCTCCTAATGCATCAGTGACACATTTTCTTTCTTCCCACACCAGTCATCCTGCAGTCTCTCTCAGAGGGATCACCAATCAGTTGAGAGCTAGAGGTGCCAGGACTGGGCCTGACTCAACTCATCCATCTTTCAGAGTGAGCTATTACACACAAAACAAGAATAAAACTGTGCTGGAATTAGACTGGTGTCCCAGTGATGTATGGCCAATCTATTGTGCCACTTATTTGTACGTTCTGCAGTATCATTATGTACACCATTCGAAATTTAAAACTGCCTCATTGATTGCTTGAAAAACTATCAAAAAAAAGTCTCCCGCACAGTGGCTGATTGCAAATTTGACATTATAAAATGGAGTTTAAAAAAAGCAGTATAAAACTAATTGTATAAGCGAGCCTGCTGTGTATTCGTGCTGTGGGCTCAGAGCACTAACAGATCTTTAAGTTTAAAAACTTTTTTTGTTGCTTCTTAATGCCTAAATGCTGTACTCAAAAGTAACTTGAACATAAATGATGTATGAACTGCAAACATTTTAAACTTTCACTTAACATTCATTTCGATAGCAGCATATGCACAGAAATTTTAAAAGCTATTAATGGTAATAAACTGAAGCAACAGAAAAACTGTGTAATATCAACTTTATATACCAAGGTAATTTATCCTTCCTCTTCTATTCAATTTTATTTCTATTACAACATTATTGATACTACAGTGCATCATAACATATTCCATGCAATATTAACCCCTCAATTTAATTGTGTTGTTTGCTTTCTGTAGCTTCCATGGCCAATATTCATTTTTTGAAGCGTTTTTGGTTTGGATGGAATTCCAACTCAGAGAGTGATCTATCTCCAGCCACCCTGATATCTAAGGATTGGGATGCTTGCATTTAAAGGAGTAAATGGAAACTAAGTACGACTCCCTCCACTGCAAAAGTTGACATATCAGAAGTAAAGAATCAAAATTTTTGTCAAATGAGATGAGGGTTTTAAGGAAGTTCTGAAAAAGAGAAGATGCAGTGTGTTTAGGGAGGAAAACCAAAGCATGAACAATGGTTGGCTGTAGGTATGGGTGCCAGTATGGGTCAATGGAAGGAAGGATAGATGCCCAAGTGCCCTGACACAAAGAAATGGAGAGACGGAGTAAAGGAGGTTACAGTGAAAGGAGAAATGAAGCGCAATTTATACATGAGGATGTTAATTTTAGTATCAAGACTTGTGCAGAGCAGGAAGCAACGGGCAGAATCTAACCCAAGATTAGAGTAGTGTTGGAAAAGCACAGCAGGTCAGGCAGCATCTAAGGAGCAGGGAAATTGAGGTTTCAGGCAAAAGCCCTTCATCAAGAATCAGGAACCAAGATTTCTGATGAAGGGCTTTTGCCTGAAATGTCGATTTTCCTGCTCCTCCGATGCTGCCTGACATGCTGTGCTTTCCCAGCATCACTCTAATCTTGACTCTAATCTCCAGCATCTGCAGTACCCACCTCCACCTAGAATCTATCCCAGCCTGTTGTGCCAGAAGACTTGGTGTCCCGGCCCATATAATGATGGGCAGCACCTACTTCAGTCTCCCAGTGCCAGAACTACATTCCACAATTAATTTGGAGTTGGGAAACAACCCGTATAATAAGACGCATCTACTCCTGTCAAATTGTCAATTTGACTCATCATTGAGCCAATTGAAACCAATTATCTTTGAATCCACTTGAATTCAGTAGTGGCTCAAAAATTAAATGGGTGTCCTATGGCTTTCTCACACAGCCTGAAGACCAGCTGGCAAACTTTGTTGGGAAATCTATGGGCATTGCCAATGGTCTGGGTGGGAACGGCTCATACCGCCAAACAATCTGTGCCAATGAAGCATCCTGTCATGGGGAAGGGATACCTGCTGAATAAAAGCCCCAAACCCCATCTCATCCTCACTCTCTAAAGTTCATGAATCTAGTGTCAAATACAGATGGAATCAATGTAGCACCAATGACCAACAGCAGGCACTCTTGGTGGGTGAGATTTATGCCAATTCTGGGCAAGGTCTAATGCTGGCCAGTGAAAAACCCAAGAGGCACATACATCATTCAGGCTAATCAGTGGAGGCAGGTTATATTTTTCACCAATTCTCCAATTGCTGAGTGAGAGTGTAGAAAAGGTCATGTGTAATCAGGCATCGGCACAGGATGGCATCCAGGCATGTGATTCTGAATAAGCAGACATTGACAGAGTGAAGAGATTGGTAGGCCAGTTAGCAGAATCTGAAGGTGACAAAATACAAAAAATGAGAATTTGAATAGAATATGATCTTAGTGTGGGAATGGTTAAAAATGGGGCCAGAACATAAAAGCAGGTCAGCTAAGAGATTCGAGAATGGGGTCAGTAAATGTGCAGCTAAACATTTGGACATGGTTTGGTTAATCAGACCTGATTCCGTTTAAGCAAAGAAACATGTAGCCAAGTATGTATGTGAGCTAAGTTAGCTAATCGCAACTTCCCTCACTTCAGCGAGAAAGGAGGAAACTAAATCACGTTCAAACTGTCTTGCAAAGCTTGAGGTAAATGAGCTAACCCTAAGTGCCACATCCTCAAAGCTCAATGTGGTAAGTCTATTATGTTACCAAGGTTTAACAATCAATATGTAATTGGTCAATAAAAAGAAACCAATACATGATTGATGTGGATTTGTGTATAAAAAAAGGATTGTAACTGCTGAAAAGCAGAATCTCCAGGCAAGGGTCGCTATTGCCCCTTTAAGGTTGACAATAGATAATAGACAATAGGTGCAGGAGTAGGCCATTCTGCCCGTCGTGCCTGCACCACCATTCAATATGATCATGGCTGATCATCCTTAATCAGTTCCTGCCTTATCTCCATAACCCTTGATTCCACTATCCTTGAGAGCCCTATCCAACTCTTTCTTAAATGAATCCAGAGACTGGGCCTCCACTGCCCTCTGGGGCAGAGCATTCCGCACAGCCACCACTCTCTGGGTGAAGAAATTTCTCCTCATCTCTGTCCTAAATGGTCTACCCTGTATTTTTAAGTTGTGTCCTCTGGTTCGGCACTCAACCATCAGCGGAAACATGTTTCCTGCCTCCAGAGTGTCCAATCCTTTAATAATTTTATATGTCTCAATCATATCCTCTCTCAGTCTTCTAAACTCAAGGGTATACAAGCCCAGTCGCTCCAGTCTTTCAGTGTAACGTAATCCCGCCATTCCAGGAATTGACCTTGTGAACCTACGCTGCACTCCCTCAATAGCCAGAATGTCTTTCCTCATATTTGGAGACCAGAACTGCACACAGTATTCCAGGTGTGGTCTCACCAGGGCCCTGTACAGCTGCAGAAGAACCTCTTTGCTTTTATACTCAATCCCTCTTGTTATGAAGGCCAGCATGCTATTAGCCTTCTTCACTACCTGCTGTACCTGCATGCTTACTTTCATTGACTGGTGTACAAGAACACCCAGATCTCTCTGTATTGCCCCTTTACCTAAATTGATTCCATTTAGGTAGTAATCTGCCTTCCTGTTCTTGCCACCAAAGTGGATAACCATACATTTATCTACATTAAACTGCATCTGCCATGCATCTGACCACTCACATAACTTGTCCAGGTCACCCTGTAATCTTCTAACATCCTCATCACATTTCACCCTGCCACCCAGCTTAGTATCATCAGCAAATTTGCTAATGTTATTACTAATACCATCTTCTACATCATTAACATATATTGTAAAAAGCTGCGGTCCCAGTACTGATCCCTACAGTACCCCACTGGTCACTGCCTGCCATTCTGAAATGGAGCCGTTTATCACTACTCTTTGTTTCCTATCAGCCAACCAATTTTCAATCCAAGTGAGTACTTTGCCCCCAATACCATGCGCCCTAACTTTGCTCACTAACCTCCTATGTGGGACTTTATCAAAAGCTTTCTGAAAGTCCAGGTACACTATATCTACTGGATCTTCCTCGTCCATCTTCAGAGTTACATCCTCAAAAAATTTCAGAAGATTAGTCAAGCATGATTTCCCCTTCATAAATCCACGCTGACTCTGACCTATCCTGTTACTACTATCCAGATGTGTCATAATTTCATCCTTTATAATAGACTCCAGCATCTTTCCCACCACTGAGGTCAGACAAACTGGTCTATAATTTCCTGCTTTCTCTCTCCCACCTTTCTTAAAAAGTGGTACAACATTAGCCACCCTCCAATCCACAGGAACTGATCCTGAATCTATCAAACTCTGGAAAATAATCACCAACGCATCCACGATTTCTCGAGCCAGTACCCTGGGATGTAGACCATCAGGCCCTGGGGACTTATCAACCTTCAGACCCAACAGTCTCTCCAACACCAATTCCTGGCAAATATAAATTCCCTTCAGTTCAGGTCCTTCAGCCACTGTTACCTCAGGGAGATTGCTTGTGTCTTCCCCAGTGAACACAGATCTGAAGTACCAATTCAATTCTTCTGCCATTTCTTTGTTCCCCGTAATATATTCCCCTGTTTCTGTCTTCAAGGGCCTAATTTTAGTCTTAACCATTTTTTTGCCTTTCACATACCAAAAAAAAACTTTTACTATCATCCTTTATATTATTGGAGAAAGTGAGGACTGCAGATGCTGGAGATCAGAGCTGAAAATGTGTTGCTGGAAAAGCGCAGCAGGTCAGGCAGCATCCAAGGAACAGGAGAATCGACGTTTCGGGCATAAGCCCTGATTCCTGAAGAAGGGCTTATGCCCGAAACGTTGATTCTCCTGTTCCTTGGATGCTGCCTGACCTGCTGCGCTTTTCCAGCAACACATTTTCAGCTCCTATATATTATTGGCCAGTTTACCTTCATACCTCATTTTTTCTCTGTGTATTTTCTTCTTAGTAATCCTCTGTTGTTCTTTAAAAGCTTCCCAGTCCTCCACTTATCTTTGCTATGTTATACTTTTTCTCTTTTAACTTTATATGTTTCTTAACTTCCCTCGTCAGCCACGGCCACCCATGCCTCCTCCTAGGATCTTTCATTCTTTTTGGAACGAACTGATCCTGCAACTTCTGCATTATATACAGAAATATCCACCATTGTTCCTCCACGGTCCTCCCTGCTAAGGTATTGCACCATTGAACTTTGGCCAGCTCCTCCCACATAGCTCCATAGCTCCCTTTATTCAACAGAAATATTGTCACTTCCGATTGTACCCTCTCCCTCTCAAATTACAGATTGAAGCTTATTGTATTATGGTCACTACGTCCCAATGGCTCTTTCACTTCAAGGTCCCTGACCAATTCTGGTTGGTTGTACAATACCAGATCCAGAATTGTCTTCTCCCTGGTCAGCTCCAGCACCAGCTGTTCTAAGAATCCATCTCGGAGTCCCTTGCATTGCGAGTAATTAGGGCACCATGTGTGTGTCAGAAACTAGAATACTATCATCTGGCTAAATGTATCTTCAATAATTTTTGGGGGTCCCACCGAGATGGCTAACCATTTGGTTTGAGGCATGGGTCTGGGGGCCGCGCCTAACCAGTAAATGAACCAGCCGCGGCATACAAAAGGTAGGGACTTTTATCCCTTTGGTTTGGTTACCAGTGAGAAATGGGATTGCGACCTATGTTCCAGCTGACCAAGAGTGACTATAGTACAGATGTGAATGTGTACAGAGTGCTACGAAAGTTTGAGATATGGGCAGGGACCCATAAGGAATTAGAGACAGCAGCTTTGGCCCCCTGTATATAATTGGGCAACGTGGTAAATTGTAATACACAAATTAAAGGACGTTCAGTTTGAGTGATAATGCGTGTGTGTTTGTGTAAGACAGCTGTCAACAGAAAGAGGTATGATGTCTCTCATGAGGAGCATCCTCAGAAGGGAACACCTTTGACATACCTGGATGTCCATTACGGGCCTGACTCTGAAACAAAAACTTTGTCAACAAATGGGTGAAATGGACACAAAGAACTGAGAAGCCCTTTCTACCTAATGGCACATTTAATTATAATCGCATAAAACAATTGGCAGAAATTTTGAAAAAACCAAAAAGGGAAAGGAAACTGAGAGAGAGAGAGAGAGAGAGAGAGACCAGCTTTTGGTGCTGCATTCACTGAACTAAGTGTTAACTCTTTGTGGTCTGTTTTGAATGTACTTTTGTTCGTTGGTGGTTAACTGTTGTCTTGCGTAATATTTGTATTTTCGTTCCCTGCAACTCGAGATCTGGGAATGTTTTGAATTAAGTCTGTATTTTGGAAATCCATCACGATTTGAAAATGTAGTCTGTGCCTGTATTGGTGTGGAATATGCATGGTTAATGTAATGTCCTTCTGAGGAACTATCAGTACTTGTGTATAACAAAATTTGCCAGGAAATGTTGATTTTAAAAAATTGGGTGATAAAAGCTTGGTAAAAATGTACCTCTTGGAATTGGATTTTATCGCATTTGGAATTTCATTTTCTGGCCTGAATGAATTTACAAATACTGTTTTAACACATAAGCTAAGCTTTAATGATATGATTTTCTTATTGCAAAGTATACTTTGTAAAAATTAGAATTTTGGAAATGCAATCCTGTTTGAACAAAATTTTGGTAACATGTTCTAAAATCTGAGAAAACTGATGAAAACGTGAGGGTGACATAGAATGATATTCAGGTATTGAAGGAGATGCAGGTACGCCCACCTTTGTAAGTGCTACTGTAAAAGTATGAAACAACCATTCTGTACTGTCTGTATAGGCAAGGAAACTAAGACTCCGAACTAAATCTTGAAGATCCTGCAACATTAACAGTGCTATTTACAACTCCAGTAAAAGAAAAGGAAAGATCTGATCAGATCTTTGGTGTGGTTTATCTCCATCAACCACATAGACCCTATTGGACCAATGTGGACAGAGGCAGGGGATTGGCCAAATTAGGGGAAGGGGTAAACTGAGATTTTCTTATAATTGCACCCAACATGGCCATTGGTCCTGAAAGTATCCGAACAAGTCACAGGGGAACGTAGCTCACTTTAGTGTCTCCAATCCTTTTCCCCCTTTGCAGCATTGCAACAGCAGGCATCAGATTGACAATCACAGAAAAATGCACTGTTCACATTAATTCTACTGATGATGTATCCTTAGGAAACTCTCACGCTGATCTAGCAGTCAAGGCAGCAGCTGCAGGACATCCTGGGGCTATGGTACACATATGCATTGCCCCAGTTGCCCCTGATAGTTCTGCTCCTTGCCTTGAA
This sequence comes from Chiloscyllium punctatum, assembly GCF_047496795.1. Taxonomy (NCBI): domain Eukaryota; kingdom Metazoa; phylum Chordata; class Chondrichthyes; order Orectolobiformes; family Hemiscylliidae; genus Chiloscyllium; species Chiloscyllium punctatum. The sequence continues at coordinate 11,560,477 of NC_092783.1, read as the reverse complement.
GAAATGATCACTCTTCAATCAGAATCTAGCACTGCAGAACAATCTGCCTAGCAGGTTGCAGGATGTCTCCGTCAACAAGGCGGCTTATGGGTCACCAGGTGATAGTACCCTCTGCCTTGTTACCCTGACTTGCCTGCATGGGTCACCACACGTGGTCAAGGGTGAGGATGAATTGTATTGACCAACAATCCCGGTACACAGCGACTATGAGAAAGTGAGGAATTCAGATGCTGGAGATGACAGTCAAAAGGTGTGGCACTGGAAAAACACAGCAGGTCAGGCAGCATCCGAGGAGCAGGAGAGTCGACGTTTCGGGCATAAGCCCTTCATCAAGAATGTGGCCTTGTGACCATAGTGGAGAAAATAAGTGCTAGATATATGGTATGTCAACCATTTAATGCAAGAGAAGTTCCTAGTGCTAAGCCTGTTTTGCAGCCCTACCATGAGGCTCCTTTGTGCATCTGCAAATGGACTTTATTTAAATGTCTAAACATATGGGTTTTAGTTATGTATTAGTTATTTTAGATGTATTCTCCAGGTGGGTGGAAGCTTACCCATCCGAAAGAATGACATCATCGTGGCAGCCAAGATCTTGCTGCAAGACTTTGCACCACGTTTCGGAGTGCCAGAACAAATATCAAGAGGCACTGGGCCACATTTAACAAATAATTAAGAAGCTACAGAGCAAATATCACCTGTCATGCCCATATCAAACCCAGTCAACTGGAGCAATAGAAAGATACAATATTATATTAAAAGAAAAACAAAGTAACAAAGTTATGGGGGGAAACTGACCTGAAATGGCCACAGACACTACCTATCGTACTTATGTTATTGAAATCAATTCCTAACATGGTAATGGGAATGCCTCCTCATTCATTGATAATGGGTTGATCAATAAATGCTCCTCTTACCACCAAGCATTTGAACACCCACAGCATGGATGATGCCCTATTGAACTATTGTCTGGCCTTAATTAAGTTTCTTAAAGTCTTCCATTCACAGGTTATTGAAGCTCAAAAGGAAACCATTGAGGAAAGCTGCCACATATACCAGCCAGGAGAGTCTGTGTTTGGGAAATCGTTCTGCCGAAAGATCTGCTTGGAACCCAGGTGGGAAGGGCTGTACGGTGACACTCACTGCAGTGAGGATAGAAGGAAGGCCCACGTCGATCCACACATCACACATCAAACCGACCGGGACCCCTGAAGGGTCAGACAAGGCAAAGAACACCCAAAGACTGTTACAGTGCAAATGCTGGTGCAAAGAGCAGACTTGGCATTGCAGTTGAAACCAAGGAAAATGATTTGAAGCAGATGAGCAGATATGACAAGCAGACTGTTGACTAGATATTGTTGTTAGGATTCAGAATGTTATGCAGGAAGATATGAGATCAGAGGGTACTGACTGTTATTTGCAGTTTCTGGAAAGGTCAAGTAAGAAAAAATGTATAAAATTATGAAAAGAGCTATTGTTGTAAGAGGTTTCAAAACTGAATTTTGAATTTGGACAAGGGAGTTCCAGTTGTACTTCTTGCGATCAGAGATGCACCAAATGAATCGACCAAATTCAGTCCATTTGAATTAATTTTTGGGCATGAAGTAAGAGGACTGTTAAAATCGATTAAGGGGAAATTAATAAGTCAGAATTCAGAGACCACCCATTTGGACTCTAGGTGTCCCTCTGTACCTGTGTGATACGTTCCAAGACTTACTGCGGATGTCTGAAACTGCGGATAGTAGCGAACCCTATCACTTAAATGGGACATTTACCTCCCCAGCAGCCCCTGGAATTATTTCTGGAATATGTTTGGGCTGGGGTAAACCACGGTTAACTGAAACCGCAAAAACCGAATCTGCGGACACAGGGGTTCTGCTGTATATCAAATACCGAGAATGAACTGTAAAGTTAGCTTAAGATATAGGGGTAATCTTAGAAAATGAACAAACAACAATTAAGGATGTAGAGGAGTGGCAGAGGGAAAAAAACTTAGAATAATGGATTGAAATGGCAATTGAAGTTATCATGCATTTTAGTGATGAGGAAGTTTAGGTGAGAGTATTAAACTGATAACTTTCACTTGGTGATGTTTGTGTCCTTGTCTTTCCTTGATGAACTTGGTGATCAAGACACTACCCATGGTATTGGGACTGTACAGGGGGAGATAAGAAAAATCTCAAAGATCTTTTGGTAAGATCGTATGGGAGTCAAGAATGCGTGACAGTTTTGGGATACTGATGTAGGTGTGCAAAAGTGGTAGTTACCCAGAAGTAACAAACATGAGTGAATGCTGGGAAAAAAAAATTGCACTGAAGAATGGGCCTTAGACATGTTCATCTACTTAACAAATAGATAACTGTGGCTTGGAAGGGCACAAGAGCATAGTTTAAATGATATGACATTGACACATAATCCATAGAGATACTGACTTTAAAATAGTGAGAGTGAGCTGCAGTGAAAGGCAGAAAACAAAAAATGACATATAGATACCTCGAACACGAGAACTGGGGATCTTGAGACTATGTATGATGTTAACAAGTCAGCTCTGTGCAGAATCGCATAGCTGTGGACTGGATCTTTGCTGGGAAAGTGTCATTTAGAGTCATAGAGATAAACAGCATGGAAACAGACGCTTTGGTCTAACTCGTACATGCTGATCAGATATCCTACACTAATCTAGTTCCTTTTGCCAGCACTTGGCCCATATCCCTCTAAACCCATCCTATTCATATACCTATTCAGATGCCTTTTAAAAGCTGTAATTGTACCAGGCTCCACCGTTTCCTCTGGCAGCTCATTCCATACATACACCACCCTCTGCATGAAAATGTTGTCCCTTAGATCCCATTTATATCTTTCCCCTCTCACCCTAAACCTGTGCCCTCATAGGTCAGGAATGTTGCACCTACATCCCTGATAACTCTGAAGAAATCTCGTACTTGGCTGACCATATCTGAAAAGAGATGGACAAGTTAAAAGAACCCAGCAAAAGCTGGGGATTCTTTAGTTGGTTTTTGGAAATTGGGTAAGCTCAATCATTCAGTGGTGTATGGGCGTACTATTCCTGATCATGATAGTCTTAGTCCTGGTAGGATACATTAAAACCCTTCACCGGTTTTGTAAAAAGACTACAGCCAGTGCCATGGTCTAGCAGGTAATCATACCGGTGGATAAGGATGTAGAATTCCAAAGACTAGCTCAGATTGGCTTCTAAGATTGTCCTTTCAGTACTGTTGTGGACTAGGCTAGACCACTCCAAACATTCTTAAGCAGGCAGCGCTAGACCTAACTTTGCAATTTGTTTTGGTAAGTGTACAGTGAAAATTATCCGGAGTAAGATAGCTAGGTTGACTACTAGATTTTAAAAGAGACTAAATTTTATTCACAAAATTACACAAAGAAACACAAAGAAGAGAATAAAGAACCCCTACAGAACTCAGTCTATCAAACTAGACTTAATTATGGTGTTCCAAATATACACAATGGTCCCAATAAGCAAACTCCCTTTAAAACCCATTATAAATGGAACACAAGCTTACAGGTTGAAGTTGAAGGGCAGAAAAGAGAGAGTTTCCACACAGCTCTCTGTTGAACTTCCCAGTTCAAGAATGAACTAAAATTGTTCAGATCAGTGCAGCTAAAAGAGCTGACCATACCCCTTTCATTCTACAGGTCACTTCTAAAGCATGACCACTTTGGTTTCCCGATGAAGGGCTTTTGCCCGAAACGTTGATTTCGCTGCTCGTTGGATGCTGCCTGAACTGCTGTGCTCTTCCAGCACCACTAATCCAGTATTTGATTTTCAGCATCTGCAGTCATTGTTTTTACCACTTTGGCCTTAAGTCTCATCTGTTTACATATAAACAAAAGGCTTCTCAAAATATTTTTCATCTCTGTACCAAACCAGTCTGATTGGAGTCCAAGCTGGTTTACTGCCCTTCTGAAAAAAAATCAAGGTCAGAGTCTCCTTGAGCCAAGGAACAGCTTTTAGAAAAAACAGGACTAGCATTGTGACAGTACAAAATAAGGGATTGTGGAAATAGTTAAAAACGGGGCCAGCAAATAAAAGTAAGTCACCTCAGCTATTCGAGAATGGGGACAGTGAATGCGCAGCTAAACACATAGACATGGCAGGTTTATTCAGACCTGATTTTACTTAAGCAAAGACAAGTAGCCAAACGTGTACACAAACTAAGCTAGTTAACCTCAAGTTGTCCCAATTCAGTGAGAAAACAGGAAGCTAAATGACATTCAACCTGTGCTGCAGAAGTTTGAGGTAAATGATCTGAATGCTAAGTGCCATGCACCCTAAGCTTAATGTAAGAAGTCGATTATGTTATCTAGGCTTGACAACCAATTTGTAATTGATTAATAAAAATGAACCAATACACGATTGACCCGGATTTGTCTATAAAAATACGAATGTAACAGCTGAAAGACAGATTCTTCGGGCAAGGGTGACTATTGTCCCTTTAAGATTGAGTCCCTTGCATTGCAAGTGATAAAGGCATTGTGTATGTGAGAAACTAGAATAGTGTCGTCTGACTAAATGTTCCTTTGACATTAGTTGGACACTGAGGTGAGATTTGTTGAAGGCAAGGAAGTCAGCCAGTCTTTGAGGATGAAGCTACAGTGTTATAGCTAATTTGGAGTGAGGCAAAAATAACACAATTGTGAACAACTTTTAAAAAAATTTCCTAAAACTGTAATATACTTTTTAAAATGTTTCCAATTCAATGAACAAGCTGCAAAATTTCCTCAAACATCAGTTAAGGCATGCGCAAAGCAGATGAAGCACTGGTGGTATGGCCCGCTTTCAATTTATGTGTTCATGCTTCCTTGGGTTGTTGATGTCATTTCCTGTGGTGATGTCATTTCCTGTTCTTTTTCTCAGCAGGTAGTAAATGGGATCCAAGTCAATGTGTTTGTTGATAGAGTTCCAGTACAAATATTCTCAAAACTCTCCAGTTCAATGCATGACATGAATTACCTGCTTCTTACTGGAAATCAAACGACTTTGAAGAAAAGGCTAAGTTTGTCAAAGTGCTAAGAGATGGGGGTTTATTGCCTTCATTATTGAAAAGGACTGATCTTGAGAGATCCCAAGGCCTCTATGCTAATGGTTGCCTAATAACATCATCTGGGTTTATTATGCTGAAGAGATCCAGGAGTCAGTGTAAGGAAGGCGCCACATAAATTGCAAGACTCTTTCATAGAGTCATAATATCATAGAGGTGCAGAGCATGGAAACAGACACTTCGATCCAACCATGCTGACCAGATATCCCAACCCAACCTAGTTCCACCTGTCAGCACCTGGCCCTCCTTCCTATTCATATACCCATCTAAATACCTTTTAAATGTTACAATTGTACTAGCCTCTACCACTTCCTCTGGCAGCTCATTCCATACACATACCACCCTCTGCGTGAAAAAATTGCCCCTTAGGTCTCTTTAATATCTTTCCCCTCTCACCCTAAACCTATGTCCTCTAGTTCTGGACTCCCCCATCCCACGGAAAAGACTTTGTCTATTTTTCCTATCCACGCCCCTCATGATTTTGTAAACCTCTAAAAGGTCACCCCTCAGCCTCTGATGCTCCAGGGAAAACAGCCTCAGCCTGTTCAGTACCCCCTGTTCAAATCCTCCTGGATTTACAAGGCAACATCCTTGTAAATCTTTTCTGAACCCTTTCAAGTTTCACAACATCTTTCTGATAGGAAGGTGACCAGAATTGCAAGCAACATTGCAACAGTGGCCTAACCAATGTCCTGTACAGCCGCAACATGACCTCCCAACTCCTGTACTCAATACTCTGACGAATAAAGGAAAGCATACCAAACACCTTCTTCACTGTCCTATCTACCAGTGACCCCACTTTCAAGGAGCTATGAACCTGCACTCCAAGGTCTCTTTGCTCAGCAACACTCCCTAGGACCTTACCATGGAGTGTATAAGTCCTGCTAAGATTTGCTTTTCCAAAATGCAGCACTTTGCATTTATCCAAATTAAACTCCATCTGCCACTCCTACTGAAATTCCTTTCTCAAGAGGCCCATGGGAACCTGCTAAGTTTCCAAATATTGGTATTTTTGTCTGCCTGGTAAAACCTGAAAAGCTATACTGTGACTACAATTTTGCGATTCAAGTCAAATTCAATTGGAATTTGAATTGGAAACTTATCATCGATCAGCAATTGTTAACAATTTGGTTTAATTGACAGGAAAAATGGATACAGGAATAGAATAGAATCCCTACAGTGTGTAAACAGGTCCTTTGGCCCAACAAGTCCACACCGACCCTCTGAAGAGTAACTCCCCCAGACCCATTCCCCAACCATCCTACATATACCTCTGACTAATGCACCTATCCTACACATCTCTGAACACTATGGGCAATTTAGCATGACCAATCCCCCTAACCTGAACATCTTTGGATTCTGGGAGGAAGCTGGAGCACCCTGAGAAAACCCACACAGACACGGGGAGAGTGTGCAAACTCCACAGGGACAGTCACCCAAAAGCACTGTGAGGCAGCAGCGCTAACCACTGAGCCACCATGCCACCAAAGTTGTCACACCATCCTTTATTTCCAGGACTTGGCCCACATAGGTTATTTTCCTCCCTGTTTAAATATAAAACCAACATTTTTGCAGAGATTTGTATTTTTGTGTTATCTGAGTATGCCTGTACGAAAGGTTAAAGGACATAGATTTCATTCCAGATCTTATTATAAGAAGAATTCAATACTTGCTGCAAGTTCAATATTGTTCATAATTAATGCATTATTTTGAGCTCATTAAAGCAGCCTGGTCGACACTTCTTATATTTTTCGTAGTTGTTCTAAAGAGAAGCAATTTCCATTTTGGTAATTGAAACAATATATTTACACTAATGGTGCAACTGGTGGAGTAGTGGGACTTGATGTTCAGTGCAGTTCGTGATTCACAGTCATAAGATTTGAGCACAGCTCTCTCAGAATTGTTGCCATGCATTAACCAAATACTGCATCAGGTCCACTGGTCTCAAAGAACAAAGCCCATTGTACAAGAACCTAAGTCTGTTCCATTTGTGCTGGTCAACAGTGCTTCAGTAGTGAGTTGATTGGTATGTTCTGTTCCATAGCCATTAAGTGAAATCTCCATCAGCAGTGTCCTCATTAACTGTCACACAATAATACATTCAATGCCAGTCTCTTCTGTTTACCTTACTCTATTAAAAGGTTAGCAAATGGATGATTCATTTACTCTTAATGTACATCTCAAAACATTTAATAGACTTGCAATTTTCTCTTTCGTATAAAAAAATCATGATTGTGCTACTAATATCCTATGGAGCAACTTTCAATTTAGCAACTGTTGCTATAGAGACATCTGTAGGCAAATATTATTTCAACTGTTGTGTCTAAAAGCACATATGTACCCTTAATGGTTCCATCAGTACTGATGAGGAATCAGACCTGAATGGTAAACTAAAAACACAGTGAACTGATAACAAATTAACATGGTCAATTAGCCTGTGTGATAGTCAGATGCAAAAGCAACCAATCATGAGCAACCAATGAAACATTCAAAATATTGTATATAAAAGGAAACCACTGTAGGTGCTGAAGGTCTGAAATAAAACATATGCTTCCTTCTTTTTCTTGACCAGAACTTCAACTTCGTTAGACAGCCAGTATTCCCTACACTTACCAGCCTGGCCCTTCACCCAACAGGAACATACCGTCTCTGGACTCTCATCCTCTCATTTTAGTTTTGGACTTAAGATTTCAACTTATACAGATGGAGGGTACCTGGTTAAGAAATTGGTAGACATCTGAAATGAATGCATTTTAAACAAGCTTGGAGTTAATGAAAATTCGAAATGGATCTCTGTTTGTCAATGTTTATCTTCTGGAGAGCCATACCTCAAAACGCGAACTCTGTTTCTCTCTCTACAGACATTATCAGAACTATTGAGTTCCTCAAGCATTCTGTGTTTCTTTCTATGTTTATCTGACATGATCGGAGGCAGAAGTGCAAGACCTAAACAATGAATGATCCATCTCTGGCTTGTAATGGAGACACAATGTCTAAATTACTTCAACAACTTGAAGGTGCTGGTGTAGGACTGGGGTGGATAAAGTTAAAAATCACGCAACACCAGGTTATAGTCCAAAAGATTTATTTGGAAGCACTGGCTTTTGGAGCACTGGTCCTTCATCAGGTGGAGCAGCGCTCCAAAAAAACCTGTTGGACTATAACCTGGTGTTGTATGATTCTTACTTCGATAACATAACCTGGACTGGAATAGGCATATAAATAATATGTCTACAAGAGCAAGTCAGAGACTCGGAATCCTGTAGTGAGTAACTCATCCTCCAAAGCCTGCCCACCATCTACAAAGTACATGTCAGGAGTGTAATGGATTCCTCCCCACTTGCCTGGATGGGGACAGCTCCAGTGACACTCAAGAAGCTTGATACCATCCAGGACTAAGCTGCTTACTTGATGGGCATCCCATCCAAAAACATTCACTCTGTCCACAGCAGGACATTTAATGACTGTGTATATGATCACCAAGGCACACTGCAGAAATTCACCAAGGCTCCTTACAGAGCAGGGCTTACAAGGAATGCAATGAACAGAATTATGGATATTAATTTTATGCTGAATGTAAATGGCACTTGAATTTCTGTGACAGCTCATGTTGGTCTGACCAATAAATGCCTATCTTTTCAAAATTAACCCCAAATCTTCCTCCAAAACAGGATATATTTGGAACATTCTTAGTGCTGGAACAATTTTTAATTACAATAAATGTGATAATGATTTATTTTCAAATTGCCTGCAATAAAAATAGTTGTCCAGTCCAGCATTAATATTATTGAACATCTTGCAAGTAATTAAATAAACGATGTCACTTTATATCATGACAGTATAACACTACAGGCACCTTTTAAAGGATCTGCCAGAGAGACAGCTAGCAACAGGGAAAAGCTAAGATCTCACTGGCTCTAGAGCAAGTTCAGCATATCCCATAGAATTTACTGTTGAGATGATAACACCACAGGGCATATGGGTTTAAATCAGCAGCATACCATTCCTGATGGCAGAACTGGAGGAGGGCACCATTTCCACTTTCACACCAAGACCTGGTACCCACAGAATTCATAGAATCCCTCAGCGCAGAAGGAGGCCATTTGGTGCCTTGAGTCTGCACTGAGCCTCTAAAGGGCATCCCAGCCAGACCAAAGCCCCCACCTTCACCTTGACATTTCCCCATGGTCAATCCACATAACGTGCAAACCTTTGGACTGTGCAAGGAAACCAAAGCACCCGGAGGAAGCATGCAGACTCCACCCAGACAGTCGCTAGAGGCTGGAATTGAACCCAGGCCCCTGGTGCTGTCAGGCAGCAGTGTTAACCACTGAGGCATCGTGCCTCCTCGTAAAATGCATATGGAATTTTAAAGGGCTAACTGCAGGCATCTGAAACACATGGATATATGAGGCGGGGGTTGTTTCTGTTGGAGGATCCCACATCAGGTGAAGGTTCCGAAAGTCCAGGCTGGCTACAAGAGAGGCACATTATAAAAACATGAGTTCCTGCATCAGCAAAGCCACAGGTTCGTGTTCATTTTTGTTTCATCAACCCTTCATAAACCACAGCCTCTCTCAATCTCATACCTCCTCAATCCACCTTCATGAAAATTTGACATCCTGTGAGCAGTCCCCCTCACCCCATGTCCCCAGCCACTGTCACTCAGAGTCATCTAGACTTGAAATGTTAGCTTGATTTCCAGCACTTTTTATTTACAGTACAGATTCCAGCATCGCAGTATCTTGCTCCTACAAATGCTGGCCCGATGGTTTAGCAATGCTTCCTTACGCTTCTTCCAGGCTGCCAGAGAATGTTAGAAGGTGCTCTGCCTGACTGAGGGCAACAGGAGTCGCTACAGCCTGAGTGAGGAATCCCAGAGGGGGTCTATCCAAGGTCAAGGGATGGTTCCGGAAAAGGGTCAATAACATTCTTTGATATGTGATCTGTGTCATGGGATTGTCTCTCACAGGTAACACACTAGTACGAGGGTGCAGATGGGCTGGTGAATTGTGTGATCACCCTCGGCACTATGTGGCATTTGATGCCAAAGACTGGTGACTATTCTGCTTGAGGGAATGGTTGGATAGAAACTAACATGTCGAAGGATGCAATATGAGTGATGAGGACATGGAGGAACAAGGGAGTCAGTTGGTATTTATCAAGCGACTAACTTTCCTCTTTCTTCTGTGACAGGCAGAACCAGATCAAAAGGAAGGGGCAAAGATAGATGGAAGGATAACCAAACTCTTGGCCTCATTTCTGCGAAGGCTGGAGCCCTCTGCTTTGCTGGGGCATGGGGAGGCTAGTCCATTGCTGACGGAAAGGCAGAGTGACAATGTAGCAGAGTGAGAATACATCCTAACTGGTGGTGCTATAATGGGCATGCTATGCTATTCCCACAGACCCAATGAACATTTATTGTCTTTTTATGCATGTTCTTAATCCAAATCCCAAACCTGGAGAGCATAGACTTCATCTCTGGGCACAATAGCACCTTTGAAGCTGAGATCCTCAAATCACTGAGCCAACTTAGTTACAAGCATCAGGATGGGTCTGAATTTCCCATCAACACAGCACAGACACAGCCCAGGAGCTGAGGGATGTTGTGAAAGCCAAGCTCCCAGGCACTGCTGAGGATCAGGCCTTACTGAGCTAAATGTTGATGGTGGTCCATTTGATCACAGCCATAAGAAGCCAGCCAGGCAAACTGCAAAGATGAAGGAAACACATGCTGGCCAATGTCAGGGTTTAGGCACAGCTTTGTATAGAGTGGGAAGGAGTTCATGCATGTTATAAGTATTGCCATGTGTCAAGCAGGTGATCAATGGCATCCTCCATTGAGTGATTGGTGACTTCCATGGAGAGCCAAGGTCAAACAATTAATCGTGTACTCCTTGCACTCAATTAACCAATTGATTCATGTATGCACAGACCTGCACTCCTCCAAAGTTGGTACCTGTTATGGACCAGGCCAGACCCCCTTAAAACATTTCAAGAAGGTAGTCCAGACCCTCACTTGCTTTGAGCAGGCTTAGAAGTGGATATTCCAAGAGTGATGCAGCTGGTCAAAACCCCTTGGTTTTAAACAAAACAGAATTTATTTACATAGTACCGAATGAAACACAAACAAAAGAGAAGAGAATATAGGATAACCTAACTTATTTGAAAACCAGCAGACTATCCAAACTTAGTGATACTGTTCTAAAATACTTGCAACATAAACACCCCTTGATACAAAAGGTAAAATCAAACAAAGAGTCTTACAGGAGAGAGACAGAGAGAGATGCAGAGAGATTCAACATGGAACACCTTCTTCCGTGTAACTGTTTCTTTGACCAGTAGCCTCAAAAAACAGCCAGACTGCTTGCTGAAACCAAACCAAATCGAAGCAGAGAGAAGCTGAGCTGGGAGAACTGGCCACACCCCTTTCATTGTACAAGAGTTTGTTTAAAATCTTAAAAGCTTCTTCAAGTAGATAAACCCAGGCATTTTGGAATCTATGTGTTTACAACACCTCTGAAAAAAAACAAGGACAATATCACCTCAGTAAAGGAGCAGCATTATCACAGCACACAAGCAGTTATCCTTTAATTCAAATCCCATTGGCGACATGTTATCTGCTTTTGCCCTCACTTTCCCATGGGAAGGCTATACTGTATAGAATGCACAATGTACTCCAGTAAACATGCCTTTTAAACTGCAGCCATCTCTTTACACTATTTCCTTGGTTTCAAGCAGTATTTTCCTTTCGTTTTCATCTCCAATCTGAAGCTAAAGGAAATAAAACAATGTGATATTTACAATATGAATAAAAAACTGAGATTATGCTCTCAAAGACAATTGGGTCAGTGGCCTGCTAGTAACTGGAAGCAGTTTTGGGCTCTACACCTTAGGAAGAGCTATTGGCCGTGGAGGGAGTGAAGTGTTGGTTCACTTGAGTGATCCTAGGGGCACGAGGGTTACCTCATAAGGAGAGATCACAAAAATTTGAATATTGCTGGTTATGGGATTACTTGATCAAGGGTTTTTAGATATCAAAGTTAACAGGTAGGGTTGATAGATAAAAAGTATTAATTCTGTTTGGGAGGTCCAGGATGATGACACTCTAAAAATTTGAGACCTTTCAGGAGTGAGATTCAGAGACTGGCAAAGTGTGGGAGATCTTTACATTGTATAATGCAGCTACAGGTCTATCAGATCTGTCATTATTGCCAGCTGTTTCTTGTGTGGAGGTTGCAGCCAGCATCCTCCCTCAGTGCACGGACCTAGAGTTATTTCTGACGCCGTTCAGACTCAAAGCCCCACTGCCCACGACTCCGAATGAAAACACCACAATAGGTAGTGCTTATAGCTTTCCTCAGTATAAACCCTTTCAAAGCCAAATACAACAGTTTACAACTCTCTTTCACAATCTGAAATTGATGTCAGATCCATTATTCATTCCAAATCTGTGATTGGGCAATTTTTATAAACAAGAATGTCTTGGATGGTGGGCAAAGGTGGGTGTATAGAGTTAGGTAACAGACCAGCTATGATCCTCACTGAATGGTCGAACAGGCTAAAGGGGCTGAATGGCCTCCCTCTTTCCAATGTTTCCAGAATTCAGAACTATTGGTAATTAGGTGGTCAAGTGCCAACCTGACATTTTGTGGGATTTAGCTGTGCAAATGATAGAATATTACAGTGAATGTAAAATTAAGGATGTCATCATTTACATCCCACTATCATTATGAGGGTCCACTTTGGTGTAACATTTGGGGAACTCATTCGACAGTTAAGAGTTTGTTCCTGTTGTCTTGAGTGTTTGGATCAGGGTCAGAACAGCAGCATAGATCAGAGTGACATCACGCTGTGTTACAGCGTCTGACATTGTTCAGGGACAGCAGTGGGAGTGCCCAGGTGCTGTTCCATTGAACATTGTGCTGAAAGTACAGTTTACATCCACACAAATGTCCAGAAATAATTACCACAGGGAATATTGGGGGTTTATCCATGAACTCTAACACACAGAGAATAGATCCTCTTCGAAAAGTATAACCTGAAACACCAATTCAAATAGTCATCACAGTCCCACAAGAGAAAGCACTTTTATAATTATGATCTAAGAATGGAGAGACTATATCAATCACAAAAGTATTAATTATTTTGAAATGGTGGTGAGTGTGACACTCAGCTTCCTGAATTGGCAATTAAAGGTTAACAATGATAGTGTACCTCATAGTTTGGGGTGAACAGGCTCATCAAGGTTGTTCATTATATCAACTCAAGCATATAACAATGGCAGGGAGGGGGAGGAGGGGAGAGATGGAGGGGAATGTGGTCCTACTTCTGGGGCAGAAGGGCCACGTTCAAGTCTCACCTATCCCATCAGTGTGCCATAACTTGTCTGAACAGGGTGATTGATATTATTGCTTTCATGACATTGGAAGTCATACATTGGGTATTTACTCGAGCACTTGTAAGGAGGTGAAATGGGGTGTGGTTCAAGTCAGATGGATACTGTAATGTGCCACTCTCTGAATAAATCTATTGGCGGCATGGTGGCTCAGTGGTTAGCACTGCTGCCTCACAGCGCCAGGGACCCAGGTTCAATTCCTGCCTTGGGTAACTGATTGTGTGGAGTTTGCACATTGTCTGCATGGGTTTCCTCCAGGTACTCTGGTTTCCTCCCACAATGCAAAGATGTGCAGGTTAGGTGAATTGGTCATGTTAAATTGCCCATAGTCAGGGTAAATATGGGAAATGGGTCTGGGTGGGTTACTCTTCGGAGGGTCGGTATGGACTTATTGGGCCGAAGGGTCTGTTTCCATACTGTAGGGAATCTAATCTAATCAATAATTACACATAAATTTGAAAATGAACCTTTCAGCTCAGCAAGCAAATTATATCCATAACCTCAACCTGAGCTACAAATCTTCTCAAAACTCACTATAATTACACAATTGTGACACTACATTTAAGTATTTAGTTCATTGGTTCTGAAGCAATGTGGGCCATCTGCAGTTCATGAAAGGCATTTTTATTTAATTATCCACAACATGGCTTTGGCTCGGTAAACATTCATGTCTCAGAATCTCAACCTTTCCCTTCCTATGTTGTTGGTTCCAATGTGGACAATGACCTCCTGCTGTCCCCTCTCCCCCATGAGAACACTCTGCACCCTCTCTGAGATATCCTTGCTCCTGGCACCAGGGAAGCAAACACACCATTCTGATTTTTCACTGCTGGCCACAGAAACGTATGTCTTTACCTTGGACGAGCAAGTCCCCTAACACAATCGACGTACCCTGGCATTACAGCCAGTCTCATTACCATAAACTTGGCTGTTTGTGCTACGTTCCCCCGAGAATCCATTACCCCCTACATTTTCCAAAACAGTATACCTGTTTGAAATGGCGATAGCCACAGAAACTCCTGCATTAACTGCCTACCTCTCTTATCTTTCCTGGAGTTAACCCATCCATCATTGAATACCTTTTAACAGGGCTCATGCCCAAAACATCGATTCTCCTACTCCTTGGATGCTGCCTGATCTACTGCGCTTTTCCAGCAACACATTTTTCAGCTCTGATCTCCAGCATCTGCAGTCCTCACTTTCTTCTACCTTTTAACAGGGCCACTATTCCCTTAACTGATAAAACAGAGCTTCTGTGAAATTGCATGAGTGAATGAAACTCCCACCGCAAATAGTAAACAAATCTCACAGCTGCGGTAATCAGTTTAATATCCTTCTTTCTTCTATTAAGTATAGGTATAACTTCTAACTTATTTAGAACATATAGGTCTAGTATTTTTATTAACATTTACTAACTTAAAGGACAAAAAGACCAACACTTCTTAATTATGCAGGAAACTGGGCAGACACTCTTTAATCCTATCAGTAGGAGCAGCCAGAGCTTAGCATATGTTTAGGCCATCTCCTGTTTCCTCTGACCTTTGTGTACTATAGATATAACAATGTAACACCAGAGTTGTGGAATTTTAATATATGTAAGAACTGTGTCTGAAGAGGTTACTGTAAGAACTGTATTTCGGGATTCTATGGCCACCTCGACCTTGTGCTGTTATTGCTGAATAAAGAGGCTGTTTTGCCGCTCACCAATCTCAGTTGTTATTTGAACATGATCCTACATTATGAAACATGCAAGCAAAGTGCTTCCAGCCAGAGCTCTGTATGAAAACCTGATGAAGGGCTTTTGCCTGAAACATCGATTCCCCTGCTCCTCGGATGCTGCCTGACCTGCTGCACTTTTCCAACACCACACTCTCAGCATCCTCACTTTCGCCTGGAGCTCTGTATGTATTAACAGCAAACACAAATATAGAACTGCATACTTGACACCTTTCTGCACTGACTGTGGTGTCTTCCTTTTCCTCTTTCAGTTAGCGTATTGAAGTTTCGAGAACAGCGAGAAGGAACAGGAGGTATGATGCTGAACAGCCAAGAGCTGCTGTGTTGCCTTCACAGGAAATTCTGCGTAAAGTCAGCAAATAGTACAAATTTCAGACCATTGTTACCAGAGTCCTTGCATTGGGATAGGCTTCTTCGTCCAGTTATCATCCCTGTATCTCTCCTCAACCTATTCTTGACTTACATTGGCATCTAGCTTGGAGGATTGTAATTTTAATATTTGCATCCACCCTCTGTGGCCTTACTTCTATAATTTTGTACAGTTCTGTGAGATCTCTGTGCTCCTCCAATCCTGTTATCAGACAAATGTCTATCAGAGAGCTCAGGGCTGATGTGTGAACAGTACTTGTTATGATTGTACACTGGCTTACTGCTGAAATGATCTTTCACAAAGACTATAAACGATAAATCTGTCCAAGCAGGTGAAGATATTAACTTGAAGAAGTGACATTAGGAGGTAAGATTTCCTGGTTATTGTCTTCTCCCTCTCAAGCTCTGAAAGAGAAAGAAGTTAATGAGGCCTCACCTCTTGTCCAACAGCTCTCTAGAAATCAGTGTTAAAGACAATATCTTCACAGACTACTTTGAATCTGTGTGAGAGAGGTATTTATTAACCTGTGTACATAAAAACTGTGATGTCTGCCCTGTATAAGCCTGAGCCTATGATTTCTAGTCTTCATATCCTGAAAGCATTGTTTTGGGAATTTACTTCCTGTATCTCATTAATTATTTTCTAACTCTATATGGAAGCTGGTGCAGGCACAAAGGGGTGAATGGCCGCCTTCTGCATTATAAATTCTACGACAGGTGCTCTGCAGAGAGTTACAATGACTTAAAACAGAAATTAATGAAGGACTTACATTTCTACAGCACTTCAGACCATCCCAAAGTTGATGTCTCTGCTGTTCCCTCATCCCTTGCTCTAAAAAGACTTTCTGTAGAGAGGAAAAATTGAGCCTCATGCCCAGCTCGCAACAAAAGATAGAAACGGAAATAACTACACAGAGGCTGGTATCCCGTCACCAAGTCACCCCTTATTTGCTTCCGGCCAGCCAGCTCGGAGTCAGTCCCCTGAGTGAGGAGAGGAGATTCTGTATCTCCTGTTTATTTTTTTCTTCTTTTTTTTTGTTTGTGCAGGCATAAGGCACAGTAAATGAACAAGTTCATAAAACTTTATTCACGTCCAGCCTCTGGGAAGAAAGGAAACGCCCGAGTGGCCAGTGATAAGCAGTGCACTTCTCAACAAAGGGCAATGCTGTGTGAATAAAATGTAAAAGGGAAGGCAGGAACTAAATCAAAATAGAGTTGGAGGGGGAAATAAAGCACTCCACACCGCGCAGTGCCATCTCTCCCTGAAAACTTTGAGGGCGTTGATAGACACCACGTGCTCCTTCTTTAAGGACACCCGGACCTGAATGTAACCACAGAAGAGGGGCAGGTAATTGGCCATAATGACCCCCCTCCATGGCTTGCTGCCTGGACCTGTTTATAGCTGTCAGCCAGGGCTCCCTCGCTAGCCCAGGTCAACAACCCCAATCAAGGATCTCATTGTCAATGAGATCAACTTTGTTCCAGTCACTACAGAATATTTTTAAGTTGTCAATCATTGGAATCTGTCTGTATGAAGCCACAACACCAGCAAAGATCGATGGAAGTGAGATAATGCTGTTATATTACTTACCCAGGATGTGTCCTACAGCTTGCTTGACAATAACTATGAAGACTATCTGCTTGGTATCTAGCCATGTCCTGTGCTTCTCTCTCTCTCTCTCTCTCTGTTTAATTATAAATGCTGGTGATTTCACTGTGAGTCAGATTAAACAAGTGTGCAACCAATGAGAAGCTACTCAATATTTCACAGCATGCATAATATTATTCATGTCTGATCCAGAGACTGTGACATTTCTGCTCAGAGATGGCAGCTACTTACATGAAGTTTCTACCTTGATAGCAAGTCTCATATGCTTCCACCTCAAAGTCTAAGAACATGACCGACACTCCCTGATAGTATTACTGACTGAGTGGCGCACTGTCAGAGGTTCAGAACTGAGGGAGTGCTACACTGTTGTGGGGTCTGTACTGAGAGAGTGTTGCACAGTCAGTGGGGGAATACTGAAAGAGTGCTGCTTTGTCTGCGGTGACAGATGGAGGCCTATCCAGACTAGATGTGGGATGAACGTTCTCAGTCAGTCAGCTGATGCTGGGTGCTCTGTTCATTTTCTTTGCATTACTTCATCTTCATGCTGACTTCTTGTAACCAAGTGTAACTGTCATCTACCCCGGGCAGTGGCTAAGAGTCAACCCCACCTGAGTGGGGCTGGAGTCACCTGTAGGCCAGATCGGGTAAGGGTGGCAAATTTCCTTCCCTAAAGGACATGAATGAAACAATAACTCACAATATTTCACCCCATATTTTCTTAATGCTATTCAAATCCCACCAGCAGATCTGTCTGGATGTGAGCCCACATCCTCACATTAATCTTGTTTGTCCAAGGACATGTCACTGCTTCCTCTCCCATTGTTCCAATATCCTGTTTTCTAACTCCTAACGATATTAAAAACAACACAGAGAGAATACCCTGTACCCAGAGAGACGTGAGGGGAGAGCAACTCAGACACGGGACCGAGGACCGGTGAAAGAAAAATTAACAACATCATGAAAGTATATGTTTGCTTCCATTTCAATATGACAATATGTTCAGTTTAGTTTCTGTCTGGGTGGATGTGGCTGTTTAGTATCATTTCAGTGAAGAACTTAGGAAATGCTGTGGATTCAGTCGCTAAATGAAAATGTTGTAAGGATGACATTGGGACTTTCAGAGTGCAGTGGCCTGAATGAATGTTAAAATTAGTATTACTCTAGAATTTCATACAATGCAGGAGTTTGAGAAATTCTGTAATGTCAACAGTGTACTTGGAAAGACTGCAGTACTGAGGGATTGTTGCACTGACAGAGGGTTAATGCTGAGGGAGTGCTGCACTGTCAGACGGTAGGTGCTGAGGGAGTACTGCACTGTCAGAGGGTCAGTGCTGAGGGAGTACTGCACTGTCAGAGGGTTGGTGCTGAGGGAGTACTGCGCTGTCAGAGGGTCGGTGCTGAGGGAGTACTGCACTGTCAGAGGGTTGGTGCTGAGGGAGTACTGCGCTGTCAGAGGGTCGGTGCTGAGGGAGTACTGCACTGTCAGACGGTAGGTGCTGAGGGAGTACCGCACTGTCAGAGGGTCAGTGCTGAGGGAGTACTGCACTGTCAGAGGGTCAGTGCTGAGGGAGTACTGCACTGTCAGAGGGCTAGTGCTGAGGGAGTGCTGCACTGTCAGAGGGTCGGTGCTGAGGGAGTACCGCACTGTCAGAGGGTCAGTGCTGAGGGAGTACTGCACTGTCAGAGGGTCAGTGCTGAGGGAGTACTGCACTGTCAGAGGGTTGGTGCTGAGGGAGTACTGCGCTGTCAGAGGGTCGGTGCTGAGGGAGTACTGCGCTGTCAGAGGGCTAGTGCTGAGGGAGTGCTGCACTGTCAGAGGGTTGTTACTGAGGGAGTACTGCACTGTCAGAGGATCAGTGCTGTCAGAGGATTGGTGCTCAGGGAGTACTGCACTGTCAGTGTGTTGTTGCTGAGGGAGTACTGCGCTGTCAGAAGGTCAGTGCTGAGGGAGTGCTTCACTGTGAGAAGGTCAGTGCTGCGGTAGTGATATACTGTTAGAATCTCAGAACAGTGGGCGTATTAGTTTTAGAAATTCAAGGAAATGGTTTCAGTCACACCTAAAGAGCTTTTATTAATCCTAATCTGCTAGCTCAGATTCATCCCCACCCTTCCTCCACCCCACCCCGCCCCAAACACTCCAAGGGAGTACGAGCTCAGTCTGTGCAAACTGTCATCGGAATTGTAATGCTTTCAGCCCCAGGGTTGTTCCAGTAAATCTGCATGGCTCCCTGGGCAAGGCCAATATCAACCTTCTGAGGAGAAGGACCCAGACCTGAATCCAGTGACTCTACATGTGGGTCTGAGGCAAGGAACACAAGCCTAGCCCGCACAATCAATGCTGATGATTGAACACTTTCAGCTCTGGTGAGGGGAACGGTCAATATTAGCTCTGAGGACTAGGAGCTTTCCTCTTTTTCCTCTCCTCACCTGTGCTCCCACCCCTCCACCAGGCCCTTTGACCCCATGTATTGTGTCGAGTTGTTGAAGGTTATCAGACCTAAGGTTACCAATGGGCCTCAGATCTTCAAGCCAGTTCAAAGGCCAGGGGTTAAGCTGAGGTTACTGCCTCAATAGAGTTTCAAGCACAGCCGGATCTCTGACGCAGATTCTGGAGAGGGGCACAGCCACTGAGGACCCTTGCTGCAAAGTGTGGTCACTGTTATGACAGGAAATCCTGCAGCCAATTTGTGCTTGTTACGGAGAAAATCACTCTCTCCACGGTATCCATCAAACATTTCCAGGACAGAAACAGCACAGGATTATTAAACCTACCCCTGCAGTGTACTCATCAAACAAGCACAGTGCAATGGTCATCCCTGAATACGAAGTCAATGTGGTTCCCCCTCCTGTTCTTCCCAAACTCCCTCTAAAGACCGAGATGATAGAGTGCAGGCCTGTCCAGACTCAAGGTTGTACAGGTGGGATTATCATTCCCAGTCAGTCAGCTGATGTTGGGTGCTCCGTTCAGTTTAATGCTGTCTTAGTTTCTGTCTGGGTGGATGTGGCTGTTTAATGTCATCTCAGGGAAGAACTTAAGAAATACTGTGGATTCAGTTGCTAAATGAAAATGTTGCAAGGATGAGATTGGGTCGTTCAGAATGCAGTGGTCTGAATGAAGTTTAAAATTAGTGTTACTCTGGAATTCCATATAGTGCATGAGTTTGAGAAATTCTGTAATGTCAACAGCATACTTGGAAAGACTGCAGTACTGATGGATTGTTGCACCGTTGGTGGATCAGTACTGAGGGAGTACTGCACAATCAGAGGGTCAGTGCTGAGGGAGCGCTGCACACAGTCAGAGGGTCAGCGCTGAGGGAGCGCTGCACACAGTCAGAGGGTCAGTGCTGAGGGAGCGCTGCACACAGTCAGAGGGTCAGTGCTGAGGGAGCGCTGCACACAGTCAGAGGGTCAGCGCTGAGGGAGCGCTGCACACAGTCAGAGGGTCAGTGCTGAGGGAGCGATGCACACAGTCAGAGGGTCAGCGCTGAGGGAGCGCTGCACACAGTCAGAGGTCAGTGCTGAGGGAGCGCTGCACACAGTCGGAGGGTCAGTGCTGAGGGAGCGCTGCACACAGTCAGAGGGTCAGCGCTGAGGGAGCGCTGCACACAATCGGAGGGTCAGTGCTGAGGGAGCACTGCACACAGTCAGAGGGTCAGTGCTGAGGGAGCACTGCACACAGTCAGAGGGTCAGTGCTGAGGGAGCACTGCACACAGTCAGAGGGTCAGTGCTGAGGGAGCACTGCACACAGTCAGAGGGTCAGTGCTGAGGGAGAACTGCACACAGTCAGAGGGTCAGTGCTGAGGGAGTGCTGCACACAGTCAGAGGGTCAGTGCTGAGGGAGCGCTGCACACAGTCAGAGGGTCAGTGCTGAGGGAGCGCTGCACACAGTCGGAGGGTCAGTGCTGAGGGAGCGCTGCACAGAGTGTCAGTAGCAAGGGAGTGCCGCACAGTCAGAGGGTCAGCGCTGAGGGAGCGCTGCACACAGTCAGAGGGTCAGCGCTGAGGGAGTGCTGCACACAGTCGGAGGGTCAGTGCTGAGGGAGTGCCGCACAGTCAGAGGGTCAGTGCTGAGGGAGCGCTGCACACAGTCAGAGGGTCAGCACTGAGGGAGCGATGCACACAGTCAGAGGGTCAGTGCTGAGGGAGCACTGCACACAGTCAGAGGGTCAGTGCTGAGGGAGCGATGCACACAGTCAGAGGGTCAGTGCTGAGGGAGAGCTGCACACAGTCAGAGGGTCAGTGCTGAGGGAGCACTGCACACAGTCAGAGGGTCAGCGCTGAGGGAGCGATGCACACAGTCAGAGGGTCAGCGCTGAGGGAGCGATGCACACAGTCAGAGGGTCAGCGCTGAGGGAGCGATGCACATAGTCAGAGGGTCCGTGCTGAGGGAGCACTGCACACAGTCAGAGGGTCAGTGCTGAGGGAGAGCTGCACACAGTCAGAGGGTCAGCGCTGAGGGAGCACTGCACACAGTCAGAGGGTCAGCGCTGAGGGAGCGATGCACACAGTCAGAGGGTCAGCGCTGAGGGAGCGATGCACACAGTCAGAGGGTCAGCGCTGAGGGAGCGATGCACACAGTCAGAGGGTCAGCGCTGAGGGAGCGATGCACACAGTCAGAGGGTCAGCGCTGAGGGAGCGATGCACACAGTCAGAGGGTCAGTGCTGAGGGAGCGATGCACACAGTCAGAGGGTCAGTGCTGAGGGAGTGATGCACACAGTCGGAGGGTCAGTGCGGAGGGAGTGCCGCACAGTCAGAGGGTCAGTGCTGAGGGAGCACTGCACACATTCAGAGGGTCAGCGCTGAGGGAGAGCTGCACACAGTCAGAGGGTCAGTGCTGAGGGAGCACTGCACACAGTCAGAGGGTCAGCGCTGAGGGAGCAATGCACACAGTCAGAGGGTCAGTGCTGAGGGAGCACTGCACACAGTCGGAGGGTCAGTGTGGAGGGAGCGCTGCACAGAGTGTCAGTAGCGAGGGAGTGCTACATTGTCAGAGGGTCAGTGCTGAGGCAAGATCAGTAAGAAGGGTGATTCCTGATGAAGGGCTTTTGCCCGAAACGTTGATTTCGCTGCTCGTTGGATGCTGCCTGAACTGCTGTGCTCTTCCAGCACCACTAATCCAGGATTGGAATTAGCACTAACTGTCAGATGAATGGATGATGCTGTGTAAGACAGAGATGTGGTGAAAACTCGATATAGTCGTTATCAGATTGCTACACTTTTTTTGCTGAACTTTGTTTGACTCTGTGAATTATTTGCTGTGCTTGTTTCAGGTAATCTGGCTGTTTTCAATTCTCTGTCACTTCAGCTGCCATTCAGTTTCCTCCCAGAACTGTAGCTGGGCATCTGAGGTAAGTCTCTGCTCCAAACCGATTGCTGAGCTCCCCCATTGTAACACAGAAACATAGAAGATTGGGGCAGGAAGCGGCCATTTGGCCTTCAAGCCAATTCCACCATTCATCACGATAATGGCTGATCGTCTAACTCAATATCCTAATCCTGCTTTCTCCTTTGATCCTTTGATCCCATTCACCCTGTGGCAAAGCTGCTCCTTTAGCAAGGTTATGCTGTCCTTGGCTTTCTTTCTCCAAAGAGGTCATAAATGACATACATTTCAAAAAGTCTGGGGGTTGAAGAGTATTTGGGCCAATCTGATAATTGCTAACAAATAATGCCTCAGGCAGAGGCTTTCAGGTTTCAAGAAAACTTGTGCAATGAAAGGGTAGTGTCCAGTTCTCCCAGCTCAGCTTTCCACTGGTTTGTTTTGTCTTTAGCAGTAATGGAAAATCTGCAGGACCCAGAAACAGGCTGAGACTGATACTCTCTCTCTCTCTCTCTTTGCCTTCTCTCCTGCAAGACCCTGTGTTTGATTTTACCTTTTCTGTCATGGGTGTTTATGGGGTTTGTAGCAAGTATTTGGAACAGCATCATTAAGTTGGAGTAGTCTGTTGGGTTTTCAGAGAGGTTAAGTTATTAGGTATTCTGTTTTCTGTTGTTTGTGTTTCATTCAGTAATCTTGTCAATAAATTCTGTTTTGTTTTAAACAAAGTGATTTGACCAGCTGATTCTCTCCTGGAATATCCACTTTATACCTGCTTAAAACAAAAAGTTAGGGTCTGGCCTATCTTCTTGAAATGTTTTGAGGGGTCTGTCCTGGTCCATAACAGCCCTGAACCCCCTGCAACCACATCTCTGTGATGCCTACCATATCACAATCATTCACAATGATTTGTGTCATTAATTCATCTACTTGTGATGAATATTATGAGCATTCGGGTAAAGTGCCTTAATGCTAACTTTCTTATCATTATTAGAGATATTGGAAATCATAAGATATCCTAAGTTATCCTTCCTTTTTGCTACACCCTGAGTCTGCCTTGAGCTTAAACCCACCTGCAATGAGTGAGTGAAGGTCAGCGAGTCAGTGAATGAACATCAATGAGTGATGTGGTGCCTGAGGGAGGCTCAGTGAATGAGTGAGTGAGTGTCAGTGAGTGAGGCATTTCTGATGAAGAGCTTATGCTCAAAACGTCAACTCTCCTGCTCCTCGGATGCTGTCTGACTGGCTGTGTTTTTCCAGCACCACACTTTTTGACTAACATTAGCTAACCTCCATTCTGCAGGAACTCTTCCAGAGTCTGTAGAATCCTGGAAGGTGACCACCAATGCATTCACTATTTTTAGAGCCACTTCCTTAAATACTCTGGGATGTCGATTACCAAGCCCTGGGGATTTATCTACCTTCAATCCCATCAATTTTCCCAGCACCATTTCTTGACTAATATTGATCTCCCTCCATTCTTCCCTCTCACTAAATCTTGCATTCTCCAAGGTTTCTGGTATCTGATTTGTCTTCTCTTTTATGAAAAAAGAAGCAAAGTATATATTCAGTTGGTCAGCCATTTCTTTGTCCCCGGTTGTACATTTCTCCCATTTCTATTTGCAGGGAATCTACATCTGTCTTCACTAACTTCTTTCTCTTCACGTACCTATAGAAACCCTTTGTGTCAGTCTTTATGTTCCCTGCAAGCTTGTGTGATATCTGTCGGCTCAGCTTGGGACTGAAGCTGCGTCTTCATGCACTGGGCGGTCAATGTTGTAATTTGGGTCTGTCCACCAGGGATTCCATAGGTTGTATTGTGGTCCGTCCAGGGTTCTTCCCCATTTTAGCTGAGCCATTGCTCAGAAGGCTGAGAAGACTTGGGGCAAGAACTCCCCTGGCTGTACTCAGTGGCAATCTCTGTCTTGATGGTTGCTCCTGGATTTACCTGGGCGAGTGAACGGAGAGGTGACTGGGCCGTAGGAACAGGAGACCTGTGGGGTTGGGAGAGGAGACAGAAGGTCAGGCTGCTGGAGGTAAAGGTGTGTGGTCACACTGAGTTGAGACAGGATGGTCTGGGCATTGGGATGAGGTACAAGGATCATACAGGATGGAATAGCTTGAGGGTTAAACCTGATGACAGGAAGGTCATGTGTGTCCTTTACATGGTGTCCCCACTGCTCCAAATGGTCTATACCAGAGCACAGCTGAGTGAAGGGAACAGTGACTGAGTGAGTGTGGGTGAAAGACTGAGGGAGGGAGGGTGGGTGAGTGAGGGTCAGTGAGTGAGTGAATGAGGGAGGGAGAGAAGGAGGGTGGTGTGGTGAGTGAGTGAGTGGTGGGTAACTGAGAGTGTGGGTGAGTGAGTGAGAATGAGAGTGAGTGTTTGAGTTAGTGAGTCTGTGTGAGTGAGTGACAATGAATAAGAGAGTAAGTGTGGGTAAGTGAATGAATGCGTGAGGGTCAGTGGGGGAGTGGGGTGAGTGAATGAGTGCCAGTGAGTGAGTGAATGAGTGAGTGACTGAGGGTCAGCGAGTGATGCAGTGATTGAGGTAAGCTGAGGGAATGTGTGAATGAGTGAGTGAGTGTGTAAGAAAGGGGCTGGGTGGATGTTGAGTAGAATGACATTGAGCTGCATATACCCACATGTCTCCATCTCTCCAATTCCTCCCTCCGCACATCCGGCAAGGCCAGGAGACAAAGCCAAGCAGAAACCCAATGCCCTCCCCCATTATTGTGTGTGAATTTAACAGAGGCAAGCTATGAGGGTGTCCCCAGAATGCAGTGCCATGATAGTTACGCCAGAATGATTTCAGCCCCGATTCCCATCCCATCCCCAGTGACGAGGGCTAATCTGTTTCTCTCAAGCTCTGCTTCCGAACAAAGATAATAGGAACATTTTATTCGTAAGCTCTGCTGCTAGGAACATTTAAATTGTCATTTCAATTGACAACTCATTTAAATTATTGAATTGTAGATTGTGAATTGTTTCATAATTAATTGTGAAATTCACTTTCAATGTTGTGACAATCTTTATCTTTCCAAACCCAGCGCTGCACTGTCTGAGGGTCAGTGCTGAGGGAGCGCTGCACTGTCTGAGAGTCAGTGCTGAGGGAGCGCTGCACTGTCTGAGGGTCAGTGCTGAGGGAGCGCTGCACTGTCTGAGGGTCAGTGCTGAGGGAGCGCTGCACTGACCGAGAATCAGTGCTGAGGGAGCGCTGCACTGTCTGAGAGTCAGTGCTGAGGGAGCGCTGCACTGTCCGAGGGCTGGTGTTGTGGGAGGACTGCACTGTCTGAGAATCAGTGCTGAGGGAGCGCTGCACTGTCTGAAAGTCAGTGCTGGGGAAGTGCTGCACTGTCCAAGGGTCAGTGCTGGAGGAGCGCTGCAACTGTCCAAAGGTCAGTGCTGAGGGAGCGCTGCACTGTCCGAGGATTGGTGCTGAGGGAGCGCTGCACTCTCCGAGAGTCGGTGCTGAGGGAGCGCTGCACTCTCCGAGAGTCGGTGCTGAGGGAGCGCTGCACTCTCCGAGAGTCGGTGCTGAGGGAGCGCTGCACTCTCCGAGAGTCGGTGCTGAGGGAGCATTTCACTGTCCAAGACCCAGTGCTGAGGGAGTGCTGCACTGTCCGAGGGTCAGTGCTGAGGGAACGCTGCACTGTCCGAGGGTCAGTGCTGAGGGAACGCTGCACTCTCCGAGAGTCGGTGCTGAGGGAGTGCTGCACTGTCCGAGGGTCAGTGCTGAGGGAACGCTGCACTGTCCGAGGATTGGTGCTGAGGGAGCGCTGCACTCTCCGAGAGTCGGTGCTGAGGGAGTGCTGCACTGTCCGAGGGCCGGTACTGGGGGAGCGCTGCACTGTCTGAGAGTCGGTGCTGAGGGAGCGCTGCACTGTCTGAGCATTGGTGCTGAGGGAGCGCTGCACTGTCTGAGGATTGGTGCTGAGGGAGCGCTGCACTGTCTGAGGATTGGTGCTGAGGATGTGCTGCACTGTCCGAGGATTGATGCTGAGGATGTGCTGCACTGTCCGAGGGTCGGTGCTGGGGGAGCGCTGCATTGTCTGAGGATTGGTGCTGGGGGAGCGCTGCACTGTCCGAGGGTCGGTGCTGGGGGAGCGCTGCACTGTCTGAGGATTGGTGCTGAGGGAGCGCTGCACTGTCCGAGGATTGATGCTGAGGATGTGCTGCACTGTCCGAGGGTCGGTGCTGGGGGAGCGCTGCACTGTCCGAGGGTCGGTGCTGGGGGCGCACTGCACTGTCCGAGGATTGGTGCTGAGGGTGTGCTGCACTGTCCGAGAGTCGGTGCTGGGGGAGCGCTGCACTGTCCGAGGGTCAGTGCTGGGGGAGCGCTGCACTGTCCGAGGGTCAGTGCTGGGGGAGCGCTGCACTGTCCAAGGGTCGGTGCTGAGGGTGTGCTGCTCTGTCTGCTGGTCGATGCTGAGGGAATGCCGCACTGTCCAAGAGTCAGTTCTGAGGGAGAGCTGTATTGAGGGGTAGGCACTGGGGGAGTGCTGCACTGTCCAAGGGCTGGTGCTGAGGGAGCATGGCACTGTCTGAGGGCCAATATTGAGGGAGTACTGCTGAGAGACCTCGTTCCATCTCTGCATGGCTTTTTGAATATGAGCTCTACTGAAATCAGGCTTCTTGTATTTTATTTCAGTTGACCTTTCAGGATGCAAAGAATGCAATTGATAAAATGAATGGGATAGATGACTTGACCAATAGAATTGCAAATTTGGAAGAGCATGTCACTACTCTGCAGAAATGTAAGTGAGAATATACTCAGTGTGACCTTTCGAAGGTTCATCTTGTTCAGCACCTTCCTGAATGAAGTTTCTCCATTTCGGTCACAGGCCATTTTGGCCACGACTTCACCAATCACTGGGGATGCTTGCCCTCCTCAAGGTGGTGTGGATGCCATCTATAAAGGTCTTCCCCTGTGCTCCTGGGAATCTCTGGGTCCAGATCGATTTCTCAGTTAGACGCTGCTTATGGAATCTGGTTTGGTTGGCATTTCACTCAATGGGACTGGTTTTGAGTGATCAGCTCCTTGGTTGTGGCCATGTTGATTGGGCAGTGATGTCTGCTCTTGGACCATCTTTTCTGCCCCTGGATTTGGAGATGCTGCCATTGAGGAACCTCACCATGTTTTGAGGTTTTGCCTGTCCATATCTCAGAGGCTTATAACAAGAGGGTGCCACTACTGCCTGGTACATCATGAGATATTAAAACTAAAAACATTGAGCCACACAAACCCCAGGCATTGGCCATCTCTAAAAGGTGAGAATCCAACGGTCTCTTTTCTGAGATTCAACAGCATTGACATCACTGAACACCCCCACAATTTACATTTTGGGGTTTGCCTTTGACCAGTAACTAGCCATATAAATACTGAAATGACGAGGGTTTGGGGTTTTTGCAATAGGTAACTCACTTCCTGACTCCCCAAGCCTGTCCATCATTTGCAAGGCACCAGTTAGGAGTGTGATGGAATACTCCACACTTGCCAGTTAGATGCAGCTCCAACAACAATAACGAGGCTTGGCACTATTCAGGTCAGAGCAGCCCACTTGATTGGCACCATGTCCCATGACTGAATAAAAGGTTGCCCTATCTCCACCAGATCCTCCAGCCCCCTACATCCCTCCTCATCTCTGTAAACTCCTCCAGTCCCTACAACCTTCTCGGATCTTTGCACTGCTCCAATTTCAGCCTCTCATGCGTCCCCGGGGTTCCCTTTGCTCTACCATTGGAGGCTATGCCTTCAGCTGCCTTAGGCCTTGAACTACAGAAACACCTACCTAAATCTCACTATCCGTCCCCTCCTCTCTCTGTGTGTCTTCCTCTTAGACGTGCCTGTAAAAACCAACTTCTTTGACTGAGCTTCTTCTCACCTGCTCCTGAGATGCCCCTGATGTGCTCCAGGTTCAGGTTTGTTTTTCTTGAGTGAAGAACCTTTAAATGGTTAACGCCATTACAGGTGTGAAGTGAATGCAGGCTGTTGTTGTTGTAATTGGAGGTTGCATTCTTCCTGGTCTCACTCCAGCAAAACTTTTATTTCCAGATGTGCCGCGCATCATTTTCCATGCCAAAGTATCCGATGGCGTGAACCCAAGTGGAGAAAGGCGCCTGGTCTATGATGCGGTTATCGTGAACAAAGGTTCTGCCTACAACTCTGCAACTGGGGTCTTCACTGCCCCTTTAGCTGGGACCTACCTTTTCACCTACTCGCTGCTCGGGGGGCCAACCTCTGAGGTGCGCCTGGTAAAAAATGAAGAAGACCTGAGTTACATTCACACTATCCTGAGCACAGGGGAAGCCCAAACAGGATCTATGCCAGTGATACTGACCCTCGAAAGTGGTGACCAAATCTGGGTCAAACTCATTGAGGGAAACACATGGAGTGGACGAGGTGCCCTGAATTTCCAGGGTATCCTCCTGGAGGCCAGTTTGGAATGAGATTTGGGGCTTTGGCCAAATTCAATAACCTCTTCCCAATATGCCACTCCCCCCTCACTCCCCATACCCTTTAATGTCTTAACCGGTTTAATCTCAGACTCCCCACATGTGACCACTTTGGGTCCATATTTATATTATGTTCACCAAATTAATTAACAAGGTCAAGAAAGTCCCTTTGACACTAACATGTGGCTCATGAGGAAGATATATTAATCAAATCACTGCATGCAAATAGTAATCAGTCACAGAACACGTTGTTGTACTTAGTTGGGTTACAGCTAACGAATGAATAGTCATATTAGTAAACCTGGACTTTCATTTGGAACTGTTCAAATAAAGCTTGTGAAATTGTTCATGGTGTTAAGTCTTTTCTGTCTGTGGAAGACATTGCAAATTCAAGGTAATTGTTTACACAGCTTGACACTCCAAATCTTGGTCACTCCCTGAGCAAGAACATTGTGACATCACCGGGTTGACCTCATAAATAGTAGAGTTTCATGTCTAAGTTAGCAGAAACACAGCAACAGGAATTGGCCATTCAGCTAACCCTGTTGTGCCTGTTTCATCATTCTGGATGATGGCTAATCATCACATTGATGCCACTTTCCCCAGTATCTCCATATCACCAGCATCACAAGTCCCCAGAAACCTGTCGATTTCTGTTTAGAACCTGCTCAAAGATCCTCCAAATTACTCTGGGCTAGAGAATGCCAGAGATTCACTACCCTGAGTGAAAAAATTCTTTCTCATCTCAGTCTGAAATGACCTGCCCCTCATCATGAGGCAGTATACTTTGATTTTAGAGTCTCTCGCCAGGCAAACATCCTGTCTCCATCCACCCTATCATGCTCTGTAAGAAATGTTCAAAGTTTCAATGAGATCACCTTTCAGTTTTGAAACTGAGGAATACAGGCACAGTTTCCTTAAACCCTGAGACAGTCCCACCATTCCCAATATTAATTTGCTGAATCTCCACTGCACTCCCTCTATGATAAACACATCCTTCCTTAAATAAAGTGCCAAAACTGTTTACTGTACTCCAGGTGTGTTCTCCAAAAGCTCTGTACAACCACTGCAAGACATTGTGATTCCTACACTCAAATTTCCTTGAAAGGAAGGCCAAAATTTTCCTCCCTAATTGCTTACCCTGCCTCTTCTGTAACTCGAGCAGCCATGGGACATTATTCTGGAGGAGGAATGAGCAGCAAGAGGGTTGCGGTCCATGTCAATACCAAACGCTGCGGAGGGAAGGCGATGAGGTCCTAAAACAACATTTCAGGGATCGAAGAAGGAGATTAAAAATCAGGAGCTGCAAGGCAGTGATATCAAGCTTACTCCGAGTGCCCCGAGCTGGGGAGTTTACAGACAGGAGAAACGATTGACTGATAGTGCAGACAGAGAACTCTTGTAGGAAGGAGGGCATCAGATTTCTGAGGCACTGGGACCAGCTCAGGGAAGATGGGTCCTGTACAAGATAGATGGGTTACATCTTAGCAGGACTGGCACTAATGTCCTCATTGGAAATATTGCTCGTGCTATTGGGATTGATTGGCAGAGGGACAGGCACCTCAGAGGGTCTCATAACCAAGGAAAGCTAAACTAGTACAAGACAATAGAATGGTGGGAGAAACAGAAGACAGAGGAAGAAATGGGTGGTACACAGTTGTGGCACACACTGCTGCTACTGAGCATCAGTGAATGGACAGAGTGAGTATTTATGAATGAGGTGCCAATCAAGCAGCCTGCTTGTTCATGGATGGTGCCAAGCTTCTTGAGTGCTTTTGGTGCTGCACCCATCCAGGCAAGTGGGGAGTATTCCATCACACTCCTGCCATTAGCATGGTGTTTAATGTGTTGATAGTTTGGCATTTGAAAGATTCTCCTCACAACACGTCTTTCAGAATGACAATGGGAAAAGGAAAGACAATTTCTCTAAATTGTTTCTGATGAGAGTCCAGCAGTCCACAGATTCAACTGCTTCAAGATCTCCCAAGGGAAGGTCAGTAATCTGACTTTAGATGGTCAAACTATTACCGTCCCTTGTGGATTTGAGGTGACAATCTCCTGGGCTGCTCACAGTCTCTCTCCATTCAAATTCTCACAGAATCAGAGTACTTTTAAATGGTGGCTTTAAAACAATTCCACATCTTCTCGAAGGTTCAGGACGATCCAAGTACATTATAATGCAATATTCTGTCATTCAGAATATTTAGTGATCTCTCACTTGATGAATGCATCATTCCAAAAATCACAGAACTTTAACATGTAATTGCAGTAAGTAAGGATGCAGATGCCGCAGGCAGTGAAGAAGGCACTGATAGGTTGTCCTTCATTGCATCAGGATGAGTATAAAAGCAAGGACAACTTTCTGCAATTCTACAAGACCTTGGTTCGACCCCATCTGAAGTATCAAATGTAGCTTTGTAAGAATGTGCCAGTTATGGACAGAGTAATGAAATTTTACCAGATCCCTGGGATGGCAGGAATGGCAAATTCCATCTACCACTGATTTACCTAGCTGGCCAATCCATCTATATTCTCCTAAACCATCTTCCTCACTGTCAATCACCCAGCCAGTCTTTATATCATTCGCAAACTTACTTATCATTCCCCTCACATTTTCTTATATTGTTTATATATCACAAACAATAAGGAACCCAGCACTGATTCCTGGGTTACACTACTGGACACTAGTCTCTGGTCACACAAACAGGCTTTGACCATCACCAACTGCACTGATATAGTCAGTTACCTGTTGCATTGTAGGCAGAAGATTCCCAGCTGTGAAGCCTATAGCTCTGGCTGCCTGCTGGGTTTTATCTGTCGTGATTCCTAATACACTCCTAAATCAAGATGAAAAAGGGTATTGGTCTGCTCTTTGATGCTCTTGTGTGAGACAAACTGCAAGATAACTCCAGCAGCAGTTTATCATGTTGTGTCACTGGAAAGGACAGTATTTGTTGACTATCCCCAAGTGCTGCTTGAATGGAATGGTCTGCCAGGCCATTTCAGTCAGCCATTGAAAGTCAACCCCATTGCAATGGATCTGGAATGACAGATGATAGATTACCATCCTTAAAAGGACATTAGTGAACCAGATTTTCTTTTATATAACAATTGATAATAGTTTCATGGTTAACATGATGGAGACTAGCTTTATATTCCAAGCTATTTTAGCTTCCGTGCTGGGATATGAATCAATGTTCCCAGACCCTTAGCCTGGCCTTCTGGATTACTTGTCCAGTGATGTAAAATGGTGGTGATAAAAGAGTTTTCATTGACTTTGAGGGCCATTAGCATGGCGCGGCTGCAGGTTCTGGCAGCTATCATTGACCACGCTCCAGGATATCCGTGGCACTGCCTGCTGAACTTTATTTACCCACACCCTGAAAATGCCCTGATGCACCAAAGAATTCTTTTTGCCTATGTTTTTTTTTCTGGATGGCAACCTCCTACCCACTACACCCCCTCAGGTGCTACCTACTATTGATCTTGTGATCTCAGTCATTGATTGGTGAGGGTTGACATTTTGATTCCTGCCTGTTTCAGGCAGCCTGTCAGAACATTTATTCAATGCCACTCAATAATTCAGTTGATGCTGTTCATAGCCCCCTAGAATTAGAATTGAGAGATACTGAGTTTACAATAGCGGGAAGGGAAAACTGGACCATTCCATCAGGAAAGGAATGAGCACATCCCTTCAATTGGAAAGTTAAGACACACAGATATTGCATAGTTTGGAATATTAAGTTGTGAAAAACACAGCTAGGAATCAGGATGCAAGGTCCTTAAATTTCGGCATAACAGGAACACACGTGGTGTCCCAGCTACCCAAATCAACAGTGGAAGAAACTGAAACAGGAGAACACGTCATTAGGAGAGCTTGATGTGTGAAAGTTTCCAAATAGTAAGATGTTTTGAGATATGAGATAAATTAGTAGGGGAAGAGGAAAGGTAAAAACAATGACTGCAGATGCTGGAAACCAGAGTCTAGATTAGAGTGGTGCTGGAAAAGCACAGCAGTTCAGGCAGCATCCGAGGAGCAGTAAAATCAACATTTCGGACAAAAGCCCTTCATCAGTAAGACGTCGATTTTACTGCTCCTCGGATGCTGCCTGAACTGCTGTGCTTTTCCAGCACCACTCTAATCTAGATAGGGGAAGAGCAAAGACAAATGGACTAGTAGACACTTGGTATTGTCTTAAAGTGTTGTGCAAAATGGGAGGGCTTCAGATGTCAAGAGGCAAGGAGAAGCAGCGAACATGTATACAAAATGGATAAAGGTAGTAAAGGAGTTCCATCATAAATAATCCAATAAAAAGATACCAGAAGGAAAGTAAATAGAAAGAAAGAGAAAATGAATCAGTTACAATGGGTTGTGCATGACTGCTTCTTCATGCAGTGTGTCAAGGACACCAACAAAGGGAATGCTCATCTTGACCCATTGGTGGTAAATGAACCAGAAAATGGACAAGAAATGAAAGTTGTAGCACCCTGGGAACTACAGAGTGATAGAGTTTATCATGCTCTGAATTTCAGATTTATCCAAGTCTAGAAGCTGGATGGGTGGATATAGATGAGCCACATTCAAGGGAATGAGGAAATAAAACAAACAAAGATGACTCAATAGCACTGCATTAGAAGGCAAATGAAACCTATTTATTGGATCGTGGTGAGCATGTAGGATAAATAAATTCTCAAAACCAGCAAATTGAGATTAAACAATGATGACAACATGTGCCCTTGTGGCCAACAAATCCACAGTGAAATAAAAAGGAAAAATAAAATGCAAATCTGCAGAGAATAACGAAGGGTGCTCTGAGATGTAAACAAGAAATTGCAGTCACATATTAATTTGTAATATGAGGGACAAAAGAATAAATAAAATACTCTTAGTACCATTGGTAAGGAACAAATGAGAGTGAAGTTGGTTAATAAGTTATGATCTGCCACACAATAAATAAAGCTTGGAGAGAGAAAGACCTGATTTATGGCATCAAATGACCAGAGACAATTTTCTTCTCCTCAGTGACAGCCATCCTTCAGCTGAGACATTCTGGATGGCTGGAATAGAGCATCCAGGAAAATGCAAGTGGCATCTTCTTCAAGCATCTGTGCACCAGCAACACCACTGACTGGTCCATGCTATATAGTGCAACCAGCATTCCGTGACCTGAAGTGCATTCCTCCCAAATCCAGTCCTGAGCCGTTCTGTAATATGGCTGTCCATGAGATTGCCCACTCTCATACATAGGAGCTCATGTGTTCAAAACCACATTGCTCCGGGTTTGGAATCACACATTGGCCAGTCTAGGTATGGATGGCAGATTTCCTTCCTTAAAGAACATTAGTGAACCTGACGTGTTTTTCCTTAGCAATGTCAATGGTTTCGTGGTAATCGTTAGACTCTTAATTCTAGATATTTCTTGAATTCAAATTCTACCATCTGCTATGGCTGGTTTTGAAACCCAATCCCCAGCATATTGTCTGGGTCTCCGGATTAATAGTTTAATGATAATACCACCAGGCAACCACATCCCGCAGATATGGAGAGGTTGAGTAGGTTAAGATTGTTTTCATCAGAAAAAAAGGAGATTGAGGAGGGACCTGATTGAAGTCTACAAAATCATGAAGTGTATAGACAGGGTAGATAGAGATTAGCTTTTTCCCAAGGTGAAGGATTCAATAACGAGAGGTCACGCATTCAAGGTGATAGGCGAAAAGTTTAAGGGGGATATACACGGCAAGTACTTTACACAGAGGGTGGTAGATGCCTGGAACGCATTGCTAACAGAGGTAGTACAGGCAGGCACGGTAGGTTCATTTAAGGCACGTCTGGTCAGATGCATGAGTAGGTGGGGAACAGAAGGATACAGATGCTTAGAAATTGAGCGATAGGTTTAGAGAGTTCATTTGGATCGACTCAGGCTTGGAGGGCCGAAGGGCCTGTTCCTGGGCTGTAAATTTTCTTTGTTCTTTGTATATGTGGGCATTGTGTACTTTTTCCCCTTGTGAGAACAAAATGAATCAAACAAACTTCCCTACTCTCCGTCCTCTCAGCATTTAGGAGTACATTTTGTGCTGCAGGTCTAGGTGAGGGGATCCTTCCCATGACCAGCTGAGCATGGCTGTATCTGTCCTGTACCCTGTGAGGGCTGCCTCTGCTCAGTCACCTCCTCCTACCCACTTAAGATGTGCTCATCATCCAGTGCTATGCTATAAAATTGGTGAAGAGAAGCTGTCAAGATAACTGAATCTGCACTCTTGGAGGATGTGCTTGTTATTGCTTACACAGACTTTGCTGACAATGCTTGCGCCAGCGTAGATGCAGGAATCAGCTATTCGCTGATAATATACCTGTGGCAGAAAGCTGGACAGGTCATGGTCAACAACTTTGGAGCATAGGTACTTTTACAGCATGCTTTCAGTCCAGGTGGAGTCCAGACACCCTCTTCATTTTGTATATTGCAGTATGTTTTCACCTTCTCCACCAGGGATGTCCATTTCACAATAAAAGCAAAATATTGTGGATTCTGGAAATCTGAAATTAAAATCAAAGTGCCGGAGAGAGTCAGCAGGCGTGGCACTGTAGAGAGAAATAAGGTCAGAGAATTGAGTATGGGAGTTGGGATGTCATGTTGCAGCTGTACAGGACCACTTTTGAAATATTGCATGCAATTCTGGTCTCCTTCCTGTCAAAAAGATGTTGTGAAATTTGAAAGGGTTCAGAAAAGATTTACAAAGATATTGTCAGGGTTGGAGGATTTGAGGTATAGGGAAAGGCTGAATTGGCTGGAGCTGTTTTCTCTGGAGCATCGGAGGCTGAGGGGTGACCTTATAGAAGTTTATAAAATCATGAGGGGCATTATTAGGGTAAAGAGACAAGACCTTTTCCCCAGGCTGGGGGAGTCCAGAGCTAGAGGGTATAGGTTTAGGGTGAGAGATTTAGATTTAGAAGAGACCCAAGGGGCAAGTTTTTCACTCAGAGGGTGGTACATGTATGGAATGAGCTGCCAGAGGAAGTGGTGGAGGCTGGTCCAATTGCAACATTTAAAAAGCATCTAGATAGGTGTATGAATTGGACAGGTTGAGATGGACATGGGCCACGTGCTGGAAAATGGGACCAGATTAGTTTAGAATACCTGGTCAGCATGGATGAGTTGGACCGGAGGGCCTGTTTCCATGCTGTATATCTCTATGACTTTAAATAGTTTTTTCAGAACTAAGGCTCCGGCTGAGTTTCCCCGGTACTTTGTTATTATTTTGATGACTTATGTTTGTCTAACCTTCCTAGACATTTTCATGGTCGGTCACCGTATACCCTCCATTGGTCCCTCATCCCTGGCAGTCACAGAGTATATTGGGAGCCATTCCCTGGAATGACTTTATTTTTCATAATTCATTCCTGGGATGTGGTGTCACACACTGGGCCAGCATGTGTTGCCCATCTCTCATTGTCAAAGAGGGCAATTTATAATCAACCACATTGCTATGGGGACTTGCAGTCACATATAGGCCAGTCTAGGTATAGGTGGCAGATTTCCTTCCTTAAAAGGACATGAGTGAATCTCATGTGTTTTTCATTAGCAAATGTCAATGGTTTCATGGTTATCATTAGATTCCTAATTCTACATATTTATTGAATTCAAATTCCATCATCTGCCATGGCTGGTTTTAAACCCCAAACCCCAGCACATTACCTGAGTCTCTGGGTTAATAGTTTGATGATAAGACCACTAGGCTATCACATCCCCCAGACATGAATACATTGTGTGTCTTTTCCCCGTGTGAGAACAAAATGGAGAGATAGAGAAGCACCACCAGCCTCTCCCACCAATACCATCAGTTTCTTGATATAGGAAGATGCAAGCCTCAATGCTGCAGGTCCTCAGCAGTACTCAGGCTATAATCCAAGCTGACTGATCAGTAAGTATCCTGGATACATATTCCTCTCGTGGTCTCCAATGTCATTCAGGGCAGTCTGTAGCCAATTCATTTTACTCCATGTGATATAGAGAAAAGCAAGTCATCAGCACTGACAACATTACTGCAATAGTAGAGAGGCTCTGTGGCACAGAACATGCTGTTCCCCTGATCAAGCTGTTCCAGTTCAGCTACAAAACATCTGTCTAATGATGTGGCAAAATTCACAGGTACATCCTGTATACAAAATGCAGGACAAACCCAAAACAACCAATTAGTGTTCATTCCATCAGTTTACTCTGAGCCATCAGCAAGGCTGTGGAAGATGACATTCTCAGTGCCATCTCAGGGATATCAAGCAGCATCTTCTCAGCAAGAATCTGCTCACTGACTCCCAATTTAAGGCCACCAGGGTAACATCATTCCTGACCCCATTAGTCAAAACATGGAGAGGAGAGCTGGACATGAGAGGTGAGTTGAGAGTGACTGTCCTTGACATCAAGGCAGCACCTGGCTGAATAGGACTTCAAGGATCTCGAGAAAAGTTAAATCAGTGGGAATTTGGGAAATGTCTCCACTGATTGGGACTATATCCAGCAACAGGGAAGTTGGTCATGGCTGTTTGAGGTCAATCCTCAAGGATTTTCTGCATAACTACAAGTTTCAAATGAATTATAACATTTTGAAGTTTCTGACTTCTTGGGGTCTTTTTGGAAGGTTTTAGATGCTGCTCAGGGATTCCATGATCCCAATGTGTAACTCCAGTCTACACCGCTCCAACCATACTTGGGTCATTAGAATAGCTGAGCTGATGTCTAGCGCAAGAGTGCAATTTGCATTTAGTTGCTATTATGTAACACACTCCATCTTGTTTAAAGAACCTTTTTTCATTAGATTACAAGGAAGTATTCCTCTAACACACTAGACCCAGCAGGTCCTATAGATCCCCTCCAGGAAAAAGGATGGTAGCAGAAAATGTACCAGACAATCAACAATAAAGCAGAGAGCTCATTCACAATGAGCAGTGGTAAGAAACATTCTTACAACAATACTTATGCTGTAAAATTCCATCTGAAACATATTACCAAGCATGTTCCCGTGAGAATGAATTAATAATTAAAACCACCCAGAAAATATACTTTGCTGTTGCAACTGGATATTTGATTGCAATGTTAAGTGATCTGGGGTAATGCCATTGGAGGGAGTCAGAGTACATCAACCTCATGGCTCAAGATTTGTTTGATCGAACTGTGGACACATGTAAAAAGTTGAGGAGAAGGATGCGAAGGGGTTGCGATTAATTGTAGTTACATGCATTACTCACTTAAGACCAGATCTCATCATATTACCTTTCGGCATTCAGTTTACACAATTCTCTAGTATATGTGCAGAGTCTACCCCAAACCATACTCTAGGCTGATCATTCAGTCGAGTACTGAGAAAGTGCTGGACCAACAGAGGAACCACATTTTGAATGAAGCTTTAAACCAAGACCCTGTTTGTCCTCACAAGTGGATGAGAAGCACCCATGAGAGTATTCGAAGCAGAACAGAGATTTCTCACTGGTGTTCTGGGCCAGCATTTATCTCTCAGCCAAAAGGATGATTTAACCCCATTGCTTATTATAGAATATTGATATGCACAAACTGGCTCCTATACTTAATACAGCACAACAGTGACTCCACTTCAGATGTGCTTTATTAGCTGTAGAACACTTTGGGATTTTCTGAGTTTGTGGACTACTCTATGGAAATGCAATTCTTTTCTTTGTGTATATCTGCCAAATATTTTCTGCAAAAGAAACTTTAAAGTGACCTTTTGTACTTCTAAGTCAAAAGTGCCGATTCAGTTTCCTAGGCAGCTTCGGGCATATCTAGGAGAAACGTTCAGTTGCTGTAATTACTGAATAGGAAAATAATTTTCAGGGCTATGGCAAAAAGCAGGGGAGTAGAACTCATTAAACATGACTCTCTGACTCTAGCTCTTTTTAGGTGGCTGTGTTTTTGATGGGATACACAGCCTTTATTCGATGATTTAATTGGAAGCACACTAGCTTTCAGAGCGACGCTCCTTCATCAGATTCGGAGCGTCGCTCCGAAAGCTAGTGTGCTTCCAATTAAACCTGTTGAACTAGAACCTGGTGTTGTGTGATTTTTAACTTTGTACACCCCAGTCCAACACCGGCATCTCCAAATCATTTATTCGATGAAATCACTTAATTTGACTGCTGAAATCTAAACTAACATAAAGTGTATTAAGTCTGTATGGGTCTAAAAGAGATCAGTTGAAGGTTAACTGGATCATGGGATTTACTGTTAATGAGTAGAAATTTTCTATGTTGTGTGAAATGATTGCATACCAACCATATACACAAAACTGCATTACAGTTAGAGGTTAACTGCATCACATTGCATCATTATCTGTTATACTAATGCGTCTGACCTAATTGGTCGATAAATCTGCTCTGCAATGAATCACTGGAAGCTTGGCTCTGAGTCACAAGTGCTCATTTGGGACAGATTCACTAAGTGGAATAAAAGCATCACTTTGAGCAGAACTGAGAAAAAGCAAAATTAGCTCAAATGCAATTACTAGGCAACTGTTTGTCACAAGACCACTCAAAACAAATAATGGTTGTGCAGCCCACTTCCCAATTCAACTCCCTATAAAATGTCTGAATATCTGTTTTTGGCACACTGTTGCACTTAAGCAACTATTTCTGCCGTATCGCCCTGCTTGGCTGACCCTCCATGGACGAGTGAGAGATTCTCATACAGGATGGGCAGCTCCTTTTTGGAAATCCCAATCCATAGTCTACCAATTAACAACGCTGGTCATTTTGGAGACAGCTAACACCTTGTTATGGAGAAATGGCTTTGATCACTGCACAGACTGCCAGAGGTCACTGGGTCAAGACAGCAAAAAGGTCAACATAGGTATATTACAAACTGGTGATGTTAATTAACGTTTCATCTGAAATTCAGTGCTTTGTATGCTTTATGTACTGTGGAATAAAACAGCTGACAAATCAAATAACTACAGTTAATGTAGTTTAAACATGTTCATCGACTTAAGACAAAGAAACCCAATCCACTGAATGGGGGCTTCTATCTGGTAGTTTGCTAGATCCCATTGCCACATGAAAAGATATAGGGCATCAGGAGTCAATTTTTGTAAGTATGCAAGCATTTAGACTATTGATGGAGTAACTATTATCATGGAATATAAGAACATAAGAAATAGGAATTGGTGTAGGCCATTCGGCCCATCGAATCTATTCTGGCATTTAACAAAGCTGAGCTTCTACTGCAAAACCATTTCCTGGAATTATCCCCCTATCCCCAGATATTTTTAATATTTTGAGATATAACACACTCAGTCTTAAACATATTCAATTATTGAGTCTCCATAACACTCCATGGAAGAGAATTCCAAAGATTCAAATTCTTAAAAGGGAGCAGAGTAAAAATCCTATTGTTCACCATTTTTTAAAAAATGGATTAAGAAAAGTGCAAAGCATGAATGGCTGAGAAGCTGGGATTTTGAAGTTTTAATCTGGGGAATAGTATTGCTAGTTAGTGCTCAAATAAATCAAATAAAGAGGTGGTAAGATTTGAGTTTAAGTATTGCCACTTCTTGAAAACCAGGACCATTTTATTTCACACAAGTTAGAAACAATTAAACTTATATCATTCCAAAATCTGCTTTCAGATACTCAGTTCTGTTCAAATTAGAACATGGCCTCAGAGTAAGATTGTAATAGGCATTACATGAGACAAAATCCCAAGGCAATTCACAAACAGTTATATTACTTCTGAAGTGTAGTCATTGCTGTAGGACATGTGGTAACCAATTTGTGCATGGCAAGTTCCCAGAGTCAAGCAGGAGATCATGACAAGATAACTTGCTTCAGTGATTTGGGTGGGAAAGTATGTGGGATTCATCTCTTCCAACCCGACACAAAGAAGAGGGAGAAGGATAGGAGGTAAGACAGAACTGCAGGATTGGATCAGCCTCTCTGTCACCTGCT
Organism: Chiloscyllium punctatum; assembly: GCF_047496795.1. Classification (NCBI taxonomy): domain Eukaryota; kingdom Metazoa; phylum Chordata; class Chondrichthyes; order Orectolobiformes; family Hemiscylliidae; genus Chiloscyllium; species Chiloscyllium punctatum. The sequence goes on along the minus strand of NC_092783.1, from coordinate 11,519,563 downwards.
CACCTCCACTTCCCACGTGCAGTCAATGGAGAGCGAAAATCAGATGAAGTTTGAAACCGGTGTCTCACCCCTCCTATGTGGTAAGATAAATTCAACTGACTTCATTCTGTAAGGGTGTGATAAAGACATATATGAGGGTTTCAAAGATTCTGTAATTAACACAAATAGATTTCAATCAACTAGAAAGCAGGTAAATACCAACTGTTCTTTTGCCCACTTAGCATTCTGCTCCTGTCAACTACTGTGTACATGTATATGAAAATATACCAAAAATGTTTTCTTTTCAATATTTCCAATTAAGCTTCTACTCTGCACAGCACTGGCACATCCCAATTAAAGTGGCAAACAATATTCTGTGTGATCTTGACCATGGTAAAATACCTCTTCACTTAAACCACAAAGCGGCATGGTGGCACAGTGGTTAGCACTGCTGCCTCACAGCGCCAGAGACCTGGGTTCAATTCCCGCCTCAGGCAACTCACTGTGTGGAGTTTGCACATTCTCCCCGTGTCTGCGTAGGTTTCCTCCGGGTGCTCCGGTTTCCTCCCACAATCCAAAGATGTGCAGGGCAGGTGAATTGGCCATGCTAAATTGTCCGTAGTGTTAGGTAAGGGGTAGATGTAGGGGTATGGGTGGGTTGCGCTTCGGCGGGGCGGTGTGGACTTGTTGGGCCAAAGGGCCTGTTTCCACACTGTAAGTAGTCTAATCTAATCTTAAAAAAAAGATCATCAGAAGCTTTGTTAACTATACTTAAAGTCGGCTGACTGGAAATTTCCAGACAATCCCCATGTTCCTTGCGTAATGGGAAACAGTTTAACTGCCTTGAGGTGGACCCCCAGTATCAGGCCATTGGAGCCAAAGGCTCTGTCTGTTTGCCTGGTATGATTTCAACAAAAAGCTATCCTGGGAAGGAATTCCACCATGAACCCAACACAACACTGAGGGCATGGTTGCTGTAACTGTTTCATTATGGAAACTTTAAACATTTTGGGGAGAGGGTACCTCATTTATTTATTTACCTGCCACTCTAGCCTTATGTTCTTCTTGACCCGGATAAGCTTGAATGCACCCTCCATATTTGCCAGCCTGTCTAAGCTGGGCAGCGAATCTGTCTCTATGTTAATTTGTAAAAATTCCAAATCAGAGGCCATTTGCTGCAAAAGTGAGTTCAGGATATGGAAACCGTCTGGACTCCTATTTCTTACCAAAGGAGGAACATTCCAGTCCACAATGTCCTTCATCAGTGCAGGACTGTCCATGTGGCTTCGATGTCCTTAACTAGCTTTATTCCCTAACCAGTGACTCCAGTTGTTCATCAACCACCTGATGAAGGAGAGGCGCTCCGAAAACTTGTGCTTCCAATTAAACCTGTTGGACTAAAACCTGGTGTTGTGTGATTTTTAACCTCATATTTAAGGCTGACTCAGATAATTCACATCCTTGAACACAAATTGACTGAGATGAGCTTCTCACTATATTTTGGCACTCACCATGACAACCTTCATAACATCACCCAGATCCATCTCTGCCTCAGCTCATCTACTGCTGAAACCTTTATTTATCCTGCTGTTACCTTTAAAGACAACTATTCCAATACTTTCCTGGAGATCTTCCCATCAGGTACCCCCCCAAAATTTTGAGGTTATCCAACACTGTTCCTTGCTCCCTGTTTAGACAAAGTCTGATCTACATGACACTCCCGTGCTCAATACCTTACCTTGGTTTTGGTCTGAAAATGCCAGAATTTAAATCTTCTCAAGCCTTGTTTTCAATTCCCTTCTTGCACATCCACATTTCTGTGATCTCCTCCAGTCCTGTGACCCTCAGAGATATCTTTGCTTTTCCAAATCTATCTTCTTTTAATTCCAAGGCCAATGTTAATAACTGCAGAGTATTAGCAATTGCAACCTGCTCCTGCCTCGGTTCCAATCTCTGAAATGCCCTAGTTAAACCTTTTCATTTTCCTTTAAGGTGTCCCTTAAAATCTACCTCTATCAGCATCTGTCCTAAAATTTGTCTTCAGCGTTATATTATGATTCATGGACTTTTTTCACTGACTTATGAAATGTGTACATTCAGCAGCTGGGCAAGTATTTAGTGCCTGATCCCAATTGCTTGGAGGACAATTAAGAGTCAACTTCTATGCTATGGATCTGGAGTCACATGTAGGTCAGACCACGTCAGCAGAGCTCCTTCAGTAAAGGACTTCAGTGAATCAGGTAGGTTTTTGTGACAATCTACAGTGATGACCAGTGGGTGAGCTTTTCATTGAATTCAAGTTTCATGAGCAGCAATGGTGGGATTCGAACCTACGGCCCCACAGCATTAGCCTGAGGACCTGATTTGCTAAACCAATGAATCCACTGGAATGCCCTTTGATGTTTCACAGAAGTGTTACCATATTAAGGATGCAAGTTACTGGCTACATTAAATGTCAAAGAGCCTTACTACATGTGGAAGGAACAACGGAGACCCATATCTACAAACTTCAAAAACTCTTTAGGTAAATATTTTAAAAAATGTCTCCATGCCTCTGACATCCATGCAATTCTTTTCATATTCAGTAATGCTCCTTGATCTCTAAACTTGTTATTTGTGTGCTGCAGCCAAGAAAATAGTTTTTGAAACCTGCAATTAAAATAACATAACTGAAGGTCAAAGAACGCCTGAAAGAAAGGGCAACAAATCAAAAATGACGTTACACCAGAACATGTTAACCTGGGGGCAGTAGGTTAACCGTATCTCTAGGTCTGGAGTCACATACAGGCTAGACATAGTAGGTAATCATAGATTTAATCTCCTGAAAAGGATTAGAAAATGAGTGCTTATAATAATTCAGCAGCTTCCATGGTCTGATATTGAATTTTGAACAATTCAGAAGTTTCTCCAGATTAAGATTGGATGTTTATTTAGTGCTTTTTGAGTTTAAATACAATGGTCGGGATCTTCCATTGTGGAGTATAAGTGCAGAGACTGGCAGGAAGTGAAGTCAGTGTTGCTTCCACTTGAGGGTGTGTCAGCTTTGCTCGTGCGTTTACACTCTCCTCAGTTTATTACACATACCTGCACAAGAAGTTCAGTGGACCATGTGGCAGCTGAAGGCCAGTTAATACCGTCCTTTCCCTTGCCCCTAACTGTTATCTCACAGGTTAAAGGCCCTGGACTATATATCATGGGCACCTGGACAATCATTCATTTCCTGCAAGCCAAGAGCATCACTTGAATTCTAGATGCCTGCAACTAAACATTCTGGCACTTCTACCCTTCTCCAGGTGGATGGTCTCCCTTGATCAGGCATACTGCCTGACTCAGCCAGACAGACTTCCTCTCTCGGGCAGCCTCCTTGATCCATACCCATTACGCTTCATCTCTTGGTAATCCTCTGCTCCCTACACAGCGTAGACTACAGCTACTTGATCTTGACAGTTCCTTGATGAAGACAAAGCAGCACGTATTCATTTCAGTAATACAGCACCTCACCTGCTACACACCTCTTACACTCAGTTGGGAATTGAAGGTACATATATTGTTCACTCATTGATAATTTAAATAGATTGGGAAAACTTAATTCCTGTGAGCTAGCCTTCATGAGCTTGAATGAGATGTTGTGGTTCTGTTTGCCGAGCTGGGAATTTGTGTTGCAGATGTTTCATCCCCTGTCTAGGTGACATCCTGAGTGCTTGGGAGCCTCCTGTGAAGCGCTTCTATGCTGTTTACTCCAGTATTTATAGTGGCCTGTCTCTGCCGCTTCCGGTTGTCAGTTCGAGCTGTCCGCTGTAGTGGCCGGTATATTGGGTCCAGGTCGATGTGCTTATTGATTGAATCTGTGGACGAGTGCCATGCTTCTAGGAATTCCCTGGCTGTTCTCTGTTTGGCTTGTCCTATAATAGTAGTGTTGTCCCAGTCGAATTCATGTTGCTTGTCATCTGCATGTGTGGCTACTAAGGATAGCTGGTCATGTCGTTTCGTGGCTAGTTGGTATTCGTGGATGTGGATCGTTAGCTGTCTTCCTATTTGTCCTATGTAGTGTTTTGTGCAGTCCTTGCATGGGATTTTGTACACTACGTTGGTTATGCTCATGCTGGGTATCGGGTCCTTCATTCTAGTGAGTTGTTGTCTGAGAGAGCAACATGAATTCGACTAGGACAACACTACTATTATAAGACAAGCCAAACAGAGAACAGCCAGGGAATTCCTAGAGGCATGGCACTCATCCACAGATTCAACCAATAAGCACATCGACCTGGACCCAATATACCGACCACTGCAACGGACAGCTGGAACTGACAACCGGAAGCGGCAGATTCAAACCACTACAAATGCCGGAGGAAAGATCACAGAAGCACTGAGGATGTCACCTAGACAGGGGACGAAACGTCTGCAACACAAATTCCCAGCTCGGCGAACAGAACCACAACAACGAGCACCCGAGCTACAAATCTTCTCACAAACCTTGAATGAGATGCTAATATATGAGAAACTGCCTTTTCAGAACACCTTTAACGTCTGAAACTCAATTGCAGCTTTCCATCCCATCATCAAGAATCTAACATTTAGCAAATTGAGCTTCCCTGTTGGTTAAACTCTGCTCCATGGAATAGTGCAAGATTATGCTCTATCACAGTCAGATGTATTGCACTTTAAAATACTCCTTGCTTTATTTTCCACCTCCATATGGGCTGCAACATCAAGCCCATGGCTACGTTCCATGTTTACAACACAAAAATAACCCATCAACTCAAAGTTGGTTTTGACAAGCCCATTTAACTGGGCCTTTATTCAATTCAATTTTACAGTAAGTGAATTGGCAGACAGCCACTCCTCCCACTCTCTCATTATAAACAGAACTCTAATACAATAGAGTTGATGCTAGACAGGTTCGAATTTTTAACTGTGCAAGATTTTACAATTACAAAAATTGGCACCATATGTTGGATTTTAGGAGATACATCTAATCAATAAGCTCCTCAAATTATGCACTCTTCAAAATTAACATACCACATAGTATTTGTCCAGCACAACTGTATATAGTTAGATTTAAAAATCCATCAACTCACAGCCAAAGGAATCAATTGATGCTTCTGATTAGCATATAAGAAGGTTAGGCTGTGAAAATCTTAGTCAGGACTTTGCAGCACTACAGGCCATGCTTTCCAATAGATGTGAAGAGAGTTTGCACAAAGCTTTCAAATTCTTTTCAAGGATTATAGAGAGTTTTCTCCTCCATGTCAGCCTATGACAATTTGATAACAGACAATCCATCTTGCTTGATGTTTTTAAATTCATGTCCATGAATCTCCTCAACATCAAAGTAACCCATCCATTATGCCAAAATACCTTTTTTTAAAGATCAAAAGACCAGAGCTCTCTGTGCTCATTTGAAGTGGCATCTTTTCTTTACAACATTATGAAAGACATGCTGCCTTATACATGTATTTGCATGTGCCCATATGACAGATCAGTAACCCAAATAAGTAACAAGCTTGCTGGTATAACAAGTATTGTCCACAGTTTCATGCTCACACCCCTTCCAAGATCAATTCATTCACTTTATGCAAGTATAAGGAGTCATCTACAAACACTCATTGTTTATGAATATTTCTTATCTTGACAGACACATTCAAGCAACAGCCAGATATTTTTACAGTTCACAACTGTCAGCCTTGACTTTAATGATGCCACATTTACCCCAAAGTCAGAAGGTCCAGGGATCATACCAAACTCCAAACATTTAAGCACAATCTCAGTAGGCACTTCAGTGCACCACTGACTTAATGGTGCATCATCAGAGGTGCTGTTTTTAAAAAATTAAATAATAAATAAGGCCCCACATGCCCTCTCAGTTGAACATTAAAGATATGTTGTACTTTTTCCAAAGACAATACAAGAGCCCTCCAACTTTCCAGGCTATAATTACCTTCCAGCCAACACCTTAAGTTTCTGGTAATTTATTTATTAGTTAACTTGTGGTATTTGGTTATGTATAAATTGACCACATGACATAGGAGCAGAGGTTGGTTATTCAGCCCATTGAGTCTGTTCCACCATTGGATGAGATCATGGCTGATCTGATATCCTCAACTCCACTTTCCTGCCTCTTCCCCATAAACCCTTGATTCTCTTCCTGATTAACTATCTATCTCAGCCTACATTTTTTCCTACATTTCCTACATTTTAACAGGGACTATAACTCAAAAGTCGTTCTGAGTTTACCAAATATTTTGGGGTGTTCTAAATTTTCAAATACACTTTAGAAATGCAAACTAAAAGGACCATTGGGGTGCAGTGGGAGTGTCCCTACCTTATGCCAAGAGGCCTAGGTTCAAGTCCTACCTGTTTCAAATGAGTATCAAGTAATATCTGAACAGTGTGAATAAACAAAGGGCTCTTGTGTTGTAGAGGTAGTGTCTCTATTTCCTGGTCAGAAGGCCTTGCCCTACGTACTCCAGAGGTGTGCATAACATCCCTGGACAGGTTAATTAAAAATGGAAATAGAAATTGTTTCTTTGCTATGACTTTGATGGGAAAAGTGCACTGGAAATCAATTCCAACTACTCCATATGCCAGTACAAAGGAATGAATGAGTTATTCAAACACCAAAGTGGCGAATGTTTGTCTCTCTTTATTACTGTAATTTCAAACATGAGATTTTTTTTTGTACCAGATTCTGTCATTAAACTTGAAAATAAGTGGCAAAACCAGTTTTCAACTAAATTATCGTGCAGGATTAAACCTTAACATACACACACACACATTTATATACAGGTGGATGACATAGCTCTGTAGAGATGTTTTAGGTGAGGTAAAATAGACAAGGACCACGTACCTATCAGCTAAAAGGTCAAGTGCAAAAGATAGGTAAATTCCTGATAAGGTGAAAAGTTTTTTGGGATAGTTGGGAATGTGGAGTAATCAGATCAGCCTTGAAATTATTGAATACTGGAGTAAGTTAGAGGGACACAATGGTTTACTTTCATTCCTAATTTGTATGTTTATTTTGATAGCCCTTATCTGGTGCACTGCACAACAAATTTCTTACAGTCCCTCAATGCTAAAGTATTGACAGGTCTGCACTTTCTGGAACCAGAGGTGGAGCAACATACAATGCCACTGTCATTGAAAGTAAAGGATCTATTGTTGTAATTCTGTTAACTGAATGCTTCAGGAACTTCAGGAAATACTTTTTTAAAAAAAAATGAACAAAAGCATACTGTTATGATGACCACTGAAAATTATGTGACATTTAGTAATATCAGTTTGAGAGAAACATTTAGATCTGCCGACTACCAGTTCACTTTTGAAACATTGAATTAAATTTACCAAACAGATATTTTAGCTAACTTTACAGATCAAAATGACTCACTTTTCATTCCATTGTTGGGCAAAGAAAATGTAATAGAATTGTAAATGAAAAATGACCAAATACAAACTTTGCTGATCTCATCATTTGATTTTATTAATCTAAATGGCACATGTGCCATGTGTTTTATGAACCAACATGGAGTATTCTTTCCCATTTAGTTAGACTCAGTTGGAAGGAGCTGGTATGGAGAATTGCAGTTACCCCAAGAAACTGTTTCAGATTCTGATGGCTGGTCCCTCTAAGCATGGCAAACCAGATGGTGTAAATGTCTCACAGGCCGTGCCAAGAAATGATTCAACCCTGTATCTCACTGGAGATTTACCTTATTTTTACAACGTCAGTTAGTAAGGTATTCAGCTCATTCTAAGCAACATTTGCTAAAGGACAGTAAAAACGATCAGTTGAATTTTTCCTTGGAGATAAATGATAGTGAGTCACAAGGAAATTCCGAAGAAAACAGGCATTTAACTAATTGTTATAATGAACTCCCACCCCTGATCTTAAGAGGCAGACTGGGCCCAAAGCCAACAACCTATTTACTTGCCCATTGAATTTGTTGAGTAACTAATTATTTACAAGTTTTATGACACGTTGCAATTTTGTCACTTTCAGATGGGCGTTCCAGTAGACTGCTCCAACTGGAGCTCCTCCACTCCTTCTGTTTCTTTCTCTTTTTATTCCCCTTAGGTCTCTTGATGATTCCGGGCCGGGTCTCTCGGTTGTATGTCAGATGGTCTCTTGGCATCTCATGGCAGAGTCTCAGCTCGGCATGCGAGTGGATCCTGCCCAGGCATGTTCCTGGGCAACCGGGGGGGAGAAAGAAGAGGTGGCAGTTTTAGCAGCAGCAACAACAGTATCTGCAGCAGCTGCTTTGAGAACAGACAGCTGAGGTCTCCCGGAGAGCAAGATAAGCTGAAGACTCATCAAAGACTGGCGAACATTTAGTTTATTCTTTTATTTCAAACTACAAAAAGCTTTAGTGTAAACTATAACCAATTTCTTTATTTTTCTATTATTCTATGAAATAATGCTTAACTTTTTAACTCTTATTTCTCTTACTACTTTGTACCTAAACTTTTTTTGCCTCGATACTTTGGTATCGAAGATGGTGCTATGTGTGACAAAATTGTACTTATCAGTGTGCTCCTGTACTTGAGTACATGCGACAGTAAAATCTAAAATCGTGTCTCAGCCACTGAGCTGGGGTAATGATGTGTAGCTGTGGGAGGTCTATTGATGTGCACCAATACATTATGATCTTCAGGAAATACTTTTTTTAAAAATCTGAACAAAAGCATGCTGTTATGATGACCACTGAAAATTATGTGACCTTTTGTAATATCAGTTTGAGACATTCCTGAGTCTCAAACAAATGCATAACCAAGCATAAACAACACAAAACATCCACTTTCGTGTTCCATAATACTTGCCTCTCTCTCATTCCATGAGTTAAAGAGTTCGTGGAGGGCATAGAAACTCAGGACCAGCAACTCTCATTGTAATACTACAGCAAGGACACTCTCTGCTCAGGGACACACACCCAGCTCATGGATTGGGCCAGGCTGTTTGGCCAGGTTCTTCACTCACTATCATACACTCATTCACTTTGAGCATAGCTCGGTAATTACAGCATCCTTACCTTGCCTGCCTATTTATGTTTTGCACCCTCCCAGCCAGAGATACCAGGCTCTGCTGTTTTTGCTGTGTATGCGGTGCTGCTTAGTGCAGGCACCAAGCCAGGAAACTTGCCATGGTTCTCTGTGGGGTAATGGTGAGTAGCTTGGGAGGTCTATTGATGTGCACCAATACTCAATACTCAATGTGATACTCAATATTCGGTTCCCTGCCCCTTGCAAGGGGACCCTGTCCATCTTGAGCAGGGCCTGGACTCGAATTGGAGGTTGATCCTGAATACACTGTGCCAAGAAGACCCGAGAGAAGGCCCATAGAGAACCGTGACAAGTTTCCTGGCTTGGTGCCTGCACTAAACAGCACAGCATAGACAGCAATGACAGCAGAGCCTGGTATCTTGGGCGGCACGGTGGCACAGTGGTTAGCACTGCTGCCTCACAGCACCAGAGACCCGGGTTCAATTCTCGCCTCAGGCAATTGACTGTGTGGAGTTTGCACATTCTCCCCGTGTCTGCGTGGGTTTCCTCCGGGTTCTCCGGTTTCCTCCCACAGTCCAAAGATGTGCAGGTCAGGTGAATTGGCCATGTTAAATTGCCCGTAGTGTTAGGTAAGGGGTAGATGTAGGGGTATGGGTGGGTTGCGCTTCAGTGGGGCGGTGTGGACTTGTTGGGCCGAAGGGCCTGTTTCCACACTGTAAGTAATCTAATCTAATCTAATCTAATCTAATCTCTGGCTGGGAGGGTGCAAAACGTCAACAGGCAGGCAAGGCAAGGATGTTGTGATTACCCAGCTATGCACAAAGTGAATCAGCATGATGACAGTGAGCAAAGAACCTGGAGAAACAACCTGGCCCAGTCCATGAGCTGGGAGCGTGCCCTTGAGTGGACAGTGTCCTTGCTGCAACATTACAATAGGAGTTACTGGTGCAACTTGCAGTAAGCACTGTAAGTCAGAGATATGACATGAGGCTCTTAGAAGATGGCAGATGTCAGATGCGAATTGCTGTGGATGTACAGTGTATATGCCCACTGCCCATGGAGCGTGCCCTCAGATGTTGGTGCTTGATGTTCAATGTGGACGCTCCTTGGAGCAAGTGATGATTTCTAATCATTAGGTCTGATTTCCTCAATTATCTTTGGTGAGTTTGCCAAAAGGGAAATCCAAATATTAATGAGGTGAGTTGTGACATTAGCAAGGCATTTAACAGTCAATAATGACCATTAATTGGCATTCTGCCACTGCCAAATGACAATCTCACTATCCCACTTACGAAAAGCATGAAAAATGGAGGGAGATGGTCTTGATGTTGAGCTGGGACTTATAGCACTGGTTACTCGATTCTGTCCCACACCGTGCCATCGGCCATGTCACGCTAACCCCTGTAAGATTCGGCCCATTGAAACACAATGGCTGTTAAATGGATATGAAGTGAATCCCAATATGCCCCCTCACCCAAACAAGACAGGGACAGGATGAATTTCAGTGTCAAATGGCTAACAGAATGAAGTGAGATGGATCTGCATGGATTTGCTTATCTGACGTAACAAGGAGGCAATTGATGAAAAGCATAATAATGGTCATGATTGCTTGAGACCATTATTTTTAATACACATTCCTACAAAATAAGTGACCTAATAAATTGCCATTTGATGTGAGGTGGGCTGCATTTGTGAATCAACAGATGCATGATTAATTCAATTGCCTCAGTCGGGGCTTTTATAACTTAGAAGATGTTCAAGTTCCAACTGTACTAGAAAAGTCTATAACATGTCTGAATTATGGCTAACTCAACATGCCTCGTTTAGAGCTCTTGTGGTGAAGTGGTAGTGCCCCTATCTGTAGATCAGGAGGTCTGGGTTAAAGTGCCACCCAGCCTGCATATGTGTTGTAACATCTCTGAATAGATTGATTAAAGTAAGCACAGCGCCAGGCATTGTGCCTGTGCACTTGTGGTGAAGTGGTAGTTCTGCTACCTCTGGGCCAGGAGGTTTGGGTACAAGTTAGTGCCATAACATGGCTGAACAGGTTAATTGAAAAAATATCTCCCCTGCCCTGAACAGGAAGTTAGTATCTTCACTCTACAGGTATTCCCTGCCCCTGAACAGGAAGTTAGTCCCTTCACCCAACAGGTATTCCTCACAGTTTGGGAGAAAGAAGCTGCCAGTGTGATGTGGCAGGGAGATAGCATGGCGCTGACCTCCAAAGGCTCTTAAGCTTTTAGTTAGTGATGGTATTGGTTTGGTTCTTTCATGATAAGCAACAGGTCAGGAACCATCCTGAGACAGCTCCTTTCAAGCTTTCCATAATTGTTAGACTTTCAATATTTCAGCGTTTGTGAAAATTGCCTGAAAGTGCTTGAGCATCCAGGAGGATAGTGTTGAACCTGAGAGAACCTGAAGCTCTGTACAGCTTCTCTCACCAGGACACGGAACAATTAGCGAGAGTGGAAGTGTGGCTGCCTACCTACTGTACACCTCCCAGCATTCAATGGCAGTAAGCTCCCTTGAAAAGCTGATAGATGGATCAAATTATTGTCTGCAGAAATGTGAGGAATCATCATTGCTTCTGTCCTCTCACTGACAGGCTGGGTGTAAGTGTGGATGAATTGTGCATGGCAGGCCCTATCACTGTCTCTGCACATAGCTGATAGCCTCTATGTAGTCCATATTAACCATCTTGGCCGCAATCAACAATGTGACATTTCAAGGATCTGTGATGTATGTGATTATCTGCAGGCATGGAGTTGGTGGCAAGTGAGAGATGAGCAATGCTTGGGCTTCATAACATCTTTCACCCACAGCATATTTGAGGAGGCTGCTCAATTCTCACATAGATCTGGCTTCACCAGGTGTGACAGCTATGAAGATTAGTGCTGGCATTTTAAGAGTGAAAGTGGATATATTTATTTACAAAAGTGAAAGGTTATTTACAATGAAGTGTCACGCACACCCTCAGTGAGGTTTTTCTTCCTTTTATCCCCAATATCTCGGAGTGCAGTCCTGACCTCTGCAGCTGGAGTGGAGAGAACCTGCTTTGTAGTTGGCCCTGGAAGACTTTGCCAATCATCCCTGGGAACCTATTGGCCCAGACCTGGTGAGAGTATCCTGCCCAGAGGCAGCCTCACCTTCCCCCCGCCCAGTCTGGGCTTGCATCACAGACAGTGGGAAATGGAGGAGTCAAGTGGCTCTGCAGTATCCTGAAAGGAGGTGTCTGGGGCCATATTTGTGACAACTTCTCCCTCTCGGTGTCTGCCAGCACTAAGCTTTCTAAGAGGAAGGCACATCTGAAATGGCTACTTGTTTTGCCATTAATGATACTCAAGGAAGATGGCTGTGTGAGAGAAGTTGGCATGAGCCATGGTGGACTGCCTACCATGGATCTCACCCAAAAACAAAGCTGCCATAACTGTGGGGAAGTTCAGCACCCATTAGCATACTACTCCCAATTCCTCGGCCTCAAGCCTTTCTGCATGAAAATGCACATTGATGGTTCTTCATACTGTGAATGCAATATTAGCACAGCCATATGAATCTTGAACAGTCTAAAGGTTTTCTTCACAAACCTTCTTGGAAGTTCACTTTATGTGTTGATGCCCTTTTTCAAGGATCATCCTTTACGTGCCTCCATAAACTCTCTTCTCCTTCAACTCTCATGTGCCTCCTTCAATCCTGAACCACTCTTATCTCACCATTATGGTTTAATTTGAAGCAACACTTCACACTTACTCTTCTATCCCATTTATTACCTTTGATACCTCCATATGCTCAGTGCACTGTAATTTAAAGAGTTCAGTTCCACTGCTCAGTGTATTGAGGCTGGGAATATTATCTTGGTGCTTCTCATCACTTTCAAGGCTTAAGTGCCTTAGTGATTAAAACTAGACATTGTCCTCCCAAGTGCAGTCTGATCAAAGCACTATTTGCCTTAGCTTTCTCTGACATGAATGCTACGATTTTGTAATAACTTTGAGCATTCCATTTGCTGCCTCTCAGCAGTGACTCAAAGTATTATAGCAGAAATTGAAAAGGGATGTTGGGAGACTTAGTGCGCTCAATACCAACTACTTCTGAATTATTCACCCAGTGTGTATGCCACTTATATTTTTCATCCCGTGTGTAGTCATTCACACTTAAGTGTCAGCTGCTATTGTTATGCCAGATGTTAATCCCTGTCTGCTTTCTTCAGCTTTCTCTGTGCTTTGCATCTTCATGGACTTATTTAAATATCTACATATATTCAAAGCTTTGTGGATACCATCACCACCATCATCCTGTGTTCAATGAAGAGTACAGGAGGGCATACCTCAAAATGAGGTGTCGATTCAGTGAAGCCACAGAACAGGACCACTTGCATACCAAACTGCATAAGCAGTAAGTGATAGACAGAGCTACACAATCCCACAACGGACCAAATCTCAACTCTGTCGTCCTGCCGCATCTCATCGTGAATGATGGCAGATAATTAAACAACTCACTGGAGAAGGAGGCTTCACAAACATCCTCAATGATGGAAGAGCCCTGCACATCAGTGAAAAAGACAAAGCTGAAGCGATAATCTTCAGCATGAAATGCTGAGTAAATCATCCATCTGCGCCTCGTCTAGAGGTCCCCAGCATCACAGATGCCAATCTTCAGCCGATTAGCTTTCCTCCATGTGATATCAAGCAATGGTTGGAGGTACTGGATAATATCAAGTACCCTGAATAAATTCAGGAATATTGCTGGATGTGTGCTCCAGGACCCCCATCCAAGCTCTTCCAGTATGACTACAACATTGGTATATACCTGACAATGTAGAAATTAACCCGGATTTGTCCTGTACACAAAAACCAGGAAAAACCCAACCCAGCAAGTTACCACCCCATCAATCTACTCCTGATCATCAGTAAGTTGATGGAAGGTGTCGTCAATAGTGCTATTAAGCAGAACCTACTCAGCAATAACCTCCTCAGTGATGCCCAGTTTGGGTTCTGTCAAGGCCAGTCAGCTCCTGATCTCATTACAGCCCTCGTTCAAAGAAAGAGCTGAATTCCAGAAGTGAGGTCAAAGTGACAGACCTTGATTTGATTTGATGAAGTGTAGCATCAAGAAGCCCTAGCAAAACTGGAATCAATGGATATCATACCTAGCTAAAAAGGAAGATGGTTGTGGTTGTTGGAGGTCAGTCATCTCAGCACCAGGCCATCTCTGCAGGAGTTCCTCGGGGTGGTGTCCAAGGCCCAACCAGCTTCAGCTGCTTCATCATTGACCTTCCCTTCATCATATGGTTGGGAATGGAGATGTTTACCAATGAAGTTCAGCACCATTTACAATTTCTCAGATACTAAAGGAGTCCATGTCCAAATTGAGCAAGACTCGGACAATATCCAGGCTTGGGCTGACAAGTGGCAAGAAACATTTATGCCATAAAAGTGCCAGGCAATGACTGGTTCCAACAAAACAGAATCTGACCATTAACCTTTGACGATGTTTGATGGCATAACCATTACTGAATCTCTTACAATCAACATACTGAGGGCGGTGTTGGGGATTTAATTGGTGAGACAGTGATGTTGTCTCCTCATTTCTGTCTCGATTGATGGCAGGAAGTCTTTTGGATGACAATCAATGCCCACATCATGGTCTTGTCCAAAATTGCTGATATTGACTTGGCTTTCAGGAAGCTGAATTGTAAAACTGCCAGTGTTGTTTATGCAGTTCCAGGATGAGGGGATATGATCAGCTTGCCTTCAGACTTGACAAGCATCCAGAATGCTGCGAAACCTTGAAGGTAGAACTACACAGACTAGATAAGAGAATAAACAGCAAATTAAGAAGCAGCAGATCAACTCAGAAGTTTGAATATGAAAACAGAAAAAGGATGTGCAGTACCAGAAGAAGAGAATTGCTTGTACAGTCTCAATATATTGATCATTATTAATATGGAATAAAGATGAAAGCAAGATTTGTATTTATACAGCGTGATATCAGAACACCTCAAAGTATTTCTTGAATTGCAGTAACTATTATAATGTAGGAAAAATAAAATGAATAATGGCTGTCCATGTGGCAGAAATGACTTCAGCACAGGCTATCATGAAATTCAAATTGAATTTATTATGCATTCAATGTTTCAGAAACATACATAAAATTTTAATGTCTTTGCAATAAAATAGGTGTAAGTCTTCCTATAGCAGCTTTCAAGTCAGGATGGTGAGTGTTTTGAATGTGATGGTGGTCCCATGTATCTGCTGCCCTTGTCCTTCTAGATGTAAGTCATCGCAGGATTTTGATGGTGGAGGTTTCAATCATGGTAACACCATTGAATGTCAAGAGCAGTATTTAAATTGTCTCGTATTGGAGATAGTCATTGCCTGGCACTTGTGTGGCATGAATATTATTTGCCATTTGCCTGCTCGGGTCTGAATGATATAGACTACTTCAATACCTGCGGAATCGCTAATGGTGCTGAACATTGTGCAATTATTGCTGAATTATTGCTGCGCTTTTCCAGCAACACATTTTCAGCTAACATTTTATACAGTCTATAATTATTAGTTTATGGAAGGAAGGTCATTGATGAAGCAGCTGAAGGTGATTGTGCCTAGGACACTGTACCGAGGAAATCCCGCAGAGGCATCCTGGAGCTGACCTTCAATAACCTCACCATCTTCCTCTGTGTCAGGTATGACTCCATAATATGCTATGAAGTATTTCAGCTCCACTTAGGTGGCAGTTATGCATTAGTCTTGCTAACATTTACTTCAACTAGATGCAAATCATTTCTTTTTTGCAGTTTTAGGTTCAGGATTCTAGTTAATCACCTCTTATTTAGATGATGCAAAACTTAAATTGGCACCAAGGGGGTCTGCAATTGGAACTCTGATATAGTGCTAATATTCATAAGGCATCTTCAGAAACTGAACAAGTGCAATTTAAGTGAATAATTAATATCCTCTAAAGCACTAAGTGACAACAGACTGAAAACTAATAATTATAGACTGTATAAAATGTTAGCTGAAAATGTGTTGCTGGAAAAGCGCAGCAGGTCAGGCAGCATCCAAGGAGCAGGAGAATCGACGTTTTGGGTATGAGCCCTTCTTCAGGAAAGCCCTGAAGAAGGGCTCATGCCTGAAACATCGATTCTCCTATTCCTTGGAAGCTGCCTGATCTGCTGTGCTTTTCCAGCAACACATTTTCAGCTCTGATCTCCAGCATCTGCAGTCCTCACTTTCTCCTGTATAAAATGTTAACCGCTTTCAAAAAAAAATTGTTTTACCAATTTGCCATTTGTCAAGAAAATGTTCAAAATTGTTTTCTGTCGAGTCACAATCCTAGCGTGAGATTTGGGGTAGCTGAGACAATTCTCAATGTTGATTTGGTCCTCAGAATGAAAGTGCATTCCTTTGTAATATCATGGCCTGCTACAGCGCAGCTTTTGACCAAACTGACAAATGGTTGTGCAGCTCTTTACTAAATAAAATGTTCAGTTACGATATTGATGAGTGACAATTTTGCTCAATTACAAATAGAAGAAGGTGCATTTAAACCATGACGTGACAAATAACTGTGCTGCATTTCAACTTCTCACTTCTCCAAGACTTGCAAGTCATTTACTATTAATTTTAGCACAGCTGCTTAAACTTACGCAATAGACTGGGGGCTCCTCCCACCAGCATTCAGAATGGCATATAGAATAGTTAATTGTTATAAATTATAAGGCAGATTCTCAAATGATTTCCAGCTCCACTGTGTTATTTATAATTTGTGTAATGCTGTTTTCATGCAGTTGGTCCAAACAACTGTGCAATACTTTCACCTTTGAAATTATACAGATCATTAGGGGAGCTTGCAGTTGAGGTTATGCTATGGTGTTACTGTTAATTGTAATAGAATTGTCCCTTCTGTTTTTTTTTACAGTGGAATTAGACCATATAAATCCAACAAAACCCTAAAAGGCAGAGCATATATATGGCAACCATTCTGAACAGGTTGATATAAAATATTTACAATGTGACAGAAAATGGAGAAGATTAATGAGGACCTGTTAAAGACAAAAGTGATGTGGTAATTGAAAAATCAAGAAATGGCAGACCTATTAAAGCTTGCATTATATTGGTATTCATAGTGTAGGATTAAATACAGATATACAAGGACAAGTGAAAAATAATTTAAGGTGATGAACTTAGTTCTTATAAAGAAGCTTAACAGTGCAAAATTCCCCAGATCGCGATGGTTTCCACACCAGGATACTAAAAGGAAAGATATTCTTGATTCCAAAATTGTCCATATAGATTGGCAATTTTCCAAAATTATTCCATCATTTAAGAAGAATGAGATAGATAAAGTAGGGATTTACAGACTCGGTAGTTTCTGTGTGGGTCAGTTATTGGACCATTATTTGGGGACTGAGTGAGTGAACATTTGAGGAAACATGAATTGATCTACTGACCAGTTAGACTGACATCTGTCATGGGAAAATGCTGAAATCCATTATTTAGGAAGAGTTTAAAGAACACTTAGGAAACTATAAGGTTAGGCAGAGTCAGCATTGTTTTAATGACAGGGTCATAACTTTAACTTTTTTTGCTAAGTGCAAGTCGCGCTGAGTCTGGTGGAGAGAATCCCACTGCAAAGCTGAGCAAGTTTTCGTGACTTATTTTACCAAATGTACCAATCTTACTGAATGTCAAGATGACCATTGCGCCTAATTCTACCAATCATCTCACTGGAGCTTATATTGCTCAGAACCTGGTCAGATTCCACTCAATGTTTAACAAATCTATGGGGTCTTTTTATTAGTATACGACTAACTACGTAGATAAAGAGAAACTAATGGACATAATATTCTTAAAAGGCCTTGAAAAATTTCACAATGGGTGAAGACTCACTGAATTTGAGGAGAATACATAAACATGATAGAAGATTGGTTGAAGGATAGTCAACAAGGTAAGTGTAGATTGTGTAATTTTCAGGTTGAAAGACTCTTAAAATAGGGTATTTGCAAAGTTTAGAATTGGGTCTTGCTATTCGTAGTAGCAAATATTTGTTCAAATGCAAATGGCAGTGTGGACTGCTCGCTGTAAAGGCATTGTGACTGGTTCAGTCAGTTCTTCCACAGTGTGATGGTTGCATTCGTGTGCAATCCCATGTTATAGAAAAATCACGATTTAGAAACAGCGCTTAAAGTGTTGGCGCTGTAATCACATTAAAGCTAACACACGATTTAACAATTTAAAAGTCTGCACTGCAGAAACAGCAACCCCAATTTGTCAATCGTGTTACAGTGAATTCGTGTTGATGAAATACGAATTATAATTAACGACCTGTATTAGAATATTGAGTCTGAGTCCCCATGAAGCTCTGGATACTAAGGGATTGGAATCCCTTTTGGTTTCATTTCAGAGTAGAGTTGACATGCTGCACCAACGAAACATTGTGTGAGCAGCCAATCAAGGCCACAACTGTCATGAACCTATAGGTTTGCTTCATCTGCTGATCTCAGACAAAAGACCATGTTGCAGTTAGTTCCTTTTGAACAAAGAGAGCCTGTGATCCCAGGCAAACTGTGAGATATTGTAAATATCACCAATTCCAGCTTGGAAAGGGTTATAAACATAAAGATCCATGGTCAATGCCACCCTCACAATTACTGACAATGCTCTCCTTGTGCGCACTGGAGTTGTACCTGCAGTAGGTGGCAGACTGGAGGGGGATTGTCTTCACTGAAGATCAGATGGTT
The DNA here is from genome assembly GCF_047496795.1 of Chiloscyllium punctatum. NCBI lineage: Eukaryota > Metazoa > Chordata > Chondrichthyes > Orectolobiformes > Hemiscylliidae > Chiloscyllium > Chiloscyllium punctatum. The sequence goes on along the minus strand of NC_092783.1, from coordinate 11,500,848 downwards.
CTTTGAGGTTCCAGTAGAAGAAATACTCACAGATGCCTGGCATCCTGGTGAGACCTCATCTCCCTTCTGTGCACCTATGTCTTATTTTATTCAGTCACACTCCATTCCAAGAGGAACTCGATTTGAGGACCAAGTGCACAGAGCACCCAAAAATTGAACAGTAATTCTTGTCTTGTGTCTGACATGTATTAATATTTACAATGCTTCAGTCATCAACATGGACAATGTAACTTTATTAAGGAATTAAACTAGAATGATCAAATATGTCTCAGTTTCTTATGTTTTCTTAACTATTAAGAACATGAAAAGAGTCTGCAACAGAAGTGTAAGTACACTGTCATTCTTCTCCCCTTTGATACACACAGTAAGCCAACAGTAAAGTCTGGATCTGAACAGATCACTATGTCTAAACAACGTGATAAAATTCATGGCAAGTGCCTCAGATCCTCCCATCATGGTCAGTGTGTCAACATTAACACTATCCATGAAGATTTCTCCAATTCAATCCCTATCCGAATTAACCGTATCTTCCAATCCCTGCAAAATATCAAAGCATCCGAGAAGAACATTGGGTGCGAGAAGAGATAGAGGAACCATAAACAAGTTGCCTTTACATTACAGCAGCTGCTAAATGCAGCTAAGTTTTCAGTGAGTTAATGAATGGGTTTGTGAATAGGTGAGAATGGCTAAATCGCAGTCAGTTTTGGGGTTATTTAGATCAGGGTCACCAAGGTCCTCCTCAACCATCTCCTCCCTGTGGTGATGAACTCCTCCTGGAATCACAGTGTGCCTTTCAGCCATAGAGGGGCACACAGACATAAATTTTACAGTGTGACAACTGCAGGAGAAATGCAGTGAAAAGAACCTACCACCACTATCCCCCCCCCCCCCCCCCCCCCCCCACCCCCATACATGGCCTTGTTCGACCTTACAAAGACCTTTGACAACATCAATCAGGAAGCATTATGGAGCATTCTTCTCGCCTTTTGTTGCATCATGAAGTTTGTCACTATCCTTCACCTGCTCCACGATGACATGGAAGCTATAGTAATGATAAATGGCTCCACTCCTGACCCATTCCTCATTCAGACTGGTGTCGAGCCAAACATTGCTGCCACATTGTTCTCAATCTATCTTGCTGCAAATTTTCACCTCACCACCGACATGCTCCCCACTGGATTGGAGCTGACATACAGAACGTGTGGCGCCTTCAAGCAAAAACCAAAGTCACTTCTACCAGTGTCATCGATCTGTAGCACCCACATGATGCTTGTGTGTGTGCAATCTCAGAGGATGTACTCCAGACCATTGTCAGCACCTTTACAGAGGCAAAAAAACCAGCATGGGTCTTACCATGAATATCTGCAAAAAGAAGGTCTTCCACCAACCTGGCATGGCATTGTGGAATAAGCCACCGATCATCAATGCCCACTGGGAAGCCTCAGAGAACATTGACCACTTCCAATATGTCGGGAGTGTCCTTTCATCCAAAGCATCTATTGATGAAGAGATCCAGCATTGCCTCCAGTGTGCTAGCACAGCCTTCGGCCATCCGAGGAAAAAGGTGTTCGATAACAACATCACGGTATACAGACCTGTGGTGGTTCCTGCCCTCCAATATGTCCTGAGATGTGGACTGTCTACAGCATCCACCTCAAGGCACTGGAGCAGTACCACCAACCCAGCCTGTGCAAAGTGCTGCAAATCCACTAGGAAGAAAGATGCACCAACAACAGGCCAACATCTGCAGCATCGAGGCATTGACCACCCTTGATCAGATACAATGGGCTGGGCATGTCATCTACATGACTGACATTAGACTCCCCAAGCAGGTGCTCTACTCCCAGCTTCGAGATAGCAGGCGAGCCCCAAGTGGACAGAGAAAGCACTTCAGGAACACCCTCAAGGACTCACTGGCGAAATGAGGCATTTTCACAGAGACCAAGACCGTCCAAAATGAAGTGGAAGCATCGAGGAACGAGCCAAACGCTGTCGGAAATAAATGGAAGCTGGGCGAAAACAGGGAAAGGAGCGCACTGCCACATCAATACCCCACCCAATCCTTCCCACAACCACCTCCTGCCCCAAGCATAACAGAGCCTGCTGTCATCCCATCGGTCTGAACAGCCACCGACAGACTCACCCTGAGAGGGAAAAAGAGATCACTGATGATGATGATTCAGGTCAGAGAGTCATGTTTGGTTTGGGTAGTTGAGTGGAGGGCTCTTTGGTCCCACTCAGACAGCCAATTGGGTGTGGCTCAGTTGTGTTGTACAGTTGAATCTCATTGGCTAAGCACAGAGTTAGAGAAAGTATTAAACAGTCAGTGTAAGTACACAGCTAAGGTCCATCGTAATGATCATTTTTTATATTTCCTTTAGCTTTGGACTCTGGACTGAAATAAGGAAGATAATGCTTTAAACCAAGGAAACTGTGGAAAAGATGGTGGCAGTTTGAAATGTCATGTTACTAGAGTACAATGTGAGTTAAACACTATGTTGCTTACTCCTGGAACAAGGAAAACAAAAGTAGAATTGCAGAATTCTTTATGGACAAGTAGATGAGTTCTGAATGAAGGAAAAATTGCTTGACAATAATGTTCTGATTGACTCTTGATGAGGTGACCATCGTTTGTATGGAACCACCCATCTGCAAAGAGAAAGCATCAAAAATATTTCTCTACCAGTCTCTTGTATGGGGGTAACACAAAAGTCTCCATTAACAGATTTTCCACTCATATTTCTCTGCAAATACTCCATTGATTGTGGAATAAAATGTCTTCAAAAACATTGAAAGTATGAATTTTCAACCAATAAACATGAGAACAATGGTATGCGAACAACCTAGTCTTATTGGCAAAAATAAAATAATTTAAAGACAGCGATCTTGTGGCTCAGACCGTTGCTGCTAAATTATGTTTCCCTGATTTTTCAAACTTCTTCCCATCTTTAACATTCACGTCTTTTCTGTCTTTATAAAGCAGGAATTTAAAAAGGATGGAATTTCCAAGTTGTAGAGTTATGTTATGAGTTATCAATTCATATTGCCAAATTGTCAGTGGCTAAACTGTTATTTTCTGAAATCTGTTTTCTTTTAAGGTGTGTTTCAGTCAGGTATATTGCATACTATGGGTAATATTTCCACATTTGTGATGATACTGTGACTAGTAGGGTTTGATATGCAGTGTATTACTCCAAAGAGTAATGACACAGTGTATCTGGCCCAAGACTCTACTCTGAAAACATAGTCAGCAACTTCTGCAGTAAATCAGATTTCAGGTGACCCAAGTTTAAATTTCACTGGAGATTTCTGCTTCTGTTTGCACCTTACAATTTCAGTAGGGTCCCAATGCCCATTTCACAGCTTAAGTTCCATCTCTGAGAATCTGAAGACCAGAGGTTATGGGCAATTTCTGGAAGATAGCAAGTATTGCATGACTCCTTAAATGGAGGATTGGAATCCTTCCTGCCAGTTAGCACCACACCTCACTGGACAACTATTGCTTTTGGTAAATGGCTGGGCACACTGACATGGGTCCTGCCATCTAACTAGTCGGTTTGTATTGTCCAGATATAAACCCTGACCCCACTGCATGTACCTACACCAATATGGTGGGTGACACACTACTGGCTGGAAATGTTCACATACTGCCTGACATTAATTGACCATTAGTACAGAAAGAAAAACTGTCTTTGCATGTCCAGATTTTGAAATCTCAATGCCAAGGGGCTTAGCTCAGAATATGACTTCTGTATTGCACCTCAGCTGGTCGCACATTAGCGTTAGCTGGTGAGGAGACCTTGTTGGCACTCATCAACCTTCAGCCAGAGTTTTGAGAGAAGTTTAAGTGCACTTAACTGGATGGATTTATTTCTTTTTCCCCTTTAGCAGTGAAGTCATTGGATGACCCAAATTATACTATAAACTATTAAAAGCATAGAAGATTAAAATTCTGGTTAATCTACATAAAAGATAATGTGCTTTTAATTTCATATGGTTTTCAATAATGGACTGACAACCATGGTAACCTTACTCTGGAAATATTCTGCCATGTTACATGATTACATCCAGATGACAGCGATGTCTGCAGAGATACTAATATTAAATCTTAATCTCATACAGAAAGATATTTCACTTCAAAGTTGGGCAACTAACTAAAGAAATCGGCAATGCATGACATTCAGACCATTTGTCTTCTATAAAACTTCTTATAGTCAATGGAAATTAAATTAATGGAGATTAATACTGCTCGCTAGCATCAGAAGGTCAAAAAGATAATGTAAAAGCGCATTTCCTCTAGATATAGAGATTAGCAAATGATAGATGATGTTCTGTGGCTCACCATGCATTAGTGGACTAATGGTATCCATTAGCAATTTTACAGATAAAACATTCAGAAGTGATTTCCTATGCATCTTGTTCTTGGAAACATTTCCAAAGATAGATTCATTTGGATCTACATCACAAAAAAGGGCCTTCTGCCCATCATACCTATGACTGTCAAAAACAATCATCTAACTAATTCCTAAATAGATGGGATATAGTTCATATTTTCCAATACTTACAAAAACAACTCAATTATTCCTTTTAACTCGACTCCCCAACTGGTCTTTTTCCTTTTTTTGTATATCTATTCACCACAACTATAGATATTTTCTAAATAGCCTCCTCCAGAGCTGTTATTAAACACTTCTGAAGCTTTTGAAACTAAGCCTTGTAGTTCAGAGGTAGGAACACTGCCACTGCACCACATTGATATGCTTCAAAAATGTCTTAAATAGGAACGCACATCTTAGTATTTACCTTTTCCCTCTTTGTATGCTGATTATGATTAGTGCGCACATTGGACTTGGACATAGCTTGAATGACACTTTTCTAAATGTTTTTAATCAACCTGTTTAGACATGTTGTAAAGTTTGTTTTAAAAATCAATCTTTTCAGATCTGTTATAATTCAAATGAGCCTTCTGACTTAGAGGTAATAGCACTACCACTGCACTGCAAGTGCCTCAGTCAAGACCATTATATACTAACGAGAAGCACCAAGCCTGGCTAATTGAACCATCTTCATATTTTTGTATTAAATAATGAGTGTTCACTTCCTCCATCACAAATGGAGTTTTTTTAAAAACATTTTTGCTTTGTTTCAGATTTGAAGTTTATGCATCTAATACTTGACAAGGCCAAATAAAAGATTGGGCAACTTCTTGGTACAGAGTGTAAAATTAATTATGTAAAATTATTTCATTGAGATTTTAAACTGGGGGAGAAGGAGGTTTGAACAGAATAAACAATCCTCATTCTCCTTACAAGACTAAAACATTCCCTGGGAAATTTCCTTCTGATTCTTTTTCCCCATTTCAACCTGGTTTTCACCAACCAGTATTTAAATGTAAAACCTTTGCATTATTGTGATGCCAATTAAATAATTAAGCTTTTGAAGCAATGATTTGACTGAAAATGCAAACTGTTTCATTCAGTTTATCACAGAGAAGGCTTATCGTCACAATAGAACAATTCATATCAGGCTTTAAATCTTTAGTTACTGAAAGTCATATGAAAAAAAGATCAGCAGGGGAAATCTATTATATTGCAATCACTAACCAATCTATCAAGCATCACAGACTGTCACGATATCAATGGAAATCGAAACAGTATATGAATAACAGACAACAATGTTAATGCATTCCATTTACTTGGGTTTCTTAGTCAGGGGATTAATTTAGATTAGGGTGGGGAGGGGATTTGGATATTTCCTGTCTAAGTGCCTTGAGTGCCATCCAAAATCCTGCTGTGGCTGCAAACAATTGCACTAGGCATTGAGAAACTGCAAAACACGGTTAATGCACGCCAGGAGCTTGATAGGTTTGGGGTGGGGGAGAAAGAGTAGAGCCAAACAAACAATTCTTATTCTGCTGACAAGTCTAAAATCTTGCCTGAAAAATCAGATTTTTGTTCCTGTTTTGCTCAGTTTTCACCAGGCAGTATCTTATTGCAGCTCATTGAAATCTTTCAACACATCTCTTGTTCCAAACATTTTCCGGTTTCCTCTGCAGGAGTGTCAACAGGCGAAGTTAACTAAAAGCTATCATTCTTACCTTTCAGCAAAATAAAAGTGAAATAGGAGATTAACAAACAGTTAGTAGACTGCCAATAGCTCAAATGAAGTTTGGTTTAGCTATCTTTAAACAAAGCTTTTCAAATCATAAACTATGAAGTTGAAAAAGGCAAATTCACCCTGTAATCATAGAATCCCTACAATGTGGAAGCAGGCCATTCAGTCAATTTAATCCATATTGACCCTTCAAAGAGCGTCCCACCCAGTCCCGCACCCCCTTACCCTATCCCTGCAATCCTGTATTTCATATGGCCAATACATTTAGCCTACACATCTTTGGGCTGTGGACGGAAACCAGTACCTCAGACATGGATATTCAGACATAAACATAAACTTAATGTCCACTGTGTGGTCTTACTCTAATATGGACTAAACTCAGAAATCCTTGTGCTTATTTTACAATGTGCTTTTATAAAGTCCCTTTTACTTCCATTGTAGGCAGGTTCACACAAGAAATTGATGAGGAGGTGAAAATTTCAAATGATATAGTTTGATTATGCTGTTTACAATAGAGATTAACATGGTGGCTAAGTGGTTACCACTGCTGCCTCACAGCACCAGGGATCTGAGCTCAATTCTAGCCTTGGGTGACTGCCTATGTGGAGTTTGCATATTTTACCTGTGTCTGCATGGGCTTGTTCCAGTTTCCTTCCACAGTCCAAAATGTGCAAGCTAGGTGAATTAGCTATCGCAAATTGCCTGTAATGTTCAGAGATGTGTAAGCTAGGTGCACTAATCAGGGGAAATGGGTCTGGATGGGTTACGCTTTGGAGGGTCAGTGTGGACTTGTTGGGCCAATTGAAATCTTTTCCACACTGTAGGGATTTAATGAAAATGTTGCCATAATTCTGCAAAGGAGACCAATTCAACATCTATGCAGAAAAATCTGGTTTCACCTGTATTGCAAGGTTTACAACATTATGTTTCTCATTCTTCCAATGATATAAAGGATTTTATAGTATGATTTCCAACCTTCAACATAATTCCATATTCAATATTCTCTTATTTACATTTTCTGTTAGTTTTCTCAAATGCTTTTCACAGAACAGATTGAGACAGAAGTTATTCCACTATTGCACAAGAATAAAAATAATACCGTCTCCAGCATCTGTTCACATGGTGTAGAAGTACTGGACTAGCTCAGGGCCAGACAACACGATCGATACATGTGCTCAATGTGTGGTAGCAGATGACAAATGGTCAGCTAGAGGCTTGGTGAGGGGGTGTAAAAGTGGTGTCAGCTGATATGTGGTACTCAGCAAGACAGGTCAGACTGATGGGGTGGTCCTGTTAACCTTTAGCACTGCTGGAGTGAGCCCAACTGACCTGTGGCACCTCCAGTTGACAGGAGCTACTTTGCATTTGAAACATTACCTGCATATCACCGAATATTCTTATGAGAGTAAAATTATATACATACTTTTGACAGTAAATGAATACGTATAAGCAAATCACATACAATCAGTTTAGAAATAAGTTAGAAATGTGTATCTCAGATCACATTTATTAGAAAGAAATGTAAGCTATTGACATTAGACTCCAGATCAATTCTTCAAGGTTAAAAAGTCAACTAACAATCTCACATATGTTTGACAAGGAAATAAATTAAACTGACCTCTCCATGCCAAGATTAGCTTTAAGTATAAACCTTCATTTTGTAAAAGTTTGATTTCGCTTTATCAACATTAATTATTCATATCTGTCACTCATTCAAACTTGCACATATGAATGAAACATTTTTTTAAAATCCCACTGATTCCACAAATGTTATATGACCAAACTGCACTGGAGAGGAGATCTGTGAGCTTGATTTTAAGTTATTAGAATAATATTTGCAAAAAAATAAAAATGACATTCTAGAACAGCATTATGTGTGTACTACACTATTGGAGGGTCATTTTCAGATGAGATAATAAAGCAAGATCACATCTACCTTCAGGTGGCTATAAAGTATCCTTCAATCCTATTTTAATGAAGAGAAAGAGCATTTCTCCAAATGGCTAGGCCAATATTTCTCTCAGTTAATATGACAAGAAGCATGTTATCTACTTGCCCCACACTACTGTTTGTGTAACTATGCAAATTGCCTGCCATGTTTCCTGCATCCCAACAGTGACTACACTTCAAGAGTATTTCATTGGCTATAAAACATCAAGTAGTTATGAAAAGCTCTGTGTAAGACTTCATTTTTTTCTCAAACACTGAAGTCTAGTGTTATGGATTAACCTAGTTTAACATACATGTGATAGCACAGTAGACAGACAATAAAAAGAGAGCAATCATAACCATACCCAATTGCTGTTGCTTTGAAATTCAAATGTGCGACAGTTTTGAATTCAGCATTTTAAGTCTGCAAATCCAAATACATAGAACAAATCACCATCCTTTGTATTTTTCTCTCTCTCTTTTTGATTACACATACAATCTGTATCACATAAAAGTCAATAGACAAAACCACATGTGGAGTTTTAATGAATTATTATTTACCTCAAATGGTGAACTATTTCTCTCAACAGATGCTGCCTGAATATTTTGAGCCTTTTCTATTTTCATTTTATACAGGAAAATTTAATTGGCTTACTCCCTATCAATAACTTTGGGTTCTTACTTAAAAAAAACTATTTTTTTTATTGAGCTTATGAATAAAACTCAGTTTCACTTTTAATCCTTATAATTGCTATTCTACAAAGGGGAACTTCTAGTTATGCCTGCCACATATCATTCATGGAAAGGGTAATGTGTGCCTAGATCTTTCCCTTGCAGAACTACATTTTCTGACAGCACTCCAATGATTAAAGCTCTCTGAAGCTCAATATGGAATGGCAGAGTTTTAATTCAAAGGTTTGAAAACTGAACACTTTTGGACTTTTGGGGCACGATTGTTAGCATAATGTCAATTTCTTAACTTGAAAAGAATAAAGGTTCACATTTATCAGAAATCAATCAGTGGACGTAAGGATGCTCTCATAAACTCACTTCTGAATGGCAAGAATGAATGTAGCTTATTGCATTGCAGTTCACTATTTGTAACCAGTGTTTTGAGATTACCTCCTGCAATTCATCATTAAAAGTACAGCAAAGAAGGAATGCAGTGGGTTAAGTGATAATTGTGACTCAATTTGCAAATATATCCAATATATTCCATCAACTGTTTTGAGAATTTAAGAATGTAAGACATGGAAGCAGGTGTAAACCATATGGTTTCTGGAAGCTACCCCATCATTCAATATGATCATGGCTGATCTTTGGCTTCAACTCCCCTTTCTTGTCCATCCCCCAAATCATGGATTCCTTTGGAAATTAAATATCTGTCTAACCCAGCTTTAAATATGTTGAGGTAGAGAGTTCTAAAGAATCACAAGACCTCGATTTATGAAATCTCTCCTCACTTCAATCCTAAATGAGCAACAGGATGTCCTGAGACTGTAGTCCATGGGCTAGATTCCCTAGTTAGCAGAAAAAAAACACCGCAGTGTCTAATCTGTCATGCCCCTGCTGAATCTTGTATGTTTCAATGAGATTAGTGCTTTTTTTCTAAACTCCAGAAATGTAGGCCCAACTATCTCAGCCACTTGCTGTAGGACAACTCTCCAATCCCAAAGAACACACAAGTAAACTTTCAGTATGCTGCTACCAATGCAAGTGTATGCTTCCTTAAGTATGGAGACCAAAACTATATAGACTTCCAAGTGAGGGCCCACTAAAGCTTGAGGAGTTGTAGCAAAACCACTTTGCTATTATATTCCAACCCCCTTCCATGTCATTTACTCTTATAAAAACATGCTGTAAATTCATGTGGACTTCTGGTATGCCTTATTGTGGAGACAGAAAAAATACCTGAAATACAATAAAGTACAATCCTTGTAGTGGCAGATTTGAAAATATTCTGGGTTAGATGGGCATTTAATTTTCAAAGGAATTCACGATCTAGGGGATGGACAAGAAAGTGGAGATGAAGCTGAAGATCAGCCACGATCATGTTGAATGATGGAGTAGCTTCCATAGATAACGTAGTTTACTCCTACTTCTATTTCTTCAAGAGGAAAGTAACCTATGATGGCGAATAATTTATCCTTGGAGTTATCTGGGGTATCCTTAAAAGAAAGTCAATTTTTGACACTGATAAAACTGTATAGTATAGTATCATTTGGGAATTAATGTTATTGAAAGAGAGGCACATGAACATTGGTTTCTGTTCTGGGAAAGGGGCTTTGTCTTTTGTAAGAAAAGGTCAAAGTCACTTGGAAAAGTGACCTAAACATATAAGTTCGAAGAAAGCATTTGACTTACCATGTATCTAGCAGCGTACTTGTGGTGTTAATTCATGAAGCATTTATACAGGTGAGTATATGACATATAGAATATAAAATAATTGTGGGTCTCTAGTTTTTGAATTCAGATAGAAGATTTACTTTTCAGCATCATCTTAGCAGGAGTTTCACGTATGCAGTTCAGAACAGTAGTTTCATCATTGCAGCAGCCCACTTTGTCAACTCTATAGAAGTCTTTTGGCTGTCAGAACTGAAAAATGATCTCAGTGATCAGAACTGGAATAAAATCTTAAATCTGTTTGTGATCCAAGAAAACCAATTGAATAAAAAAATTACAAACAGTATGATATTTCTCTGGGATTGAGTATCTCAAAAGGATATTGCTGGGAAAAAGTTGAACCTATATTTTTGAAGTTTTGTTAACTCCTCTTTAAATTGACTTACATTGAGGGGTGGCCTTATAGAGATCTATAAAATAATGAGGTGACCTTATAGAGGTTTATCAAATCATAAGGGGCATGGATTGGGTGAACAGCCAAGGTCTTTATACCAGGGAGTCCAGAAACTAGAGGTCTGGCTGGGTTACTCTTTGGAGAATCAGGGTGGAATTATGCCAAAATGGCCTGTTTCTACACTTAAAACAAAAAGCTATATATGACTTATATATATATATATATATATATATATCTTCTGTGAAAAATTGTCAGCCTTGTGTAAATATGTTCAGTGACTAATTGCCATATATACCAACTCCAAAAGTACAAATGATCTATTGGTTTAGGTTTCACTCTGGGATCTGACTTGTCCAGTATTACCAGCAGCAGTAACATAAATCATCATTTGATCGGCTAAAACTTGCTAATTACTAAATAAAAATATATTATTTCAAAACCTTTCATTTTGGATTGTCAGAAAAAAAATTGCAATTCCAATGTAAAAATAAAACAATCTTATTTACATCATATGAGAAAAGAGTGCTGGTTGGGTCGCAATTGGATTCTGAATGACAGAGGCATTATCATGGGGAATGCATTAGCTATATGATAATTGACAGTTAACTGCCAAGTTTTGTCCACACTTATATTTCTTACAAATTGTCCTGATGAGAACAAGACAAAAAGGTTTAACAGAACAAGTCGTCAGCAACTCTTCCCATATGTCCTCCAGCATCTATTCTAATTCTGTAGACCAAAGAAAAAAATAAGTAGACTTTCATGGACTTTTAGGTGAATCTGGCAACAACAAATCAGCTTCTTTGAAAAACAAATGCTCAGAACAGGTTTGTGAGGTTGCCCATTACAATACTTTCAATCATCACTGAAAACAATATCAAATGAGATATCTTCCTCTATCAGGGATAAGCGTTCACACCTCAGATTGTGTCCAAAATCTGGCTTTTACCTTCCTCAGATCCTAGCTTTCTCATGTGGCAGTAAGCCAACAAACTTTTGAAACTTGATGAAAATAATGTGCCCCTTTGAATCTAACCAGTAAGGGATCTTGGAAAAAGCTGTTTTTTGTCAAAAGCCACTTTTTGTTAACACACTGCACAACACATCCATACTAAAGCAACCTTTAGATCCACCAATGTCAGGGGAAGTCTGCACACACACACAAGGGCATCTTGAAATATTGTGGTAGGATTTATTTTATCAGGCAGAGTAAAGTGCACTGCATTCAGCTGCAAATAGTAATCCCATTGATTGGGATTGTTAAGCAGTGAATGCCAGTGTTGAATATTAGCTGCCAGTACAACAGTGATCCCAGAGACGAGGTCCATGAGAATGCTGTAAGGCAACATGGAATCAGTATCCTCAGCAAATGCAGAATGGTTGCAATTCTCCATTTCAAGTTATCAGAAGTGAAACAAAGAAGAACAATCTTACAGATTTACCTCTCACAATAAACTAAAATAAACAGAATTTAATTAGTTTCATGAGCTCAGATGAACACTGGTACAATTGCTGCTGACTCCAACATAAATAAGTCAAGATTAGAGTGGTGCTGGAAAAGCACAACAGATCAGGCAGTATCCAAGGAGCAGGAAAATCGACGTTTCTTGCTGGAGTCCTTCATCAGAAATTCCTGATGAAAGGCTCCTGCCTGAACCATCGATTTTCCTGCTCCTCGGATGCTGCCTGACTGGCTGTGCTTTTCCAGCACCACTCTGATCTCCAGTGTCTGCAGTCCTCACTTTTACCTTCAACATAAATAATGTTGCTAAGTAAATAAATCCTTTTCTGGACACAGAATCTGGTCTTACTCTGATCTGAGCAGGAAAATTCTTTTTTAATTCATTCACAGAACATGGGTCTTGCTAACTTGGGCAATCGTTATCCTCAATGCCTAGAGGACAGTGAACCACATTTCTGTGGGTCTGGAGTCACATGTAGATCAGACCAAGTAAGGTCAGAAGACTTTCTTCACTAAAGAATGTGAGTGAACTAGATGGGTTTTTATGACAATGACAATGGTTACATAGTTAGATTAGATTCCCTACAGTGTGGAAACAGGTCCTTCGGTCCAACCAGTCCACACCGACCCTCCAAAAAGTAACCCACCCAGACCCATTTCCCTCTGACTAATGCACCTAATACTATGAGCAATTTAGCATGGCCAATTCACCTAACCTACACATGTTTGAACTGTGGGAGTAAACCCATGCAAACTCCTCACAGACAGTCACCAAAGGCAGGAGTCAAATCTGGGACCCTGTTGCTGTGAGGCAGCAGTGCTAACCACTGAGCCACCATTGTTGACCAGCTTTTTATTTTAGATATTTATTTGAACCCACACCCCCAGAGGTTCTGGATTACTAGACTGATGATATTGCCTCACTGTCACCACCCACCGTAATGCGGTGTCTGTTTGGACTGACCAACTGTGGGAGTGACACAAACCCAGTATAAAATAAATTACATTAAAAGTATGGCTGACTCTTTGAGGGGCCTGACCTGGAGTTACTTCTTTATCTTGGCTGTTTGCCCTATATGTTCCTTCATTTCCTTTGAACCTATTAAATAAAATTCAACACCGAAAGAAAACTATAACTGAGACCTATCTATCATCAAATCTGGGACCAGCTCAGCAGTCCCAAAAACTTACACAAACACTAATTTTCCATGGCTTTATATTGAAATCTGGAATTCCATCAGTAAATGCTGAAATAGAGGCAACACTGCTGTTGGCTGCTGTGGAATGAAGTGACAATGATCGCTCACTTCAATGGCAGGTGTTACTGGGTAATATGATACCGTTTGTGACATTTCTATCACTTTTTACAACCTACAATCATGGTATTAATGGGCTTTATAGTGCAATCTTACATTATTCTGGCTTTACAGCGGAATTTTATGGTAGAATGATCATTTTGTTTATATTGCAATGTTATGACATTGCAGTTACGTTTTTAAATCCAGTTTTATGGCATTCTACATATTGTGTTCTCCACAACTGGGATACAATCACAATTTTATTGCAATATCTGTCTCACTTCGAAGATGCTGATTAAAAGAAGTTTACAAAGTAGTCAGAATACTGGAAAAACCAACAAGGTCAAAGGGTCAGCACCTTTGTCAGACTGGTGCAAATATAGAAGTGAATAATACAGTTCAGCCCACACTTAAGATTGTGGCGTATTCCTGAAATTCTCAGCTTTAAGTGAAGCAGGGGCTGACTTTTTTCAGAAATCTGCTGAGTATAAATTTTGTTGAGTTTCATGGAGTGTTTCTCTCCACAAGGCACAATGAGCTTTCTCATGCAATCACTCCAAACTCTCCTTATTAACAATGGACCACTCTCCAGTGATCCTCTACTCGGCTAATGCTAACCTGATTCTCCCTCTTACCGTAGCCAGAAGCATTTGCTACTGCCAGGATAACCCAGGAGTCCCAGTGCTGGCTCCAACTTCAAAATGCAGCTGAACCAGTGGTAACCCCCTGGTTTGTGACATTTGCCCACGACTTGGCAAACAAAGAGAAATTGGCCCCAGCTATGCCTGCTTCTTCATTGGATATGTGGAACAGAGCATCTTCCTTGTTACACTGGCACCTTTCCCCATCTTTTCCTCCACTACATTGATGACTGTATTGGTGCCACCTCATGCTCCCATGAGGAGGTTGAACAGTTCATGAACTTCACGAACACCTTCCACCCTGACCTCAAATTCAACTGGACCATCTCAGACACCTCCCTCCGCTTCCTGGATGTCTCTGTCTCCATTTCCATGACCCAACATGGATAGCTACTCCAAACCCAAAGACTCCCACATATACCTGGGCTACACCTTCTCCCACCCCCCACCCCATAAAAATGCTACCCCCTTACTCCCAATTCCTCTGTCTCCGACATATCTCCTCTCAAGAGGAGCAATTCCATTCCAGAACATCTCAGATGGCCTCCTACTTCAAGGACAGCAATTTCCCCTCCCACATGGTCAACAATGCTATCCAGCACATCTTCTCCACTTCACGTACCTCCACCCTTGAACCCCATCCCTCCAACCACAGCAAGATTAGAACGCCCCTGGTCCCCACCTTCCACCCCACCAATCTCCAGATGCAACACATCATCCTCTGCCATTTCCACTACCCTCAGTCAAACCCCACCACCAGAGATATATTTCCCTCCCCACCCCTATCTGCATTCCGCAGACACCATTCTCTCCACAACTCCCTCATTAGGTCCACACCTTGCATCAACCCATCCTCCACTCACTGCTTCTCTTGTTACCACAAGAGGTGTAAAATCTGCACCCACACCTCCCCCCTCACCTCCGTCCAAGGCCCCAAAGGATCCTTCCACATCTGGAAGAGATTTTCCTGTCCATCCAAACACCTCATCCACTGTGTCCATTGCTCTCTATGTGGTCTCCCCTACAATGGGGAGACAGGACGCCAACTCACGGAATGTTTCAGAGGAACATCTGTGGGACACACACTTCAAACAAACCCACCATCCTGTGGCCAAACATTTCAACTCCCCCTACCACTCCATCAAGGACATGCAGGTCCTGAGCCTCCTCCACCACCAAATCCAAGCCATCCGACACCTGGAGGAAGAACGTCTCATCTTCCTCTTTGAGACCCTCCATCCACACGGCATCAACGTCGATTTCACCAGTTTCCTCATCTCTCCTCCACCCATCTCATCCCAGATCCAATCCTCCAAGTCTGCACCGCCGTCTTGAACTGTCTACCTGGGGGGGTCCATCTGCCTTCCCACCATTCTGCTCCACCCTCCACTCTGACCTAACATCATCATCATCACCACCCCCACCTGCATCTACCTATCGCCTTCCCAGCTACCTTCCTGCCAACCCCAGCAAGCCCTCCTATTTATCTCTCAGCCCCCTTCCCACCACCCCCACCCTCCCACATTCCTGATGAAGGGCTTATGCCAAAAACTTTGACTCTCCTGCTCCTTGGATGCTGCCTGACCTGTTGTGCTTCTCCAGTTTTGACCCCCCTGGACCCCTGGATGTCCTGGTGGACACATTGGTGCAGTGGAGGGCTGTGTCATTTGCCCCAAGCAGAGAAGACCATGACCCCTGCCAGCCTGGTCCGAGATTGCCACCAGGGTCAGTGTGCTCTTAACCATCTGGAGGAATGCCAACCAGAGTTGCAAGAAACTCAATCACCTACTGTGCTCCACCAGAAGTGCCGCCATCTTTTCTCTGCTACCTCACACTCGATTTACCTCTGCTGTTAAATTTATCTCTGTCATCCATTTTGGTAGGAATAACAGCAAAATGGATTATTATTTAAATGGTGAAAAAAATTACAGCATGCTGCTATTCAGAGGGACCTGGGAGCCCTTGTGCATGAATCATAAAAAGTTGGTTTGCACGTGCAACAGGTAATTAAGAAGGCAAATGGAGTATTGTCCTTCATTGCTTGAGAGATGGAGTTTAAAAGCAAGGAGGTTATGCTGCAGCTGTATAGGGTGCTGGTGAGGCCAAACCTGGAGTGCTGTGTACAGTCTTGTTCTCCTTACTTAAGAAAGGGTACACTGGCATTGGAAGTGGTGCACAAGAGGTTCACTAGGTTGATTCCACAATTAAAAGGGCTATCTTATGAGGAGAGATTGAGTAGACTGGGCTTGTACTCAGTGGAATTGTGAAAAATGAGGGGGGATCTTGCAGAAACATATAAAATTATGAAGGGAACAGACAAGATAGAAACAATGAGGTTATTACCACTGGCGGGTAAAACAAGAACCAGGTGGAATAGCCTCAAAATAGGGGGGAGCAGATTTAGAACTGAGTTAAGGAGAAACATCTCCACCCAAGAGGTTGTGAATCTGTGGAATCCCGTGCCCAGTGAAACAGTTGAGGCTATCTTGTTGAATGTTTTTAAGGCAAAGATAGATAGATATTTGAAGAGTAAAGGAATGAATGATTATGGTGAGTGGTCAGGTAAGTGAAATTGAGACTACAAAAAGATCAGCCCTGATCTTATTGAATAGAGGAGTAGGCCCAAGCAGGCATTTGGCCTATTCCTACTCTTATTTCTTATGTTGTTCTATTCTTAAACTGACCTTCCATCAAATCACTCACTCTCCCACACCCTAACACCCCTCCCCAATAATTGTGCATGGCCTTTGCACTGCCTACTCATTCATTCACCCTGAACACCTCACCACACTTTCCCCAGTTGCAGCAGCACTAGCACCTTCCAATGACTGTCCAAGTTCATCACCTCCTTTGACTCATTCCAGAAAAAAAAAGGCCCATAAAAAGGGGATGGAGGAGTGGGATAGTGCTCCTCAGCCCCTAAGAGGGTAAATTCTTGAATGTCGTCAGCCAGGACCCAGACTGATCTGATTGTGATGCAGGAACATTCATGCCTCACTAACCAAGAAGGAGGTATTGTCCATTGCTGTGTTTCAAAGTGTGGTGCTAGAAAAGCACAGCCGGTCAGGCAGCATCCAAGGAGCAGGAGAGTTGATGTTTCTAGCATAATGTCTTCAGCAGAATTGCTCATTGCTGTGCTATTCTCCCATTACCTTGAATATATTCCGAATGTACCAAAACATTTATTCCTTGATATGTGTTCTCTTTATTGTCTCCTGCAACATTACATAGTCTCCACGGTTTTAAAAGGAAGACATCCCCATATCTCACTCTGAAAAAGAGAAAATGTTGGCCTTGGAGGGTGTACTAGTAAGGCACACCCTTTCCCAGTTCAGATTCTGACACCTTAGTGGGTAGTTAGTGAGATTAGTGTCAGGACTAGCTGCTGGCTGAGGAAGAGACACTTAACTTGCTGGCATCCAGGCGCCAAGGATCTGCTCCACTCCAGTCAGGAGAGGTCACCATTCCTATTCCTGAGACTTTTTTTCCAACAATTATCCTACCACTGACATAATTACCCCATTGCTCAGGCCTCTGGGACCTCTGCTGTGGTTAAAGAGGATACAAAGATTACAAGCTACAAGGTCCCCATCAATTTCCTTACCCACCTCTCTCAGCATTGTGAGATTCTTACGGATCCTGGAGACTTGACGACCTTAATGCCTTTTAAAACAACCAACACCTCCTCTATTTTTATATTAACATACCATGCCTGAAACTCATCATCCACTGTGTCCTTCTCCTGTGAATACCAATGCAAAGTGTTCATTAAGGACCTCACTTGCATCTACTGGCTCTCCATGACTTGGGATTTTCCTTCATTCTGTTTGTCAAAGACATTTCATGGCCCCTTTTAGCCCCGCCCCACCACCACAATTCCTTGTTTCAGATTATTCCATCTACCTTTGTATTCTTTGAGAGTTTTGTCTGTCTACAGTTTCCTAAACCTTACATTTTCCTAAACCTTACATTTTCAAAAAACTGTCCTGAACACACCTAACAAATGTTCCCATCCAAGCCCCTGGCACAAAGTAATACTAACAATATAGGAGAGAGGGAAAAAGAGAAATCATACCAATGCGAGATCTGCACATTGAAATTTACAACAGCCAGAGGACTGGGACAACACGAGAGGCACTTGCATCCTAATCTGAGAAATGATTAAAGAAAAACAGAAAAGAAGGAGAATAAAGGTAGCTCGGAAAAAGGAGAGAAAGGTAAAAGAGGTATATGGTCTAATTCTGAAATTAAAATATTACAACATTTAGAATTGGAATTTGATGGTTGTAAAAATATCAATAAACTTATTGCGGAAAAATTGGAAACTAAAACAGCAAAACAGATTTCCGATAAAAGGAGATTGTTAAATAAACATAGTAAGAGTAGCAATAAAGTTGTGGGCATAAGTCAGGAAGTGGTCCTTTATAATAATAATAAAAGTGAAAGTGAGAATAGTGATCTGGACATAGATACTGTAATAGAGGAAATAGGAACTGGTGAGCATAATCATCAAGGTAATAATAATACTAATGGGAGTGTAGGATATAAAGATAGATCACTAACAGAATTAGTAGAGATAACAGAGGATAAAATAAGTAGGAGTAAATGTATAATGAAGGACTACGATAGCATTATGGATATGATAGTTGGTAAATTAGAGACTAATAATGAGAATAATAAGTCAAAGAAATTGAAAATGAAAAACAAGTAGTTACTAAGCAGAAGGATAGTAGACAAGATTGTAATAAGAAGGTAAACAATGCTAAGAGAAGATACAATAGAAAAAAAAAGAAAGTTCAAAGGAATGCAGGTTTTATATAAAATTAAAAGGCAATATTTAGCTAGAACCTTGATGGGGGTTCCGGCTAAGTGTGAATGTCTGCTTAGCGAGGAGGAATTAGAGGAATATTTTAAAGATAGACAATCTAATTCCAATAATAAAAGTAATTTAAGAGATTTTGCTAAATATAATGGTCAGATTGAGGGATCAATATGCAACATACTGACTGGTCCTATAACAGTAGAAGACGTAAATCAGGCCGTGAAGGCGATGGATGTTAAAACCGCAGCGGGACCAGATCGGATGACGCTGAAAGAAATAATTAGAATATTTAATAAAGATAATATGATAATCCCTAGAATATATACCAGTGCTGATTCCCAAAGTTAGTGATGAGGATGGATTAAAAGATGCTAATAACTGGAGACCCATCATTATAGGTCCAATTATGCTTAGGCTATTTACAAAAATTATTGCCAATAGATTAAGTAGAGTTATAAATTTAAATAAAAGGCAAAAAGGTTTTATGGCAGGTGTGGCAGGGTGCGAAGAAAATATTAAAATCCTGGAGAATATCATAAATGGAGCCGAGAAGAATAAAATTGATTTAGCAGTGGTATTCGCAGACCTGGCGAAAGCCTTTGATACCATAGGACATAAATTAATAATAGATACCCTTAAAAGAATTCAGCACCCCCAGCATTTATTAAATTAATTGTAAATTTATATGAAAATAATTTTACTCAGATTGAAGGTTTTAATTGTAAAACTGATAAGATTAAAATTTTAAGAGGGGTTAAACAGGGTGATGCGTTATCACCAATTCTTTTTAACAGAGGATTATTTCTAGGTCAAGATACAGAGAGCTATCATTGTGCAACTCTAGCGTTTGCCGATGATATAGCTTTAATTATCCAATCCTACGATGGAATGGCATACAATTTAAAACCAGTTGAGAAATTTTGTAATAATAGGGGGATGGAGGTCAATATAAGAAAAACTAAAGGGTTTTACTTTATTTATAAAAACAAAACGTTTATCTATAGTGACAAGGCAATTGGAAATTTAATGAGGGAAATATACAATTTATAGATCCAGAAAGTACTGAAAAATATTTAGGAGCAAAGATAGACCCATGGATTGGTGTAAGCCAATCAGATTGGGAAAACCATCTAGGTATGTGGATTGGAAATCTTAAATGATCCTTTTTAAAACCTGTTCAGAAACTGGAACTTTTAAAAGTATATTTTATCCCTAGATTATATTATTATCTAATTTTATCAGAAGTATCATTAAATTATCTTAATAAACTGGATAACATAATTAAAACTGCAATTAAAGAAATATTACATTTCCCACAATCCATCATGGATAGGCTATTATATGCAAAGTCCCATGATAGCAGCCTTGCGTTGAATAGAGTGTCAACATTTATTCCAATTGTGATTTTGAGGAAATACGAGACGCTATACAAATCCGAGGATGAAATCTTACATGCCTCGTTTTCATTCAAGGGTGATAGTATAGCTACGAAAATGCACAAGCTCAGTAAGTTGAAAGTATTAGAAAATATTTGGAATCCAAATATAAATCAACAGTTAGGAGAATCTGATATTATCGAGGAAGAGAATGATGGAATAGAAGAATTTAGCAATAAGAATTATGCTAACTGGAGATCCATGGAACTTCAGAGATGGATGGCCTTGCCCTGTCAAGGGGCTGGTACCCATTATTTTAAGAATGATAATATCTCTAATAACTGGTTGACAAAAATACAACATATGAAGACATCCAAAGTAATAAATTTGATTTTATTATGAACAAATCTATATCCAACACGTCGCTAGCGTATGGAAGGCCTTTTAATATCAGGAGTTGTCGGAGATGTAATGATAATTCTGAAACAATTGCGCATATCTCAGGATGGTGTCCCTATGTTAAAAATATGAGGATAAAAAGGCACAATAGAGTAATGGAAGAACTAACAAAGTTTATCAAGGTAAAAGAATGGATAATATCCATGGAACCACGTATTAAAGATAATACCAGGAAATTATGGATACCGGACTTAATTTTGAAAAAGGAAAATCAGATTATCGTGGTCGATGTAACAATTAGAACAGACCTACAAATTAACTCACTCGAACAGGCCTGGGAAGAAAAGAAAAATAAGCATAAACATCTGGAAAAGGAAATACTGGACCTTACAAAAGGAACAAGGGTATCCTTTTATGGATTTGTGATGGGATCCCGAGGAAAATGGTTCGAGAAGAACAATGAACTGATGAAAGACCTCGGGATCGAGAAGTTTAAATCTCTTGCTCAGAACATCGCAAATCTTGTGTTATCTTTGACTCTCGAGCTGTTAAGGATTTTTATGGACTCATAGGACTCTCCAACTGACAAAATTTAATAACTTTTTAATTGTTTTTTTTGATTGTTTTTAATAAGGTTTTAGGTTAGTTTTAAATTTGTATTGATTTTAAACCAGTATTTTATCATTTTAATGTTTTATTAATAAAAATTAGAATATTTTAAGTCACATAGTAATAGGTGGTGGGTAATCATGGTGTGAAGAATTAAAGTGCACGCAACATATGACAGATGATGAGTGGTAACGTAATCAAACGGTTGAAAAATCCAGCTCATCCCTCACTTTGTTGAAATTCTGGTCCACATTATTTTTACCCATTCCCTTAAGATCACCTGGCTGTGGTTAGCTAGATAGGGGTATACATGCATCAATGAGCGACAATAAAACTCGAAAAGGACATGATCCATTCGTATGGTGAAAATATCGGGGAAGTTAAAACCACCCATCACAACAACCCTGCCGTTTTCGCCTTTTTCCATAACCTGACCCCATATCTAGTTATCATCACCCACTGACTGTTGGGAGGTCTGTACCTACAATCCCATTAAAGTGACTTACCCTTCCTATTCCTGAATGACCTCGCTGGATGACCCCTCCGTCAATACAGCTGTTCAATATTCTCCCTCATCAGTAATGCAACTCCCTCATCTCTTTCATATCACTCTCTATCATGCTAAAAACATGTAAATTGTGGAAAATTAAGCTGCCAGACTTGTCCTTTCAGATGCTAGATTTCAATTTCTAGACAGCTTCTTACTCATCAGTGAAAGCTATTTACCTCCTGCCAACATAATGTATTGTACTAGCATGAATCACACAATTCATTCTTATATACATTGCCATTTTTCACAAAAGAAATAAAGCTCACAGAGGAACGTAGACTTCATTAGTCCACAGTGTAGCAAGCACAGACGGAAATTCAAATTTATTCCTTTATCACCTCTTGATTCTTATAAAAATGAGTACCCCACACTTTATCATGGAGGCTAAGGTTAAACAATTGGACCAAAGAATTCTTGCAGTGGTGTGTTAGAGAATATGTAATCTTACTTAAAGTTGCAGCTTACAGGCGATAGCATTCACAGCATTACAGGCATATATTCAATTAAATACTAAGCCATAATAACTACTATTGACAATATTCAATTATACTCTTAAAGGTAACATTTTCTGTAAAATTTAAGGTCTGCAGGGACCTCATGTTAACAGACTTTAGCGTTAGGTTTTAAGGTTGATCAGGTCTTATCAAATTCCAAGGTTCTCTTCCACTGCTCATCGTTTTATGTTCTTCAATAGCTCAATAATAAGTCGATTAATCCTTCCACAGGGTCTCCAAGGGAGGAAAACGGTATGTGAAGCAAACAGATATATTCAGCTCATTTCAGCATTATCTCACACTCTTTTCATGATCCTTTATTAATGTTACAATCCCTGTAGAGACCAACAACTTTTAAAAATATATTTGAATTCCTAGAGACCGGCAGAAAGGATTATGCAATATTTCATGTTAAGATTTTTCCTGTCAGAAATAAATTGAAGTCATCATCGACTGAATATTACTTAGAAGGCAATCAATACACTCAATGATATTTCAGATATTCAACATGACTGACAACCCCACATCATGTTTATATGGTGTATTTATACATTACACAGCACTCTTCAGTGAACTGTTTTTCCTGGAACCATTCCACAGTTACTTTCAGCTTCCAACTGGCTTCCATGTCTTGTTTCACCAAGTTACAAGTCAGAAGTAATTTCCTTTAATCTTCTGAGAATCCCTGAACCAATCTTCAGCAGCAAAGCTGCATCAGGGTGAATCTCAAATCTCTGCTGGTTCTGTCTCCTCAAACAGCTAACAAGATGCCAACTTTATGCCTGGCAGATAAAGGAGCAATCTTTGACCCTGCTGTCTGCTCTAGCTCTCTCTCTCTTTGTGCTCAGGGTGTTTTATTCAGACTGCCTGAAAGTCTCAAATCAAAACCAATACAAGCAGATGCTGGCAATCTAAAATAAAAACAGAAAATGGTGGAGAAACTCAACAGGGTCTAGCCGTGTCTGTGGACAGAGAAACAGAGTTAAAGTTTCGATTCTGATATGACTGTTCTTCAGACTAGCTCCTCTCTACACAGATCCTGCCAGACCTGCTGAGTTTCTCCAGCATATTCTGTTTGTTTGCTCAAGAATTTGCAAGTCTATTCATGGTGAAGCAAGCTGCTCTGTTGGACCTGGTATCTGGATTTCAATAGCACTTGATCGATGCCTTCTGACTCTATGTTAATCAGGACACACAAACTCATCCCTGAACAGAACGAATAAGAAGTCACACATCCCTCTTCTTTCCTGGACCTTAACCTAAAGAGACACTGCAACACATAACAATTGGTTAACATTCAATTGTCATACAATTCCGAAACTTTGATATAGTTTTCAGCTCATAAAATCATCAGGCAGAAGATAGTTACAGAAATTCATGAACTTTATTTTTTTTAAATCAGCAATGGGATTTGAATATGCTGGCAAGCATAGCAATTGTTGTCCATTGCTAATTGCCCTTTAGAAGGTCGTAATGAATTTATATTTTGAATCACTTTGGTCCATCTGGTGCAGATATATCCATGGTTCTTATAGCTCCAAGTTCCAGGCATGATATCAGAGAATATTACTGGACTGAAGGGCTCCAATTAATCCATTGAGTCTTTCATAAAGCAGTCTGGTTAGATTCAACCTCAACCCTTTCTCCATATCTTAGCAATTTTTTTCCTTTTAATTATTCATCAAATTCCATTTTAGAAGCTATTACTGAATATGTATGTACCTATTACATGTATTATGTGTCTTTTCTAAAGCTTTCATTTCCTTCCAAAATAAGATTCACAGAAGTTGGGGCCAAATCAGTATATTTGACAGGGTTGGTATGACCTATTAACTTTTATATCTAATTGGAAAGCATAGAATCCCAATATGCTTTATTAATTTGCCCTGCCATCATCAAAGATTTGTGTACACATTTTTTTTTTGTTCTTGCACTCACCTTGGAATTGTATCATTAAGTTTGTATTGTTTCTCCTCATTTTTCCAAAATCGATTGCCCCAGATCTTTCTCCATTAGATTGAATCTACTTGCCCATTCTACTAGCTGATCTGTTCTCTTGATGTCTGAGGACTTTACTTTTCTAAGCCATATAGGATTGATCAATAGAACACTGACCTGTCACCTGCAGCTTTCACTGATATTAAATCAATGATAAAACAAAATGCATTTCTTCAATATCATGGTAACGTTAATAGACAGGAGGCAACAAGCTGCTCTTCAAAAATAAAATTCTGTGGACATTTCAAATCTGAAGTAACAGAAATAGTCGTAGGATCTAGGAGCATCTGCAGAAAGAAAATAGAGTTCACTTTTCAGATCTGTGAACTTGCACCTGTGAACTGAAATGTTAGCTGTCTTTCTTTCCAAAACTTCTGTCTGACCTAAGTATTTTAACCAGCTTTATCTGCTTTCATAGATACCACATTATTTACACACCCAGACAGACCTCAAAACTCTCATATTGTTATAGCAATTTAGATGCTTCTGAATTCATTCAGGGATTTAGCATTACTGGCTAGGCCAGAGTTTATTGCCCATCCCTAGTTGCCCTTGGAAAAGTGGTGGTGAGCTGCTTTTTGAATAGCTGCTGTCCGTATACTCTAGATAGACCAACAGTGCCTTTAAGGAGGGAATTCCAGGATTTTGACCAATGACAGTGAAAGGATGGCAATATATTTCCAAATCCTCCTTGGTGGCTGGTGACCTGAAGATCCGAAGTGGAATGTCTTTGACCACTGAAGTGTTCCCCAACTGGGAGGGAACATCCCTCTCTGGCGATTATTGTGCTGTGTCTATTCATCCATTGTTGTAATGTCTGCTTGGTCTCACCAATATATCATGCCTAGGGGCATCCTTGCCTGTGGTGTATGAGATAGACAATGTTGGCCGAGTCACATGGGTATCTGCCGTGCATGTTGTGGGTGGTATCCCCACATGTAATGGTAGTATCTGTGCCTACACTCTGACACGTCTTGCAGTGGTTTCCATGACAGGGTTGTAGGGTGTTGTGGTTGATGTTGTCCTGAAGGCTGGGCAGTTTGCTGTGAGCAATGGTCTGTTTAAGGTTGTTTAAAGGTGAGAAGTGGAGGTGTAGGGAAGATCTTGGTGAGGTGCTCATCCTTATTGATAACATGCTGCACACTGCGAAGAACATGACATAGTTTCTTCGCTCCCAGGAAGTGCTGGACAAAGAAGGGTACCCTATCAGTCATATCCCGTGTCTGTCTCCTGAGGAGATCATTATGGTTTGAGTCAAAGTTGGATACAGACAGACCTAACCTCGCACCTTTAATGCGTTGTCTGAGCTGAGGTGTCACTTTTTTTTATAAAACCTTAAATTCTATCGGGAATGTGACTTGAAAGAAGTTCTGGGATTTACATATTAATGAATCGAAACCTGCAATCCCATTCTAAGTGATTAAAGACTTAAAAGCAAACTAGGTTTGTTCAATTCATCTCATCAGTTTGGTGACTCTTTGATTTTTTATTATAAATTCTGTGTCCTAAGATCCTGTCCCACTAGCTACCTGATGAAGGAGCAGCGCTCTGAAAGCTTGTACTTCCAAATAAACCTGTTGGAGTATAACCTGGTGTTGTCTGATTTTCAACTTTGTCCACCCCAGTTCAACACCGCCCCCTCCCCCTCATTTGTCCTTCAAGATGAAAGTAGTTGTGGGTTTGGAAGATATCTGCCTGAAGACACTTGGTGAATTTCTTGTAGATAGTATACTCTGTTGTTACTGAGTGTTAGTGGAAGAAAGACTAAATGTTTATTGATGTCGTACTAATTCAGCAGGCTGCTTTATCCTGGATGGTGTCAAATTTCTTGGGTGTTTTTAGAGCTGCACTTATCCAGGTAAGAAGGGAACACTACATCACACTCCTGACTTGTGCCTTGTAGAGAATGGGCAGGCTTTGGGGAGTCAGGAGGTGAGCTACTTGTTGCAGGATTCCTAACCTCTAACCTGCTGCTCCTGTAGCCACGGTATTTATGCGACTAGATTAGAGTGGTGCTGGAAAAGCACAGCAGGTCAGCCAGCATCCGAGGAAAATCAACATTTCGGGCAAAAGCCCTTCATGAGGAATGCTCATTCTTGCTGTGCTTTTCCAGCACCACTCTAATCTTGACTCTAATCTCCAGTATCTGCAGTACCCACTTCTGCCTTTTATGTGACTAGTTCAGTTGAGTTAATGGTGAATTGTAATCCCAGAATATTGATGGTGGACTGTTCAGTGATGGTAACATTATTGAATGTCAAGGGGCATTGATTGGATTGTCTGGTATTGGAGGTGGTCATTGCCTGGTATTTATATGGCGTGCATGTTACTTACCAATTTTCAGTCCAAGCCTGGATAATGTCTTGCTGCAGTTGAAAATGGACTATTTCAGTATCTGAGGAATCATGGATGATGCTGATAATTGCAAAATCATCAGTGAACATTCTGATGGAGGGAAGGTCATTGATGAAGCAGCTGAAGATGGTTGGGCTTAAGACACTACCCTGAGGAACTCCTGCAGTGATCTGCTGGAGCTGAGATGACTGACCGCCAACAATCACAACCTTCTTCCTTTCTGCCAGGTATGACTCTAACTAGCAGTGAGTTTCAGGGATGGTACACAGTACACTACAAAATCTCCAATACTGACCCACACAATATTAAACATCACACAACTTGGACTTCAGATACCCTGGAGTCAAAATATTGTTGCATTTCCCAATCTACCTCAATGATTCAATTGTCATGTTTGAATCATCTTTAGTTTAAACTCTTTGTCACTTAATTAATAAAAGATGGCATTAACAACATGTTCCCAGTTCCTTAAAACATGGGTGAGTGCTCTTCCCATTCCTTCAGCATTTCATTCTTTACAAAGTATGAGAGATCCTGTATATTATGTAATGGGTAGAATCACTGACTCTGAGCTAGAAGCTCTAGGTTCAAGTTCTACTCCTGGACTCACTGACCAAGGAAGATATGTGTGAGAATTAAAGGCTGGTTTAACTCACTGATTTGCTGATTGCACAAACAATCAAAGCTGTTGAGTTACAAATATAGGTTGAACCCACAGTTAGCAGAAAGCCTTAGGAAGCCAGTTTGTTATGTTCACTTGGTCCATCTCTGACTCCTCCCTTCCATCTCTCAACATCTCTGTTTTATTTCTGGGGACAGGCTGGCCATTGATATCCACTGCAAACCTGCCATCTCCCATAGTTACCTTGACTATATCCTCACACCCCACTTCCTGCAAAGAGTCTATTCCAATTTCTCAATTTCTCTGTCTACATCATATCTGTCCTGATGATGCCAGCTTCAACAAGGTGACCTTTGGACTGTCCAATTCTCCCTCAGCTGAGAATTCCTCAGCACCCTAGTTAACAGGGCCCTCAGCCATGTCTGACCCATCTCCTGTACTTTGGCCCTCACCCCTCTCTTCCCTCCCATAACAGCAATAGGGTCCCACGAGTCCTCACTTGCTACCTGAGTTGAAAAGTGTGGCACTAGAAAAGCACAGCGGGTCAGGCAATGTCTGAGGAGCAGGAAAGTCGACATTTCGGGCATAAGCCCTTCATAAATCCTTTCTGCATTCCTGATGAAGGGCTTATGTCCGAAACATCGACTCTCCTGCTCCTCAGATGTTGGCTGACCTGCTGTGCTGTTCCAGTGCCACATGTTTTGATGATCTCCAGCATCTGCAGTCCTCACTTTCTCATAGTCACTGTCATTTTACTGTGAAGCCTCTTCCAAGGATGCCCATCTTGAAGAAGTTCTCCTCCTCCCTCTACAAGGATTTCGGTGAGTCTCTCTCTTGTTGCACTCCCATATCATCTGCTCTGTCCTGAATCTCTTCAACCACACCCTGAAGCAGACCTGCTACTACAACCACTTCCTCAGCCCCTGCTACTTTTCTGATAAAAGGCTTTTGCCTGAAACGCCAACTCTCCTGCTCCTCGGACGCTGCCTGACCTGATGTGTTTTTCCAGAACCACACATTTTGACTCTGACTGTCCAGCATGTGCAGTGCTCACTTTCTCTTCCTCACTTCCTACCCCACAGGCATTCACCTCCAAAGGATTATTAGCTGCCATTTCTACCATCTCCACACATTCCCCTCCACTCCCTTCTCAGCATTCCGCAGGGACTGTTCTTTCCAGGACACCCTGGTCTACTCCTCCTCCACTCCAAAGCCTCATGGCACCTTTCCCCACAATTGCTTGTCACTTTACTTCCTCCGTCCTCACCTCCCAAGACCCCAGGCACACCTTTCAGGTGAAGCAGTGATTTACTTACTCTTCACTCAATCTAGTCTCCCTATTTGCTGTTCGCAATATGGTCTGCTCTACACTGGGGAGACCAAATGCAGACTGGGTGACTGCTTTGCAGAATACCAACTCTCTCTACAAAGATAACCCTGAACTTTCTGTTGCCTACCACTTCGACACACTCCCATGATCCATATTTGGGCTTGCTGCAGTGCTCCAGCAAAACTCATTGCAAGAATGACATTTCATTTTCCACTTGGGGACTCTGCAACTTTCAGGACTGAATATTGAGTTCAACAATTTTAGGGCCTGAGCACCCTCTCCCAGCTCCTTACCCCAAGGTCCACCAACCAGGCTTTATGAGCTGCTACCACAACCATCCCATTGTCAGCTACTTATGGTCCCCATTACCCATTTTTTTGTCTGTGTTTTTCTTTCTCTCTCTGGGCTCCATCTCCACTTACTGTTTTCTTCTCTCCTTCTTCCCACCCAATGTTCAGTACATACAGTATACCAACTTTTGCCTCACTATAATCAGTTCTGAAGTAGGGTCACTGGAACTGAAATGGTAACTTTGCTTTCTCTCCACAAATACTGCCAGACCAGTTGGGATTTTCCAGCAATTTCTGTTGATAGATCATATGTTTCATTTTTGCATGTGGTTCAAGTGGAGGTTGATCACTGAAACGTCTTCACACAAGGCTGCAGTTCAGCCTCAACTATAGGGCATACGTTTATTACACAGAACACAGAAAACAAACAAAGCTGTATGTAAATGTTATGGACCAGACCAAATCTCCTTCAAATATATCAGGAAGATTCCCAAGACGGCCATAAAGATCATAATGCAAACAGTGCAACGTTTCAACTGGTTTCCCAAAATGATTCTTCAACAGATAAGTTAATCCCAGAGAAATCTTGCTCCTGCATCAACTCTAAACTTTGACTGAACAGGCTCCTCTCAGTTTCATTTCCTTGGAGTTTAACGATTCCTTTCCAAGACCATTGGCATGAACATATCACAATTCTGATGGTCTAAAAACTTCTTCAATCGTAACAATTTGAAGATTTACCTTCAAACTTTCCTGGCTTAGAAGTGCCACAAACTAAAACACATTGAGTCCGAAGATGACCTGAAATAAAAGCTTGATTTATCTGACAGTAGAAACTGTTTTTCCTTCTGAATGGAACTGATTCTTCTGCGCTGGGACATTGAACTCTCTGTTCTGAAACTAAATTAGGGGCTTTCTGGTCTGTTGTAAACAAAACAATGGAGACATTTCATCCATCAACGGTACAGGGGCCTGCCAAGAACTTATCTACAATCACACGTTTCCTCGATTTGATGCACTTTGGTCACTGTTCCAAACTGATTCCTGGTCTGTTTTTAAAAACAATGCTGAAGCAGAAACAACCCACATTGTTCTGTCTCTGTGGTAGTTTAGACAAGGCCAATATAAAGAACTGCTGATAGCAAGTATGGCCAGGGCTTCGCAGATGATTTAACAACACCATGTTATAGACAGTGACAGTGGCATGGATTTTAGCACATATAAGAGATACAGGGGTAGAGTGATGGGAGGCCAATTCGCACATCCTATTGAAGCGAAGGGGTAAATGGAAATGGGATCAAGTTTGCCCTAAGTATGATCAGTAATGGAACAGAATAGATCTGTGTATTACCATACAGAATTTCACCTTGGCTAGGACAGATACAGGAAAGAAACTGATCTTAAAAATGGTCAAATCTAGGTTGCAATATTCAGCTCAGAGCACAGAGGAGGCAGTTCCATTGCTGGTCTTAAATTTTAGTTCAGCAGTGGGAAGATTCACTCACTTTCACTACCAATCAACTGAAACTCATTACTGGGAGGGAATAGTTTCACTTTATTCCTACTGTCCTCACTGGGGACAAGGTAGAAAAAGAAAGAAGGTTCCCTTAAGAATCAATCTGAGGATAAGACAGTTATGACTACTAGTGGGGGGGGAGAGGTATTGTTCACAATTAACCCAGAGGAGTTCAAGAAGGGTTTGGGGGAGTGAAGTGAAGGATAGAAATGGATCATGATCAGGAAGAGGTGACAAAATGGGGGTGATTACATACAGAAAGAGCATGAAAGCTCTCAAACTTTGCAATCTCCAACTGCAGAAAAGTCATATATAAGTATTATCATACTGCTAATTAATCCCTTCTGTAGATAGATAGTCACATATCATTAGCCTCATAATATCAGGCAGCACAGTAGCTCAGTGGTTAGCACAGCTGCCTCACAGCACCAGGAACCCAGGCTCGATTCCAGCTTCGGGCGACTGTCTATGTGGAGTTTGCACATTCTCCCCATGTCTGCGTGGGTTTCCTCTGGGTGCTCCGGTTTCCTCCCATAACCCAAAGCTGTGCAGGTTATGTGGACTGGCCATGCTAAATTGCCCATAGTGTTCAGGGATGTGTAGGTTAGGTGCATTAGTCAGGGGTAAATGTCGAGTAGGGGCAGGGGAATATGTCTGGGTGGGTTATTCTTCAGAGGGTCAGTATGGATTTATTGGGCCAAATGGCCTGTTTCCACACAGTAGGGACTCTATGTTCCTCCGACAGTCAGAAACAATACCATCAGAAATTTGCAGCCACTTACTGTTTCTAATATGACGTCATGGAGGCCACAATATCATAGTCTAAAACAGCTAATGAGCAGCATTCTCAAGCTCAGAACACTCTCCTTATGCAAGGTAGATGAGCTGCTCTGAAGCAACATGTTAGGCATGGATAATTAGGCATGGATGAGTGTTAGGCTAACACTCTCTCTTATGATCTAGGGGTTTCAGTCCAACTTCAGAGATTGGAGGTGGCAGTACTTAGGGCATACTGTAATGCCAGAGGTGCCATCTGTTAGCTGTTAGACCAAGGTCTTGTCAGTCTTCTCAGAGAGACTTCAGCCTTTCCATGGCACTATGTAAAGATGTTTTGAGAAGTTCCCCTCTGTGCCCTGGCAGTAAAAAGAATTATTCTTCAACCACCACCTAACATGGATGATTTGATCATTTATCATGTTGCCTGGGAACTCATTAATAACAACAGTGACTTGAAAGAAACTAATTCATTGCCTCGAAAGAGCTTTGGGACATCCTGACTTTCTGAAAGCTACTTTATAAATGCCAGTCCTTCTTTTCAGGAATATATCTACAATGTCACCACACATGGTGACCTACATCATTGCTCTAACATTTGCCAGCAACCTGTGGAAACGAGAGAAAGGATATATTTGCAATGGTAGAAGTGGCTTCTTGGGGCATGGCCCATTCTAAACCAACCTTTATCTGTAAAATCGAGAAAACCTCTATTTTGTTTTGATCCCAGTCAAGATAGCAGAATTTTTTAAAAAAGAATTTCCTTGTAGCCAAATCAAAACAAGTGCACAAAATTTCACATTTTGAAACTTTTACCTTTAGAAATCAGATTCAACATTAATCAAAATATTATTTACTTATGGCAATGAATACACCAAACTATAAAAAAAGGAATTTTCCCCATTAACTAATTAGCACAATCACAAATTCCATATCACATTGTTATATTACACCACAAGCTCAGTAGATAGTTAGCTTTGTAACTAAAGTCCCATACTCCAACCAGCAATTCTGCAGGCTCACTTCTCTCGACCAGCGGGAGTCTTCCTGCTTCATTTTAAGAGTCACTTCATTCAATCTCCTGAGAATGATCAATGAGATTTCCAGTGGTAAGTCGTCCTCTGACAATTCTCTGATCTTTAAATCCTCACAAGTCTTGCCTCTTCCAATATGGAATCCATTCTTTCCTGCATTCTGTTTGTTGATGAACACAAACTAACAATGTTTCCTTCTTTAGAACATGAATTCAAAACATTAATTCTGTTTCTCTCTGTACAGATGCTACCAGATCTGCTGAGTTTCCCCTGCACTTTGTTTTCATGTCTGGGAATTTTGAATTGCTTGTCGTTCCATTTTAAAACAATCGTTCACCAAATGTGGGCTAGGCCTGCATTTATTGCCTAACCCTAATTGCCCAGAGGGCAGTAAAGAGTAGTTACATTGCTGTGGGTCTGGAGTCACATGTAGGCCAGACCAGGTAAGGCCAGCAATTTCCTTCCCTAAAGACCATTAATGAACCAGATGGGTTTTTCTGACAATCAGCAACAATTTCATGATTATCATTAGACCATTCATTCCAGATTTTTATTGGATTCACATTCCACCATCTGCCATGGAAAGATTTGAACCCTGGGGTCTCAACCTGGATCACTGGATTAATAGTCCAGCAATAATACTATCAAGCCATTGCATAAGGATCTTCCAATAGGGTTGTTTAATTACATTAGAAAGCCAAGTAAAAATAAGCCTTTAAATCAGGTGCTATAGATTGAGGTCCTTTGAACGTCCATTCATCCAAACAAAATAAATATCATCCCAGAGTTTGGGAAATCTCTTTGCACACAGGCCCTTCATCAGAAATGAGGCCCATTCCTGATGAAGAGCTTATGCCCAAAACATCGATTCTCCTGCTCCTCGGATGCTGCCTGACCTGTTGTGCCTTTCGAGTGCCACACTCTCAACTCTGATCTCCAGCCTCTGCATTCCTCACTTTCTCCAAAATCACTCTATGCAGTCAACCTTCATGATCTTGACTCACAGCAAATGTAATCTTCCTCCTCCCTTAACTTTACCCATCATTTACTCTCTTGCAGTCCTTGTTATAGCCATTTCAAACTGTCAGATGAGTATGTGTTGAATTTGAACCCAGCCATGAAAATGTAATATGTTAACATTCAGTCCCCACTTACAAGCAGGGACTTTAATTAATTTGCCAAAAATCAATTGCTTAATCTTTAACCAATGAAAATGATTGCTAACATCACTTAGAATTTTTTTCAATCACAAAATTAGACTGAGACTTGCCTGAGGGGAAGAATAATGGAAATTTTCAAGAATAATGGAAGTGGCAGGAAGTCAGAGGAAAAATAAATGAAGGATCAAAGGCAATTAAGAGAAGGAATGAAATTAAAAATTAAGCATTTTCATTCATGATGAGTTGCTTGTGTGAAACACTTAAACCCTGCTCAAAACTAATAACTGAAATGGAAAGTACCAGACTGTTGCAGCAAAATAACATTAATTTGATAAAAAGTCATGGAGTGACTAATGATATTATGGGTGCAACTGTGTGTTGGAGATCAGAACACTACATTCGCTTCTGGAATTAGATTTGAATGTACTCCTGTTTGACCAAGACAAACATCTTGTGCGCTACAGCCCTACTGGAAATCAATGTCTGCTTGTCACAGCTTTCGTTATGGGTTGTATTTCAAATATAAAACAGACACACCCACACACATTGCAAACACCCACGGATATCAAATATGCAGTTGTCCCTACAAAAGTGCATCATATAACACTTATTTCTCTCTGCTGAAAATCATCTACCTTACAGATCCATTCTACCAATTACATCCACAACCACCTGTAATCTATTTTCTCATCTAAGATCCTAATACATAAACATGTGTTACATTTGGCCCTGATCTATTAGACTGCTGTCTGATGCCATAATCCAGATTCCCAACAACACTGAAGAGCATTAAGCCTAATGCTGATCATCACAGATTCCATTCGTGACTCCTGCAACTTTCTCTACTGGAGAATGCAACTGTTGACTTATCCAACCCAAAGTCCACTTGCTAATTCCTCAAGGCACAATCTTGCTGAGCAGACTTTGACAAAATAAATTTTTTGAGTGCTAAAATACATCAGCTTGTCTTAGCTTTGCCAACTTAAAATATAAAGGCAGGTATTTCTTTTCCAGAAACTATGTTGAGATTCTTTAATAACCCATTCTCTTCCTTAACATTACACAGTTTTGTCAACTTTCCTATTCCAACCCCTTTAGCTTCAGATTATGATTTAATATTTAATAACTTACTAAAAGCCCAGGATCACAGAGGCCAAAAGTAAGCTGGAGGCATGAGTGGCTTTCAGCAGCTACCCTTCTGCCTGATGCTATGTCTCTCCATCGGGCAAAGTGCCTTATGGTGATGGAGCATCCTCAAATTGGATACACTTTCCTTTACTTTCCTATTCAGTCGAAACACTAAATCTCTGAACAGTATAGTGGATGAGCACTGAACAATAATTTACATTAGTAGATTGTATGTTGTGTAAAACAAAACACTCACTTTCCTCACTTGTGCACACCTTACTATTTAAGGGTAAACCATTAAACATTTTCTCAGTAGGATATGTCAATATAGCACATCTTATATTGAGAGGGGTGGAATATTACATCTGTCAGTAATAAGAAGATTTTCCTGGAATCCCTTTGTAATACATCAGTTTGAGAAGATTAAGATGTCTGCAGAACAGCAAGCATCAACATTTTAATTTGAGTCTCAAAATTCATTATATACTGAATTGAATGTGGAGGATCAACTGGTTGGTATGAGGCTGGGTACATAAACAGACGTTAAGAGTTTAAAGTGGCTTGAATACTCATTGAATTTTAAAGGAATATTACTGAAAACAATTGTATCTAAATCAGGAATTGTAAAACAATGCAACAAAGTGATCACAGAAGGTGATCTGAAGCATTGTTAATTATCTATGTACATTTGCTAGTTCCTTCCTTTGTTTCCTTTAATCTTCTCTGGCTACGAATAGATATTCCCTTAACATCTTGTAATCATGAAAAGGTAAGAGACACCTGTCCCATAACCCAGTCATACTATAATGCTGCTCACATGCTGTAGTGTGTGAGAGAACATGAGAATATAACAGGGCATTTTCTAACATATAGATGGCTATAGAAATATTTACCAAATGTCCAAATGGAATGCAGTTTAATCATGGAATATTGAACAGCTGTGCAGAGGAATTATTTGAGAT
This sequence comes from Chiloscyllium punctatum, assembly GCF_047496795.1. Lineage (NCBI taxonomy): Eukaryota > Metazoa > Chordata > Chondrichthyes > Orectolobiformes > Hemiscylliidae > Chiloscyllium > Chiloscyllium punctatum. The sequence goes on along the minus strand of NC_092783.1, from coordinate 11,465,188 downwards.
ACAAGTTTTCCTCATAAATCAACTCATCAGCATAATTTTGGGAGACTTTTCAGCGACTAATACAGTTTAATTTAGTTTTCACTCACATACAGGGGAAAGCACAGAGGCAGACAGACACCGGGCCTCCAAGCCCTCCGTTTTTTATTCTCCAGACGTCCCCAACAGTACCCTTCCACCGACACACTCATTCGTTTGGCCGAACTGGTCCTCACCCTTAACAATTTCTCCTTTGAATCCTCCCACTTCCTCCAGACCAAAGGCGTAGCCATGGGCACACGTATGGGCCCCAGCTATGCCTGTCTCTTTGTTGGCTATGTAGAACGGTTGATCTTCCGTAATTACACCGGCACCACTCCCCACCTCTTCCTCCGCTACATTGATGACTGCATTGGCGCTACCTCGTGCTCCCGCGAGGAGGTTGAGTAATTCATCAACTTCACCAACACATTCCACCCTGACCTTAAATTTACCTGGACCATCTCTGACACCTCGCTCCCCTTCCTGGACCTCTCCATCTCCATTAGTGACGACCGACTTGACACTGACATTTTTTACAAACCCACTGACTCCCATAGCTACCTGGATTACACCTCTTCCCACCCTATCTCTTGCAAAAATGCCATCCTGTATTCCCAATTTCTCCGCCTCCGCCGTATCTGCTCCCAGCAGGACCAGTTCCACAATAGATGGCCTCCTTCTTTAGAGACCGCAATTTCCCTTCCCACGTGGTTAAAGATGCCCTCCAACGCATCTCGTCCACATTCCGCACCTCTGCCCTCAAACCCCACCCCTCCAACTGTAACAAGGACAGAACGCCCCTGGTGCTCACCTTCCACCCTACAAACCTTCGCATAAACCAAATCATCCGCCGACATTTCCGCCACCTCTAAAAAGACCCCACCACCAGGGATATATTTCCCTCCCCACCTCCCTTTCCGCCTTCCGCAAAGACCGTTCCCTCCGCGACTACCTGGTCAGGTCCACACCCCCCCTACGACCCACCCTCCCATTCTGGCACTTTCCCCTGCCACCGCAGGAACTGTAAAACCTGTGCCCACACCTCTTCCCTCACCTCTATCCAAGGCCCTAAAGGAGCCTTCCACATCTATCAAAGTTTTACCTGCACATCCACTAATATCATTTATTATATCCGTTGCTCCCGATGTGGTCTCCTCTACATTGGGGAGACTGGGCGCCTCCTAGCAGAACGCTTTAGAGAACATCTCCAAGACACCCACACCAATCAACCAAACCGCCCCGTGGCCCAACATTTCAACTCCCCCTCCCATTCTGCCGAGGACATGGAGGTCCTGGGCTTCCTTCACCGCCGCTCCCTCACCACCAGACGCCTGGAGGAAGAACGCCTCATCTTCCGCCTCGGAGCACTTCAACCCCAGGGCATCAATGTGTACTTCAACAGCTTCCTCATTTCCCCTTCCCCCACCTCATCCTAGTTTCAAACTTCCAGCTCAGCACTGTCTCCTTGACTTGTCCGGACTTGTCGAACCTGCCTATCTCCTTTTCCACCTATCCACTCCACCCTCTCCTCCTTGACCTATCACCTTCATCTCCTCCCCCACTCACCCATTGTACTCTATGCTACTCTCTCCCCACCCCCACCCTCCTCTAGCTTATCTCTCCATGCTTCAGGCTCACTGCCTTTATTCCTGATGAAGGGCTTTTGCCCGAAACGTCGATTTCGCTGCTCGTTGGATGCTGCCTGAACTGCTGTGCTCTTCCAGCACCACTAATCCAGTATTTGCTTTACAGCATCTGCAGTCATTGTTTTTACCACCTAGATCTTGTCTGTCAGCCAGCATGCCAGTTTGCATTCCAGTCCAGATATTTTCCTGCAGGTGGTAGAAGGGGTTACTTGCTTGCAAACTGCAAATAGGAGATTAGGGCAATTAAGACCAATAAAGCCCAATTATTTGAGGCTGACTGCAAAACGTTGACTGCACTGGCAATGGGCCAGCTTAGGCAGATTGAGGGTGTCGATGCTCCAGGAATAGCTTGTGTTCCTAGCTCCTCCTGTACTGGAAAGTTTCCTGTGGGCCTATCCACTATCCTTAATCGCTCAGGTGAGGACTCTGCGTGGCCACTAATTAACAATTCATGGAAAAGTCATGACTGTGTTCAATGGTTCAATACCTTAACAGGGAGGACCGTGGAGGAACAATGGCGGATATTTCTGTGTATAATGCAGAAGTTGCAGGATCAGTTCATTCCTAAAAGGAAGAAAGATCCCAGGAGGAGACATGGGCGGCCGTGGCTGACGAGGGAAGTAAAGAAACATATAAAGTTAAAAGAGAAAAAGTATAACTTAGCGAAGATAAGCGGGAAAACTGAGGACTGGGAAGCTTTTAAAGAACAACAGAGGATTAGTAAGAAGGAAATACACAGAGAAAAAATGAGGTACTAAGGTAAACTGGCCAAGAATATAAAGGAGGATAGTAAAAGCTTTTTTAGGTATGTCCAAGGCAAAAAAATGGTTAGGACAAAAATTGGGCCCTTGAAGACAGAAACAGGGGAATATATTACTGGGAACAAAGAAATGGCAGAGGAATTAAATGGGTACTTCAGATCTGTGTTCACTGGGGAAGACACAAGCAATCTCCCTGAGGTAACAGTGGCTGAAGGACCTGAACTTAAGGGAATTTATATTTGCCAGGATTTGGTGTTGGAGAGACTGTTAGGTCTGAAGGTTGATAAGTCTCCGGGACCTGATGGCCTGCATCCTAGGGTACTGAAGGAGGTGGCTCGGGAAATCGTGGATGCGCTGGTGATTATTTTTCAGAGTTCAATAGAATCGGGGTCGGTTCCTGAGGATTGGAGGGTGGCTAATGTTGTGCCACTTTTTAAGAAGGGTGGGCAGGAGAAAGCAGGAAATTATAGACCAGTTAGTCTGACCTCAGTGGTGGGAAAGATGCTGGAGTCTATTATAAAGGATGAAATTACGGCACATCTGGATAATAGTAACAGGATAGGACAGAGTCAACATGGATTTATGAAGGGGAAATCATGCTTGACTAATCTTCTTGAATTTTTTGAGGATGTAATTTGGAAGATGGGCGAGGGAGATCCAGTGGATGTAGTGTACCTGGACTTTCAGAAAGCTTTTGATAAAGTCCCACACAAGAGTTTAGTGAGTAAAATTAGGGCGCACGGTATTGGGGGCAAAGTACTAGATTGGATAGAGAATTGGTTGGCTAATAGGAAACAAAGGGTAGTGATTAACGGCTCCATTTTAGAATGGCAGGCAGTGACCAGTGGGGTACCGCAGGGATCCGTGCTGGGACCGCAGCTTTTTACAATATATGTAAATGATATAGAAGATGGTATCAGCAATAACATTAGCAAATTTGCTGATGATACAAAGCTGGGTGGTAGGGTGAAATGTGATGAGGATGTTAGGAGATTACAGGGTGACCTGGACAAGTTAGGTGAGTGGGCAGATGCATGGCAGATGCAGTTTAATGTGGATAAATGTCTGGTTATCCACTTTGGTGGCAAGAACAGGAAGGCAGATTACTACCTCAATGGTATCAAATTAGGTAAAGGGGCTGTTCAGAGAGATCTGGGTGTTCTTGTCCACCAGTCAATGAAGGCAAGCATGCAGGTACAGCAGGTCGTGAAGAAGGCTAATAGCATGCTGGCCTTCATAACAAGAGGAATTGAGTATAGAAGCAAAGAGGTGCTTCTGCAGCTGTACAGGGCCCTGGTGAGACCACACCTGGAGTACTGTGTACAGTTCTGGTCTCCAAATTTGAGGAAAGACATTCTGGCTGTTGAGGGAGTGCAGCGTAGGTTCACGAGGTCAATTCCAGGAATGGCAGGATTGCCTTACAGGGAAAGACTGAAGCGACTGGGCTTGTATACCCTTGAGTTTAGAAGACTGAGAGGGGATCTGATTGAAACGTATAGGATTATGAAAGGATTGGACACTCTGGCAGCAGGAAACATGTTTCCGCTGATGGGGGAGTGCCGAACCAGAGGACACAACTTAAAAATACGGGGTAGACCATTTAGGACAGAGATGAGGAGAAACTACTTCACCCAGAGAGTGGCGGCTGTGTGGAATGCTCTGCCCCAGAGGGCAGTGGAGGCCCAGTCTCTGGATTCATTTAAGAAAGAATTGGATAGAGCTCTTAAAGATAGTGGAGTCAAGGGTTATGGAGATAAGGCTGGAACAGGATACTGATTGGGAATGATCAGCCATGATCATATTGAATGGCGGTGCAGGCTCGAAGGGCTGAATGGCCTACTCCTGCATCTATTGTCTATTGTCTATTGACTGAATGACTGTAACCACAAAATGTAGGTTTGGGACCATTTGATCCTGACAGTGGGGTACTCACCCCCAAACCCTGCCCTTGAAATCAGTGACTCACTTTGAACATTTATATACAATTTTTGGTAAACTTCAGATATCTCAAAGCACTTCATAGCCAATGAAGGCTGTAGTGATATGCTGGATAGAAATCTATTACAGAAATCAGGTTTCTTGCTTTCTAGTTTGTGCTCACATCTAGAAGTTTGGGTTCCTGACAAATAGAGGAGGAGGCTAGATGAAGTACTATCTTCAGGCTTGGCTTCTTAATAACACTGCTGAATGGACTTCTCAAACTGTAAATTTAATGTAGATCTCGCTGTTTGTGCACCTTCTCTGCAGCTATAACATTCTATTACCCTAATGGGAGAAAGTGAGGACTGCAGCTGCTGGAGTTTGGAGAGTGTGGTGCTGGAACCACACGGGATCAGTGTGGATTTCACCAGTTTTCTCATTTCCCCTCCCCCCACCTTATCTCAGACTCAAGCCTCCAACTCGGCACCACCCCCTGTCCATCTTCCTTCCTTCCCACCCATCTGCTCCAACCGCCCCCCCCCCCCATGACCTATCATTTCCACCGCACCTTCATCTACCTATCACAATCCTAGCTACCTTCCCCCCAGCCCCAACCCCTCCCATTTATCTCTTACCCCTTGGCCCACGAGCCTCATTCCTGATGAAGGAACGTCGATTCTCCTGCACCTCGGATGCTGCCTGACTGCTGTGCTTTTCCAGCACCACACTCTCGACAATTATGTTAATGCACTTTGTTGGGTATGATTGGCCTGTACTGCAGGTCAAACAAACATTTTCACTGTAGGTACGTGTGCCAATAATAAATCAAATCAAAATTTTTAAAAATTGCATCACAACATTAAACACTATGATACCATGCATGGTAATCAGAGATATACCAAGCTCCAATCTTATTGTCACAATAGTGATGTAGTCCATCAGTGTACTATCTATTACTAACCATTTCACTCTACATACCTTTTAGCACATGTTTCTATGTTTCTGTCTCAGGCTCTAACTAGCTATCCCATCAATTGCTATTCTATCAGACTTGTTCCACCTACACTGTGCTATTTATGTCCGATGAGGAACAGCTCTGTGACTTTGGAAGTTTGATCCAAAATATTGAAGTCCTTACATCAGACCAAGTAGTAGGAAGAGGGGGTTTCAATTTTGTACTGAGATCTCTGAAAGGATATGTTTGACCACATAAGAAATTTGTTGAGGTCAGGAAAAGATTAATCACCCTGTTCTCTAACTTCATGTAGTTGAGTCTGAAATAATATTGTGTGTTAGAAATTGCTTTACTTTAGTGAAAAGCTTTTGAAGAGACACGGAAAGATATAATCTGAAATTTGTAAGTGCGATCACTGTGTGCCTGTTGTTGGCTGCAACAGAATAAGGAGTTTTCTCATTGGACTCGACCCTCTCATTGAAAGATTATTTTTGAGAGAGGCTCCAAATTGGCATTGCATGGGAGCAATCCACATAACACACTTGGTGTAAATCCATTATCGATATAAGCTAATTCAGTGTGAAAATTTTTTAAAATGGCTCTCACGGTTAGTGTCATCAGTATTGGGTTTCTTTTCATGTAAAAGAAACAGATATACAATAACATAATCAGAAATGGTGAAAAATTCTGCTTCAGTAGAATTGAGATGACTGTCAAATTTATATTGAGATGAATGGGTCCATCACTAAACGTACATCACACGATTGATCAACTGTCAAAAATCCTTTTCTCTATCAGTTTATCACCCTTCCCTATGACTGCAAGGAGAACTTATTTCTATGATATAATGTGTGATAGATGTTTGGGGATGACACCAAGATTGGTGGTATAGTAGACATTGAAGAAGGTTATCTAAGAGTACAACGAGATCTTAATTAGTTTGGCTCATGGGCTGAGGATAATGTTTAATTCAGATAAATGCGCTATGTTGCACTTTGATAAGACAAAGCAGGGCAGGACTTACTGGGTAGAACCCAGGGGAGTGTTGTCGAACAGAGATGCCTGGGGATTTAGGTACAGAGTTTCTTGAAATTGGTGTCACAGGTAGACAGGGTGGTATAGAAGTTATTGCCACAGTTGTCTTCATTGGTCAGAGCATTGAGTGCAGGAGTTGGGACATCATGATGTAGCTGTACAAGATATTGGTGAGGCCACTTTCAGAGTCCTGCATGCAGTTTTGGTTACCTTTCTAGAGGAAAGATGCTATTAAACTGGAAAGGGTGAAGAAAAGATTTACAACGATGCTTGCAAGACTGGAGTATTTGAGTTATAAGGAGCGGCTGCATAAGTTGCGATTTTTGTCCCTAGAGCTTAGGAGGCTGAGGGGTGAGGCTTATAAAATCATGAGAGGCATAGATATGGTGAATAGCCAAGGTCTTTTCCCATTGGTAGGAGAGTCCAAAAACAAAGGGCATACAGTTAAGCTGAGAGCTGAAAGATTTAAAAGCTATGTGATGCCAAGTTTTTCATGCAGAGGGTGGTGCACGTATAAAATGAGCTGACAGAGGAAGTGGTAGAGATGGGTACAATTACAACACTTAAAAGCTATTTGGACAGACACATGTATATGGAAGGTTTAGAGGGATGTGGGCCAAATGCAGGCATATGGGACTAGTTCAGTTTCAGAAAACTGGTTAGTATGGTTGGACCAAAGGGTTTGTTTCTGTACTGTATGACTGCATTTCTCTATGACATGTGTGATATTTTCAAGATCATTTTTAAACACTGATTTTAACATCAAACAACAGCCACATTAACCTATAAATTTGATACATTGCTCCTAGGTGAAAATGAGAATGGAGATGTTCAATCCATTCAAGAATGAAGATATGGAGCATTAGGTAGCCACGTTATCAACACATCCAAATTTTAATTTGCATTTTCTGCACAGAAGGTGTTACAAAACATTCTGCAGACTAATGAATTGTAGAGATGTTTGAATTAAATGATATCAATATTTTCCTTACAAATACTCTCGACCAGACTCTTGAAGTTGTAGTTATTTGAATGTTAGTATAATTACCCAGCTGCCAACCTCTTCAGCTATTCCCACTCAGTCAATCTCAAGCAGCATACATGCATAGAAAATGACCAAAACTAGAAAGTGAGTTTTTACACAAGTATAAAACAGACATGCTTTTGAAAAGATCTATAAGATGATACAATGTGAGTGCAATTTGGACAGCCACTTTGTTAAAAAAAAACTTATTTCCCAGTGCACAGAAATGTGTACAAAATCCCAGTTTAAGAATAGCTGCATTCCGCTAGCACTGAGATTTTGTTTCTCCTTCTAAAAGGATGGTCTATTTCACTTTCTTAGTATTGGGACTGGCAGCCATATTAAACATAAAATATTCCATTGTTGCGAGCTGCTTCCTCAACCTGTGAGAGTATGACAGTTCAGGATGCAAAATTTCTGTATTTTCAAATCAACATTGTTCCCCCTCAGTCAGGGTTACCAGGCTCATATAACTTCCGACTTGCCTTGGCATTTAACACAGACACAAAGGATGGACGCTTGTCATGGTTGTTAGCAAACCTCAGTCTATTCAACAGAGATATCATTCGCTCAGGTGGGCCTGACCCTATAAGTCAGGGCAGTCTCCAATACCAATCTAGCAGCTTGGGCAAGGTCATTCAGTAGGCTGCTTTTACTCATGGAACGAGAGAGCAGCATTATTAAGGAGATGGAAATCGGTGGAATGGCTATTACCTCTCGTGCAGGGGAGATGGTGCCCTGAACAGTTGTATAGGTAACACAGTGGGCATATAGGGGCTAGCGGTGTCAGGGGTTGGGATGGATGACAGAAACTGAGGGAAGATGTTGCAGACAACAGTAAGCGTAGTAGAGCCTTGGTGGCAGGTGGATGCAGTAGCAGAGGTAGAGTGAGTGTAAGAAGATGGTGGCACGAATTGGTGGAGTGAAGAAGGTAACTTTCTATACTTCTGTGCATTCCTGTGGAAAGCTTTAAACCAGTTGCCAACCTTGGGCAGGCTGACATGGTCAAATAGTGTGGCCTCTGCAGCTTGTCCTGAGGGAAGAGAAGAGGAAATTCTGAATCTACATCACCCCATCCAGTTCTGAAGCTTCTAAAATCTGTGTGTATCCACCAAAACCAGTCAGAGCTGGTTGTATCACTCCGTTTTTTAAAAAATCACCATTGTCTGTGTTTGGCAGGTTAGCATTGGTCCTCCTTTGATTTACCGTCTCAACATCCAAGCAGCTGCGAGCCCTGGGCATGGCAACACTTGGGTGACAAATTGTCGACAGTGTTCCTTAGAATAGTAATTAACTTGCATTATCCTCCAGATCAGTCACCAAGAACAAACATTGGCATTGTTTTCTTCTTTCTTTTAAACAGACAGCTGTTCAAATTTCAATTAACCCTAACCTTACTCACAGTTTTACCAAAAAATGGAAAAGTCATGAGAATCTCTCTAGGTTTCAGTCAGCTAGATTAGATTAGATTACTTACAGTGTGGAAACAGGCCCTTCGGCCCAACAAGTCCGCACCGCCCCGCCGAAGCGCAACCCACCCATACCCCTACATCTACCCCTTACCTAACACTACGGGCAATTTAGCATGGCCAATTCACCTGACCTGCACATCTTTGGACTGTGGGAGGAAACCGGAGCACCTGGAGGAAACCCACGCAGACACGGGGAGAACGTGCAAACTCCACACAGTTGCCAGAGGCAGGAATTGAACCCGGGTCTCTGGCGCTGTGAGGCAAGAGTGCTAACCACTGTGCCACCGTGCCGCCCACATGTGTGCTACATGTGTGTAGTGCAAAATATCAGTTATTGTAGAGCCCAGACTGTGTGTCTGTGTGTGTTATTGTAGCCCCATAAATGGTTTATGTTGTTAATAAACTTCAAGATAGCTGTCTCAACAAAACCCAACTTTGTAGCATGTATAATGCAGGCCACCATGCAGAAAACCATAAAGTGCATCTGGCATATCTGGGGCCATCTAACGTGAGATAATTCCAACAGCTTTTACCCAATTCAGGAAAAAAATATTCTGAAATCATTATTGATAGAACCAAGCCAAAGCTCTGAGTAATTTGTCAGCAAACTGACATATGAGGGACTTTATGGTCCACCAGAATTGACTTTGTTGTTTTGTATATTTTCAAGCTGTATAGTAATATCTGTAATTATTTTAAATTGTTCAATATATCTATTTGGTAGTTTATATTCAAAGCCACTATCCGCTTGCTGTTCTATTTACCTGCATTCAAAATAGTGGCACAAGACAAATCTCAGGCACTAAAATATAGTGACAGGAGATTTTGAATTTAAGCCCTGGGCTTGCTACGATTACCTAGATATTTAGTAATTTAAAGAATGTTCTAGGTCATAGGCACTCCTTTATGAGTGGTTTATGACACTGAGGAAGAGAAAGATTGTGTACAAAACCTTATTTCATTTCTAATTTCTCATATTATATCCAACACTTAAAATTAGTATTGCTGACAGAACATTTGAGGTAGAAAAGACATACATCTGAGCATGTCAGAAGTACCAAGTTTCACAACACAATGCTCAGAAGGCCATTACACTGTTAGCTGAAGTGCTCAATGTCAGAGGTGACTCAAAAACACAAAGGAGATAAAAAGGATCAGAAGAGACTTAAAGCTATTTGATGTAAAGCTAAATAAAATCACTGATGTACCCAGAATTGACAAAAGCACATTTTACTCATAGCTGTCTTACCAATATCTTACCTCCGTTGCATACTATCCTTTCATCAGAACTCAGGAAATGAAAAAATGTTGACATGGAGGAGGAGCTCAACAGCAGAAATTAATTTCAATTCAGCAGTGTTCTGAAGAAGGGTCATAGGATCTGAAACATTAACTTTGATTTCTCTCCACAGATGCTGCCAGACTTTCTGAGATTTTCCAGCAATTCCTGTATCTTTTTAAATAATTACAATTTTTTGGTTAGATTAGATTCCCTACAGCATGGAAACAGGCCCTTCATTCCAACAAGTCCACATTGACCCTCCGAAGAGGAACCCACCCAGACCCATTTCCCTCTGACTAATGCACCTAATCTATGGACAATTTAGCATGGCCAATTCACCTGACCTGCACATCTTTGGACTGTGGGAAGAAACTAGAGCACCCAGAGGAAATCCACGCAGACAGAGGGAGAATGTGCAAACTTCACACAGACAGTTGCCCGAGGCTGGAATTGAACCTGGGATCCTGGTACTGTGTGGTAGTAGTACTAACCACTGAGCCACCGTGCCACCCAAACAAAATTTGGCTGATGAGAAAATCATTTTGACCACACTCTCTAAAGTTTCACTGAGAAAAGCATTAGTTACTCCTTGTTGTCAGGACTACAGTGATTGAAGTCTGAAAGCTCAATGTTTCCATTGCTTTCTTAATGCAAATTTTAAACTTTAAGGTTAAACAAGGAAATTGTTTTTAAACTACCTTTGCTGTAAGCAAAACTTTTATCTCTTTATGTTTTTGCAAAATTATGGAACAAAGGACCATTTTCACCAGTCAATGTGTTGTTTAATACCACTGCCAGTGAATGTTACCAGGCTAGGTAAAGTTGAGGTAATCCATTGTCACCAATCTTCCTTTGTTAATATTATTTTAAATCAAACAGTTTGGACACACCTCCGTTTTAGGTAGGACTAAATCCAGACCTGGCCCAGAGGTAGGGATACCACCACGGCAGCACAAAATCACTCCATCCTCTTCCATCTATCTTGTGACCAGAGTCTAATTATCGATGGTAAGTGATAGACCATTGGTGAATCTAAACAGAGGAGGCACCATGTTAAAAACAATGATTTATTGCATGGCAGAAATAAGTACAACTTGTGTTACCACTCAGGCATGATTAATAAAGGACTCTCAGGAACTATACAGAATATATCTGTTCCCTATGAAGGTGAATGTAGGACACAACAGCCTCCACCAAAATAATGCAACTTCAACATGAACATTTTTAGTACCATTTCCTTGTATAACAACCGCTGATCCATTTTTTTCCAACAAATCTATGATAATGATTAAATCTATTAAATGCAGAACTAAGGCGATGATGAATCATTAATGCGAGGAGAATATATTATTCAAATTACTTTAACATAATGTACATCGATGCCATGAAAGGTTTTTTAAAATGAAGACCATGGACCATTTGAACATGTGCACAAATGGTCTGTGCACTGCTCAAAGCATCCAAAGATATACATAGTACTGACCAAAAAGGCTGCTTTGGCATTCTGCTGCTGTAGCAGGAATGTTTCTAAAAAAGATAAGGCATTACACAGAACACTCCTGTGACTTGAGAAATGACACTTTACAAAATCCCCACAATTGCTTAGACCAGGTTTTGAAAAATGTCAATTGCAGTGAAGCAGGGAACTGTTATCATTTTGATTGATAGATAATTTAAACTAAAACACTTCTGATGCTAAGTGCTCAGGTAAATCATACAGCATTTGCTTATTAAACAGTCTTCAAAACTCACGAGTGTCAGGTTAATTGAAACAAACTGCAAGGTGTAAATTCTGAGCGTTGTAACAGCAATTCATTTACATATGGACAAAATGTGCTGCTTCTGCAAAAATGCATACAATGAATAGCTTAAATATGAAACCAAGTAGGTACTGAAATGCAACTCACTTCAGAATGCTTCATACCATTTAACACTGAATAAAATTCCATATATTGATGAATTAACATAATGATTGTTTAAAACCAGGCTGAAAACCACTCTAGCCTTTATAATTCTGTTGGATATTGGTCAATGGGATGAATTGTGCAAATAAGTGGAAAGTATATTTCCTCTCTATTCCCCTAGCTGCCCAGAGTTTGATAGAACTCACTGGCTCAATAGGCTACTTCTAAAGAGGATTTTTAAAATTGATTCATGGGATAAGGGCATCACTGGCTAGGTCAGCATTTATTGCCCATCCCTAATTGCCCAGAGGGCAGTTAAGAGTCAACCACATTACTATGGGTCTGGAGTCACATGTAGGATTGCACTTTCCTCCTCTAGAGGACATTATTGAACCAGGAATGGGTATTTCCCAACAATTGTCAATGGATTCATGGTCATCATTAGACCCTTAATTCCAAATTTTTTATTGAATTCAAATTCCACAATGTGTTGTGGCAAGATTCGAACCCAGATTTGTTTGGGCGGCATGGTGGCTCAGTGGTTAGCACTGCTGCCTCACAGTGCCAGGGATCTCGGTTCAATTCCAGCCTTAGGTGACTGTCTGGGTGGAGTTTGCACATTCTCTCTGTGTCTGCGTGGGTTTCCTCCGACAATCCAAAGATGTGCAGGTTATGCTAAATTGCCCATAGTGTTCAGGGATGTGTAGGTTAGGTGCGTTAGTCAGGGGTAAATGTAGAGTAATAGGGTAAGGGAATAGGTTTAGGGTGGGATAGTCTTCGAAGAGTCAGTGTGGAATTGTTGGGCCAAAAGGCCTGTTTCCACACTGTAAGAAGTCTGTCCTCAGAAGATTGCCTGGCTGTCTGGGTTAACAATCCAGCGATAATATCATTAGGCCATTGTCTGCCCATTGAGATAATTACATTGATGTGGCAATCAAGATACAATGGGGGTTGGTTTCACTCAGTGGGCATGGGAGTTGGCTTGCAAAACAATGTGGTGCTGACAGTGTAGATTCAATTCCTGTTACTGGTTGAGGTTACCATGAAGGACTCTCCTTCTCAACTGCTCCTGAGATATGGTGGCCCACAGGTGAGATCACCACCAGTCATCTCTCTCTAATGAGAGAGCAGCACTATGGTCATGTGAGACTATGGTTACTTGACTGAGCAGGCCAGATGAGTGAAGGACAGCAGGTATCTTTCATTAAAAAGAGGTACTGTGGATCGATTGAAGTTTGAAATCTTAATTTTCATGGTCACTTCAGATTTTTTTTGTTTGCAGATTATTCTTTAAACTGAATTCAAGTTCTTAAACTGCTGCCATAGAATCTGAACTGGTTTGTTGGATTGTTAGTTTGGTTCTCAAATATTCCCCAGATCAAGTAAAAAATGATTTTTAGATGAAGCCCACATATTAAAAAGTTTGATTTTTCCATTACCTCTTTGTTGGGCTGTTCCACCCAGTCCCATCCAAGCACTGTTCTTTGCCCTTGGATAAAGAAATAAATGGAAAAGGTATATGAAGATATTACTGACCAGGAAGATTTCAGTTTGTGATGTGTGCCAGCAAACATCTCCTTTTGAGTATAAGCATCCAATATTGCAAGCGGCTGCTTTCATTAGGAGGGACTGAGTGGAGCAAGCAAGGGAAGCAGTCAGAGTCTCAATGTGGACTTTGTATTCCCTCAGTGAACTGCTCCAAAAGCACAGGAAGCTCACCCAATGGAATCAATGAGAAATCAGTGGCTCCAAAGTGAAGACTTGGAGTTAAGATAAGAAAAAGGAATAGGAGGAAGCAATCTCTTTAAAAAATAGCACTTAGGCTAAAAATTAAATACTGCCCACATCACTGTTTCCATCAAAAGCAGCTAATGAAAATTGGTCCCTCAGTAAATAGTTCCAGAATACAGAAAAATGTCCAGAAATCTTTCATTATCCATACTGAAGGGTGTACCTGATGTGTGGAAAACTCTTAATTATTTGTGTTTCTACCATTTGATAGTTTAAGGTATTTCTCGGAGTGGAGGCCTGTGTCTACTGGTGTGTTACCCGGTTGGTGTTGGGACCTTATTATTTAGGTAAATGATATGGATGTGAACATACTGGGCATGATTAGCAAATTTACAGGATGTTCCAAAATTAGGAGGTATCGTTGATAGCAAGGAAGGTTAACAGAAATTACAAAGGGATCTTGATCAGATAGGGGAGGTGTAATTCAACACAGGTAAGGGTGAGGTGTTGCACTTTTGAAAGTCAAACTAGGTAGAACTTATACTGTAAATGGTAAGGTCCTGAGGAGTGTTGTGGAACAAAGGGACCTAGGAGGACACATATATAGTTCTTTGAAAGTGGTGTCACAGGTAGACAGGATGGTGAAGAAAGCATTTAGCATGCTGGCCTTCATTGATTGAGGCATTGACTGTGGGACATTATGTTACCATTGTAGAGGTCATTGGTGAGGCCACACTTGGAGTATTGTGTACAGTTTTGGTCACCCTATTAAAGGAAAGACATAATTAAACTGGAATGTTTTCAAGAAGATTTATGAGGATGTTAACAGGATCAGTGGGTCAGAGATATAGGAAAAGGTTGACCAGGAAATGATTTTATTTCTTGGAACATAGGAGAGTGAGAGATGACCCTTACTGAGGTGAATAAAATCATGGGCAGCATAGATAGAATGAATGCATATCGCCTTTTTCACAGGGATGTGAAATTGAAAACTAGAGGGCATAGGTTGAAGGTGAGAAGGGAAGGATTTAAGAAGGATCAGAGGGACCACTTCTTCACATACAGAGTGGTGCGTATATGGAATGGGCTGCCAGAGAAAGTAGCTGAGGCAGGTACAACAGCAACATTTTAAAAACATTTAGATAGGTACATGGATGGGAAGGAGGGATATGTACCAAATGCGGGCAATTGGAACTAGCTGAGTGGACATCATGATCAGCATGGACCAGTTTCGGCTGAAAGGCTTGTTTCCATGCTGTATTATTCTATGACTCGATCGCTGTATTTATCAGGCAATGTTAATGTCACTAGATTAGTAATGAAGAGAACCTAGGTTAGTCTTCAGGCTTTCAGCCCAGGTGCATAGGCTTAAATCCTGCTAAGACATGTTTTAGAATTTAATTTTTTAAAATACATTCATGGGATAGAGGAGTTGCTGGCTAGACCAGCATTTATTGCCCATCCCTAATTGCCCAGACCACAGTTAAGAGTCAAGCCCATTGCTGTTGGTCTGGTGTCACGGGTAGGCCAGACCATGTAAGAATGGCAGATTCCCTTTCTTTAAGGACATTAGTGAACCAGGTGGATACTTATAGTAAATCAACAATGTAGTGACTAGATTAGCTTTTATTCCATATGTTTATTGATTTCAAAATGTCACCATCTACCACAGTGGGATTTGAACCCATACCACTAGAACATTGGTCTAGCCATCATAATAAGCTAGGCTGGTGCCATTACCACTACTCCACCATTGCCCTTTAGCCATGATCTAATAATAATCAGTGACAAAGTCGAGAGTGTGGTGCTGGAACAGTACAGCAGGTCAGGCAGCATCCGAGGAGGAGGAGAATCGATGTTTTGGGCATAAGCCTTCATCAGGAATTATTCAGCCCTTAATCAGTGACAGTTGATTATCGATTTTCATTTACAACATTCTGAAAACAATGGCTTTGTGGTAGTAACTAAAAATACTTCCAAGGAGTATTTCAGTCACAAGAGTATGAATAAAACTACACAATAGCCCATTGAGTAGCTTCCACAGTGAATGAATTCAAGGCAACCTCAGTTTTCAGAGAAATATTATTTTCCACTCTTGCCCCATTTACATTGCATAGACGTCAGCTTTAGCTCGTGTAGTACACTAAGCTCTTCAGTTTAAGAATTATTTATTTAACACTACTTCAAAGATGAATCAACCCTGGCACTTTGTGACAGAAATGAAGTACTGGTGCACTGATAGAGAAGCTATTTTATTGGTGAGATGATATATCACAGTTGCATCAGTGGTCAGATCAGTTTTCCTTCGTGTGAATCCATCGAAAGTGATGGGACCAGACGGAGTGCCAGGCCATGCACTCAGAGCATGGGCAGATCAACTGGCAGAGGTCTATTCAGATATCTTTAACCTATCCCTGCAGCAGGCCACTGTCTTTGCTTGTTTCAAGGAGGCCAACATCATCCCTGTGCCTAAGAAAGCTCATGCAGTATGTCTCAATGAGTATCGCCCAGTGGCCCTAACTTCGGTGGTCATGAATTGCTTTGAAAGGCTGGTCATGGCATTAATTCAGCCTCTCCACTACTCTTGACCCACCTCAATTTGCATATCAGACCAACAGATCCACATCAGATGCCATATCACTTGCCCTTCGCTCCTCCCTAGAACATCTTGACACCAAGAACAGCTATGTAAGAATCCTATTCATTGACTACAGTTTAGCCTTCAACACCATTATCCTTTTGAGACTGATTACTAAACTTAGTGATCTCGGACTAAGCCCCATTCTCTGCAACTGGATGCTCAGTTTCCTGACCCACAGGCCACAATCAGTGAAGATTGTGGACAATATTTCATCCTCACTAACACTTAAAATTGGAGCCCCCCAGGGGTGCATACTCAGCCCCCTACTGTACTCACTGTATACCCATGACTGCGTCACCAAATACCAGACTAATGCCATTTACAAGTTCGCTAATGACACCACCATATCGGTCAAATCTCAGATGACTACAAAACAGACTACAGACGGGAGGTGGAAGACCTGAAAAAATGGTGCATTGAGAACAACCTAGCTCTCAATGCTAGCAAAACCAAGGAACTCATTATTGACTTTCAGCAGGATGTTACTCATGTCCCCCTTTATATTAACAGCACAGCGGTGGAACGAGTCGAGAATGTCAAGCTCCTGGGAGTGGTCTTCCACAACAAGCTTCCTTGGATTCTTCATGTGGATGCACTGGTTACAAATGTCCAACAACATCTCTTCTTCCTCAGGCAGCTGAGAGAAGTTGGCATGATGGTGAATACGCTTGCCAACTTTTATACGTGCGCCATCGAGGACATTCTGTCTGTATATATTGCTACCTAGTATGGTAACTTTACCATTCAAGATCGGAGACATTTACAGAGAGTGGTGAACTCGGCCCAGACAATCACAAAGGCCAACCTCCCATCTGTAGAATCCATTTACCAGGCCCGCTGTCAAGGAAAGGCCACCAGCATTCTCAAAGATCCATCCCACCCTGGCAATGTTTTTGTACAACCTCTACCATCGGGGAGAAGGTACAGAAGCCTGAGCAGATGCACCAGCTGGTTTCAAAACGGTTTCTACCCTACAGTTGTTAGAATACTGAATGGACTCACAAACTCTTCACATTTGCCTATACCTGTGTTATGGTTTTTGCTGTTGTTTACCTATTATTTACTTAACTATGCTATTTAACTATGTGATCTGCCTGTATTGCTCGCAAGACAAAGCTTTTCACTGTGCCTCGGTACAAGTGACAATAAATTCAATTCAATTCAATTCAATCGCCTCACCCACAGTTGCAATTCAACCGAACTGGTGTATACTGGTTCCCAGCCCTGTTTCAATACTTGAAAAGGCCAGGAATGGTTTCAAGGTAACCTATGGCAGCTAAACAATTATTCTTTAACTAGGATAATCAAAAAGCAGATGAGATTGTCAGTTGTTTCACTGTTGATTGAGAAATCGTGATTCCTGACATTACAAACTAATATACAATAATGATTGCACTGCAAAAGTAGTTCAATGAATGTGAAACATTTGTCACAAGTTGTTCAACAAGGTTCCCCATGGGAGACTGATTAGCAAGGTTAGATCTCATGGAAAACAGGGAGAACTAGCCATTTGGATACAGAATTGGCTCAAAGGTAGAAGACAGAGGGTGGTTTTTCAGACTGGAGGCCTGTGACCAGTGGAGTGCCACAAGGATCAGTGCTGGGTCCATTACTTTTCGTCATTTATATAAATGATTTGGATGTGAGCTTAAGAGGTATAGTTAGTAAGTTTGCAGATGACACCAAAATTGGAGGTGCAGTTGACAGTGAAGAAGGTTACCTCAGATTACAATGGGATCTTGATCAGATGGGCCAATTGGCTGACAAGTGGCAGATGGAGTGTAATTTAGATAAATGCGAGGTGCTGCATTTTGAGAAAGCAAATCTTAGCAGGACTTATACACTTAATGGTAAGGTTCTCGGGAGTGTTGCTGAATAAAGAGACCTTGGAGTACAGGTTCATAGCTCCTTGAAAGTAGAGTTGCAGGTAGATAGGATAATGTAGAAGGTGTTTGGTATGCTTTCTTTTATTAGTCAAAGTATTGAGTACAGGAGTTGGGAAGTTATGTTGTGGCTGTACAGGACATTGGTTAGGCCACTTTTGGAATATTGCATGCAATTCTGGTCTCCTTCCTATCAGAAGGATGCTGTGAAACTTGAAAGGGTTCAGAAAAGATTTATAAGGATGTTGCCAGAGTTGGAGGATTTGAGCTATAGGGAAAGGTTGAATAGGCTGGGGCTGCTTTCTCTGGAGCAACGGAAGCTGAAGGGTGACCTTATTGAGGTTTATAAAATCATGAAGGGCATGGATAGGATAAATAGACAAAGTCTCTTCCCTGGGGTGGGGGAGTCCAGAACTAAAGGGCATAGGTTTAGGGTGAGAAGGGAAAGACATAAAGAGACTTATGGGGCAACGTTTTCAGTCAGAGGGTGGTGCATGTATGGAATAACTGCCAGAGGAAGTGGTGGAGGCTGGTACAATTGCAACATTTAGAAGGCATCTCGATGGTATACGAATAGGAAGGAGTTGGAGGGATATGGGCCGGGTGCTGGCAAATAGGACTAGATTAGGTTGAGATATCTGGTCGGCATGGACGTGTTGGACCGAAGGGTTTGTTTCCGTGTTGTACATCTCTGTAACTCTACAACTCTACATCCTGAGGCATTATGTAAAAGCAATGTTGTTCCTTTCTCAGGCATGTTAACACCCTGATTTGGCTACATCCTTGTAACCATGGTCACTAGTTGTTCATTATTCCTGAATTTTGGAATTGTTACTTCCATTATAAAGCTTCGATTTTAACCATGTACCTCTAAAGGAACTCCTTGATTTTCTTTGCCAGAAACTCTAATTGCGAGTTGGTTATACGTTGGACTGTTCTATTGGTTAGATTATAATTGGCTTGTTTTGCTGAGGGGGAAATTTGTTTATCATCAAATATACCACCACAGATAAGCACACGAAATCACTCTGTATCTATTGGAACTGGCCAAGTTATACTGGCTGCACAAATGACTTCGTGTATGTGAAAGAAATTTGAGCTTCAAAGGAAGATGAAGTATGTGCTCGATGAACTCTATCTGTCCCATCACTTGCAAGAATAATGTACTGGACATAAACAATCTCTAAAGCCATATTCAGCAAATCTATGGAAGCTCACTCAGCCTCACATCTGTACTATTGCAATCTACATTGCAAAGACACAATGGCTCACTCTGACTCATTTTAGGAACATATAACCTTTAATCTCAACTCTTTTTTTGTTACTGTTAGCTAATCAGCTGCTCATTCTCATTATCCAGCAGTTGATGACAAATAAATCTTTCATTCCCTTATCTTAGTTTGGGTTCTGGACTTTAATTCTCTCTGCCTCCCCCACTACATCACACCCAAGTCAAATAGCCTGTTCACATCAACATTATGAACAGTCTCAGATTTTTTTTAAAAGTTCCATACGTTTTTGCTCCAATGAAACATATTAATCTCAGAGGTCCCAAACTTAGTGCACAATTTGAGTGTGGGAGCAAATCAATCAACCAAAGTAGTTCGCACTCACTCTGTTCAATAATAAATCAATGACTACAGTGTACATCATGAGGTTGGAACACATATTCAGTTAAGGATGCTGGGTTCTGCCCTGTTGTCAAGGAGATTTCCAATAAGTCTCTGGGTAAACAGTGAAAGATGTTTTCAATTCTATGGCTCAATTCTCACTACAACTACGTTCTCATAATCTCTCAAAATGCTTTAGTACTAAATCGGTTTGAAGCGCATTCACTGTTCGGTCTGTAAATGTGACAGAACCTCAAGATCCCAAGATCAAAAAGTAATGAACATTGTTTTGTGTGGACTGAGTTGCTGTTTGTGTTGCTGAAATCAGAGTAATGTAGAAATAGTTCCCAATTCAACATTTGTTTACATGACTTACAACACATTGGCAAGCTGTGGAACTTTCAGTACATATATAGTCATAGCTCGGAGCAACTTATCTAATCTTTCACTACAACTTTCACTCTGAGTCAGTCACTTGACTCATTAACTTCAACCACAGCCTAAAGCATTGTAGAAGGAAGGACCTGTGATCAAACTTAGCTGAGCTATGTACCACTGAATAGTTCATATTTTGGTTGAGGGAAAATTTGGGCTGGGTGTCAGGAGAACTCTGGATACTTCTTCACAATAACATTTTGTGATCTTTTACAACCACTTGAGTCGTCAGTAAGTAACTTGTTTTCACATTTTGTGAGAAGACAGTCCATATTGCAATGCTTTGCCATCCTAGATTAAATGCTCAAATCCATCATGGATGGCCTGAACCTATAACTGAAGCACTCGTAAACAAGCAAGCTCCTTCAGTAAGGAAATGTTTCTGGTCATCAAAAAGATCACCCTCTTTCTTTTTGGTGAGCCTACCGGAAGACAACTAAATTTTAAAAAGTATTGTGGAACATTTTTCGTTATGATTATTGGGTGGAATTTATAGGCGTCTTTAAGAATGTGGGGCTATGATGAGACTTCTGGAAGAATTGGGCAACAGGTTGAATAGGAGCATCTTGCTGCATCTTTTATGCTCCTCCCGGATGGTGAACTGAGTTTCTTGCTTAGCAGTGGCGCATTGCCAATAAAGGTTGGTTATAGCTTGTTAATGCTGCAACTTGCCTGACCATTTTTCAACTACCTATCTTAACAAGCAAGAATTCAGGAATACTCAACAATTAAAATCAGAGTGAGTACCCAGTGATTTCAACAGCCCCCATGTTGCTCAGCACCAAACAGCATCGCAAGGCATGATCCACAAGTACCAGGTGTAGGTATACGCCATCCACAGACATTGGAATCAATCATTTGCCAACCTCTCATGGCCACTATGGCTCCTCGATGATCCTCTTGCAGGCTGCAGAAGCACACATTGGCTTTTCAGGGTGCACCAGCAACTCGCATTGCAAGGCTGCAGCAGGGGTGCAGTATGTGCAAGCAGAAGAACTCAAGTCATCACTTGGATCAGACCACACTGTGAGACTGCTCACTTGCTGCCTTTGCACTCGATCACTTAGTACTCACAGCTTTCATGCCTTGCCATGCTGTGTCAGGCCTCTGAGCATGGTGGGTACTCCAGACAATATTAAAAGCTCTCAAGGCTCTTGGGCTGTAATGGTAGTATCACTACTTCTAAAGCAGGAAGGTTCAAGTTGAACCTGCCCTGGAGGTGTATAATATCTCTGAACAGGTTGAATGGAAAATGTCTCGACACGTCTCAGAACTACTTTATTGACAAACTGCTTAGCACACACAGGCTTGTCAGGGGGATACGTCTGGGAGTGAGCAGGAGACAGAATATCTTGTTTATGACAATCTGAGACATCAAGTTAACATCTCCAGTCCATGCCAGCTGCTAGTGCAACAAGCACACTGAGTCCACGGTCAGTCAGGGGGGGGGGGGGGTCCCAGTATTGTCACTACACAGTCCATAAACAGTCCACAGTCAGTCGTCAGACTGGGACAATCGAGGGATCTGTCTGACCCCAGTCCAGGGACTGGGTAAAGGTCAGTTTTGTAAGGCTAGCAGCAGCAGTTAGAACAAGTCATTTATTATCAGTCGGGCAGCTGCAAAGCCAGCAGTTATAGAACTGCTTGAAGTCAGTCAAAAGTCTGGAGCGAATACAGTACCAGGTATCCATTTGTAAATCATTTAAGAGAATGCAAAAGGGGTGCCTGTATCGGATAACCTAGGGAATGAGTGCCAAAGGCATGGGAGAGTCAAGGCTGGGGTAAAAGAGGAGGCATATGTGGAGCAGGGATGAAAGATGGTGACTGGAGAAAGTTAAGACATATCAGGATATGTGGAAGAGCATCGGAGGGCCTGGTAGACTAAGGGAGGGCCATTATTGGCACTAGCATGGATTCCACAAGGGGTTATGGGGATCTGGGTGGGTAACATTCAAGTGTAACTTCAGGGCTCAGGCAGATGGAGGTGAAATTCAGTGTCACAGCTACAGGAGATAGGGAGCAATTGGGGAAATTTGTGAATATGGGCTATCAGGATAACACAAGGTAAAAGGGGACATGGAGAGTTTTGTTGGTGGGGAAAGAGGGAGTGGGAGTGGGGTGAGGTGGGTATCTGGTGACCAGACCAGGCTTGCTGCTGACAGTGTTCACTGTGAATGAGCAGCATTCCTTCCATCCCTTGCCATTTTTTAAGATACAAAATGTAACTAGAACATGCTCAGACAACACCCAGGATGGGCAGTGTCAGTTTGATGGGTGAAAGTGCTGGATTCAGATCTGTGAGAAACTGGGACACTGATTGGGCAAATACACCAAGCAGGCATTGGCAAACTCCAGCTGCATTACGTCTTTCTTTATGCAATGTGTGCAAACTGAATGTACCGATGCATCAAATATGGTTGAAGGTAAATTGTACCATGTCTTTACTGCTCACTAAACTAACATTGTTGGGAGTGGAGGGGCCAAGGGTGCTGAGAAGTAAATAGGAGGGGAGTTGGACTGGGGGAGGGAAGGTAGCTGGGAAGGCAATAGGTGGTTGCAGGTGGGGGTTGAGGGTCATAGGTCAGAGTGGAGGGTGGAGCAGATGGGTGGGAAGGAAGATGGACAGGAGGGAGAAGCTCAAAAGAGTAGTGCTGAGTTGGAGGGTTGAATCTGGGATAAGGTGGGGGTTGAGGGGAGATAAGGAAACTGATGAAATCAACATTGATGCCATGTGGTTGGAGGGTTCCAAGGCAGAAGATGAGGCGTTCTTCCTCCAGGCTTCGGGTGGCTAGGATTTGGAGGTGGAGGAGGCCCAGGACTTGCATGTCCTTGGCGGAGTGGGAGGGGGATTTGAAGTGGTCAACCTCGGGGCAGTGTGTTTGTTTAATGTGTATTTCCTGGAGCTGTTCTCTGAACCATTCAACAAGTTGGCATCCTGTCTCTCTACTGTAGAGGAGACCGCATTGAGAGCAACGGATATGCTGCAGTAGATGAAGTGTTTGGATGTGCAGGAAAATCTCTGCCAGTTATGAAAGGATCCTCTTGGACCTTGGATGGAGGTGATGGGGGAATGTGAGTGCAGGTTTTGCACCTCTTGCAGCGGTAAGGGTAGGTGCTGGGAGTGGAGGATGGATTGGTGGAGAGCGTGGACCTAACGAGGATGACACGTAGGGAATGGTCTCTGCGGAATGCATATAGGGGTGGGGAGGGAAATATATCTCTGGTGGTGAGGTCTGACTGTAGATGGTGGAAATGGGGGAGGATGGTGCATTGTATCCAGACATTGGTGGGGTGGAAGGTGAGGACCCGGCAGGTTCTATCCTTGTTGAGGTTGGAGGGGTGGGGTTCAAGGGTGGTCTTTGAAGTAGGAGGCCATCCAGGATGTTCAGAACATTTCCAGAACATCCCAGATGGCCTCCTACTTCAAGGACTGCACCTTTCCCTCCCAGCTGGTCAACAATGCCCTCCAGCGCATCTCCTCCACATTTCTGCCCTGGAACCCCACCCTTCCAACTGCAGCAAGGATAGAATCCCCCCAGTCCTCACATCCAGCAGAGATTTCCTGCATTTCCAAGTGCCTTTCTACTGTGCCTGTTGCTCTCAATGCAAACTCCTCTACATTGGGGTAACAGGACGCCAACTTGCAGAACGTTTCAGGGAATATCTCCAGGACACATGCAGCAAACAACCCTACTGCCCTGTGGCCAACCACTTCAACACCCTCTCCCACTCTGCCAAGGACATACAAGTCCTGGGCCTCCTCTACAGCCAAATCCTAGCCACCTGATGCATGGAGAAAAAAGTCTCATCTTCCACCTTGGGACCCTTCAACCACATGGCATCAATGTCACCTTCACCAGTTTCCTCATGTCCCCTCCCCCTACATTAACCTTGATCCAACCGTCGACTTCAGAACCGCCCTCTTGAACTGCCCAACTTCCTTTCCACCTATCCGCTCCACTCTCCGCTCTGATCTATTACCATCACCGCCCACCTGCATCCACCTATTGCATTCCCAGCTACCTTCCCCACCCAGCCCCACTACCCTCCCATTTATCTCTCAGGCCCTTGGCCCCACCCCAACATTCCTGATGAAGAGCTTACGCCTGTAACGTTGACTTTCCTGCTCCTCAGATGATGCCTGACCAGCTGTGCTTTTCCAATGCCACACGTCTTGACTCTGATCTCCAGCATCTGCAGTCCTCATTTCTCCATTCAGGACAGGAGAGCTGACGTAACTCCATTCCCTCTAAAACACTCTAAGGATGAGTACACTGTGTGGTCTGATGGCTAAACTGTGACTAAAGTGGGAGAATGAGATTGCATTTGTAGGGATAGTCAGCAATGCTAGGTTATTTTCAGGTTGGGCAGGATTCAATGAATAAGTCACAGCTATCTGAGCTGGGACCTTCATTATTTACAATCTAAATCCATGACTTGGATGAAAAGACTGAATGTGTGGGAGCTACATTTGATGATGGTACAAATATGGGTTGGAAAATAAGTCATAAAGAGGACATAAAGAACTTTTGAAAGGTTACGTCAATGGGCAGTAGATTGGCAGATGAAACATTAAGTGTCAAAATATGAACTTGCCCACATTGACAGGAAGAAAAGAAATGATATATTATTAAATGGAGGAGGAGGAGGGAGGGCTCCCAAAACATTAGTACGTATATAAGGCACTGGAATGTTCGTGCTAATTGCAAGGGGAATGGATTTCAAAAGGAAGGATGTTTAGCCACGCAGGTATACAGTACTGGTGAGAACACATCTGGAGCATTGTATAAGTTTTGGTCTCCTTCTATAAGAAAAGATGCAAGCATATTCGAAACATTCCAGAGAAGGTTCACTCCACTGATACCTGCGCTCAGAATATGAGCAGGAAGGTTGGAATGACTGCGACTGTATCCATTGGAGTTTAGAAGAATGAGAGGTGATCTTATTGAAGTATGCAAAAATCCTGAGGGGACTTGATAAGATGGATGCTGAGAGGGTATTTCACCTTGTGGGACAGACTAACAATAGGCCTTAAAAGTAAGGAATTCAATTAAGACAGATTTAAGTAGGATTTTGTTCATTCAGAGTAGTGTGACTTTGGAACTCTGTAGAGAGTGTGGCGGATTTAGGATCATTAAATAGTTTTAAAGCAGTGGCGAATAGATTCTTAATTAAAAAGGCAGTCAATGGTTATTGAGTGTAGGTGGAAATGCAGGGTTGAGGCCACAATCTAATCCACCATGGGCTTATAAAATGCGGGGCAGACTCGAGGGCTGAACAACCTCCTCCAGCTCTTAATTCACATGTCTGTATGTTGTGTTGTAGCTAATTCAACAAAACTATTAGTTAGATCAGGGACAGTCATTTGTTGCAAATCTTAATTTGACCCATTTCAAAGAACTCTGTGCATGAATTTAGAATCTTAGATGACAATATTCTTGTCATAACTGGTGGAAGATGATAATTATAAAGACATTAACTTTTTGCTAAAGAAGACATTCTGTTGGAATTCAAACACTTGTTAAAATAGCTATAACCATAAAAAGGTTATTATCGGAATAAACACAACAGGAGCTCTCACTGTGGTACTGTTACATGTTGTTAAAATGAAGGCTAATTCAGTGAGCCCCAAGGCTATGATTTCCACCAGAATGAAATTTATTAGCTCTCTAATAGCTTACAGTTTAAACAGGGGGTGGAGCAGGGAAGAAAACAAAAAAAAAAGGCATCTGGTGAGCATTGGATTGAGTTAAATTCAATTCCATCAGCCTGACCAATCAGACATTTTTGCCGGTGATGAACATTTGTGTATGTCATGCAGTTACACATAATTTGGAACAACACAGCTATCTTTCTGAAAGCTGTGGCATGTTTCCATTTTAATGCAGTTTCAAAACTTCAAATATCCAACAATCCTGTTCATATCACATATCAAGTTAAAAATCACACAACACCAGGTTGTAGTCCAACAGGTTTATTTGGAAGCACTAGCTTTCGGAGCAATGCAAGGAACAGCACTCCGGAACTTAGTGCTTCCAAATAAACCTGTGGACTACAACTTAGTGTTGTGTGATTTTTAACTTTGTACACCCAGTTCAACACCGACACCTCCAAATCATATCGAAAACAGTCTGTCTGGGTTAAAGAATTCAGGAAGGATTTGGTTTTCCAGGTCAGCCAACGATAAGGACACCATTGACTTGACAATGAAGATGTTGTTGCATGTCTGATCACTAGTGGTGAAGTGATTTAATCCAGTCTTATAAACTGACTATACTGGTTGAGTACACCTACCTCAGCAAAAAGTCCAAAAGATGATTATGGAACAGGACTCCAAAAGGCTACCTACAACTTTTTTTTGTTTAAATTCAAGATATATAGATGTCACTAAAAAAAGCATAGGAAAACAAAGAATCAAAATTCCATAAATTGCTGATTTAAAGCAAAACGCAGAAGAGATTTACCAGGATGTTGCCTGGTATGGAAAGTTTGAGTCATGAGGAGAGATTGGATAGATGGGATTTTTTTCACTGGAGTGTAAGAGATTAAGAGGGAACCTCATAGATGTTTATAAAATCGTGAGAGTTATAGATAGAATTAATGGTAGTTATAGGTTCTGTAGGATGGGGATTTCAAGACTGGGGGCACATTTTTAAGATTAAAGGAGAAAGATTTAAAAAAGACATGGGGCAAATTTTTTTACACAAAAGGTAATGTGTGGAATGAACATCCGGGAGAAATGGTGGATGCGGGTACAATTAAAATGTTTAAAAGACATTTAGATAAATACATGGATAGGAGAGTTTTGGAAAGATATGGGCTAGGAGCAGGCAGGTGAGACTAGTTTAGTTTGGGATTATGTTCAACATAGACTGTTTGGACTGAAGGGTCTGTTTCTGTGCTGTATAATTCTACAATTCAATTGTTTTGAAGCATTTTGAATTGTTTCCCATTGCTTATTTACTGTCATACCTTTTAATTTTGTTACCCACACATCATTGGCTAATTCTCCCCTTATGACTATATAATCATTTTCTCAAAGATTTTTGCTTGTGATTGCAGCATTTGCTTTCAAACTTATTAGGGAATTCAACTGTATTATGATCACTAGTTCTTGGTGGATATTTGACTATAAGATTATTAATTAACCCTATAACATTACATAATACTCGACTCATAATAGCTTCATCCAAGCTTTAGTTTATCTCACAATGCATTGCTTGCTCCAAAAACCTGTCATGAAGATTAAATCCCTCCATAATTATGGCATTGCCTCTGTTATAGGCTTCAATAATTTGTTTAATGGCACTAGCGACCATTAAAGGGGCTTCTAAATTACTCCCTTGATCTTGTGGGACAAGATTCTCCCTTACTAATATCCTTCCCTCATCCTTCTTTGCCATGGTTATCCCTCCCCTTTTGAAATTCAGTCTGCCTTTTCAAAATATTACATACCCTACATGTTTTGCCCCAAGCCTTGATCATGGCTATATTCATTGCTCCTCAGAGGTTCAAATGGTACTACATAAGCTGGCCCCATGAGACTATGAAGGTTGCTAATAGTGACAAAAGTGACAAACGTGCAAGATAAAAGGAATGATTCCTTAAATGTTCGAAAGCAGTGTTAATGCAATGGAAGTCATGTCAGAATATCTCTGGTGAGCAAACCTTCTCATTTAGGCTATGAAGCAGTTGTCACAGTTCAAGTATTCAAACGCTTTTCACCCGACCAATTTCACAGACTTGTCAATTCTCACTGATTTCTCATCCTATTATCACAGGCATGTTTCAAAGAGCAATAGAAACTCATATATTGGAATTTAAAACTGGAATGCTGGAGCAAATCTGTTTTCAAATGCATTTTACATTTTGAAATGAGCAGATCTGTCATTCCGATTGCAATTTGCGTATGTCTTAAAATGAGCATCAACTAAATGCAGAAGTATATTTGGCCAACACTTTTCTCATATTTTGACCATTGCACCTGCACTGAGACCCACCATCATTAGACTCTGCCCAACCCAACTGAAGCTTTGAGGGCTAAAATTCTCTCCAGAGGCACAGTATATGATAAGGCACAACGATAAGAAGGCTCACAAACCATCTGTTGACTAGGCACAAGAGTCATAGAGTTGTACAGCAGGGAAATGTAAAAGATGAAGGAAAGAATGAAAGAAGCAGCATACTGTGCCACTTGGGCTGAGAGCAGGATCTGTTTTAAATTCCAAAATAAAATCAGAAGGAGCAAATAAACTGTAGGGAATCTAATCTAATCTATACATCAGCTGATGTGGACGTTTAAGAGCTGTGACGATTTTTTCAATTGTCCAGTAGGGGAAGAGGTGCAGCAATGCACAATTTAGCCTTTATAGCAGTTTTTAATTTGCACTTTTCATTTTCACCATTGTTAGCCGCATCAGTTTAAGAAGCCATTTTGCTTATTCTTCCATTTCTCAGCTGCAAATTATTGAACTTTTTCTCCTATCTGTCAAGTGTTCTTGATATGATCAAGAGTAAAGCACAGTTATAAGCAACGTTATAACACATCCTTGCTCTACTACCAATTCTGTAAAACATAGCTCTGAATCTCCGAAACAGCATTTTAATTTGTGTTGCTATGTGTACCTCTTTACCTAATCAAAGAAAGATCATTTTAACGTTATATTTTGCTTCAACTCCTGATTAATTGACAAAATTCTAGCTAATTAATTTCTATGTAGGAGCTATCTGTGGCAAATAGTATGGTTTTATGCTATTAATACTGAGCCTACAACCAGAATTCAGCCCATTGGCCCACCAGATCAAGATCCTGTTGTAATCTGAGGTAACCTTCTTCGCTGTCAACTACACCTCCAATGTTGGTGTCATCTGCAAACTTACTACCTATACCTCCTCACATCCAAATCATTTATATAAATGATGAAAAGCAGTGGACCCAGCATCAATCCTTGTGGCACTCCACTGGCCACAAGCCTCCAGTCTGAAAAACAACCTTCCACCACCACGTCTGTCTTCTATCTTTGAGCCAGTTCTGTATCCAAATGGCTAGTTCTCCCTGTATTCCATGAGGAACCTTGTCGAACGCCTTACTGAAATTCATATAGATCACGTCTACTGCTCTGCCCTCACCAATTCTCTTTGTTACTTCTTCAAAAAGCTCAATCAAGTTTGTGAGACATGACCTCCCATGCACAAAGCCATGTTGACTATCCCTAAGCAGTCCTTCTGAGGAGTGGCAGATGGAGCTTAATTTAGATAACCGTGAGGTACTGCATTTTGGAAAAGTAAATCAGAGCAGGACTTACACACTAAATGCTAAAGTCCGAGGGAGTGTTGCTGAGTAAACAGACCTTGGAGTGCAGGTTCATTGTTTTTTGAAAGTAGAGTCGCAGGTAGATAGGAGAGTGAAGAAGGCAATTGGAATGCTTTCCTTTATTGGTCGGAGCATTGAGTATAGGAATTGGGAGGTCATGTCCAGAATATTGGTTAGGCCGCTTTTGCAATATTGCGTGCAGTTCTGGTCTCCTTCCAAGCAGAAGAATGTTGTGAAACTTGAAAGGGTTCAAAAAAGATTTACAAGGATATTGCCAGGGTTGGAGGATTTGAGCTAAGGGGAGAGGTTGAATAGGCTGGGGCTGTTTTCCCTGGAGAGTCAGAGGGTGAGGGGTGACCTTATAGAAGTTTATAAAGTCATGATGGACATGAGTAGGTTGAATAGCCAAGGTCCTTTCCTGGGTTGGGGAGTCCAAAACTAGAGGCATATGTATAAGGTGAGAGGGGAAAAAATTAGAGGGGACCTAAGGGGCAACTTTTCCATGTAAAGGGTGGTGTGTATATGGAATGAGCTGCCAGAGGAAGTGGTGGAGGCTGGTACAATTACAATATTTAAAAAGCATCTGGATGCGTATATGAATATGGGCGAAATGATGACAAATGGAACTAGATTAATTTAGGATATCCCATCAGCATGGATGTATTAGTCCAAATGGTCTGTTTCCATGCTGTACAGCTCTATGACTCTATGACTTTGAATTTATTGGTGCAGAGACAGAAATAAACTTGCAATAGTTTAATTGTGATCTCACCAGCCTTCAGAAAATGCGATAGGGAGAGGGCTTGTGTGTAGAAATGTGTCAGTTTTGTTTTTCAAAGTAGCATTTGTTGCTATCTTATGTCTTGTGTCAATTTAAGTATTGTGATGTCCAGGAAATTTATGTTCCCACTGTGTGTTGCGGCTTTAATTTTATTGGAACTTTGATGGTTATTGGGGATATTGATGAATTCTTCTTCTGTGCAAATCCAAATCTCTTATATTGAGACAAAAGCAGAAGTCATTGGTATTAAGTAACCACATGGCCTAGAAGAGATCTTAGTGAAACGAACAGAACGCTGGAGAAATTCAGCAGGTCCGGAAGCATCTGTGGAGAGAGCATCCCTGTTAATGTTTGAAGTCCAGAACTGAATAGTCGTACTGGACTTGAAACATTAACTCTGCTTCTCTCCCCACAGATGTTGCCATAACCTGCTGAGTTTCTCCAACATCTCCGTATTTGTTTCAGATTTCCAGCGTTTGCAGTATTTCGCTTTTATTTGAAGGAATTAGTGAGACTAAGAAAAGGAGCCCTTGAAAACCAACAAGGTAATGTCTGAAAGATTAAGAAATAGATCTCAATCAACCTCAAGGGGACCACTTAAAGGAACAAGATGTTAATCTTTGTTTACAACATTGAGGTGATTGTTAATATTGTGCTGCGCTCGCGATAGTTTCTTCTAGTTTTATTAATCTTAATTCACAGGTTTCATATTTAAATTAATCCCACAGGCAGAGCATTCACTGAGATTAGCTAAGGGCACAAGAACAGAGCATTCGCTGAGATTAGCTAAAGACACAATAACAGAGCATACACAGAGATTAGCTAAAGACACAATAACAGAGCATACACTGAGATTAGCCAAGGGCACAATAACAGAGCATTCACTGAAATTAGCTAAGGGTACGATAACAGAGCATTTTAGTGAACTGCCTGGACAACAGAATCGATGAAATAAAAATTGAGAATGCTCAAAGTGTCCATATAGATTTTTGTTCCTGTCCCTTTAAGAGATTAAGATCAGCATAATATTTTCACTCATAAACAACTTGTCACAATTTCTAATTATAAATATGCTCAAGAAATATTTAATGAAGTGAATCTGTTTAACCTTAGGTGTACAGTGTAAACATAGCTTGAATCCAGAGTCAGAATCTATCTTGATACTGGAGAAAAGAAATGGCCATTATAGCCTTTCCTACTGGTTCCTGGCTCAGTTTGGAACAGCACACTCGATTTGCACAACATTTTCAGTGCAGCACAATACAAAACAGCTTTGGACCGACACTAATCTTGTAGTATAAATCACTGTTGGCATGTTTTTTTTTCACTTATTCATGGAGATACAGGCAGTAGTTCTCAGCCTGAGACAGCATACACAAACCTTTGTTGATGCGATCCTACACTAGTATTATGTGAAAATTAGAACAGAAAACCAAAATGTTTAGAAATAAAATTGTTGACTTAAATACTAACATTAATCTATCTTATTTACAAGAATCTTACTGGCCTAACTATAATACAGCTCTTTAACACAAAAGCAGTTAAATTAATATATGTGCTGACCCAACGTTGGTGTACATTGATAGTAATTTTGATTTATTTTAATCTCAGTTACCCTTCATTCCTGTATGAAACAATGAATAAACACAGACCGTTAACAAATAAAAACTGGAATTAATGAGGCAAATGTTAAGCATGGATGGATTTAAATTGGGTTTACTTGGTTATTCTTTCATATTCAGAGCTCAATAGAAATAGTCTTTTCACTTTTACACGGCTGGCAGTTACTGCACCTTGCCAACAGTTCTATAATTCAATTGTTTCTATTGATCAGTGAAGTTAGTGTGTATGTTGGATCCTGCAATATATTTTCTGACATTATTTGCTAACATCCCTCCATTAGTGCTTTTACTTAATTGACCATGGGCATGTTTAATGCATTCATTGTTTCATTAAGGACTGGGCTCGATTCCAAATAAAAGGATGTTCTAAAGGGATTAGGAAATAATTTGTTAACTGATGCAAAAATTGAGGTAAGCAGATGGAACAGTTCTCAGAAAACTTGACCTCTTCCAAACTCGACAAGATTTTTCAAGTAAGTAAGAAATCATTGCTAAGTTTAATTCAGCGATCAGCACTGGGGAGGCCACGATGATTAATTTCACTTAGAAATGGGACACACAAGTGGGCGTACTTCAGCAGAATACAGCTAGCCTTACTCCAGCTTTCTGTTTTATAGCTGACCTACAAGAGCTTGATATTGACAATGTGCAAGAACTAGTCGGGGGAGGAAAGAACCTTTAGCCTGAGGTGATGAATCGCTTGATAGGTAGACAGATAGATGGAGAAACAGAGACAGACAGATTGACACACAGATAAACCGACAGATGGACAGCTTTAGGCTTCCAACCATTTGACTAAAGAACAAAAAAAGCAACAAACGAAGCCCTTACATAAATTATATGAGTCTGAGCTTCACTACATTTTTAATACCAGGAGGCTTTTTGTTTTGCAGAGGGACAAGTTGCCAACTCAGGCAGCATTCTGGCTTCACTATAATTGTAGGGAAAAGCTTTCCTAATGACTCAGCTGATAAAAGCTGTGAGTAGTTCAGTCGTAAAGGTCAGTTGAAATAAAAATTGAAGCAGTGTAACTCCCTGTCGCATGTTTACATTCTAGTCCAAACTTAAAATCATCCTGTATCAAAAATAAGATCTTGCATTTATATTTCACCCTTGATAAAATGAAACCTTTTGAGGCATTTCACAAGCGCATTATAAATAAAAATATGAAACCAAGTAACATTTTTTAAGGTGAAAGGAGCAAGATTTAAAATTGATACTAGGAGCAAATTTTTTTACACAGACTGTGGTTCATATGTCGAATGAACTTCCTGAGGAAGTGGTGGATGTGGGTACAATTAGAATGTTTTAAAGGATATTTGGAAAAGTACATGAATAGGAAAGGCTTGGAGGGATATGAACCAGGAGTAGGCAGGTGGGACTAGTTTACTTTGGGATTAGGTTTGGAATAGACCAGTTGGACCTAAAGATCTGTTTTGCTGCTGTATGTCTCTATAACCCTATGACTATGAGGAGATATCAATGTAGATGACCAAAATCTTTGACAAAGAGGTCGGTTTTAAGGAGGAGTGTCTTAAAGAATAAAAAGTGAGGCAGAGAGTCAGAGAGGTGTAGTGAGGGAATTTCAGAATTTGGACTGTAGGCATTGAATGCACTGCCATCAATAATGATGAAGCAATTAAAATTAAGCATGTTCAAAAGGTTGGAATTGGACCAACACGTATTTTTTGCAGGATTGTTGGAATGGTGTGGATCACTGGGATAGGATGGACAAAGTTGTGGGTTAATTTGTAAACAAGGATGAAAATTTTAAAATATGATTGTTGCTTCCACAGGAGTGAGTGAGGTCAGTAAGTGTGAACTGGGTTGACATGGACAGAATTTGGTACAACTTGGGACATGGACGGCAGAATTTGTATTGATGGCATGATGTGGAACACTGGTTGGTTATGTGTGCATGCTGTAAAGTTTGGAAGTAGCAAAGGTATGGATAACAGTTTCAGTAACAAAAGAGTGCAGGCCGGGGGTGGAGTTGGGTAATGTTATGAAGCTGGAAATAGGCTGCCTTAGTAATGGTGCACATGTTTGGTTGAAGACTTCAAAATGGCACCAAAGATTCAACTAGCTGAGTAATTCTTTCAGGAGCCAATACAGACACGGTGGGTCAAATAGCCTCTTTTTGTACTGTAAAAGTCTATGATATAAATTCCAGTTTTGCCTCAGAGTTGCTAGGAAGAAAAGAGATGGAGCTACGAGCAAAGCTTTGAGTGGTGGTGGAGCATTGGCAGAGATCAAAGACAGTGGCTTCCTGATATCTAGTCATAAGAAATTTTTGCTTGTTTTGTATTGTCTATTAAACAACAATCTGACAAAACAGTTACCTGTATCAATAAAGTGACACCTTCCCCAAGTACTCTGCTTTAAGTGTCTGCGTCTCAGTTTGAAATTTTGGCAAAGTTGGATCTGCAATCAAAGAAGATTTTTATCCATCAATCAGAGACCACAGCCCAACCTTTCTGCTAATGGTCTCTTCCCAGGGAACCAGAACACTGCCAGAGCAGCCAGTTGGCCTTATTGATGCTACCTAATAATTTCTATGCCAGAGCAACAGAATTGACACAAATCAAATGTGCTTGACGTTACATAGATTAGGGAGCAGGCCAAATGCTCAATAGTCCAGTGAAGAAATGAGTTGAACTCTTTATTTCCTTTTGGAGCAGATGAGACGTAAGTAACTTTGTTTAAACATTAATTCTTGCATGCATGGGAGATGTATGCATTAAGAAAATAGAGTACAGCTCAAATCATTTTTGCAAGAACAAAGGTTTTCTCCCACTGTTAAAGCTTCCAATTGATTATTCCTACAAACAGCAATTTCCAATCAAAATGCTATACTCATCAATACCTTTATCCAATGATGTTTATTTTGAAGACATTCCAAGTAAGTACACCTGACTATATTATCCAAACATATTCAAATATATACATATGATTATATTATACAGTCATATCATTACATGTTCACACCACCTCACTGCCTTTGTACATGTGATTACAGAAAAAAAGCTACACTTTTATTTCTCCCAATCGCCTGCGGTTGTTGGCCATTGGCTACCCATATGGCAGTAGACATCCCAAATATGATCTTTCATATTTGATTAATGATATTCCACCCTCTGAAATATGTAAGAGCTTGCACCTGCCATTGGCACGTACTGTGAACGATCAGGAAGCTTTTATAATTTTCTGTGCCCAGTGTTTCGGTTCTATTGAACAGCAGTGTCAAAAAGCCTCAGACAGCTGATTTCAAGCTTTGTGACATGCTTCAAAGGCCCATCACTGGTGTAAAAGGAACAATACATTGAAGTCCATGCTAAGACAGGAGTATGAGTTGAGCAAATTAAAGAAAAATTCTGGTGTCACTGAGAATGCTTGTCAGTATGTGCCAGGCATTGTAATAATACATAACTTTGCAATTAGAAATATACTGATGGTGGGTGTCTGAGAATACACAGAGAACCAGATGACAATATTGTTGATTCTGACACCCAGCCCATGAAGTGCAAGAAATGCAAAAGCAAATCAAGCACCGGGCTTTGTTTCTAGATGATTAGAATTGAAAAGAAATCCTGTGTCACACCTTTGTTAGACCATACTTAGTGCACAGCATACAGTTCTGGTTAACATATCATTAAAAAGACATTGAGGCACTGGAGATGCCACAGAGAAAACATGTGAAGCTGATCTTAAAATGCACAGGTATAGGTTTCAGGGAAAGATTGACTGATTGATTGCATTATCTATTTAAAGCAAGTACTGAACATTAGACCATAAGACCATAAGACATAGGAGTAGAAGTTAGGCCATTCAGCCCATCAAGTCTGCTATGCCATTCAATCATGGCCGATAAGTTTCTCTACCCCATTCTCCCACTTTCTCCCCATAACCCTTGATCCCCTGGACAATCAGGAACCTATCTATCTCAGTCTTAAAAACACTGACGAAGGATATTGTAGGTTACAGAGAGACATAGATAAGCTGCAGAGCTGGGCTGAAAGGTGGCAAATGGAGTTTAATGCAAAGTGTGAGGTGATTCACTTTGGTCGGATTAACCAGAATGCAAAGTACTGGACTAATGGTAAGATTCTTGGTAGTGCAGATGAGCAGAGAGTTCTCGGTGTCCAGGTACACAGATCCTTGCAAGTTGCCACCCAAGTTGACAGAGTTGTTAAGAAGGCATGCAGTGTTTTAGCTTTTATTAATAGAGGGATTGAGTTCCAGAACCATGAGGTTATGCTGCAGCTGTACAAAACTCTGGTGCGGCCACACTTGGAGTATTGTGTACAGTTCTGGTCACCGCATTATAAGAAAGATGTGGAAGCTTTGGAAAGGGTGCAGAGGAGATTTACCAGGATGTTGCCTGGTATGGAGTAAAGGTCTTACAAGGAAAGGCTGAGGGACTTGAGGCTGTGGTTTCATTAGAGAGCAGAAGGTTGAGAGGTGACTTAATAGATACATATAAGCTAATCAGAGGGTTAGATAGGGTGGACAGGGAGAGCCTTTTTCCAAGAAAGGTAACAGTGAGCATGAGGGGGCATAGCTTTAAATTGAAGGGTGATAGATATAGGACAGATGTCAGAGATAGTTTCTTTACTCAGAGAGGAGTAAGGATATGGAATGCCTTGCCTGCAATGGTAGTAGATTCACCAACTTTAAGTACATTTAAGTTGTCATTGGACATTTTGAGTGCGAGCAGCAGCTAAGGTAAGACTGTTTGTTTTAAAAGTTCTTACCGGTAGCGGGCAGCGGTATTTTTTTTTCACTCTCTCTTCACAGAAAGAGCGGGAGCAGCAGGGGGAAGTGACGACGACCAGAGGGGCAGCCGAGACCCAGAAGCAGGTAGAGCGTAAGCTTACCTGGGTAGGTTTGTTTCCCCTTTAAAAGCGCGCAGCTGAAGAACCCGAGGCACTACGGAGGTAGTGCCTCCCACCCGCCCTCCTCCTCTAACCTAATAATAAGATCCATTGTGGTAAGTAGGTAAGTGCTGAATTTTGCTTGTTGTATTCTTTAGACCCAGTTTTGTTTTAAAATAAAGGTTAGCTTTAGAGGGATGGCAGTGAAGGCAGTGCAATGTTCCTCCTGCAACATGTATGAGGTGAGGGATGCCATGGACGTCCCTGCTGATTACACTTGCAGGAAGTGCACCCATCTCCAGCTCCTCCAAGACCGTGTTAGGGAACTGGAGCTGGAGTTGGATGAACTTCGGATCATTCGGGAGGCAGAGGGGGTCATAGATCGGAGCTATAGGGAAGTAGTAACTCCAAAGATGGCAGATAGATGGGTGACAGTGAGGGGGACTGGGAGGAAGCAGCCAGTGCAGGGACCCCCTGCGGCCGTTCCCCTCAAGAACAAGTATACCGTTTTGGATACTTGTGGGGGGGACGACTTACCAGGGGTAAGTGACGGGGCTCAGGCCTCTGGCACGGAGCCTGTCCCCGCTACTCAGAAGGGAAGGGTGGAGAAGAGCAGAGCAATAATAATTGGGGACTCGATAGTTCGGGGCACAGATAGGCGGTTTTGTGGGAACGAGAGAGACTCACGTTTGGTATGTTGCCTCCCAGGTGCAAGGGTACGTGATGTCTCTGATCGTGTTTTCCGGGTCCTTAAGGGGGAGGGGGAGCAGCCTGAAGTCGGGGTCCATATTGGCACTAATGACATAGGTAGGAGGAGGGCTGAGGATGTTAGACAGGCTTTTAGGGAGCTAGGTTGGAAGCTCAGAGTTAGAACGAACAGAGTTGTTGTCTCTGGATTGTTACCCGTGCCACGTGATAGAGAGTCGAGGAATAGGGAGAGAGAACAGTTAAATGCGTGGCTACAGGGATGGTGCAGGAGGGAGGGATTCCGGTATTTGGATAACTGGGGTTCTTTCTGGGGAAGGTGGGACCTCTATAAACAGGATGGTCTGCACCTGAACCTGAGGGGCACCAGTATCCTTGGGGGGAGGTTTGCTAGTGCTCTTGGGGGGGGGGTTTAAACTAACTCTGCAGGGGCATGGGAACCCAGACTGTAGCTTTAGGGTGCAGGACCTGGAGTGTAGGGAGGTTAGGAATATGGCATCAATCTTAAAGGAGGGGTGCCTGTAAACAGAAGAGTGGCTTGAAGTGTGTATACTTTAATGCCAGAAGTGTACGAAATAAGGTAGGTGAACTTGCAGCGTGGGTTGGTACCTGGGACTTCGATGTTGTGGCTATTACGGAGACATGGCTAGATCAGGGACAGGATTAGCTGTTGCAGGTTCCAGGGTTTAAATGTTTTAATAGGGTCAGAGGTGGGGGTAAAAGGGGGGGGGGGGGGTGTGGCTTTGCTTGTCAAAGATAGTATTACAGCGGTGGAAAGGACGATGGACGAAGATTTGCCATCTGAGGTAGTTTGGGTTGAGGTTAGCAATAGGAGAGGTGAGGTCACCCTGTTAGGAGTCTTTTACAGGCCTCCTAATAGTCCTAGAATCGTTGAAGAAAGAATTGCGAAGATGATTCAGGAGAAGAGTGACAGTAATAGGGTGGTTGTTATGGGGGTCTTTAACTTTCCTGATATTGATTGGGAAAGCTATAGCTCAAGTTCGTTAGATGGGTCAGTGTTTGTCCAATGTGTGCAGGAGAGTTTCCTGACACAATATGTAGATAAGCCAACAAGAGGTGAGGCCATACTGGATTTGGTTCTGGGTAACGAACCAGGCCAGGTATTAGAACTAGAGGTAGGTGAGCACTTTGGGAACAGTGACCACAATTCGGTGATTTTTACTCTAGTGATGGAGAGGGATAAATGTGTACCACAGGGCAAGAGTTATAGCTGGGGGCAGGGAAATTATGATGCGGTGAGGCATGACTTAGGATTTGTGGATTGGAAAAGTAGATTCCAAGGCAAGAGCGTAATTGATATGTGGAACTTGTTCAAGGAGCAACTGTTGAGTGTCCTTGATAAGTACGTACCTATCAGGCAGGGAGGAAAGGGTCGTGTGAGGGAGCCGTGGTTTAATAAGGAATTGGAATCCCTTGTTAAATGGAAGAGGGCGGCCTTTGTAAAGATGAGGCGTGAAGGTTCAATAGGGGCGATTGAGAGTTATAAGGTAGCCCGGAAGGACCTGAAGAGAGAGCTAAGAGCAGCAAGGAGGGGACATGAAAGGTCCTTAGTTGGTAGGATTAGGGAAAACCCTAAGGCTTTCTATAGGTATGTTAGGAATAAAAGAATGACTAGGGTAGGAATAGGTCCAATCAAGGATAGTAATGGGAAGTTGCGTGTGGAGGCTGAAGAGATTGGGGAGGCACTGAATGAATACTTTTCATCAGTATTCACTCAGGAACAGGACATTGTTGTCAATATGAATACTGAGGCACGAATAAGTAGAATGGATGGCTTTGAGATATGTAAAGAAGAGGTGTTGGAAATTCTGGCAAGGGTGAAAATAGATAAGTCCCCTGGGCCTGATGGCATTTATCCTAGGATTCTCTGGGAAGCAAGGGAGGAGATTGCAGAGCCATTGGCCTTGATTTTTGTGTCCTCTTTGTCTACAGGAGTAGTGCCAGAGGACTGGAGGCTAGCAAACGTGGTTCCCTTGTTCAAGAAGGGGAGTAGGGATAATCCTAGTAACTATAGGCCAGTGAGTCTCACTTCTGTTGTGGGCAAAGTCTTAGAGAGAATTGTAAGGGATAGGATTTATGCACATCTGGATAAGAATAATGTGATCAAGGATAGTCAGCATGGTTTTGTGAAGGGCAGGTCGTGCCTCACAAACCTTATTGAATTCTTTGAGAAGGTGACTAAGGAGGTAGATGAGGGGAAAGCGGTAGATGTGGTATATATGGATTTTAGTAAGGCGTTTGATAAGGTCCCCCATGGTAGGCTACTGCAGAAAATACAGAGATATGGCATTGAGGGTGAGTTGGAGGTTTGGATTAGGAATTGGCTGGCTGGAAGAAGACAGAGGGTAGTAGTTGATGGCAAAGGTTCATCTTGGAGTGCCGTCACTAGCGGTGTTCCGCAAGGATCTGTTTTGGGACCATTGCTGTTTGTCATTTTTATAAATGACCTGGAGGAAGGGTTAGAAAGTTGGGTGAGCAAGTTTGCGGATGATATGAAAGTCGGAGGAGTTGTAGACAGTGAGGAAGGATGTGGCAGGTTACAGCAGGATATAGAGAAGCTGCAGAGCTGGGCAGAAAGGTGGCAAATGGAGTTCAATGTAGCTAAGTGTGAGGTGATTCACTTTGGTAAGAGTAACAAAAAGATGGGGTACTGGGCTAATGGTCGGATACTTGGTAGTGTGGAAGAGCAGAGGGATCTTGGTGTCCATGTACACAGATCTCTGAAAGTTGCCACCCAGGTAAATAGTGCAGTGAAGAAGGCATATGGCGTACTGGCTTTTATTGGTAGAGGAATTGAGTTCCGGAGTCCTGAGGTCATGCTGCAGTTGTATAAGACTCTGGTGCGGCCGCATCTGGAATATTGTGTGCAGTTTTGGTCGCCATACTATAGGAAGGATGTGGAGACACTGGAACGGGTGCAGAGGAGGTTTACCAGGATGTTGCCTGGTATGGTAGGAAGATCCTATGAGGAAAGGCTGAGGCACTTGGGATTGTTTTTATTGGAGAAAAGAAGGTTTAGGGGTGACTTGATAGAGGTGTACAAGATGATTAGGGGGTTAGATAGGGTTGACAGTGAGAACCTTTTTCCACGTATGGAGTCAGCTATTACAAGGGGGCATAGCTTTAAATTAAGGGGGGGTAGATATAGGACTGATGTTAGGGCTAGGTTCTTCACTCAGCGAGTCGTAAGTTCATGGAATGCCCTGCCTGTAGCAGTGGTGGACTCTCCCTCTTTATGGGCATTTAAACGGGCATTGGATAGGCATATGGAGGATAGTGGGTTAGTGTAGGTTAGGTGGGCTTTGATCGGCGCAACATCGAGGG
Source organism: Chiloscyllium punctatum (assembly GCF_047496795.1). Classification (NCBI taxonomy): domain Eukaryota; kingdom Metazoa; phylum Chordata; class Chondrichthyes; order Orectolobiformes; family Hemiscylliidae; genus Chiloscyllium; species Chiloscyllium punctatum. The sequence goes on along the minus strand of NC_092783.1, from coordinate 11,424,231 downwards.
CCGAAGGGCCTGTACTGCGCTGTATTCTTCTATGTTCTATGTTCTATGTAAGCATATGGACATACATGGAATAGCATAGGTTAGATGGGCTTCAGATTGGTATGACAGGTCGGCGCAACATTGAGGGCCAAAGAGCCTGTACTGCGCTGTAATGTTCTATGTTCTATGTACTCAATGACCTGGTCTCCACAGCCTTCTGTGGCAATGAATTCCATACATTCACCACTCTCTGACTGAAGAAGTTTCTCTTTATCTCTGTTCTAAAAGGTCTTGCCTTTACTCTAAGGCTGTGCCTTCAGGTCCTAGTCTTTCCTACCAATGGCAACATCTTCCCAACATCCACATTGAAGGATTTCAAGGAAGAAGTGGAATTCAAAGTTATGAATTGTTTTATGGATACAATTTATTTTTAGGGAACAGCATAACCAGAGCCAGGAGTATAAGTTAATCTCCAAGAAATGCAGTTGGAAATTTGTGAAAGACTTTTGTACCAAGAGCGTGGAACTACCCAAGGGTCTGGTTGAAGTAAGTAGTAGAGGTGCATTTTTGGGAAATTAGACAAGCATTTCAGAGACAGGAGAATAGAAGGTAACGTTGATAGATTTCAAAAAGAAAGAATGGGAGAAGGCTGAAGAGGACTACAAACACAAGAATGGACTGGATGTATCAAATAGTCTAGTCCTGCACCATATACCCCGTGTAATGAGGTAACAAGCAGGTTAGGCCAAGGAGGGCCAATGATGTTCTCTAACTGGACTTCAAAAAGGCCTTTGATAAGGTGCTGCACAGGAGACTACTGAGCAAGATAATGGCCCATAGGTCAGAGCCAAGTTACTAGCATGGATAGAAGATTGGCTGTCTGGCAGAAAGCAGAGAGTAGGGATAAAAGGATCCTTCTCAGAATGGCAGCCGGTGACAAGTGATGTTTCACAAGGCTCACTGTTGGGGACCACAATGTTTCACTTTATACATTAATGATCTGGATGAAGAAACTGAGGGCATTCTGGCTAAGTTTGCAGATGATACAAAGATAGATGGAGGGGGAGATAGCATTGAGGAGGTGGAGAGGATGCAGAAAGGTTTAGACAGGTGAGGAGACTGGGCAAAGAAGTGGCAGCTGATATACAATGTGGGAAATTATGAGGTCATGCAATTTCATTAGGAAGAAAAAAGGCATGGACTATTTTCTAAATGGGGAGAAAATTCAGAAACCTAGAGTACAAAGGGACTTGGGAGTCCTAGTCCGGAATTCTCTTCAGATAAACTTGCAGGTTGAGTTGGTAGTTAGGCAGGCAAATACAATGTTGTCATTCATCTCGAGAGGACTAGAATGTAAAAGCAGGGATGTACTTCTGAGGCTTTATAAGACTCTGGTCAGACCACATTTAGAGTATCATGAGTAGTTTTGGGCCCCATATCTCAGGAAGGATGCATTAGCCCTGACACGGGCCCAGAGGAGGTTCACGAGAATAAGACCATAAGACATAGGAGTGGAAGTAAGGCCATTCGGCCCATCGAGTCCACTCCGCCATTCAATCATGGCTGATGCGCATTTCAGCTCCACTTACCAGCGTTCTCCCCGTAGCCCTTAATTCCTCTAGACAACAAGAACCTATCAATCTCGGCCTTGAAGACATTTAGCGTCCCGGCTTCCACTGCACTCCGTGGCAATGAATTCCACAGGCCCACCACTCTCTGGCTGAAGAAATGTCTCCGCATTTCTGTTCTGAAATGACCCCCTCTAATTCTAAGGCTGTGTCCACGGGTCCTAGTCTCCTCGCCTAACAGAAACAATTTTCTAGCATCCACCTTTTCAAAGCCATGTATTATTTTGTACGTCTCTATTAGATCTCCCCTTAATCTTCTAAACTCCAATGAATACAATCCCAGTATCCTCAGCCGTTCCTCATATGCTAGACCTGTCATTCCAGGGATCATCCGTGTGAATCTCCGCTGGACACGTTCCAGTGCCAGTATGTCCTTTCTGAGGTGTGGGGACCAAAACTGGACACAGTACTCCAAATGGGGCCTAACCAGAGCTTTATAAAGTCTTAGTAGTACATCTCTGCTTTTATATTCCAACCCTCTTGAGATAAGAGACAACATTGCATTCGCTTTCTTAATCACAGACTCAACCTGCATGTTTACCTTTAGAGAATCCTCGACTAGCACTCCCAGATCCCTTTGTGCTTTGGCTTTATTAAGTTTCTCACCATTTAGAAAGTAGTCCATTCCTATATTCTTTTTGCCAAAGTGCAAGACCTCGCACTTGCTCACGTTAAATTCCATCAGCCATTTCCTGGACCACTCTCCCAACCTGTCTAGATCCTTCTGTAGCCTCCCCACTTCCTCAGTACTACCTGCCTGTCCACCTAACTTCGTATCATCGGCAAACTTCGCTAGAATGCCCCCGGTTCCCTCATCCAAACTCTCTGCCTTCTGTTAGATAGCCAATCCTCAATCCATCCCAGCAGCTCACCTCGAACACCATGGGCCCTCACCTTGCTCAGCAGCCTCCCGTGTGGCACCTTATCAAAGGCCTTTTGAAAGTCCAGATAGACCACATCCACTGGGTTCCCCTGGTCTAACCTACTTGTTACCTCTTCAAAAAATTCCAACAGGTTTGTCAGGCATGACCTCCCTTTACTAAATCCATGTTGACTTGTTCTAATCAGACTCTGCTCTTCCAAGAATTTAGAAACCTCATCCTTAATGATGGATTCTAGAATTTTACCAACAACCGAGGTTAAGCTGATTGGCCTATAATTTTCCATCTTTTGCCTTGATCCTTTCTTGAACAAGGGGGTTACTACAGCCATCTTCCAATCATCCGGGACCTTTCCTGACTCCAGTGACTCTTGAAAGATCTCAACCAATGCCTCTGCTATTTCCTCAGCAACCTCTCTCAGAACTCTAGGGTGTATCCCATCGGGGCCAGGAGATTTATCAATTTTAAGACTTTTTAACTTTTCTAGCACTATCTCTTTCATAATGGCAACCATACTCAACTCAGCCCCGTGACACCCTTTAATTTTTGGGATATTACTCATGTCTTCCACTGTGAAAACTGACGCAAAGTACTTGTTAAGTTCTCCTGCTATTTCCTTATCTCCCATCACTAGGCTCCCTGATCCCAGAAATGAAAGGCTTAACATATGAGCAACGTTTGAGGATTCTAGGACTATACTCAATGGAGTTTAGAAAGATGAGGGGTATCTAATTGAAAGTTTCAGAATACTGGATAGCCGGGACAGAATGGACATTAGGAAGATGTTACCATTGGCAGGAAAGACAAGGACCCAAGGGCACAACCTTAGAGTAAAGGAGTATTAGAACAAAGATAAGGAGAAACTTCATTAGTCAGAGAATGGTACATCTGTGGAAATCGTTGCCACAGAAGGCAGTGGAGGCCAGGTCATCGCGTATATTTAAGTCAGAGATAAATAAGTTTTGATTGCCAAGGAGATCAAAGGTTATGGGGAGAAAGTGGGAAAATGGGGTTGAAAAACCTATCAGCCATGATCAGCACAGCAGACTCAATGGCCAAATTTCTGCTCCTATGGACTTATGGTCTTATGTAACACTGAAACAATGAATCTCTCTCTCTTTGCCATGTTGCATTCAATGGACACATCTTCAAAGTTTAAACAGAATAACATAATTTTGATGTCTCAGCCATCAAAGATCTACTTCCTCTCACTACTTCCCTGTGGCCCACAATATATCATTGCTCTCGACATTTACCCATCAAATCCTCGTCCTTCAAGTTTTTGATTGCTGCCCACTGTGATACAAGAGTAAATCATTAAGTAGTGATTTGTTGGGCCGAACAGCCTGTTTCCACACTGTAGGGATTCTATGATTTTATGATTCTAGCCCTAATGGTGAAAAAAGAATGATTTCTTGTAACTATTTATAAAATAATTACTTGCTGTGTTCATTGTGCATATTTCCAATGACCACGTGAGTTTTTTTTAACTCTTATGTTACTTCAGGGCCTGGGGTATCAGATGAAGTTAGCATCAGCAAAATATCATGTGGCCCTTAGGATGGAGCTGATCTATGATGGGCTCTGGTCAGTGGAGTCCTCATTGCAGCTTGTTGGTAGTCAAAGGGAGTAGGTGAAAACACCATGGCAATTTGAGAAGAGAAGCAACTTCTGATGCACCCACTAATACCAGGAACAGGGTTCTGGTGACTTGTAATCAGAGAGAGAAACAAAGAATCAGAAAGGTCCTGACATCTCCAAGTGAGTAACCTGAATTCCTCTGAAATACTCATTTTCCATTTACATAACCTGGTTACTCCAGATTCTCCTGTGAAGGAATTGCTTAAATATTGGATAGAAATGAGAAATAAACTAAAAAGCTATTTTTCAGTAAAGTCCACAAAAAGCTGCATTCTTCTTGGGGAAAGTGACCAAGCACAACATGGTCACCTTCCCTCACAACAGCATCAAATTTCTGATAAAGGTGACACAGATCTAAGAGCTATCATCATGGGGATCTGCAAAATCACATCTCTTGGAGAACAGTTGCTTCCAAGTCTGATCTCTCAGTGAATGCAACACCTTCCAAACAGGTTGAGCAATATGACTACCCAGCCTTAGATTTTCAACAGTAAATTCAAAAACTCATCCCTTAGAAATTGAATAAACAGTAATTACAACGGGAAGACCCTCTAATATGGGGCAACGATTAGGGATGGTCCATTATTGATTGAATGATCATCTTTTAATTATACAACACTCAAAAAAAAAGCCATTATAACTACCTCAACATTAGTTAAATTAACACAAATTTTAAAAGTTAAAAAGAAAGAAAAACATCTATTAAATTGTAAGTTTCGTTCAAGGAAGGAAGTTGGTATTGGACACCTCGATTTCAAATTCATCCTGAACCTCATTATTCTTAGTCTTGGTAATTGAGGACAAATGACCATGATGACTGATGGATATCCTTTCTTTCTTTTATAGTCTTGTATTTATTAAAGTTTGGATTCTCTTGTAGACATAAGTCCTGGTTATCGATTCTGGATATGAGTATTGTGATTTACTCTTTGTATAGCCATTAAATTTGTGTACTTTCTTACATTGTATTTAAAGCTTATGTAAAACTTCAGTTGTCTCATCTAATCTTCAGTATCAGATGCTCATCACATTCAGTTCCTATGCCTTTTGGTGTTGAATATTTGTTGAGAAGTTTCACATAGATCCTTACAATATCTGGCAAAAGAATATGTACCTTTGACCACTGAGAAGTAGATAATAACCTTGACCAGTTTTCTTCCCTTGGGCAGGGGGATTAATTAGACTCTGCAGGGCCAAATTATGAGTCTAGCTCCCTCTGGTAGAAGTTGGGACAAATCAGATGAGTGATCCTCCTGGTTACGTGAGGAGTTAGCATGTAAAAGAATGCCACATTCCCTCAATAAACTGAAAGGCTACCTTCAGGATTCTCCATACTGACTGGAGCCGAGGGCATTAAGAAAGTAGAAGAAAACATTAATAGTTCTGTCTGATGATGGTGCATAAGGTGGCAATGGACTTCATCCTCATCCCAGTCAGAACCATAGAAAGTGCAACTCGGAAACACCTCCTCACGCCTGGTACACTGCTCTTGATAGCAGCAGTCCAAAATGTTATATTCCAAATATTATTTCACAGGCTGTGAATATTTACTGCACACCCTAGCTGCCCGAAATGGTGACTGCTACAACCCATGTACTGTAGGTTCTCCCATATTACTGTTCAGGAGGCTGGTCCACAATTTTAACTGAGTAACGTTGAAAGAACAGTAAAATATTTCTACATCATGATGATGTGTAACTTGAAGGGAAACTATGCATCTGCTTGGCATTCTGTGTGGTACAGATGTTGTTCTGGGGTGTGCTGTCCAGGCTATTCAGTATTCTGTATGTTTCAATTAGATTCCCCCTCATCCTTCTAAACTCTATCAGGTATAGACCCAGAGTCCTCATGCATTCCTCTTATGTTCAGCTTTTCATTCCTGGGACCATTCTCGTGAACCTCCTCTGAACACGCTCCTGGTTAGTATATCTTTCCTGAGACATGGGGCCCACAACAGCGCAAGTACTCCAAATGTGGTCTAATGTGGTCTGATCAGAGCCCTATAGGCTCTCAGAAATACCTCCCTGCTTTTATATTCAAGTACTCTTAAAAAAAATGTCATAATTGCATTTGCCTTCCTAACTATTGACTCAACCTGCAAGTTTACCTTGAGAGAATCCTGGACTAAAACTTTCAAGTCTCCTTGAACTTCAGGCTTCTGAATTTTCTCCTCGTCTGGAAAATAGGCCATGTCTCTGTTCCTCCTACCAAACTGTATGATCTCACACTTTCCCACATTGTACTCCATCTACCACTTCTTTACCCACTATCCTAACTTGTCCAAATCCTTCTGCAGCCTCCCTGCCTCCTTAATGCTACCTGTCCCTCTACTTGTCTTTGTATTGTCTGTAAACTTAGCCAGAATGCCCTCAGTTCCTTCATCCAGATCATTAATGCATAAAATGAAAAGTTGTGTCCCAACACTGAGACTTGTGAAACATCACTTGTCACTGGCTACCATCAAGAGAAGGACTCTTTTATTCCCACTCTCTGCTTTCTGCCAGACAATTAATCTTCTATCCATGCTAGCACCTTGCCTCTGACACCATGGGCTCTTAGCTTACTCAGTAGCTACCTGTGCGGCTCCATGAAGCCCAGGTTGATAACATCCATTGGCTCTCCTTGGTGTAACTTGCTCATTACATCCGCAAAGGATTCTAGCAGATTTATCAGGCATGACCTGCCCTTGATGAAACCAGGCTGACTTTGCCCTACTTTATCATACTCTCATAAATCTCATCCTTCACTATTGATTCCAGGATCTTACCCACAACAGAGGTTAGGCTAATCAGTCTCTAATTTTCTGTCTTTTGACTAACTCCCTTTTTAAACAGGGTGTCACATGAGCTATTTTCCAGTCCTCTGGGACCCTTCCTGACTCTAGCGATTCCGGTAAGATCACCACTAATGCCTCCACTATCTCTTTAGCCATCTGTCTTAGAACTCTGGGGTGTAGTCCATCTGCTCCAGGTTATTTATCCACCTTCCAGCCATTCCATTTTTTCTAGCACCTTCACCATACCCAGCTCTGCCCGCTCACTTTCTTGAATTTTTGGGATATACTCAGATCTTCGACCGTGAAGACTGAGCCGAAGTAATTATTCAGTTTCTCAGCCATTTCCTTGTACCCCACTGTCATCTCTCCAGCGTCATTTTCCAGCACCACTTTTGCCTCTTTTTTGCCCTTTATTTATTGAAAGAAACTCTTATAGTTTTCCTTTATATTACTGGCTAGCTTATCTTCATATTTAATCTTCTCTCTCCTTATATCTTTTTTTGTTGGCCACTATTGGTCGTTGTAACCTTCCCAATCCTCTGGTTTCCTACTGCCCTTCGCCATATTACATGCTTTCTCTTTTGCTTTTATGCTATCTTTGACTTTCCAAGTCAACCATGGACACCTCATTCTCCCTGTGCCATGTTTCTTTTCCCTCAGGATGAATCTCTGCTGTGTCTCCTGAATTACTCCCAGAAACTCCTGCCATTGCTGTTTGACTGTCTTTCCTGCTTGGCTCCTCTCCCAGTCAATTCTGCCCAACTCCTCCCTCATGTCTCTGTAGTTGGCTTTATTCGGCTGAAACCTCTGATTCTATCTTCTCCCTCTCAAACTGCAGAGTAAATTCAATCATATTATGATCACTACCTCCTAAGAGTTCCTTCACCTTCAGCATACTTATCAAGTCTGCCTCATTGCACAACACTAAATCCAGTATTACCTGTTCCCTTATGGACTCCACCACAAACTGCTCCAAAAAACCATCTCATAGACATTCCACAAATTCCATTTTTTACAATTGACTACCAACCTGATTTTCCCAGTCCACCTGCATATTGACACTCCCCCATGATCACTGTAACTTTGCCTTTCCTACACATCTTTTCTATCTCCTGGTGTATCTTGTGCCCTAGCTCCTGACTACTGTTTGGAGGCCTGTACATAATTCTAACTATGGATTTTTTTACCTTTGTGGTTCCTCAATTCTACTCACACAGATTCTACACCATTTGACCCTACTTCATTTTGTACTATTGATTTTAAATTCATTTCATACTAATAAGGCAACCCCACCGCTCTGCCCACCTGCCTATGTTTTTGGTAGGATGTATATCCTTGAATATTCAGCTCCCAATCCTGATCATCTTGCAGCCAGATCATACCTGTCAATTTCAATCTGTGCCACAAACTCGTTTCCCTTATTCCTGTACAGCGTGCATTCAGATATAACATCTTCAGTCCTATATTAACCGTCTGTCTGCTCATTGTCATTCATTTGTCCAGTGTGCTTGAAGTTTGATTGCTAATCCTTTCCAACAGTTAGATATATTCTTAAAGATAAAAGGATCAAGGTGGGAACAGGATTCTGAATTAGATGATCAGCCATGATGATATTGAAAGCTGAAGCAGGCTTGAAGGGCTGAGTGGCCTCCTCCTGTTCCTCCTCATGGTTACCTCATGACAACCACGTTGGAACACAGCATGTAGATGCAACTCTTCTGGTCTTGCTAATGAAGCACTCCACCTCCAGCCCAATCCCCAATACAGTCTCATCCTGCCTCCAGGCCTATCCCCTAATCTCTTCTTTACTGATTCAGCAAATATTCCTCCTGTCCTACTGCTCCCAAGTGTGTGAAGAGTGGGAAGGTAATACTGGGTGCAAATGCCGGGAGTATAAATCAAACAGCAATATGACTATTGTTATCATAAGTAATAAAGTAAAAGTACTTGTGTAACAGAAAGCAAAAATATTCAATTCCATCTCTTTCCCAAGTACATCTATTTTTACTTCCTGGAAGATTACCACTCTGGATGCTACTTTGAGTCAGTTGCCATGGAATTGAATTACACACAGTTAATGCAAATAAAGCTTGAGAAAGCAGTTTGACTGAAAAACACTTCAGCTTTTGTAAGAAAAAAAACAGCAACTGTCGCACCTGGAAAATGACCATTTCTTCCTTGCAACTGCCAAAAGCTCTCCATAGTCTTCCTTTGAAATCAGGCAACAGCGATATATAGCGAGCTACTGAAGCAAAACAAAAACCTCCACAGCAAGTCTGCACAGAAATTGGATAATTGGAGCTCCACTTATACAAGAAGGTCCTATCAGTCATCACGATGCAGCTGGAAGCAGGAAAAGCAATAGCTCTGACACTCGAACTGACACTTTTTCAATGTGTGCTGGTCATGAAACTCACTGAAAGAAAATAGTGGGCCTTAGTTTCTAGGCAAACAACAGCAAACTCCAACTAAATTTAAAGAGCATGGTTTTCAGAAAAAGAAATGGGTGGAATCTTGTGCCCTTCCTGAGCTTGTTTGATACTGTCAGGAGGTATTTGGTTAAATGGGAGATGATGATTGGGGACCCTACAACCTTTCTACACCCCAAAATATCTGGGCCAGTCATGAATGGTCAACAACAAAGCTGAAATAATGTTACAGTTTATTGTGAGGGGAAATGAATGCAATAGTAGGGGAGTTATGCAGGGCATTAATGAGGTGGCACATGGTGTACTGATCACATTATGTGTAGATGAATGTTAATACATTGGAAGTAGTTCAGAAAAGGTCTAGTAGACCAATACCTGGATGAGTGGATTACCTTATAATGAAGGGATAGACAGGCTAGGTCCTCTTGGTTTAGAAGAACATCTTGGAGTTTATTAAGAATGCTATCTATGTGCTACAATATCAGAGTTACACACACAGTTTGGGTTCTATACTTACTTATCATACTGTGCGTCACACCCTGATTAATTGATGACACTGCACTAACTCCAACGCATGGAGACCTGACTAAAGGCACAGCAGGTACCTTTATATTGGAACCTGTTGTAATGTCATGTAACTGTTTTAAGGGCGCTGACCTGTCTGCTCCAGAATCTATCTCAGAATACAACAGTGTGTGTGGGGGGAAGCTGCCCAGCTACACCTTGGTGACTATGAAAGCAGGACATCTTGGTGCCAGGTAGGCAGAATGATGTGTTCCTGCTCCAATCAATCTTGCTGGAGGTGCTGTGACACCAGCACCAACCACTGGCCCAGTAGCTACTATTAGCCAATCGAAGTATTAAGGACTTGTTTAAGGGATGGTTGGAATCTTGCCCCACGGTGTCCAAAGTCTGACAGCCGCTTGGAGGAGCTGGTCGCAAACTGTGACTATTTTTGAAGGAGATAATATCCCATACTGGACTGTAGGCCTGATGTAAAAATAGAATACTGTGCCCAATTTTGGGCCCCACACCTCAGGAAGGACGTACTGACACTGGAGTGTGTCTCGCAGAGATTCACACAAATGATCCCTGGCATGGTAGGCCTAACATACGATGAATGGCTGAGGATCCTGGGATTATATTCATTAGAGTTTAGAAGGTTGAAGGGAGATCTAATAGGAACATACAAAATAATGTATGGAGTGCGGGTAAGTGGAGTTGAAATGCCTATCAGCTATGATTAAATGGCAGAATGGACTCGATGAGCCAAATGGCCTTACTTCCACTCCTATGTCTTATGGTCTTATGGTTTAAATTCAGGAACAACATTAGAAAAGGTGTCAGAAGTTTGGAATCTGCTCCTCATATGGTAGTTCATGCCAGACCAATTGCTAATTTTAAACTAAGATCAACAGATTTTTTTTTAACGAGAGGTATTCAGGAATGATGAGGTAAAGGCAGGAATATGGAATTCAGTCATATATCATCCTCCAGGAATGATTGAGCCTTGGGCTAAATGACCTACTATTGAAAACCCTGACTGATCAGAGCCCCCTTTCCAATTAATCAACGTTCTCTTCTCATACAGTATGAAAGTTGGTTTCCCTTTACTTTGGTATTTCCTGCAAATTGTCCTGACGAATGTGAGATGAAAGATTCTGACAAAACATATATTTTTAGCAATATTCAAGTTACAGAAAGATGTGAGAGATGTCCTCCCACCCAACATTTAATGTTCTGTTTATTTTATTTGCAAAGACTATCATAATGCATCTTGGCATTTGTACTATTTCAGTAAAATGATAATAGTGATCCATAAAGGACATTGAGCAACTTTGTAGCTAAATGGCACTATACACAGTTTGCTTCAATTTGGTACAGAAACTCTTCAGGATTACTCAATCTGTGTTGTATAACTGACCTAAACATGAATTATTGATTGGTGTAGTTAAAAAAGAGGTCATTCAAATTTTCTAACCTTTGCCAGTGTTTTTATCCATTAATCACTTTATTTAATCCCCCTCTTAATAGTTGTTCTCCAAACTCTTCAATGTTTCTCTTTTCCAAGGATTTTCTTTTCAAAGATTTAATAGGCTCTGGTTTATGAACAACTTGTGGCAAAGAAATTTAAGTTTGAGCTACCTTCTGTGCAAAGAATCATCCCTTTAATTCCTTTAGTTACTCGTTCAAATATATGTCCCATTCAATTCCATTCCTTTATCTAGTAAAATTAATTCATTTGCTTCTTCAGATCCATGAATCATTCAAAGATCCTGATCAGGTCACCCACTAATCTTCTAAGCTTCTCTATATAAGAAAATTCAACTTATTCAGTCTTTCTTCATAGCTGTAATTCTTCACTCTTTTAAATCAATCATTTAATACAATGTAATTCCTTGTTTCATGCTCAATAGTTTGACTGCAACCTAATTCAGCTCTTGTACAAGTTCAACATTCACAAACAAGTCCTGTTGTTTTTGTATTCTGTTTACTTGTGTTGTTAATATTTTATTAAAGTATACTTCTTTGTCTCATCCTTGCTCCCATGATGCATTAAACTGCAAGCTGTTTATTAATATAGACCTCTGGAAAATAACATACACCTTTTTCCCATTTCTTTTACCCTAGTCCTTGCCTTCTTCCTTTATCTAACTATCTACGAGGTTGTGCTTCTCTTCACTTAGAATCATAGAGTCATTGGGACATGGAAACAGACCCTTCAGTCCTACTTGTCCATGCTGACCAGATATCCTGAATTAATCTAGTCCCATTTGTCAGTACTTAGCCCATATCCCTCCAAACCCTTCCATCCAGATGCCTCTTAAATGTTGTAATTGTACCAGCCTCCACCACATCCTCTGGCAGCTCATTTCACACATGCACCACCCTCTGGGTGAAAAAGTTATCAGAGATACAGTGTAATGGATTTTCTTTCTCTTTGATGTTGTTTCCTTGGGATCAGATCCAGTTTAAGGTGGAAAGGTCTGACGCTATGAGCCAAGTAGTAACAATACATTCACAAGTCCAAAGCTAGGTACTGGATTGAGTTAAGACGTTCAATTTTCCAAGCTTTCCAATTCCAATCTATTGACCCATTGGTGGTGCAGGCCTGTCCCAAGCATTGAGTGTGTGTTGTAATATTGTAAATATCTGTCAATCAAATTTACTTATGAAAACATTCAGATTTCAATGGGATTTATCTCCAAAGAATTGAGATTAATAAAGCTTGGGTTGACTTTGGCTCAGTGGACAGGCAGTTTGAGACCAACCGTCATTCCAAACTACATCTATGATTCCTCAGGAAGATTAACCTCATCGTTCATCCTTCAGTATTAAAGAAGATCATCTCATTTTTATGTAGTGAGTTCTTCGGTGACTGATAAGGTCTATTTTTGCTCAGAAGCAGTGAATAATTCAAGGATCAATTTTATGTTGAAATGTACCTCAATATTTTGACATTTCCAGGAAAATTAGGATAACTGTAAAACACACTGTTGGCACTGAATGGTTCTTATTCAACAGTTAATATTAAACAAGACCTACAGTCACTAAATAGATCCCAAAGCAGGAAACATCCAACAGGGTGAGCAGAGCATAAATACTTTTTATGAATCACCCACCATACTGAGTGCAGATTAAAAAAAATGTGTCCAAGGAATATGCATAAACCTGATGATAGCCTCCTTACAAATGCAACTGAGTGCCCAATGCATGTTTCAGGACCTATTTTAAACATGTGCCACTATTACTCCAGGAATGTTAAAGGAAATGTAGTCTACACATAGTATAAAGGCCTTAAAGGGACAGTTGAATGCTCTGGCCAAAAAGGCAGAGGCCCAAGTTCTTTGAGTCAGGGTAAACACTGTTTCCTGACTTTGTATGGATTCTCCCAATTGCTTTAATCTCCCTCCTGATTGTTCCCTTTTGTTCCGATCGCACTTCCTAACCACCACAAATCAACCCCTCTCTTACGAATCCTTCCTGTGTCCTGCGAAAATTGCTGGTGAAGCAGTGAGGAAGTAAAATCCACTTCACTGATGAGGTAACTGAGGAAACTGGGTGTTTGAAACTAAACAATCACACAATCGAGATGTGAGACTGATATAAGGCAAGACTCAAAATGCTTGTTCCGCGACTGAGATGACTTTTTTTTATTTATTTGTGGAATGTGGGCATTCGTGGCCAGCCAGCATTTACTGGCCATCCCTTGTTGCCCTTAATAAGAGCTGCCTTCTTGAACCACTGCAGTCTTTGAGTTGTGTGTTGACCCACAATGTGGTTAGAGAGAGAATTCAAGGTACCTATGCACTCAATGGTAAGGTCCTTCCTTGAATGTGGAATCACAGGTAGATAGGATAGTGAAGAAAGCTTTTGGTATGCTTTCTTTTATTGGTCACAGCATGGAGTATAGGAGTTGGAAGGTCATGTTGCGGCTGTACAAGACATTGGCTAAGCTACTTTTGGAATACTGTGTGCAATTCTGGTCTCCCTCCTACAGAAAGGATGTCATGAATCTTGAAAGGGTTCAGAAAAGATTTACAAGAATATTGCCAGGGTTGGAGGGTTTGAGCTATAGGGAGAGGCTGAATAGTGGGGCTATTTTCCCTGAATAGACTGAGGGATGACTTTAAAGAGGTTTATAAAATCATGAGAGGCATGGACGGGGTAAATGGAAAATGTCTTTTCCCTGGGGTGGTGGAGTCCAGATCTAGATTAGATTAGATTACTTAGATTACTTACAGTGTGGAAATAGGCCCTTCGGCCCAACAAGTCCACACCGACCCGCCGAAGCGCAACCGACCCAGACCCATTCCCCTACATTTACCCCTTCACCTAATACTACGGGCAATTTAGCATGGCCAATTCACATAACCTGCACATTTTTTTGGGGCAAAAGTTTAAGGTGAAAGGGGAAAAATTGAAAAGGGCCTAAGGGGCAACTTTTTCACGCAGTGGGTGGTGCGTGCATGGAATGAGCTGCCAGAGGAAGTGGCTGAGGGTGGTACAATTGCAACATTTAAAAGGCATCTGGATGGGTATGTGGATAAGAAGGGTTTAGAGGGATGAGGGCCAAGCAGTGGCAAATGGGAATAGATTAAATCAGGATATCTGGTTGGCATGGAAGAGTTGGACCAAAAGGTCTGTTTTTGTGCTGTGCGTCTCTATGATTCTATGATTCTAAGTCACTCTGTCAATTTATACCCAATCTTAGTCTAACTGAATGTGTACTCATTCCCTCTCTGCTGGAAGTGAGGTCATTGGACCACCCTCAGTAAATCAGAATTTTTGTTCAATCTCTGAGTTTTGCTGAAAGTAGCTAGTTGTTGAGCAGGCAAAGATTGCTTTACAAGAGCTGAGGTGTTCAATTATAGGAGTGGACATCAACACTGAATCTAAGAGACCTAGCATAAAAGCTCAAGGATTGCATTCCCTTCATCCATTCTCTTATTATTTCATGAAGGAGATTCTATGAAGTTAGTTCAGCATGACCAACATTTGAGAAATCTCTGCTGACTGACCCTGACTGATGCTTCTTTCACCAAGAGCTGAGTAAATTCTTCCCCTATTTTCGACAGTGACGGCTTCAAGTAAAAACTGGGCATCAAACCTCTGGTCTCCATGCTCTGCCAGTGAACCTACTTATGGCATAGTGAGATTATAAAGCCCCTACATTACAGTAAGAGGTCATTCAGCCCACCAAGTCTACAGTGACATTGTTTTATTTCAAAAATATACTTGATTCATAAAAATATCTTTGAGTATACATAGTCACAAATGCAATTCGGTTCTGTACAGTTGCATATCAAGGAAACAAATAAGTATTGTAGTTTGCCCCCATCCAGAAACCAAAGACTTCTCTTACACACACAACACTATATTTACATACATTTTAGAAGGGTCTGAGAACTGAACAGACCCCTTTTCCCTTCTGCAGGAAAACCTCAGGCAGTGCTTTCCCCATTACCCCTTGGCAGCTGCTGCCCCAGGCTTTAGTATGTCCTTCAGCACATAGTCCTGGACCTTGGAATGATGGCTGCACTGACCCTCTGAAGAGCATCCCACTTAAATCCACTCTATCCCCATATTCCCCATGACCGATTCACCTAGCCTGCACACCTTTGGACTGCAGGAGGACGCGGGAGCTCCCGGAGGAAACCCGCACTGACACAGCGAGAGCATGCAAACCCCACACAGACAGTCACTCAAGACTGGAATCGAACCCAGCTCCCTATCACTGAGCCACAGTGCTGCCCATATAAATCGTGGTGACATATCTGACTTCTTAACTCTGATATAAGTAAGAGAAGACACCAGTCTAGAACGAGCATGTGAAGAAAGCGGTCTTAGACACTCCTATGGAGTGACTACTAAGTATAGATGTAAATAAAAAAGTTACACTAAGAGTTGAATAGCCTTATGTAGTGATAAGGAGCGACCAGCCTCAGTGAATTGTACATGTAGACACCCACAGCTCTAAATACTCCAGACCAGTCTCTCAATGTGGAGGTAGCAGTATTGTCTGAAAGCTCAGAATTGAAAAATGTTTTGCTGGAAAAGCGCAGCAGGTCAGGCAGCATCAAAGGAGCAGGAGAATCGACGTTTCAGGCATAAGCCCTTCTTCAGGAATGAGGAGGGTGTGCCAAGCAGGCTAAGATAAAAGGTAGGAAGGAGGGACTTGGGGGAGGGGCGATGGGAATGCAATAGGTGGAAGGAGGTTAAGGTGAGGGTGATAGGCTAGAGAGGGGGTGGGGGCAGAGAGGTCGGGAAGAAGATTGCAGGTCAAGAAGGCGGTGCTGAGTCCGAGGGTTGGGATGGAGATAAGGTGGGGGGGAGGGGAAATGAGGAAGCTGGAGAAATCTGCATTCATCCCTTGTTGTTGGAGGGTTCCTAGGCGGAAGATAAGGCGCTCATCCTCCAGGCATCGTGTTGCCATGGTCTGGCGATGGAAGAGGCCGAGGACCTGCATGTCCTTGGTGGAGTGGGAGGGGGAGTTAAAGTGTTGAGCCACGGGGCGGTTGGGTTGGTTGGTGCGGATGTCCCAGAGGTGTTCTCTGAAACGTTCTGCAAGTAGGCGGCCTGTCTCCCCAATGTAGAGGAGGCCACATCGGGTGCAGCAGATTCAGTAAATGATGTGTGTGGAGGTGCAGGTGAATTTGTGGCGGATATGGAAAGATCCCTTGGGGCCTTGGAGCGAAGTGAGGGGGGAGGTGTGGGCGCAAGTTTTGCATTTCTTGCGGTTGCAGGGGAAGGTGCCAGGAGTGGAGGTTGGGTTGGTGGGGGGTGTGGACCTGACGAGGTAGTCGCAGAGGGAGTGGTCTTTTCGGAACGCTGATCGGGGAGGGGAGGGAAATATATCCTTGGTGGTGGGGTCTGTTTGGAGGTGGCAGAAATGACGAAGGATGATACGATGTATCCGGAGGTTGGTGGGGTGGTAGGTGAGGACCAGTGGGGTTCTGTCCTGGTGGCAATTGGAGGGGCGGGGTTCAAGGGCGGAGGAGCGGGAAGTGGAGGAGATGTGGTGGAGGGCATCGTCGATCACGTCTGAGGGGAAATTGCAGTCTTTGAAGAAGGAGGCCATCTGGGTTGTTCGGTATTGGAATTGGTCCTCCTGGGAGCAGATGCTGAGGAGGCAAAGGAATTGGGAATATGGGATGGTGTTTTTACAGGGAGCAGGGTGGGAGGAGGTGTAATCCAGGTAGCTGTGGGCGTCAGTCGGTTTATAATAAACGTCTGTGTTGAGTCGGTCGTCTGAGATAGAAATAGAGAGGTCTAGGAAGGGGAGGGAGGAGTCTGAGATGGTCCGGGTAAATTTGAGGTCGGGGTGGAAGGTGTTAGCAAAGTGGATGAACTGTTCAACCTCCTCGTGGGAGCACGAGGCAGCGCCGATACAGTCATCGATGTAGCGGAGGGAAAGGTGGGGGGGGGTGGTGCCAGTGTAGCTGTGGAAGATGGACTGTTCCACATATCCTACGAAGAGGCAGGCATAGCTGGGGCCCATGTGGGTGCCCGTGGTTACTCCTTTGGTTTAGAGGAAGTGGGAGGATTGGAAAGAGAAGTTGTTCAGAGTGAGGACCAGTTCAGTCAGTCGAAGGAGGGTGTCAGTGGAAGGGTACTGGTTGGTACGGCGGGAAAGGAAGAAGCGGAGGGCTTCGAGTCCTTCGTGATGGGGAATGGAGGTGTACAGGGACTGGATGTCCAAGGTGAAGATAAGGCGTTGGGGGCTGGGGAAGCGAAAATCATGGAGGAGGTGTAGGGCGTGGGTGGTGTCCCAAACGTAGGTGGGGAGTTCTTGGACTAAGGGGGACAGGACCGTGTTGAGGTATGCAGAGATGTGTTCGGTGGGGCAGGAGCAGGCTGAGACAATGGGTCGGCCGGGGCAGTCAGGTTTGTGGATTTTGGACAGGAGGTAGAAACGGGTAGTGCGGGGTTGTGGGACTATGAGGTTGGAGGCGGTGGATGGGAGATCCCCTGAGGTGATGAGGTTATGGATGATCTGGGAGATGACGGTTTGGTGGTGGGAGGTGGGGTCATAGTCAAGGGGGCAGTAGGAGGAGGTGTCCGCGAGCTGGCATTTAGCCTCAGCAATGTAAAGATCGGTGCGCCAAACTCCCACCAGAATGGCAGGGATAAGGTCATTTCCCTCACCAGGATGCGAGGTTCCATTGTATGGACTCAATTACTCCAATGGGGTAGTTCCTGAGGCCTGGAAAAAGTTGAAGAAATACAGCAGGCAATTTTGTTTTACTGTAAGAGAGAGTAAAGGGCTATACTCTTTTTGATAAATTTATGATATATTTACAAAAGGTAATCAAACCTCCCTGAGACTGATTTCCTCCCTTGTGGGCTGTTGTGTAGCCTAATTGTTTCATAATTGGACAAGTTGGTGGAGTGGGCGAATAGATGGCAGATAACGTTCAATGCAGAGGAGTGTGATGTGATGTACTTTGTTGGGAAGAATGTTGAAAGACAGTATGAAATAAGGGCTACAATTCTAAATGGGTGCAGGAGCAGAAGGACATGGGTGTATATGTGCACAGAGCGTACAATCCCTACAGTGTGGAAACAGGCCATTTGGCTCATTGAGTCCATAGCAACCCTCTGAAGAGACCCATCCCATAAATTTCTACATTCCTCATGACCAGCACATCCCCGTGACACTATCGTTAATTTATAAAGGCCAATCCACCCCAACATGCACATCATTGGACTGTGGGAGAAAACCCACACAGACAGAGGGAGAATGTGTAAATTCTGCACAGACCGTCACTTGAGGATGGAATTGAACCTGGGTCTCCAGTGCTGTGAGGCAGCAGTGCTAACCACTAAGCCACTGTGCCTCCCTGTTTAAGGTAACAGAACAAATGGAGAGCTGTTAATAAAGCATGCAGTATTCTCAGATTTATAGAGTACAAAAGCAAGGAGATGATGCTGAATTTGCATATTGTGTGCGATTGTGGGTGTCACATTCTAGAAAATATGTGAATGCATTGGAGAGAGTGCAGAAGCAATTTACAAGAATGGTTTCAGGATTAAGAATCTTCAGTTCTGAGGATAGATTGAAGACGTTGGGACTGTTCTCCTTGGAGAGTAGAAGGCTGAGAGGAGATTTGAAATTATGAATGGGTTGGATCGAGTAGATAGGGAGAAGCTGTTTCTGTTCATGAAAGTAACAAGAACCAGAGGCTATAAATTAAGGTGGTGTGCAAAAGAAGCACAGGTAATGTGAGAAAAAATCTTTTCCACTCAACAAGTAGTTAGGGCATGGAACATACTGCCTTGATAAGTAGTGAGGGTCGATTAAATTGGGACATTCAAAAGGGCATTGGCTATAAATAGTGTGCAAGGGCTGGAGCAAAAGCAGGAGATTGGCACAAGCTACTAATGCTCTTTTGAAGAGCTAGTGTAGGCACAATGGGCTGAATGGATTCCTTCTATGTCATACCAACTCTATGACAATTCCTGTTGGTCCATGCAGAACTCTCGCTGCACTCAGTGACTTGGGCCCTTGGCAGCTAATTTATATTTTCAGGTGTAGCAGGTGGAATGACTTTTTAAATGTCTTCAAACCTACATGAGTTAGCAGAACAAACAAGCTTGCAAAATTCCTCCGGCAGTTCCATCCCCTTTAAAATTGTCTCTGACTCTGACAGGAAGCAGCTGAGCTATTATTAGTGTGAAGCCCAGATCTGCTTTCTTTCACCAGTCATCAAAACATGCCAGATAAAATGTTAGTGATCTAATTGATTCAACAGATGGTAATAAACTGGAGAAGTTATGAGTACTGAGAAAAAAAATGCAAAGTTTGTTGCCTAGCTCTATTTCTGAAGATGTGGTCTCAGTTACCCTAATGGTTAATGTTGTTGGGCAGCTCAGAACTATGTGAGCAAGATCATGCGACAGACTCAATGACTGGATTGTGATTGTGATTGGGTTCATGTCACACTACAGGTGACCCCACTACAATATACACACGCATTCTCACATACACGCACATACACACACACCCTCTCATAGGCTTATACTCCATCACACTCATACTCACTGTACCAAGTTTGCACACATGCAAACACACACTCTCTCACATGCAATCACACTCACATGCACATACTCACATGCGCGCACTCACTCTCTTTCTCTCTCTCATGCACGGACACACATATATAAGTCAATGGAGTGAATTTGTATTTGCAGAATTATATTTGTGGATACATTCTATTTTGCTCAAAAAATACACAATCTGCAGGCAGTCAATCCATGTAATATTTTGTAAATTCCTCTTTGGAAATAGAACCAGTCTGACTCAAGAGTGGGATACAGACAGACTCTAACCTCACACCTTTAATGCATTGTCTGAGCTGAGATGTTACTTTTTTTAATATAAACTTTTAAGTTATTTTGCGAATGTGATTTGAAAGAAGTTCTGGGATTTACACATTAATGAACCAAAACCTGCAACCCATTCTAAAAGATGAAAGACTTAACAACAATCCGGTTTTGTTCAATACATCACTTCAGTTGCATGACATTGTAATCTTTTGCTATAAATTCTGCATCTTATGGTCCTGCTCCACAACTACCTGATGAAAGAGCAGCAGTCTGAAAGTTAGTGTTTCCACATAAACCTGTTGGACTATAACCTGGTGTTGTGTGATTTTTAACTTAGATTCTGATTGGCAGACAACTTAATTTTATTTTAAAATCAGCCAGCAAACCTTGGATTGAAGAAACAACATTTTAAGAAACAACATTCTAAAATGGTGGGCTGAGAGTAACATGGATCTTGCAGATTGCAGACTGCATGGTGCTCTTGAGATTGCAGACTGACTTCTGGATTTCTTACAGTTATTACATTTCAAAAGTTTCTGATTTTTATGCACAATGCACAGTTCACATTCTGATGAGCTGCCTTCCCAGCAATAAGATTGGGACCAAAGTAGATGGGAGGACAGCAAAGACACCTCATTCTCATGGGCTGGCAGGCACCTTCTGAGACCTGGGACATTCCTCTTGACCTCATTCATCAATCCAATGAGTACAGTGTCTGTGATAGAAACATGGGGTCTCAAATTAAGATCAGGATTGGCGCAGGCAGTATCTTTCCCTCCCTCATTGCCATTTACGTTGTTCCATCTCTTAGCAGAGTGAGCTGACATCCAGGTATCCGATATATCCTGCCAAATGTACGGCAAGACACCAATGAATTACCCCCAGTTTATAACGCACTGTACTTTATAATGGCCAATGGAACATTATGCACATGTATATTTAATAGCTTTCTTTATGATTTGAAGGACACTGCATAAAGTCCTTAGGAAATTTTTTGACAGTAAAGGTAATTTTATTTGAAAATTAAACTTATTTTAGAATACTTCAGGAATCAAATTAGATGCAGATTTTGTGCTTTAGCAGAGACAGTAGATTTTATAAATTCATTCACAGTATGTGACCATTGTCCATGTCTAATTGCCCTTGAGGAGATGGTGGTGAGCTGCCCTTGCTTTTGCCTTCTTTGGGGTTGAGGGGCAACCACAAAACTGTTAGGGTGGGAGTTCCAGAAGGTTGACCCTGCGACAATGAAGGCATGGTAATATTGTTCCCAGTCAAGATGATGTGTGGCTTTGATGTGAATGAGCAGTAATAGTTCAAAACCTCTGGTTCCTGAACTATTGTAACATATCTCATTCACTTATACATCAAACTGTAATTATAAATTAGATGAGAAGTAGTTTGGTATGCTTGCCTTTATTGATCAGTGATATGAGCATAGGAGTTGGGAGGCTATGTACAGGACAATGATAAGGATTGGGATATTGCATTCAATTCTGGTCTCCCACCTTTGAGAAAGATGTTGTTAAACTTGAAAGGGTTCAGAAAGGATTTACAAGGATGTTGCCAGGATTGCTGGGTTTAAGCTATAGGGAGAGGCTGAACAGGCTGGGGCTATTTTCCCGGGAGCATCAGAGACTTAGGGGTGACCTTATAGAGGTTAATAAAATCATAAGTGGCATGGATAGGGTGAACAGCCAAGGTCTTTTCTTGCAGAGTAGAGCAATCCAAAACTAGAGGGCATCGGTTTAAGGTGAGAGGGGAAATATTTAAAAGGCACCTAAGGGGCAATGTTTTTACTTAGAGGGTAGTGCGTATCTGGAATGAGCTGCCAGAGGAGGTGATGGAGACTGGTACAGTTACAACATTTAAAAGGCATCTGGATGGATATATGAATAGGAAGGGTTTAGAGGGCTATGGCCCAAATGCTGGCAAATGGGACGAGATTAATTTAGGATCTCTGGTCAGCACAGAAACATAGAAATATAGAAGAAAGGAGTAGGAGGCCATTTGGCCCTTCAAGTCTGCTCCACCATTCATCATGATCATGGCTGATCATCCAACTCAGTAGCCTAATTCTGCCTTGTCCCCATAAACTTTGATCCCTTTCACTCCAAGTGTTATATCGAGCTGCCTCTTGAATACATTTAATATTTTGGCATCAATTACTTCCTGTGGTAATGAATGCCACAGGCTCACTACTGTTTGGGTGAAGAGAAGTCTCCTCATCTCTGTCCTAAATGGTCCACCTCAAATCCTCAAACTGTGACCCCTGGTTCTGGACGCACCCACCATCAGAAACATCCTCCCTGCATCTACACTTTCTAGTCCTGTTAGAATTTTACAAGTCTCGATGAGATCCCCCATCACTGATCTGAACTCCAGCCAAAACAATCCTAACCTAGTCAATCTCTCCTCTTACATCAGTCCTGCTATCCCTGGAATCAGCCTGGTAAACTTTGCTGTACTCCCTCGAGAGCAAGAGCATCCTTCCTCAGAAAAGGAGACCAAATCTACACACGGTATTCTAGGTGTGGCCTCACCAGGGCCCTGTATAACTGCAGCAGCACATCCTTGCTCCTGTACTCAAAACCTCCCGAAACGAAGGCCAACATACCATTTGCCTTCTTTACTGTCTGCTGCACCTGTATGCTTACCTTCAGCAACTGGTTAACAAGGACATTCAGATCCTGCAGCACACTCCCCTCTCCCAATTTACAGCTATCCAGGTAGTAATCTACCTTCTTGTTTTTGCTTCCAAAGTGAATAACGTTGCATTTATCCAAATTATACTGCATCTGCCATTGGTTTGCCATTTACCCAACCTGTCCAGAACATGCTGAAGGAACTCTACATCCTCATCACAATTCACCCTCACCTTCCCCCCACCCACCCTAATTTGGTATCATCTGCAAATTCTGAGATGTTACATTTTGTTCCAAATCATTAATATATTTTGTGAATAGCTGGGGTCCTCACACTGATCCCTGTGGCAGCCCACGAGTTACTGCCTGCCAATTTGAAAAGGACCCATTAATTCCTATGCTGTGTTTCCTCTCTTCCAACCAGTTTTTTTATCCACCTCAATACACTTCCCCAATCCCATGCACTTTAAGCTTGCACAATAATCTCTTATGTATAGACAAATTGGATTGAAGGATCTGTTTCTATGCTGTACATCTCTATGGCTCTATGACTGAATCAGACAATATTAACAATCCATTAACAATCAAATTATCTTTGACCAAGATGATTTCTGAACAAAAAGACAATTACATCTCTGTTGCAGACTGCTTGTCTTGTATCTTGATACATATGAATGACAACCTACATTTTTCAAATCATTGAAAATAAAGACAATAACTTCTGTTTCAGAACACTCTGGATGAGATACATTTTCAGGGCAATGACAGATTCTTGTATTACCTGCGCAATTTTCAAAGTTTCATTGGATTCACTCATTCAAGACTAATATTAATTTATCAAGCATGCTTTGCACCCATGTTAATCTAACCAAAAGATTTTAACAAAAATGATTCAAAATTGTGGAAAGGAGGTAGTGAACTATTTAAAAGCAAAAACGAAATGTGACAACAACAAATTGCCTGAAATACAGCAAAATGCCTGAAGACACTTCACAGGGGAGTTAGCAACAACATTTGACACTGACCCACAGAAAGAGACAAGATGCCAAAGACTTGAACAAAGTTAGGTTTTAAGGAACATTCTAAAATAGGAAGGAGAGGTATAGAGGCAAAAATATTTAGAGAGTATTTCAGTGCTTAAGATGTCATTAGCTAAGGGCATGATTATTAATGATGGAGAGATTAAAGACAGGAATGCTCAAGAGAAGAGGATTAAATTTCTCAGAGGGCTGTGAGGTGAAAGAGATTGTCAGGGAGGGGCAAATCATTTAAAACAAGGCTGATAATGTTAAAATTGAGGCATTGTGTAACTGGGAGCCAGCATTGGTCAGCGAGCAAGAAGGTGGGGGGTGAACAAGACTTTTATGAACGTGACACTTTATAAACTGGTTACGCTTTAACATTTAACTTAAAGGATAATCAAATACCCTGAGTAAAGGTGCAATGGCCTCACATTACACTTCAGCCCAGTGACAGGTCCATGTGATTTGCTTGTTAAGGGGAAAGAGGCTGAAATCTAAAGAAAATCAAGTGCCAGTTTTCATACCTTAACACAAAAGAAGAGCTGCTGGTTTTCTGGATACACAGACATTGAGCTCCAGAGAGGGAGAGACAGAGGCAACAGCTCTGAGGAAAATCAGAGTTAAAGATTATTTTAAATTACCCACCTGGCAGGATGCTGATGAGAATGGTTCCTCTGTTCAAACAAATGGAAGATTTGGGGACCAAGGAGTGACCTGAGATGCTTTGCTGCTGGAAGCTGTTTCAGAGATAATCAGACGAACAGAGCTGAACAACTTTCAAAGGACACTGGAAAACTGACTTCAGTTTGGCAGGGAGAAGGGAACTGGAGGAAAAGTTGGTTGAAATTCAGAACTTATCCTTCAAGGTACATACATGCTGAGATCATGATGTAACATAGAAACAGGTAGAAACATATTTTTGTTAAGTTATTTTGTTATTAGCTACCTCCTTCAGAATTCTGGGGTGTCATCCATCTGGTCTGGATGATTTATCCATCTTCAATCCTTTCATTTTCCCAGCACCTTCTCCTTAGTGATGGCTACTACATTCACCTCTACTCCCTGGCTGTCTTGAAGTTCTGGTATGCTGCTGGTGGTCTTGCATTGTGCAAACTAATGCAAAGTATCTATTCAGTTCCTCTGCCATATCTTTGTTCCTCATTGTTACTTCTCCAGCCTTACTTTCCAGCATCCAAAGTCCACTCTTGCATGTCTCTTACCTTTTAAATGTCTAAAGAAACTTTTGCAAACTTATTTTATATTACTAGCTAGCTTACTCTCATATTTAATCTTCTCCTCACTTATTGTTCTTCTGGTGATCTTCTGCTGGTTTTTAAAGGCTTTCCAACTACCCACTGGGCAGCATGGTGGGCCAATAGTTATCACTGCTTTTTCACATCACCAGGGAATTGGGTTCAATTCCAGCCTCAGGTGACTGTCTGCGTAGAGTTTACACATTCTCCCCAGGTCTGCGTGGGTTTCCTCCCACAGTCCAAAGACATGCAGGTTAGGTGGATTAGCAATGCTAAATTGCCCATTGAGTGGGTTAGCCCAGGGAAATATAGGATTAGGGAGTGGGTCTGGGTGGGATGCTCTTCAGAGGGTCAGTGGAGACTCAATGGACTGGATGGCTTACTTCCAAACTGTGGGGATTCTAATGGAGGAAAGTATTTTTCTTTAGCTTGGCACGTTTGTTGTCGAGCAGCAATTGTCTGTTCTATGTTGATTCTAACTTCTTTGTTACAGAACAACCTTACACAAAACATAAAAATTAGGAGCAGGAGTAGGCCATTCAACCCTTTTATCATACTCTGCCATTTAATGTGACATGGTTAAACCTCTACCTCAATGTTAAATTCCCACTGTCTCAACATACTGCTTGATGCCTTTAAAATCAGACAAAAACGATCTATTTCTTTCTTCAGTGAAACTTGTCCTGCATTTCCTTCCATCGGTTGTTGGGAAATACACATTTTTTTAAAACAATGATCACTCTCTGAGGAAATCGTAACAGCTTGGTGTGACCTGGGAAATGGGAGACAGAGTTTTTGATGGCTGCAAAATTAACTCAACATCTGAAAGAAAACTTCAACACAGCTTCAAGCTATTTTTTCTGAAGGTGGGTATGGTAGGTTGATGGAAAGGAACAGGCAATGGTAGTGACGCTGAAGGTCGAGGGAATGTGCCTGGTCTTTTCCCTGCTCAAAATAATCATCAGACAGCATCAAGGGTGGCATGCAGATTGCCTGACACTTGTCTCCCAAACCTGGATATTGATTTGGTTCTGCACCAGGCTATTGGGTAATTGCACATGAGGATCCCTCAGCAATTCTATAAACATGATTTAAATTTTAGTCAGACCAGGGGAGGTTTTCCTCCTTGATGCATTTCTGAGTGATTGCAAAACCAGCTGGAGCTGACATTTTGCTCTTCAATTGTAAAAGTGCATCAAATAGTTTGACTTTTAAAGTCAACAGCATTTGCACCAAATCCCCAGTCATGCATCAAATTAGTAATGTGGATTTCTAAACCTCTGGCTTTGAAAATGCAATTGGCAACTAATGAACTTGACCATCCTGAATGCATCATCAGCCTCTTCCAGCTATTCATGAAGCCATTTGCCAATAAAAGAGAGGAATGCCGCACACAAAATTTTGCAAATTACATGGCAATATTACCAGATGTTAATCAGACTTTACTGCCAAAGTATTCAGATTCCTGTTTGTACAAGCTTTGGACATCAAAGGGAGCTGACTTAGATATTACCATACCAGCTGTAGGAGCCCTGCTGCTTCAAAACACAGCCAACAAACTGCTTATTGAAAGATTTCTTAATGTGTTTTTCCTGTTTTGATATAGTTTGGATTTTAAGTTGTAAGTAATGATGGTAGATTAACTTGGAACAATATCCTATGCTAACCTAGCACTTTGATCATGAGATGCGAAACACCTTTGAGATTTTACTAGATCAAAGCTGCAGGTTCATGTTATTGTTATATTGGCTGATCTCATTTCAAGCTTGAGTCATATTAGTTCATCAGTTCAGGCTTTTGATGCAGACTGTCTCTTGCACATCTTCAGATGTCAGTGTTTGAATTATATTACAATGAATTATCAGGTTGTTGTGGCATGCCCTTTCTGGGGCACAAGTTCCAAGTTCAAATCCCCATCTGTCCTATAAGTGTGTCATAACGTGTCTGAACAGATTGATTAAAAATATTAAATTCATTATTTTCTGCATTTTGAAGTCTAAAATTAAAAATTCCATTTATATTTGGAATAAGTAATTTAACATAACTTCAGCTAAAATACCACATAATGGATGTCTCAACGGTTAGCACTGCTCCCTCGTGGGACCTGGGTTCAATTCCACTTCTGGGTGACTGTGTGGAATTTAGAGATTCTCCCTGGGAATGCATGAGTTTTCTTCAGGTGCTCTGGTTTCCTTCCACAGTCCAAAGGTGTTCAGGTTAGGTGGATTGACCATGGTACATTGCCTGTAGTATGCAAGGATATACAGGCTAGGTTGGTTGGCCATGAGAAGTCCAGGGATTGGGGTGGAGTGCTCTTCAAAGGGTCAGTGTCGACTTGATGGCCTGCTCCCACACTGT
Source organism: Chiloscyllium punctatum (assembly GCF_047496795.1). Taxonomy (NCBI): domain Eukaryota; kingdom Metazoa; phylum Chordata; class Chondrichthyes; order Orectolobiformes; family Hemiscylliidae; genus Chiloscyllium; species Chiloscyllium punctatum. Next base: position 11,396,789 of record NC_092783.1, on the reverse strand, counting down.
AGGGATTCTTTAATTCAGCCAAATGACACAAGCTTCCTTACACTATTACCTGTCAGCAGAATTTCAAAATGACCTGAATCAGAGATTCCTAAAATACACTAGTCGAATGTAATCTGAAATGTAAGAAATATACAACAGAAAGGAATACGTTCACGAAAGCTTTCTTGAAAGAATCACTTCCAACAACTAACTATTATGTCAGGCCTAAAAGTGAGGATAATTCCCTTCGGAGCAGATCGGATTTTTTTTGTGTTATTACGTTTTGTTAGGCCCACTGCAAAGGCACATGTGAGTGAAGCATCAAATTTTATGGGCAGGCAGGAAGTTCTGTCCATGCTTGGACTTTCCAGACTCTAGCTTCTGGGCATGATGTTTAAAAAACACGTGGAAAGTCAGTCGTCTTCCCTAGGGATAGCAACAACAGGCCATCCTGAGAGATGAAGGCAGTTCAATAAGAGGTGGTTGTGGACCCGGTGCCTGTGGACAATGTCCCATAACCTTGGCACCAAGACTACAGGAACATGAATGGTCAGCTGCAATCTGTCAGTGTGTGTATCACTGTCAACACAATGCTTTCTGTCTGAGTCAGCATGTACATTTGTCCCAGCAGAGGGCAGTCTCACAGGAGTTTGGGCGTCTGGCATCTCCATCAGATGCCTCATTTTCAATCAATGTCTGTCATTTTATTGCAGCTCCCAATGCAGCACCACAGTGGTACTGCCTCCCACACAGGAAAAGCTGGTGGAGATAGGTTGAATTAAGGCAGTTGAATGGGCATTGGATGATTATTTGGATACAAATGGTGTGCAAGGATATGGAGAAAAGACAGGAGGTTATCATTGGATTATAGAACTAGTGCAGCCAAGATGGGCCAAGTGGTATCCTTCTATGCTTTGACAATTCTGAGAGTCTGTGAGATCTGCCAGGGTTCACATCGAAAACACAAAAGAAGCAACAGCAGTCAGCAGCTCATGCATCTTTAGGCCACTGATCTTTCATTCAGAACTTGAACTTACACATCTGATAGCTTTTCATCAAAGGGTTACTCAGAACAAGGATACAACCACAGAATATGGACTCAGGATGAATACATCCCTCAGGCATATATATCATACAATGGTGTATTGGTTTCTACAACTGCAATTTGTTGACAACAATTTATATTCAGTTGTTGTTCCCTTTGAGATTTGGTATTCATATAAGTCTGCCCCGATGAGTAAATGATAAAAAGTTTTAACAAGTACGTCTCTTTTTCTCAGCAAAACTCAAGTTCTGTGTTACTGAGCAACTACTGTGACATAATTGATGATTACCTGGGAGAGGTGTCTTGGAAGCATTGAGGAGTATGTTCCAAAAATCATGGAAAATTGAATATATTCTGAGGTCAGGAAGCATTATGACTGCATTATAGGGATTTTCTGAGGAAAGAATCTGATGATGGAGAGAAAAGCCCCTGGTTTCCTAGGTTACAAATTAATTTGAGGAAGAAAGGAAGAGTCCGGTAAAAACGGCTTTGTGGAAAAAGAGTGGAATGAAGTGTCAGGTCCAAGGCAGATTAGATTAGATTAGACTCCCTACAGTGTGGAAACAGGCCCTTCGGCCCAACCAATCCACACTGATCTTCTGACGAATAACCCACGCAGACCCATTTCCCTCAAACTAATGCACCTAGCACAATGGGCAATTTAGCATGGCCAATTCACCTGACCTGCACATCTTTGGACTGTGGGAGTAAACTGGAGCACCCAGTGGAAATCCACGTAGACACGGGGAGAATGTGCAAACTCCACACAGTCACCCGAGGCTGGAATTGAACCTGGGACTCTGGTGCTGTGAGGCAGCAGTGCTAACCACTGAGTAATGTTACTCTTTTTCACACCATCTGACCCTAGTCCTAAAATTAGTCCCAATCGTTAGCTTTTGCCTCTGGTCTGTCTGTAGCTTTTCTTGTATGTTCCTGCCTATTTTCGTGAATGTCCACTGCTTTCGATTTTGCATTCTGTCTTGGTATGCACCCTGGGGAACAGACCATTAAAGCGATTAGTGCAGAGTAGCAAATGTACAGATTCAACTGTCTGTAAAAACAAATTTAATTTAGGAAGGGAAATCTATTTCATGCAAGACTCTAAATTTGCTTAACTTTCCACATATGAATGCAAGAAAAATTCTTTAACCATTAAAAATGTCAAAGAAATTCAACTTTACACTCAACTTTTTAATTAGTGAAAAATAAAATTATTTTTAACATTCTTTGCAGAGAGTCAAGAAGCAGAACCATTGCTGGTGATAATTAAATAGGTGTTAATAATTTATGGCTTGTTAGACTGAGCATGTTTTAAAAGAAGATTTGTTTAAATTTTAAGTGAGACCTGTCTGAAGTAAACCATTAAGAATTCAGTCTTCAGGTTTCTCGCTATTGTTCTGGAATAGGCAAAGGACTTGTAAACTCTCACGCTATGAGGGGACACATCATTTTTTAATTTCAAAAATATGCTTTATTCATAAAAATCTTTATATATAATACACATACAGTCACTAAAGCAGTTCAGTTATGTACAGTCTTAGCATATTGAGGAGAAATTAACATTGGAATTTGACTCTCCCGACAGTCCCAAAAGCCCAAGGCATTTCTTACTTAAATAAGATATATTTGAGACACTGGGAGGGTTCGATAACTGAACAGACCCTGATTAGCCTTTAGCAGTAAGACATTTGACAGTGGTCTTTCCCCAGTGTACCTTGGCTTTAATACATCTCTCAGCACACAGTCCCTGGACCTTGGAATATGCCAGTGTGCAGCACTCAGTTGAAGTCAACTTCTTATTCTGCAAGACCAACTTCTTATTCTGCAAGTTCTGGGGGCAGACCAAAGAGTATCTTTCACAGAGTTGCCTCCAGGCACAGTCAATGTTTGTCTTGGTATGCATCCCGGGGAACAGATCATAGAGCACAGAGTCCTGTGGCACAGAACTGCTTGAAATGAACCTCACGAAAAACCACTGCATTTCTCTCCAAACCTCCTTTGCAAAGCCACATTCCAGCAGGAGAATACTCAAGGGCAGTGTGCAGTGGTGCAGAGAGTCCAGGTGGACATGAAGGATCTCACAGTACATGCCTTTCTCACCACCAACCAAGTGATGTGAGAGGACACATCATTTCGTTCTTCAACTCCTGCATGACAAGACAATCTGCAAAGACAAGATACCGAAAGATGCAAAACGTAGGCATTTTTATTTGTGAAATATACACTAATAAGAATTCATTTAACATCTTATTTTAGCATGTAATTTCAGTGATTGAGGAAAAATGGGAGAACTTGTTTTGGAAGAGCATTTTTATCATTTTGATGCACTAACAGAGTTTACATTGGCAACTTCAATGTTAAATATTTAAAAGAGAAACAAAAAGTTATTCAAAGAAAGCATTTTATTTTTGGCCAGGACTCTTCTTACATGATCTTTAAGAATCAAAAGAACAGGACTAGGTGTTGTGCATTCGGGCCTTCAATCAAGTCTATTCAATGTGATTCTGGCTGAACTTCTGCCTCAGCCACACTTCATCACCTTCTCCACATTTCTTTGTTCCACTGAGAAATCAAATCTATCTATCTTGTACATGCTCGACAAAAGCATTCACAGCTCACTGGGCAGAGAATTTCACAGATTCCTGGAATGAGTTGGCTGCCTTATCAGGAAAGGATGGAGAGGCTAGGCTTGTATCTGTTGTAGTTCAGAAGAGGAAAAAGCAAGTTGTTTGACATATATAAGATCCCCAAGGATCAAGGTAGCACAGTAGCATTGCTGCCTCACAGAAACCAAGTTCAATTCCACCCTCAGTTGACTGTCTGCGTGGGTTTCCTTCAGGTGCTCCAGTTTTCTCCCATACTCCAAAGATGTTCAGGTTAAGTGAATTGGCCGTGATAAATTGCTCGTAGTGTCTAGGGATGTGCATGTAAAATGGATTAGTCATAGGGTTACAGAAATAGGGTAGTGGGGGTGGGTATGGGTAGGATGCTTTATGGAGGGTCAGTGTGGACTGGATGGGCCAAACTGTAGGGATTCTATGGAGTTCTTGAAGTGGGTCTTGTTTCAGAGACAAGAGTACCACAATTGAGTCAATATTGGTGCTGAAAATCACCCAGTACCCATGTGATTATATTTCATTAAGGGTCAGTCTCTTGAAGAGATAGTTACAGGAGAATGTGGCCTTCAACCTCAGGTAAAGGATTCTTTTATTCTGAATGCTAGAAGTCAGCCTGCCAGCTAGTCAACAAACACTGGATAAAAGAAATCTCTCACTCTGGGTGCTGCCAAACAGCCAGCATCAAAAGGAAACAGGAAAAAGAATTTCATCAATGCTGTCAAGTCAACAATCCAAAAATGGACCACTCTTCCTCATATTCCCCAACTCCCTCCCCTCAACAAAAGAAGGATTCTGGGTAATCCAAGATGGAGAAAGAGAAAAAATTGTAGCTGTCAGAGCTGTTTCTTTTTTGAGGTATTTTAGGTGTTGGACTGATTTCCTCAAATTCCAAGAGCAGTAATTACTGTTTTATAAGCTGCTGTATTGTTTTGGAACTTGCAGGAACAAAAGAGCAAAACAACAGCATTTTTAAAAGTAGGAAGAGAAACAAAGGCAGTGACCATATGGTCAGTGAGAGAGAGAGAAAGAAATCTTCACTGCTGACTGGCACAGTAATGAATCTGCATAGTTACTGCCTTTGTTATTTGAGTTCAAGTATTCCTGGACATTGGAGTGCATCTAGAAAAATTAACAAACAGCAAAAATCACAGCTGACCTTGGAAGAACCTGTATGGAAGAGCTCACAGCATAGGAGCAGATAAGTGCATGGTTTTTAAGTGTAACCTTGCTGTCCTCTTGGGTTCTTTTTGGTTACATGTTTTAATTGAGATCTGTCTCAGAATTAAAGATCTAATACATAGGTACTGTGTTAACCTGGAGCAGTAAGACTGTGCTATTTTCTGGGACTACAGATTGTTAAAGTGCAAAGATAGCCTATAGTAAAGTGATGTGTTCTTCCTGTCAGGTGTGGGAGTTTAGGGATAATTTCCATGTTACTGATGATTATGTCGGCAGTAAGTGTGTTTGGTTGTGAATCTTATCAGATCACATGGATCAGTTAGGGTGGCAGTTAGAGGCAATGAGGAATTTACAGGAGCTAGGGAATGTGATGGATAGCAATTATAGGAAGGGACAAAAACCACAGATACAGTCAGATAGATGGAGAAAGGTTGGAGAAGGAGGCAGGTAATGCAGGAGTCCCTTTGGCTAGCCTCATCTCAAACAAGTATGCTGGTTTGGAAAATGTAGGGGGTGATGGACTCTCAGGGGAATGTAGCATGACCAGTTAAGTTTCTGGTACCGAAACTGCCTCTAAGGTAATGAGGGGTACGTCGAGTTCCAAGCAATCAAATGTGATAGAGGATTATCTAGTCAGAGACATAGACAGACATTTCTGCAGCCAACAGCAAGAAATCAGAATGGTGTGCTTCCAAATCAAGGATATCTTTGAGAGAGTGCAGAATATTCTCAAAGGATAGTGGGACCAGCAGGAGGTTGTTGTACACATTGGAACTAATGACATAGGAAGGAAAAGCATGAGATTCTGAAGAGTGAATATAGAAAGTTAGGCAGGAATTTAAACAGGAGTTCCTTGAGGGTAGTAATATCTGAATTACCCAGTGCTATGAGCTAGTGAGGGTAGGAAAAGGAGGATAGAGCCGATGAATGAGTGGCTGGGGAGATGGTGCAAGGGAGAAGCGTTCACATTTTTGGATCATTGGAATCTCTTCTGGGTAGAAGTGAGCTGTATAAGAAGGATGAATTGCACCTGAATTGGAAGGGGACTAATATACTGGCAGGGAGATTTGCTCGAGCTTCTCGGGAGAATTTAAACTAGTAAGAAGGGGAGATAATGAAGAAAGTGATCAGTCTGAGACTGGTACATTTGGGAAAAGAGCCAAGTCAAACAGTCAGCGTAGGCAGGGACAAAGCAGAGAACAAGGTTGGACTGATAAATTAAACTGCATTTTTTTCAATGCAAGAGGCCTAACAGGGAAGGCAGATGAACTCAGGGCATGGTTAGGAACATGGGACTGGGATATTGTAGCAATTACAGAAACATGGCTCAGGGATGGGCAGGACTGGCAGCTTAATGATCCAGGATATAAATACAAGAGAAAGGATAGAAAAGGGGGCAAGAACAGGAGGAGGAGTGGTGTTTTTGATAAGGGAAAGCATTATGACAGTACTGAGGGAGGATATTCCTGGGAATATGTCCAGGGAAGTTATTTTGATGGAACTGGGAAACAAAACAGGGATGATCACCTCATAGGAATTGTACTATAGACACCCTCAATAGTCAGTGGGAAATTGAAAAACAAATTTGTAAGGAGATCTCAATTATCTGTAAGAATAATAGAATGGTTACGGCAGGGGATTTTAATTTTCCAAACTTAGACTGGGACTGCCACAGTGTTAAGGGTTTAGATGGAGAGGAATTTGTTAAGTGTGTACAAGAAAATTTTCTGATTAAGCATGTGGATGTAAAGAGAAGGTGCAAAACTTGACCTATTCTTGGGAAATAAGGCAGTGAAGTGACTGAGGTGTCAGTGGGGGAGCACTTTGGAGCCTGCGACCATAATTCTATTAGTTTAAAAATAGTGATGGAAAAAGATAGACCAGATTGAAAAGTTAAATTCTTAAACTGGAGGAAGGCTAAATTTGATGATATTAGGCAAGAACTTTCAAAAGCTGATTGGAGGCAGATGTTCACAGGTAAAGGGACAGCTGAAAAATGGGAAGCCTTCAAAAAGGGACAAGAGTCCAGAGACAGTATATTCCTGTTAGGGTGAAAGGCAAGGTTGGTAGGTGTTGGGAATGCTAGATGACCAGAGAAATTGAGGTTTGGTTAAGAAAAAGAAGAAAACATATGGCAGCAGAGATCGAGTGAATCCTTCGAAGAATATAAAGGCCATAGGAATATACTTAAGAGGGAAATCAGGAGGGCATAAAGGGGATATGAGATAGCTTTGATAAATGGGATTAAGGAGAATCCAAAGGAATTTTATTATTATATTAAGGACAAAAGGGTAGCTAGGGAGAGAATAGGACCCCTCAAAGATCAGCAAGGCGGCCTGTGTGTGGAACCGCAGGAGATGGGGGAGATACTAAATGAATATTTTGCATTAGTGTTTAGTGTGGAGAAGGACATGCAAGATATACAATGTTGGGAAATAGATGGCGACATCTTGAAAAATTCTGAGAACAGCAACAAGAGATCGTCATTGATTTAATTGGCCTGACTAAAGCACATGATCTCATCTTTTTGGATGTCAGTCCTGCAACTATCTTGATTGGGAGAATTGAAATAGATGCTCTCAAAACCTGGATTGATGTCAAGCACTGCTGTTTAATACCGCCAGTGCTACTTACAATCTACCACCCAGTAGTTATTCAAAGATCAACAGCCCTCTAGTATGAGTATTAAATACCACCAAGATGGAAAACTCTTCTACTTTTTTTGGTTCTGTTCCAACACTAAACTGATCAGCTTAGACGTACAGGGCCTATAGATTGTATGCGGCTGCAGAACCATTGCACACTGTACACCAGATTTGCAATTTGCTCTCAATTTCTTCAGTTCTGAATTTTAGATATTCAGCCTTTTTTGATGGTTGTCAAAATCAATATTTACATCAGCCCAGACCTGCTCAGTCATCTATTCCATTTTCCATTGTTGTTGATAGAGTGTCTCAGGAATATGTTGAACATGTTGAACAAAGTTTGCAGATCACACAAAGATGAGCAGTAGAGCAAAGTGAGCAAAGGACACTGAAAGTCTGCAGAGGGATATCCATAGGTTGAGTGGTCAAGAGTCTGACAGATGAAGTACAATGTTGGTAAATGTGAGGTCATCCATTTGGTAGAGTAACAGCAAAATGAACTATTACTTAGATGATGAAAAATTGCAAGATGCTGCTGCTGCTCATAGGGACCTGGATGTCCTTGTGCATAAATCGCAGAAGGTTGCTCTGCAGGTGCAGCTGGGAATTAAGAAGGCAAATGGAATATTGCCCTTCATTGCGAGAGGGATGGTGTTTAAAAACAAGGAGGTTATGTTGCAGCTGTAGAGGGTGCTGGTGAGGCCATACCTGAAGTACTGTGTACAGTTTTGGTCTCCTTATTTGAGATAGGATGTACTGGCATTAGAGGGGATGCAGAGGAGGTTCACTAGGTTGATTCTGGAGTTGAGAGGATTGGCTTATGCAGAGAGATTGAGTAGACTGTGACTATACTCATTGGAATTTAGAAGAATGAGGGCTATTTCACAAAAACATATATCACTATAAAGGGAATAGATAACATAGAAGTAGGGAAGCTGTTTCCACTGTCGGGTAAAACTAGAACTAGGGGGCATAGCTTCAAAAATAAGGGGGGACAGATTTAGGACTGCATTCAGGAGGAAATTCTTCACCCAAAAAGTTGCAAATTTGCTGAATTCCCTGCCCAGTGAAGCAATCAAGGCTATCTCATTGAACGTTTTAAAAGCAAAGGTAGATTTTTGAACAGTAAAGGAATTAAGGGTTATGGTAAGAAGGCAGGTAAGTGGAGCTGAGTCCTGGAAAAGATCAGTCATGACCTTATTTATTGGCCGAGCAGGCTCAAGGGGCCAGATGACCTATACCTGCTCCTATTTCTTATGTTCTTATTTCACAAAACGTGGCAACTCCCTCATTCAAAGATTACCATTGACAGAGAAATCCAACAGCAGATCAACTGTGCTAACTCATTTGTATTCATAGACTTACATCAAAGAAAGCTGATGTTTTCATAACCACTTGGTTCTGTCAATATAACTGTAAACTTGCAGGAGTTGAACTGTGATAATTATAGCTTGTGGAAACAGACATGCAGCATTAATATTAAGTCAACCAACAGTGAATTAGAAACCACCCATCTTTTGGAACTGCAGGTTGGAGTTGCCCACAAGTTTTGAGGAGAGTTTAATCAAATTAGAACTATTTTCTCTAGAACTTTGAAGGTTAAGGGGTAATCTGATCAAAGTCTTCAAGATAACAACAGGAAAAGACAGGATAGATAAAGATAAACTGTTTCCACTGACTGGGGATTCTAGAAATCGGCAACATAGTCTGAGAATTAGGGCCAGACCATTCAGGACAGATGTTAGGAAGCACTTCTACACACAAAGGGTGGTAGATTCCACCAATGGCAATGTATGCTGGATCAGTTGTCAATTTTAAATCTGAGATTGATACATTTTTTGGTAAGCAAAGGTATTAAAGGATATGGGTCAAAGGCAGGTATATGATAATCTCAGCCATGATCTCACTGAATGATGTTAAAATTCACACAACACCAGGTTATAGTCCAGTAGGTTTATATGGAAGCACTAGCTTTCAGAGCACCGCTCCTTCATCAGGTAGCTATGGAGCTACTTTGGAATTCCTACTTTGGAAACAGTTTTGTCAAGAATGTGACTTGAAAGAAGTTCTGGAATTTATAGGTTAATGAGCCAAAACCTGCAACCCATGCTCAAAAATGAAAGACTTAACAGCAATCTAGGTTTGTTCAATATATTGTATCAGTTGCATGTATGATACTATGATCTTTTGCTATAAATTCTGTGTCTTATAATCCTGCTCCAAAGCTACCTGAGGAAGGAGCAGTGCTCTGAAAGCTAGTACTTCCAAATAAACCTGTTGGACTTTCAACTGGTGTTGTGTGATTTTTAAACTTTATCCACCCCAGTCCAACACCGGCAACACCTAATCATCACTGATGGAACAGACTCAAGCAGCTGAATGGTCTATTTCTGTGCCTACGTTCCTAATCAGGAGAGTTGTGTCATTTGGACCCCTTCTGTCTCCTCAAAAGTTCAGATATACATCTACAAAAGCGCAATCATCTGTTTCTCCTTTTGTGTTTAGATTTTAAACTTAACACTTGATCTGCACCCCTGGTCTCCGTGGTTATAAGGCCCAATGGCCAACTGTGGCACAATTATTATTACTCCGTTCCTTTGAATTACAGAGACAGTTTAAAGCATAGCTACCTTGCAAAACCTCATATATCTAACACAAACAACTTTGACATGACTTCTCATGGAAAAATACCTTCTGTGAAATAGCAAGAAATGAAACACAACTTTTTATATGTCATTAAAATAAAAGCCAAGTTATGCAGATGCTGGAGATCTGAAACAGAAACTGAAAGTGCTGAAGAAACGCAGCAGGTCTGGCAGCATCTGTGGAGAGAGGGACAGCTAATACTTCGAGTCCAACATAACGGAAGAAGGGACCTAAAATTTTCTGAAGTTATCCCCAATACCTCAGACGAAATCAGATTATTTCTAAACTCTTAAGTCCTAAAAAATGCCAAATTTGACTGTATGGAGTTACATGCTGACGATTGTCTGTAACAGAGAACCACAACAAACCCAGGATAGATAGAATAAATTGCTCGGACTTTGCTGAAAGTGCCTCCTATCAGACTGCAGGTAAAAATGAAATCCGGCTGTGATTTTATTTTCTCCACAATTAGAAAGCTAGGTGAAGCTCATTAAGTAAAGGCGTTTCATGTTGCAACTATCAAAAGTGAAATCAAACCCTGAATAGCAGCTTCAGAAAGAGCATCCTGGAGATTTAAAATAAGTTCTTTGTGAGTGACCATGATTAGATCTGAGTTTACAAAGCACTAATGAAGCTTTTTTTCTGTGAGAACCACTTAGATCTTAGATTAATGCATTAACTCTGGATTCTCAGGAACTACTAATGAGAACAGCACCCAGCCTCAGGGATGAACAGCCCAAAGTGGTGAACAGAATTCAGTTAAACTGAATTAAGTGTGAACTTTCGTGATCTCAGTTCCATGGTAAATTAAATTGTTTTTCCAATTCTACTTAAAATCTTCAAAGCAGTAATGAACACATTTGAAACAGGACTGCATTCTGAAGGAACAAACATTTAACCCTGCCTTGGTTAATCTGTAACCTTTTCAGCATTTAAAATGGGACAGAATACCATGTCAGTCATTCTAAAACAATGAAGACTGCAGCATATTGCATGATCCCAGGTGTATAGTCACTTAAGTACTTTTTGAAACATAGTCCCTAAATAAGGAGCCTTGGTGAGTTTCTGCTCTTGTAGGTAGTACACATTGCTACTCCCTGAGGCACTGGATGTCTGTGGATGTAGGATCAATCAAGTTGGGCTGCTTTCTCCTGGATGGTCATAGAGTCATAGTCATAGAGATGTACAGCATGGAAGCAGACTCTTCGGTCCAACCTGTCCATGCCGACCAGATATCCCAACCCAATCTAGTCCCACCTGCCAGCACCTGGCCCATATCCTTCCAAACCCTTCCTATTCATATACCCATCCAAATGCCTCTTTGCAATTGTACCAGCTTCCACCACATCCTTTGGCAGCTCATTCCATACACATACCACCCTCTGCGTGAAAAAGTTGCCCCTTCGGTCTCTTTTATATCTTTCTCCTCTCACCCTAAACCTATGTCCTCTAGTTCTGGACTCCCCCCCCCCCCCGACCCCAGGGAAAAGACTTTGCCTATTTACTCTATCCATGCCCCTCATAATTGTCTTGAATTCTGTTGGAGCTGCACCCAAGCAAGTGAAGAATATTATACCACATTCCTGACTTCTGCCTTGTTGATGTCAGGCAGGGATTGTGAGTCGCTCGTTAAGATTCCCAGCCTGTGACCTGCTCTTGTAGTTGCAGTACTTTTCGGACAAGACCAATTCAATTTCTGGGCGAGAGTGAGGACTGCAGATGCTGGAGATCAGAGTCAAGATTAGAGTGGTGCTGAGAAAGCACAGCAGGTCAGGCAGCATCCGAGGAGCAGGAAAATCAATGTTCAGGCAGAATTCAAGACAATTGACACCATCCAGGAGAAAGCAGCCCACTTGATTGATCCTACATCCACAGACGTCCAGTGCCTCAGGGAGTAGCAATGTGTACTACCTACAAGAGCAGAAATTCACCAAGGCTCCTTATATAGGGACTACATTCCTGATGAGGGGCTTTTGCCCAAAACGTCGATTTTCTTGGTCCTTGGATACTGCCTGACGTGCTTTGCTTTTCCAGCACCATTCTAATCTCAGTTCAATTTCTGGTCAATTGTAACCCCTAGGACATTGATAGTGGGATATTCAGTAATGTTGATGCCATTGAATGTCATGGTGGAAAAGTTAGTACACTCTTGCTGGAGAAGGTCATTGCCTGGTAGCAACGTAGCACAAATGTTACCTGCCACTTTTCAGCCAATTAGGACAGGGGCTGATTCTGTGTCTGAGGAGTTGTGAATGTTGCTGAATATTATGCATTCAACAGCGAACATCCCCACTACTGACCACGTGATAGTTAGGGTCATTGATGAGGTAGCTGAATATGGTTGAGCCTAGGACATTATCCTGAGGAACCGCTGGAGAGATAACTTGAAGCTGAGATGACTGACCTTCTACAACCATAACCATCTTCCTTTGTGCTGGGTATGAATCCAACCAGCAGAGAGTTTTCCCCCAATTTCCAGTGATTCCATTTTTGTTAGGGCTCTTTGATTCCATACTCAGTCACATGCAGATCTGATGTTAAGGGCCATCACTATCACCTCATGTCTGGGATTCAGCTCTTTTCTCCATGTTTGAATAAAGGCTGTAATGAGATTAGTAGTTGAGAGGGCTTGGCAGAACCTAAACTGGGCATCAGTGAGCAGGGTTATTGCTGAGCAAGTAGGAGGCAATGGCATAGTGGTATTATCACTGGACTCTTAATCCAGAGACCCAGGTAATGTTCTAGGGACCGGAGTTCCAATCCCACTCTGGCAGGTGGTGGAATTTGAGTTCAATTTAAAGGAAATCTGGAATTAAGAGGCTAAATAATGACCATGAATCCATTGTCAATTGTCAGAAACCCATTTGGTTCATGAATGTCTTTTAGGGAAGGAAATCTGCCATCCTTACCTGGTCTGGCCTCAATGTGACTCCAGATCCACAGCAATGGGGTTGACTCTTACCTGTGCTCTGGGCAATTAGGGATGAGCAATAACTGCTGGCCTAGCCAGTGATATCCTCATCCCATGAATGAATTTAATAAAAAAAAATCTGCTGCTTCCACCACTTTACTGTTGGCCGTGATTAGATTTGTCCTACTTTTTGATTAAGAACATACTTGTGCAATTTTCTATGTTGTCAGATATATGTCAATGTAATTGCTGCACTGGAATAGCTTTGCTAAGGGAGCGGCATGTTTTAGAGCACTGTTCTCATGTACTATTGCTGGAAGGTTTTCAGGAACCACACCTTTGCAATATCCCATACCACCAGTTTTTTCCTGATCTCATGCGAGTGAAAATTGTTACGAATGCTTCAGCCTTATCTCTTGCGCTGATATGGTGGGCTCTTCCACAGTACCTCAGGGATGCCCAATCTTGAGTTGCTTGATCTGTTTGAAGTCTATCCCATTTAGAATGGTAATAGTGCCACACAACTCGATGGAGAGTATTTTCAATGTGAAAACAGACTTTATCTTCAAAAGGACTGTACTTGTACTGATACTGTCAGGAACAGATACACGTATGGCAGTCAGAGTGGTGAAGATGAGGTCAAGTATGTTTTTCCCTCTTCTTGGTTCCCTCATCACCTGCTACAGGCCCACTCTAGTAGCAGGCCCACTCTAGCAGCAGGCCCAGTCTAGCAGCTATGTCCTATGGACCCAATCAGCACTGCTGCTATCGAACCACTCCTGATGGTGGACATTGAAATCCCCCATCCAGAATACATTTTGCAACCTTGCCATTCTCAGTGCTCTCTCCTAATGTTGTTCAACATGGAGGAGTGCTGATTCATGAATCAAGGGAGGACAGAATGTTATAATCAGCAGGAAATTTCCTTGTCCATGCTTTCACATAATGCCATGAGAATTGATTGGACCTGGAATCAATGTTGAGGACACCCAGGGAACTCACCCAGGGGCTGCATACTATTTTTTGTCACTTTGCTGGCCCTGTCCTGCTCAGAGGAACATAGAATCTCTACAGTGGGGAAGCAAGCCATTCAGCCCATGGAGTCCACACTGATCATCTGAAGAGCATCCACCCAGACCCACACTCCTCTACCCTATCTTCATAACCACTGCATTTACCACTGCATTTAATTCACTTAACCTTCACAAGTTTGGACCATCAGAGAAAACCCACACAGCCATGGGGAGAATGGGCAAATTGCACAAAGACAGTTGTCCAAGGATGGAATCAAATCTGGGCACTCTGCACTGTGATGATGCAGTGTTCACCACTGACTGCTGCCCCTAGTTAGTGGGACTGAAATAGTTTCCAATACAATTACACAAAATTTTGAATAAAGTTAAGATTTTTTTGTTCTCTGGCATAAAAGATATACATATTGCTACCCTCATCATCACTGCTGTCTTTTCAAAATATATAATTGTGTATAATATATATAATGTATATCCTCTGATTGATTATTTAATATATTAAAGACATTTCCAACATCTGAGGAAAGAGAAATTTTTTTTCTATTTTAGTTTGATAAAAAGGTGCAACTAAAGATGCATTCTAATTTATTCTTTGCACACTACTTCATTGTTCCTGTTTTGAAAATCAGCAGCTCAAAATCTGAGTGAATGGATAACTGCTTTGCACTACCTTGGATATGACTGAGCTGTGAGGAGTTCATTGATGGTTCTCTTGTTCGATCTTGCCTGTCAGAGTTAACTGCTGGAGATAAGATGACTAGGACAGGGACAGAATAGAAGTGTGTGATAGAATCAATCAAAACAGAAATAGGTTTTGTAACAGGGTCTGTCTACTGAGGATTCACAGCTCTTCATGAAACCCTTTGATTGTGCACTTGAGCAAACCAGATTGTATTTACTTATATCAGCCATGACAGTCAATCACTTCACAAGCAGTTGTTTTTCAGACAGATAACAACTAAAGCTAAAGAATTACATCAACCGTTTTTTGAAAACTAAGAATCCTGATTATGAGGATAAATAACACACAGTTAGGAAGTTAAATTGCAAAATGAATCTCTAGTTTTCAAGGGATTTGGATATTTAGAAGCAAAACCAAACTAGCATATCATGTAAGGATCATATTAGATTCATTAGTCAATATTACCCAAAGGCTAAATTCTCAACTCGATTTAATTGCACGTAAATTATTCTATCCCCATAGCTGAAGAGTTAAGCTGCTCAGAAGCCAGAGATTGCACAGTGGTAATTAAAATTTTATATTGAGATTCCTTGATCATCACAGCAGTCTCTATAGCTCAATCATTGGGAAAACGACTGCTAATTCTTAACAATAGAAAAATAATCCATTGGGCTTGACCAGAAGTGGTTAATAACCTTGAACTCTGACAATTAACATACATAAGAAATTTCACTCCAGATGTGACGAAAAGCTAGCTCCAAGCATTCTGACCAGTCGAGACAGATGGTATCACTGCAAAGTTGAGACTTGTTAATTAATTCGTACACTAATCACAAGATTTTATGGATTTCAAATGATCACGTAAAAATAAAGAGCAGCTGATAATTGTTTCAAAAAAATGTGATGTTGAATGCTCTCACAGTCAAGAACAGTCATGCTAAGAGAGATATTAAAATTTTATCTATAATAAACCAGAAACAAAATCGCATTAGAGCTTTCTAATCTAGCTCTAACCACAGAAATGTTGAAATCTTAGAAAATCCATTTCCTTCGAATGCTACTGGCTAAGAGTGTGATTGCTTAATTTTCATGTAGATGCGATTTTTTTTTAATAACTGTGAAATGAAAAGAAATCTTCCTCATCAATTTGTGTGAGGATAATTATTCCTGTAACAATATTTGTTTAAAGAACAAGGGATTGCAGTTTTAATTAAGCAGTTAAGAGAACTAGCCAAGTGGATCATAAACTAAATTATCTGTTGTAGACCATTCTCTGTGTTTTTCTCTCAACTATATTAGTTTTACCTTGAAGGGACAGTATTGACTCACTGGTGTACTGTAAGAGAGTAGAAGAAAGCGGGTGAAATAATAATTGAAAAAGAGTTCTGAGTGTGACAAACAAGAAGATGGACTTTTTTTTAAAGCACCTTACCATGTCACTGGAAAAGATTTCACATGATTCAGATGAAGAATCATTTTGAAGTGCAGTAAATGTTGTCCATTTTGGACTTTTGTCTACTGGACCCACAAACCGCAGATGAGATGTAAAGCCATTTAAATCTATTTGTGGCTGTCAATAAGGCGTCAGCCATGATACTGACCTGCTCTTTCTGCATTATTCAGGTAGAATATTGATCAGCCACTGTTTCAGCTGAATACAATGACAAAACCCAACACAATCAGTTCCAAAGCAGCCTATTTCTAAATTGTAGGATTACGAGCTCAAGGACAATAGCTTGTTTATTTAAATATTTGAATCGGTTCACTTTGCTTCCCTTCCAGCTTTAACCCTAAGCAACAGACTTTCCAAGCTATAGTAATTGAAATGAGGGTAGGTGGATACCATTGACTATGAGATCCTTGTTTGAGGTTGTTAACCTGGGTCAATCAGGGAGTCCTGACTGACAGATCTCAACAGGCGATTCAGAGAGTCTCCTCATCCTAGGGATTAGGTCTGAACTAGTTTGTCAGAGACTATGTACTGTGCACATGTAAATAAAGGGTGACTTGGTGATGGGATACTGATCTCTGTCCAGTTAATTTACAAGGCTTTGGGAAATTTAGCATTTAGAGGAAGAGAAGGGAGCAAGTGGAGAGGTAAATGTTTTTCCAACACTGCTTGTGGGTCAAGAGGAGTCAGAGTGCTACTTCCCAGTCTACCAAACTAAGCTGTTATCCTCTCTCTCAGAGGTTCCTACCCCACCATTTATTTCCACAACCTTGGCCCAATCTCTTTCTTTCTGAAGTCTTCTAAACACCTATCTCTACTAATCATCCAACTCTCCATACTTTGCTGTACACGACCTTTCTTATAATCTCTAGCCTGGCTGCTGAAAACCGGCATCCTCTGCGTTTCTTTCATTCTTCTGCAGAATGCTGAACTTCCTTATTGTGTTAAAAAACTAAAAATGGAATTTCTAAAAATGGAAGTGCTCAGCAAGTGAGGACAACAGCTGAAGACAGCAAAACTAAACCAATGTTTTATTAGAATGACTTCTAATCAGAAATGGAAAAAAGTTAAGAGATGTAACAGGACCCTCAGTCAGTGCTTGGACTTAAGGAGAATATTTCCTTGAGGAAATATTGAGCAATTTGGGCCTATGCTCATTGGAGCAAGGATGCAATGGCTGAGTAGTATTGTTGCTAGACTACTAATCCAAAAACTCAGTTACTATCCCAGGAACCTGGGTTCAAATCTCACCACGGCAGAAGAATTCAATTGTAAAAAATCTGGAATTAAGAGTCTAATGATGCCCATTAATCCATTGTTGATTGTTGGAAAAAAACCCATCTGGTTCACTAGTGTCCTTTAGAGAAGGAAATCTGCCATCTTTACATGATATGGCCTACATGTGACTCCAGACCCACAGCAATGTGGTTGACTCTTAACTGTCCTCTGCGTAATTAGGGATGAACAATAAATCCTTGCCTAGCCAGAGATGGCCACATCCCCATGAGTGAATCAAGAAAATGAAGTTTGAGTGGGCTTTTTTTTTAATTCACAGAATGTGGACTAGGTCAGCATTTATTGAGGATGGGTAAGAGTTAACCAACCCCTTGCTGTGGTCTGGAGTTGCATGTAGGCCAGACCAGGTAAGGAGGGCAGTTTCCTTCCCTAAAGGACATTAGCGAACCAGAAGGGTTTTTCCAACAATCGACAATGGATTAATGGTCATCAAGCTGACCTTTCCTGATGAAGAGCTTATGTTTGAAACATTGATTCTCCACCTCCTCGGATGCTGCCTGACAGGCTGTGCTTTTCCAGCACCACACTCTTCAACTTTGAACTCCAGCATCTGCAGTCCTTGCTTTCTCTCTGGATTAATAAATCAATGCTAACACCACTACACCACCACTTTTCCAATGCTCCCTGTTCAACACGGAGCTCAGGTGGTCAATCAGACAGACTTGCAGGTAAATAAATCTATTCACAAGAAAAACACTCAGACTATGGAGTTAAAATGCCATACAGTTTGGAAAAAAGTAGATAATTGTGCCCCAGCTGTTTGTCACTTACAAATTTCACTCCATAATATGAGCTTCTCAGTTTGAATGAAGGACAGCATCATCTGTTACATT
This sequence comes from Chiloscyllium punctatum, assembly GCF_047496795.1. Lineage (NCBI taxonomy): Eukaryota > Metazoa > Chordata > Chondrichthyes > Orectolobiformes > Hemiscylliidae > Chiloscyllium > Chiloscyllium punctatum. The sequence continues at coordinate 11,378,474 of NC_092783.1, read as the reverse complement.
GGTTGGCCATGTGAAACTGCTTATAGCATCCAGAAATGTGCAGGTTAGGTCGATGGGTCATGGGAAAGACAAGGTTACAGGGATGGGGTGGGTCTGGGTGGGATGCTCTTCAGAGGATCGGTGTGGACTCGATGGGCTGAATGGCCTGCTTCCACACTATAGAGATTCTATGATCTGATAATGTAGTCATTGCTCAATCCTACTTCAGGAAACCAGTGACATGATCTCCTTATTCTAAGTAGAGTCGATTTCATAGAATTTCATAGAATCATCTGGCAGCTCATTCCGTACAAGCACCACCCTCTGCATGAAAAAGTTGCTCTTTAGGTACCTTTTAAATTTTTCCCCTCTCACCCGCAACCTATGCCCTCTGGTTTTGCACTCACCCAAACCGGGGAAAAGACCTTGTCTATTTACCCTGTCCATGCCCCTCGTGATTTTATAGACCTCTATAAGGTCACCCCTCAGCCTCTGACACTCCAGGGAAAAAAGCCCCAGTCTATTCAGTCTCTCTCTATAGCTCAAATCCTCCAACCCTGGCAATATCCTTGTAAATCTTTTCTGAACCCTTTCAAGTTTCACATCATCCTTTCTATAGGAGGCAGACCAGAATTACACACAATATTCCAAAAGTGGCCTAACCAATGTCCTGTACAGCTGCAACATGATCTCCCAACTTTTCTACTCTGACCAATAAAGGACAGCATACCAAACACCTTTATCATTATTCTATCTACCTGTGACTCCACTTTCAAGGAACTATGAACCTGCACTCCAAGATCTCTTTGTTCAACAACACTCCCCAGGACCTTATCGGTAAGTGTATAAGACCTGCCATGATTTGCCTTTCCAAAATACAGCACCTCACATTTAGATTGAACCACAAAGTCAAAATGTCTGACTTGGGGATGACAGTGCAAGTAATGATGCCAAGCTAGTACATACCGGGGCCCTTGAGATGTGCATTCTTGCTTGAGCTCTGGTTGCAACATTTTCCAGAATAAAATGAAACACGGAACAGCTCCTGAAAATGAGGGGTAGTAATACACAAAAGAAGAGACCACAATATTCAAATTTAAGCCACATATATATTCACCATTAGGAAAGCAAGTGACAGCCAAACAATGAAGATTCTTCAAGATTCTGTGCACATCGCAAAATGACAGGTGACTTGCGATGGTGGTGTGCAGAAAGAAAATAATGATATTAAACAATCTTCCTGAAACCATAGTACTTGATTCGAAACAAAACATGTTACATAATTGCTGAGGCTTGAAGATATTAACTGAGTTATCGAACAAGAAAATTAAAGCTCGTATGAGCACTCGATAATCTAGGACCATTAGTGTGATTTGTATATTAATGAATTAATGATATAAATTTGCTCAGCTATTGTTTGTTAATACAGTCAAAATTCAATGTTAAGAAGATAAAAATTTAAAGTTCATTGATAAAAGGAAAGTTTACAGAGTGGCCATCACTTATAATCTATTATTGTAACAAGATTATGCAAAATGATGCAGGCATTGGAGCTGATAGAAAATAATGATCTTTTGTTTTGTTTGAGTTTAGTTAGAGAGTATTTCTTAATAATTTCAATATTTGATATTGCCAACAACAAGAAAGATGGATGATGTAAGTAAATACCAAGAAATCTACTGGCTTGTCCAAATATGTTAGTGTACTTTCTTGTACCAGATATGGCATCAAACAGTGTAAAGTTCTCATCCGAATCCTGTTGATTCATTTTCACTTGGGTTCCTTGATCTCAAATCCTGCCTTGCTGACAAGGCAGTCAATCCCACCTCACCTTTTAGAGTCATAGTCATAGAGATGTTAGCATGGAAACAGACTCTTCGGTCCAACCCATCCATGCCGACCAGATATCCCAACCCAATCTAGTCCCACCTGCTAGCACCCGGCCCATATACCTCCAAACCCTCCCTATTCATATACCCATCCAAATGCCTCTTAAATGTTGCAATTGTAACAGCCTCCTCCACATCCTCTGGCAGCTCATTCCATACACGTACCATCCTCTGCGTGAAAAAGTTGCCCCTTAGGTCTCTTTTATGTCTTTCCCCTCTCACCCTAAACCCATGCCCTCTAGTTCTGGATCCCAATCCAAGGGAAAATACTTTGTCAATTTATCCTATCCATGCCCCTCATAATTTTGTAAACCTCTATAAGGTCACCCCTCAGCCTCCGACGCTCCAGGGAAAACAGCCCCAGCCTATTCAACCTCTCCCTGTAGCTCAGATCCTCCAACCCTGGCAACATCCTTGTAAATCTTTTCTGAACCCTTTCAAGTTTCACAACATCTTTCCAATAGGAAGGAGACCAGAATTGCACGCAATATTCTAACAGTGGCCTAACCAATGTCCTGTACAGCTGCAACATGACCTCCTGATGAAGGAAAGCGTACCAAATGCATTCTTCACTATCCTATCTACCTGCGACTCCACTTTCTAGGAGCTATGAACCTGCACTCCAAGGTCTCTTTGTTCAGCAACACTCCCTAGGACCTTACCATTAAGTAGCTTCGAAATCGACGTTTCGGGCAAAAGCCCTTCATCAAGGGCTTTTGCCCGAAACGTCGATTTCGAAGCTACTTGGATGCTGCCTGAACTGCTGTGCTCTTCCAGCACCACTAATCCAGAATCTGGTTTCCAGCATCTGCAGTCATTGTTTTTACCTTACCATTAAGTGTATAAGTCCTGCTAAGATTTGCTTTCCCAAAATGCAGCACCTCGCATTTAGCTGAATTAAACTCCATCTGCCACTTCTCAGCCCATTGGCCTATCTGGTCAAGATCCTGTTGTAATCTGAGGTCACCCTCTTCGCTGTCCAATACACCTCCAATTTTGGTGTCATCTGCAAACCTACTAACTGTACCTCTTATGCTCGCATCCAAATCATTGATGAAAATGACAAAAAGTAGAGGGACCAGCACCGATCCTTGTGGCACTCCACTGGTCACAGGCCTCCAGTCTGAAAAACAACCCTTCACCACCACCCTCTGTTTTCTACCTTTGAGCCAGTTCTATATCCAAATGGCTAGTTCTCCCTGTATTCCATGAGATCTAATCTTGCTAATAAATCTCCCATGGGGAACCTTGTCGAACGCCTTACTGAAGTCCATATAGAACATATCTTGAGTTCAGCAATTTTATCTTAGAACAAGGCTGTAGAGGTTTGGTGGTGAGTGACGTTGTTGGGTTCCAGGAGAGCCTCAGTAAGCAGATAATTGCTGTTTAAATGCTGTTCGATAACTGTGAATGACATCTGCCATCACTTTGCTGATGATCAAGAATAGATTGATAGGCACTAATTTGTCGAGTTGGATTTCATTTGGTTTTTGTGTACAGAATATACTTCGCAATGTTCCATTGTAACTGAACTGGAACAGCTCAACTAGGGGAGCAGCAAGTTCTGGAGCACATGTCTTCATTACTATTGCCAGAATGTTATTAGGGCCACCAGCCTTTGTCGTATCCAATGCCTCTAACTGTTTCTTGATATCATGTGAGGTAAAATGAATTGGCTGAAGACTAGCATCTGTGATCTTGGATATTATAAATGTGAAGATAGAACCTTATGTCTACAAGGACTGCATGATGGTCATTCCTACTGGCACTGTCAGAGACAGGTGCCTCTGCAGCCAGCAGATTGGTAAGGGTGAGGTCGTTTGTTTTTCCCTCTTGTTGGATCCCCCACCACCTGCGACAGACCCAGTCTAGCAGTTATGTCCTTTAGGACTTGACCAGCTTAGTCAGTGATTGTGCTGCTGATGTACTCTTGAAGTGGTGAGTCATGGGCCATTTTTGACATTGAAGTCCCCGGCCAAAGTACATTGTGTATCCCCGTCACTCAGCAAGTGCGACGAAGTGCATGGCTGGGAGTAGGGGAGATAGAGATAGAGACAGAAAAATGATACCTGCAAATTACCTATAGATTTCATTGCCCTTTGTTTGACCTAATGTCATGAGACTTCATAGGGTTTGGAGTCAATGTCAAGATCTCTCAGTGAACTCCCTTCTGACTGTCTACCACTGCGCAGCCCCCTCTGCTGGGTCTGTCCTGCTGGTGTGACAGGACATATCCGGGGATGATAACGGTGATGTCTGGGACATTTTTTGTAAGGTATGATTACATGACTGTTGCTTGACTAGACTGTCGGCTATGCCTGTCTCTTCATCAGATATGTGGAACAATCAACTTTCTGTAGCTACAACCAGCACCATTCCCCACCTTTTCCTCCGCTACATTGATGAATATATCGGCGCCAACTTATGCTCCCACGAGGAGGTTGAACAGTTCACCAACTTCACAAACACCTTCCACCCCGGCCTCAAATCACCTGGACTATCTCAGACACCTCCCTCCCCTTCCTGGACCTCACCATCTCCATTTCCGGTGATCGACTCAACATGAATATCTACTTCAATCCTACCGACACCCACAGCCACCTGGACTAAACCTCCACCCAGCCCCCCCTCCTGTAAAAATGCTATCCCTTACTCCTAATTCCTCCTCCTCTGCTGTATCTGCACCCAGGAAGACCAATTCCACTCCGGAACATCCCAGATGGCCTGCTGCTTCAAGGACCACAATGTCCCCTCCCACATGGTCAACAATGTCCTGCAGCACATCTCCTCCACTTCCTGCACCCCTGCCTTGAACCCCAGCCCTCCAAATGCAAAAAGGATAGAACTCCCCCGGTCCTCACCTTCTACTCCACCAACCTCCAGATACAACACATCATCCTCTGCTATTTCCACCACCTATAGTCAGGTCCCACCACAGAGATATATTTCCCTCCCCACCTCTTTCAGCATTCCAGAGAGACCATTGCCTCCGCGACTCCCTTGTTAGGTCCACGACCACCACCAACCCACACTCCACTCCCGGCACCTTCCCCTGCCACCACAAGAGGTGTAAAACCTGCGCTAACCACCCCCCCCCCCACCCCCCGACCTCCATCCAAGGCCCCAAAGGATCCTTCTATATCCGCCAGAGATTTTCCTACCCATCCAAACACCTCATCTATTGTGCCCATTGCTCTCAATATGGTCTCTTCTACTTTGGGGAGACAGGATGCCAATTCATGGAACATTTCAGAGAACATCTCTGGGACACATGCACCAACAACCCCACCGACGTGGGACCAGACACTTTAACTCACCCTCCCACTCCACCAAGGACATGCAAGTCCTGGGACTCCTCCACCGGCAAACCTTAAATACCTGATGCCTAGAGGAAGAATGCCTCATCTTCCACTTTGGGACCCTCCAACCACACGGGATCAATTTGGATTTCACCAGTTTCCTCATTTCCCCTCCACCCCACCTTATCCCAGATCCAACCGTCCAACTGGGCACCGCCCTTTTGAACTGTCCTATCTGTCCAGCTTCTTTCCTACGTACCTGCTCCACCCTCCGCTTTGACCTACCATCATCACCCCCACCTTCACCTATCTATTACATCCCCAGCTACCTTCCCTCCCAGCCCTTCCCCTCTCCAATTTTCCCTTGGCCTCCTTGGGTCCCCCCACCCCCCAACATTCCTGATGAAGAGCTTATGCGTGAAATGTCGACTTCCCTGCTCCTCGGATGCTGCCTGACCAGCTGTGCTTTCTCAGCGCCACACCTTTTGACTCTGCTCTCTACCATCTGCTCGTCTGTGAGACAGCTGTCCCAATTATGGCACTAGCTCCCAGATGTTAGTAAGGAGGAATCTACAGGATCGACAGGGCTGCGTTTATGTTTCAAATACAGAAACTGTTGGAAAAGCTCAGCAGGTCTGGCAGCATCTGTGAAGAGAGGATGGACCTGAAACATTAACCCTGATCGCTCCTCACAGATGCTGCCAAGCCTGTTGAGCTTTTCCAGCAATTTCTATTTTTGTTTCTGATTTACAGCATCCTCGGTTCTTTTGGTTTTTATTCTGTGTTTATGGTTTATAGTGCCTTAGTCGATGCCAGATGGATAATTTGGTTTCATTTTCTTTTTATTAAGAGGCTGATTCAACTGAATGGCTAGCTAGGCCATTTCAGAATCTACCATGCTGCTGTGAGTCTGGAGTCGCTTGTAGGCCAGATTTAAGGATGGAGGTTTCAATCCCTAAAGGATGTTAAGGTTTTTATGAAAATCGACAACGGTTTTCTGGTCATCATTTGGCTTTTAATTCTGGATTTTTATTGATTTCAAATCCTACCATCTGGGATTCAAACCTGGATCCCCAGAAAATTACTTGGGTTTCCTGGATTTTTAGTCCTGCAACAATAACACTAGGCCATCACCAGCCTGTAATTTAACCAGATTTAATGTATTTTTTAAAACATTAATAGAAGCAATAGATAATGTTCTCATTCAGCTTCTTGCTGCATGCCACGTATTTCCTTCATTAGTAACTTAAATAAGGGTGCGTGATAGATTCTTATAAAACTTTAACAGTTAATCCAAATTGGTACTCATGGGATTAGGTTGAAGCTGTTCTAATATGAATGCTTCATGAAACTAATTTTCGCTCGTGCAATTTAACACTGTCAGGTCACAAGCTCCAAGTTAAAATGTGGCTATTGAGCCCACACTGCCATTTGTTGCATCAGTTGATTCAGTTTACTCTAACAGAGCCTGGCACCCAGGAGCACTGTCCTAGGCAATGAACCTCCTCATTGCTTAGGTATGTACATTGTGGTGGCTACCATGAACATTGTCTCAATCTAAGGAAAAAGACACAGAATCAATTAGTAGGGATCACACTAGAGAGAAAATAAAACTCCAACTTCCACTCAGTACCTAAAAATAGTGGCCTTCTGTCAACATGCAGCAAAATGAAAATGACCCAACATTGCATGAAATTGAATGTCTTTAAGTGTGATGTACTAATCATCTGAGATATTGGAAATAAAGTTAAATCAGCTGGATTCTTAACAATGTAAGGTTGTGGCTGCTTTTCAGCAACAGTTGGTTTGACCTGTGTTCACCTCTGTTTGGATGGTGAAAAGATTGACATGTCACATTCACATCTTCCAGGAGCTACCCAAACATTGTTCTGTCTCAATTTGTGGAGGGGAGCCATCAAAGACCTCATTTACTTTGAGAGATGCAATGATTCAGTTCCGTTGAGTAGGCATATCATGCGATTTTCTTGAATACACATTTGGGTAGCACAAGCATTAGAGCTGAGGATATCAGTGATTGTCCCAGCTCTTGTTGGCCCAGTCTTTATATCACAAGATGGCTGCAGAGAGCAAAGCTCCATTACAAGTTCTCCACTGGTGCAAAGGATATGTCCTTCATCACTGACAGGAAACTGTTAACTTGGCCTGGCGCCTGCTTTTTTCCCCAGTATCTCTACTTTCATTTTGTAAGGCCTCGTGTCTCCTGTATAGAGACAGTTTGAAAACAAACTTATCAAATGTATTTAAATAGTCCCAACAATATTCATAAATATGGAAAACAGTTTAGTAGCACTAAAATGCTATGGTAAATATTGTAAAACGAACCATGCAAACTTCGAACAATTCCTTAACTCATGAATTTGTATTTGCTCGCAATATGAATGTATACAAAGAAAATATGAGGAAACTGGTGCATGAGATAGTTTATACTTGAAAGAGTGAATTGACACCTATCATGATGGAAAGTACTGGGAAAAGATAACCAAGTTTTTGTCTTTGTTATCAATGCTATGTGAGAGTGTTTCAGTTACTTTCATGCGAACTCCCTCTTTAATTTGAGTCTGATGTCTCACAAGAAACTATCATATATCTTAGATGTGATGTAAGTAGCTATTAAATACTATGTAATAGACCTATTTACAGTTTATAAAGAATGAGCTTATCTTCTGTTGAAGACTTTGTGTGGGCATCCTTCCCCATTTGATTCCGGTGACTTCGCGTAATACCAGCAAGAAGGATTAGTGACTATGAACATACCCCAAAGTTCCACGTTATAATAGAAGCCACAGGACAAACCTTAAGCAATGATATTAGAAGCTTAGATAACAAATGCAAACACAAGCGGACAATCTTGTCTTGTGCAACACTGTAAACAAGTGATAGCAAATCAGCAACCCATAATTATCCCTCCTTTTCTTCATTTCCCATTTTATACTTTCTCACAATGTTAAAATTGTCTCTAAACATTCCAGCACTCAACGAGCAGCAAATGACAGAATTTCAGCCTGGTAGGAAATAAACACTGACCCTCCTCAGCAGTGTTTTAAATACCACTAGAGCTACCATCTTATATACATCACATCAGAATATACTGCATTCCTTCGCTTTTCTGATATTGCAAACTTTTGAGTTTTTTAATTTCAAAAGTGGAAATAAATTAAAATCAGCATAATTTGACCTTCAAAGATAGACTTCATGTTAGGAAGACATGAGTGAAATTGAACTTGAGAGAAGGATCATTACTCCTTCAAATTTTAAGATCTTGCTCCCAAGAAATTGTTCATGTCAACTGTGTCAAACATATTTGTTCTTTAAGCCTTTGGGACTGGGGTTTTTTTGGCTTATGTCTCTGTAGAGCATGGTGTAAGGGAATCATTGAATTCACAAAACAACCCTGTAGATATTGCTTTTTGCACTGTAATTTTATAGACTCTGACATTTTACATGCCAGAATGCTTGCAACCATTTTAAGCCTCATTAAGGCCCCAGACTTGATGCAAAAATATTCAAATGAGTTCATAGAACAATTTGTGAACTGAAGAGCTGATCAACAAAATGAGAAAGACAATCATAAAATAATTTATGGAGCTATTTGAATAAAATGAAAAATAATAAATGTCTGGAATTAATTACAAGACAGTACCAAAACTAGGAGATTCAGGCAGTGCCATCGACTGAGAGGAAGGCTCAAGTGCCTTATTATATTTTTTTATTTGTTGCTGGGACGTAGGAAAATTTGAGAAAGTTACCTTTTTTTTCTTAGGCGAAAGTGAGGACTGCAGTTTTTTAGATTAGATTAGATTAGATTACTTACAGTGTGGAAACAGGCCCTTCGGCCCAACAAGTCCACACCACCCCGCCGAAGCGTAACCCACCCATACCCCTACATCTACATTTACCCCTTCACCTAACACTATGGGCAATTTAGCATGGCCAATTCACCTGACCTGCACATCTTTGGACTGTGGGAGGAAACCGGAGCACCCGGAGGAAACCCACGCGGAGAACGTGCAAACTCCACACAGTCAGTCGCCTGAGGCGGGAATTGAACCCAGGTCTCTGGCGCTGTGAGGCAGCAGTGCTAACCACTGTGCCACCGTACCGCCCAGTTGCTGGAGTTGAGAGTGTGGTGCTGGAAAAGCACAGCAGGTCCTTTTTTATTGCCCAGCTTTAGTTGTCTTGAGAAGATAGTAAGAACATAAGAACTAGGAGCAGGAGAAGGCCATTCAGTCCCCCGGGTCTGCTCCACTATCTGATAAGATGATGACTGATCTCATCTAGAACTCACAACTTTCCGGCCCACTCTCCATAACCCCTCAACCCATCCCTAAGTATAATTTCCATAATGATGGGTCTCCTACTAACATCATCAAGACACCAAATGACAAAGAGTTTGCACACAGGTCTCAGAAATTCCAGCCAGTTTAGCCAGTGATTGTTCAGGATTAGCATTATATATCCTCATCAGGGTTGGTATGTGACATGTGGAGTAAAGGTTGCAATGCTGGAAGCTGACTGTTGGATAGAATTGCCAGTCCATTACACCAAATAAGTTGCTGTTCATGATGAAGGTTACAGCCACTATCATCTTCAAATTATGGAAATGACAGGGTCTGTTTGGTCTGGTATAGTAGAGGAAAACCACTACCTGGTCTAATTAGGAGAATCTCTTGTAGTTAACAAGATATAGTTTATAGCATGTAAGCAACTAGTTACTCAATACATTGATATGATAGACATTGTACAGAGACTTTACGGAGGACCAGATGGTAAGCCATTCACGATCACCAGTTGTTCTCCTCACTAATCCATATGATATCAGCACAGGATGCTGTTTATGGAGCTCCTTATTATTTATCTTTTCCCAGATCCATATACAAGTGAAGTTGAAGTAACCTTGTTGAATTGCCAGAGTGTGTACTAGAGATTGTACATACTGCACACATGGTGTCCCAATGGTGGAGAAAGTGGATATTGAGTTCACTGGCAGAGGCAATGATAAAGCCATGAGAGTGCTATGCTACTTCAGTGCTGCTATGGTTTTGCCCATCGAGTAAATGATAGTACACAATTAGTTTCCTGGTTGTAGGCGATGAGCACAGAGAAACCTAGAATAATTGGAGGTCCCACACAAGTTGGAGGTCAAAGTGAATGCTGATTGAAAAGTGTGGTGCTGGAAAAGCATAGCAGGTCAGCAGCATCCGAAGAGCAGGAGAATTGATGTTTCAGGCATAAGCCCTCTATCAGGAATGTGGGATGCGGGAAAGGGGGCTGAGAGATAAATAGGAGGGTGGGAGTGGGGCTGAGGGCAAGTTCGCTGGGAAGGTGATAGGTGGATGCAGGTGGAGGGTGATTGTGATAGGTCGGAGGGGAGGGTGGAGCGGATAGGTATGAAGGAAGATGGACAGGAAGGACAAGCCAAGAAAGTGGTGCCGAGTTGGAGGTGGTTTGGATCTGGAAGGAGGTGGAGGGGGTGGAGATTTGGAAACTGGTGAAGTTGATGTTGAGGCCATGTGGTTGAAGAGTCCCAAGGTGGAAGATGAGGTGTTCTTCCTCCAGTCATCAGGATTTGGCAATAGAGGAGCAGAATGTATGTGGGGCAGGAGCAGGTGGAAACAATACGTCGACTGGGGCAGTAAGGTTTGTGGATTTTGGATAAGCTCCACCAAACCTATCTCCTCATACCTCAACACCACCCTGTCCCTCTTTGTCCAAGAACTCCCACATACATTCAGGACACCATGCCCTCCACCTCCTCCATGACTTACATTTCTCCTGCCCCCAAGTTCTCTGTTTCTTCCTCTCGCGACAACCTAACCAGCACCCCTCCATCGACACACACATTAGATTGGCGGGACTAATCCTCACCCTCAACAACTGCTCCTTCAGATCCTCCACTTCCTCCAGACCAAAGGGATAGCATTGGGCACCCACATGGGCTCCAGCTATGCCTGTTCCTTTGTTGGATACATGGAACAATCCATCTTCCGCAGTTACCCTAGTATCATCCCCTATCTCTTCCTCCAATACATTGATGACTGTATCAGCGCCACAGTGTGCTCCCACGAGGAATTTGAACAGTTCATCAACCTCACTAACACCTTCCATCCGGACCTCAAGTTCACCTGGATCATTTCAGACACGTCCTTCCCCTTCCTGAACCTCTCCATCTCCATCTCTGGTGACCGACTCAACACGCACATCCATTTCAAATCCAATGACACCCACAGCTACCTGGACTACACCTCCTCCCACCTCCCCGCCCATTCCCCCCTAATAGAAATGCTATCCCTTACTCCCAATTCCTCCGCCTCTGCTGCATCTGCTCCCATGAGGAGCAATTCCACTCCAGGACATCCCAGATAGCCTTCTATTTCAAGGGCCATAATTTGCCCTCCAAAGTGATCAACAATGCCGGCTAGCGCATCTCCTCCACTGCCCATACCCCTGTCCTTGAACCTCACCCCTCCAAATGCAACAAGGTTGAAATCCCCCGAGTCTCGACTAACCTCTAGATACAGCGCATTGTCCCCTGCCATTTCCGTCACCTACAATCAGACTCCAAAGCAGAGATATATTCCCCTCCCCACCCCTACTTATGTTCCACAGAAACCATTCACTCTGCGATTCCCTTGTTAGGTCCATGCCCCCCACCAGCCCACCTTCCACTCCCGGTACCTTCCCTTGTTACCACAAGAGGTGTAAAACCTGCTGCCACATCTACCCTCTTACCACCATCCAAGGCCCCAAAGAATCTTTCCACATCCAGCAGAGATTTTCCTGCACATCTAAACACCTTATCTACTGTGTCTGTTGCTCTCAATGTGGTCTCCTCTATATCGGGGAGACAGGACGCCAACTCATGGAATGTTTCAGGGTACATCTCTTAGACACATGCACCAAATAACCCCACCACCCTGTGGCCGACCACTTCAACTCTCCTTCCCATTCTGCCAAGGACATGCAAGTCCTGGCCCTCCTCCATTACCAAATCCAAGCCTCATCTTCCGCCTTGGGACTCTTCAACCAGATGGCAACAACTTCACTAGTTTCCAAATCTCCCACCGTCCACTTCATCCCAGATCCAACCATCAACCCAGCACTACCCTCTTGAACTGTCCTACCTGTCCAGTTTCCTTTCCACCTATCCATTCCACCCTCCCTTCTGACCTATCACAATCACCCCACACTTGTATCTACCTATCGTCTTCTCAGTTACCTTCCATCCCAGCCCCACCCCCACCCTCTTATTTACCACTCAGCCCCATTCCTGATGAAGGGCTTATGCCTGAAACACCAACTCTCCTGCTCCTCGGATGCTGCCTGACCGGCCGTGCTTTTCCAGCGCCACCCTTTTTGACTCTGAGTCTCCAGCATCTGCAATCCTCACTGGATTATAAATACTGGACCTGTAAGGAAATGTCATGAGTCAGCACAAAAAAAAGATCAAAATGGCTAACAGAAAGCTAATCATTCTCAAGTGTGGAAGCTCTACATTTTAGCTACGCCACAGTGATAAAGCAACACTTGATGCATTGTGAGGAGTTCTGTACATTGTGGAGTTGTCAGTGAAGAATCTTATCTCTGACCAAATGACCTTAGGAAGGTCCTGAGGACATTCACACCAAGGGCATTTCCCCGAGGAATCCGTGCAATGATGTGCTGGACCTGTAATGATTGGCCTTTAACAGTCAGAATAAACATTGTGTCAGCTATGTCTGCAGGCCTGTGACCCAGAGTGATCTCAGTTATGTTAGAGTTTCATGCTGTCCATACTCAGAGGACCACCTATTGAACTAGAAAATGAGAATGATGCTTTGAAATCATTCCTATCTCCTGTTATTTTAATTTACATTTGGCTTGTGCAGTTACATTTCAGTCCCAAACTTATTTTTATCATCAATACCCTGACAAAACAAATTCTGTGGTGAGAACAAACAAGCCTTTCTGAAGAGACTTTCAAATAGAAAAATGCTCCAGAACGCTGAGGTTAGAGCTATTTTAGGAAGAGTGGTCATTGGATGTTAAGGAAGTTCCTAATGACAGGAGAGAGATGGAAGAGTTCAGGAAGATATTCCCTCTGTATAAGATCTAGGCAGATGAAGGTAAGGCAGCAATGAATGGGAGGAGGTCAGACAAGAGAAAAGGTTGAAAGAATAGTATACACATAGAAGGTAGTTTTAGGGCTAGGTGAGTCACAGAAAAATAAGGAAAGGCAGGACAATCAAAAGATTTAAACCAAATGATATAAATATTAAAATTGAAACATTAGAGATCAGAAATTAATTAAGGTCGTTTATAGGGCTGTTGAGTGAGCAAGGTTCATGATAGGGCATGAGAGAATAGAGGTTAGTGGCTGGGCAGGTGACCACTGGAATAGTCAAGAGTGAAGGTGAAAAAGCATGGGGTAGAGCAGAGACAGAGGAAGTGCGAATGGGCAGTCATATAAACATACCAAATAGGAGCACAAGTAGACCATTCAGCCCCTTGAACCTGCAGCATCATTCAATAAGATCATAACTGATCTGTGTATGTTTTGAACTCCGCAACCCCACCTCGTGTCAATTACCCATAATTCCCTTTGTCCCAAGGTCACATATATATCTGAGAGAAAAAAAATCACATAATCTCTTTCTTGAAAAGACATCTCCAAATTTTAAAACACTAGCCCCCAGTTCTGGACTTACATTCACCTTGTCAAGACTATTCAGGATATTATACATTTCAATCAAGTCACCTGATACTCTTTGAAATCCCAGTAGAAACATCTCCAGGCTGTTGAACCTATCCTCTTAAGAAAACACACTGATTAAAGGTATCAACCCAGTAAACTTCTTTTGAATTGTGTCCAATGCATTTGCAATCTTTCTTAAATAAGGAGACAAAACTGTTTGGTGTATGCAAGAGATGATCTCACCAATTCACTGTATATTAAAGTATAGCATACTTTTAAGTTCAATGCATCTTGTAATAAGGAATAGCATTAGCTTTAAATAAAGTTCTGAAGAAGGGACACTGGACTAATGCTATTTGCTCTCCACAAATGTTGCAAGACCTGCTGAGTTTCTCCAGCAATTTCTGTTTTTTTGTTCCATTGGCTGCCTTGATTATGTGCTGTCCCTGCATAGTTATCTTTAGTGATTCACGCACTAGAACACCTAAATATTTCTGCAACCCAGAATCCTGAAATCCAGTGGTTCATTATTGTAGTGTCCTTACCTCTGGACCAGAAGGTCTATGTTCATGCCCCATCTGTTGCAAAGAGCATTCTTTCAATCAACTCTGAACAAGTTGATTGAAAGAAAACTTCTTCTCCTTGTATAATTTCTTCTTATTGTGGTCACTGCCTATCTCACTTGTTTTCTGCCTTCCTCCCTTCCTGATTAGAGGTTTTATATTTGCTACTTCCCACATGGAACCTTCCTCTAACCTAGCAAATCTGGAAAATTAGCACCAACACATCCACAACCTCATTCACAATTCCTTTGAAGATCCTAAGATGAAGTCCATCTGGAGCTGAAGATCTATCAGGCCAAAACTCCATCAGTATATTTACTAATATTTATTTTAGTTTAATTTCACTTAAGGTGAGAAAATATGTACAGAACTAAGCGTTCAGAATCTCAATGTTAAAAAAGTCTTTTCAAGTTTCACCTCAAATGGTGACCTCAGAATCTTGGCATTCAACAGCCACTACCTTATTTCCATTTCATTAATGTCCAAACATGTCTTATTTATACATCACTTCCAATTTTCTGCTCTTTCCCCAAGGAACTAGCCCAGGCAAACTCCCATCAGAAAAACCAGAGCAACTAACTTGGTTGCTGCAGCTTGCCAAATGCTTGTCCCAGCCATTGTGTGACTTCACAACAACATCCCTTCATGCTGCATGACTACCATCCTCCTTAACGCTACACCTACGCAAATCACATCAATCAGCATCATCACACCTGCTCTTGGACAAACTCACACATTACTTCAAGTCTTCAACACTTTGGAGTTCAGGGATATGTCAGACTTCTATAGCTCTGCCAGGTCAACAAACAAACACACGCACATCTCATGTATAAACACATGATGCACCTTATGGCTCAGAGCTTGTTTTCCTCAAGCTCACCGACTTATTTAGTATCTGATAGCCTTTGTACACTTCACATTGATTTCTTAATGCTCCCTCACTCACTTCAGCCCTGACCTACAGTCTGCAAGCCTCCATGTGGGTCACAATGTTTTCTCTGCACACATCATTTTCAGTGCCCTGTCATAGGTGACAGCCTCTCTGCCTTTTATTGCTGTTTACTCAGGCAGCTGTCACAGGACGGGGGAAACACTGAATAATCTTGTGTACATTGCTACAGCAATGCCACACCTGCGGCAGTTACACACAGCAAAACACACAAGCAAATGGCTACATCTGAAAGTCAAAGGAGTGCAGTCCTTAGTGGGGGACTATGCTCAGTTAAGGTGTGGAGGCATAGTCAGTCAACAGGCTCATGTGATTACAGTCCAAAAGATTGGCCATGATCAGTCAGGCATTTGGCCTTGCATGAGTCTGGAATCGTCGGCCATGCAATCTGGGGTTTGGGCCTTGTCAGTGCTGCAGGTGAAGTGTGAGCAGGAACCACAGGAAGGTGAGTTGAGATGCTGGCTGCGGGGTGGGTCAGTTTGTCTTGCAATGAGACAGAGGGAGGGTTGATTATGATGGAGTGTGACTTCTGCAAGCTCCTGATTGTGGTGAGCATGTCTACTTCTCTGGTCATGTGATTCCAAGAAAAGTAACCCTTAAGCTCAGTTGCAAAGTTAATGAGATGGGCATCCAGTGGCTCAATGGTTATCACTGTTGCCCCGCAGTGCCAGGGATACAGGTTTAATTCCAGACTTCTGTGCCTGTCTGTGTGGAGTTTGAATGTTCTCCCTGTGTCTGTGTGGATTTCCGCCGGGTATTCCAGTTTCTTCCCACGTCGAAAGATACTCAGGTAAAGTGGATTAACCATATTTAAAAATTGCCCATAATGTTCAGGGATGTGCAGGCTAGGTGGATTAGCCATGGTAAATGTGGGATTTTGGGGATAGGGTGTGGCCTTGGTTCTGGGTGAGATGCTCTTCGGAGGGTCAGTGTAGACCCGATGGGCTGAAAAGCCTCTTTCCATTCTTACTGATTCCAAGAGTGGAAGACTGAGTAAGGAAAAAAGTCACTGTGCACTATGATGTACTGACGGCCATGAATAGCACTTGACAAAATACTGGCTGAACATGGAAAAATTCTACACTTAGTTATGTATAATGTGTATTGTGTTGTGGTTCTGTTCGCTGAGCTGGGAATTTGTGTTGCAGACGTTTCATCCCCTGTCTAGGTGACATCCTCAGTGCTTAGGAGTCTCCTGTGAAGCGCTTCTGTGATCTATCCTCCGGCATTTGTAGTGGTTTGAATCTGCCGCTTCCGGTTGTCAGTTCCAGCTGTCCATTGCAGTGGTCGGTATATTGGGTCCAGGTCGATGTGCTTATTGATTGAATCTGTGGATGAGTGCCATGCCTCTAGGAATTCCCTGGCTCTTCTCTGCTTGGCTTGTCCTATAATAGTAGTGTTATCCCAGTCGAATTCATGTTGCTTGTCATCTGCGTGTGTGGCTACTAAGGATAGCTGGTCGTGTCGTTTCGTGGCTAGTTGGTGATCATGGATGCAGATCTTTAGCTGTCTTCCTGTTTGTCCTATGTAGTGTTTTGTGCAGTCCTTGCATGGGATTTTGTACACTACATTGGTTATGCTCATGCTGGGTATCAGGTCCTTCGTTCTGGTGAGTTGTTGTCTGAGAGTGGCTGTTGGTTTGTGTGCTGTTATGAGTCCTAGTGGTCGCAGTAGTCTGGCTTTCAGTTCGGAAATGCTCTTGATGTATGGTAGTGTGGCTAGTCCTTTGGGTTGCGGCATGTCCTCGTTCCGTTGTCTCTCCCTTAGGCATCTGTTGATGAAATTGCGCGGGTATCACTAAGAAACGATAAGAACACAATCATACTACCAGCAGACAAAGGCAGAATGATGATCATCCTGGACAAAGCAGACTACATCCAATAAGCGCAACAACTACTTACAGATACCAACACCTACCAAAAGAGGGAGTTTGACCCCACCCCACAGCTCACCAATAGGATAAACAACACACTGAGGAACCTACAGAAAAACGGACAGATAACCAGGTCTGACCTACAAAATAATAAAACCTGAAAGCAACAACACCCCCAGATTCTATGGACTACCTAAAGTGCACAA
Source organism: Chiloscyllium punctatum (assembly GCF_047496795.1). Taxonomy (NCBI): domain Eukaryota; kingdom Metazoa; phylum Chordata; class Chondrichthyes; order Orectolobiformes; family Hemiscylliidae; genus Chiloscyllium; species Chiloscyllium punctatum. The sequence continues at coordinate 11,361,024 of NC_092783.1, read as the reverse complement.
ACCAGACATCCCACTCAGACCCATAGTATCACTACCAGGGACACCATCACACAAACTGGCACCATCACACAGCAGAAACTGAAACACCTGATCAGTGGATCCAGACAATCTATACAATCAACACAGGAATTCTTGGACATCATCAGAAATATACACATAGACAAGGAAGAAACCATGGTCTCATTCGATATCACGGCACTGTTCACCTCTATCGACAAAACCCTAGCCAGAGAAACAATAGCCAACCTGCTGGACAGACATAACAGACAACAGGACAGTGAACCTATCAACAAAGACGGCATACTTAAACTACTGGACCTGTGCCTCACAACACACTTCACATTCAACAACCAAATATATGAACAAATCAACCACACACCCATGGGCTCACCGATCTCTGGACTCATAGCAGAAGCTGTAATGCAAAGATTAGAACAAACAGTCTTACCACAAATTCAACCCAAACTCTGGGTCAGATATGTAGATGACACCTTTGTAATCATTAAAAACACAGAAAAAGAGAACACACACCAGATCATCAACGCCACACTCACAGGAATCCAATTCACTAGCGAGGAAGAAAAGGACAACCAACTCCCATTCCTAGACGTGATGGTACAGAGAACACCGAATGGAGAATTCACCACAAAGGTATACAGGAAAGCCACACACACAGACCAAGTCCTGAACTATGAAAGCAACCACCCCAACACACACAAAAGAAGTTGCATCAAGACACTGTTCAAAAGGGCCACAACACACTGCAGTACACCAGAACTGCAAAAAGAGGAAGAACACCTCTACAATGTATTCGCCAAAAACGGATACCCCCGCAATTTCATCAACAGATGCCTAAGGGAAAGACAATGGAACGAGGACATGCCGCAACCCAAAGGACTAGCCACACTACCATACATCAAGAACATTTCCGAACTGACAGCCAGACTACTGTGACCACTAGGACTCATAACGGCACACAAACCAACAGCCACGCTCAGACAACAACTCACCAGGATGAAGGACCCGATACCCAGCATGGGCAAAACCAATGTAGTGAACAAAATCCCATGCAAGGACTGCACAAAACACTACATAGGACAAACAGGAAGACAGCTAACGATCCGCATCCATGAACACCAACTGGCCACGAAACGACACGACCAGCTATCCTTAGTAGCCACACACGCAGATGACAAGGAACATGAATTCGACTGGGATAACACTACTATTATAGGACAAGCCAAACAGAGAACAGCCAGGGGAATTCCTAGAGGCATGGCACTCATCCACAGATTCAATCAATAAGCACATCAACCTGGACCCAATATACCGACCACTGCAACCGGAAGCGGCAGATTCAAACCACTACAAATGCCGGAGGATAGATTACAGAAGCGCTTCACAGGAGGCTCCCAAGCACTGAGGATGTCACCTAGACAGGAGACGAAACGTCTGCAACTCAAATTCCCAGCTCGGCGAACAGAACCACAACAACGAGCACCCGAGCTACAAATCTTCTCATAAACTTTGAATGTGTACTGTGGTTTCATTTGTGCTATTGAGGACATGTATCCTATCGTTCAGAGAGCAGACTAAAAGATTATCTCGTGAGATGAGACCAATTGTAAGCCAATAAAATTATTTAACATACAAATGCACAGAATACAAATTTCATAGTAAACTTTGGTCAAATAGCTTATTGTACCCTATAACACAGAAAGTAAAAAAATTGGCAATTGGTTCTCTGATTAGATGCCAACTCACTTGGTAAGTCAGCAACATCTGAAGTGATTAGCATTAATCTTTATAGTACAACACCGTACTGTCTCACCTTGGCCCCCTTCCTCTCTTTCAAAGATTGGCCCAACAAGCTGGCGATCTTTCAACAAGTTGACCTGCAGATTGCAACAATCTGTTAACTCTTTAATTAATAAGGGAAACCTATCAACACGTAGAAATATTCGAGAAAATTTGCAAATATATGTTTTTTCTAATAATATTCCCATTGTACCAATGTACATTACACTGTTCAACCATGTATATTTCAAAAACATGACTAAACCATTACAGAAAGGCTCAAGTGAGATCACTGTCTCCACGTTCCAGTATAAAATCAATGAGGAATTAGGAACATGGGAAATTGGAGCGGGGTGGACAATACAACATATCATGGTTGAACTTTTGACACAACTCCAATTCTTGTCAAATCCCTTGGATTTCTGAGAAGCTACAAATCCGTGCACCCTCGATGTAAATGTACTCAATACTAGAGCATCCACAACCCTCTGGGGTAGAGAATTCCAAAGATTTACAACAACCCTTCGAATTGAGAGATTTCTCCTCATCTCAGTCCTAAATGATACTTTGTCTTAGACTGTGTACCCATGTTCTAGACTCCCCCAGCAAAGGAAACAAGTTCTGTGTCTTCTTTAAAATCTTGTGTACTTCAATTAGATCTCTTCATATTCTTCTAAACTGCAGAAAGTAATTGCTGAAGTATTGTCTTTGGGCTGTCTTTCTTTGAATCTGTGGTTGTCCTCAGTTCCCACATTCACCACTTGATTTGTTCCAAAAAGTAATAGATGTATGTCTCAGCTGCAACAGGGCAATGTTTCTGTGGTTCCTTAGCTCCCTTACAACCCCTACAGTGGTACGGATGATGTATGATTTCTCATGGTTCACATTGCCATGAACAATTGTACTTTCTCCATTTATATCCCTGATCCAATTGTAATGCACAGTCTGTTATGTATAATCAGATTGCCCTTTATCATGTACCATTTGGAAATCATGGAGATTTAAGCATAGAACCAATTACTTAGGCATGATAGGGAGCTAACTGTTTACCTTTCTGAAAGTGCTAGACCATGGTAGAGTAGCAGTGCTGTTTAGAAGTAGGAATTCTTCTTCAAGTGGGAATTCTTTACCAGTTCTGACCCCATACTCAGCATCCCCACCCTTAACGCCATCTCCAACCCCACCTACACCGGCACCATCACATTTGCAGGAACCACGGTGAACTTCTGACATTCTCAATCCCAGATTGACTGAAGTTGGCACTCACAAACTGTGACCTGTTGTCATAAAAGAGATGTCATGAAAAACAAAATTCTTGTGTGAGCTTGAGAAAAACTGCTTCTGCAGTCACCTTTTGTGACTTCTTAACCTCAATACATCATGAGAAGTAATTAATCATTTGAGGTAAAGACTTATAGTCAAAAACAAATCTATGTCCGCACATTCCCAAGGTCTGTTAGAGAATTTGGTGGGTGTTAAGTGTTCCCTTTGTTTTACAGCCTTCGGATGACAACTGGCAATGGATTCTTCAATGTCCCTGGAAATTCTGTTCTGCCCCCTGAGCTATTGTCCAGCACTTAGTGATTCCCATGTGTAATGTTAAAATATCTCCTATGTTTGAAATATGTATTCATGGTGAACCCATTGTGTCTTTGGAGCAGCCATTCCTGAGTTTAATATCAGCGAATGTTAACACATTCCCGGTCTCTTGATTTATTTTTGCTGAATCTGGCTTAACCAGGTGAGCCTTATTGGGCACTGCGCTGCTATGGACTGGACATATTACTGAAGTTCTCGGCTAAAGTCTACATCACAACTGGCCAAGCTATCAACCATCGATCTGGAAGGTACATCTGTCATCATCTTCCCTACATGCAAACTGTTTTGTAAGTAATTTTTATAAGATTGAAACCTTCGGAGGCATTCTTGCAAGTTCCTTCTTGCCCAGTAGAGAAACTAATATTTGTGATTCATTTCCAGCCCAATGATGTAGTCTTGTTGAGTAAAGGATATGAAATTTAATGCATTCTTGCACAGCCTCAACTGTTTCAGTTTATGTGATTATTATTTCAAGTGGTGTGTCATTAATGGCTGCCACAGGCTACACACAGAGGCATTTAGGACAGCAGAAGGGGTCACACAACTAGGTCAAGCTAGTGAGAACACTGACTTTTTTCTCCAGTTGCATATCTCCACAAATCCTTTCTTCCATATGAAAAAACTAAAAATGCATTCAGTAATATTTGCAGTGACAAATTTTTCAAATTATGGTCAACAACTCCAATAACCATGAACTAACAGAAGTGTATTAACTCCAGTCAGTTAAACCTGTCAGTCTTTGCACATGCAGATCTCCTCATGGTACATTGTTGATGGCTGTTCCTCTTGTACCAGTTCAATACTAGGGTGATATCTCTTCTCCAGGGATTGCCATTCATGTGGTGAGTGTTGTTGCTGTGGTAACCATTCCTGTTGCTCTCTTTCCATTGCTGAGGGAGAATGGAGTTCTGGGGCCAATGATCATCCTGTGCAGGAGACGATATCAATTTTTTCTAATCCACTGCCGACAGTAAGTGAAGAGCTTCTCTATCTGTCTGCATATACCTGTGGCTGCAATGATACATGCAATTGTTCACCATGGACAATCAAGGTGGCAACTGCTCTACACAAGTCGATCCAGTGGTTTTATCAAAGTAAGATTTGACTTTCGCTGTTTCTGATTGACTGACTGTCACACAAGCCTATTACTATCTCTGACCTCAGTAGCTTTTTTCACTATTGACAAGTAGTTTGGGTATCAAATGACATTAGACTTTGGATTAATTACTTTCCTATGCCTTCAATATGTGTATTTTCCATTTAAGGAATGTCTTGTCAAGTCTATGCTCGATTTGCATGATTGCTTTACAATCTCTTTGACAAGTTTCACTGTCACCCCAGCCTCTCCATCAGGGATAGTGTGGAGATGATATAAGGCGATGGATTTCCAATTCTTTATGAAGTGGCTGAAATCCTCCCTTGTACTTAAGGGCCAATATCACTCATCACATTGTCTGGAATACCATATCAACTGACTTGTGCTTTTAAATATTCTACATTCTCACCAATAGTCATTGAAGTCAGAATAGTCATCTTCAGGTAATCATTTCCTGTCAGTGTGAAGTGATCTACCCCTAGCTTCTCCCATGGTCTGTCTGGGTTGTCATGTATCATAAGTGGCTGTCTAGCTTGCTCAGCTTGGTATTCAGTCTTAGCACAGCATTGGCTAATGTGGCCCTTCCTCTCATTGCTTGTGTTTGGCCAGTAGGGCACTTCTTTTGCTTTGCTCAGACTTGACTCAATTCCTTGATGGCTTTCATGAAGACAGGTCAGTATCTCATCCCCTTAGAAATTATCAGAGAATCCCAACAGGGTGTGGAAAGAGGACATTCAGCCCATCAAGTCTGCATTGACCCTCTGCAGAGCACCCCATCCAGCCTCGGCCCTCCACCCCATTCCTGCAACTCTGTATTTACCATGGCTAACCCGCCTGGTCTGCACATCCTTGGACAGTACAGAACAATTTAGCATGATCAGTCCACCTGACCTGCACATCTTTCGACTGAGAGAGGAAACCGGAGCACCCAGAGGAAACCCACACAGACACGAGGAGAACTCCACACAGACAGTCACTCAAGGTTGAAATCAAACCTGGGTCCCTGACATCATAAGGCAGCTGTGCTAAGCACTGTGTCACCATGCCACCCATTCCTTGGAACCTATTTTCTTTCTAGAAAATGCCATCTTGGGTTACCACTTCATCTCTGTCTGTCCATTATGGTAAGCTGGTGTGTCCTTGATGCTCTTCGGCCATTTTTCCATCACAATTTGCTGCAGTACTTGGAGAATTGCACCTGTTGCTCAGTTTGTTTGATTTGAGCAGTTTGGTACCTGTTAGATTCGACGTCCCTGCTGGGTTAATAACTTCAACAGCATGTCAAACTATTGCTTTTCTTTGATCCTGGAAGATTGCATCCTCTGCTTTCACATCTTCAAATTTCCTCACAGGGAATCCTCCACTCAACAATTTGATAGTAATTTACATTTTTTTCCCTTGCTTATATTTCACAATCGCATCATATCTCTGAAAACAAAATTATGTTCTTTGCAGATGCTTTGGAGCAGATAGAAGTAGATTGAGGAAGATGCTTTGGAGTGGCTTGTGGTAAGGCTCCATTGTCATTTTGTCTCTCCTAAACAGGTCTTGCTTAAAGTTTTACCCAGCAAAGAGCCAGGCACCTTTCTCTATCTGGGAGAAGCATTGTTCAGTTTGTTTAACCCCCTGGATACAAATACAACTGGACATCTAGCTGAGTAATGGCTTCTCCAAGCCCTGTCTCCCTGGGATCACACTGCAATCTGACTTCCTCATCGACATTGTTCGACCACAGCACTGGATTGTCATTGTGAGTTGTTTGACTTTAGTGAAAGGTGCTTCTTGTTCTATGACCCAAAACCACTGCACATCTGTAACATTGAGCTTGCATCGAGGCTCACACTCAGGTGAAAATATTATTAAGAATTTTGCTTTATGGCTCACAAATCCAATGATTTATTGCACTGCTATTGGTTAGTCCATCTCTACTAAAGCTCTCATCTCAGGATCCTGCTGAAGTCTTTTGTTGTCAGTACGTGACCAACTATTTAATTTCAGGCATCTTCTATTGCATCTTTTTCTTGTTTAACGTCAGATTCATTTTGTGAACTATTTCTAGTACCAGATTCTGATTGCGATCTTTGAGTCTTTTTCCAATGTGCCTCAACATCAAAAGACTAGCAGATCATCCACAAGAGCTTCCACTCCAGGGAGATCACTCACTATCTCAGGCTGTCAGCGTTGATACTTTTCTGGAGCTTCTGCAAACATCGAATGTCATGTGCAACCATCTGTACCTCCCAAATGACGTGTAGTTAGAAATAATGGAGCAAATCCATTCGGAAGGAGCATCATACCAGATTCAAAACATTAACTCTGCATTTCTCTCCACAGATGCTGCCAAATCTGCTGAGCTATTCAACGCTTCCTTGTCCCTATTTCAGATCTCTAGCACCCACATTATTCTGCTTTTATAGAATTATTGGGAGCATGGAAGAGTTGTAATTAGCGGAATTCCACAGGGAACAGTACTGGGACCATAATTATTTGCAATATATATTAATGAGTTATACGATGAGGTGAATGCACCATCGCCATGACACATAAATACTTGGAAAGATAAATGTTAAGGATAACGCAAAGAATCCACAGAGGGATAGAACAGGTAAGGTGAGTGGGAAAAGTATTTGTTGATTGTATATAATGTGGGAAAATGTGAGGTTATGCATTTTGGCAGAAATAATAGAAAAACAGAATTTTATTTAAATAGAGAAAATCTGCAGAAAACTCCAGTACAGAAGGATTTAGTGTTCCACATATAATTTACACAAAGCTAGTCTATAAGTTCAGTAGACAAATGGAATGGTAGAGAAGCATTGCTAAACATATACAAGCCATGAAATGGATCACACCTGGAAGAAATAATGAGAACAGTTTTGGTCTTCCAATCTAAGGAAAGATACATCGGCATTGGAATCATATCCTAATGCAACTGACTTCATCAGTAGAAAAGGCTTTCACTCCATCAATTTGCATGAGATCTGTAATCATCAGTACCACCACTTACAGGCCTGTGCTCAGTACCTTGAGAGATGTTATGATGCCTATATTATTAAGAATGCTCATGTTCCTGCTTCATTCAGCCCAATGCATTACAGGGATGGTTACTGGAAGACAAGGGCTCACATCTGTACTCTGCCTGATGGATCCATTACTCAACCCTGTGTCCACTATCACTTTATATCCCACCACTGCCACAAACCACACCCCACTCCCACAACTATAGTATAAATGGTGCTCCCTCCACACAGTTCAGATGAAGAGTCATCTAGACTCAGAGCATTAGCTTATTCTCTCTCCATGGATGCAGTCTGACCCATTGTGATCTCCAGATTTGTTGCTTTCTGGTTTTTTTTTTGTTCCTCAATGAGATCTGGACTGAAATAAAACTTGTCGCACTCCTTCCAGACCGTAATGGTAGAGTTGCCACTTTGCTCAGGTTTTTAACAAAATAATAATTCCTTATATATATCACAGATTTGCCCTGAGTGTAAAGAAAATCCATATTCAGCCTTTTTATCTCCTTTCATTTCCGTAGCAATTGGATATTGAAACTGCACAATCATTTTAACTCACCCTGTAATTCAAAGTCCAATGCTTTTTTATAAAACTTCTTCCTTGCTGCTCTGACGTAGTTTGCTCTTTTGCAGCACAGAAAATCCACACACCTTCAGTTCACCGTTGCTGCCATCACGTTTCAAGTGATGAGTCTTTAATGGCTGCCATAGATTGCACAAAGGGGCACTTACAGCAGTGATAGGGGTCACATGACTACAACAAGCTAGCCAGTACATGAAGTACAAATGCATTTCCTCAAACAAAAATGTCACACATTAATATTGAGACTGGTAGGAGCATTCTAGCCCCCAGATCAATTCACCACAAGCTCCTTCTTTACCCTGACCTATCACATCACCACAGTGGATGATACATTTTGCAGCCCATCAGCCTCTTTCAGACTCATATGCATGGACAATTTTCACGCCAACAGCCAATAGAGACCAAAACAGTGCACAGTACTCCAGGGGCAGAACTTTGCAAGGGGTGACAGGCAACAGGACCAATTAATTCAGTGGTGACCCATTTGTCCCTAGTCTCAGCGATGAATGGCCATTTGCAATGTTCAGCTGGCAGGCGGAGGTTGGAGAATGCAGGTGATTTCTAGTAGTTTATTGGGACTTTGGCTGCAAAAGGTCCTTTTTCTTGATCAGAAACACCCCTTTGCATTCCCATCAAAGGTCCTGTCCCTTCTTAGAGGTGTCCTCCACCCCTACTCTCTAAACTTCATGTTCTCAATCTATTAAGATCCCAGACATCCCATCTCCAGCCAATTATTCAACTTGAAAGCATTATATAGTTGCAAGTCAGCCACACAAAGCGAGTGTTGGCTCTCAGCCGACTATTTCAGTGGTGCAATGAGAAACATTGCCTCCCCTTCAGGTGTGTGGGCTTCACAAAATCCTTGTGCAATTGTAACAATATTTCCATGTACTTATACTTCAATCCCTTTGCTATGAAGGCCAACATGCTAACTTTTTACTGTAAACACATCCTGACTTAGTGTGTTCTTTCACCAAGCATCAGGGTCTTTGTAAACATAAAGTTTCACACCTTCCAAACATATTCTGGTTTTCCATCCTTGTTTGCAAATTGACTAGGTTCACTCTTCCTTATCTTACAGTCCGTCTGCCACCTTGTTGCTAAAAACATGATTTTGGGCAGAAACCTTAACCAGTTTGACTCAATGCCACAAATTACAGTACAGGGTACTTGAAAACAGCTTATTTATCCCTTCACTCTGCTTCTGGTCCATTAGCCCATTCTCTAGCCATGACTCATCTATTGCACGCAGCTCCATTATCTTGTAAAGCTATTACACTTTTGAACGTCAGTCGCTGAAACCATTCTAGAATCTGATGAATTTTGGAAAATCATAACTGGTTCAACACCTCTCTAGTGTGTAGAACATTAGATCCTAAGGATTTGTCAGCTTTTGTTACATTAAGCTTCTGCTGATATTAATTACGTAATTCTCATCTGATGAATCCATTGATACCCTCTGTTCCTGCTATGCAGTTGCAACATTCATTATTTCCCAAGATAATTGCTTCCGTCTCTACTCTGAGGATACAAACATTTGCTGTTGCTGCTTTAAACCAACCAACAGTTACAGACGTACAATCACGGGTCAAATCGACTCTGTCATCCATTATTACCTTGTGATCTCAGTCAGACATACCTGCACAGTATCTCCACAAAGCCTTGGAATATGTGAAACAATATTCAGCTCAGATGTATAAACACAACCCATACTGGTGATCACTCTATCCCTTCCTGATGTATATTATGCCCCCTGGAAGTAATTCTTTGCATTACTGGACCGTTCATATTTACTTGCATCTCAGCAAAATACAACAGTAGCCTCTGAGATGCAAATCATGAGACCGCATACATTCTAAAATTAGCACAAGTGTGGATAAATACTTACAAGGCCAGTGGGAAAAACTGCTTATTCTATGACTAACCAACAATGCAGTGATATTTCAGCTCAAACATAGTTGAGAGCGAGCCACCCCTTTCTGAGAACTACTAAATTCAGAAAAATAAATATAAAAACATGTATCACTAGTCTCATAAATCTTAGACTAGAGGAATCCTTAATGTAAACAGACTGCAACAACATGAAATTCAACACTTCCATAGTGATCATTGGTGATTTTACAAAGGCCTTTTTAACCTAAAAGATATATTTGTACTCATTTGCGTAATTAACATTTATTGTTTCTCATTAATTTTATCACAAAATTGAGTTAAAACAGTTGTCAGGAAACTCAGATCAACACTAAAGTTATTGGAAAAATGGGATTTACAATAACATGTCCAATTTTTAAGAATCACAAATACAAACAATATCTTTCTCACGACACTCTCTCAGGATTGCTCCTTGATTCTGTACACAGTGAGCTCTTGATTACAATCACACTGCTCTGATCAAAGGCCAGTTGAGACTAGTCATTGTACCACAAGAAATGGAGGAAAATTGCTAAAGCCATTTCTTTTATCAAATACAGCATTAAAAATTTTTTTGAAGTCATTAACAGTTGGTCGGGATGTGAGAGTTGGACGAGGATTTTTAGGCCAATTAGTTTCAACGCAGCTGGAAGTTTTTCAATGTAAAATTTACTGGCCAGCAATGTAAACTATTTTATGACATTCTTTCTTAAAGCAAAAATATTTTTGCTTAGCAAATGTCTATTTAGAATGCCACTTTTTAAGGAACAGATTAGCAGTATTAAATGAAGATTAGCTGTACTTCTGTTCAAAAGACATCTTTGATTTGATAGTTGGAGGTGGTGATGGCAATGCCAATTAGTAACATTCCGTTATTCTCTTTCCCTGAGCAGCAAGATAGGAAGATGAAAAAACTCTATCTGGGACAGAGCACATACACTACTGTAAGAGCTATGTTTAAATTGTAAGGTTTGCAGAGGATACAAACGAACTCAAAATGGTCACAGTAGTCATAGAGATATACAGAATAGAAACAGACCCTTCCATCCAACTCGTCCGTGCTGACCAGATATCCCAACCCAATCTAGTCCCATTTGCCAGCACCTGTAGCCAGAACATGAGTGTTAATACCCTTGGCTCCTTAGTGGAATGGACAGAATTCATGTAATCCATTCAGTACTCAGCACATTTGTATGCAGGAGGTGTGTATTTTCTTAGCTGCATGGTATGAATCCCAAGCTAAATATCTTCAGCAGTAAGCTTTTGTGTGTTTAAAAACAAGGAAGGTTATTATTTTCATACATGTATCTGTAAAAATCCTGCACTGTTTCACTCAGTCATCTCACACACACTCTTACAAAATCTCAAAGGTTAAATATGCATATAATATTAGAGTTTTTAGTTATATCAGCAATTTCTTTCATGGCAAGGCTGTAGTTTCTTAGGTGAAATTGATGCTTTAAAATTGAAGTGAGGGTCTTGTGAAGTGAAAGACTCTCAATAAGCCACGAGATTTCCTGAAATCTAATTTCTATGTGGTCAGTTCTCAACTGTAATTGGGACTGGTTGGGAGAATCCTCTCTTTGTTGGGGTCTCCCTTTCGAGATATTGCTATTTAAGATATTACTATTAGTTACATTGCCTGTTTGCAGCTACCTCAATGCTTTTGTTGGAACTCCGACTGGAGACAGCTTCTTGCTCATTTTAAAAGGAGAAAACAAATTGTTCCCTCATCATGTGACTTTCCATATATTAAAATGCAGTTTCCAACTGAGGGGATGGTTTATCTTGGTAGCACATGCTATGTTATTGTTTAACATTTTGACAGTTTGAGACAGTCTGTGTTTGAATGGCCTATTCAATTTTACAGTATCTTTTTGGATTAGTTTCAGGAAAAGGCAAGATTCCAAATCTGTGTAGAATTTTCCTTTTGTTTCTCTTGAGACAAAGGAAATGGTTACAAACCACAAAAGAGATCAGATGGACCTCAGACATAGTTTGCAGTCTCCGGTGTTTATTTTTAAAATAAAGAAAGATCTTTGAAGTTCAGAATATACTGGAGCATGCCGTGAGGAGATCATATTTGCAAAAAGTGATTCTGTGGTGTACAGCCAAGTTTATAAGCTGTTTACTCTTCTACTTTGCAATTTATAGTTAAGAGAGGAATGTCAAAGTCATTTGCTGTAATGTGCAGCACTCCCAGAGGAGACACCAATGAAAGAATGTAAAGGGTTAGTCAATCTAAAAGAATCAAAGAAAGCTAAAGTCAAAAATCAGATGGAATATACCTTGGAGTACATCAAGAAAATTGATGGCTATTTGTTAGTGGGCATCTTTCTGAAATCCTTATTGAAGGAACTGTGCCTGGAAATACAAAAAAGGAAACATAATGGTAAGCTCTAAAATGGACAAAGGTAACCCAGGAAATGATAATCTAGTCAGCCTGATATCCATTCTAGGGTAAGGTTTTGTAGATACCTGAAGGAAGAAATGAGCAACTGAATGAAGGAATACAGATTTATAAAAGATGACTAACTTGGTGTGATTTGCAAGAGGTCATGTCTGTTGGATCTATTGAGGAAATAACATCTTTGCAGTCAGCTGTAATTCACGTGGTTAAAGATCACACAATATCAGGTTATAGTCCAACGGGTTTAATTGGAAGCACTAGCTTTCGGAGTGCTGCTCCCTCATCAGGTGGTTGTGACAACCTCAGCAAATCACTAACGGCAATATTGGTGCCTACAGGTTACATAACTGACTATGAAAAGGGGACAGAAATAAAGCTCTCCAGGTTTATATATCATACTAAATTAGAAGGAATTGCAAACAACAGGGAACAGGTTGGTTAGATACAGAAAGCCCTGATTGGATGGTGAAACTGGCTTGGTATCCAATAGATGTAATTTAGTGTGATAACAGGAAATGGTAATAAACATTGGAAATGCAAGCTACATGATATTTTCCAGGAACTAGCACAGGAGGGAGATTTATTGGGGCTCATGCGTAACTCACTGAAACTATCAGTATGTAGCAGCACTCCATTCTGCAAGTGGAATCGAGAGCTGTATGGCCAGAGAAATAGAAAACAAATCCCAGTAACGTATTTTCAATTTGTGCAGCGTGCTAGATGATTTTGTTTGAGCAATTGTGCCTGGTCTGCTTGTATTGCCATTGTTTGTATTATGTAAATTCTAAAGCCTTTTCTTGTCGGAAAAATGGCAATTATGTAACCAAAAAAAAAATTGATTAAGTAAGCACCAAAGCTATGAGGAGAGGATCAGAACTTTTACAATGGTTAACAGAGAGCTTAAAGGTGTTTTTATTTAGTTTTGATTTCTCTCCACAGATGGTGCCAGACCTGATGAGGTTTTCCAGCAATCTCTATTTTTGTTTTTATTTAAAGGTGTTCTCAAGGATAAAGGTAAGATAAACAGCAAAATGTTCATATTGCAGATATTCTGACAAGTGGCACAGTCCCAAACTTAGGAGAATGATTATAATTTTATTATTTTCCATACAGCCAAGTCTGTATGGTGCTATGGATGTGTTGTTAAGACAGAGAGTCATCAGGACTTGGAGGTGCTGGTGTTGGACTGAGGTGGACATGTTCCTTCATCAGGAACTTACAACCACCTGATGAAGGAATAGCGCTCCGAAAACTAATGCTTCCAAATAAACCTGTTGGACTATAACCTGGTGTTGTGTGATTTTTAACTTAAGACAGAGGGGGCTGATCATGTTAACTAGTTTACCAGAGTTAAGAAAATAACCCAACAAAAACATGTTATGGTGCATGCCATTGTTAAGAAAATTTCCTTTTTTGGCCTGAATGAGATTTGGGTCATTGATATATTAAATAAAGAATAGATTAGATTCCCTACAGTGTGCCCAACAAGTCCACACTGACCTTCTGAAAAGTAACCAGACTCATTTCCCTACATTTACTCCTGACTAATGCACCTAACACTATGGGCAATTTAGCATGGTCAATTCACCTGACCTGCATATCTTTTGGAACATGGGAGGAAACCCATGCAGACACAGAGAGAATGTGCAAACTCCACACAGACAGTCTCCCAAGGTGTGAATTGATCCCAGGTCCCTGGTGCTATGAGGCAGCAGTGCTAACCACTGAACCACCATGTCACCCATAAAGCTTTGATGAAGTTAAATGAAAAAGACATAAAACACCTATAACTCCCAGGAACATCCATGCTGTTCAAGATATTGATTAGGTAGGCCCTTCAGCTAGAGAGTAAACTGAAGCAGCCAGCAGAGTTGTAACAGTTTGAATCAATGGAATAGAAAGTAATTAGTGCATTTCAGTAATAGAGGCACCTTTGAAATTTGAAAACTTTGGGCAGAATGTTCCCAAAATCAGGACCACTGTGGCCAATGGTGCAGATAATAAAATATGGCGAGATCACAAAAATTAGATTCTCCCTGGTGAGAGGAAGAGTCTGATTTTCCACCCAAGCTTTTAGCGACAAGATGAGCATCGCGTTAATGACCAATGGCAGGTCTTTTTGCAAACATTAACATCTCTGAATTTAACAAGAAATTCTTGAGAAATGTCTTCCCACAGAGACTGGTGAGAATGTGGACCTCGCTTCAACAGGGAGTAGTTGAAACAAGCAGGAGAGATGTACTCAAGGGAAATGAGGTAAGCAGACGCAAAAGAGACTTGTTCTCAATTAGCTTTTTCTCACTTGAGTGCTCATCAGCTAATGTTCTGAAAGATAAGAGAAATACTCAAACAGATACATAGCAAATCATAGTACTATATATGGTGCACATTTTGAGGGAGTATGAACTGGTCAATGGCTTATCATAGAGTACACAGGAAGCATTAACAAGAATGATAAGCTACACCAAATTAGACAGAATATCCATTGCAGACCATGTAGGTCAGAAATAATATGACTTTTAATGACAAACTGAGGTATAAGGCTCTTGACTGCACTTTTATAGTCTCAAGTTCCTGTTATGGGCATATACTGAATTAAGATTCTGCAACCAAGTCTCAATGCTGTGCTTTACCATAGTCAATGAAGAGCATCTCATTGGCATCTGTGGAGAGAAGTCCATATCAAATATCAACCATCTTTACCTCTCTTTGGCCAGGTTTTTTTTCATATTCTTACATGGGATGATGATGTCACTGGCTAAGGCAGCATTTATTGTCCGGAGTCAAATGCATTGCGGTGGGTCTGGAGTCATATATAGGCCAGAACAGGTAAGGATAGCAGATTCCTTCCCTAACAGACATTAGAGAACCAGATGGGTTTGTCCAACAATTAACAATGGATTCGCAGTCATCATTAGACTCATCCTTCCAGATTTTACTGAGTTCAAATTACAGCATCTGCTATGGTGGGATTTGAACTCAGGTCCTCAGAACATTTCCTGTGTCTCAGGATTTACACTACACCATTGCCTCCCCAACAAATCAACAATACGATGACCAATTTGTGATCAATCTGAACCATTTTGCCGATAAACTCAAACTAAAATTCATCTTCCATGAAGAAAAGTGGGTCCAGCAAAACCAGATAATTTGCAATATTTTAAATTGTTAGGAACTTACTCAGAGAGGAATTTTATGGTGACCGTTTGCTCTTCTTTGGGAACACACCAATTCACTACCGCCCTCAACTGGTGAACCAGGAAATGTTTTCTCTACCAATAGAACAGACTTTGGGATGTGAAATGAAAATCAAAAATTAAACAGTTTAATGTATGGCTGCTGCTGGAAGTTCATTGAACTACGATGAGCATGTTTCAGTTTTTTGAGTTAATGTCAGAGGCCTGACCTCAACATGAAATTGCCGGGCCAAAGACATCAAAACAAAATTCTGTGTGGCAGCCTTATCATGTACCTATCCCCAAACAGAAAGGAAATTCTCACGGATTCAAGAACTTCTGCCTTTGCACCCTCAGAATTCATGTGTTCAAAAAACGTTATGGATTTTCATCTTTAAAATGTTGGATTGTTGATTACAATTTAAACTCGCAAGCTTTTAACTCAAAAATAACTAATGGGTTGAAGTTGATATTTCCATGAATGACAATATGAAGATAGATATAGATTTGGTTCAATTTCAACTCACACTTCTTCAGACTGAATAGCCAGGGAGCATATTCACTGTCTCAGTAACAAAGTGGTTGATGGGTTGATCTGTTCATCAATAAGACGGAATTGAGAGCAATGCTTGTAAAACTAGTCCTCCAGTACAAAGCCAAAAATCTCACAACACCAGGTTATAGTCCCACAGGTTTATTTGGATGCACTAGCTTCTGGAGTGCTGCTCCTTTATCAGGCAATCACCTGAACCACAGGGCTGGAAATTCCGCCCCCTGATAATGCATGGCTAATGTGATCCAGACAGCTGTTCATTACACATTGGCACCACCTGGGAGGAGCTGCTGGTAATGCACCCACCTGACACCCAGATCGCAGAGGGGCCAAAACATAGTAGAGAGATGGCAAGGCCATAATTGTAGGGTGGGAGTCGCTGGTGGGGGAGACGGCAACTTCCCACCCCTTCCCACTTGCCAGTTCCTTCAATAACGTATTGAGTGCCATTGAACAAGGGACTCTCCATGCCCTCTACCACCAACTGGGACATTGCAAAGCACTCTGACAGGTCTTGCTATTTGGACTTCTCGCATGTGAGTCCCCATTGGCTGGACTCCAGTAGTGGCAAGATGAGGCCCTGAGGTGAGCCTTAATTGGACATGTGGGGGTGAGTAGACTTTGAAACCAACTATCCCTGATCCATCAGGTTTACTCTGGATGTCAATAACCCAAGGCATTTCCAACAGTGGAATATATCCAATATTCTTTGTTAAAGCAAAGCACCTACAAAAGGTACTGCAAAATTCTTATCCATACAATGCTTACAGTAACAAGTCAATCTTCTTCCATGGACTTGTCAGATCAAGGCTGATGATCAGCCTTCTCCATCTCAATGTCCCTTCATTGGTTAATTGACCTTCCTCCCCCACCTGGCTAAATTGTTACAGTGAGGCAAACTGTTTTAGGTTCTCTCCGTACAAAGAAACTATTCATTCAAAGTCTTTAACAATATCCAGTCTCCAGAAAATGATCTGTTTGACCACTGACAAACATCACAAACATGTCATGTATGCCTTGTTGGTTTCATCAATTAACTTATTAAAAGACACTTATCGTTTGCCTTTTATAACTTTTGACATAATACTTTAGTTTCCACTCACTATTATGACATCCAATCAACTGTATGATATTTACACAGCATAATTCCATTACAAATTCAGCCGATAAATAGTTTACATGATCACATCCAATTCTCTGTGTCTGTTTTAAAGAAAACTTCAGCTTTTTCCAGAGTTACTGTGACTGTATCTGCTGATTTACAAGGTTTGGTGTAATCAAATACACATATTCCATTAGACTAACACAAGCACTTCCAAATTTTGAGACCTTTCTAATCATTAGGTCATCATCAAGTTTCATATTTCTTCTTCTCATTTCATTATAGCTTAATTTCAGCGAACCCAGCAAATTCTAGGTTAATATCGACAGACTTCACTCAGTGGAGGTCTGGGAAGGCCATTAGCAACATGAATGGAGCACAGATATATGTCGATATGCCCAGCAGTCTAACGGTGGAGTGGAAAGATTTGAAAAAATTCCAATGAAAAGGATTCATGGTGGGGCATGGGCTGCATGGCTAACAGAATAAAATGAAAGCTGAACTGTAATTTTCCAAAGTAAAACCATACTGAACAGCAACTTCCCTGTAGGAACTGTGTCCACACTTATGACAGCAGTTGATCGATGAGGATGGGTTAAAGTTGAGCATCAGCAGTGTGGAATGGCTGTCTCTGTGACTCTTGTAGAGAACACAGTTTATTAAGGTGGGACACATACAAATCCCCTTTAACAAATGAGATCAAAATCTGTCTGCAAAGAAATAGCCTCCATGTTTCAGTTACAGCAGGGGTCAAACACCTGCCGTTTAAACTTGGATTACGCTGCAATAATATATTTAGGATTATTTGAGGATTCTGTTTATACTGAATGAAAAAGGTGAATGTTTAACAAAAAGAAAATCTTACCAAAAGTGAAAGTATGTGTATTGCTTTGTTTGGTGTTTTGTCATCAGATCGTTTACACAATGCAGAATATCCAATTCAACAGATGGTGATGGAGACGCTTTTCTTGAAAGAGCTCTTCTGATCCAGAGTGTGATCCGTATAATGTTGCTGAAGCTAAGACGCTTCAGAATAAAATTGATCAACTCTTTGCACCTGATGCCAAAGACGTTTTGAGAAAGTTGGTAAGGACAAGCCAGGGAACATTAGAGGGGTGAGCTTGACGCGTTGTTGGCAAGTAATTGGAGGGAATTGTGAGGAACAGGATTTACACATATTTAGAAAGGCAAGAACTGATTAGGGATAGTCAATATGGTTTTGTGTGTGGGAAATCGTGTCTCACAAACTTGGTTGAGTTTTGTGAAGAAGTAACAAAAAGGATTGATGAGGGCAGAGCACTGGACGTGATCTATCTATATTTGGTAAGGCGTTCAACAAGGTTCCCCATGGGAGACTGGTTAGTAAGGTTAGATCTCATGGAATACAAGGAGAACTAGCTATTTGGATACAGAACTAACTCGAGGGCTGTTTTTCAGACTGGAGGCCCGTGACCAGTGGAATGCCAGAAGCATCGGTGCTGGATCCACTGCTTTTTTATCATTTACATAAATGATTTGGATGTGAACATAGGAAGTATACTTAGTAAGTTTGCAGATTTCATCAAAATTGGAGGTGTAGTGGACAGCGAAGAATGTTACCTCAGATTTCAACAGGATCTTGATCAGATGGGCCAATGGGCTGAGGACTGGCGGGTGGAGTTGAATTTAAATAAGTTTGAAGTGTTGCATTGTGGGAAAGCAAATCTTAGCAAGACTTATATACTTAATAGTAAGGTCCGAGGAAGTGTTGATGAACAAAGAGTCCTTGGTGAAAAAGTCTACAGCCTTAAAACATGTCTGTAAACATTTAGATTAAAATATAATGCTGCATTATAGAACACATTTGCTGCACACTAGAAAATAGGCAGAAAGGCTCAGAAAAAGATGGGGGAGCTCAAGGTAGGCAGAAGATACAATGTATGCACCAAGGTATGCACCAAGTGATAACTGGATGCTCGAAGGAAGTTAAGAACACTTGCCTTAACATCAGTGAATCTGTGTAAACAGGACATCAACTGATAACATTCACGACTTTCCCTTGTGAAATTAATGACAGTGTTTGATTCTGACCCTGAAACAAAATTCGGTACTATCAAAAGCCTTGTAATTGAGGGTCAGGTCCTGTCAATTATAATAGATTCTTATTACTCCTTGCAAGCAAGGCAGACACAGAAGGAAAAACATCTTTGCTGTTACAAGTCCCTAACTTGAGAGTTCAAAAGGACACTAGAGAGAGAGAGAGAGACTATTTTAATGCTGAGGCTGCTGAAGCCAGTAGAATATTAACTCTTAATGTTTACCTGCTATGGATTGAACGTAATTGCATTTTTGAGATTTTATGATGATATTGAGTAGCCATTACCAGTTATTACATACAAACTGTGTAAAAGTTAATATTGATGAAGCCTTAACTCACTTGCTGTTCTTGCAGAACACTCTACTGACCTTACAGACTTAAAAATCTAACTAATCAGATCTTATGTCTTATTAAATTTGAATCACAACTCTGAAGAGAAAGCATGTTTAATTCAAAGACATGTTTAAATGCAACTTTATGGTAACATCTCAGCCTCAGGTACAGCATGATTCAGTGCTTAAAAAGGAGTATGCTCCTAGCTTAGAAATTATTCTAGGCCTAACATTGTGTGTCAGGAAGCCATTTTAGGGTCAAAAGTTTGCCCACCTTGTTAAGAAGCCATTTTGTAAAACAATTGTATCTGACATGCGAGCTGTGCAAGGTTAACTTATGAATTCTCCAATTAGCTCAGACTGGTACCTCTTTAATGATAGGAGTATATCTCTGTGGCAGACACCTAACTCAGCTGGGTATGTTTTTCCCACCTGATGAATGGCTTAGGGCCTGTGGGAGTGATTAGTCAAGTGTATGCAGACCTGTCAATTAACTTTTTTTCCTTACAAATTATTGTGTTTCACTGTTATCTGTTTAATTAAGAACATGCAATGTTTTCTAAACTTCTGTATAAAGGAAGCCACTTTGTATCAGTACATTGGAGTAGCCTGCTGAGGCATTTGAAGAACTGGGACCCTATGCTCCTAGGTTATTAGAACCTAGTTAGTTTAGCTTAGAGGTATCAGTGTTATGTTGTAAAAGTGATGCTATTGGTAAATAAAGGGGATGACTAAAATTAAGAGGTTTTTATTCCAGACTTCCAAAGAGTACAATCTCCAGGACGAACCAAGCAAGAGAGGCTTACAGGTCTGAGTCCACAAAGGATTCACTGGGCCATCTCAAATCTGTACTTTAACATTCGAGTGCAGGTTCATAGTTCTTTGAAAGTAGAATCACAGATAGATAGGATAGTGAAGGTGTTTGGTATGCTTTCCTTTATTGGTCAGAGTATTGAGTACAGGAGTTGGGAGGTCATGTTGCGGCTGTTGGTGAGGCCACTTTTCAGAATATTGCCTGCAATTCTGGTCTCCTTCCTATTGGAAGGATGTTGTGAAGCTTGAAAGGGTTCAGAAAAGATTTACAAGGATGTTGCCAGGGTTGGAGGATTTGAGCTATAGGTAGAGGTTGAAAAGGCTAGGGCTGTTTTCCCTGCAGTGTTGGAAGCTGAGGGGTGATCTTATAGAGGTTTCTAAAATCATGAGAGGCATGGATAGGATAAATAGACAAAGTCTTTTCCCTGGTGTGGAGGAGTCCAGAACTAGAGGGCATAGGATTAGGGTGAGAGGGGAAAGATATAAAAGAGACCTATGGGACAACTTTTTCATGCAGAGGGTGGTGCGTGTATGGAATGAGCTGCCAGAGGAAGTGGTGAAGTCTAGTACAATTACAACATTTAAAAGGCATCTGGATGGGTATATGAATAGGAAGGGTTTGGAGAGATATGGGCCAAGTGCTGGTAGGTGGGACTATATTGGATTGGGATACGTGGTTGGCATGGACGAGTTGGACCGAAGGGTCTGTTTCTGTGCTGTACATCTCTATGGCTCTATGATTCTATAATGATTTTGGTGGTTTTAAAACAATTAAGTTGCGTTTAATGGTACCTTTGTGCAAATATTTCATTAAACAAACTGTGCCATTTCAAATTAATATGCATGATTTATGTTCTGCAATTTTTACATATTTCCACATGGTGACCACCCACACACACAACAGTTCACTCAGAACGCAAATTAATCACCATTTTTGGAAGGATTTTTTTGTGGTTTCAAATGTTGATTTTTTTTCACCACAATCTACGATATCCTTACGACTAAAACTCACTAACTCCTGAATGATAGCTCTATCATTTCACGCGTCTTTAATGTAAAAAAGTAATGGGTAAGTACATCATTCTCAAGTTGTTAGAGTGACTTCAGTGCAGAGCTGATTGGCACAGACTACACTAATATAACCTGTGGGGACCAGGAAGCATGCTCAGATTTCTGCACTGAACTACACATCTGCACATTCCTATCAGGTTTTCTCCATTAATATATTGATGAGCATACATCGCTTCACTGTTGTTTTCATTGTATATTCTGGGCCATCGTCTATGAGATATTTTGCTGTGATCAGGTGGAATCAAAAGCACAATATTGTATATATGAGTCATGATGTGGAAGAGCCGGTGTTGGACTGGGGTGTACAAAGTTAAAAATCACACAACACCAGGTTGTAGTCCAACAGGTTTAATTGGAAGCACACTAGCTTTCGGAGCGACGCTCCTTCATCAGGTGATAGTGGAGGGCTTGATCGTAACACAGAATTTATAGCAAAAATTTGCAGTGTGATCTCACTGAAATTATACATTGAAAAATTGATTGCCTGTTAAGCCTTTCATCTGTTAGAATACAGCGAGAGTTTCACTTCTTTCATGTGTAAATCACAAAACCCTTTTTTTTAAAGTTGCATTCTCGGGTTCGCTGTTAACAATGGTGATAGCTAGACAATATGTTGAAGGTGTTAGCCCCCTGTGTTCTCTGTCTATGACCTGATGTTTAGATTGATTCTAATCTAAAATGTGAGATAACAGAGTATTACATAAATTCATGCAGTTTTTAAGCTCAGAGTTCTACATGAATGCATGTAGTTTTTGAATAAAGTGCAATGTAACTCTGCAAGTACAAAAAAATTCACAATACAACATATATGTGTGCATGTGGGTCTTTGTCTGTGTGTGTGTCTGTCTGTGGGGTGGGGGTTATGAGTGTGAGAAAGTGTGTGTGTGTGTGTTGTGAGTGCAGAGTGTCTTAAGTCTGTGAGGGGGTGCATGTGTGGGAGTGTGTGTGTCTATAAGGGTGTATGTGGGTGTCTGTGTGCGTGTCTGTGTGTACCTGTATCCATGTGTATGTGAGAATATGTGTGTGTAGGAATATCTGTGTGTGTGTAGTGCAATGGTGGTCCCCTGTAATGTGACATGAACCCAAGGTCCTGGTTGAGGCCCTCCCTATGGGTACCGAACTTGTCTACCAGCCTCTGCTCGACCACTTTCCTCTGCTGCCTGTCCCGAAGTCCACCTTGGAGGATGGTCACCCGAAGGTCCGAGGCTGAATGTCCTGGACCACTGAAGTGTTCCCCAACTGGGAGGGAACCCTCCTGTCTGTTGATTGTTGTGCGGTGCCCATTCATCCGTTGTCGTAGCCTTCGCTCGGTTTCCCCAATGTACCATGCCTCCGGGCATCCTTGCCTGCAACGTATAAGATAGACAATGTTGGCTGAGTCACATGAGTACCTGCCATGTACAAGGTGGGAGGTGTTCCCATGCGTAATAGTGGTATCCATGTCCACAATCTGACACGTCTTGCAGCGTCCACCCTGACAGGGTTGTACGGAGTTGTCCTGAGAGCCGGGCAGTTTGCTACGAACAATGATCTGTTTGAGGTTTGGCGGTTGTTTAAAGGCAAGCAGTGGAGGTGTGGGGAAGGTCTTGGTGAGGTGCTCATCCTCATTGATAATGTGCAACCCATAGGAACGGCCTCAACCGGGTCCTTGGGTTCATGTCACATTACAGGTGATCACCATTGCACTATACACACACACACACGGACACACACACAGATATTCCTACACACACACACTCTCACATACACACGCACACAGACATCCACACACACCCTTATAGACACACACACACTCCCACACATGCACCCCCTCACAGACTTAAGACACTCTGCACTCACTACACACACACATACACACTTTCTCACACTCACAACCTCCACCCCAGACAGACACACACACACACAGACAAAGACCCACATGCACACATATATTTTGTGTGGTGAATTCTTTTGTACTTGCAGAGTTACATTGTACTTTGCTCAATAACTGCATACATTTATGTAGAACTCTGAGCTTAAAAACTGCATGAATTTATGTAAAACTCCGTTATCTCACTTTTTAGATTAGAATCAATCTAAACATCAGGTCACAGACAGAGAACACAGGGGGCTAACACCTTCAACATATTGAGGTAAAAACAATGACTGCAGATGCTGGAAAACAAATACTGGATTAGTGGTGCTGGAAGAGCACAGCAGTTCAGGCAGCATCCAACGAGCAGCGAAATCGACGTTTCGGGCAAAAGCCCTTCATCAGGAATAAAGGCAGTGAGCCTGAAGCATGGAGAGATAAGCTAGAGGAGGGTGGGGATGGGGAGAGAGTAGCATAGAGTACAATGGGTGAGTGGGGGAGGAGATGAAGGTGATAGGTCAAGGAGGAGAGGGTAGAGTGGATAGGTGGAAAAGAAGATAGGCAGGTTCGACAAATCCGGACAAGTCAAGGAGACAGTGCTGAGCTAGAAGTTTGAAACTAGGATGAGGTGGGGGAAGGGGAAATGAGGAAGCTGTTGAAGTCCACATTGTTGCCCTGGGGTTGAAGTGTTCCGAGGCGGAAGATGAGGCGTTCTTCCTCCAGGCGTCTGGTGGTGAGGGAGCGACGGTGAAAGAGGCCCAGGATCTCCATGTCCTCAGCAGAGTGGGAGGGGGAGTTGAAATGTTGGGCCACGGGGCGGTTTGGTTGATTGGTGCGGGTGTCTCAGAGATGTTCCCTAAAGCGCTCTGCTAGGAGGCGCCCAGTCTCCCCAATGTAGAGGAGACCACATCAGGAGCAACGGATACAATAAATTATATTAGTGGATGTGCAAGTAAAACTTTGATGGATGTGGAAGGCTCCTTTAGGGCCTTGGACAGAGGTGAGGGAGGAGGTGTGGGCACAGGTTCTGCGGTGGCAGGGGAAAGTGCCAGAATGGGAGGGTGGGTCGTAGGGGGATGTGGACCTGACCAGGTAGTCGCGGAGGGAACGGTCTTTGCGGAAGGCGGAAAGGGGTGGGGAGGGAAATATATCCCTGGTGGTGGGGTCTTTTTGGAGGTGGCGGAAATGTCGGCGGATGATTTCCACATCTATCAAAGTTTTACTTGCACATCCACTAATATCATTTATTGTATCCGTTGCTCCCGATGTGGTCTCCTCTACATTGGGGAGACTGGGCGCCTCCTAGCAGAGCGCTTTAGGGAACATCTCTGAGACACCCGCACCAATCAACCACACCGCCCTGTGGCCCAACATTTCAACTCCCCCTCCCACTCTGCCGAGGACATGGAGGTCCTGGGCCTCCTTCACCGCCGCTCCCTCACCACCAGACGCCTGGAGGAAAAACGCCTCATCTTCTGCCTCGGAACACTTCAACCCCAGGGCATCAATGTGGACTTCAACAGCTTCCTCATTTCCCCTTCCCCCACCTCATCCTAGTTTCAAACTTCTAGCTCAGCAGTGTCTCCTTGACTTGTCCGACCTGCCTATCTTCTTTTCCACCTATCCACTCCACCCTCTCCTCCTTGACCTATCACCTTCATCTCCTCCCCCACTCACCCATTGTACTCTATGCTACTCTCTCCCCACCCCCACCCTCCTCGAGCTTATCTCTCCACGCTTCAGGGTCACTCCCTTTATTCCTGATGAAGGGCTTTTGCCCGAAACATCGATTTCGCTGCTCATTGGATGCTGCCTGAACTGCTGTGCTCTTCCAGCACCACTAATCCAGTACCTTCAACATATTGTCTAGCTATCACCATTGTTAACAGCTAACCCAAGAATGCAACTTTAAAAAAAAGGGTTTTGTGATTTACACATGAAAGAAGTGAAACTATCGCTGTATTCTAACAGATGAAAGGCTTAACAGACAATCAATTCTTCAATGTATAATTTTAGTTATATCACACTGCAAATTTTTGCTATAAATTCTGTGTTATGATTGAGCCCTCCACAATCACCTGATGAAGGAGCATCACTCCGAAAGCTAGTGTGCTTCCAATTAAACCTGTTGGACTATAACCTGGTGTTGTGTGATTTTTAACTTAATACTGTATATAAGTTCCTTATTTTCTTTAATCACAATGGGATGATCCTGATTTGTAAATCACATTTTACTGAGGTTGTAAAACCAGAACTAAAATATTGAAGTGTTCAGGAAGAATATAAAGGTTAGAATCTAATATTCAAGCGCAGGTAACGATGATAAGGAGCTTTGCTGTGACAATATAACATCCAAAACCCCAGACTGGTGTTGGGTAGCTCCCCCCTGTTTAGCTTACTAGTTTTCAAATGATCTTTTCATGGCTGATCTTAAGTGATTTCTAGCCCAATAAACAGATTTTAATTTTTTGTCATCTCCCTCTGCTCTCATTAGGAGTTTCAAAATGCTATGACATTAAGTGACATTATCTCCCCCATAAAAGCCATTAAGTGCATTCCAGTAGAAAGCACAGAGCTAGCTGCTACTATAGTCATTAGGGCTGGAGAATGAAAAACGGTTTCATTCGATTGTAGTTTCTCTGTGAATCCATGGGTGACCAACTTGAAGGTAAACAATGAAAGTTGTTAAAAAAATATTTGCATTAGAATGACTCATTCGGGGAACCAAAGCGGATCAATTCAAATGAGCGATAGGTAACAATGCAAACTTTCATAATTTGGATGAATGAAATATTAATTATTGTGAATGATGAAACTCTAGAGCAGTAGAAAAGGCTGCTGTGCACATTTCTGTTGTAAAATACAAGTTTCGCATTTAGTAACCTTTGTTTAAGAGTTTTGTAGACTGTTTAGAAAGCAACAGGAAATTTGGCAGGTATTCATGACTACAAAGTAAAGGTCTTTCGCACTTAAGTAAATATATACTAATTATGTTCATGTTTGCACAACTCTCGGGTTGTTTTAATTCAGAACGGTTCAACAGGAGGGCATACAAGTATGTAATCACTGCCCAATCTAATTACAGTACATCACTGATGTCAATGTGTACACCACACAGGCTTATTTTAATCAGACAGAGAAATAGACTTCCATGTAGCAATTCAATGGTTGTTGATAACACCCAAATCAGCATGATGCCAAACTGAAGAACACTTAGTGAAGAAGAAACAATCCCTATTGTAAAAGATCTGTATTGTTCTTTCAGAAACAGCTTGCATGTATTTAATTATTCAAAATGCTGTTACAGTTATTCAGGCAATATTTCTAACAACCCTCCACCACCACCCTCTGTCTCCTACCATCAAGCCAGTTTTGTTTTGAATTGGCAAGCTCTCCCTGAATCCCATGTGATATAACTTTATTAACGTTACAAAGGGATAGAAGCCTTCACAAAATCTGACACATCCTCATTTAATGATGACAAAGTTTTTTCTTCGTGTAGATGCTACAAAAAAAAATCAGTTTTCTTCAGACAATGTTATAGGGTCATGTGCTGCGAAGGATGGCTGGCCTCTTTCATTCTTGCTTTTGTAACAAAAATGGCCATTGATCACACAGTCGATAATGTAAAGAACATATATTTTTAAATGTGACTTCCTTTTTATGATGCAATCCTGGAATCTGCAATTGGGATGGAGGGAACCTGTCCTGTACTGGAGGTTGTTGGTCTTGTAGTTTTGGTCAGATAACCTCAGATAATCCATGGCTAGATGACCTAGATGCAGGTTCACCCTTCTCAGCTTGAACTTCCACAGGGCTGAGGTTAGTGGGCACCTCTGGAGTGTCCTATGGGGGGGGGGGGGGGAGGGGGGGAGGAGACTTTTAAAGAGCTTGCATATGGTTCCTCCTCCAACTGGGTGCCAACTGGCACCACTCTGTCTCCTTGTGGAGAAGGGGAACCTAGGGTGAGGGCAAAGTCCCTTGGCCCCATTGCTCTACTGTTGGCACTATGCCCTAACGCTTACAGCAATGGAGTTGCAGGTCTTTGCACATATTTGGCAGATAGTGAGTGTGCTGGATCCCTAGCTCCCCATGGCAATTGTAACCCACCTATGGAGATAACCAGAGGCACCATTGTAAAGATAGTGGTGTTGGTTGGTTCCTTTAAGCTTTAATCCAGTTTTGAGAAGTGCTTCCAGTAAACCTGCCTCCTACTCCTGTATCAGCTTCTGCACATTGATAAAATCAACAATGGTCTACACGGTGAGGTCATCTCCTTCCTGGGCTGTCTGGTCTCCAGCAGCACTGAGTGTCTGCAATCTGGGCATTTCTCCCATGGCCAGCCATGGAGATATGAAGTGATGTTCTCACCAGCATGTGCCCCCAGGTCTAACCTAAATGACCTAGAGGTGACAGCTTCTGAGCTGACCGGCATTGTAGAAGACAGCCTTGCTAGCGCTTGGTCTGAAGGGTCTGTACCTTCTTCCTCAGAGGTGGAGCAGATGGTAGCTGTGGGACCTGATCTCATCAGACCAGGGGTGCAGTGTATGTCACACATGCCTGAAAAGCACAAGAAAGGGAACAAGGAGTAGATGCTTGGGCGTTTTAAGATTACATTCACAGTAGTGGTAACACAAATGCAGTGCAGCTCCTGGGAATGAATCTTCTTTGTTTGCTGGGATGGGGCACCCTCAGCGTCATCAAATGAGTGGTTAGATAGTGTCCCATTAAGACTAATGCGCTCTGCTTTTAGCGGGTGAGCACACAAATGTTGGGCACTCCACCGTCCACCTCGGCCCTCTGTCCCTGTTGTGGGCCGTGTTCTCCGGGAATGAGACAAGGGCAGTGACCGAGTAAGATGGAAGTGCCAGCACAGTTGGATGTGTAGAGACCATGTGGTATTAGGAATCTGGGAGGATGGGGTGGATGAGATCCATCAAGAAAAGATGCTTCATCCAACAATAGTAGATCCTGTGCCTTGATGGGAGGAGCATGCCTGAGCAGAGTTAAAGTGAGTGTGAGGGAGCAGAGGGAAGGTCGTGGCACTTAATCTTATGAAGTGAAGAAGATAATTTTCCTGCTTTCCACATTGTTGGGTGTCCCTCTGGGCTGTGAAAATAGGTGACCTAGAAGGCAACTTCAGATCAAGTTGGGTCTGGGGTCATGGTCTTCTCTGGCAGTCCTGAAGAAAGTGGATGACCTTTCTCTGCAATGTCTCAAACATCAGGACCTCCATTTCCCTGGTAGCATGGTGGGGTGCCAACTTCCATCTGTTGACCATCTCTGGGACATTTTATAGAGAGAATGAAGATAGGAACAGCAGTAGGCCATTCAACCCCTCACACCAGTTCTCCTATTCAATATGATGATGGACGACCTTCGAGATCAATATCTGCCCTCCGTCATATCTCTTTATCCACAAGATCTATACCTACTTCCTTCATGAAAACACATAATGTTTGGCCTCAACCACTTTTTGTGATAAATGCATTCCACAGGCTCACCACTCTCTGGGTGAAGAAATTTCTCCTCATCCCAGTCTGAAAAGGTTTTTGCCTTATCTTAAAAGTATAATCCCTGGCTTTGATCTCCCCCAACACTGGGAACACCCTTCCTGCAACTAACCTGTTTAGTCTTGTTAGAATTTAATTGGTTTTTATCAGATAACCCCTCATTCTTTGAAACTTCAGTGAATACAATCCTAACTGACTCAATCTCTGCTCATACATCAGTTCTGCCAACCCAGGAATCAATCTGGTAAACATCCTTCCTCAGATAAGGAGTGACCAAAACCACACACAATCATCCAGGCATAGCCTTACCAATGAGGAGAAAGTGAGGACTGCAGATGGTGGAGATCAGAGCTGAAAATGTGTTGCTGGAAAAGCGCAGCAGGTCAGGCAGCATCCAAGGAACAGGAAAATCGACGTTTCGGGCATAAGCCCTTCTTCAGCCTGCTGGACACACTTTCCTCATTCCTGAAGAAGGGCTTATGCCCGAAACATCGATTCTCCTGTTCCTTGGATGCTGCCTGACCTGCTGCACTTTTCCAGCAACACATTTTCAGCTCTGTAGCCTCACCAATGCCCTGTATAATTGTAATAAGACATCCTTGTTCCTGTACTGGAATCCTCTCACTGTGAAGGCCAACATACACTTTGTTTTCTTTACTGCCTGCTACATCTGCACACTTAGCTTCAGCGAGGACACTCAGGTTCTTTAAACATTCCCCTCTCTCAATTTACAGCCATTCAAAAAATAATCAGCTTCCTATTTTTGCGAAAATTGATAACTGCATGATAATGCATCTGCCAGGACCTTGCCCACTCACTCAGCCTTTCCAAATTACACTGCAATATCTCACCCTCTCACCCAGCTTTGTGTCATTGCATTAATTCCCTCATCTAAATAATTTACGTGTGAATAACTGGAATCCATGTATGGATCCTGTGGAACCCCTCTATCCACTGCCTGCCATTCAGAAAATGACCCATTTATTGTTACACTTGGTTTCCTGTCCACGAACCAATCCTCTAGCCATCTCATTGCACTATTCCCAATCCCACACGTTTTAATTTCACACATTAATCTCTTATGTGGGACTTTGTCAAAAGCCTTCTGAAAATCCAAATAAACTACATCCACTGGATCTTCCATAATGCTTCAAAGTGATGCTGTCTGTGAGGACACTCTTCCCAGATTCTTCCCATAATGCAACTGAGAAGGACTATTCCTGGCTGCCAGTGTTTAACCTGATGTACACCTGGGCTTTCAATATGGCATCGGTGGTGGTGTGGCTGCAGCGGTCATCTCTGCTGCTGGTGAGTGTAAGACAGTAAGAGAGCAGCATCATGGGAGCGTAGTGCTTACATAACAAGGTGAGCAGCACAAAACTGAGCAAAATACGTGCTGGAACTCACAGACAGAAACTCTCTGTGAAACTCCCTGAAATTGACGCTTGGCTAAAGTTAGGGAAAATTCAACCTGTTGTGTTTCATTTGAAAGGTCCTGCCAGGTGACATTGTGCAATTTCAAAGAAAAGCAGAGGAGTTCTGATATCCTGGGCAATGTTAATCTCGCAATGAAAATGAAAAAAATTATAATGTGCTCATTGTCACAATACTGTTTGTGCAAACTGACTCCATGTTTCTCTCATAGTTGTGAGTATACCTCAAAACTACTTGGCTGGCTGCAATGCATTTTGGAATGTACTGAGGACCTGAAAGGTAATATGTGAACAATACGGTTCGTAAAGTCTCAAAACATCATGCCATTTTACAGATGCCAGACAATACAATTCAAGCAATTTTGTTTCATTTTCCACCTCACAGATCTATATTTAATCCAAATATTTAGCCTATATTTTCGACTTGATCAAATACTTCATATAAATAAACTAACAGCATTTTACTATAACAGTCAGTATAGGTAGAAGTCAGTAATAGGAAAGGAGCAGTCACTTTATTGGGTGTTTTCTATATATCCCCCCAATAGCAACAGAGAGATGGAAGAAAGGATTGGACAGCAAATCTTGGAAAGGTCCAGATGTAACAGTTGTCGTTTTGGGTGACTTCTACTTCCCCAATATTGATTGGTACCTCCTTAGTGCAGACGGTCTGGATGGAGCTGATTTTGTCAAGTGTGCCCAGGAGGGATTCCTGACTCAATATGTAGATAGGCTGACAGGGGGGAGGCCATATTGGATTTGGTAGTAGGCAACGAGCCAGGCCAGGTGTCAGACCTCTCGGTGGGAGAGCATTTTGGTGACAGTGACCACAACTGCCTCACATTTACCATAGCCATGGACAGGAATAGGGGCAGACAGCCATGGGAAGATATTTAATTGGGGGAGGGGAAATTATACTGCTATTAGACAGGTGTGTGGAGTTTAAATTTGGAACAGTTGTTCTACAGGAAAGGCACAACAGAATTGTGGAGGCTGTTTCAGAAGCACTTGCTGTGAGTGTTGGATAACTGTGTCCCACTAAGACAGGCAAGCAATGGTAAGGTGAAGGAGCTTGGGATGACAAGAGAGGAGGAGCTTCTCGTCAAAAGGAAGAAGGAAACTTTCTTAAGGTTGAGGAAGCAAGGATCTGGCACAGCTTTAGAGGATTACTGGGTAGTTAGGAAAGAACTCAAAATGGACTGAGGAGAAGTAAGAGGGGGCACATAAAAGCCTTGGCAGGAAGGATTAGGGAAAACCCAAAGGCATTCTGCACATTAGTGACAAATAAGAGAATGATCAGAGAGAGGGTGGGGGCCTATCAGGAATAATGGAGGGAGCTTGTGCCTGGAGTCTGAGGAGGGAGGGGAGGACCTAAATGAGTTTTTTGCTTTAGTATTCACCTTGTTGATAGTGAGAACACTGTGGACCAGGTTAATAGGCTTGAAAAGATTGATGTTAAGGAGGTGGATGTTCTGGAAATTCTGGGAAGCATCAAGATGGATAAGACCCCGGGGCCAGACCAGATATATCCAAGGTTACTACGGGAAGTGGGGAATGAGATTGTTGCGCCTCTGGCGATAATCCTTCCATCCTCACTCTCCACTGAAATAGTACCAGATGATTGGAGGGAGGCTATTGTTGTTCCTATGTTCAAGAAAGGAAATAGGGAAACCCCTGGGAATTACAAACCAGCCAGTCCTCCATCTATGGTAAGCAAGGTACTGGAAAGGATTCTGAGAGATTCAGTTTATAACTATTTGGAAAAACATCATCTGATTAAAGATAGTCAGCATGGCTTTGTGAGGGAGAGGTCATGTTCATAAGACTTATTGAGTTCTTTGAGGATGTGGTGAGACAAGTTGACGAAGATTGAGCAGTGGATATGGTGTACATGGATTTCAGTAAGGCATTTGATAAAGTTCCCCACAGTGGGCTCATTCAGAAAGTTAGGAGGTATGGGATAGAGGGAAATTTGGCTATCTGGATACAGGGTGGCATAGTGGCTCAGTGGCTAGCACTGCTGCTTCACAGCACGAGGGACCCAGGTTCAATTCTGGCCTCGGGCAACTGTCTGTGTGGAGTTTGCACATTCTCCCTGTGTCTGCGTGGGTTTCCTCCAGGTGGTCGGGGTTTCCTCCCACAGTCCAAAGATGTGCAAGTCAGGTAAATTGCCCATAGTGTTAGGTACATTAGTCAGAAGGAAATGGGTCTGGGTGGATTACTCTTCAGAGGGTCAGTGTAGATTTGTTGGGCTGAAGGGCATGTTTCCACACTGTAGGGAATATAATCTAAAAGAAGACAGTGAGTGGTGGTGGCTATGGAAGTGAAGTGAGTTGACATGGGACATGCTGACATGGGGCACACAGACACAAAATGGCCACTGAACCATACATTGGTCACTTAGCACACAAAGTAGCCACAGAGCCATTACATGGAAAAATACAGCAAAGCATACACAGATACTGCCTGAGGCTAACAGGATACTGTCACAATAGACACAGACCGTAGGTGATTAGTTTAAGGCGGGTGGGGGTAAGAATGCACATCAGTAACGTCTATTGCCTGCTGAAGTGTCTGAGTCCAGCTACCACCTTTAACTACCTGACACTGCTTGTATACAAGTGTTAATACTTCAGATCTGCAGTAATGGAAAATGATCTTCCTTCTCAGGAAGAATGATCATGACCACTGAAACTGACAGTGATTTTGTAATGTTTTCTGAAAACAAACCATGCTGTACAAACAAAGACTCCATACTTGGGCTATTGTACCACAAAATGTATAAAATATCATGACATGTGCTCCGAGAGTGAGGGGAGGCTCACAGCTGACAGCCATGGGAACATCTCTCTCTCTCCCCTGAGCTCCGTACAATAAACTCTGTTGTTGAATCCCGATTCAGACTCTGAGACTGATGATTTTCCCCACAACAGGTAAGCATGTGGTGTTTTGGCTTTCATTAACAGGGGGTTTGAGTTTAAGATTCTCGAGGTTTTGCTGCAGCTCTACAGAGCCTGGTTATACCACACCTGGAACATTATGTCCAGTTCTGGTCACCTCATTATAGCAAGGATGTAGATGCTTTCAAGAGGGTGCAGAGGAGATTTACATGAATGCTGCCTAGATTAGAGGGCTTGTCTTATGAAGAGAGGTTAAGTGAGCTCAGGCTTTTCACATTAGAGAGAAGAAGGAGAAGACGTGACTTGATAGAGGTGTACAAGGTAATGATAGGCATAGATAGAGTA
The DNA here is from genome assembly GCF_047496795.1 of Chiloscyllium punctatum. NCBI lineage: Eukaryota > Metazoa > Chordata > Chondrichthyes > Orectolobiformes > Hemiscylliidae > Chiloscyllium > Chiloscyllium punctatum. The sequence continues at coordinate 11,327,444 of NC_092783.1, read as the reverse complement.
GATAGCCAGAAACATATCTCCAGGGCAGGAATGGCTGTCACGAGGGGTCATAATTTTAAGGTGATTGGAGGAAGGTATAGGGGAGATGTCAGAGGTAGGTTGTTTACACAGAGAGTGGTGGGTGCATGGCAGCGGTGGCAGTAGAGTCCGAGACATTAGGGACATTTAAGTGGCTGCTGGACAAACACACGGATGGCAGTAAATCGAGGGGTGTGTAGGTTAGATTGATCTTAGATTAAGATAAATGCTCGACACAACATCGTGAGCCAAAGGACCTGCACTGTGCTGTACTGTTCTATGTTCTATAAAAATACACTTTCCATTGAAGCCAGTTTTGATGCAATACCCAAGCAGTGCAAAAAGGTAAATAGAGCTATGGCAATGTTAGAAAAATGCTAATTCATAATTTGGGAATGAAGTCACAATTAATTAATTTTATCAGGGAACAGATCTTTGTTTTTGCCTCTAGGCCTCTTGTAACCAATAGGACACAATCTAGTCCACAGTTAGATGTGATTAATGACTCGTTCATAGTTATGCACTTCCTATAATTCTATTTAATTCTGTCTATTCACATGTTACAATCAGCCTGTGCAATGGTGCACAAACAAATTTCAGATATAATGTGTTGCAGACCTGAGGTTATTCTGCGTGATTTAAATTGTTTTCCACATTGCTGCATATACAGGATTGATGCATAAGACTGAAAGAGTTTACTGGAGTCTGAGACACAGTGCAGCAGCTGTATGAGAGGAGAATATCAACAGCTGCTGGCTGCTGAGGAGGTTAGGAGGAGCCTTAATATCGTTCACTTAACAACAAAATATAAAATCAAATGTTTCCAGTTGATAATCTTTCATCTATTCATTTTACTGCTTTCAGGTCTGTCAATCACAACAATAATGCTGCAAACACATGCCTTAGTTTCAGCATAGGATGGTTTTCAATCTTCCACCACACAGTCAGTTGCCAGTGGGATTAAGCTTCCTCCTCCTCCTCCTCCTCCTCACGATCATCACGCAGACGGCTTGGTGAAGTCTGGAACTCATCTGTAGCTGACTTTCATCAGCATCCAGTCAAGCAAAGTCACTGAGTGGTCCAGCACAGAAACAGACCCTTCGATCCAATCAGTCCATGCCCAACATAATCCCAAACTAAGCTAGTCTCATCTGTCTGTTCCTGGCCCATATCCCTCCAAATCTTTCCTATTGATGTGCTTATCCAAATGTCTTTTACACATTGTAATTGTACCCACATCCCCCACAGTCACTGGAATTCATTCCACACATGAGCCACCCTCTGTGTAAAAGATTTGCCCCCATGTATTTTTTAACACTCTCCTCTCACCTTAAAAATATTCCCTAGTCTTGAAATAGCCTGATGTATTTGTAGCTATCTGCATGCATAAAATGCCACTGTTCTGGTTGCAGTTCATTGAGCAAATAAATGTCAATATTTAAACTTATCTTCAACCAAACAAGAAGTTAATAAATATATTTAGAATACTGTACATCATCTCATTATTGAGTTCAACTCAAATTCACCACCGAGTATTGAACAGGAGCTACAAACATGTACTGAACCTTGTTAATCTAAAGGACAGTGCTACATGAGGAATATAGATGTTTCTTTCATCTGTCATGACCACATATTATTTTGGGCTGTAGAAAAGATACTGCTTTAAACCAAGGAAACTGTGAAAGTAGTTGTTTGCAGTTTAAATGAAAAACCAGTTACTGGAAATCATTGTGTGTGTTGTATCCACAATGTTGGCTCACTCAAGAAGTGGGAGAGGAGGCTAGACACTTCATCTTGGTGGTTGTGTATGCAGGGGCAGTTTTGCCCAGTGACAAAGTTTTGATTAGTTTTACAACCAGGACCAATTGTGTTTTCAGGAATGCTCAGCATAGTAACAACCTTTTGATTTGTTCCTGGATAAGTGGCTACAGCTTTGTATTTGGATAATGCAGCAGAAACATCCAGACAATGATGAGGAAAGTAACTTACTTTTTTATCTGAGTGGAGTAGTAAAAAAAATCCTGAGCAAATTGCTACTCTCTCTCTCTACAAATTCTCTTCTTGAAAGGAATAAAAGGGAAAACCATCTTCAGAGACACTGAAAGAGTGACTCATCAATGAAAGATTGAGAATATGGTTTAAGGTGTGTATAACCTGTGTCTTCATCAAAGAATCAAAAGGGACCTGAAGGAAAACAATTTATCAACGCCTGTAATCCAGACTGCTCCAGAGTTTTGCTGACAACTTCTTTTGTTCCTTCCCCAGACATAATACTTGTGTTTTGTCTCTTTGTGTGTCTGTTTGTATGTGTAGGAGAACTTTTTAAAAGGGATAGAAGTTAAGTCACTGAGAGTTATCCGTAACCAATTCATCTTTCTTTTCTGACATTGGTTAAAAATAATCTGTTTGTAGTAAATAGCAGCTTTCCTATTAAATGCAGCAACCTGACAAGTGTTTCCTTTTATCCTGGATTCATCAGTTGGGTCAACTGCGGACTTTGGGTTATTTGATTGAAGGAAAATAAGAGAAATATTTACTGGTTAAAAATTAAAAGAGCGGTAGCAATTTTTTTCTAAATTAAGAACTAGCAAAAACAAATAGAGAGCAGGGTGAGGCAATGTGTTGTAACTGCATGATGTGGGAGTTGGTGGACCCCCTTAAGGTTCATAGTGACCACATCTTGTAACAGGTGTTGGTTGCTTGAGGAACTCCAGCCCAGAGTTGGTAAACTGGAATCTCTGCTTCAAATAATACGACATATCAGGCAGGGGGAGAGTTACCTGGATGCTGGGTTTCAGGCAGCAATCACACCCCTTAGGTTAACTAACTCAAATTTAATAAGTGGTCAGGAACAGGAGGGTGTGACTACAAGCGAGGCAGATAGAAGGATCCAGGATGTAATGCTGAAGGAGCCTCAACCTAACTTGTCAAACAGGTTTGAGGTTCTTGCTCTCTTTGTGGACAAGAGTGGGACTATAAGGACATTGAACAAATTGACCACAGCACAGCGTTCAAGAGGGGAGAAAACGTAGAGAAACGTAGTTGCAATTGGGGATACTATAGTCAGGGGATTAGACACTGTTCTCTGTCGCCAGAATCGACAGCCAAGTGGGAGGGAAAAGATCCCTTTCTCATGGACCACGTTGGTACCAATGACATAGGTAGAAAGAGGAAAGTAGGGTTCCACTTGTATCATGCTGAGCCCAGAGGTGAATTGCATTACCAGAGCTATGGATAAGACTTTAAACTGAACAGTCAGGGGTGGGTTCAGTTGCATGGAAACTTATGTAAAATGTTAGAGGCCGGATGACTTAGGAGAAGTTATTAAAGATTCTAGAACAAGAAATAAGACAGACAGTATGGAGAGGGTCAAGAATCTAATTTCAGGCACAGCAGAGAAGGGGACAACTATGAGAAAAGGGACAATCAATGCAGGACTGAGGGTGTTGCGTTTAAATGAATGTGATATATGAAACATTGAGCTTGTAGTTGGCGGGTGCGATGTTGTGGGTACCGTAGAGATGCTGCTGCAAGGGGATCAGGGCTGGGAGCCAAATGTTGGGGGATAAAGCTCTATCAAAAGGACAGGCAGATGGACAGAGGGGGTGAGTTGCCTTATTAGTAACAAACTAAATTAAATAATACCAAAAACTGATTTAGAGTCTTTGTGGTAGAGTTCAGAAACCATAAAGGAAAGAAGACATTGATGGACGTTGTGCACAGGTCTCGTAGCAGTAATCAGGATGTGGGAAAGAAAATAAATCAGGAGATAGAAATGGCAAATAAAACAGACACTACTATGAGTAATCCAAGATGGAGGATGGGAAAAATTTCTGGCTGGAAGAGCAGCTCATTTTTTTGAGGTAGTTTAGGTGTTGGAGGTGATTTCCTCGAATTCCAGGAACAGCAATTACTGTTTTTTATACTGTTGCGTTGTTTTGAAACTTTGGGGAAAAAAAGTCAAAACAACAGCAGTTTTAAAAGGGAGAAGCGCAGACACAGGAAGCACATGGTGAGAACAGTGCAGGAGAGAGAGGGAGAGAGAGAGAGAGAGAGAGGGAGAGAACCTGAACAGTTACCGCCTTTGTTGCTTTAAAAGGGAGAAGCGCAGACACAGGAAGCACATGGTGAGAACAGTGCAGGAGAGAGAGGGAGAGAGAGAGAGAGAGAGAGAACCTGAACAGTTACCGCCTTTGTTGTTTGAATTCGTGTATTGCTGGACATCGGAGTGCGTCTGGGAAAATTAACAAACGGTGAAATTCACAACTAATCTTGGAGGAACTGTTGGGCGAAGTTCACAGCACAGAATCAGATAAATTAATTGCTGTATTAAGTCTGTCCAAGAGAAAGGCTGTATTAGTGAGTACAGTGAGTTCTTTCTTGATTATATATTTTTGGAGATAACTCTCTTGATTAAACTTAAAATATAAGCCATAACTATTAATTTAACCTGGGGCAGTGTTTGTAGAGGAATAAGACGGTGTTATTTTCTGGTTCTGTAGATTGTGAAGGAGCAAAAATGGCCTTTGCAGTGATATGCACTCCTTGTCAGATGTGGGAGTTTAAAGAGAGTTTAAGGGTTACTGTGGATTATATCTGCCATAAATGCTGTTGGATGCGAATCTTATCAGATCAAGTGGATCGGTTGAAGAGACAGATAGAAGCGATGAGGAATTTGCAACAGCAACAGTATGTGATGGATGGCAGTTATAGGAAGGGGGGAAAGTCTCAGATACAGTAACATAGATGGGTTAACTCCAGGAAGGGTAAGAGAGGTAGGCAATTAGTGCAGGAGTCTTTTGTGGATATACCCATTTCAAACAGGTATGCTGTTTTGGAAAATATAGGGGGTGATGGATTCTTAGGGGAACATAGCATGAACAGTCAAGTTTCTGGTATTGAGACTGGGTCTAATGCAACGAGGGGTATGTCGGCTTCCAAGAGATCAATTGTGTTCGGGGATTCTGTAGTCCGAGGTACAGACAGACATTTCTGTGGCTAGCAGATAAAAAGCAGAATGGTGGGTTGTTTCCCTGGTGCCAGGACCAAGGATGTCTCAAACAGGGTGCAGAATGTTCTCACAGGGGCCAGGGGCCAGCAGGGGGTCATTCAACACATTGGAACCAACGACATAGGAAGGGAAAAGGTTGAGACTCTGAAGGGAGATTACAGAGAGTTAGGCAGAAATTTAAAAAGGAGGTCCTCAAGGGTAGTAATATAGGGATTACTCCCAGTGCTACGAGCCAGTGAGGGCAGCAATAGGAGGATAGAGCAGATGAATGCATGGCTGAGGAGCTGGTGTATAGGAGAAGGATTCACATTTTTGGATCATTGGAATCTCTTTTGGGGTAGAAATGACCTGTACAAGAAGGACGGATTGCACCTAAATTGGAAGGGGACTAATATACTGGCAGGGAAATTTGCTAGAACTGCTTGAGAGGATTTAAACTAGTAAGGTGGGGGGTGGGACCCAGGGAGATAGTGACGAAAGAGATCGATCTTTGACAGGTACAACTGAGAACAGAAGTGAGTCAAACAGTCAGAGCAGGCAGGGGCAAGGTAGGACTAATAAATTAGCTGAATGTTCCAAGATACAAATGCTACAGGAAGGAGAGAAAGGGAGGCAAGAGAGGAGGGGGTGTGGCATTTTTGATAAGGGATAGCATTACAGCTGTGCTGAGGGAGGATATTCCTGGAAATACATCCAGGGAAGTTAGTTGGGTGGAACTGAGAAATAAGAAAGGGATGATCACCTTATTGGGATTGTATTATAGACGCCCCAATAGTCAGAGGGAAATTGAGAAACAAACTTGTTAGGAGATCTCAGCTATCTGTAAGAATAATAGGGTAGTTATGGTCGGGGATTTTAACTTTCCAAACATCAACTGGGACTGCCATAGGGTTAAAGATGGAGAGGAATTTCTTAAGTGTGTAGAAGAAAGTTTTCTGATTCAGTATGTGGATGTATCTACTAGAGAAGGTGCAAAACCTGACCTACTCTTGGGAAATAAAGCAAGGCAGGTGACTGAGGTGTCAGTGGGGGAGCACTTTGGGGCCAGCGACCATAATTCTATTTGTTTTAAAATAGTGATGGAAAAGGATAGACCAGATCTAGAAGTTGAAATTCTAAATTGGAGAAAGGCCAATTTTGATGGTATTAGGCAAGAACTTTCAAAAGCTGATTGGAAGCAGATGTTCGCAGGTAAAGGGATGGCTGGAAAATGGGAAGCCTTCAAAAATGAGATAACAAGAATCCAAAGAAAGTATATTCCTGTCAGGGTGAAAGGAAAGGCTGGTAGGTATAGGGAATGCTGGATGACTAAAGAAATTGAGGGTTTGGTTAAGAAAAAGAAGGAAGCATATGTCAGGTATAGTCAGGATAGATGGAGTGAATCCTTAGAAGAGTATAAAGGAAGTAGGAGTTAACTTAAGAGGGAAATGAGGAGGGCAAAACAGGGACATGAGATAGCTTTGGCAAATAGAATTAAGGAGAATCCAAAGAGTTTTTACAAACATATTAAGGACAAAAGGGTAACTAGGGAGAGAATAGGGCCCCTCAAAGATCAGCAAGGCGGCCTTTGTGTGGAGCCACAGAAAATGGGGGATTTACTAAATGAATATTTTGCATCAGTATTTACTGTGGAAAAGGATATGGAAGACATAGACAGTAGGGAAATAGATGGTGACATCTTGCAAAATGTCCAGATTACAGAGGAGGAAGTGCTGGATGTCTTGAAACGGGTAAAGGTGGATAAATCCCCAGGACCTGATCAGGTGTACCCCAGAACTCTGTGGGAAGCTAGAGAAGTGATTGCTGGGCCTCTTGCTGAGATATTTGTATCATTGATAGTCACAGGTGAGGTGCCGGAAGACTGGAGGTTGGCAAACGTGGTGCCACTATTTAAGAAGGGCGGTAAAGATAAGCCAGGGAACTATAGGCCCAGTGAGCCTGACCTCAGTGGTGGGCAAGTTGTTGGAGGGAATCCTGAGGGACAGGATGTACATGTATTTGGAAAGGCAAGGACTGATTCGGGATAGTCAACATGGCCTTGTGCATGAAAAATCATGTCTCACAAACTTGAATGAGTTTTTTGAAGAAGTAACAAAGAAGATTGATGAGGCCAGAGCAGTAGATGTGATCTATATGGACTTCAGTAAAGCGTTCGACAAGGTTCCCCATAGGAGACTGATTAGCAAGGTTAGATCTCATGGAATACAGGGAGAACTAGCCATTTGGATACAGAACTGGCTCAAAGGTAGAAGACAGAGAGTGGTGGTGGAGGGTTGTTTGTCAGACTGGAGGCCTGTGACCAGTGGATCGGTGCTGGGTCCTCTACTTTTTGTCATTTACATAAATGATTTGGATGCGAGCATAAGAGGTACAGTTAGTAAGTTTGTGGATGACACCAAAATTAGAGGTGTAGTGGACAGCGAAGAGGGTTACCTCAGACTCCAACAGGATCTGGACCAGATGGGCCAATGGGCTGAGAAGTGGCAGATGGAGTTTAATTCAGGTTAATGCGAGGTGCTGCAGTTTGGGAAAGCAAATCTTAGCAGGACTTATACACTTAATGATAAGGTCCTAGGGAGTGTTGCAGAACAAAGACACCTTGGAGTGCAGGTTCATAACTCCTTGAAAGTGGAGTCGCATGTAGATAGGATAGTGAAGAAGGCGTTTGGTATGCTTTCCTTTATTGGTCAGAGTATTGCGTACAGGAGTTGGGAGTTCATGTTGCGGCTGTACAGGACATTGGTTAGGCCACTGTTGGAATATTGCATGCAATTCTGGTCTCCTTCCTATCGGAAAGATGTTGTGAAACTTGAAAGGGTTCAGAAAACACTTACAAGGATGTTGCCAGGGTTGGAGGATTTGAGCTACAGGGAGTGGCTGAATAGGCTGGCGTTGTTTTCCCTGGAGCGTTGAAGGCTGAGGGGTGGCCTTATAGAGGTTTACAAAATTATGAGGGGCATGGATAGGATAAATAGACAAAGTCTTTTCACTGAGGTCAGGGAGTCCCGAACTAGAGGGCATAGGTTTAGGGTGAGAGGGGAAAGATATAAAAGAGACCTAAGGGGCAACTTTTTCATGCAGAGGGTGGTACGTGTATGGAATGTGCTGCCAGAGGAAGTGGTGGAGGCTGGTACAATTGCAACATTTAAGAGGCATTTGGATGGGTTTTTGAATAGGAAGGGTTTGGAGGGATATGGGCCGGGTGCTGGCAGGTGGGACTAGATTGGGTTGGGATATCTGGTCGGTATGGACGGGTTGAACCGAAGGGTTTGTTTCCATGCTGTACATCTCTATGACTCAATGACTCTCCAATAATCATGGGGAGCTCCAACTTACGGGTGGATTGGGAAAATCAGATTGGTCACTGATCCCAAGAAAAGAAATTTGGGGAATGTCTACAAGAATGAGTGGTAGATCCCACTGGAGAACAGGCAATTCTGAATTTGGTGATTTTTAGTGAGGTAGGCTTGATTAGGTGGCTTAGGGTGAAGGAGCACTTAGAGGGCAGTGACCATAATATGATAGAATTCACCGTGTGGTTTGTGATGGAAAAGCTGGAATCAGATATAACAGTAGTACAACTGAGTAAAAGTTAAAAGACGTGAGGGAGGAGCTGGCCAGAGTTGATTGGAAGGGGAGTCTTCCTGATGAAGGGCTTTTGCCCAAAACATTGATTCTCCTGCTCCTTGGATGCTGCCTGACCTGCTATGCTTTTCCAGCACCACACTCTCGACTCTGATCTCCAATGTCTGCAGTGCTCACTTTCTCCCAGTCGAGCAGGGAAGACAGTGGAGCAGCAACGTCAGGAGTTTCTGGGGGTAATTCAGGAGGCACAGCAGAAATTCATCCCGAGGAAGAAGAAACATACTAAGGGGGATGATGGGGCAACCATGGCTGACAAGGAAAGAAGATGGACACATTGAAGCAAAAGTAAAGCAGACAATGTGGTGAAGGTCAGTGGGAAACCAAAGGATGGAGAAGCCTTTAAACACCAGCAGTGGATAAGCTAAAAAAAAACAATAAAATGGGAAGAAGATTAAATATGAGGGTAAGCCAGCTAGTAATATAAAAGAAGATTGCAAGAGTTTTTTTTAGACATCAAAAGGTAAGAGAAAGGAAAAGGTAGACATTGGACTGCTGAAAAATGAGGCTGGAGGAATAGTAATGGGGAACATAGGAATGGCAGAGGAATTGAGTAACTACACAAGAGGTGGTGCTGGAGGTCTTAAAATGATAAACCCCCAGGACCTGATCAAGTGTATCCCAGAACTTTGTGGGAAGCAAGGGAAGAGATTGCTGGATCCCTTGCTGAGATATTTGTATCATCAGTAGCCACATGTGAGGTGCTGGAAGACTGGAGAGTGGCTGATGTGGTGTGATTATTTACGAAAGGTGGTAAGGAAAAGCCAGGGAACTATAGATTGGTGAGCCTGACATCACTGGGGGGTAAGTTGTTGGAGAGGATTCTGAAGGACAGGATTTACATGTATTTGGAAAGGCAAGGACTGATTCAGGTTAATTTCTGTGCATGGGAAATCATGTCTCACTAACTTGACTGAGTTGTTTGAAGAGGTGAAAAAGAAGTAAAATGAAGGCAGAGCATCAGACATTGTCTATATGGCCTTCAGCAAGGTGTTCGATTAACTTCCGCATGATAGACTGGTTAGTAAGGTTAGATCACACGGAATCCAGGGGCAGCTAGCACTTTGGATACAAAATTGGCTTGAAGGCAGGAGACAGAGGTGGAAGAGGGTTGTTTTTCAGACTGGAGGTTTGTGACGACAAGGATTTGTGCTGGGTCCACTGTTGTTCATCATTAATATAAACAACCTGGATGTGATTATAGGAGGTTTGGTTAGTAAGTTTGCAGATGACACCAAAATTGATGCTGTAGTGGACAGTGAAGAGGATTATCTTAGACTACAGTGGGCCCATGGTCAGATGGGCCCATGGGTCGAGGAGTGGCAGATGAACTTTAATTGTGATAAATGTGAGGTGTTGCATTTTGGAAAGGCAAATCAGGACAGGACTTATACTCTTAATGGTAAGGTCCTGCGGAGTCTTGCCAAACAAAGACATCTAGGGATGCAGATACATAGTTCCTTGAAAGTGGAGTCACAGGTAGACATGATGGTGAAGGCAGCATTTGGCAAGTTTGCCTACATTGGTCAGAATATTGAGTAAAGGAGTTATGATGTAATGTTGCAGCTGTACAGGACTTGGTCAGGCCACTTTTAGAACACTTTTCAATTCTAGTCTTGTTGCTATAGGAAAGATGTTGTTAATTTTGAAAGGATTCAGAAAAGATTTACAAGAATGTTGCCAGGATTGGAGGGCTTGAGTTCTTGGGAGAGGCTGCAGAGGCCGGGGCTTTTCCCTGGAGCATTAGTGGCTAATGGGCAATTTTATAGAACATAACAGCTCAGTACAGGCCCTTCGGCCCTCGATGTTGCCCTGACCAATCTGAAGCTCATCTATCTTACACTATTCCAGTTGCATCTATATGTTTATCCAATGACCATTTAAATGACCTTAAAGTTGGTGAGTCTACTACTGTTGCAGTGTGTTCCACACCTTAATACTCAGTAAAGAAACTCCCTCTGACATCTGTCCTTTATCTATGACCCTTCAATTTAAAGCTATGTCCCCTTGTGCTAGCCATCACCATCTGAGGAAGAAAGGTCTATCCACGCTATCTCATCCTCTGATTATCTTGTATGTCTCAATTAAGTCACTCTCAACTTTCTTCTCACTAATGAAAAAAGCCTCAGGTCCCTCAGACTTTCCTCATAAGACCTTCCCTGTATACCAGGCAACATCCTAGTAAATCTCCTCTGAACCCTTTCCAAAGCTTCCACATCCTTCCTAGAATGTGGTGACCAGAACGATATGCAATGCTCCAAGTGCAGTGCACCAGAGTTTTGTACAACTGCAGCATGACCTCATGGTCTGAAACTCAATCCCTCCACCAATAAAAGCTAACACACTGTATGCTTTCTTAACAACCCTATCAACCTGGGTGGCAACTTTGAGGGATCTATGTACATGGACACTGAAATCTCTCTGCTCATCTACACTACCAAGAATCTGACCATTCGCCCAGTACTCCTTATTCCTGTTCCTCCTTCCAAACTGAATCACCTCACACTTTTCAACATTAAACTCCATTTGCCACCTCTCAACCCAGCTCTGCAGCTTATCTATGTCCCTCTGTAACTGGCAACATCCTTCAGCACTATCTACAACTCCACCAACCTTAGTGTTGTCTGCAAATTTACTAACTCATCCTTCTGCATCCTCATCTAGGTTATTTACAAAAATAATAAAAAATAGTGGCCCCAAAACAGATCCTTGCGGTACACCACTAGTAACTGAACTCTAGGATGAACATTTCCCATCAACCACCACCCTCTGTCTTCTTTCAGCTCGCTAATTTCTGATCCAATCCACAAAATCACCCTCAATCCCATGCTTCCATATTTTGTGCAATAGCCTAATGTGGGGAACTTATCACATGCCTTACTGAAATCCATATATACCACATCAACCGCTTTACCCTCAGCCACCTGTTTGGTCAAAGAACTCAATAAGGTTTGTGAGGCATGATCTACCCTTCACAAAACTGTATTGACTATCCCATATCAACTTATTCTTCTCTAGATGATTATAAATCCTATCTCTTGTAACATTTTCCAACACTCTATCCACAACCGAAGTAAGCCGCACTGGTCTATAATTACCAGTGTTGTCTCCACTCCCCTTCTTGAACAAGGGGACAACATTTGCTATCCTCCAGTCTTCTGGCACTATTCCTGTAGACAATGACAACATAAAGGTCAAAGCCAAAGGCTCTACAATCTCTTCCCTGGATTCCCAGAGAATCCTAGGATAAATTCCATCCGGTTGAGGGGCTAAACTATTTTTACACTTTCCAGAATTGTTAACACCTCCTTGCAAAAAATCCCATCTAGTCTAGTAGCCTGCTTCTCAGTATTCGCCTTGACAACATTGTCTTTTTCCAGTGGGAATAATGATGAAAAATTAATTTAGTGCTTCCCCTACCTCCTTGAACACCATGCAAAACTTCCCATTACTATCTTTGATTGGCTCTAATCTTTCTCTATCATTGTTTAATTCCTGATATACCAATAAAGCTTTAGGGTTTTCCTTGATCCTACCTGCCAACAACTTCTCATGTCCCCTCCTGGCTCTTCTTAGCTCTCTTTAGGTCTTTTTGGCTAACTTGTAACACTCAAGCATCCTAACTGAGCCTTCATGTCTCATCCTAACATAAGCCCTTTTCTTCCTCTTGACAAGAGATTCAACTTCTTTAGTAAATCATGGCTCCCTTGCTTGACCACTTCCTCCCTGCCTGACAAGTACATACTTATCAAGGACACGCAGTAGCTGTTCCTTGTATAAGCTCCACATTTCAATTGTGCCCATCCCCTGCAGTTTCCTTCCCCATCCTATGAATCCTAAATCTTGCCTAATTGCATCATAATTGCCTTTCCCCCAGCTATAACTCTTGCCCTGCGGTATATACCTATCCCTTTCCATGGTGAAAGTAAACATAACCAAATTGTGGTCACTATCACCAAAGTGCTCACCTACCTTCAAATCTAACACCTGGCCAGGTTCATTACCTAGTAACAAATCCAATGTGGCTTGTCTACATACTGTGTCAGGAAACCATCCTGCACACTTTGGACAAAACCTGACCCATCTAAAGTGCTTGAACTATAGTATTTCTAGTCAATATTTAGAAAGGTAAAGACCCCATAATATCGACCCTGTTACTCTCTCTCCTATCCAGTTATCTTCGCTACCCTTCCCTCTATATCTCTGGAACTATTCAGAGGCCAATAGAAAACTCCAAACAGGGTTACCTCTCCTTTCCTGTTTCAAAGCTCAGTCCATACTATCTCAGTAGATGAGTCCTCAAACATCTTTCCTGCCACCGTAATACTGTCCTTGTCTAACAATGCCACACCCCACTTCTTTTCCCATCTTCTCTGTTCTTACTGCAACGTCTAAATCCCGGAACCTGCCACAACCATTCCTGTCCCTGCTGTATCCATGTCTCTGAAATGGCCACAACATCAATGTCCCAGGTACCTACCCATGCTGCAAGTTCACCCACCTTATTCCGGACACTCCTGGCATTGAAGTAGACATATTTCAAACCACCTTCCTGTTTGCCAGTGAACTCTTGCGACCTTGAAACCATATCTCTGACCTTAATACTTTCAACCTCCTGGACACTGAAACTACAATTTAGGCACCCATCCCACTGCTGAACTAGTTTAAATCCTCCTGAGTAGGATATTGGTACCCCCTGGTTCATGGGTAGATCATTCTGATTGTAAAAGTCCCACCTCCCCAGAATGAGCCCCAATTATCCAGGTATTGGAAACCCTCTCTCTTGCATATCCCTATAGCCACGTGTTCAACTCCTCTTTCTCTCCCTATTCCTCACCTCGCCAGCACGTGGCACGGCAACGTATCAGAGATAACATCTCTGTTTGTTCTAGCACTAAGCTTCCACCCTAGCACCCCAAATTTCTGCCTTAAATCCGTTAGTATCTATGTGGGCCAGGACCTGGGGCTGCTCCCCCTCACCCTCAAGGATCCCAAAAACACGATCCGAGGCATCACAAACCCTGCACCAACCGTGAGTCTCTCTCGTTCCCACAGAATCTCCCATCTGTCCCCCTAACTATGGAGTCCCCAGTGACTAATGCCCTGCTCCTCTCCCCCCTTCCCTTCTGAACAACAGGGACAGACTCTGTGCCAGAGACCTGTACCCGATGGCTTATCCCTGTTAAGTATGCCCCGCCCAAACAGTATCCAAAAAGGTATACTTGTTATTGAGGGGAACGTCCACTGGGGTTCTCTGCAATGCTTGCCAGTTCTTTTTCCATCCCCTTATAAAATCATGAGGGGCATGGATAGGGTGAATATTCAAGGTCTAGTTCCCAGGGTAGGGGAGTCCAAAACTAGAGGGCAAAGTTTTAAGGTGAGAGGAGAAAGATTTAAAAGGGTTCTGAGGTGCAACTTTTCATGCTGAGGGTGGTGCAGAGATGGAATGAGCCACCAGACGTGGCGGTGGAGACTGGTACAGTTACAACTTTTAAAAGCCATCTCAGTGGGTACATGAATAGGAAGCATTTAGAGGAATATGGGCCAAATGCTGGCAAATGAGACTAGATCAGTTTAGAATATCTAGTTGGCATGGTCAAGTTGGACTGAAGGGTCTGTTTTGGTGCTGTATGACTCTATGACTCTATAAGTACTTTCCTTCATGGTGGAAGGCATACCTGAACTTCAAGAGAGTCAGGGAGCAGAGGTGAGTGCAGTGGTTATCAGTAGGAAGAAGCTGCTGGGAAAGCTAAAAGGTCTGAAAGTAGACAGATCACCCAGAGGAGATGGACTACAGCCTAAGGTTCTGAAAGGGACTGCTAAGGAGATTGTAGAGGCATTGGTGATGATCTTTCAGGAAACACTGGAGTCAGGGAGGATTCCAGAGGACTAGTGAATGACTAACATAACACCCCTGTTTAAGAAGGGTGGGAGGCAAAAGACAGGAAATTATAAGCCAATTAGTCTGACCTTGGTCATTAAGATTTTAGAATCCATTATTAAGGATGTGATTGTGGAGTGTTTGAAACTCTGCAGAGCTTTGGTGGGGGTGGTGGGGAGGAGGCGCATGCCTGAGAAATCAGTTGGAATTCTTTGAGGTAATAGCAAGCAAATTAGACAAAGGAGAAATTGTCAATGTGATTGATTTGGATTTAGGGCACGTATACAGGATGACTGAAAGAAGGCAGAGAGTACCTTTTTCAGAATGACAGCCGGTGACTGGTAGAGATCTACAGAGGCCAGCGTTAGGACTATTCACATTATATCTTAACAACCTGGGTGAAGGAACTGAGGGCATTTTGTTAAGTTTGTAGATGACTCAAACATAGGTGGAAGGACAGGTAGTGTTAAGGAAGCAGGGAGGCTGCAAAAGGACTTGAACAGACTGGGAGAGTGGGCAACAAGTGGAATATGGAATACATTGTGGCAAAGTGTGAGATTATATTCTTTGGTCAGGAGAATAGAGGTATAGACTATTTTCTAAATGGAGAAAGGCTTTGGAAATCTGAAGCACAAGGGGACTTGGGAGTACAAGTTAAGTATTCTCTTCAGGTTAACATGCAGATATAATTGTCTGGAAGGCAAATGCAATGTTAGCATTCATGTTGTGAGGACTAGAATACAAAAGAGCAGAATACTGCTGAGACTGTATAAGGTTCTGGCCAGGTCACATTTGGGATATCATGAGCAGTTTTGGGTCCCCTTTATTAAATAATGCGCTGCCCTTGGAGGTGGTCCAAAGGAGGTTTACAAGAATGATCCTGGAGATGAAGGGCTTGTCATATGAAGAGCGGTTCAGGACTCTTGGTCTGTGCTCATTGGAGTTTAGTAAGATGAGAAGGAAACTCATTCAAACTTACAGAATAAAGTACTGAGAGGCCTGGATAGAGTAGACATGGAGAAGAGAGACTAAGACCTGAAGGCAGAGCCTCAGAATGAAGGGACAAACCATTAGAACAGAGATCAGGAGGAACTTCTTCAGCCAGAGGGTGGTGAATCTGTGGAACACATTGCCACAGAAGGGTGTGGAGCCAAGTCACTGAGTGTATTTAAGACAGAGATAGATAGGTTCCTGATTAGAAGGGGATCAAAGGTCACAGGAAGAAGCCAGGAGAATGGGGTTGAGAATCATATCAGCTACATCAGTACTGTAGATGGAACAATGGTTCAGCAGACCCAATGGCCTAATTCTGCTCCTGTATCTTATGCTTTTAAGGTAGTGCTAGGTGGTGCATGAAATGCCTGCCAATATTTGGCCAATAAAGATTGCAGTTCTCTTCAAATTACAGAAGTACACAATCAACACGTTTCCTACAGCATTTTGCTGCAGTAACACTGGTTTGCAAGTTATAGCTGTTCATTCTTTGGACGCAGGGTTACTCTGGACAAATAAGGTGCGCCTTTAAAATTACAAGTAGTTATTGATATAGGCTCAGGAGTGGCTTTAAAACAAAATAAAGGTAGTGGCCTGGTGCTGTTATTGCTGCACTGTTAATCCAGGGACCTAGGTTCAAATTCTGTCTTGGTAGGTGGTGGAATTTGAACTCAGATTTTTTCTTAAAAATCAGGAATTAAGCCTTTAATATGACAATGAATCTATTGTCAGACAAACCCATCTGGTTCACTAATGCCCTTTGGGGAAGGAAACTGCCATCCTTACTTGGGTCTGGTCTACATGTGACTTCAGACACACAGCAATTTGGTTGACTGTTACTGCCCTCTGGGCAATTAGGGGTGGGAAATAAATGCTGACCTGGCCAACAATGCCCCCGCACCCCAAGCATGAATGAAAAAGAACTAGCCGCTTCGTGACTGTGGGCTGCTCCAAGACCTGCCAAAGCCAATTGCTCCTTTCTAACACCTGCCAAAATTGATTTAAATTGCCCCAAGGCAAGAGGGTGTCGAATCTTTACACTGGGTAAATCCTGTGGATACATTTGTAATCTGCAATAGCTGAAAATGGAGTTCCTAAATGCTAATTAGAGACTTCAAAAAACTTAAAGACTAAAATAAGACACTTGGATAATTTCATCAGATGTAAATTGTGAAACTCCAGCACTATAACAATGGCCTGAATCTCAGAAGGAGTGTATGGTTTTGCCATTATTGTATTTATACACCCAGCAAGTCAATGTACCTCTGATTTTGATGTACATGGACATTCTGCAAAGGGAACTGACGCTTGGAAAAAAAACAAAAGGCATGTAGAAGTGCTTAGCAGAATTTAGTGAATTCATTATGTATTAGTCACAACCAATTGAAAGACATATTATAAAGTTATTTAATCTCATTGCAGCAAATTTGTTCACTGGTAACATACAAACATAGTCCTTAGAGAATAGCTGTGTACAAAATTAAAGGTTACACATGAAAGACACAGTGCAAGGAATTCTTCTTTTGTACAGAATGTTCCCAAATAATACAAATACAATAAATTCTTACCACTAGCAAAATAACTTCACACATTTTTTGAGAAGATGGCCTTTCAGCTGGTCCACCTTGTCCTTTACAGAATACCACCACACTTACACAGGAACCTTTTCAGACAATTAAAATCCAATTAAAATGTGGTAAGAATTATGTCATATACAAGATTTCACACAAACAATGTACATTAGTCACTGCTTATGTTCATAATGAAATTAATTTGCACATTAAAAATGAATGTGTTAAAGTAGACTATATGAAACTGCCTGCATATTCTCACAAAAACATCATATTAATCCACATGTAGGATAATGGCACTAATGAACAATCACTTAAAGATAAAGGTAAGATTCTTTTAAAATTTAAATTACTTGCTTGTTACATCTTGTAAAATAATGCAGGAATGAACATCCTGTTTGGGTTTATTTAGGAAATAATATCTTTAATAACTATAGTATTTTTCATAATGAAGTGATCAAATCTTGAATTAAAATCCCGAAATTGGCTTTCTCTGTAACATGTGCTTTATTTATTGAAATTATGTGCTATTATGTATGGGTGGTTATTCAACACACTAATACTTTACATATTATGTTACTGCTCAATATAATGGCATGTAAGATTATTGCAACAGACTGTGGACGGAATCTTTGAAAAGTCTTTTTTAATACAGACTCAGTGCTAAGGATTCATAGAGTGAGTTATGGCCTCTCTATGAATTTGAGTTACAATGTTAAACTGTACCCTGAAAGATGATAAAGCTTATGTTCATGATATCGCTATTTTTAAATCTTTCACATTGGTTTGAATTTCTAAGACAAGAAAGAGAGGTCCACTAGTGCGCAACTAGTTGATTTCTGCTTTCCAGATGCATATATTTATTTGCGATTTCCCAACAATGGATCAGCTAGAATAAGTACTTTCCAACAAGGGACAAAGATAAGGTATTGAAACAGGGTTCTATGAGTGATCAGGCAGATATGATGGAATAAAAGAAAAACATATATAAAGTCAGATAAAGCAAGAAACATGCCAAGTTGCAACATTTGTGAATGAATATGAAAAGGAAAATAAGATTGGTAGCAAGTAGTAGGGAGGGAGTTCAACTAGGGACAAAGTGGGTTGTATATGCTTAGCCGTAGGGTAGAATCATTAACGAGGACTCTGTTCAATGTTAACTAAGAAAGTTATGCTGACAAAATATCTGTAGAAGTAGAGGCAGTAGAACATGGCACCTTTACACTGCTCCTTTTCTTCTATTGGAGGACATGGCCTAATTGTTTGTCCGTTGAGGCCTGTATGAAAAGGTCGGTGCTCATTCTGCCCAATGAAGGAAGTGGAAGGAGGGTGTGTGTTGGAGGGGGGTGTTTAGGGGTGGGTGGGGAATGTGGAAATGTGGGAGGGGAATATGTGGCCATGGTGAGATTTGAAGTTAAGGACATGGATATGGGAGTTGGTGAATGGAGATGGAAATCTGAAGGTTGTCGAAGACAGGGGAAACATGGAGTAGTGAGTGAAGGCAGAAAGAAATTCAATTCAAATCCTCTCACTTCTCTCTGCTCCAACTGAAGCTCCCCTACCTCAATTCACTCAACAACTAAAGGTTCCCTGCAATTCCATGCAACAATACAATCCACCCAACCATTCAGCTTAGGTATCACAATGTGAAAACTGGGGAACACCAGGAAGAATGTTTAAGAAGCCCTCTGGTTGAGGTACTAGAATCATAGAATCCTTACGTTGTGGAAGCAGGCTATTCAGCCCATCAAGTCCACTTGTCCCTCTAAAGAGCATCCCACTCCTCTATCCTTTAACCCTGCATTCCCCATGACTAATCCACCTAACCTACACATTTTTGGACTGTGAGAGGAGACTGGAGCACCCAAAGGAAATTCCACACAGGCAGTCTCCAGAGGCTGGAATTGAACCTGGGTCCCTGGTGTGGTGAGGCAGTAGTGCTAACCACTGCCACAGGTAAGATGAAAATTGATAGGCAGGATGAAACTGGCTGTGCTTAAAGCGGATGAGCTGCCTGGTCTGGGTGGCTTGTATTTGTGATTGCTAAAGCAAGCGGAAGCAGAAATGGGGGAAGGACTTGCTATGATCTCCCAAGACTCACCTAGGCACCAAATCAATGAGGAGGAAATGTGGGCAAGACTGAGGAGGTGCCAGGTACTGGGGAGCAGAGGTTGTGACACTCTTATTCAGGAAAGGGTATAAGGGCCTAGTGAATACAGGCCACTCGGTATTACATTAGTATTGTCCACGATGTGGGTAATGAACAAGCAAATGGAGGAGTTTGAGAGTAAACATAGATTTGCATAAGCGGTATCAAGATGTACTAATCTAACTGATGATGCAAACGCTATGAACTTACTGATAAATTTGTGGAGAATGAAGAAGGGAATGCAATGGATGACATCTGTATGGGTTTTAAGAAATTGTTTAAATCATAACTAAAAGGCTTGTTAGTGAAATGGAGCAGGAGGGTGGATGTCAGCTTGAATCAAAAATTGGCTTCAGGACAGGAAACAGTGAGTCATGGTACATGATTCTTTTTCAGACAGGAGAGTGATGCATATTGCTGTTTCCCCAATGGGTAGTGTTGGGACCACTGCTTTTATTGAAATATAGAAAAAAAGTGTCAGAATTGCCAGTGGCGCTAAACCTGAAGAAATGTCAAAAAAGACATTTGTGTAGGTACCTGAATAGGAAAGATTTGGAGGGATATGGGCTAAACGCAGGCAAGTAGGACTAGTTTAGTTTGGGAAATTTGGTTGGCATGGACTGGTTGGACTGAAGGCTGTGTTTCCTCCTGTATGACTTTATGACTCAATAATGAGAATGTTTCAATTGGCATCAAAAGGCAGACTAACAGAGGGATCTAGATGTTTGTGTGCACCAATCATTGAAGGTGGCAGTGCATATTGAGTCAGTAGTTATCAAAGTAAGTGGAATCTTCAGCTTCCTCAATCGGGATATTGATTATTAAAAGAGGGAAGTTATGCTGAAGCATATAAAACTTTGGTTAGGCCACAATTACAACTGCATCAGGTTCTGGATACCACACATCAGGAAGAGACCATAAGACCATAACACATAGGAGTGGAAGTAAGGCCATTCAGCCCATCGAGTTCCACTCCACCATTCAATCATGGCTGATGGGCATTTCAACTCCACTTACCCGCATTCTCCCTGTAGCCCTTAATTCCTTGTGACATCAAGAATCTATCAATATCTGCCTTGAAGACATTTAGCGTCCCGACCTCCACTGCACTCCGCGGCAATGAATTCCACAGGCCCACCACTCTCTGGCTGAAGAAATGTCTCCACATTTCTGTTCTGAATTTACCCCCTCTAATTCTAAGGCTGTGTCCACGGGTCCTAGTCTCCTCGCCTAACGGAAACAATTTCCTAGCGCCCACCCTTTCCAAGAGCGTGAATTATGCCACAGGAATTAGATTAGATTCCCTACAGTATAGAAACAGGCCCTCTGGCCCAACAAGTCCACACCGACACTCCAAAGAGTAACCCACCCAGGCCTATTCCCCTAGCCTATATTTACCCTTGACTAATGCACCTATCACTATGAGCAATTTAGCATAGCCAATTAACCTGACCTGCACATCTTTGGATTGTGGGAGGAAACCCAGAGCACCTGGAGCAAACCCATGCAGACAGTCGCCCGAGGCAGGAATCAAACCCGGGTTCTCGCGCTGTAAGGCAGCAGTGTTAACCACTGAGCCACTGTGCCACCCTGGATCTTAGTTGGTTAGGCTGGAAAAGCTGAAGCTTTTCTCCTTGTAGAAAAGGAGATTGAGTAAAAAAGTTCTTTGAGATATAGAAGATGATGATAGGTTTACATATGGTAGACTGTGATTCCCATGACCACATCAAGAGACAGAGATTTAAGGTTTTTGTGTGCAAGTGAGACATGAAGAACAATTTTACAAAGTGAATGATAGAGGGGATGGAAACAACAGTGATCAATGAATTCAGTCAGTCGGGCACTTGAGGGAAGTAAGCTCACATGGCTCTGCGGAAAATGGAACTGATTGGATTGCACTGCAAAGAGCTAGCACGGACTTGAATAAAAGCAAAATACTGTGAATGCTGGAAATCTGAAACAACAGACACAAGAAATGTTCAAGAAACTGAGCAGGTCTGCGGAGAGAGCAACAGAGTTAATATTTTCAGTCCAGTATGACTCTATTTTCAGAACAGAGCCACACCTCTGTTTCTCTCTCTACAGATGATGCCAGAGTTGCTGAGTTTTTCCAGTAGTTCCTCTGTTGATGTCAGCATGGACTTGATGAGTTAAATCACCTGTCCCTTTACTGTGACAATGACTTAAGTTCATCTATCAAGTAAATGAATCATACCAGCCAGGAAGGACCCAATCTGTGCTGTGTTAGATCTTAAACGGACACTAATAGAAGTGTTACATTTCTGCTGTGCAACTCTGGTTTAGGAAAAAAAAACAGCTCAAATTCCTACATCCACTCACTATGGGCAAGCCAAGTGAGAAGTGGATTGTTGCAAAGAGCAGGCTTGTTCCCTACAAATTGTACTGTCACAATTCAAAAACTCTTCAATATGCATTGTATGAATCTGACAATCTAAACCATTACCTTACAGATGCTGAATTATGGGGTCCACATTTTTGTTAATTTAATGTATAATGAAGTAAATGCACAGCTTTGTGTCTGCTTTGTCTTCACCAATTAGTTTTGAGATAAGGGATAATTGGAACTTGCAGTATTACAGTGGAATATACTACATCTTCTAATACCTTGTCCATGGCATCACAATTGAAAGATAACCGCTGGGGAGTCTGCATGTAGTTGTTTGCAGTGTTTACAAGGGCACAGCATGGCATTTACACAGTACAGCAACTCTTTCCGAAATTTAGGTTGTGTACATGCATATAGGTACATATTGATAGCCATATTGGTCAAGTCAAGCATAGACCCAATATCAGCAACAACGTTAATGGTTTGTGAATAGTCCGTCCGGTCAATATTGTAATATGTTATACGGAGGATAAGCTGTGTGACTAGTCTTGTTGCACACAAGAGTGCGAAACTCATTGAGACTGTGATCAGGAGGACAACAGATTTCCTTTTCTGAGCCCTGAAATAAAGAGAACCTGCTGAATTGACCTTTCCCTTCACTGCACAGGAATGGTGCACCTTATTACTTTGCATAATTAACCTAAGTGTCAAGCCATTCAATGTGAAAATAATTATAAGTGGAACAATATAATCTAAAATTGTTTGAAACCACACGAGACTGTGCACAAACAAATGTGAGATATTTCGTTTGTAAACACATACATATAGAATTTCAAGGGTCTCAGTAACATTGTTAGAAATCTGTATAGCCTGGGAATGATTGGACCAAAAATATGGCACAGCCAGCAAATAACTTAAGACAAAAGTGAGACTTATAACCATGATGGTGCATCGTGCTGTACATAACTTAGTTTTGAGTCTAAAAGTACTTATAGCGATGAAACGTTCAACTGTGAAGGTCACTATAAGCCAGACAGAAGCATTATATGCACCATAATTAAAAATGTCCCTGATAGCACACCATGGATCTCTTGCCCAAAATGGTTCAAGGATGTGGAATTTGAGGACTAGCTCAATTATTACAATAGAAATAAGCACCAGGGTGTCTGCAACTGAAATTGCCATCAAGTAATAAGTGCTTGATTTGGAAAGCATACAGTTTCTTTGCCAGAATGTTAAGAAGGTCACAATGTTTGCTGAAAAATATAGAAAATATAAAAATTAACACAATATTTAACACTATATCACAAATCTTACAGTTCAGATTTTAAAAACACTTGTCAAATCTGCAGTCCTAAATAATTTAATTCCGATACAGTACTGCACTACTAAAATCACATTCCTATTAGGAGACATTAAACTGAGACTCTGCCTATCCCACGTTAATGCTTCAGGTGGGAATGAAGATGCTAGACCCAAGTTAAAGAAGATAAAGGTTCACTCGGTAATACAATACTGACCAATATTCTTACCTCAACACTAACAAGTTTCAACATATTGATTTTTATTGGAATTGACTATCACAAGAAAGTAAATATTTGCTGTGTTCACCCAGAGTAAGAGAGTCACTTTATGATACCTCCAAGAACATGGTAATGCCTGGCATAAATGTAAGTCTGCAGGACTTTGTAATGATTTCCCTTTTGTCAAAATTACTACCTATTGATGAGCACAAAATCTCATGATTATATATAATTACAATTGGAATAATTATGGGACGTAACTGGAATAGTGTTTTTATTGAGCATTCAATTATAGCCTGTGAAGGAGAGCAATCTGCTAGTTTGCAGAATACAGATTAATTTGTTTAAACTCATAATAATCTTTTTAAAACCATAAAAAAAAGGTTATATCAGTTTCAAGTAGTGTAATTGGTATTTTCTGTTGCTACATTGAGTCATTTTACCATGGAAGCAATACGTATAAATATGAATGTCAATAATGTTTCTTGTGAATTAGTCTTGATTAAAAACTACTTTTGGTATGATCCATCTTTGATGTGGTACGTAGAGGCATCACTACTCTTTAGGAGGGACAACCAGAGGGGACACAGTGAAAAGGACATCCTCAAAACATCACAAAGATTCAATGAACGGATTTCTCATTTCTAACAGTACAATACTTGAAAAGTTTGTGTTACAATACTTGAAAAGTAGTGGAATACATCTGTAATGATTTCAAATCCTCTTCAAACACTAATTACTTTTTAAATCCTGCTGCAGTATCACTTCCAGATTTATGTATCAAAAGCATCTCAGGTATTTTTAGAGAATGGCCTTCATTTAGCTGAGCTATTTGATTCATGCAGTTTATTTAACATGGTAATCATACCCATTAGTATTGAAGATTTATCATGGTGACCGAATTAACTTTACCCAAAAGACAAGTTAAACTTTAAATAGCTGCAAAGGCACTGGAGCACCATATTGCTGAGTTTGCTGTTGTGTTAATGCTTTGAAAAGCAGGGAATAGTTAACCCCCAACTCCAGATTCTCGCTGTGAAGCTGGTGGATTTGCCGCATATGGAAAACGACTGTTCAGCCCTGCATCCGTTTCAATGGTTCACCCACGCTGTAAATGCGCTTTTTCTAAATAAAGGTAAAAATGAATCAGCCTGGGCTGCAGACATTTTTGCAAGAGCTATTATGTAATTGCATGGTCATGGGGGTCACAGTGGTCTATAGCCTTCTGCCTATTGCATCTTTGTGGCCAGAAATAAACACCTAATTATTCTAATCTCATTGCAAACCTATCAGTTGCCTGAATTGTCTACATAAAAGGTACCTACAAAGATACAGCATTATTTTTGTAACAAAGCTAATTACATCAACATTTTCCCAGGCAGACAGATACTTACATGGAATTCCAATCAAAGCAAGGAGAGGGTAGAAGACTTTTTGCAGGTTTATCATCCAATGTTGCTCATCCATTTTTAACAATAATTCTCCCAGTTTTGAGAAGGCACGTGTATGTTCAGTGTTCCTCTACAACCTTGTCATTTTTGATATTTAAGACACTTTATTGCTTTATTTCATTTTGTCATTTCTCTCAGTAAACAGAACAATGTTAGCTTTAATTTTGATACCTGCACGTAAGTAATGGGCAGTCATCTGTGAATTCAAATGTTAATGATTACCAGGATAATCATTAAATTCGACAACTTAATGTAAGATTTCCAATGTAATTATATCATAAAGTTCCTCTTGATTAAATTCACTCAAACTGTGCCATCTTCTTATTGCTGAGTATTCCTGGCTACAGATGTTGTGGTAATAAATTGCATATTGTGTGTCTTTCAAACAATTTCCTTTACTCTGGCTTTATTTTTCAGTCTCTCCTCTACTTTATTCCGGATATTGAAAGTTCAGTTTTCAAGTAGCCAAGTTACATTGTACAATGGCTCACTGAAACACGATAAACATCTCCAATAATGAAGAGAATGAATGAGGTCACTTTTAAGAAGGTATCTGTATCGAGATGGGAAACAGGTTGCTTTTCATGCATCTACTGGAAACTTCTAGAGGAAGACAATTATTTGGGTTAAAGACAACTGTTTCAAATTTCAGAATCATAACGAAATTCACATCCTCCTCAGTCAAATACTTGATTACTTACAATGATGCTGTGTGCAATTATTGTAATTTATAGAATCCCTGCAGTGTGGAAGCAGGTCATTTGGCCCATTGAATCCACACCAACCTCTGAAAGCATCCCATCCAGACTCATCCCATCCTTGTAACCCTGCATTTCCAATGGCAAATCCATTTAGCCTGCAGATTCCTGGACACTATAGGCAATTTAGCATGGCCAATCCACCTAACCTACACATCTTTGGGCAGTGGGAGGAAACCCACAGAGACAAGGGGAGAACATGCAATCTCCACAGAGACAGTCACCCACGAGGCTTTGTTCTTCGCAGCCTGCAACACATTATCAATGAGGATGAGCACATCACCAAGACCTTCCCCACACTTCCACCGCTCGCCTTTAACCACCAAACCTCAAACAGATCATTGTTCGTAACAAATTGCTGGCTTTCAGGACAACACCATGCAACCTTGTCATGGTGGAAGCTGTAAGACGTATCGGAATGTCGACACGGATACTACCATTATGCGGAGGGACACCTCCCACCATGGACGTGGCAGGTATTCATGGCTATCTCATACACTGCAGGTAAGGATGCCCTGAGGCATGGTACATTAGCAAGACCAAGCAGAGGCTACAGCAACAGATGAATGGACACCGCACAATTATCGACAGACAGGAGCGTTCACTCCCAGTTGGAGAACACTTCACTGGTCCAGGACATTCGACCTCAGACTTTCGGTGACATCTTCCAAGGTGGACTTTGGCACAGGCAACAACGGAAAGTGGCCAACCAGAAGCTGATAACCAAGTCTGGCACCCATGGGGATGGCCTCAAATGGGACCTTGGGTTCATGTCACACTACAGGTGACCCCACTGCACTATACACACACACACACACAACACACACACACACACTCACACTGACACTGACCCTCTCTCATATGCTCACACATACCCTCCCACACTCACACGTGCATCCTCTCACAGACTTATACCCCTTTACGCTCTCACACAGACATACACTCTCACAGACACCATAACCACCAGCCACCACCTCCTCCCCCGCAGCCCCCCCCGCCCACCCATATGCAGACATACATATATAAGTCTGTGGGGTGAATTTGTACTTGCAGAATTACATTTTACTTTGCTCAAAAACTGCATGAATCCATGTAAGATTCTGTAAATACATCTTTTTAGATTAGAATCAATCTGCCCATTGTGGCACAGACAGTCTCACACAGGGCAGCTCACAACCTAAATGCATTATCTGGGCTGACAATGACACCAATTGTAAAAGTTCACTTGAGAATGTAACTTAGAGTCATAGAGACATACAGCATGGAAACAGACCCTTCGTCCAACCCGTCAATGCCGACTAGATATCACAACCCAATCTAGTTCCACCTGCCAGCACCCGGCCCATATCCCTCCAAACCCTTCCTATTCATATACCCATCCAAATGCCTCTTAAATGTTGCAATTGTACCAGCCTCCACCACATCCTCTGGCAGCTCATTCCATACGCTTACCACCCTCTGCATGAAAAAGTTACCCCTTAGGTCTTTTTTATATCTTTCCCCTCTCACCCTAATGCCCTCTAGTTCTGGACTCTCCAACCCCAGTGAAAAGACTTTGCCTATTTATCCTATCCATGCCCCTCATTATTTTGTAAACCTCTATCGGGTCACCCTCAGCCTCCGACCCTCCAGGGAAAACAGTCCCAGCCTGTTCAGCCTCTCCCTATAGCTCAACTCCTCCAACCCTGGCAATATGCTTCTAAATCTTTTCTGAACCCTTTCAAGTTTCACAACATCTTTCCGATAGGAAGGAGACCAGAAGTGCAAGCAACAATCCAACAGTGGCCTTAACCAATGTCCTGTACAGTCGCAACATGACCCCCAACTCCTGTACTCAATACTCTGACCAATAAAGGAAAGCATACCAAACGCCGCCTTCACTATCCTATCTACCTGCGACTCCACTTTCAAGGAGCTATGAACCTGCACCCCAAGGTCTCTTTGTTCAGCAACACTCCCTAGGACCTTACCATTAATTGCATAAGTCCTACTAAGATTTGCTTAGGTGAGGAGATTGGCTGAGGCTCCATGTGCCTGCTCGAAGATTCCATGCAGGGCAGTTACCCAACATTCTGGCATTTATTCTGTCAACCAGCATCACAAGAATAAATTATCAGGTCATTATTAAATTGCTATTCCTGGGAATTTGATGAGTGCAACCACATCCTTCTTAACAGTGTGGTGACCAGAGCTGCACACAGTACTCCAGCTGTGACCTTACTAACATTATAAACAACTCCATTAGACAGCTCCCTGCTCTTTTATTCAATGCCTTAACTAATAAAAGCAAATAACCCATTTGCCACCTTTAACCCCCTTATCTACCGGTCCTGTTGCCTGCAAGGATCTATGGACATGCACACCAAGGTCCCTCTGATTGTCTGGACTTCCTAAGGTCCTACATTCAATATATACTCCTTTTCCTTCTTAGTCCTCCCAAAATGAATTACCTCACACTTTTAGAGTCATACAATCATACAGCATGTAAACCCTTCAGTCCAACTCATTCGCATCAACCAGACAGCCCAATCTGACATCATTTTGTTTGCCTGCACTTGGTCCATATCCCTCTAAACCCTTCCTATTCACATAGCTATCCAGATGCCTTTTAAATGTTCTAACTGTACTAGCCTCCACCATTTCCTCTGAATGATCATTTCATTTCATAGACACCTCACCCTCTGCATGAAAAAGTTATCCCTCTGGTCCTTTTTACAGAATTAAATTATTTTTCCACTGTTCAGCACATCTGTCCAGCCCGTCTCTACTGTCCTCTGGTCTAAGGCTTTCCTGCTCGGTTTTTACCACATCACCACTTTTCATGACTGATCATAACTCGTAAATCAATGTCTAAATCATTAATATACAGCAAAGCAGCATCTCCGGGACACCCACACCAGTCAACAACACTGCTCCATGGCTGAACATTTCAACTCCCCCTCCCACTCAGCCGAGGGCTTGCAGGTCCTGGTCCTCCTCCACCGCCACTCTCTCACCACCCGACGTCTGGAAGAAGAATACTCATCTTCTCTTCGGAACACTTCAACCCCAGGGCATCAATGTGGACTTCATCAGTTTCCTCATTTCCCCTTCCCCCACCTTACCCCAGTTCCAACCTTCCAGCTCAGCACTGTCCTCATGACCTGTCCTACCTACTAACCTTCCTTCCCACCCATCCGGTCCACCCTCCTCTCTGACCTAACACCTTCATCCCCCCTCCATATACCTGTTGTACTCTTAGCTACCTTCTCCCCAACACCATCCCTTGCCATTTATCTGTCCACCCCAGAGGCTCCCTGCCTCATTCCTGATGAAGGGCTTTTGCCCGAAACGTCGATTTTCCTGCTTCTCGGATGCTGCCTGACTTGCTGTGCTTTTCCAGAACCACACTGATCTTGAAAAGTGCAACAATGCAGGCTCTCTGGGCCATTTGTCAACGAACAAATGCAACATGTCAGAGGCCAATTGGGAGATGCCACTCACGTGGCCAGGTGCAGTTTGAAAGGAGCGAGTGGCAAGGAAGTTCAATCCTGTGGTGATCTATAGCACCACAGCACTTCCTCCAATACTGCATGGCTGCAGACCTGTCTGCAGAGGGTGTTAGGGGAAGGCAATAGTGTCCTGAGCCCTGAGAAGCTGCCTTTCATATTGGCACTCACTTATCTGCAGGTAGCTACTGCACCTTCAGTCGAAGCTGTCGTAGATTGCTTGAAGGTGCTGAAGACCCTGGGTCTCCTCTCCGGGCACTGCTCAATGCTCCACAGCTAGAACGCCCTGAATCTCGGATCTCAGTATCTGTTATTCTTGGCCATCCTGTCTCCTTTCCATCCTCCTTCTCCATATGCTGACTCGGAGTCAGTATGGCTGCGGGACACAGCTGGCCATTCACTTTGCATTGAAGGAGGGAGTTGTCAACAGCAGGAAAGAGACATCCTGCCTCCAACATTTGTACGCATCTTCAACTGAACTGATAACTTTAAAGGAGAAACT
The DNA here is from genome assembly GCF_047496795.1 of Chiloscyllium punctatum. Lineage (NCBI taxonomy): Eukaryota > Metazoa > Chordata > Chondrichthyes > Orectolobiformes > Hemiscylliidae > Chiloscyllium > Chiloscyllium punctatum. The sequence goes on along the minus strand of NC_092783.1, from coordinate 11,298,110 downwards.
TACTGTACAGTTATCTCAGTTAACAATATGAAAGTGAAAAAATGACAACTGAAGTGACAATACATTTGTTTAAGTTTTTTTTCAGTTTAATGTTGTTTTCAATAGACTTCACGCAGGGTAGCCCCTACTCCCATGTTCCTCATGCCTCTGCTCCCACATTCAGTACTCGTGGCTTTCCTCTGGTTCCTGACTAACCTGATCCCCAGGCTTCTACATTCCGCATTCTCACTTTAAATGTTTCGCTTGTCTGCTTTCTCCCTGCTGCTGTTCTCAACTCGCACTGAAGTTCTGCGGTCCACCTCGTGGCCGAATTTGATCTGTGCAAGTCATTCTACCCGCATTGACCAATGTCTGCCACTAGAGGGAACACGACCAGTTAAAATATCATCATGAGAATTTAAATTTTATATATAGTACCTACATCAGCTGGATTGTTTGTAAATAGCCAAGTTCTGTACACATGGGGATGGCTTCAGTTGGGACCTTGGGTTCATGAACTATACACTCATTGACACACACTCCTTCAGATCCATGCGCTCACACAGATCCTCTCTCATACACAAGCTCTCTCTTATACACTCTCATACACACCCACACATGCGGCCTCTCTCAGACTTATGCCCCTTTACCCTCTTACAGACACTCATACTTCCTCTCCACCCCAAACACACACACAGGTTTGTGGGTGAACTTGTACTTGCAGAATTATATCTTGGTTAAAAACTGCATGAATCCATGTAAGATTCTGCAAACCATTTTTTTAAGAAATAAAATCAGTCTGAACATTGGAGCACAGACAGCCTCACATAGCGCATCTCACACCTTCAATGCATTATCTGAAACAACATGGTACCTATGGGAAAGTTCATTTGTGAATGTAACATTAAAAAAAAGTTCTGCAATTTACATATGAAAGAATTGAAACCAATATGGTCATTCTTAAAGATGAGAGACTTAAACAATCCAGGTCTTTTTCAATATATAATTTCAGTTGCAACACACTAAACTTTTGCTATAAATTCTGTCTTGTGATCTTGTACTCCACAACCACCTAATGAAGGAGCAGCGCTCCAAAAGCTAGTGCTTCCAAATAAACCTGTTGGACTATAACCTGCAATTTTCATCTAATAATGCTACCCATTATAAGTTTTATTTCTCTGTTTTATCATCATCCATCCCTTTGTCTGCACACCTGTTCTTTTTCTTCCCCCTGCTGGTCTCCATCTCTACCTATCATTCACTTCTTGTCCTCCCTGCTCCCCACCCAGTCTTCAGCATAGGTGCCATTGCCTCTTGACAAATCTGAAGAAATATCACAACCTGAAACATTAACTCTGCTTGCTCTACAGATACTTACCAGCAATTTGTTTTGTTTGTGATTTCCAGCAGACCCAACTCTTGATGGATCAAGCAGCAAAGGGATCTGGCTGTGTATGTGCACATGGCATCCTAGACTTGGTTATTAGGGGCACAAAATACAAGATTAACGTTAAACCTATATAAAAAACCAGTTGACCTCAACTGGAATATCATGTTCAGCACTGGGTACCACATGTTAGGAAAGATACAAAGACATCAGAGGCAGTAAAGATTCATGAGAATGGGTCCGGGAAGGAGGAACTTCAGATGTGTCAAAAGATTGACTGCGTTCCTTGGTAAAGGTCAAGAAGAATTTTTAGAGGTATATAAAATTAAACTGCTCCCATTGGTCCACACAGAAGCAGTGGGGTCATATGAAAAACGTTTCTTCTAAAACTCAGATCACGGCTCAGCTTCCAGCATAAACTGTGGGAATGCTGCACACTCTGCTTCACAGAAACCCGGCTCAACCTATCCATTCCTGACTGCGCACTTCAGGCTGATGGTTTTTCGATCCATCATATGGACCGTACAGTGTCCTCTGGTAAGACAAAGGGTGGAGGGATTTGCTTTTAACTCAACAACTTGTGGTGCACAGACATTGCAACCCTGGGCAGCCATTGCTCCCCAAACCTTGAATTCCTCACCATCAAATGTCATCACTTCTACATACCACAGGAATTTACCACTGCTATACTAACTGCAGTGTACATACCGCCACAAGCAAAGGTTGAGGAAGCTCTGAATGTGTTGTATTGCACCACTAATACCCTGGAGACAGAACAGCCTGAAGCCCTGTTTATTGTAACTGGCGACTTCAATCGAGCCAGTCTAAGGAAGGTGTGTTGTCCAAGTACCACCAGAACATTACCTGCCACACCAAGGACCCAAACATGTTCGGCCACTGCTACACCACTGTGAAGGATGCCTACCGCTCCATCCTCCCACCCTCATTTCAGGAACTCCGACCACAATGGAGTGTTTCTTCTCCCGACTTACAGGCAAAACCTTAAGCAGGAGATCTCCTCGTGGATATAGGTCCAGTGCTGGTCGGAGGAGGAGGCAGAAGATCAACTCTGGTGCTGTCTGGAATTGGCAGATTGGGCCTTTTTCAAACAGGCCGCAGGTACATTGGATAAATACCACACCACTGTCACAGACTTTAACAGCAAGTGTGTGGAGGACTGCATACAGAGGAAGTCAATCCGGGTGCTCCCCAACAGGAAACCCTGGATGAATCAGGACACAACAGAACCTGGTAAAAACCAGGCATGAGGCCGTCAGATCAGGAGACCCACTCAAATATAACGAATCTAAGTATGACCTTCGCAGAGCCATTAAGCCAACCAAGGAACAATACTGATCCAAACTAGAGACGCCCGGTGACTGTGGCAAGGATGGAATGATATCACAGGTTCTAAAAAGAGACTGTACAAGATAGCAGATGATGACACACCCCTCCCAGATCGTCTCAACGCCTTCTATACCTATTCCAACAAGTCCTATCCCAACAGTCACTGCATCAGAGGTCAGATTAGTTTTCCTTCGTGTGAATCCAAGGACAGTGATGGGATCAGACGGAGTACCAGGCCGTGGACTCGGAGCACGCACAGATCAACTGGCAGTTGTCTTCTCAGACATCTTCAACCTCTCCCTGAAGTAGGCCACCTGGTATGGTCCCTGGTATGTTTCAAGAGGGCCAACATCATCCCTGTGCCTAAGAAGGCGAATGCAGCATATCTTAATGACTACCGCCCAGTGGCCCTAACTTCGGTGGTCATGAAGTGACTTGAAAAACCGGACATTGCATTAATCAACTCCGGCCTCCCCACTACTCTTGACCCACTCCAATTTGCCTATTGGACCAACAGATCCACATCAGATGCCATATCACTTATCCTTCATGCCTCCCTAGAACATCTTGACACCAAGAACAGCTATGTAAGAATCCTAATCACTGACTACAGTTCAGCCTTCAACATTATTATCCTCTCAAGACTGATTATAAACTTAGTGATCTCTGACTAAGCCCCACTCTCTGCAATTGGATCCTCAGTTTCCTGACCCACAGGCCACAAACAGTGAAGATTGGGAGCAATATTTCATCTTCACTAACACTCATCCGGAGCCCCCCAAGGGTATGTACTCAGCACCCTATTGTATTCGCTGTATATCCATGACTGCGTCACCAAATACCAGACTAACGCCCATTTACAAGTTCACTGATGACACCACCATAGTCGGTTGAATTTCAGATGGTGATGAAACAGATTATAGACGGGAAGTGGAAGACCTGGAAATATGGTGCAAGGAGAACAACCTAGCTCTCAATGCCAGCAAAACCAAGGAACTCATTATTGACTCTCAGCAGGCTGTTACTCATGTCTCTCTTCACATTAACAGCACAGAGGTGGAATGAGTGTCAAGCTCCTACGAGTGGTCATCAACAACAAGCTTCCTTGGACTCTTCATGTGGACGCACTGGTTACAAAGGCCCAACAATGTCTTTTCTTTCTCAGACAGCTGAGAAAATTTGGCATGATGGCGAATACCCTTGTCTACTTTTACAGGTGCACCACCAAAAGCATTCTATCTGGATGTATCACCTACCTGGTATGGCAACTGTACCATTCAAGATCGGAGACTGTTACACAGAGTGGTGAACTCGGCCTGGACAATCACAACGGCCAACCTCCCATCTGTAGAATCCATCGACCAGGCCCGTTTGTCAAGGAAAGGCTGCCAGCATTCTCAAAGATCCATCCCACCCTGGCAATGTTTTCCTACAACCTCTACAATTGGGGAGAGGATACAGAAGCCTGAACACATGCACCAACCAGTTTCAAAACAGTTTCTACCCTACTGTTGTTAGAAAACGAAATGGACTCAAACTCTTAGCATTTGCCTGTGCCTGTGTTTTTGCCACTGTTTACTATTATTTACCTATGCTATTTAACTATATGATTCTCACAAGACAATGCTTTTCACTGTGCCTTGGTGCACATGACAATAAATTCAATTCAATTCTAAGTGGCATGGATCTAGAAATGCACTGCCTGAGTGTGTGGTGCAGAAACAGTCAATTGAGGTTTTCAGAAAGTGAATTGGCTTATTTATTTGAAAGAAAAAAGTAGCAAGACTATGGGAAAAAGACCAGGGTGTGATAAGGTGAATTCTTCCTTCAGAGAAACCAGTACAGACATTATTTGTCTCCCTTCTGTACCATAACCATTCTGAGTATTGCTTCATATTTGTAATTGCTCATGGATGCAAATTTGAAGTTAAATCTTCAGAAACAATATTTAGGTTTAATCTATTGAACTGAAGTGAAAAACAGTGAGAAACAATGCCATTGATTATTGTGCTTACAAGATTGCAAGCCAGAATTGATTACATACTCTTTTTGCTGATGAACACTAAACCAACCCAACCTTAAAAATACTTCAGAAACAAATTACCAAAATACCTTTGTATTTGCAATCAACATTCTAAGAAATACACACGGATTAGAAAAAATGTAGTTTATAATACGGCTATTGATTCATGTCAGTTCACAAGAAGCTGTGATTCTTTAACAGAGATCTTCTAAACGCTTTCCTTTAAGCAGTAACTTCAAATTCTTGTTTCTGAACTTTACTAACAAATGATGTCAAATTTTGCAATACCTGCTACCATGCAGTGCCTATGCAAGTGATAATTTCCATCAGCATGACGCGACTGTCAGCCCAAAAAGACCTTTTGCCTGCCACACAATTGAGCAAGACTATGTATGATTAGATTACATTACAGTGTGGAAACAGGCCCTTCGGCCCAACAAGTCCACACCGACGCGCAACCCACCCATTCCCCTACATTTACCCCTTACCTAACACTACCGGCAATTTAGCATGGCCAATTCACCTGACCTGCACATCTTTGGACTGTGGGAGGAAACTGGAGCACCCGGAGGAAACCCATGTGAAATATAAATTTCTCATAGCATATAGATTGCACATCTAATCAAATCAAACAAACAGTCTGTTACTTCTGTTGCTCATAATAATCACATCGTACTTAGTCAGCCTGCACTTGCAAAACCAAAAATACGCTATTAGTTGTGACTGAACAATTGGGCAGCATTTACTGAACAATACTCATTGCATCAGTAGCTACAATACCATAATTTAAGACGATCAGAGATCATACTGTGGCTGATTTACATTTGCGAGAACATATTAATATACAAGTCAGGAGCAGCAGCAGGCCTTTCAACCCCTCAAGACTGCTCTGTGTTACACCTCAACAAGGTATCACATTGGAAATCAAGTCCCACTATTCCTGGGTTCATCACAAACTTTAAAAATTTTACAGAAGGTAGAACGTAGCCCAGTGAAGAGCACATTGAAATAGAGGTAATGAAGGCATGAATACAGGATTCAGCAAAAAAATAAGCTACAACTGGGACAAATGGGGACAATACGGGGGGGTGGAGGAAATAAGCAGGAACACAAAGACAGGCTCATCTTGAGGGTGAAAGGGACATTAATGGTGCAAACATTCACCATAGCGTCCAGAATTGTGCAGGCTAAATGGAATAGCCATGTAAAATGCAGCATTACAGATATAGAATAGGGGTTAGGTCCGGGTGGGATGCTCTTTGGAGGGACAGGATGAGCCAAGTAGCCTTCTTCCACACTGTAGCATTCTATTCAATTATTTTATGCTTTAATACCAGATTGATGCAGGAAGTGACAGAGTCAGTAATTAGGGAATGCAGTTTGAAGAGGGGACTAAGAACACTGATTGAACATTGGATTGTGTTGGTATCAAGGCCTTGGTCTTGAATAAGCCCACTGATCACTTGCCAAGCATTAACTATATAAAAGAATAAAACTTGCATGAATTTCACAGCAACTTAATACTACCTGTACATCTATTGGGTATGAGGTGACTGTACTTCAGACTAGAGAAACTATATATGAGCAGATGGCCATATTAGTTCTGTGGGTGTGTTGTGCTACACAGCAATAATCCCTCATTAATTGGCTGTCCTCTGAAATCTTTCAGTAAAAACAAAGTCAACAAGGTCCTACCAGATATAGGCTGCTCTCTCATTCGAGAGATAACTGATGGTGGTTAAACCAGAGGATCATTATACCTCAAGAGGAGAGGTTGAGAAGAAGTATGCTTCATGGTAACCTTAGCCAGTGCGGGAATTGTACCCACGCTGTTGTCATCTCTCCGCAGTGCAACTGTGTTAACTGACCCCAATCTTTCAAGAAAGCAACTATAAAATCAAATTTTAAAATCTATAGATGACAAGGTATTGGAAACAGTACCAGTCTGCCATCTAGGGATCACTTTAACTGATCATAAATTGTTTATTCAAACACGTGTACTTATAAAACTACTGAAATATTGTTTCATACTGCTATTGAAGGCAGTGTGATGAATTTCCTCAATAGCAATCGAATTAAAGAAAATTTACATGCTTAGATTTTTTTTCTCGAAAACTTGAATTTTCTCTCCCATTTTCATTTGAAGGAGAGAACGGATGTTGTCAAAAATTTAGTGTTAACAAGAAAACAAATAACTTGTTAATAAGATGTGGTCCCGATATTTGTAAACCTGATGATTTTTCCCCCCAGTAGGGAAGCAGGGCTGCTTCCATTGAAATGTTGTGCTCCACAGTAGTAGACAATATATTGTAACAAAAGTAAAAGAATTTACAAGCTCACACAATCTTATGCAAGCTTTATTAGGCTCATGAAATTGTACACAGTGTAAAAATGCAATCTATTCCTTCTGAAAATGATTTAGTTTTGCACAGAAACAGTTCAACTTTTGAAAAGTGTAACTTATTTTAAAAAAAAATGAACAGTAGGTTCACTGACTATGAAAGAAACAAATCCAAGAAATGATTTCAGGCAACCAAGCTCACTAGATGACAACCTACATCAAGATAAACATTTACTTAAAGTCCAGTTGAGGGAATCAGGTTATACTTCAGTAGATTTTACAGTACAGAAGCAATACATTGTGAGCAAATTGAACAGGTTGATCAATTCATGGATTCTGCCTCACTTATAAATATGTAGTGCTGTATTATTCGATGTTCAACAACTTAGGTCTACAAAGTATTTTCCCCACATTTGTTTCTATCCACCGAGTATATTCATTAAACATGAACTTACAGCAAGGCAACTTATTGAAAGAGACTATTTCCATTGGTGTGAAAATCTCAATTTTAAATGGGCATAGGCATTAAAATTAACTATCCAAAAATCTATTGTAGTTATTTTTAATGATCATACTTACATTCCTCCAATCAGCTCCCCTCACCAAGGAAAAGTGAATGAGTGTTTTATGTTTTTGAAAATACTAAATCTCAACTCAAATGCCAAAGTGGCAGAAAACCTGGAATGCTGTATCACAGAAAATTAAAAATACAAGTATGTCCTCTTGTTACCTCAAAATGCACCACCACCATGTAAGCTGTAAAAAAAAAAATTCATGGCTACAAATTGTTAAATTGAGCCTTGCTATTTGAAGTGCAAAAATGGATGAGCACAAGAATATTCAGATTAAAAAGACATCTTATCAAAGCAACTGGAAAATTTCTTCAAAAAAGCAAGTTCCATGTTAAATATATTATTCAGATAACTTATTTGAATATCTTGAAGATAGTGTTGCACATGGGGACCTGGTTCTCATTTAACTTAAAAATTCAATACTTGCAAGTATGAGCAATCAAACATTTCATCAAAAATGAGTTCCACTACGTTTCAATGTTTAGAATGCTTACAAGAAAAATTTAAATAACAAGAATTACATTGTTGGCAGAAACTTCACATTCATCAAGACTTTCAGCAGTTTTCAGCTATGCTGTTTTAATCGATCAATATTTTATCTTTCCCAGCAGAAAATTGTATAGTTTAATTGACAGTCTATGCTTTAAAGGCTATCACTTAAAAATAAGACTGTTATTGATATTTTCCCCTATTCACAATGCAATAATTTAAATGCCAGTCTCAGGGAACTTAGTTTCAGTAACAGAAAGAGAAATCTGAGTCAAGTGATAAGTAGAAAATTGGCACAGTAATTTTAAGAACAGGTTCACTGATTTTAAACATAGCAAAGGCCAAATAGTTTCTCCTAAAGAGAGAGTCTTTAAACATGGGCATTAACGTATGCACGTTTGTTTTGAGACCACTATTTATAATCAATCCAGAAATTAAAATTATCTTTCAGCATGCTGTTTATGCATATTTAATGAGAAATAATGCTTTAAGAACAGACGCAGAAACTACATTGGCTCTAACACAAATAACAAACTCAAAATAATTTAACTCTTAAGTTTTCACACATTGGTTTAAATGTTCATTTGGGATAAAAATGTTACTTTACGTTTCAGACTACACTGAAACATTTATATTATTAAATCCAAACAAGCTGAAATTCGTCTGTGTATATATTGGTTTTGCTTCGGAAAACAATTTTTTTTTGTCTTCAAATATTAACAAGAAACAATTATTTTCATCCATGATACTGCCTTCAATGATTATCTTTGAATTCCATAATTCCACACCTACAGAAACAAAGCCTGTTTACAAATGTAATGCCAACTTGGAAATTAACTTATTTTACTTCATTTATGGCATGTCAAATAACATTCCAAATTAGATAATCAGAATATTAATGTGCCATTACGCATTCATGTTTTAGTCTTTAGAGGATTTAAAACAGGTTTTCTGATTCAAACAATGAACTGCACCAAGCGACTATTTTGTAGTTGAAATAAGATTTGCAACCCACAAGCTTAGTTATTTTTAGAGATCTGAAAGTGTAAAACAAAAATCAGCATTTCTCAGATTGTGTATATATCAGCCACTCTTGATAATTCCTGCCCAGTGACAGTAAATAAAACTTGACATCTAACCTTTCTTTCTGAGCAAGGATCGATAAATATTTATCACTGCTCCATACTACCTATAATATGATAAGACAATTCATCTGTCAAATTACTCTACACAGCAACTAAACTGCTGATGGATTATGAAACATTCCTCCACTGTACTTGATGGAAAGTAAGAATAACTATGCCATTTTTTTTTGAGTGGGTAATATGAAAGTTTACTTCCTTACAATTAAATTTTTTTTTGAACATTTCTAAATAGGAGGGTGACGAACTAATTGCACCTTCTCCAGGTGTAATCTGGTGAACACTCCATCACTTAAACACTTGCTTTCAATTTCGTTCAATTCTGACTCTTCAGAATTAAAATGGTAGGTTGGGGGCGGGGCGCGGGGTTGGAGGGCAACATGGTCTGAAATTGAAACAGTGCTCATGCAAGAATTTTCTCAACAATAAATTGACTGCAAAGACTAATTTTTCTTGTGAGTCATAATAATCTGATACAGTGATTTTAACCTGAGTTAAATTTAATGCTCTCAGCAAAAACTCAGCTCTGTTTCTAGACAGTACTGCAACCTATTTTACAACAGTCTTTAATGGAACATTTTACAAACAGAATATTTTATATTGGCCGTCATTCAGATAAATATATGTAGTGCATTGAATGAATGCATTCTAAATGAGAGGCAAATATATGTAAGCAACTGTCCTGCCCATTGTAAATTACCGCAAGTGTTTGAAAAACAACTTCATACATTCAAGTCAAAAGTGGTCTGCACCACATCTTAGATATTCTGCAATATAAAATAAAAGCAAGTTGTGGTGTTGAACTGTGCCTTTATCTAAATTAAGATTACTTTTCTGTTTCTCAGATGTCATACTCCAATTAGTGTCAACACTTGAGCTTTCAACTTTTAGACTTCTGTTGCTAATCTTACCTTTATATAACAGAAACATAGAAATCTCAAAAAGCATTAAACTGTTGTTCTTAAAACTGAACTCATTTTCTGTATCTACCATGCAAAGCACTTTCCAGAACCCATTTTGTGTCAGCAGTTTCATATGATGTTGTGAAACAACACTAAATGCTGGCAGAAAAGGGAAACTGTGGATGCCACCAGTCCAGTAAGCGCACACTATGCACAGGGTCCAAAACAACTTGGAGTCCTTGGTCCTTTTTTGGCTTCTTTCCATGTGGAAGTGGAGAATCTTGGAACAACATCCTGACACGGTGGTGCCTCATATCAGTACTTACACTTATTGTAAACTGCAAGAGAAAAGAAAATAACACAATCTATCATGCTTTTCAAAATTTCAATGCCCCAAAGTGCATAACAGTCAATTAATACCCTGAGGCTGAGTCACTAGCGTAATGCAAGGAAAATCTGTATGACTTGTCATATTATAAAAGAAAGATAGTGTTCCAATCCATTCTGCTGAATACAAGTTTCGTAAAATAATTTCAGATGCAATGTGACTATCCTTTCAAAACATAAATCAAATGCTGACATTTGGCCTTCCATAGCTGGTTTCTCTTATGAATGGCATAGACGTCGACTCCAATAAGATGATTATGCGTCCTAAATTTGGAGGAACCATAAATATCCTGGCAAAGCGAGTCCTAAACAAATAAGGAACCTCCAATAAGCTTATATCATTGTTAAAATAAGACAAATTTGTTGAAGCTTTTCATCTTGCACTCAGCAAAACCATTTGCAAGAATACCAATGTAAAGAGGTACAGCAATTTCATACTGTACAAGAAAATGTGTTGATTCATTGGAAAATAGGTTCTGATTAGTAGAGACATTGCTATGAAGAATGCACCAGTTAGAAGATGAATGAGAGTTAACTGCTAAGGCTTTTACTTTGACTAAGTAATGTGGGCGGCATGGTGGCACAGTGGTTAGCACTGTTGCCTCACAGCGCCAGAGACCCAGGTTCAATTCCCGCCTCAGGCGACTCTGTGTGGAGTTTGCACATTCGCCCCGTGTCTGCGTGGGTTTCCTCCGGTTTCCTCCCACATTCCAAAGATGTGCAGGTCAGGTGAATTGGCCATGCTAAATTGCCCGTAGTGTTAGGTAAGGGGTATGGGTGGGTTGCGCTTCGGCAGGGCGGTGTGGACTTGTTGGGCCGAAGGGCCTGTTTCCACACTAAGTAATCTAATCTAATCTAATTCATTCATTCCTCAGAGTAATAATAGGATGCTTGTCATCTATTTTGTTCAATTAAACCAGGTGTCATAGGTATATAATTTCTTAAACACATCAGTATGCACTTCTCATACAAAACAAAATTATTGTTTGTTTACATTGGTATGCTTAGGAATTTTCTTGATGAGTAGAAAATGTGTCTTTATCAGCAGTATATAAATTCTGTACTACCAAATGACAATCTCAGATTAGGGTGTAGCTTTGCTCGCTGAGCTGTAAGTTTGATATCCAGACATTTCATTACCTGGCTAGGTAACATCAGTGGTGACCTCCAAGTGAAGCGAAGCTGTTGTCTCCTGCTTTCTATTTATAATCTTTCTCCTGGATGGGGTTCCTGGGGTTTGTAGTGATGTCATTTCCTGTTTGTTTTCTGAGGGGTTGATAGATGGCATCTAGATCGATGTGTTTGTTTATGGTGTTGTGGTTGGAGTGCCAGGCCTCTAGGAATTCTCTGGCATGTCTTTGCTTAGCCTGTCCCAGGATAGATGTGTTGTCCCAGCCGAATTGGTGGTTTTTTCCCTGCGTGTGTAGGGCCATGAGGGAGAGAGGGTCGTGTCTTTTTGTGGTGAGCTAGTGTTCGTGTATCCTGGTGGCTAACTTTCTTCCTGTTTGTCCTATGTAGTGTTTGTGGCAGTCCTTGCATGTAGACGATGTTGATTTTGTCCATGGATTGTACTGGGTCTTTTAAGTTTGTTAGTTTTTGTTTGAGAGCGTTGGTGGGTTTGTGTGCTACTAGGATTCTGAGGGGTCTTAGTAGTCTGGTTGTCATTTCTGAAACTTCTTTGATGTATGGTAAGGTGGTTAGGGTTTCTGGCTGTGTTTGGTCTGCTTGTCGTGGTTTGTTCTCGAGGAATCTGCACACTGTATTTTTTTTGAGTATCCGTTCTTCTTGAATACGTTGTATAGGTGGTTCTCCTCTGTTTTCTGAAGTTCGCCTGTGCTGCAGTGTGTGGTGTCTCGTTGGAATAGTGCTCTGATACAGCTTTGTTTGTGTGTGTTGGGATGGTTGCTGGTGTAGTTAAGTATTTGGTCAGTGTTTGTCGGTTTTCTGTATACGCAGGTTTGTAGTTCTCTGTTGTACTTTCTTTTGACTGTGACGTCCAGGAATGAGAGTTTGTTATCGGTTTCTTCCTCGTTGGTGAACTTTATGCCTGTGAGGGTGTTGTTGATGATGTTAAACGTCTCTTCTATCTTGTTTTGTTTTGTGATGACAAAGGTGTCATCTACGTAGCGGACCCAGATTACAGAATGTAATCTCAGATTACATTTAGGATTTCTATTTTGTATCATTATACAAGATAAATTTTAGTCACATTGGATGATTTCCATAGCAGACTGAAGTGACAAACAGATTAATTCTCTTTAATGATTATACATGAATAAAAGTGATACACAGTTGTTCAAATTAGCTTTAACAAAACAATATTTCAAGAACTTGGGTGCGCTTGACATCTGTTAGCCATTTAATGTTCTTTTCTTAATCCTTGTATGTTCACAGTCGATAAAAATGAAAACATTTTCCAAGTTTGCAATTCTCAAATCCGTTTTGATAGGACATCATTCTTTAAAAAAGCTTTATGAAATTTAGTATGAAGAAAGAAGCCATAACATCTAGAAAATAAAACTGTCACATGAAACAAAACCTTGAAAAGTTAGTATGAATCAAGTACTTTCAACTCCATATATAATGAAGTTTTTCTACGATAGGAATTTGTTATTTTCCTGATTATCTCATAACCTCAAGAAAACACGTGTGAAAGGTTTTCATTCAAAGATTTGGACTAAGTGATTAAGAAGGACGACATATCATTGAAAAATAGCCAGATTCCCCTGTAATAATTTTCCTTCCACAAATTATCCTTGAAATTGTAGTCAGTTTAATATGTTCTTTAATAACAGAAAGATGAAAGAAACAATACCAATTCTTATTGTAAAAAGTTTTATCATGCAGATTATTTTGTTTTGGAATATTAAAATGCTCTTACCAATGCTAGAGTCATTCCCATAACCACTGGCGTGAAGATGAAATTGAGAGTGGTTATCTGCAGCAAGTAGCAGTCTTGGTCAGGATTTGTGTGCACCTCTTTATACTGTCTTGGAAATTGAAGCCCATTTCGAGACCCATTTTTCAACTTGGGAGACTGAAGGACATAAATTAAGATATATACAAGTCATTTAAAACCAAATTGTTCCCATTGAAAACTCTAGGTCATGTACGGTAATATGGGAATCAAAGGTTTGACAGCAAATTTTGGAACATAAAACCAAAACCTCTCTGATCTGGTGAAACAGAAATAGGAATTTTGTGGATGATTTTTCCTCCTAGTCCGGGAGTGAAGAAACCAACAGTAAGATCTTACAGTGAGGTCAGCTAATACTTTGCAAAGTTGGATTGTAAGTCTCAGGCACGCATTGCATAAACCCACTGATCTAATGGGGAACTAGAAAAAGTTATCTGAAGTTCACAAAACAAGACAGTTTAGGATTTATACACAAGAACAATCTACCAATCATCAGAAATTGAGGTCACAGAGTCATAGTGTTATACAGCATGGAAGCAGACCCTTCCATCCAACTCATCCATGCTGACGAGATATCCTAAACTGCTCTAGTTCCATTTGCCAGCATTTGGCCCATATGTCTCTCAGCCCTTCTTATCCATATACCCAATGAGATGCCTTTTACATGTTGTTATTATACCAGCATCCAACACTTCTGCTGCAGCTCATTCCATATATGCACCATACACTGCATGAAAAGGTTGCCCCTCAAGTTCCTTTCATATCTTTCCCCTCTCCCCTTAAGCTTACGCTCTCTAGTTTTGGATTCTCCTCTCTTGAGCAATTCACCCCATCCATGCCCCTCATAAACCTCTATGAAGTCACCCCTCACTCTATTCAGCAAAAGCTCCCCCAGCCTATTCAGCCTCTTCCGAGAGCTCAAACCCACCAATCCCAGCAACAACCTTGTAAATCTTTTCTGAACCTTTTCAAGTTTAACAACACCTATCCCAAAGCAGGGAAACCAGAACTGAACACAATATTCCAGGAGTGGCCTAACCAATGTCCTATACAGCTGCAACATGACATCCCAACTCCTGTACTCAATGCTTTTAAAACTGAATATTTCAAGTATTCCCTATGTAGTTTGAAATATCACTTAACTGTTGTTACAGCAGGAACACAGAAAATGAAAGATTTAGAAGAAATTAACCATTAAAAACAAAACTTTAAAGGCATACCTGCTTTTTGAATTTGTAGTTGAATTCCCATCTTTGGTCTGATCTATTTCCAGTCCCCTTCTTGCACCAGTAGAGCAAGCACTGAAAATAGAACATATGATGTGCTTCATGACAAAATGTTGGATTCACATGTTAATCACATACAAACTTGTATTTTTAAATCAAAAAAAATTTGTAACTGCACAATAGTGTGCAAACTGTATTAATGTTATGCATTAAGAAAATCATTAAAAAATAGATGCTTTGGTCTTAAAAGATGCGTTGAGCTTGGTGGTTAGCTTTTGTGAATTAGCAAACTTCTGTAACCAATCGGTACAAGAATTTGTATAACTTAATTGGCCCCTTTTACTACAAGTTAGCCCTGCATCAAAAGTTTGCTTTAATTAAAACGTAAAATGGATTTGTTTTAAGTTTCAACAAATCTTTCAACAATACAGAAAAAATGTCTCATTCATGAATAAAAGATTAAGGAAGTAGTGTAATTTTAAAAATGCATGTCATAAAACTGTTAATTATTCAAAGTTCAGTACTGACTGCATTTGGAAAAGTACAATTTAGTGATTTTTTAAAAACCTAGCTCACAATTAATTTCCTCTAATGTAGATTTTTACGAAGAATATAGAGGGAATGCACAATTTAATACATCAATCACTTCATAGATATTTTTTGTAATTGCAACATTTAAATGCTATTTTAATGCATTTTTTTTTCAGTATATTAACTTCTAATAATTAAACTTCTTCAAGCAAAATAATGTCATTTCCATAACTAGATCTATCAGAAAAATGCAAAATCTGCATTTTGCAATATATTGTTAAACTAACCTAATGAAGAACACCTTGGAGTTCTTTTTAAAATCACAAGCAAAAAGGTTTAATTTAGTTGATCAGCGTTCACTGTATCAAGCAATAGTAAATATCAAAGGATTAAGTTTTGACTTACGCTACAATTCTGTAATGTATTTGGAGTTGACTCAGGAATTGCAGGTTTTTCTGATATGCGCATACGAAATGGCTCATACATGTGATACAGAGAACGGATCACACAGGCACGCAGTGAACCCAACTTTCCTATGACTTCGCGTTGCAAACGTACAGGCAAGTAAACATCTGAACAGTAGTACCTACACAAGAAGTACATTTGTGGATCAGTTAAGTGAAAGCATAGCAAAATGTCATGTTTAACTGACGTTAAAATGTAGATTCTTAATATACATATATATTGCTTAATAAACAGATACTCACCAAATAATTAATTGGTAAAATGTCTGGGAGGTACTCTGAAACAATGACTACTAAATTCTAAATTGTAGCCTTCAATTAGAAAACATTTTTTAAAAAGCCTTCAGAATAAGTCTTTTTATAACCTGTAACATGGAAAATATACATCTGCACAAACTAATTTTTGACACAAATGACTTTTGCACAATAAGCAAAACAGATCCTTTGATCCTTGGGACCAAATACTAACACAGCTCTATCTCAGGGACAGAACTTTGTTTTCTGCAATTATAGATACTAACTAGAGAACAGTCCATTTGACAGAATTTCTTTTAAAAATAGCAGATACTACAGCAATTTTGAGCATAAAGGTATGTGAAAAGACAGCTGATGATTCTAAGGAATATTTAATTTATGTTCATTCTAAAACTTAGTGCACAGTTAACCATTAAGATGGAAAAAATAGCACTTCACTATATTTTCTTAACCAGAGACCAAACAATCCAAAGCTTGTATCAACAAGTCCCTACTTATGTCCTAATTATGTTAACAAAAATTGCTTCCTAACAACTGCACTGAAATCCAAAACATTAAATTTCTAACAATCACTTATATTTCTTAAAATGTTCAGAAACATCCCTTCAATGCAAAGAGATTTTTAAGCAAATACTTCTTTAAATAAAACCCACAAGTCTGGAATGACAGCACAAAGCACATGTCCTG
The DNA here is from genome assembly GCF_047496795.1 of Chiloscyllium punctatum. Taxonomy (NCBI): domain Eukaryota; kingdom Metazoa; phylum Chordata; class Chondrichthyes; order Orectolobiformes; family Hemiscylliidae; genus Chiloscyllium; species Chiloscyllium punctatum. The sequence continues at coordinate 11,281,461 of NC_092783.1, read as the reverse complement.
TACCCACTGAACATGATGCTTAAAACCTCCAATAGAATTGTTGATTATTCAATTAGTCAGTAAGGCCATCAGTCAAAATGAATTTAACTGGCAGAATGTATGTGGTAGTGATTCAATCAACTATTTAATGTTAAAGGGGAAGGGAAATGAAAATGTAATCTTATTAAAAATGATGATTTGGTTTAAATGCCCTCATCACTCTGACAATATATTTCCAGCACATTCTACACTGGGGGAAAAAAAAGGAAGCTTGATTATACTTAAGTTTGTAAAGGAACATTGGCTTCAATTGGTCCAAAGCAAGACAGTCCATAATCACCCTTGTGGGTGAGTACAGAACTATGGGACAATTTAAAAATAAGAGATCACCTGTTTAAAGTGGAAATACAGAGAAATCTTCTGAGAGGTGTTTGTCTGTGGAATTTGTTTCTCCAGACAGTGGTGGAGCCAGAGTCACTGAATATTTTAAAGGCTGAGTTGCTAACGTTCTCTTACGGATAAGCCAGTCACCATAAATATAGAGGGGCATATTCAGATCAGTCTTGATTTTATGAAATGGTGGAACTGGCTTGAGGGGCTGAACTTGCTCCTAATTCATACATTCCTATGCAACTATCACTGAAAGTTGTGCAGCTGCAGAATATTAATAATTAAAATAGACCAATTAAATCCATACAGAAAATATCCTGGGTCTGACCTGGATGAACATATTCAGTTTTAAAAGTGTCAAACAATGTATTTCAATAAAGAATTGGGTAAAGGTTATACTGCAAGCGATCAACACAAAAATTAAATTTATTTGCAGAACTCAGTTCAAATCTGCAATCACAGTCCCTGGAAGTTCAAAGCATTCTAAAACAGAATCGATTAGTTTGCGTGCAAATCAAAAGATGAAACGTGACCAAATATTTAAAATTTTGATGACCTAATCTTAAAATAGTTAAAAATGTATAAGAGCATATAAAGAATTGATTCAACTTGTAGCAAAACATTTCTTAGTTTGTAGGTCCATTGAGGTGTACTAAACATAGGGATATTATTCCCTCTAACAGCAAAGATAAATAACTAAAAGATTACACATATCCGAAATGCAAGTTTCACAAGAAACGGGAAGCTGCATTTACAGTCATTCAGACAATGAGGATTCCAAGATAACCAAACAGATGGATATGTTTTGATATGGATTTTTTGCCCTTTGGACCATTTCACGGAACTAGCCCTGATTTGTCTTTTTGCACACAAGACCTCAAGAAATAGGAACAGAAGTAGGCTATTTGACCCCTTAAGCCTACTCTGTCATTTAATAGGATCATGGCTGATCTGACATTCCACACATCCACTTTCCTGCCTTTTCCCTGTAACCCTTGATTCCCCTACGGATCACGATTCTCTCTGTCTTGAATACATACATAAGTTCTGCCCCCACAGTTTCCTGTATCAAGGCATTCTAAAGACTTACAACTCTCAGAGAATAAATTCCTCCTTATCCCTGTCTTAAATGTCACCCTTTTATTTTGAGACAACACTCTCTGGCCCTAGACTCTCCCATGCTCTCCCAGCATTTACCCTGTCAAGCCCCTTAAGAATCTTACATGTTTCAATGAGATTAACTTTCACTCTTCTAAATTCCAGTCAGTAGAGCTCCAACCGGTTTAATATTTGGTTATAAGCTAATCCCTCCATAGCAGGGATCATCCTCGTGAACATTCTCTGAATTGCCTCGAATAAAATGATATCTTTCTTTAAATAAGGGAACCAAAAATGATCAAAGTATTCCAGATGTGATCTCACCAGCACCTTGCAGAGTTACAGCAAGATTTCCCAAATCTAATACTCCAAACCTCCCTTGAAGTAAGATCCAACATTCTTTCACCTTTCTGATTATATCACCACTGTGCGCGTGGTTGGATGTTTAAGATGGTCCAAGCATCTAATTAGACAATTTGATTTAGATCAATTGAATTTGCCCTATTGTTGAAGAAAATTCTAATAAAAAATTTAAAAAGACAATATTCCACAAAGATAAAATTTGAGATACTGAGCCCTTGTGAGAAAATTGAAAGGAGACTGAAAGCTAGATCAAGCATAAAGCTTTTCTGGATATTGCAAAAGACAGCAGGAGAAGCAGAGAGGAAAGGGAATTATGGGAATAGGTTGCAAAGAATAGTGCCGAAAGGTTGCTTTGCCACTGAAAGTGGAGGAAAGACAATGGTGATGCACTGAAGTTCAAATGAGCTTTGTGTAAAGGGACAAAAACAGAAATCATGGGAGAAACTCAATAAATAGTAAACCCGAGAAGGAGAAAAGCTGATAATGGGGACCACAAGTACTTGAAAATGGATTGGCTGTGCTAAAAGCAGCCCATGGCATGCCAGGGCCTGGCTTGTGGGGGTAGATGGAGAAAATGGAAAGAGGTGTATCAAGCATTCACATTATTGAACTCGATACTGAAACACAAAAACTGCAGGGTCCTCTAGCAGAAGATGAGATGCTGTTCTTCCCGCTTGTGCTGAGCCTCACTGGAGCAGACACAAGACTGAAATCTGGGCCAGTGAACACATTTGCACATTGAAGTGGTACGCAAATGGAAACCTCAGGCCAATTTTATGGAAAGAACACAGGTGTTCTGCAAAGTAGTCACCCATTCTGCACTTCATCTCCCCAGGGTAGAATACATCACATTGTGATCAATGAATACAGTAGAATAGATTTATTGAAGTGCAGATAAATCATTGCTTTACCTGGACGGTGTCTGGAGCCTCTGCTACATTTCCTGCGATGGCATGGGAAGATGCCATGGGATTAGTGGTCCACTAAGTCCCAGAGGGAAGAATCTCTGCAAAATCGTGATAAGGGAGGGAGGAGAGTATGGGTCAGGTGGTGGCATGTACTGGAGGTGGTGGAAATGGTAGCTTATGACCCTTTGTATGTGGATACTGGTGGGATGGGGAATAACGATGAGAGATTCTATCGATGCATGGGAGGGAAGAGAAAGAATGAGGGCAGGAATGCAGGAAATGGGTCAGACAAAGCTAAGGGCCCTGTCAGCCAAGATGGCAGGGAATCCTTGATGCAGGAAAAAGTTGGACATTTCCGAGACCCTCACAGAAAGTGGAATTATCAGAATAGAATGGATTCCGGACTCAAAACATTAACTCTTTCTCTACAGATTCTGACAGACCAGAGTTTCTCCAGCAATTTGTTTTTGTTTCAGATCTTCAGCATCTGCAGTTCTTTGTTTTATTCACGTAAAGTTTAGAGGGTTGTGATCAGAATGATTTTAAATTCTAGATGTTCTTAAGAAAAGAAGGTCAGTAAGGATTGGACTTGACAGTCATGGGGCAGTTAATGTTGTTTAAAATGCAAAGGCAGGGTTCTCAGCATGTTGGAAATTTGGAGGGAATGCACACCAAGTAAGGCACTGGAGAAACCATCTGGACAGAGTCATACAGTGCGGCAACAGTCCATGCCAAATATAATCCCAAATTAAACTAGTCTCACCTGCCTGCTCTTAGTCTATGTCCCTCCAAACCTTTCCTATTCATGTACTTAACAAAGTGTCTTTTACACATTGTAACTGTGCCTACATCCACTACTTCCTTAGGAAGTTCATTTCACGTGCAAACCACCACCTGTGTAAAGAATTTGCCTCTCATGTCTTTTTTTAAATCTCTCTCCTCCCACCTTCAAAATGTGGTCCCAATCTTGAAGTCCCATCCTAGGGAAAAGACACTTACAATTAACACTATTGTAGCCCTCACGATTTTATAAACCTCGATAAGGTAACCTCTCAACCTCCCCCATTTCAGTGAAAAAAGCCCAGCCACTCTTTATAATTCAAACCTTCCACACTCAGCAACATCCTGGTAAATTTCTTCTGAGCCCTCTCTAGCTTAGTAATATTATTCCTATAACTGGGAAACCAGAGTATTCCAGAAGAGGCCTCAGCAACGTCCTGCGTAACCTTAACATGACTTCCCAATTCCTGTATTCAAAAGACTGGGCAATGAAGGCAAGCATGCTAAATGTCTTTTTAACCATCTTGTCTATGTGATAGAAACTTCAAACAATTATGTATCTGAATCCAAGGTTCCACCATTAATTGTACAAGCCCTGCCCTGGTTTGTTGTACCAAAATGCAAAACTGTGCAATTATCCAGATTGAATTCCATCTGCCATTTTTTCATGGGACACGGCTTTTGGCAGCAGTAGTTGAAAATTGTGAAGGTGTTTGTGATCTAGGATTCGAAATTCAACTTTGTACTGAAGGAACTGGAGCTGCAGTTTCTCACAGATTAGTTCAAATAATCATGTAAAAAAACTACAAGGGTATCCGGTATTGAGGTTGCACTGACATTTAGGAGAGGACAAAAAGGGATAGGCTTTAGTCTTGCCAATATGCCACCCAGAGAAATATTTATTCATCAACAACAGTGTTTGATAATTCACCCCCACAACAATCTTAACATTAAGAAAATGGCGGAAAAACAGAGCTGGATGTCTCTTCACTGTGGTTTGCACTTATAATTTCAAGTACATTATATTCAGAAACAAATTGATGCAAACAATTTACAAATGTACCTGAATCTTCAACATGATTGGTTTTGTAAGTCTGTGATAAATGGTTGTAGTTAGTGAGTTTTGAGAAAATTTGTAGCTCGAGTTGAGGTTCTGGATGTAGGGTTGCTCACGAGCTGGAAGATTTTCTTTCAGATATTTCATCACCATACTAGGTAACATCTGCAGTCAGCCTCCGGATGAAGCACTGGTGGTATAGTATGCTTTCTATTGATATGTTTGAGTTTCCTTGGGTTGATGATGTCATTTACTATGGTGACATCATTTCCTATGGTGATGTCATTTCCTGTTCTTTTTCTCAACAAACGCATCGAATTGGATCTCATTTACCACCCCTGAGAAAAAGAACAGGAAATGTCATCACCACATTAAATGACATTGGAATCCAATGAAACCCAAACACATAAATAGAAAGCGGGCTACACCACCAGTGCTTCATTCAGAGACTCGCTGAAGATGTTACCTAGTATGGTGACAAAACGTCTGAACACAAACCTTCCAGCTCAGCGAGTAAACCTGCATCCAGATGGTTATAGTTGTTGTTCACATGGTGTACTTAAAATCCAACTTAAAAAGCAAATTTTTATGTCCTTTCTTTGTGCCCCTGTAATAACAACTTCAAAGATCATCTCAGCAATTAGCAACAGTTCTCTCAACACGAAGAAATCAATGCATCTTACCTTCTGTATAACCTGGTCCAAAATGCAGCAGTACAGGTAACAGTCCAGGCATTTTTACAAATGAGAGCAAACTTGGCAACGTCCTCAGGTCGTATGTAGGATGCCAGAAATAACCAAATATCTATGGGGTACTGCTGCCCACAGTCTTCAACATTCTCTATTGGGGAAGGGAAAGAAAACATCAGTTCATTCCAGCAAGTAAAATCATATTACTCAGTGATGTCACAGCAATCAGGTGGTACAGCATGCTGCAACATTTTCTTGCATTTTGCTCCGCACAAGATCAGAGTTCAACTGTTTTTCATACTGCATTACCGTACGTCTGACAACAGTAGTCAACAGTCATTTGGAGATTAAACAATTTACCTGCTGTGCCAAACAACCACTTTTGTTCAATACTGCCTCTCAATTATGATGGAAGTTTGAGCATGCTACTTGAATTACAGGTGAAGTCCAATGGACAAGAAAACGACTGCATAGATTTTAAAAATTTTTGAAATGGATATGCATTAAAGCATGAGAACTTCCAACAGTGCAAAACTGGGAATCTATAGTCTATGAAATACCAAAAATCTTAAATAATATTGTCTGCTATCAGGATTTGTATAGCACAGCTGGTTTTGATTTGGAGGCATGGGATAGGTTGAAGACCTCATCAAACTGAACTGCATAAACCATAACTAGTCAATGGTTTAACCAGCTGCAGGGATGGAAAGACAGAAGGAAACATAGGGAGCTGCCTGTGAGCAAGGAATTAATCAGGCTTCACTTCAGGTACCTTTTATGCAATGAATGCCTGTGCAAGGAAATATGCAATTCAAACAGTGACCACAGTAATTGACATATGACTCTAGTATTAAGTGTAACAAATAAGAGAGGAGAGTTTTATTGCCCTTATTATAAAATGGACATTATAATTTGGGGGAAACAAGCTTGTCTTGGGAGGGTCTGGAGCAAAAATTATAAAATCTTGAGATATAAATATTGATAAAAGGGAACAAAAAGTTGAATCTTTTTGTCTTACACTCAACAGAACTAATATGCAAGAAATAAACTTGAAAGGAGAGATATACCATTTTATACAGCATGAAAAGAGGGTGCTGACCAGTAAGGATGCTACAAAATCTATCTTATTGGCGACCTCGTGAATAATGCCTTTGTAATTTGTTTACTGTGTAAACTTATCAATGAGATTGTACACATCAGGATTATCTCTCTCTGACGATACCTTGATCAAATCTTCACTTGTTTATTACGAAAATGCTAGAAAGGACCTATACAATTACTGTTGGCATTGACCGGTGCCCAATCTACCTCAGATTAAATTGGAAGGGGAAGATGTTTCAAAAATCTGAACAACAGGTGAAGCTTGGTGTCTCAAGCTGCTACTCTACAGGGTGTGCCTTTCTCCACGAACAGCATGCTGCTGTCAAGCCAAAGTATATTTTGCCTTTCACACAAATGAGTTATGTAACAAGAGTTTCCGTGCTGGTGTGATGCCAGATATGCAGACTGTACATCCCAGTTGGTGGCCGACCAAAACAAAAATAATAATTCTCGTTGACCATTCACAGCTGGCAACCATTCATGATAACCAGCCGTGCTTGCAAGTCACAGAAAAGTACATCTGCCATTAGACGCAATTCTGCTCTTGAAAATCATTTACTAAATAATCCAGACTGTGCTAAGAGTTACACCAGAAACCAATTTAAGATCATCAGCCTACAGCTTCCTATGCTAGAAGTTATATACATCAATAGTCAGGACTCTGTTTTATGCAGGCTAAAGGAATTTGCATATACATCATATCTTTTTCCATAAGAGAGGTCAAGGAGAGAGCCAGACTCTGCAACATCCCCATGTCATCACCCTGACCAATCAGAATCTACCTGCCTGGTCTGAGAATCAAGGCTGATAGGTTAACTATTCTTGCTTCATCTCCATGCCAACAATGGCCCAACTAATCAGCATACTCTTTCTCATGCTGAAAAAAGGAACACCATTTTATATCAGTCTGTTTCTTGGGTCCTAGTTGTAACAAGTACAAGACGAGTTAAAGCTTCAATGTCTTGTCTCCCTGAGGTAGTTTAAGTTTGTTACTACCAAGTATTTGTTTATTTTGTACTCTGTCACAAAGTGGTTAGACAAAGTTATCTGCGAAATGTGTGTTTATCTGAGGCACAATGGATGACAGAAAGGAGGGTTTCCAGGGCTTGTTAGGTAAAGAGAAAGGAACCCCATACTCCATGGAATGATATCCTAAGCTGCATGAATAAAGTGTGTTCCCTATGTCTGTTGATTGCCAGAAGTGTGTCGCAAGACCAAAGCAGAGGAGGAGACTGATGCAAATATAATTTGTGCAACATACACAATAGTGCATCAGGAGTTTTGGGCAGTCAATATATTGCATTCAGTGTATGACAAGGGGAAAATCTTAACTTTAATTGAAAATATAGCATCTGGACTTTCAGACAAATTTCTAGCTTTGTTTACAATTTGTTGTTGCGATATGAGAGTGTATTACCTTGCTGTCTTTTGCTTTTCTTCTTCCTAGAAACCTTCAAGTCATTTGAGTGACCATCAACATCTACTTCATCACTGCTGTCACAATCCAAATGATCCACAGAAACAGAGGAAAGAGCCTCTTCTGTCACAGGGACTTGAGAAGCTTCCAAACCACATAATAACTTTACTGAAATAAAACCAAATGAAATATTAGGAATCACTCATCAATGAACTATAAAAACATGAAATTTCCCAGGGTTTACAAATTTTATTTCATGCAAAACATTTTTAAATGTACGTGATCTAATTAAAGCTAGCAGTGTCACCAATATTTCAGTGATAAAGACAGTATTAATTTTTTTGTGTCTTATCCATATTGACTCTGAAAGCACACAAGGGTATACCTATAGAGGACCCTCTCTAGTGCCCTTGTCTGAGTCTGCAAAGAGAACCTTGAAAATACCCAAGATGCTAAAATTTCAGAGGTTATAGGACAGTCACCAACATTTGATAGCACAAATTAAACATATTATATTTCAATAGAAGGAGACTTATTTGTATACAATTTTTTCTAAGGAATTCTGATTCCAACTTAAATAAACATAATTCTATACAGGAAACAATCACAAATTAATCAAAATTGGCTGATTTTATTTATTTAAAACATAAGACTTAAAATGCAATCTTATACAAGTATTGTCACAGCTGTTAGCAAAATATACATTCAAATGAAACTATAAATGTGTACATGATAAGGCACTTTAACTGATATTTTCAGTGAACTGAAATTTAACAATTTCACTTTACAGTAAAAAAAACTGTTACGATTTTGAGAGAATGGCAAATAAAACTGTTTTCCAATCTTTTGTTCAATACCAGATTTAGTTCTGTAGATCCAAGCCTACAAATAAAGAAAATCCTGAAAGATACCTACTTAAGCCATACATAAAACGTCCAGCCACTCAACAGGAGCTTATCAGCAGGTTTACAGCATGTCAAGATAAATGCAGGATGTTCGCAATGACCGAGGAGTTCCGAGTTGGGGAACTACGGTTTAAGAATATGGATTAGGCTATTTAGGACCGAGATGTGAAGAAATGTTTTCAGCCAGAGTGGTAAGCCTGTGTATTTCTCTGCTACAGAAATCAGTTGAGGCGAAAGCACTGAATGTTTTCAAGAAAAAGAATCAGCTATTGCTCTTAGGGTTAAAGGGAGCAAAAGGTCTGGGGAGAAAGCGGGTAGAGGGAACTGAGTTGGATGATTAGCCACCATCATATTGAATGGCCCACTCCTGCTTCTATTTTCTATGTTCCTATAAGACTTTTACCATTGAGTGCACTATCAACCTTAAGTTGCACAAATACTCAGGGCCTTTTGCTGAAGTGTACTATGAATTTGAAACAACAACCATAAGCTTAACTCTGACAAGAGCTTTGTTACTTTCTTTAGTTACCTGGCTAGAACAGAATTTGACTATTGCTGAGAAAGATATGCTGTGGACACTTTTTTTTCTTGCTTTCATCAGGATATATGCAAGAGTTCTAAATTTCAAAGGGAATAGCAAATATATCCATGAGAAAAAGCTCCTGATTGGTTGACAGGTTGGTTCTGATTGGTTGAGGTGTCAACATAGAGAACATGCTAGAGAACAGATATCTGCCAACCTTTTGCTTAAAAATCAAAAAAGGAAAATCAACATGGGGTGGTTAAGGTTCTGCCGTGAGGAATTTACCAGGGAAATATTGTCCACATGTTGTTGTTTAACTGAAAAAAGACAATGCTTCGACATATTCATTCTGTTTGCAGAAGTACACATTGTACCCAACTATCGTTTGTTTGTAAAAGCCCAGAATATGGTACCCAACATTAATTGCAACGGTGTGATTGGGTAACACTGACTGAACACACCAGTTAAAACTGACACAGTACTAACACCTAATTTAAGATTATCAGTTTGGGTTTACACTGGATTCACTTACACTTGGTAGATTCCTTTCCCACGTGGTTGAAGACGCCCTCCAATGCATCTCGTCCACATCCCGCCCCTCCGCCCTCAGATCCCACCCTTCTAACCGTAACAAGGACAGAACCCCCCTGGTGCTCACCTTCCACCCTACGAACCTTTGCATAAATCACACCATCTGAAGACATTTCCGTCATCTCCAAACTGACCCTACCACCAGGGATATATTTCCCTCCCTACCCATTTCCGCTTTCCGCAAAGACCATTCCCTCCGTACCTACCTGGTCAGGTCCACGCCACCCAACAACCCACCCTCCCTTCCTGGCACCCTCCCCAGCCACCGCAGGAATTGCAAAACCTGCACCCGCACCTCCTCCCTCACCTCCATCCAAGGCCCTAAAGGAGCCTTCCACATCCAAAGTTTTACCTGCACATCCACCAATATCATTTATTGTCTCCTCTACATTGGTGAGACAGGATGCCTCCTAGCAGAGCACTTTAGGGAACATCTCTGGGACACCCGCATCAATCAACCACACCGCCCTGTGGCCCAACATTTCAACTCCCCCTCCCACTCTGCAGAGGACATGGAGGTCCTGGGCCTCCTCCACCGCCGCTCCCTCAACACCTGACGCCTGGAGGAAGAACGCCTCATCTTCCGCCTCGGAACACTTCAACCCCATGGCATCAATGTGGATTTCACCAGTTTCCTCATTTCCCATTCCGCCATCTCACCCCAGCTCCAACCTTCCAGCTCAGCACCACCCTCATGACCTGTCCTACCTGCCTATCTTCCTTCCCACCTATCGATTCCACCCTCCTCTCTGACCTATCACCTCCATCCTCACTCCCATTCACCTATTGTACGCTATGTTACTTTCTCCCCACCCCCACCCAGCTTCTATTCCTGATGAAGGGTTTTCGCCCGAAACGTCGATTTTCCTGCTCCTCGGATGCTGCCTGACCTGCTGTGCTTTTCCAGCACCATTCTAATCTAGACTTTGGTTTCCAGCATCTGCAGTCCTTGTTTTTACCTAGTGCTACATATATTTAGACAGAGGACCCAAACACTGCAAACAGCATGTGTCTAGGCATTAAGCCTTTTTCAATTAAACAAGAGTCTCAGGAGTAACTGATCTCTTACGCATTCCCCATGCCAGTAGCTCAACCAGTGCAAATATTCTGTGGCAATACTTCAACCAGAATCTATCTACCCACCAATCAACACACTATTCACATGCAGTATTGATTTAGTATTCTTGTGTCAGTCCTGATAAGTATAAAATGAAAAGCTTCAACAGGAGTCACTTTATTATGAATACAACTTATCAAAAGAAACCCAAGATTAGCACTCAGATAATATGTATTAAGATAATATTCCCTCCTTCAAATAATGTGTTCACATTTGTTGAGCAATTGCAATCCACAAAATTAGATTCTTCACCTTCTGATTTTTAATTTTTTTTTGTATGCCATGTGAATATCACTGGCAAGGAAAATATTTGTTGTCCATCCATTTCAGAAGGTAATTAAAATAGTGTATAGTTGAGACCAGGTAAGGATAGCAGATTTCCTTCCAAGGAATAATATTGAACCAAGTGAACTTTTATGACAATAGTCAGATATGTAACGTAAACTATTACTGTGACTAACTTGCTTTTCTAAAATTTTATCAATTGAATTTAAAGTCCAGTAGCTACAGCATTAGCCTGAGTCTCTGGAATTTGATCCAATCATCTGATTCTACCACTATGCCACTGTCTTCCTATTTAATTCTTACACTACTCATACACACCTAGAGCTTCTGGGTTTCATATGGATAACTTACGAATTTAAACTACACACAGTGGACCACTTCTGTACAGGAGACCTTCTCTTCCACTGTCAAACTTCAACAGCCCTCTACATGCTCCCAACTCAGCACATCGCTGACTCAATCATTACAAGGGGGGGGGGAGACAATGGCCTACCAGTATTATCGCTGGACTGTTAATCCTGAGACCAAGGTTTGAATTCTGCCATGGCAGATAGTGGAATTTGAATTCAATAAAGACTAAGGTGCCTGCATCGCGGACTGCTCAACAAGCAACAGAACAATAGTTAATAATTTACATAAACCACTATGATACGCCCTAATACACTGAACACAACCATTGTGGTCTATGCCAGGAATTCCTAGTTTTAACATTGTCCTGGAGGGAAGGAACAGCACAGCAGAACTACAACCTATTCAAGTATAACCACTGAATTAAGTTGATATGATTTTAAACAAACAGTGAACTACACTGGTCATTCAACAATACCAAGAGTATATCTATCCAAGTCACAAGACCATAAATTCAAGCCCAATCTAGAAGCTTCAGAACATTGTTCAGGTTAACATTCAACCATAAAACTCAAAGTACTACATAATTGCCAATGTCATGCTTCGTATGATATATTAAACCCAGGATCTAACTGTCTTCTTAGGTGCATACAAAAAAAAACCCAAGGCAGTATTTCAGGAGGAGGCGGCAATTCTCCTCATGCTGTGGTCAATATATCATGCACAATATAAATTACAACAGGTTATGCAGTCAGTCATTCACATCATGGCTCTTTGTCGAAGCTGGTTTTATGCAAACTGGCTGCCAGATTTCTTTCTCACCAAAGTGACATGATAGAATAAAAAAAACCTGTTAATGTATCACATTAGAACATTTTAAGGTTGTGAGCGATCTATATCAATAAAGTTCTTTTCTTTTAGGCTATAACATATTTTTGACAGAACACTAAATGATATAAATTTCATTTGGGGGGGAAAATGCCTCTCTCTTAAATGGTGAGGACTAGATAATTCGTTCACTTTTACACATATAGCTTGTGATAACTTATTCAGTTATCAATTTTAACCAAGTTTAATGAATAGAAGCAGAATGCAACTAGAAATATAAAACTACAAATTAAAGAGTTAGAAGTTTTACAAAATCTTAAATCATGCTTTGAAAAATATTCATACAAACCAACCTTCTTTCTGAATTGCATTCGCTACAGCTTTCTTTATTCTACCAGTCTTCACAATAGCTGGATCTGAATCGGCATAATCTGCCACAGTAACTGCAGTGGGAAACAGAAGCTAAATATTTAAACTGTAATAAATTAATACAGGAAATGAAAATGCTAAATCAAACACTTCCTGCTGAAAATACAATTACAAGTGTAATTGAGGCTCTCAATGAAGTTTGCAGAATAGGAGAATACATTTGGCAGGCTACCAATCTTACTACATTTTCCCAAGTCTCATTTGGTTCTGTCAAATGGTCTGTTACTCATCTTTTCTCTTCTGGATACAAACATTTGGAATTGGGCAGACATGCCAAATATCTCTCCCTCAGGTTAGTGAAATTGGTATTCATTTCTTAAAAGACAAATAAATGTGGAGGCATCATTAACAAGAACTAGTTGACTGAATTGAACACCATAGGAAATGAAAACAATTTTTTGCATCAAAGACATTGAATCAGTCTATTACTGACAATCCAGTATTCATTGATTATGCAGATCACCTTAACCATAATCTAGAAAATGCCAGTACTTAACAGTTTTAATAGTTGCAATTGCAGGGATTCATTTTAAAGTTACAATAAAACTACCCTCTCCATCTATTTAAACAGGATCCAAACCACTGCTGCGATCTTTTACTATAGAGTAAAATAAAACGATCTAAACTGAACAGTTCACTATTAAAGGGCAAAGTTAAGAAAACATAGAAGACCACATTCAATGAGGTTGATGTTGATTATAAAAATTAAATTGAATCTTGTCTGACTACATCAATACCACAACCTCAATCTTCATTCCAACAAAAAGCATGAAACTAAAAAGGTATAAACCGAATGTAATAGAACTGTATTAAAACAGAGAATATCAGTAGTTCAGAAACACTGCTTTTATATCTTTGGCATCAGAACTCCTTGACTGTGTAAACAATATAATTCAATTAACAGAGTATACATTATTAATTAGCAATGGACTGTGGAGTTGGTCTGTAATTAATTAATAATAAATTATAATCATAAAACATTTTGATCTTATTTGTGTCTCTCAATATAGAAATGTTAAGTTATCCATTTTCAACACACTACCTGAGAGCACAAAATGGTGTTGGGTTAGGTAACCATAAATAAAGTAGCCAACAATATACAGCACTTTTAATGCAATAAAAGATCTCAAATTCCTTCACGGAAGCCTTATCAGAAAAACCTTGAGAGAGATATTAGGATAGGAGGCAAAAACTCATCTCTGATCAAGTTTTAAGGTACGCCTTAAGGAAGGGAGAGATTGAGAAAGTAATAAAGGGACAGATATCCAGAGTATAGGTCCTAAATAGCTCAAGGCACAGCCAAAATAAACAAAAGCAAAAACTGCTGGAAAAACTCAGCGGGTCTGACAGCATCTGTGGAGAGAAAACAGAGTTAACATTTCAGGTTTGATGGCCCTCCTTCAGAACTGATTGCAGCTAGCAATAGGTGGTAAATGCTGAACATGGGTGGGGGATGACAGAGAAAGAGAAAAACAGAGCCCAGAGGGAGGCAAAGACACTTGGGGAAAGGGATGAATAATGCTATGTCAGGGAGAAAGAAAAGCTGATAATGAGGACCATAAGCAAATAAAAATTGATTGGCTATGCTAAAGCCAGCCAATGTCATGACAGGGCCTGAGATGTGGGAAGTGGGCAAAGGACAAGCAAGCTGGTGTTCAGGTTCTAAAATAATTAACTCAATATTGAGTCCTAAAGTCAGCAAGGTAGCCAAGTGGAAAATAAAATACTGTTCTTTCAGCTTATACTAAGCCTCACTAGAACACTGCAAGGGGCCAGAGACAGAAATTTGGTCAGGGAACACTGGTGTATTGAAACAGCTGGCCACTGGAAACTCAGTCATTTTTGCAGTCAGAAAATAGGTGTTCTCCAACACCGAAGGGCCCTAATAACCACAATGATGGGGAATACACAGTTGAGGAAAAAGGTGGACATTTCTGAGGCTTCTGCTGCAGAAAGTGGCATCATCAGATAGGTATGATGATGGAGAAACTGGGAGAGTGGAAAGGAGTTTTTACAGGAAGCAGGATGTGAAGATGTATAGTCAAGCATCTCTGGGAATCAGTTCATTTGTAGTTGATATGCAGCCAGCCTATCCCCAGAAATGGAAACCAAGACGTCGAGAACAGAAAGAGCAAAGTCAGAAATGGACTAGATTAAGATGACAGCCGGGTAGAAATTGGAAGTAAAATTGATTTTTTTTCCAATTCCGGAGAAGAAAGGGAAGCAGCACCAATTATGTCATCAATACACCAGATAAACAGTTGCTGGGAGGGAGGTGAGTAAAATTGGAAGAAGAATGTTCCACATAACCTACAAAAAGACAGGCACAACTGTGGCCCAGAGGAGTACCCACAACCACACCTTTGATCTGAAGAAAATGAGAGGAGTTAAAGGGTAAATTGTTCAAAGTGAGTACATACTCCACCAGGTGGAGGAGAGTAGAGGATGATGGGGACAGTTCAATCCTTTTATCCTGGAAGAAGCAGAGACCCCCCGGACCATCCTGATGGCATTTGGACATGCAACGGTATTACACATCCATGGTGAAGAGGAGACAGATGGTGCCTGTGAACAATAAATTCTGAAACTGATGTAATGCATCAGAGGACTGGACAAAGGGAAAAAGAATTGAGTCAATGTTGGAAGAGGCAAGTTCCTGGAGCAGAATAGGCAGAAAAAAAACAGAACTGTCTATGCAGTTGTTTGTGGATTTTGGGAAGAAGGCAGAAGCAGGCTGTACAGGGTTGATGTAATACATGTTTGGAGGCTGGTGGTGGAAGTGGTGGGGTCCCCAAGTAAGATGGATGACCATCACAGACACAACAGCCTGTTGTTTATTAATGGGGTCATGGTCCAGGGCACGATAGGAGGTTGTATTCAAGAGCTGGCATTCAACCTCCGTAATGTAGAGATCAGGGTTGGATCTGAGAGCATGAGTACAGTCAGAGAGAGGCAAGTTCAAATGGACAAGGGAGGCTGAGAAATTCAGGTGATTGATGTTGACAGTACTCAATAAACAGGTTGAGTGTAGACAAGTGGTATGGGGAAAGAGACCTTTTGTCCAAAAAAATGAGGAAAAGGCATTGGAAGTGTTCAACATTGTCATGCCCAAAATTCACTGAAGTGGGGTTGCAGAGGGATGAAACTAAGACCGTTGCTGAATACAGAACATTCAGCATCAATGAGCAGTACACCAGGAGGGACAGTAAATATCTGATAAGTTGTGAGGTGAAAAGGGAATGGTCAAAGAAAAGTTGGGTTTTGAAATCGGTCATACTTGATAAACTGTGGAACTAACAGGAAGCTGTGGTGCTGGGAGATCAGAGATATGCAGGATTTGAAATAAAGATAAGAATTTTAATATTGAGGTGCAATGGGACCAGGAACTGTTGGACGTGTGTGACCTGTGAGCATTAGCATTTAGAGCTCTGGATGAGTACAAGTTGCATAATCTAAGGAAAGTAAAGCAAAGCAACAATAACAGAAAATGTTGAAAATACTCAGTAGCGCAGGCAGATAATGAAAATAAAGTTGATATTTCAGGAAAAGGGCTTTTTAACAGAACTGGGACAGGTTAGAAATTTAAAAAGTGAAAAGTGGCAGTGTTGGATAAAGAACAAAACAGAGATCAGATGGAAGAAAGAAGGAAAGAATCACTACTCCATTCCCCCCCCCCAACAAAGTGGAAGTTACTGTTTGTAATTCTGCTTTTGTTTCTTTCAGCTCCTTGAAATTCATGCTTTGTTCCTTTACTTAACTCTCAGAAAACTGACAGGCCTGAAGACAGAGAACATGAAGATGATGTTTCCACTGAGATAAGACTAGGACCCAAGGGCACAATACTAGTGCAAAGAGAGGACCCTCTCTTTGGTTACAGGGAGAAGACAGGAGATTAGAGTTGTGAAACATATCAGTTACGACAAAACGGCGAGGTAAACTCGATGAACCAAATTGTCTAACTCTTCTCCTTTATATATGGTTTCATTACCATTTTCGTCCGCTTTGCCCGATCAGATTTGTGCCATTTCATTTCACCTAACATTCCCTCCATCATCTTCTTTCCACAGATGCTGTCAGACCTGCTGAGCATTTCCAGCTCATTGTGTCTTTGCGAAACTACGCCTGCCTCTCTCCTCAAAAGGTTTCTTTCGTGCAGATTGCACAATCAGGCGGGCAGTTTCACTGTGGAGCATTTCCTGGCAGAAGGACAAATCATTTACCGATGATACCTGCTTGCTGGCTCGGAGTGTCGTTGTTTCTCAGACCCATGAGCACAGCAGGAACCTGTCTGTCCCAGGCTTTACAACCAAAGCAGCAACCGAACTTGACAAGGGGGGGGGGCTCAGCTCCCTGACTGACGGCTCCTCTGTCCAATCGGAAACTTCAGAGAACAATGGACACCAATCCCAACCAATCGGGCTACGCTTTGTATAACCCCGCCCACCCCGCGCCAACAGGTTTGGATGCACTTGCAGCCGCCGCCCTCCCCCTTGAATCCCATCCCCGTTTCAATTCGCTTTCTCTCAACCTGTTTCAGAAGAAATGTTTCCGCGGTATTTCAGCCGTTTTCTGTTCCCTTTCTTTGGCATGGCGACGACAACACGAGACCGAAACACGCTATCGAGAGTTCTTCCATGTTGCGGAACCGGCAGGAGAAAAGGAAAGAAAAGAGAAAGTGATTGAGTGAATAAAAGTCACTCCCCCGGGATCTTCAGCCATATTGGAACTGAGCCTCCCGTCAGCCACCGCGCCACATCCACGGCGCCTGCGCCGAGCACCGCTGACGTCACTCGGACAGTCTCCCCTCACTGCAATGAAGATGTGCGTTCGTCTAGCGCCTGTCAAGTACTTTTGAACACACCAGGAGTAGTAGGAGCAAGAGAAAAGTATGTGGCTCCCGCTGTGCCAGTCAATTAAGCGAAGAACCACAGGGGCTGGAAATCTGAAATAAGAACAGAAATTGCTGGAGAAACTCAGCAGGTCTGGCAGTATCTGTGGAGAGAAGGAGAAAGTGAGCACTGCAGATCAGAGTCGAGAGTGTGGCGCTGGAAAAGCACAGCAGGTCAGGCAGCATCAGAGTAGCAGGAGAATCGATGTTTCGGACCGGAGCCCTTCATCAGGAAAGGAGAGAAGACAGAGATAAAAAGACGAAAGCGAAGGAAAAAGTAGTATTGTTGCTGAGGACAGAGGATGCATTTCTTTCTCTCTCTGGGGCTCAGTCTCCACCTAACTGCTTATAACCCACCCCTCACCCCCGCCCCCCCCCCCAAAATTGCTAAAGAGACTCAACAGATCTCACAGCATCTGTGAAGAGAAAACAGAGTGAATGTTTGAGTCTAGTAACCCTTCTCCAGAATTGATAGCATCTAAAAAAATGCTGTATTGATGCTGATGACTGGCGGGGGTGTAGGGGTGCTGGTGGTTAGCAAATAGGTGGATCCTGAATTCAAAGACAGTGGGGGAAAAGGAAAACACCTGTGTCATTAGCATCAATATCACATTTTTCTAGATGCTGTCAGTGCTGAAGAAGGGGTTGAAACATTGACCTGGTTTCCTCTTCCACAGATGCTACCAGTCCTGCTGAGTTTCTCCAGAAATTTCTGTTTTTGATCACTGTTGATGTTGGCCAAGGTGAGGGAAGAAGCTTTGAAATTACCCTCGGATTGTGTGATGGCAAGGGGGCACTATCCAAGTGTGCAGATGTTGAAGGGAGCAAAGATTGCTGGTGAGCTGCTGCATCTGGATGTGGATGAAGAGAGTCCAGAAAGGAGAACGCAATCCATGGGTATGGAAATTAAAGATCGCCAAAAGAGAAGGTTCACAATGATTAGATCAGGGAATCCCTACAGTGTGGAAACAGGCCGTTAGACCCAATAAGTCCACACCAACCCTCCAAAGAGTATTCCACCCAGACACATTCCCCTATCTTTTAATTTATATTATCCCTAACCTACACATCCCTGAACACTATGGGTAATTTAGCATGGCCAATTCACCTAACCTGCGCATCTTTGGACTATGGGATGAAACCAGAGCACCTGGAGGAAACCCACACAGACATGGAGAGAATGTGCAACTCCACATAGACAGTTGCCTGAGGCTGGAATTGAACCTGGGTCCACTGTGAGGCAGCAGTACTAACCACTGAGCCACAGTGCCATGATTATTCTAGCAGCAAACATCCTGGGATGGCCTCAAATACTTGTAAAATCTGGCATGGTTGATCAGCCTGATCATGGGCTTCATTTTCTAGACACTCCCTAAGTCCTTTGATTTAGAGTCATAGAGGCTCAGCATGCAAACAGATCCTTTGGTCCAATTCGACCATGCCAACCAGATAACATAAATTAATCGTGTCCTATTTGCCAGCATTTGTCCCCTCTCCTCCTAAACCCTTCCTATTTATGTGTCCATCCAGATTCCTCTTCAATGTTGTAAACTGTACTAGTCTCCACCTCCTCCTCTGGTAACTCATTCCATTCACACACCACCCTCTGAGTGACAAAGTTGCCCCTTAGGTCATTTTATGTTTCCCCCTCATCCTAAACCTACACCCTCTAGTTTTGGACTTCCTTACCCTTCAGAGGCAAAAGAAATTCATCTCAGCCTTAAATATACTCATGTATTATACATTGTCAACTCTCTGGAGAGAGAATTGTAGTTTCATAAACTTTGCAAGAAGAAATTTCTCTTCATCTCAGTCCTAATGATAGGGGCTTTATCTTGGAACCTTGCCCCATTGTTCTCGATTCTCCAGCAAGGGCAAGCAATATCTCAATGTCTAATCTGTCAAGCTCTTTATATTCTTGAATGATTTAGAAGTAGGTCACCCCTCATTATTCTTGTCTCCAGAGAATGTAGATTTAATTTAGTCAGCCACTTATAGTGAACCTTCATTGTATTGTCTTCAAATATATCCTTCCTTATGGAATCACAATATTCCAGGTGTCATTTCACCAACATCCTGTACAATTGTACTCCGGTCTTTTTGAAATAAATATCAACATGCCATTTGGCTTTCTAATTGCATAGGTATATCCCAGTGTCCTGGAACATGAACATTATGATCATGTAACCTCACCCTTTCCCACACGATGCTCCATCTGCCACTATGTTACCTGTCTGTATCTCTTTGCATCCTCTTCATAGCTTGCATTCCTACCGAGCTCTGTATCATCAGCAAATTTAGATGTATTACTCTCTGAGTGTGTTTGGATATTTTCTAAGCAATCTGCTCAAACATGTTATTACACACTTCTGGAGCAAATGAGACTTGAACTCAGGATTCCCAGCCCAGGAAATTTAGATGTATTACTTCCTGAGTCCGTTTGGATATTTTGTAATCAAACTGTTGAAACATGTTATTACACACCTCTGGAGCAAGTGAGACTTGAATTCAGGATTCTAACCACTTCACCACAAGAGGGCCTGCTTGTGTCTGTCTAAGTCATTAATGTAGACTGTAAACAGCTGATATCCCAAAACAGATCCTTGCAGTACTCTGTCAGGAACGTTTGCTAATCTGAAAATGCCCATTTTATCGTTGCACTCTGCTTTCTGTCTGTTAACTGATCTGCTTTCCATGCTAATGTACCACCCCCAAATCCATAAGTCACTTTAACCTGCATATTAACCATTTGTGTGAAGATACAAAATGACTGTACGGCTATTTCCAAGTTCCCCATAATTTCTTCCAGTTCTGCTAATAAAGAACCAACATTTATTTTAACTATTCTCTTTCATTTTATATACTCTTAAAAGCTGTAATACCATTTTTATATCCTTAGCTAGTTTACTCATTCCATGTTTTCCTATTTTATAAATTCTTTGGTGGCCTTTGATGGTCTCCAAAACATTCCATATCCTCATATTTACTTTCTGTGACATTATAAACTAAATGTAATACCATCTTTCATTTCTCTCAAGACATGGATGAATCTTTATTGATTCAAATTGTTTCTTCAAATGTTTCGTACAATTCAGTTACTGCCATATTTTAAAGTCAATTTACCCAATAAATATTAGGCAGTTTCTCCCCCATACCTTTTTAGTTGCCTCCATTTAAAATTAAGATTATTGTAGTTTACATAATGTTGTAATGTAGGAAACATGACATGCAATTGGCACACAGCATTGCTCCCACAAAAGCAATGTGATAATTTAGATAATCAGTTTCTGTGACGTTGATTAAAGGACAAATATTGTCCAGGATGTGTATTTCCCTGCCCTGATTATTTGGCCCTTCAGTGCCCTGATTGGCCATTGGTCAAATGCTCTAATTGGCTAATCAGGGGTTCTGGGGATGTGCTCAGTTTGAAAGTGTATTTGTGTACGTGCATGGCATTGGTGATGTTAAAAAATGTATACCTTTTACTAAACTCTGTCACTTTGGAAAATTAGCTCAAAAATCGCTTGGAAAGGGAAGGTGAACTTGAACATAAAATGTTTAATGAATTAATCAGTGTTAGTGGCACTGCTGGTAATTATTGTAAATCACACAGGTTTAAGGCATAGGTTTAAGGTGATAGGGGAAAGTTTTAAAAGGAACCTAAGAAGCAACGTTTTCACACAGAGGGTGGTGCTTGTATGGAATGAGCTGCCAGAGTAAGTGATGGAGGCTGGTACAATTATAACATTTAAAAGGCACCTGGATGGGTACATGGATAGGAAGGATTTAAAGGGATATGGGACTAGATTAATTTATGATATCTACGCGGCATGGATGAGTTGGACCGAAGGATCTGTTCCCATGCTATACATCTCTATGACTCTAATTACTTTTTTATATGCTGGATCTGTGAGTCGCTGGGGTGGTTTGTTGGAGTTGTAACAATATAAGAATTATGGGTGTAACCCTATGGGAGCAGCTGGGGCTAATCATATAAGGGCAGGAGAGAGAGAGTGAGAGAGGCAGAGAGGGAAATGGAGATGGTGGGAGATGGGTTTGGAAATTGTTTGGGTATAGAATCAATTGTGCCTTGTGTCTTTGCAGTTGGTAAGCAGCTGCAGTGAAGCTTGAGGATTTTGGAGATAGGGTTTACATTCAGTCATGTTCGAGGAGATGGTGCATGTCTCTCTTTAAGAGATGGAAATTCATGGATAGGATTTGCCTGAAACATTTTCTCATTAAATATGGTTTGTTTCTTTCTCATTATTCTTTAAAAAGATTTTACAAGATTTTGAAACACACAAAAGAAATGTTAACATCTAATTTTCTTTTGTTTTACTAATAAAAGAAAAATACTGTCAAAGCTTTTCATCTTGCACTCGTCAGGACAGAATAACAAGAGTACCAAAGCTCAAATGAAACAACAATTTGAAAGGGAACAACAATTAATCCTCCATAAATTGTTTCAGAACCATTACTTTATACAAAAGCTCTCTCCAAATGTTTTTCCCATAGTTATCAATTATATATTAGTGCATTTAATTACTTTTACAATCACCATTCATCCATCTTCCCTAAGTTTCTGACTTCACTAATGAAGGCAGTCTTCAAGTTACCCAATTCTTCCAGAATTCAATTCTTTCTGACATGGAAGATTGGTAAGCTTTTGGTTTGAGGATTATTGATTCTGATTTTGATGTTTTCCAAATCGCTTATGCACTGGAGGATCTTTTACGTTGGATGACTTTTATGGAGGATGTTGTTCCGGCTGAACCCAATCATTTGCCCATTATTTGAAGAAGAGTTGATTTCCTGATTTCCCTTTGAAGGTGAAATCTTACCTGTTAGCTAAGTTGGTTCTTCCATAACATCACCTGGTGGATCTTCTGTAGCCAAAACAGATGATTTTACATTTCTTCAGGATAAAATGGATGTTTTCCTGCCTTTCAAGCTCTAAACATAAAACACACCCTTTACACTTTTTTTTAAAAGACTAAACATCTATGGCTCTACTTCAGTTAAACTCTTTCTTAAAATCTTTTGACTTTGCCCTTTTAATTTTGTTGCGTGGTCACCAGTAGACTCGCTTTTTATTCCAGATTTTCACAGAATTCAAATATTAGCATCTCCTATGGTGACATCCAAACAGTCACTGAATTAAAATCCACAGTTTTTCCATAGCAATCCTCCTTTTAAAAAAAAGCACATTTTGGAATTAAAAGTTAAAAACAATGCCTTAGAACATTAGCTTGGGGTTCTGGATTCACTAGTATAGTGATAACACACTGCACCATTGCCTCCGCATTTGCAATGGCGATTACTGGCAGAGCTGACATTGATGGATGAACAGATGGTTTCTGGATTCTTTGGTTTGCAGATGGATTGAAAATCTTTACTTTTGATGCCTTTGGAGTGTGATTTGGAGCTAGAAGCGGTTCTTTGCTGTTATGTTTCTTTTTTAAATGGCTTGTAGCTCGAGGAGTAAGAGTCTTTATTAGCAACATAAGGATTAGTAAGGAATCATTTTTCGACTGTGACCTCGACAGCATGCAAATACTCGAATGCAGGCTGATACATGCAAGAGTATTCAGTCGGACTAGCCCACTACAGTAGAGTTGAAACTGGCTTTTTAACCTCTGTCCTTGTGTATTCTTCAAAAAGAGAAACATCAAATGTGTCTGCAGTTGGGTCATAATCTGCAGGGTGTGGCTTATTGTTGACCAGAGGATCGCCTGCCCATTGCTATCTTTGTGTTCACAAGAAGTAACAGCCCAGTCTTTTTGATGCTTCCCTGATGATTACATGGGCTTCAGATGGGACATAACCAAACAGTCACTGAATTAAAATCCACAGTTTTTCCATAGCAATCCTCCTTTTTAAAAAAAGCACATTTTGGAATTAAAAGTTAAAAACAATGCCTATTAATATTCATAGATTATCATCCATTATCTTAACAAGAAGAAACATTTCCCCTTGAAGGAGGGATCATTGACCAGGCGGCATCAATCTAGTGTAAGCGGCAGAAAGGTTAGAGATGAAAGGAAAATGGGAGATGGGAATCTGGGACTCTGCCTGTAAGGATGGTAGAAGCATAAACCTTCAAAATGTTTAAGAAGTATTTCAGTATGTACTTGCAATGCCAAGGTATACAAGGCAATATGAGCCAAGTGTTCAAAAGTGAGATTAGAATAAATAGAATTGTTTTTGACCAGCAGGGATAAAATGGGCTGAAGTGCCTAATATGTGATATAGATCTCTATGGCTGTATGATAACAGCAAGCACTCCCTTTTATGTCTTCTCTTTTCAGAATTGTTCCAATTGTCTTTGCACCATTGTCCTCAGGGATTTTTAAATCTACTCCTGGAGTTTTCATTTGCTCCACTGTTTCCCTCGCGCACACTGTTTTCCTTGCACTTCTTACTAGCTTTGAGATGAAGCTAGTCTTCTGGAGTACTTCTTTATTCCTGTTGCTGCTCTCACGAGTACTCATGACTGCTTGTGGTTTTTTCACATTTTTGTTGCTCACTGTCTGTGTCTTTTTAAAGCAGACTGTTCTTAAGTGTTCAATTCACATATCTTGATTTTTTTTCTTCTGGGTCAAATGGATTGTCTCCACTGTTGGCACCCTGGCAGCTGATAAAGGGAGTTCACTGCCATCACTCCTCCTTTCTGAGCTGAGTCTAAGAACCGGTATAATTATCAATGGCACAGAATAGGTTACTAAAAAAATTTTAAAAAGAAAAGGCATTTGACTTATATAGCAAGTATAGTTTATTGCATGATGGCTATAGGTATAAGCAACATGAGTGAGTCAGTCAAGAGGCAGTTAAATCATATGTGTCTCTGTCAGGACCCTTGTGCAAAACTAACTTGCAACAGGGCCATTGTGGAACAGCTTTTGAAAGCTGAGTTTCAATGCCTTTACTGATCAGGCCATATCATGTAATCATCCCAAACAGGGTATCTTCCATCATAGTCGGATACTGTCTCCACCACAATCTCAGATCCCAAATTAGGCAATGTATTGGCTGAGGAAGAGATGTAGGATATTACAATTAGTCCCTGAGGTTCCCATTATTTGGTACTGTTCTAAATGGGATAACCCATATCATTAAGTGAGGACGGATGAACTTCTTTATCTTGTTCATTCACCAACTCTCTCAGTCGGTCACAAGATTAAATTAAACAAGAATCTCTTATCTTGTGGATATTTCCCTCCCAGTTCAAAGGAATTTATGTTTTAACAGGAGTCAATTTAACCAGACAGTTTTGAGTTGACAAAATGTGAGTTTCTTTGTTATGAAACATGAGATGAAAAAATAACACAACACACAAGCACAAAGATTGGAAAGCAAGTGCAAAAGCACATAGATATACAATTCTGTCTCTGAGTCATTCATGAAGAGTGGGTTTGATATAGGTAGGAGATAGTGAGGACTACAGATGCTGGAGAGTCAGAGTTGATGATGTATGGCACTGGAAAAAGCACAGCAGATCAAGCAGCATCTGAGGAGCAGGAGAGTTGCCATTTTGAGCAGGACACCTGATCAGGACTGTTATAGGCTGCATTGGTAGTTGAACAGTCACTTTCAAGGTTCTTGGCTTTGCAGGTTAATTTAAATTCTTTTGTTGTGGTTTCTTTTACAGCGGCAGGCTGGCAGCATTCAGAATGAGAGAGAGACTTCTTTTCCTTTTCTTTGCCTGCAATAAGTTTATCAGTCTCTAAATATGATAAGAAATAAAAACACAATACACATTCATGCAGGTTAGAAATAAGAAGTGTGTCCAAAAATGATAAATTTAAAGAATATATAAATCAGTCATTGGGTCATTCTTGATGAGTAGATAATGGAACACTGATAGTTGAACAGTCAATTTTAAAATTCTTGGCTTTGCATGTTAGCCAAAGTTCTTTTATTGTGTTTCCATTTGAACTGGTTTACTGACTGAATGGCACTCAGAATGAAAGAATCCTTTACATGTAACATAGGAGTGACTTATGGTTAGCTCACCAACTGTGACTTTCACAGCACAACGTCAAATCCAAGCTACAAATACCTCAGCTCGCCAGCTAAAAGAAGTACTTCAGCCCACCAGCAGGCACAGATCAGTGTTGAAGTTCATTTCTAACCCCTGTCTAGTGTATTCTTGAAAGGGGAAAATGCAAATGTTTATCCTCCAAACCCCTGTACAATATTCACAGATATTCACAGAGTTCAGTTTGTAGTGCATTTCTCTCTGTGAATCTTCATTGGCAACTAAAGGTGTGAACTCCATAATTCCTCTCCAGATTGCCAGTATAGTCATTATTTGGCTGTGTCTTTGCTTTCTAAAAAAAACACATGTTGCAATTAAAAGTTCAGTGTGTCTATGGATGATATTTAGTCATGATCCATGAACATGACAAGGAGCTAAAGAAAATCTCTGACGAGGAAAATTAAGCTGGAGGTCCCTGAGACGGGCTAGGATAACCATTAAACACAGGAAGACAAGACAATGGTCCAGAAGACTCGAGAGGCCACCTGCTTCCAGGATGACTGAGCTGGGTTGAGATTCTCTCTGTTCCTGTCAGAATTTCATTGTGTTTTGGCTTTCAGCCTACTTGCTGTATGACACATTCCTTGAGGATTGAGGGTTTCATTTAGATTTATATATGCAATGAAACGACTTTTCCTTTCAACTGTGATTCTTATCTCTGCTGTAAAAGCTTAAAGTGTATGTTCAAATTATGCTTTGGACTAGTGAGAGAGCTAAAGCAGTTGTATTGAATCCTTTCTAACCACATGCATTGAAATGATTGCATTAAAATGGGTCTTTGATTCAAAAACATATGTGTCACATTAGAGATTTCACTCTCTGGTGAATACTACTAAGTTGTCCCACATCCTGAGACTGCTTATTATGTGCCTTATGCCCTCACTATCTCTGTAGTGCTGCAGAATGCCATGAGTCTTCACTATTCAATGAGCATCCTCACTGACAATACCTCCGCTACTAAAGGCTATAAAGCTTTCGATTTCTTCAAGACTTCTGGCTTCCATCTTCCTCCAAAAAGTGCAGACTGCAACCTTTGAACATCTCAGGCTCTTGTTACTCACCTATTGTTGCCCTTAGTGTCCAAAAGACAGAGAGCAGAATTAGGCTATTTGGCCTTTTTTCACAGCTGATCTGTTTTTCAACCCTATTCTCCTGCTTCCTTCTTACCAATTAAGAGCTGATCCATCTCTCACTTAATACACTAAAGTACTTGGCCTCCACAGCCCTCTGCAGCAAGCCATTCCACAGATCAACCACCTTCTGGCTGAAGAAATTCCTCCTCATCTCGGTTCTAAAGACATCTCGGTGCTGTACCCTTGGGATGTAATCTTTCCTACTAATGGAGACATTTTCTTCATGTCCACTCCATCCAGGCCTCTCAGTATTCAATAACTATCAATCAGATCTCTCCTCATCCTACTAAACTGCATTGAGTAAAGACCTAGAGTCCTCAACCACTCCTCACATGACAAGCCTTTCAATGCCAGGCTTATTCTTATAAGCCACCTTTGGATATCCTCCAATGCCAGCACATCGTTCCTTAGAAATGGGGACAAAAATTGTTCACAATATTCCAAACTGGTTTGACAGAGTCTTATACAGTCTGAGCAGTATATTTCTGCCCTTGTATTCTAGCCCTCTTGAAATGAATGCTAATGTTGCATTTGCCTTCCTAACTGCCAACTGTACCTGCATGTTAACCTTAAGAGAAGCCTGAATTAGAACTCCCAAGTCCATTTTTGCTTCAGATTGCCAAAGCCTTTCCTCATTTAGATAATAGTCTACTCCACTATTCTTCCTACCAAGTGCATAACCTCACATTTTCTCATGTTGTCTTCAATCTACCAATTCTTTATTCACTCTCCTAGCCTATGCAAGTCCTGCTGCAGTCTTCTCGCCTCCTCAACACTACCCATTCCCCCATCTATCCATTTATCATCTGCAAACTCAGCAACAATGCCCGCAGTTCCTCTGTCCAGATCATTAATGTATAACATGAATAGTTGTGATCCCAACATGGGCACCTTTGGTGTTCCAATAGTATCGGTGGCCATCAAATGGCCAATGGGCTGAGGAGGGACAAATGGCATTTAATTTAGATAACTATGAGGTGTTGCATTTTGTGAAAGCAAATCTTAGCAGAACTTGTACAATTAATGGTAAGGTCCTAAGGAATGTTGCTGAACAATGAGACCTTGGAGTGCACGTTCATAGCTCCTTGAAAGTAGAGTCACAGGTAGATAGAATAATGAAGAAAGTGTTTGGTATGCTTTCCTTTATTGGTCAAAGTATTAAGTATAGGGAGGTCATGTGGTGGCTGTATAAGACTTTGATTAGGCCACTTTTGGAATATTGCATGTAATTCTGGTCTTCCTACCAGAAGGATGTTGTGAAACTTGAAAGAGTTCAGAAAAGATTTACAAGGATATTGCCAGGGTTGGAGGATTTGAGTTACAGGGAGAGGCTGGGGTTGTTTTCCCTGGAGCATTGGAGGCTGAGGGGTGACCTTATAGAGATTTATAAAATCATGAAGAGCATGGATAGGATAAATAGACAAAGTTTTTTTCCTGGGGTAGGGCAATCCAGAACTAGAGGGCATAGGTTTAGGGTGAGAGGGAAAGATAGAGATCTAAGGGGCAACTTTTTCACGCAGAGGGTGGTGGGTGTATGGAATGAGCTGCCTGAGGAAATGGTGGAGGCTGGTATAATTGCAACATTTAAAAGGTCTCTGGATGGGTATATGAATAGGAAGGGGTTGGAGGGGTATAGGCCGGGTGCTGGAACATGGGACTAGATTAGGTTGGGATATGTGGTTGGTATGTATGAGTTAGACCGAAGGGTCTGTTTCTGTGCTGTACATCTCTATGACTCTAAATTACTTTCACTGGCTCTACTCTGTCTAACCTGCTCATTACCTCGTCAAAGAATTCTAACAGGTTTGTCAGGCATGATCTCCCCTTGATGAAGCCGTGGTGACTTCACCCTATTCTACTGCGCACTTCCAAATACTCTGCAATCTCACTCTTAGTAATGGATTCTAAAATCTTACCAACAACCAAAGTCAGGCTATTCAGCCTATAGTTTCTTCTTAAACAAGATGTTGCATTAACCATTTTCCAGTATTGTGGGACCCTCCCTGATTCCAGTGATTACTGAAAGATCACCACCAGTGCTTCTACAATCTCTGCAGCTATCTCCTTCAGAACTGTTGGGTCTAATCCACCTGGTCTGGGTGATTTATCCACCTTCAGAGTTTTCAGCTTCTCCAGCACTTTCTCCTTAGTGATAGCCATTACACTCACTTCTGCAGCTTAACTCTCTTGATTTTCTGGTACACTATTATCCACCATGAAAACAATGCAAACTATCTAGTCAGTTCCTCTGCCATTTCTTTGTTTCCCTTTAGCATTTCTCCACCCTCATTTTCCACTGCCCAATGTCCTCTCTTGCCTCTCTCTTACATGTTAGATAGCTGAAAGAAATCTCCTGTAATTTTTAAAATATTAATAGCTAGCTTGCTCTCATATTTCATCTTCTTCTCCATTATTGCTTTTAAGTTACCTTCTGCTGGTTTTCAAAGGCTTTCCAATCCTTCAGTTTGGCACTAATACTCACCATATTGTATGCTTTTTCTTTTGCTTCATGCTGTCCCTGACTTGCTTTGTCAGCCATGGTTTCCTCATCCTCTCCTTAGTATGTTTCTTCTTCCTTGGTTTGAATTTCTGCTGTGCCTCCTGAATTACCCCCAGAAGCACCTGCTGTTACTGCTCCACTGTCTTCCCTGCTGGATTCCCCTTCCAAACAACTCTGGCCAGCTCCTCCCTCATGTCTTTGTAGTTACGTTTCCTCAACTGTACTACCATTACATCTGATTCCAGCTTCTCCCTCTCAAACTGCAGCGTGAATTCTATCATAGTATCATCACTACTTACTACTTAAGCACCCTAATCAAATCTGCCTCATAACACATCACAAAATCTAGAATTGTCTGTTCCCTAGAGGGCTCTATCACAAGCTGCTCCAAAAAACCCATCAATGACATTCTATGAATTCCTTTCCTTGGAATCTGAAACCAACATGATTTTCCCAGTCCACCTGCATATTGAAGATGCACATGATGATAGTAATCACGCCTTTCTTACATGCCTTTTCTATCTCCTTATTTAATTTCTTTCCCACATCCTGACTACTGCTAGGGGGCCTGTACATAATTCCCATCAGGGTCTTCTTTGCTGTTCCTCAACTCTACTCACACAGATTCTATGCCTTCCGATTCAATACCACTTCTTGTTACTGATTTAATTTCATTTTTTTTAAACTAACATTTAAGCCTGCACTCTCTGCCTATCTGTCTGTCCTATTGATAGGATGCGTATCTTTGGATATTTAGTTCCCAGCCCTGCTCCCCTTGCATTCATATCTCTGTGATACCTATAACATCGTACCTGCCAATTTTAATCTGTGCTACAAGCTCATTTACCTAGTTTTGCACTTAAGTACAACACCATCAGTCCTGCATTGACTGCTCCCCTTCTTGTAGTTTTTCCCTCATCTGCTGAGCCTGAAGATAGTTTCCTGACCTATTACTGTTCTGGAAACTTTAATAACCTCTGCTGAGGCCTCCCCTCTTTTAACTTTTTCCATAATATTCCATGCAATTGAACCCACCCATCCTATGTCCACCCCCATGTCCCCATCCCACTCCCCACCTAAGACTAATCTGCATCATCTTGACTAAAGTCCTCAACTTACAGGTGCATGTTCCATGAGTGTTTCAGGTGATCTTACATTACCTACTTTTCTTCTTATAAGAGATCCTTGCACATCCTTTCAGTTGTGAAAAATGACAGGATTTTCCACTTTGTAGAACCTTTGCATCTCGTAATGGTAAAATAATACTAAATAAAACATTAGTATATAAAATTGACAAAAGTGCAGACTATAAACAATGAACATCCATACTCAGAAAGTATTCATTTCTTTGCCCTACCATTATGTCGACATGTCTGCAGCTGGTTGGAGGGAGCCTGCTGACCGGTGACTTTGAAGACTTAGGCAGGTGTTCATTGCCTTTGACTGGTCCCTGTGTTCTGAACTTCTTCAGCTTTAGCCACTAGAGACAGTGGGTCAACTGGCAGAGTGACGTCAGACTGTCCTGAGAAGAAGTTGCTGTGGTGCCCATCACTCTTCCTTCATGTCTCTGCCTGGTGGCATCACCCCATCTCCTTAAGAAGAAGAGTCACTTCAATTGAGATTAAGGTACTTTTTCTTTTCTTGTCTTGCCATTGATGCTAAACACACATGGCTAGAGCATGGGAGTGCAGAACAGAGCACTTATCTGGCACATTGAGTATTCTGTCAGACCTGGGTCTCCAAAGCAGCTGACATCTTTTTCATGGAAACAGTTGAGCACTTGCATGCCAGAGCCACCACAGTAAGGAGAGATCCTCCATCTTTCCAGCTTCAATGCCCCGATGGACCCTCTTCAGGTTCACCATGTCACTAATGGCCAAAAACTGGGTCTCTGCATGGGGCTGTGTAGGTACCAGGTCTCTAGCTGTCCTTTTGTGCCAGAGACCTCCAGTATTTCTTCCCCAACCAGCAGCCAACACATGTCAGCGCTTGCTCCTGTTCAATTTAGCTAACGTACTCACTGAGGTGACTGTCCCTGTGCTAGTGGAGGATGCAGGTGACCACCTGGCAGTAGATTTTGTAAGGGTAAGATATTAAAAGGGGTATGAAAGTTAAAGTGAGGACATATTTCTATTGTGTGCATGGGTTCCTTCAAGTCAGATGAGATCTAATATGGATAAGGAGATCCACATATAATCCTTTCTCTCATTGCAGGACAAATTAGCACACAACTGTGTGGAGGGGCCAAGACGAACAGAGACATAGCAGACATCAATATCCTTACCCCTTTGAGAAATATGCTATCCAGTTGGCTCAGGATGACCACGACAATTCTTGTGACAATGGTGAGACAGTAATGGGTGAGGAACCCCATAAGCAACATTACCCTCTATTCTTCTCAGATGTACATTGGTCTGCTCCAGCTATTTTGCATCTTCACTAATTAATACTTCTTTTTCTCATCTGCAGCAATAAGACTGAAATTATCAATAAAGAATGGATGAACCATTCTTAAAAGCAATTTGCACCATATTATGCATCCAGAAATGGATTTGGTGTAAAGTCCTTTGGGACATCCAATGGTCACGAAAAGCATAATATAAATGAAAGTCTTTCTTCCTGTTATTCTAGGGATATTATGTAGATGTCATTCTACCCAGTGATGCTCCTTTCAGGAGGCATTTGTGTTAATCTTAAAACCTGCACGTTTGTCGAAACATAACTTTATGAATGTCCATTTGCAACAGTCCAAATAATTCTGAGAATTCTGCAAGGAATGTTTCTTGAAAGGTTACCTACAGATACTGATGGCTCTATTCACAAGTTTTTTGCCAAGTGTGCTCCTGAGTCATAAGGGCAGGTGTCTCAGTTTAGTTGTGTTACTCCACAACTGAATTTCTTGCTAAAATTCTCTGTTGAGGTTCACACAAAAAGGATGTCCAAGTGAAAGAGGTGCAGAAGGAAAGATGCCAAGTTCATTGTCAATAGATATCATCAAGGGAAGGGATGGGGGTATAATAGTTAGTCGTAAAGATCTTCTCTAAATATTTTCCAAAGCCAAAATATCATGCACCATATCAGGAGATCAGAATTTCACAAAACATACTACATGAAAACTAACCAAGGACAAAACACCATATTTGGTTTTATACTCAATTGTCTTGTGAATGCAACTCAGTATCTTTCAATATCATGAACTCTGACACCAGCTCCATAATCTCCCTATTCTCTGTAAGCGAAATCATATTGGGCTGTCCACATGGAAAATGCCTGAATCATCTGATTTAAGTTGGAATCTACCTTTTTGACTTAGGTCTGACTTTCCTAACATTGGAGTACCTGGAATAGAGGTATTGGGTATACATAAGAGGGGGCAACTGAGTGTCCAACTGAGGAGGATGGGAGAGGGCCTTTGGGAGTGCTCAGCAGTGCAAATCAGGGGAAGTTGAGCGTGCAGTGTTGGGGTTGGGATGGAGATGGTTTCTGTCTCTGCAGAAGGAAGTGTGTGTGAGATCCCAGTGGAGGGATTGGGTCTGTCTTAAAGGTGGGGTGTTGGAGTCAGCATGAATGAATGTGGTGTCAGCAGGATAGACTGAGGGGTTAGCTTTTTGGTTAGCAGTTACAGCAGGTTTTAAGCTTCTCCTTTTAGAGCCTTACTACTGAGGTAAGCATGTCAGAAATACCCCCAATCCTCTGATGCGAACTCAGAGGTTGCGACCTTTTCAAAGAGCTCCAAGCACAGGAGAATTGCCAACCTGATTTTTGAATTTTCTGGGCAGTTACCACATAGTCAGTGCATCAGGGATACCAAGAAGTCCCAATGTGCATCTTTCAGGTTCCGTGTAGTCACCAGTTATCTGGAAATTGCAACATTTGGGCCAATTTTTAAATTCAGACATTCCCCTAGCACACTGAGGCCAATCTGTAGTGTTACAGAAATCTTTCTACCATCTGCAAACCTACAGATTATGCCCAAAGTATATTTTTAGGTCATTTATAAACATAATAAAAGCATTTCCCTCACAAAATATAATTGTAATACTTCTAAGTATGTAACAAATTCTTAATCCACTGCACGGGCTTCACAAAACATATCCATTGCATCGCACTAAATGAAAGGCTTTCTGAAAATCCAGATAGATTATACCCATGTGGATATTCCATCTACCAATCTAATAACATCTTCAAAAGATTTTGTCAAACTTGTTAGACCTTTCTAGAGGGTCTTTTCCATAGGCCCATATTATAGACTCCTCTTTGTAGATAATAACATACCAATAATTCTTGTGTTCTCTAATTACATGTCACTATTGATGAAATAATGAATACTTGAAGAATCTATCTTACATTCTTAGTATTATAAATATTCACTTACCATTGCCAAATGTAAAAAACCTTAAATTACTTCCTGAAAATTGGTTTCAATGATCAAATATGACAAGATATCAAGTAAAACTATTTAAATGCTCTTGATATTTTGCAAAGTCTTGCTTTTATAGAAGACTAATTTAAACCATAAAAAGCAACTAAATTGTTAGTGTTTCTGAAGATGTGATCTATAAAATCTCCTAAATAAGCTCACAACCGCTTTCTTTCACAACCGATCACATACAATGCAACTAAAACTATCCTTCATTTCAGAATAGTCAACTTCATTGCCTATTGAAATTTCATCACTAAAAAGAAACTACTTATGAGGTCCTGTGGGAAAATTACCATTGATTTAAAATAATTATTCTCTCAATATTCTCAAGTTGTGTAACACTATTCATCATTAAAGTAATCAGCATTTGTTTTTTTTCAAATAACCATAGCATAACTGATACTTGTAAATGGCACAAAGCAAATGTACTATGTACAACACTGTTCAGTTGCATTGACTGTAATAATGAAAATATCAACCTTGATAGCACTCGCAGTGATAATGAGAAATGAAATAGCTAATGCATCACCTGCTTAAGAATGACACAGGAATAAAATACTAAATCAGCACAATATTAGAGAACACAGGTAGGAACTGTCCTTACCACAAGAACAATTATCCTTCATTGTGAAATTCGGGGCATTGCCCTAATCCTAACCCTAACCCTGAATTTCTTTGCAACTTCTTCTTTGCAAAGCGCCACATTTGACTTCTGTGGGATCTCAGGGTCCCCATAACATAGCTGCATCCAGCAAGTCATTGACGTCTTTCTTCCAGAGTTGATGATTTGAGCTCCTTTGATACAGACAGAAAGGGTGACAGCATTTGCCTCAGCCTCAGGAATACCCCAGATGCTGAGTGCAATTGGTTGCATGCACATTGTAGTTTTGGGACTACACATGAATGCTGAAAGGCATGTGGATTCTAGTGTGATGTAGGGTATCAATCATTGGTGGTTTGTGGTTGGAGTAGAATGCTGCTATCAGTCCTCTTTCCCATAGTTGGTTTAAGTTCAGGTTTCAGTGGCTTGTGATGGAGGATGGACCACAAATAATCAAATGTAATTTATTACATTATAGTAATAATATATAAACTATGTTATCTCCTTGGTGTTTTAATTTTAACAAGAAGTATAGAGGACATGAGAACCTCCATCAGGAGACTGCCTGAATGCAATTGGTACTGCACTCTGAGCTCACTTGAGATTAAACGCTAACCCTTTTTCAGAACCACTGCCTTATACATCATGTGCACCCAAGCCTTTATTTTCTCTTTGTCAATTCATTCCATAATTATGCATGTAATTATGCTACATTCACCACTACCTCTGCTTCAACAACACACCTCAAGTCTCAAACTTCTCAAATTCGAGTGTTCTGGATTTTTCAAAATTCTTCCAAAATACATTCATTTTGGACTTGAATCATTTGTTTTAAGGGTTGCTGACCTTGACTGTCATGTTTCTGTAATTTCTCTACTGCAGGATCTTTTATCTCATGGATGTTCTCTGTAGAGGAAGGACATTGTTCTTTGTAGACATTGTCATTTGTTCATTACCTTATCTGGAGGATCTTCAATCTTGTGAATGCCCATCATGGAACAGAGTTGTGCTGGTGAAACAAGTATTCTCTTCCTTGTAGTTTCCTGGATTTCTGAATCAGGCAATCTATTTCTAATTGAAAAAGGAGATTTCTTTTTTAGCAGTGTCCTCGATGATTAGCCTAGGCAGCTTCTTCTTTTGTCCAAAAAAAGGAAGCTAATGGATGTGGGTTTGCTCGGTGAACTGGAAGGTTCCTTTTCAGACTTTTCATCACCATACTAGGTAACATCTTCAGTGAGCCTCCGGATGGAGCAGTGCTGGTGTTTCCTGCTTTCTATTTATGTTGGGGTTCCTTGGATTGGTGATGTCATTTCCTGTGGTGACATAATTTCCTGTTATTTTTCTCAGGGGAGTGGTAAATGGGGTCCAAGTCGATGTGTTAGTTGATAGAGATCCAGTTGGAATGCCATGCGTCTAGGAATTCTTGTGTGTGTCTCTGTTTGGCTTGTCCTAGGTTGGATGTATTGTCCCAGTCGAAGTTGTGTCCTTCCTTATCTGTATGCAAGGATACCAGTGAGAGAGGGTCATGTTGTTTTGTGGCTAGTTGATGTTCATGTATCCTGGTGGCTAGTTTTCTGCCTGTTTGTCCAATGTAGTGTTTGTTACAGGTCTTGCACGGTATTTTGTAAATGACATTAGCTTTGCTTTTTGTCTGCATAGGGTCTTTTAAGTTCATGACCTGCTGGTTTAGTGTGTTGGTGGGTTTGTGGGCTACCATGATGACAAGGGACCTGAGTAGTCTGGCAGTCATTTCTGAGATGTCTTTGATATAGGGGAGAGTGGCTAGGGTTTCTAGATGCGTTTTGTCTGCTTGTTTGGGTTTGTTGCTGAGAAACTGGTGGACTGTGTTCATTGGGTACCTATTCTTTTTGAATATACTCTGTGTGTGATTTTCCTCTGCTCTGCATAGTTCTTCTGTGCTGCAGTGTGTGGTGGCTCGTTGAAATAATGTTCTGATGCAGCTTTGTTTGTGGATGTTGGGATAATTGTTTCAGTAGTTCTCTTCCCTAGATCTCCTCTAGCCTCTCTCCCCTACATCAAAGATATCTCAGAAATGACTGCCAGACCACTCAGACCCCTTAGCATCATGGTAGCCCACAAAACCATCAACACACTAAAACAGCAACTAATGAACTTGAAGGGCCCTATACAGACAACAAGCAAGTTATTTACAAAATACCATGCAAGAACTGTAACAAACACTACATTGGGCAAACAGGCAGAGAACTAGCCACCAGGATACATGAATATCAACTTGCCACAAAGCAACATGACCCTCTCTCACTAGTATCCTTACATACAGATAAAGAATGACACCACTTCAACTCGGACAACACATCCATCCTAGGACAAGCCAAACAGAGACACGCCCGAAAATTCTTCGAAGCATGGCATTTCAACCGGCACTCAAAAAACAAACACATTGACTTGGAACCCATTTACCAACCCTGAGAAAAAGACAGGAAATGACATCACCACCAGAAATGATGTCACTGCAGGAAATGACATCACCAACCCAAGGATCCCCAAACATATAAATAGAAAGCAGGAAACACCAGCAGTGCTTTGTCTGGAGGCTCACTGACGATGTTACCTAGTATGGTGATGAAACATCTGAAAATCAACCTTCCAGCTCAGTGAGTAAACCTACATTCAGAACCTCAACCTGAGCCACAAATCTTCTCAAAACTTGATATGCAGCTTATGTTTCTCAAGTTGCTGATCATGCTGGAAATCTTCAGTCACTCTTTGTTGTTGTTGTTAAACTGGTGAAGTAGAGCTTTTCAGATTCTTAATCATTTTACAGGAGGCTAACTGTTCACTCAACACTAACTCTTTCACTGTAATTGACTGTTCTGTTGTATCAACATGTTTCACATGCTGTTGTGTTGTTTGGAAAGCTTTGGTTGAAAGTTTCTCTTGTGGATATGAAACAATTCTATTATGCCAACATAGGCAATCTTCAGCAGCAGCTTTATTCAGACACCAATATGTGATTTTTGCAGCTTCAGTCTTTTTAGAGTTAGCTATTAACCTTAATAAGCCTATGATGTATTCCAATTTTTTTTTATGGTTCATTGGGTTTCTGAAACAACTGTACTTGTTGACTCAGTTTTGTTTTTATTGACTCATGGGATGTGAGTGTTGCTGGTTGACCTGCATTTCTTGCCTGTCCTAATTTGCCCCTGAGAGAGTGGTGGTGAGCTGCCCCTGGTTCGAGAAAACTTGAGATGTTTAAATTGATTATGCA
Source organism: Chiloscyllium punctatum (assembly GCF_047496795.1). Classification (NCBI taxonomy): domain Eukaryota; kingdom Metazoa; phylum Chordata; class Chondrichthyes; order Orectolobiformes; family Hemiscylliidae; genus Chiloscyllium; species Chiloscyllium punctatum. The sequence goes on along the minus strand of NC_092783.1, from coordinate 11,243,820 downwards.
AGATTATAATTTAAAGGAGGAAAACATGGAATTGAGTTACCACCATTAAGTGAAGATTCAGTTTAGAATAAAAACAAACTTGAGTTACAGGAAGCAGAGAAGGGGTGAAACAGTTGAATTGAAAGAAAAAGAGAAGAAAAGAGCAGTGGAAAGAGAGGAGAATGAAAAGAGGAATGGAAATAAGAAAGCTTGAATTGGAAAGAAAGGTGAAGTAAAACCAAGAGTAATAGAAAAAAGAAAGAAAATAAGAAAGATCATTGGAAATAATTTTGAATTAAGAAAGCATGGACTGCAAAGGATAGGAAAATCACAAAATGCACTTAAGGTAGAGAAAACCTTGGAAAAAAAGGAAGTAGTGACTCAGAGGAAGATTCTGATTCCAATGAGGGGTTGGATTTCACTAGAAATCTGTGTGCAGTGCCTAAATTTAAAGAGGATGGAGTTGAAAAATATTTTGTTTAATTTCAAAAGATAGCTTAGCTTAGAAAATGAAGTGGCCTAAAGATAAATGGACCTTAAGATTACAGAGTGTTTTGATGGATACAGCTATAATAAGCACACCAACTAGTCAGAAAAGCAATCTGCAAACAAGGAAAATGGTGAAAAGACCAATCCTCAATGCTTTTGAGTTTGACTTGTAAGTTTGTCAATTAAAATTTAGAACTATAAGAGAATCTGAATCAGACATTTATACAACATGCAAGAGAAAAAAATATATGCTATAGGTTCGGTGCTTTCAATCAGTAAAGTAAAAAAAAATTTTAAGAATGTGAGTGAAATTATGATTATGGAAAAATTCAGAAATGGCATTCTGGTAACTATTAAGAATTATGAAGATGAGGATCAATTATCAAAGATCTGAGCAGCAGCAATTCTGTCAAATGCGTATGGTATCTCACACCAACAATGTAAATGCTGTGCTATAACATAAGTTGTAAGACTGGGCACAGTAAAGGTAGTTGTTGGAAGCTAAATGGGAGACTGATTACTGTAGTAGGAATGGCTAAGGCATCCTCAGAAAAGTTTGAATATGGCAAGGAAGTGGGTATTAAAATTGTAACAGTGATACAGATAGCGTATGTTCCCTAGGCGAAAGTGAGGACTGCAGATGCTGGAGATTAGAGTCAAAATTAGAGTGGTGCTGGAAATGCACAGCAGGTCAGGCAGCATCTGACGAGCAGAAAAATCGGTGTTTTGGGCAGGAGCCCTTCATCAGGAATAAGGCTGGAAGCCTTGGGGGTGGAGAGATAAATGGGAGGGGGTGGGACTGGGGAGAAGGTAACTGGGAGTGCAATAGGTGGCTGCAGGAAGGGGTAAAGGTGAGAGGTCAGAGAGGAGGATGGAGCCAATAGGTGGGAAGGAAGATTGACAGATGGGACAGGTCATGAGGATGGTGCTGGGCTGGAAGTTTGGAACCGGGCTAAGGTGTGGGGAGGGGAAGTGAGGACACTGGTGAAGTCCACATTGATGCCCTGGGGTTGAAGGATTCCGAGGCGGAAGATGAGGCCTTCTTCCTCCAGGTGTCGAGTGGTGAGGGTGTGGTGGTGGAGGAGGACCAGGACCTGCATATCCTTGGCAGAGTGGGAGGCGGAGTTGAAATGTTTGGCCACGGGGTGATGGGGTTGATCAGTGCAGGTTTCCCGGAGATGTTCCCTGAAGTGCTCTGCGAGCAGGCGTTTAGTCTCTCCAATGTAAAGGAGACCGCATCGGGAGCAACAAATACAATAAATGACATTTGTGGAAGTGCAGGTGAAACTTTGGATGTGGAAGTCTCCTTTGGGACCGTGGATGGAGGTGAAGGGGGTGGGGGTGGGCCGTGGGCGCAGGTTTTGCTTTTCTTCCCACATATGTTCAGGACACCACCCTCGAGGCTTCCAGCTTCATTCCTGATGCATGGCTCCTGCTCCTTGGATGCTGCCTGACCTGCTGTGCATTTCCAGCACCACTCTAATCTTGAGCGTTTGTGCCCTTACAACATAGTACGAAAGGAGAGATGACTTACGACAGTTCAGAACTCCACTGGGAACTGTGAATATTTTAGTTTGAAGGGACAGTGATTTCCCAAAGGAGGTGGTTATAGTAGTAGAGATAGCCTGAGGATGATGTATTAGAGAAATGTTGGCTGCATTTATACTGACAGAGTGGAGAAGAACTTTCTATTGATAATGCTATACATTCCTCCAGGTGGCTGAGACTGACCTATCCCAGGTGGCATCCCGAGACCAGACTGGCATGGCTTAGTGTCGTGAATTCTACTACTGGTCCTGATGGAAAAGGAAGTCCCACCTCTGAACCACCCCATACACAGGACTTCCACATCCCTGCCCACAAAATGGGGTGCCAGTTTCCCTCTGTCTATCATGTCTGGGACAAATGTTAGGCAGCGTGCAATACAGCTATGGAATGAAATGTTTGTCAGAATGGACAGCGGCCTTGTTTAGATGACCGGGGTGCGGGTGCAAGGGACGCCTGTGAATTATAGGATATCCGCTGAGTAGTGAAACTTTCTGGGAAGGGAGCATGATGAGAGTGGGTCAGAATCAGATGCCATGGGTTGGGTAGGACTGAGCCAGCGATTAACCAGGGTAGGACTGGACTCCGTGACTGAGCTTCCACAGTCTTCTGGAATAGATGATTCCAAACACCCTCTGAGGGAAAGAATGTCTCCTCATCTCAGTCGAAAATGGCTTGGCCCATATTCTCAGACTGTGCATCTGATTCTGCATCCTTAATCCAGGAGAAACATCTACCCTGTCAAACCTTCTAAGAATATTGCATCCTTCAATGAGATCACGTCATATTCTTATGAACTCCAGAGACTAAACTAATTATATAAATAAAGTATATTAATTTAATCTTTTATCATAGGACCATTTCATGTTGCTTTATTTTTAAAAAAGCTAATCACAAAATTTAAGAACAAAAGTATATCTGAACATAGGAATAATAAAAATGAATAATCTAATAAATGAAATTTAAATAACTTAAATAATTTATATCATTTTCAGATAATTAGATTTTAATAAAGCATTTTCTCTTTGGACTGCAACACTGGGACCATCCAATGTTATGAAAATAAAATAGTTGTCCAAAGCCTACAAATGTAAAATGTATGGCATGTGTACAATATTCATTTGCAAAATTAATTTTAACATTGATATCCATAATTCATTTAGCAGCAGCACAGGTTACAATTGTAATTCCAGTGAGTTATGTCATCTAATAATGAATCATATTGTGTTTTTAGCTGATCCACATAAATTATCAAAGACATGTTATGCATTGAAGTTATTAGCCCAGTAACTGACACATAACTGAGCTTGTTAATTGTGTAAATGGCATATAATTCATTCACATCATATTTGTGATAAAACTTTGAAATTTGCCTTGCAGGTCGCATAACTTCAGTAATTATCTGGAAGTGTTACAAAACACCATGTACTGTCTGAGTGCTGATGGTTTGCAAAATACAAAAGAAACTCTGGTATCTTTTTAAAACACCCATGGATCTTTGAACGTCTAGGTTGCTCTGCTATAATGCTACAACTGTGTTCCTCTGTGACCCCGTGCTGTAGAAAATCGTGCTGTAGAAAACCACTGTAGAAAATTGCTCTGTACAAGATTGCTATAGAAAATCGCATTATCGTGATATCCAAAAGGCATCCACAATTCATCAAATGCATTCTAGCCAATTTGTGTTAATGGAATGCAGGTTATTACTGGAATGACATGTAATGTTCACATGGTCTAAGGTCAGATATCACAGGCTCCAGTTTTGTTTCAGGTCCAGACTTTGGCTTCCAACCCAAGAACAGAGATCCCACCCCCACCACAAGCACAATGGCCCTTGCACGAGCACACAAATCCCCTAAAATTCCAGGCCATAAGACATAGGAGCAGAAATTAGGCCACTCAGCCCATCAGGTCTACTCTATCATTCGATCATGGTTGATAAGTTTCTCAACCCTATTGTCCCGCTTTCTCCCCATCACCCTTGATCCCCTTGACAATCAAGAAGCTACTTGGATGCTGCCTGAACTGCTGTGCTCTTCCAGCACCACTAATCCAGAATCAAGAACCTATCTATCTCCGTCTTAAATATACTCAATGACCTGGCCTCCACAGCCTCCTGTGGCAGTGAATTCCATAGATTCACTACTCTCTGGCTGAAGAAGCATTTCCTTATCTCCATTTTAAAAGGTCTTCCCTTTACTCTAAGGCTGTGCCCTCGGGTCCTACGCTCTCCTACTATTGGAAACATCTTTCCAACATCCAAGGTATCCAGACCATTCAGTATCCTGTCAATTTCAATTAGATCTCACCTCATCCTTCTAAACTCCATTGAATATATACTGAGAGTCCTCAAGTGTTACTCATACGTTAGGCGCTGATTATTTGGCTTTTTGGCACCATCCACTCTGCCCCAATGCTCACCATCAAATGTTGAAAGCCTTTATACCTTTTAATCATTCACAGGATGTGGGCATTGGTGTCTGGGTCAGCATTTATTGCCCATTCTCTAATTGCCCTTGAGAAGGTGATGGTGAGCTGCCTTCTTGAGTCATTGCATTTCTTCACTGTATGTAGACCCACAATGTGATAACGAAGGGAATTCAAGGATCTTGTCCCAAAATGATTTTGGCAGTGAAGAAACAGTGATATATGTCCAAGTAAGGGTGGTGAGTGGCAAGGAGGGGAACTTGCAGGTGTGCCCATCTATCTGTTTCTCTTGTTCTTCGAGATGATAGTAGTCACTTGGTGAATTTCTGCTGCACATCTTGTCGATAAAGTGTGGCACTGGAAAAAGCACAGCAACATGGGTTGAAAAAGAACATAATAGGCCATTCACCTCTTTTAAAATTCAACTTGGATTTATTGGAAGCTATAACTTCATGCAGATTTCAAATAAGCCAATACATAAATAGCAATTTTAATATTTAATTTTCAGCTATACTTATTTTGTTTTTCTGGAGCCCTTTTCTAAAGTCTTAACTTCTACACAGAATACACTGCCTCTTCAGAGGTCAGTTTCCACTCTTGGTAAGTGGAGATATAATTGAAATAAGTGAATTCAAGATAGTGACAAAACATACTCGTAAATATACCTGGTTGAAAATGCTAACATTAAAATAAACACTTGATCAATATATTTAAGCTATAGGGAGAGGCTGAACAGGCTGGGACTGTTTTCCCTGAAGCATCGGAAGCTGATGGGTGACTTTATAGAGGTTTTTTAATTTTATGAGGGGTATGGATAGGATAAATAGACAAAGTCTTTTCGCTGAGGTGGGGGAGTCCAGAGCTAGAGGGCAAAGGTTTAGGATGAAAGGGGAAAGATATAAGAGGCAACTTTTTCACTCAGAGGGTGGCACGTGTATGGAATGAGCTGCCAGAGGAAGTGGTGGAGGCTAGTACAATTGCAACATTTAAAAGGTATCTGGATAGGTATATGAATAGGAAGGGTTTGGAGGGATATGGGCCAGGTGCTGGCAGGTGGGACTAGATTGGGTTGGGATATCTGGTCGGCATGGATGAGTTGGATTGAAGGGTCTATTTCCGTACTGTACATCTCAATGACTTTATGACTCTATAAGTCAGGCAGCATCTGAGGAGCAAGAAAGTCGATGTTTTGGTCTTAACCCTTCATCAGGATGGCAATACTAGGTCCATCCAATGTTATGAAACATCTTGTGCACAGTGCTGGTACTGAGCATTGGTGATGGAGTGAATGTTTGAGGATGTAGTGACACAGTGGGTTGCTTTGTCCTGGATGATATTTAGGTTCTTGAATGTTGTTGGAGTTGCACTCTTCCAGGCAGTGGACAGCATTCCTGCCTTGTGCTTGTAGATGGTGGACAGCTTTGAGCAGTCAGGAGCAGTTGCTTGCTCATTACACATTTCTAGTCTCCAACCTGCTCTTGGAACACAGTACATAGAACAGTACAGCACAGGAACATGCTCTTTGGCCCAACATGTCTGTGCTACCCTCAACTTATGTCCATCTTTATCCCTCTGTTCTCTGCTTGTTCATGTGTCTGTCCAAAATGCCTCTTAAACTTTTCTGTTGTGTGTGCTCCTGGAGCAACTGTATTTAAATGGCAAGTTCAGTTGAATCTTTGGTCAGTGGTAACCCCCAGGATATTGATAGTGGGGGATTCAGTGATGGTAATGTCATTGAATGTCAAGTGATGAGGGTTAGATTTTATATTGCAGGAGATGGTCATTACCTGGCATTTTCATGGTGTGAATGTTACCTGCCACTTGTCAGCCCTAACCTGGATACTGTCCGGTCTTGCTGCATTTTGATGTGGACTATTTCAGTATATGAGGAGTCATGAATGATGCTGAACATTGAGCAATCATCAGTGAACATCCCCGCTTCTGCCCTTTTGATAGAAGGAAGGTCATTGTTGAAGCAGCTAGAAATGGTTGAGCCGAGGATACTATCCTGAGGAACCTCTACAGACATGCCCTGGAATTGAATTGACTAACCTCTAATGACCACAAACATCTCCCTTTTGTTTCAAATATGACTGAAATCTGAAGAAAGTTTTTAACCGCTGATTCCCATTAACTCCATTTTGCCAGCTCTCCTTGATGTCACACCTAATCAAATGATGTCAAGGCAATTAGTCTCACCACCATCTTGAATTCAGCTTCTTTGTCCATGTTTGAATATGGTCAAATGATGAGATCAGGAGCTGAGTGGCCTTGGTGGAACACAGAATGAGCATCAGTGAGCAGGTTATTGCTGAGAAGGTGCTGTTTAATGGCACTATTGATAACAACTTTCAACTCTTTACTGACGATCTAGAGTAGTCTGATGGGGACTAAATTGCTTGCCTTGGATTTGTCCTGCTTTTCGTGTGCAGGATGTACCTGCAAGTCATGGCTACACTGGAACAGCTTTATCAGAGGTGTGCCAAGTTTGGGACACATATCTTCAGTACCATTGCTGGTATGTTGTTGGGGCCTACAGCCTTTGTAGTACACAGTGGGTTAAGCCATTTCTTGATATCATGTGAAGTGAATTGAATTGGTTGAAGACCAGCTGGCAACTGTGATGCTGCTTGGCAGTTGTGGCTGAATATTGTTGCAACTGCTTAATCCTTATCTTTTGCACTGTTCCCCGTGCTTCATGTGGTTGATACACAGCATATTGCATCTCAGGTTCAGGCTGAAGTCTTTGAATTATTTTTGTTCCACTTCCTGTGTGGTATCATTGGAGCTTATACCAATCAATACAATGGGAATACCACCATCTTCCGCTCTACGCCAGTCACCATCCTATCTTAGAACAAAGAAAATTTACAGCCTAGGAACAGGTCCTCCAAGCCTGAGCCTATCCAAATGTACTGTCTAAACCTATTGGTCAATTCCTAAGCATCTGTACCCCTCTGCTCCCAAACCTACTCATACATCTGTCCAGATGCATCTTAAATGAATCTACTGTGCCTGCCTCTACTACCTCTGCTGGCAACACGTTCCAAACGCCCACCACCCTCTGTGTGAAGTACTTGCCATGTGTATCCCCCTTAAACTTTCCACCTCTCACCTTGAAAGCATGATCTCTTGCTATTGAATCCTTCAGCCTGGGAAAAAGTTTGTCTCTATCTACTCTGTCTATACCCTTCATAATTTTGTAAACCTTAATCAGGTCCCCCTCAATTTCCTTTTTTCTAATGAAAATAAACCTAACCTACTCAACCTCTGTTCATAGCTAGCACCTTCCATACCAGGCAACATCCTCGTAAACCTTTTCTGCACCCTCTCCAAAGTGCCCATATCCTTTTGGTAATGTGGCGACCAGAACTGTACACAGTACTCTAAATGTGGCCGAACCAATGTCTTGAACAATTTTAACATGACTTGCCAGCTCTTATACTCAATACCCTGCCACTGAAGGCAAGCATACTATATGTCGTCTTGACCACTCTATCCACCTGTGCAGCAAACTTCAGGGTACAATAGACCTGCACTCCCAGATCTGTAAGTAATCTAATCTAATCTCTCTGCCCATCAATTTTTCCCAAGGCTCTTCTGTTCATTGTATAATTTGCTCTAGAATTAGTCTTGCCTAAATGCATCACCTCTCATTTAACTGGATTGAAAACCATCTGCCACTTGTCTGCCCAACTCTCCAGTCTATCTATATCCTCCTGTATTTTCTGACAGTCCCTTATGCTTTCTGCTACTCCACCAATCTTCGTGTCATCTGCAAACTTGCTGGTCATACCAACAGTGCCCTCTTCTAGATCATTTATGTATATTACAAACAACAGTGGCCCCAACACTGACCCCTGTGGAACACCACTAGTCACCCTTCTCCATTTCGAGAAACTCCCTTCAACTACTACTCTCCATCTCCTGTTGCTCAACCAGTTCTTTATCCACCTAGCTGGAACACCCTGCACATAATGTGACTTCACTTTCTCAATTGGTATACCATGGGGAACCTTATCAAACGTCTTACTAAAGTCCATGTGTCTGACATCAACAGCCCTTCCTTCATCTATCAACTTGGTCATTTCCTCGAAAAACTCTATTAGGTTGGTAAGGCACAATCTCCACTGAACAAAACCATGTTGCCTATCACTGATAAGGCCATTCTTTTATAAATAGATCTTATAAATATAAATAGATCCTATCCCTCGGTACCTTCTCCAGCAACTTTCCCACCATTCACATCAGGCTCACTGGTCTGTAGTTACCAGAATGTCCGGCACCTCACCTGTATTTAAGGATGCCACAAAGATATCTTTCCGGCCTCAGCTATTTCCTCTCTCACCTCCCTCAGCAACCTGGGATAGTTACCATCCAGTCCTGGGGAGTTGTCCACCCTAATAAGTATCTCTCGCCTCCCCAACACATCTTCCCTACTTGTATCAATGTGATCCAGACTAATCAAACTTCTATCTCTAATCTCAACGTTCATCATGTTCCTCTCCTCAGTGAACACTGATGCAAAGTAATCATTCAGAATCTCACCCATTCACTCAGGTTCGAAACACAGCCTTCCTTCGTTATCCTTTAGTGGACCAATCCTTTCTCTAGTTACCCGCTTGCTTCTTAAATAAGAATAAAATGCTTTGGGATTTTCCTTAATTCTGCTCACTAAAACAATTTCATGACCCCTTTTAGTCTGCTTGATTCCTTGTTTAAGACTTGTCCTACTCTTCCGATATTCCTCCACGGCCTGTTCTGTTCTTAGCTGCCTAGACCTTATGTACGTTTCCCTTTTCATCTTGGCTAGTTGTACAATTTCTCCTCTCATCCATGGTTCACAAATCTTGCCCTTCCTATCCTTTGCCTTCAATGGGACATGCCTATCCTGCACCATCTTTAACCTATCTTTAAAAGCCTCCCACATCTCAAATGTGGACTTCCCTTCAAATAGCTGTATCCAATCCACATTTCCGAGCTCCTGCATAATTTTGATATAATTGGCCTTGGCCCAGTTTAGTACTCTTACCTTAGGACTACTCTCTTCTTTATCTATGAGTATTCTAAAACTTACAGAATTGTGGTCATTGTTCCCAAAGAAATCTCTCACTGCAACTTCTACCACCTGTCCTGGCTCGTTCCCCAGTACCAGGTCCAATATGGCCCCTCCCTCGTCAGACTATTGACATACTGCTCTAGAAAACACTCCTGGACGCTTGTTAAAATTCTACTCCATCCAGATCTCTGAAACTAAGTGTATCCCAGTCAATGTTGGGAAAATTAAAATCTCCCATCACCACTACCCTATTGCCTCTATGTCTTTCCATAATCTGTTTACCTATTTGTTCTTCTACCTCACGCTCACTGTTGGGAGGCCTGTAATACAGAGCTTAAAAATGTGTTGCTGGAAAAGCGCAGCAGGTCAGGCAGCATCAAAGGAGCAGGAGAATCGAAAAGCGCAGCCTGACCTGCTGCGTTTTTCCAGCAACACATTTTTAAGCTCTGATCTCCAGCATCTGCAGTCCTCACTTTTTCTCCTAGGCCTGTAATGCAGCCCCAACAATGTAACTGCACCCTTCTCATTTCCCAGCTCCACCCATAATGCCTCACTATCCACGATTTCCATAATGTGCTCCTTTAACAGAGCCGTGATATCGTCCCTGACCAGCAATGCAACTCCACTCCCCCCCCACTTTTTGCTTCCCTCCCTGTCCTGTCTGAAGTGTCTATATCCTGGAACATTTAGTTGCCAATCATCATGCCCTTCCTTCAACCAAGTCTCTGTGATTGCAATAATGTCAGACTCCCAGGCACCAATCAAAGCCCTAAGTTCATCTGCCATACACCCTATACTCCTTGCATTAAAAAAGCTGCATTTCAGGCCACCAGTTTTTTTGCGCTCATCTGCTCTCTGCCTCTTCTTCCCTTTATTAATGCTATCTTCATAATTCTTAGAGTCATAGAAATGTACAGCATGGAAGCAAAATCCTTCGGTCCAACTTGCCCATGCCGAACAGGTATCTGAAACCAGTTTAGTCCCATTTGCCAGCATTTGCCCCATACCCCTTTAAACCCTTTTGATTCATATACTTCTCTAGATGCCTTTTAAATGTTGTAATTGTACCAGCATCCACTACTTCCCCTGGCAGGTCATTCCATACACTCACCACCCTCTGCATGAAAAAGTTGCCCCTTAGGTCCCTTTTAAATTTTCCCCCTCTCACCTTATGGGGCAGCACAGTGGCTCAGTGGTTAGCACTGATGCCTCACAGCACCAGGGTCCTGGGTTCAATTCCAGCCTCACCTACCTAGCTCTGTATACCCTTCAGCCACATGGCCTCCTGCCCCCCTTGTCCATGTTGCATCTTACACCCTTGAACAACCTGGCACCCTGTTCGCTCACCCACCTGTCAACTTTCCCTCCTTATCCCTGACCCACATACCTGACAGCTGATGTCCACACTTACCGACATAGTTATCTTTACTCAGTAGCTGTTGAAGTGGCTGCAGGATATTTAAACCGCAGAATATGAAATTGTTACAACTGAAAAGGCATGGGTGATTTCCCCACGGATTTTCTCTCCTTGCTGGCTGCAGGTATTCCTGGATTGGTTTTTTTTTGTTTTACAGGACAAAACCTGGAAGTTAAAGATTATAACTGATCAAAATGTAAGTTTTTTTTTGTCTGATTTCTTACCCAGTATCATTGCACTGGATAATCTGGTATGGGGTCTTTGGAAAAAAGTAATATTAGAGCTTGGATGTACAGTGAGAGATGTGATTAGAGTTTCAGGAGATTTGGGGCTCTGACAGGGTCGATCGAGGGCAAAAGTAAAATAAACGTTCCCAGCATTTCCTCTGCAATGAGATGAAGGAAGTCCAAGATAAGAAAATGCATTTTGAATGAGGAGACACTGAATGCAGTGATAGGAGGACAATTTAATTAAATACGAAAAGGTATACTTAACAAAATAGGGCAGTCAGTATCCTAGTTCATGCAGTTCTTACTACCTGATGTCTCTACAGACAGGTTGAGACTTCTGTCCTTCTCTCTCTCTGTTTTCAATTTTCTTGCTGCTCCAAAATTACTGTTGTAGTTTATTGTTACGATTCATATGTCAATGGTTACAACCTGAACAAGATGTCTTCAACACCAAAACAGCCCACTGTTAATTTTTTTTTCATATGCTGTACTTTATAATCTTCTTACACATATAATTATAGCTTCAAAGTCTATTGATCTATATATTGCAGAACATGTTATTTAATCACAACTGGCAACATCTTGACCAACTGTCCCTAATTCCTTTTTTCTAAGTTCCACTATCAGATCATTGTATTTATCCCTGTTACTCTCTGATTTTGGTTTCTCAAGTCACACAGACAAAACTCAGTGGAATATACATCTAAGCTGAACTGTTCAGCTACCAGGAACTCATATAAGATATTTTAAAAATACAAAAAGTACAAAAGATACAAAAATATTCACACTTCTTGCACAGCACCAACAGTTGTGATGTAGTGAGAGGGACTGATGATCGGGAATTGTGGACCAAATAGTTAATTCAGCTTTTTTGACTCCATTTCAAGAAAGTGGTTTAGAAACGTTTGGTGCTGAGCTTAGACAAGATCCCCAGTGAGTAGTGACTCAAAGATGGAAAGAGAAGTTTTTTGTGTGTGCTCACAATATGGGTATAATGAGTTTGTGTAGTTATTTTTGATGTATGCAATTCAAGTACAGGTTACCTCAGGTAAAAGCTACTGATTGAGTCACCATTGCACAATTCCAGAGTCCAAACTGAGTTGGGAAGTGAGATGGGATCTATTTAAAAAAAAACCCATCAGAAAGAGTGTTTCATTGTACATTGTGTGCTACACATTTCCAAATTATTTATAAAAATGGTGGATAAAGGACCAATTTTAATGGAACAAAACTTCCCACCCAGTAAAAATTATCAATTACAGGATACTGTCAGTGTTATAAAATTAGTAACGTTTAGATATGATGAATCCTTCCAGAATACCTCCATTGGAGAGATAGACTCTTAAGACTTACAGCTGATTACAGCTCAAATTAGCCCATCATGTCCATACCATCAACAAACTTATGCACTAATCCCATTTCATACCTCTTGTCCTAAAGCTCTGAGGTCTATGGCAATACAATTGCATACCTAAGAATTACTTAAATATTTGGACAGTTTCTGTCTCATGCACTCTTTCAAATATTGAAAAGAATTGGAAACCAATTCTGGAATCCTTCTTGATATCCATATCAGAAATTTTTGAGCCCCTTCAGTACATAACAGAAATTTAAACAAGGGGAGATATGTTCATTTTAAAACAAGATATACTCCTATACCCAAATAATGTGGCTCTCTTATTCCTACCTAGACTTGAGGCATTCTATAATCAGTTAGCACAGAAAGTATTGTGGACACCAAAAGCAATATTATTGTTTAATTGATGTCATTTTTGCTATTGCATTTCAAACCTATTATTCAATCAGATTCCTTTATTTGTGTGCTCTTGCGTTATTGCTGTTACTGATGCTTCTTCTTGACATTAAGGAAGTTTGATGCCAGTCTTTCGGGTCAATGCACAGAAGAGTCCCAGTGAAGATCGTGACTCATAAGACTATAAGACAATAAAGCACATGATCAGAAATAAGTATTCTGCCCACCAAGTCTGCTCCACCATTAAATGAGATCACTGCTGATCTGAGAATCCTGAATTCCACTTTCCTGCTTTTTTCCATAAGCTCCAATTTCCTTATTGATTAAAAATCTATCTATACCTAATGACTCAGCCTCCAGAGTCTTCCCTGGGAAAAATATCCACAGATTCAATACCTACTGAGAAAAGAAATTCCTCCTTGTCTCTGTGCTAACTGGGTAATCTTTACTCTGAATTTTATGTCCTCTGCTCAGAGACTCTCCCACAAGGAGGCAAAAAAACCTCTTCACATCTTACCTGTAAGAGTGTTGTATGTTTCAACAAGGTTACCACTCATTCTTCTAAACTTTGTGTACAGGCCCAATGGACTCAAACCTCTCCTCAAAGAAACCCCCTCATACCTGGGAACCTAGTGAACTCTCTGTGGACTGCTTCCATGCCAGTACAAAGCAAAACAGAACTCTTCACAGTTATCTATGTTTGATGTAATTAATGCCTTGTACATTTTTATTAATGTTTCTTTTATTTTATCCTCCATTCCCTTTGAAATAAAGACCAATATTTGAATTCCCTTCCCTCTTGCCTACTGAACTTGTATCCAAGTTTTTTGTGACTTATTAATGATGACTTCTAAATCTCTTTTAGCTGAAGCTTTTCAGTCTTTCTCCATTTAAACAATATTCTATTCCTCTGTTCTTCCTGACAAAGTGCATAAGCTCACATTTTCCCACATTATATCCCAGTTGCTCTACCTTTGCACACTGCCCTCTCCCTCTGTAAGTTCTTTGTGTCATCCTCACTACTCGCCTTCCCATTATTTTTGTGTTGTCTGCACACTTGTCTGGAGTACATTTGCTTCCTATATCCATGTCGCTAATATAAATTGTAAATAACTGACGCACCATTAATTACAGGTGACTATTTTGAAAATGCCTTCCTTATTCCAACTGTCTGTCTTCTATTAGTTGGACAATTCTTAATCCATTAATATACTACCTTCAACATAATGAGCTCTTCTCTTATTAAGTAGCTTAGAATACAGTACCTTATCAAATGCCTTTTGGATATCCAAACATATTATGTCTACTAATTTGCCTATTTGCATACTGCTTGATACTTCTTCACTGAATTATAATAAATGTGTCAGACATAATTTCCCTTTCAATGAATCTATGCTGTCTCTGCTTGATGACATTATGTGGTTCTACATGCTTTCCTTTGTAATGGAACATTTTCCCAATGCCAGATATTTAGCTATTGTGGTTCTGTTCGCCGAGCTGGGAATTTGTCTTGCAAACGTTTCGTCCCCTGTCTAGGTGACATCCTCAGTGCTTGGGAGCCTCCTGTGAAGCGCTTCTGTGCTCTTTCCTCCGGCATTTATAGTGCCTGTCTCTGCCGCTTCCGGTTGTCAGTTCGAGCTGTCCACTGTAGTGGCTGGTATATTGGGTCCAGGTCGATGTGTTTGTTGATAGAGTCTGTGGATGAGTGCCATGGCCTGGACACATCGACCTGGACCCAATATACCGGCCACTACAGTGGACAGCTCGAACTGACAACCGGAAGTGGCCGAGACAGGCACTATAAATGCCGGAGGAAAGAACACAGAAGCGCTTCACAGGAGGCTCCCAAGCACTGAGAATGTCACCTAGACAGGGGACGAAACGTTTGCAAGACAAATTCCCAGCTTGGCGAACAGAACCACAACAACGAGCACCCGAGCTACAAATCTTCTACCAAACTTTGAAGATATTTAGCTAACTGATCTATACAGTACTTAACTGTTTTTGTCTCCTTACTTTTTGAATAAGGGTTTACCACTAGCAGTTTTCTAATCCTTCAAGGCTTTTTCAGAATCTATGGATATAGAAGATTACTACTAGACTATCCTTTGTCTTTGTAGCTACTTGCTTTAATATCCTGGGATGTATCCTATCAGTTCCAGAGGACTTAATGGATATACTTTTCTAGTATATTTTCTCCAGAGATAGTTATTGTGTTTATTTCCTCCCTACTTTTGGCCATGACTATTTTAGTATTTTTTGGAATGGTATTTGTGGCTACTATTATGAAGACTGACGCAAAGTATTTATTGAATTCGTCTGCCATTTTTTAGTTCCAGTACTATCTTTTCAGCCTCCATCTGTAATGGACCAATGTTCATTTTAGCACATAGAACAATACAGCACAGGATTTTGGACTCCCTCTTTTCTTTTTATTTACTTAAAGAAGCTCTTGTTGTTCATCTTCGTATTACATTATTAGCTTACCCTCAAATATTATTTTCTCTTTTTAAAATTGTTTTTTAGTTCATTTTTAAATCTTTTCAATCCTCTGGCTTACTATGAATCTTTGCCACATTGTATGCTTTTTCTTTCAATTTGATGTTATCCTTAATTTCCCTGATTAATCTTCCTAGAATCCATCTTTCTCACTGGGATACAGATATCCCCCACTTTTCAAAAGTTTGCTTTATGCAATTTCGCTTTTACAAATGACTTACATTACTTATTTCTGCAAATCTGATGATGATATTCCCTTTAACAAAAAGTGGCGATACTTTTTTCCATATAAATTATGGACCTTTGCCTTACGAAAGGTTTCCTGGGAATACTCCACTTTCGGATAGTGGGGCTACCTGTATTGTGAATCATGAACTGTTTTAATAAATATTTGCTGTTGTTTCTCAACCACCTTTGCTGCTAAACTGCTTTTTCAGTCCACTCCAGTTAACTCCACTCTCATTCCTTTGTTATTACCCTTATTTACGTTTATCACAGTTGTTACTAACTCAGGTTTCTCTGCTTTATACCAAATACGATCTATTGGTATTACTGATACTGGGGGATCTCTTACTCTGAGATAATTTATTAAGCCTCCCTAATTTCAGGTTTAATCAAGGGTCTGAGTAAAAGCTCCCCAAGAGATAATTTTGTAACACAATGATGATATCCCTACCTCTGAGCCAGGAGACCTGAGTTCAAATCTCACCTACTCTAGAGGTGAACAGGTTGATTTAAAAATAAGTACCGAACATTTCTCAACAGCTTGAGTCAATCATGTCAAATCAAATCTAAAATCTCCTCTGATATAGCTGTTGGGGTGCAGTGGCAGTGTCCCCACCTCTGAGCCAAGAGGCCAGAATTCAAGTGCCATCTGCTCTAGAAGTGTATTATAAACACTTCAGAACAAGTTGATTACAAATGTATGAGGTCCTGTGGCAATGCTCCTATTTCTGAGACAAGAGGAGCTGGGTGCAAATCCCACATCCTCAAAAGGTGTGACATAACATCTCCAGAACATGTTGAGAGAATGTTGAGAAAGCTCCCTGAAGGTGAGAGGTAAAGATAGGGCCACAGTGAGAAGGAAGGGGCGAGGCTAGGTCAAGGCATTCTGAAGAACAATCACCGGACCTGAAACGTTAACTTTGATTTTTCTGCACAGATGCTGCCAAACCTGCTGAGCTTTTCCAGCAACCTCTATGTTTGTTTTGGACAAATAGGGCAGGTTTAGAGGGATATCGGCCAAGTGCTGGCAAATGGGACTAGATTAGTTTCAGATACCGAAGACCATATGGGCAGCATTTGTGTCACATGGCCCAGACCAATACAGTTAAAAATCTCAACTCCAGGTTGTAGTCCAACAGATCTCATCTGTGCTGTGCACCTCAATTAGCAGAATTTCCCTTCCCTGGAGATGGCAAACAATTGTGTGAGGTGGTCCTGTTGTAAGGCAGCAACCCCACCCCCCCCCCCCCCCCTCCTCCTTTGCATTTCACTAATTCAGTTCTGAGAGGAAGGTCCATTGAGGACTTTCTTGACTCATTACAAACTAAGGTCTCTGTGGTAAAATACTGCTCACTGAAGGGCCTGAATTCACTAACTCCCCAATTACTACTTTCTTGATAGGTCAGAATCATAGAATCTCTGAAGTGTGGTAAATTTGGCCCAACAAATGCACACCAACTCTCTGAAGAGAAACCACCCAGACCCATTCCCTTACCCTATTACTCTACATTTACCCCTGACTAATGGACCTAAATTACACATCCCTGAACACTATGGGCAACTTAGCATGACCAATTCACCTAACCTGCACATCTTTGGATTGTGGGAGGAAACCCACGCAGACATGGGGAGAATGTGCATACTTCACACAGATAGCCACCCAAGGCTGGAAACGAAACCGGGTCCCTGGTGTTGAGGTAGCAGTGCTAACCACTGAGCTGCCCCAAAAGATGGCTAGTTTCCCAACAATGTTAAGGGAGTAGTATATTCATATTTTGCTGTATTTCTTTTGTATCCTGTAATGCTGTGTAGCCCTTGCCATATGCGACGGGAGTCTGTCTAGTAGGTTTGGATCTCTAACTTTGTCTGGTTCTGCTTCTTGGTATCTCTGATGGATTTGTGGAGGTCTTATCTGGATTTCCTGAATTGATCTGGGGCATTTGACATGGATGCTGCCCATTTGGTCTTCAGTAGAATGAGAAGTTCCTGGTTCATCCAAGGTTTATGGTTGAAGAGCACTGGGATTGACTTCTTTGCTAAGCAGTCCTCCACATATTTGTTGATGAGGTCTGTGATGGCGGTGGCGTATGCGTCTGTGTTTTTGCTGAGTACTTGAATACATTTTAATCCACCAATTCGAAGCAATTCTGGACACGATCTTCCACACCAGCATTGTACTTCCTTTTGTGAAGATCCTCCTGTTTCAGCTTCTGCTTATAAGCTGGGAGGAGAAAAACAGCGCTGTGATCTGATTTTCCAAAGTGTTAGCAGGAGATGAATGGTAGGTATGGTTGTGTAGCAGTGCTCCCAGATGTTCAATTGTCTTATGGGGCAGGAGATACTTTGGCAGCACTCAAAGGATCAGGACAGGGTCCTCTGCTTTTTGTCATGTAGAGATGATCTGGATGTGAACAGAGTAGGTACAGTTAGCAAGTTTGCAGGTGACACCAAAATTGGAGATGTAGTGGACAGCAAAGAAGATTACCTCAGAGTACAATGGGATTTTGATCAGTTGGGCCAATAGGCTAAGGAGTGGCAGATGGCGTTTAGTTTAGATAAATGTGAGGTGCTGCATTTTTGATGGATATATGAATAGGAAGGGTTGAGAAGGATATGGGCCAAGGGCTGGCAAATTGGGCTACATTAATTTAGTCGATCTGGACTTCATGGACCAGTTGGACTACAGGGTCTGTTTCTGTTCCGACATCTCTCTGAATCTATGAAAAGGACACGAATAGGGTGAGGAGGGGGCGAGGGATATGACGAGGGGCGGAGCGAGATGATGGAAGAGGCGGGGCTATGCGGAGGGGGCGGGGAGAGGTGAAGGAGTGGATGAGACAGATGTGGAGGGGAGGGGCGGGGTGGGAACAAGGAGGGGTAGGGGGCGGGGCGAGGTGGTGGAAGGGCTGAGTTATTATCGAGTCTGCGCAGAGCATCGTGGTGACGCAAAGTTGGCTTTTGGGGGCGTGCATGAGGGACGATGCGCAAGCGCGGGTAGGCGAGCCCGAGCGCATGCTCAGTGGCTGCCGGCTGAGTCGTGGAGCAGCGCGAGCGAGGCTCACGGTGAACGGTGAAGCTGAACTGAGGAACCGGCTTAATTGATGTCGAGAGAGCCACGGGGATTATCGATACTGCGTTTTTTTTAATTTCTGAAGCGGCCGGGTTTTTTTTTAATTGTGTGTGTGTGTGTGGAGGAGGAGCGGGGTCGCTGAGGGAGGATGATGTGCGAGGTGATGCCCACCATCAGCGAGGACACCCTCACCCAGAGGGGCTCCCAGAACGGCGCCGAGGACGCCAATTTCGAGCAACTGATGGTGAACATGCTGGACGAGCGGGACAAGCTGATGGAGACCCTGCGGGAGACCCAGGAAACTTTGTCCCTCACTCAGGAGAAGATGCAAGAGGTAGCCCACGAGAGAGATCTGCTGCAGCGCCAGTTGAATTCAGCTTTACCTCAGGTAACGGTCCGGGGCGGGCGGCTTTCTGCTGCCGCCGCCGATGGCACTTCATTTATTTTTACTCTTTTTTTTTTGGCAAAAAATATAAATCACCAGCCGCAGCAAAAATCTTGCAAGGGGGAAAAATTGCAGCGTTCTGGGATGACAACTAGGTGCAGAGACCGCAAGGGAATTATTTTGTTATTTGTGCATTGCCTCATTATATAACGCTGAAATGATGCTATGTTGCAGCACCGAGTGTGTGAGCAATATGGGACCATCAGTGATCCATATGAGTATTGAGCAACAATGTTCAGTATATTATATGGGTGATTGCACCTCTTTTCTCGAGTCTATTTTGATTAATGGGAATCTGTTTGTAGGTGATTTGTGTCAGCTTTCTTAGACTTTGTCGGTCTTTTTTATTTAGATCAGTGTAGGAATCTCTAAAGGTAGTCTATTGTGTTTTGCACCTGTCTTCAGGTAAATGAGTGGACCAAGGGGACTTGACCTAACGGATTTTAAACTATTAAATACCTGTCAGTGGCATGTCTTCACGCTACCACTAGGGGGCTGGAAGTAGAACAAGATTTGTTTGTGAATGCTACAAATCATTATTTCCTTTAAATTTATGTTCGAATTTCACTTTGTCAGATTCAGCAATTTAAAGAATTGTTATTGTTTTCACTCTGGCTTTAAATTAATTATTTGTGTATCTATGTAATAGAAAATAAGTTAAGGTCCATTCTATTGATCATATTGCAGTGTTGTTTGTCTGTGTATATACAGATGTATGTACTCAATACAATAATTCCTATGCATTTTCAGATAGGAAGTGAGCCTAATATCAGTAGACTGTAAAATAGCTTACTTAATTTTTATTTTCAATAAAACTGACTTTTTGTTGAGCAAGAATTATTTTGTAAAGGATTGCTTTATTGAAAGCAAAACCTATTAGGATATCATTTTGACATGGAGCACCATGTTCCCAATGAGTCCTTGGTGGTAGCTCATATCATATGGAGAAGCAACACCAACTGAGGAGTGATCCTGGAATACAATAAAACCAATTGCATCAAATTAGAGCAATAAAGATATAATATGGAAAATGATGAACATTTGTGACTGTTGTCAAGGTTAGAACATGTTTCAGGTTACATAAACTGTGTACTGCACCAATTTGTCCTCTCATGGTCTTGGATGAAAGAAAGCTCTCTTTCTTTTCCATCATTTCATTGTTGTGTATGAAACTGTCATGTCTTATGCTTGTATTGGATTCAACTGAGGCAGAACACAGCATGGGAAATGTTCTGTGACTGTCCTCCAAAGTGTACAAGAGAGAATACACAACATGAATTTCCTAAAGACTGACACCTTTAACTGATACTTAAATATAAAGAAAAGACAGCAGTTCATCTGAAACTCAATCATCTGTGGTATACTGTCTTATTAGCAGCAAAACTTTGGAACTATAGATCTTGACAGTCACCTGCATACTCAGTGGAACTCTATCAAGCAGCCTAGTTGATGAACATGGATATCTTTTCCTCGAAGGAAGAAGATCTGGATATAAATTTGTGACAAGCTTAAATTGACTCAGTGCAAATGAGAACCTAAGGTACTTGTGTTCATAAACAGACATTGAAAATAATTGAGGAGATTAATGGAAACTATGAAGATTTCATGGCTGGGAAAATAGCGATCTCTTATACCACTCGTTCAATTCATCATCTTGAACATTTTATGTTCAATTTAATGCTCTTGATTAAGCCAAGTTCTTTGTGTTCCTAACACACACTTTTTATTGTCGCGTCTTTGTTTTTAACACTTCTTATTCACATATATGTATATCCACTTGAATGAGTGGTTAACAATTTATTTAGTCCTGGTTTCTAGCCCACATGCTCATGCATATCTTCACCTTGACAGCTATTTATTTTATGATGTATTTTGGTTTGGCTCCAATTTCTGTCTGCCTTTCTATTGCTGTACTGCTTCTCACCACTACTGACCACCTCCTTCTCCAAAAACAAAATTCTGGTTTTGATTCATGTTGCATTGTTCCTCATACTTTAATCCTGATACATATGTGAAAGTATGGCTATCATATAGGTAGTCATTTGGTATTACAAAACCTTTTAGTATTGTTAAAAATAACGCTTCTGTCAAAGTTTTTCATATTGCATTTATCAGGGCTATATGTAAAAACACCAATGTGAAGGAAGACGACATTTAGGCTGTATGAGAGGTGACTGCTTGGCAAGTGAACTGCAGAAATTTGTCATGGAGAATATACCAGTTAATGATAACTGACAGATGATTGCCAAAATTTGTTGACATTTTAAACAAGGTAGGCTGACTGTCAATAAAGCATTGTCGCCTACTTTGCATTGTTCGATCAGAAACTGTATATTAATGTATGTATCTTCTAACGCTTGCAAATGAATTACAATGAGTCTGACTAACAATCCTAAATTGGTTTCAGGTTGATTCTTTGCACACTCAGAATTATTTAGCAAATGTTGTTCAATCACAGAATTGCATCTGATGTTTAGACACTGCTTTGAGTTTTGCAAACATTGGCTGATTAGATATGGTCAGTATCTCAGCTGTTCCTAACATTCTAAGTGATGTGCTGTGTCATATGATCCACCAGTCTTTGGAACATACAGCTTACATACCTAGAATCATATAAGCACTGACGTACATATGCCACAACTAATTTGTATGAAAGGCAGAATGTCTTTTTTTTTGACTTGGCAGCAGAATCACCACTTGTTAGGGACTGTGGTAGCATTCTCACACTGCTAGCTTCACAGCATCCATCCTTTTGAGACAGCATACGCTATGGTACTCTGGGATAGATTGCCACTCTCCAGTGTCAGTCTTAGGACTGTTTATGAGTTTGGTAGAGAATTTCATGGCTGATGTTCCAGGGTAAATGATTCCTTAACCTTTTCCAGAACCATGCAGGAATTATTGATGGCACTGAAATGTACACAGATCATATATCAGCAAGGAAACGGACCCGTCAGTCCAACTCATCAATGCTGACCAGATATCTGAAATACGTCTAGTCCCATTTGCCAGCACTTGGCCTACATCATGTACCCATCTTATTCATGTACCCATCCAGATACCAGCCTCCACCACTTCCTCTGGCAGCTCCTCCCATATACACACACCACTCTCTGCATGGAAAAGTTGCGCCTAAGATCCCTTTGAAATCCTTCCCCTCTCACCTTTAAACCTACGTCCTCTAGTTTTCCCAACCCAGGGAAAGACCTTGTCTATTTACCCTATCAATGCCCCTCATGATTTTATAAACTTTTGTAAGGTTACTTCTCAGCCTCTGCTCCTCACCCTCTTCCTATAGTTCAACCCAGGCAACACCTTCCTTTAATCTTTTCTGAACCCTTTTCAAGTTTCAGTTTCCTTCCTGTAGAAGAGAGACCAGAATTGCACGCACAATTCCAATAATGGTTAATGAATGCCCTGTACAACTGGAATAAGATCTCCCAATTTCTATACTCAGTGCAAGCATATCAAACATCTTCACTATCCTATTTACATGTAACTCCACTTTCAAGGAACTATGAACCTGCTCCCCAAGGTCTGTTTGTTTGGCAACACTCCCCAGGATCTTATTAAATGTAACTTGGAAATTCTCCCCAATCTGCCACATCCAACAGAAACAGCATCACTCTACTGAAGACCATCTTTGCACCTTAACAATTTACAGACCCAGAAAATAGCATAGTCTTATTGCTCTAAAAACACTGCTTCATGCTAGATTAATACCTATGCTTTTATAGTTTTAAAGTTTAATCAAGCGATCAATCTCAATATATAATCAAAAAACCCCACTCTACTCACGACTATAGATTTAGAAAACTAGTAATGTTGCACTAGAAAAAGCTAACTTCACCTGGTTTGTTTAAACTTTTTGATGTACCTTGCCATTCCAGGATAATGTGAGGTACACTACATATTTGTTAGAACCAAAAGAGATGGCCTTAGGCCTGTTTAGTGAGTTTGTGATTACACAGCAAGAAATTTATTGTATCAAACGGCATATTTCTTTGTGGCTGTTCACAAAGGTGGAAACTAATATCAAAGTGACAAAGCCAGCTGAGCAGTGTGATTTTCAGGTGATCGCAAAAACCTTGTCAATTGGTGGGGTAAAAGGAGTGCTGATGTAGATTACAGTAAACTTCGCTGAGAAGTTCAGACATGCCAGTAAGGAAAATGGCGAAGGTGAAATGTTTTCAGAACTTTCCAATTAGTATACTGTTGGGCAGGGAAAAGAAATGTGAAGAGAGAGACTTTATTGTTTAGCACTAAGGTATTACAGATACACAATCCTTTATCTGAAATCTTGAGATCTGAAAAGCTGCAAAATCCAAAGTCTTTTTCATGATGGTTTTTTTTTCTCCATCAGAGTTGTTTAGCGTATAAACACTTAACCCAACTCCACACCCACTTGACTCACGCAGGTGTCAATTCTGTCTCAGGGCTTGTAGTACTCACAGGTGCATCTGCTGTTTGGTAAGATTTTTAAAAATTTCACCGTGAAACTGTCACTTATTCCGTAATCTGAAAATTTCCAAATTCTGAAAACTAGCTGGCCCCAAGTGTTTCTAATAAAGGATTGTGTACCTGCACGTGCATTTTATGATTAAAAATGTATAGATGTTATTTTTGTAATTTGGATTTTTAAAATCGAGGCAGATGGATTTTGGGTTCAGTTTTGTGAAGATGAACTTTTTTTAGGATGTCAAAGTGTTAGAAGGTTGGAGGGAGATATTTAACCAGATCTAATCCAGTCCCTAAATAGATGCTTTGAGATTTTCACTGCATGTAATCTTCTAAGTTCAGAAAAGACCTCTTCTTACTCCAAATCTCATTGATTTTTCTCCTGAACATCGTTCCAATCCTAAATGTTCATAATTTAAACATGTGTCTACTAATGTCGAAATTGTCTCTGCGAAGAATGGTCATGCTTTTTTTAAAAACAGACTAATTAAAACATTTTGAAGTAGTTCAGAATAGTTTAGAGTAGTTTAGTAGATGGTTTTGGAATTGTGGTCTAGAGTTCGTGTGGTGATCTGCTGGCCTCATGTACGGTGCTTGTCGTGAAACAAAACATCTGGGAAAATGTACAGCTTGAGTTTCTAGCTATTTAATTTTCAGTGACAAATAGTATTCATAGAAACATCAGTAAAATGGTCACCCTTGTTAATGTTGATGTTAATGAGTTGCCATATCATCGTTTAACTGTGATTAAATCAAAGCCTGCATTGTCACTTATGTTTTGCTTTTTAAATGTTTTACAGTAAGTCATTCAATTCCTGTAGCAAGGCATTTTTAAAAAGGTTTTTGAGAGTTTTAGGCTTTGCTAGCATGGCTGGCATTTGTTTCTCATCGTTTGATTGCCCTTGAATTGATTTGAGATGGCAAAGAGAGCTGGGGTAGTTTAAAATCAACACATTGCTGTCGGTCTGGAGAACAATATAAGTCAGATCAGATAAAGGCAGTAGGTTTACTGCCCTGAAGGATGTTGGTGAACCAGATGTTTTTTTGACAATCAGTAGTAACATAGTTGCTATTAATGAATCTCTTCCAAACCTGTCATCTCTGCATTTATGAGAATGATGGGGAAGAAAATTAAAATTTGGGGCGACACGGTGGCACAGTGGTTAGCACTGCTGCCTCACAGCGCCGGAGACCTGAGTTCAATTCTCGCCTCGGGCAACTGTCTATGTGGAGTTTGCACATTCTCCCCGTGTCTGCGTGGGTTTCCTCCGGGTGCTCCGGTTTCCTCCCACAGTCCAAAGATGTGCAGGTCAGTGAATTGGCCATGGTAAATTGCCCATAGTGTTAGGTGAAGGGGTAGATGTAGGAGAATGGGTCTGGGTGGGTTGCTCTTCGTAGGGTCGGTGTGGACTTGTTGGGCCGAAGGTCCTGTTTCCACACTGAGTAATCTTAAAAAAAAATCTGCAATAAGTTTTGCTGTTAAAAATTATATTTTTATTATACAACTATTCATGAAGTATAACCTTTTGGAAGTATGTCAATGCACATTTTGATAAGTTTCTCATCTAAAATTACTTGAGCCCGTGGTGTTGGTGGTAACATATTGGCACATTTAGAGAATTGGCTTATGAGCAGGAAACTGCAGTTGGGGATCAGGGTTCATTTTCGGGTTGGTAACCTGTGACCAGTGGGGTTCCCTAAGTATCAGTGCTGAGACTGCAACTGTTTACAATATATATTAATAGTTTTGAAGGACGAAAGCAAATGTACTTTAGCCAAATTTGTAGATAGCACGACAATAAGTGGAAAGGGGATACAGTTTACAGAGATATTGATAGGTTAAATAAGTGGGCAAGACTTTGGCAAATGAAGTATAATATGGGAAAATGCAAAGTTGTTCATTTTGGAAGGGAGAACAATAGAACAGAATATTATTTAAATGGAAAAAAACTGCAGAAAGCAGCAACATAAAGACACTTGTGATATAACAGCTTGCACACAGGTGCAGCAGGTAATCGGGGAAGCACATGGAATGTTAGCTCTTATTTAAGGGAGGGTGAGAGTATAAGAGTAGTGACATCTTACTGCAACTACACAAGGTGCTGGTGAGACCAGATCAATAGTACTGTGAGCAGTTTTGGTCCCCATATTTTAAGGAAAGGTATCATTACATTGGAGACATAGTCATAGAGATGTACAGCATGGAAACAGACCCTATGGTCCAGCTTGTCCATGCTGACAACCCAACCCAATCTAATCCCACCTGCCAGCACCCGGCCCACATCCCTCCAAACCCTTCCTATTTATATACCCATTCAAATGCCTCTTAAATGCTGCAATTGTACCAGCCTCCACCACGTCCTCTGGCAGCTCATTCCATCCACGTACCACCCTCTGCGTGAAAAGGTTGCCGCGGTCTCTTTTATATCATTCCCCTCTCACCCTGAACCCATGCCCTCTAGTTCCGGACTTCACGAACCCAGGGAAAAGACTTTGTCTATTTATTCTATCCTTGCCCCTCATAATTTTGTAAACCTCTATAACTTCACCCCTCAGCCTGCGACGCTCCAGGGAAAACAGCCCCAGCCTCTTCAGCCTCTCCCTATAGCTTAGATCCTCCAACCCTGGCAACATCCTTGTAAATCTTTTCTGAACCCCTTCAAGTTTCACAACATCATTCCGATAGGAAGGAGACCAAAATTGCACACAATATTCCAACAGTGGCCTAACCGATGTCCTGTACAGCTGCAACATGATCTCCCGTACTCCTGTACTCAATACTCTGACCAATAAAGGAAAGCATACCAAACTCCTCCTTCACTATCCTATCTACCTGCATTTCAGAGAAAATTCATTAGGATTATCCCAGTAATGGAGAGATTGTCTTATGAGTGAAGATTAAACTGATTGGGATTCTACTCATTGGGGTTTACAAGAATAAAGTGTGATCTCTTTAAAATATTCTTAAAGAGCTTGACAGGGTAAATGCTGAGAGAATGTTTCCCCTTATGGGAGAGTCTAGGACCAGAGGGTATAGTTTGAGATTAATGGGGTGCCAATTTAAGACTGAGATATGGAGGGTTTTCTTCTGAGTGTTGAGAGTCTTTGGAACTCCTTGCCATAGAGAGT